>NC_135239.1:146124622-147324622 GCF_051348905.1 Ranitomeya variabilis | reverse complement strand
AACCATCAAGCGCTACAAAAAAACTGGCTCACAGGAAAGGAAGACCAACAGTCACCCCTGCTTCTGAGGATAAGTTTATCCGAGTCACCAGCCTCAGAAATCGCAGGGTAACAGCAGCTCAGATTAAAGAACAGGTCAATGCCACACAGAGTTCTAGCAGCAGACATATCTCTACAACAACTGTTAAGAGGAGACCTTGTGCAGCAGGCCTTCATGGTAAAATAGCTGCTAGGAAACCGCTGCTAAGGACAAGCAACAAGCAGAAGAGACTTGTTTGGGCTAAAGAACACAAGGAATGGACATTAGACCAGTGGAAATCTGTGCTTTGGTCTGATGAGTCCAAATTTGAGATCTTTGGTTCCAACCACCGTGTCTTTGTGCGATGCAGAAAAGGTGAACAGATGGACTCTACATGCCTGGTTCCCACCGTGAAGCATGGAGGAGGAGGTGTGATGGTGTCGGGGTGCTTTGCTGGTGACGCTGTTGGGGATTATTCAAAATTGAAGGCATACAGAACCAGCATGGCTACCACAGCATCTTGCAGCGGCATGCTATTCTATCTGGTTTGCGTTTAGTTGGACAATCATTTAATTTTCAACACGACAATGACCCAATACACACCTCCAGGCTGTGTAAAGGCTATTTGACCAAGAAGGAGAGTGATGGGGTGATACGCCAGATGACCTGGCCTCCACAGTCACCAGACCTGAACCCAATCGAGATGGTTTGGGGTGAGCTGGACCACGGAGTGAAGGCAAAAGGGCCAACACGTGCTAAGCATCTCTGGGAACTCCTTCAAGATTGTTGGAAGACCATTCCTGGTGACTACCTCTTGAAGCTCATCAAGAGAATGCCAAGAGTGTGTAAAGCAGTCATCAAAGCAAAAGGTGGCTACTTTGAAGAACCTAGAATATAAGACATAATTTCAGTTGTTTCACACTTTTTTTGTTAAGTATATAATTCCACATGTGTTAATTCATAGTTTTGATGCCTTCAGTGTGAATGTACAATTTTCATAGTCATGAAAATACAGAAAAATCTTTAAATGAGAGAGTGTGTCCAAACTTTTGGTCTATACTGTAGTTATTGAAGATCTTAATGGTCACAGACACTTAAATTCATTTAAACATATTGAGAGTGACCAGGAGAATCACTATAGAGGAAAAAAGCTGAGCAGAACTCTGACCTAGAGTTGAGCGACTTTTACTTTTTTCGGATCGAGTCAAGTTTCCCAAAACCCGACTTTGTCAAAAGTCAGGTCGGGTGAATTCGGCCGATTATTGCGAAAAGTCGGGGGCCGACTAAAACACGAAACCCAATGCAAGTCAATGGGGAATCAAAGTCGGCAGTGAGTGGAGGACAGGAAAACATCTACAGTGCCCATTTTAATGCCAAAAACATCAATTCTTATTACTTAAGCTTGTCAATCTTAATTTACTTTATAATAATAGTTAGGCATTGAAAACTGGGGGACATTTGGTTAAAGTTGTGGGGGGTAGGGCTGGTTCAAGATTTTCATGGGCCCAGGAATACATCATGGCGGTGGAGCAGGGAGAGGTAAATATTTCAACTTTGCAAGTGCTGTGATCCTGAGCAAGCAGGGGGGGCCCACTCGTTGGCACTGGCACAGGGCCCCTCATAGTACGGTGTGTTTGACGGCAGGTGGCGCCTCCCACTGGCAGAGACACTTTTGCATACTATGAGGGGCCCTGTGCCAGTGACGTCGCCAATGAGTATGCCCCCCCACCTGATGGAGAAACCTGCACTTTCATCTGCACCTTCCTCTTTGTCCCCGTGTAAGGTGGTATAGTATGCGGGAAGGGGAACCTGACTTTCAGCAGGGTCAGATTCTGGCTGTGTAGAGTGCAAGGGGAATGTAGTGGTCTGGGTCAATGTACCAGCAGACTCACCTAGCAGTGGCTGGGCAATGGGCAGGATGAGGAGGAAACACACCTAGTAGGCCCAAATAATAAAGTAGGCTAAATGCAGTTCAAATGTGGTAACAGGACTAAACAGGCTGCATTGCTTTGTTCAGTGGAGGAAAACTGTAATGAGTGGCAGACACAGTTAGTAGGCCCAAATAATAAAGTAGGCTAAATGCAGTTCAAATGTGGTAACAGGACTAAACAGGCGGAATTGCTTTGTTCAGTGGAGGAAAACTGTAATGAGTGGCAGACACAGTTAGTAGGCCCAAATAATAAAGTGGGCTAAATGTCTGCCAAAAAATTGTTCATAAACAGGCGACATTGCTTTGCTCAGTGTCGGAAAATTGTAATGAGTAGCAGACTAAGTAGTAGGCCCAAATAATAAAGTGGGCTAAATGTCTGCCAAAAAATTGTTCATAAATAAACAGGTGGCAAAGCTAGGTACAGGGGTGGGCTCCTCTGCTGAGTAGCAGACAGTGGTAGTAGGCGCAAAGTATTAACTGGTCTAAATGGAGGCCAGGACCCCTGTATATTTTAACTATCATCTATCATTTCAACAAATTTGTATTGGCAGTGCCATTGAAGGATTTAACAACACAGACTACACAGTGGTGGAGCAGGGAGAGGTAAGTATTGCAAGTGGTAGAGCACTGTTCAAGCTGAGGGGAACACTCTCTCGTGGGCGGCGGTACTGGCACGGGGCCCCTCATATTACGAAGGTGTGTCTGACGTTGGTTGTGCACCACCACCGTCAGAGACACTTCACTGTACTATGAGGGACCCTGTGCCAGTGCCGTCGCCCAAGAGTGGGCCCACCCACCTGTCCACTGACGACTCGCTGCTTTTATATTTGGAACTTTCTGAAGAGGAGGCGAAAGAGCTAGAGGCTGAGTCAGCAAGGAAAGCCAAAACTTTTTCCTGCTGCTCCGGCTTTAAAAGCTGTTTTCCTACTCCCAGATAAGGGAGCCTTCGAGACCTTGTGTAGCCAGACGATGACGCTGGCTCAACACCTCCAGCCTTAGGTGCTATTGTGCTTTTGCCACTACCACCAGATGCACCACCACCACCACCATCAGTACCAGCTGGCAACTACCGCCAACGGGCTCTTCCACCAGACTTCCTCATTTTTTGGAAAATCTAACCAAAATAACAACCGCTATAGGGTACTGCAAAACAAGGTAGAAGGTGTATATAAACTTGTTGAGAATTTAAATCTCCCTTTTTTTGTGGGAGACTGAACCAAAACTCAGGCGCTGTGCATAAAACAACACAATGTAAGTGGCAGAAAGTGGCTGACTCATATACGACAAACTAACAGGACTGAAGTATTTCCACTTTGTGAGAATTTGAATCTCACTTTTTTGGGGGGGGAGACTGAACCAAAACTCAGGCCCAGTGTATAAAACAACACAATGTAAGTGGCAGAAAGTGGCTGGAAGATATATGAAAAAATAAAAGGACTGTAGTACAATTTCAATCTCCCTACAATGATCTCAGGACAAGTATGGAAGCAATAAAAAGGACTGCTGCACACAAAAGTGTGGACAAATAAACAAGATAACTGTGCAGAAAGGAGCAACAGGATTTTTGCTTTTAACCCCTTCACCCCCAAGGGTGGTTTGCACGTTAATGACCGGGCCAATTTTTACAATTCTGACCACTGTCCCTTTATGAGGCTATAACTCTGGAACGCTTTGACGGATCTTGGCGATTCTGACATTGTTTTCTCGTGACATATTGTACTTCATGTTAGTGGTAAAATTTATTCGATATAACTTGCATTTATTTGTGAAAAAAACGAATATTTGGCGAAAATTTTGAAAATTTCGCAATTTTCCAACTTTGAATTTTTATGCCCTTAAATCACAGACATATGTCACGCAAAATACTTAATAAGTAACATTTCCCACATGTCTACTTTACATCAGTACAATTTTGGAACCAAAATTTTTTTTTGTGACGGAGTTATAAGGGTTAAAAGTTGACCAGCAATTTCTCATTTTTACAACACCATTTTTTTTTAGGGACCACATCTCATTTGAAGTCATTTTGAGGGGTCTATATGATAGAAAATACTCAAGTGTGACACCATTCTAAAAACTGCACCCCTCAAGGTGCTCAAAACCACATTCAAGAAGTTTATTAACCCTTCAGGTGTTTCACAGGAATTTTTTGAATGTTTAAATAAAAATGAGCATTTAACTTTTTTTCACACACAATTTATTTCAGCTCCAATTTGTTTTATTTTACCAAGGGTAACAGGAGAAAATGGACCCCCAAAGTTGTTGTACAATTTGTCCTGAGTACGCTGATACCCCATATGTGAGGGTAAACCACTGTTTGGGCGTATGGCAGAGCTCGGAAGGAAAGGAGCGCCATTTGACTTTTCAATGCAAAATTGACTGGAATTGAGATGGGACGCCATGTTGCGTTTGGAGAGCCCCTGATGTGCCTAAACACTGAAACCCCCTACAAGTGACACCATTTTGGAAAGTAGACCCCCTAAGGAACTTATCTTGATGTGTGGTGAGCACTTTGACCCACCAAGTGCTTCACAGAAGTTTATAATGCAGAGCCGTAAAAATAAAAAATCATATTTTTTCACAAAAATGATCTTTTTGCCCCCAATTTTTTATTTTCCCAAGGGTAAGAGAAGAAATTGGACCCCAAAAAATGTTGTGCAATTTGTCCTGAGTACGCTGATACCCCATATGTGGGTGTAAACCATTGTTTGGGCGCATGGCAGAGCTTGGAAGGGAAGGAGCGCCATTTGACTTTTCAATGCAAAATTGACTGGAATTGAGATGGGACGCCATGTTGCGTTTGGAGAGCCCCTGATGTGCCTAAACATTGAAACTCCCTACAAGTGACACCATTTTGGAAAGTAGACCCCCTAAGGAACTTATCTAGATGTGTGGTGAGCACTTTGACCCACCAAGTGCTTCACAGAAGTTTATAATGCAGAGCCGTAAAAATAAAAAATCATATTTTTTCACAAAAATGATCTTTTTGCCCCCAATTTTTTATTTTCCCAAGGGTAAGAGAAGAAATTGGACCCCAAAAAATGTTGTGCAATTTGTCCTGAGTACGCTGATACCCCATATGTGGGTGTAAACCATTGTTTGGGCGCATGGCAGAGCTTGGAAGGGAAGGAGCGCCATTTGACTTTTCAATGCAAAATTGACTGGAATTGAGATGGGACGCCATGTTGCGTTTGGAGAGCCCCTGATGTGCCTAAACACTGAAACCCCCTACAAGTGACACCATTTTGGAAAGTAGACCCCCTAAGGAACTTATCTTGATGTGTGGTGAGCACTTTGACCCACCAAGTGCTTCACAGAAGTTTATAATGCAGAGCCGTAAAAATAAAAAATCATATTTTTTCACAAAAATGATCTTTTCGCCCCCAATTTTTTATTTTCCCAAGGGTAAGAGAAGAAATTGGACCCCAAAAAATGTTGTGCAATTTGTCCTGAGTACGCTGATACCCCATATGTGGGTGTAAACCATTGTTTGGGCGCATGGTAGAGCTTGGAAGGGAAGGAGCGCCATTTGACTTTTCAATGCAAAATTGACTGGAATTGAGATGGGACGCCATGTTGCGTTTGGAGAGCCCCTGATGTGCCTAAACATTGAAACTCCCTACAAGTGACACCATTTTGGAAAGTAGACCCCCTAAGGAACTTATCTAGATGTGTGGTGAGCACTTTGACCCACCAAGTGCTTCACAGAAGTTTATAATGCAGAGCCGTAAAAATAAAAAATCATATTTTTTCACAAAAATGATCTTTTTGCCCCCAATTTTTTATTTTCCCAAGGGTAAGAGAAGAAATTGGACCCCAAAAAATGTTGTGCAATTTGTCCTGAGTACGCTGATACCCCATATGTGGGTGTAAACCATTGTTTGGGCGCATGGCAGAGCTTGGAAGGGAAGGAGCGCCATTTGACTTTTCAATGCAAAATTGACTGGAATTGAGATGGGACGCCATGTTGCGTTTGGAGAGCCCCTGATGTGCCTAAACATTGAAACTCCCTACAAGTGACACCATTTTGGAAAGTAGACCCCCTAAGGAACTTATCTAGATGTGTTTTGAGAGCTTTGAACCCCCAAGTGTTTCACTACAGATTATAACGCAGAGCCGTGAAAATAATTTTTATTTTTTTTCTCAAAAATGATTTTTTAGCACCCAGCTTTGTATTTTTACAAGGGTAACAGAATAAATTGGACCCCAAAATTTGTTTTCCAATTTGTCCTGAGTACGCTGATACCCCATATGTGGGGGGGAACCACTGTTTGGGCGCATGACAGAGCTCGGAAGGGAAGGAGCGCCATTTGGAATGCAGACTTAAATGGATTGGTCAGCAGCCGTCACGTTGCATTTGCAGAGCCCCTGATGTACCCAAACAGTACAAACCCCCCACAAGTGACCCCATATTGGAAACTAGACCTCCCAAAGAACTTATCTAGATGTGTTTTGAGAACTTTGAACCCCCAAGTGTTTCACTAAAGTTTATAGCGCAAAGCCGTGAAAATAAAAATTCTTTTTTTTTTTCACAAAAATGATTTTTTAGCCCCCAGTTTTGTATTTTCACAAGGGTAACAGGATAAATTAGACCCCAAAAGTTGTTGTCCAATTTGTCCTGAGTACGCTGATACCCCATATGTGGGGGGGAACCACTGTTTGGGTGCATGACAGAGCTCGGAAGGGAAGGAGCGCCATTTGGAATGCAGCCTTAAATGGATTGGTCTGCAGGCGTCACGTTGCATTTGCAGAGCCCCTGATGTACCCAAACAGTACAAACCCCCCACAAGTGACCCCATATTGGAAACTAGACCTCCCAAGGAACTTATCTAGATGTGTTGTGAGAACTTTGAACCCCCAAGTGTTTCACTACAGTTTATAACGCAGAGCCGTGAAAATAAAACATCTTTTTTTTCCCACAAAAATGATTTTTAGCCCCCCAAATTTTTATTTTCCTAAGGATAACAAGAGAACTTGGACCCCAGAAGTTGTTGTTCAATTTGTCCCGAGTACGCTGATAACACATATGTTGGGGTAAACCCCTTTTTGGGCGCACGGGAGAGCTCGGAAGGGAAGGAGCACTGTTTTACTTTTTCAACGCAGAATTGGCTGGAATTGAGATTGGACGCCATGTCGCGCTTGTAGAGCCCCTGATGTGCCTGGACAGTGGAAACTCCCCAATTCTACCTGAAACCCTAACCCAAACACACCCCTAACCCTAATCCCAACGGTAACCCTAACCACACCCCTAGCCCTGACACACCCATAATTCTAATCCCAACCCTAATCCAAACGTAAATGTAATCCAAACCCTAACCCTAACTTTAGCCCCAACCCTAACTTTAGCCCCAACCCTAACTTTACCTCCAACCCTAGCCCTAACCCTAACCCTAACCCTACCCCTAACCCTAACCCTAAACGTGACTGAAATACGTGGCACTGAAATACGTGGCACTGAAATACGTGGCACTGAAATACGTGGCACTGAAATACGTGGCACTGAAATACGTGGCACTGAAATACGTGATACGTGGCACTTAAATACGTGGCACTGAAACACGTGGCACTGAAATACGTGATACGTGGCACTGAAATACGTGGCACTGAAATACGTGGCACTGAAATACGTGGCACTGAAATACGTGGCACTGAAATACGTGGCACTGAAATATGTGATACGTGGCACTGAAATACGTGGCACTGAAATACGTGGCACTGAAATACGTGGCACTGAAATACGTGGCACTGAAATACGTGGCACTGAAATACGTGATACGTGGCACTGAAATACGTGGCACTGAAATACGTGGCACTGAAATACGTGATACGTGGCACTTAAATACGTGGCACTGAAACACGTGGCACTGAAATACGTGATACGTGGCACTGAAATACGTGGCACTAAAATACGTGGCACTGAAATACGTGGCACTGAAATACGTGGCACTGAAATACGTGATACGTGGCACTGAAATACGTGGCACTGAAATACGTGGCACTGAAATACGTGGCACTGAAATACGTGGCACTGAAATACGTGGCACTGAAATACGTGGTACTAAAATATGTGGCACTGAAATACGTGATACGTGGCACTGAAATACGTGATACGTGGCACTGAAATATGTGATACGTGGCACTGAAATACGTGGCACTGAAACACGTGGCACTGAAATACGTGGCACTGAAATACGTGGCACTGAAATACGTGGCACTATGACTGTCAGAAAATGTTCATTAAACGGTTAGGGGTGAGGTTAGGGGTAGAGTTAGGGTTAGGGTTTGGATCCCTTTATCACCTTGATGGTGGTGGGTGGCTTTTCAGTGTGTTTAAATGCATGCGTTTTTAACGCAAACAAACGCATGTGCTTAAAAACGCAAGAAAATACTGCAGGTTGTATTTCTGAAAATGAACGCATGCAGAAAAAAAACGCATGCGTTTGAAAACGCGACCAAACGCGTACAAAAAAACCGCATGCGTTTTCAATGTTAAATATAGGGAAAAAACGCATGCGTTTTTTTGTGCAAAAAACGCTGCAGACAAAAACGCAAGTGTGAAACCAGCGACGCTTTTTATAGCAAAAAAGTTTTTGCGTCTCCACATTTTGAGACCTATAATTTTTCCACATTTTGCTCCACAGAGTCATGTGAGGTCTTGTTTTTTGCGGGACGAGTTGACGTTTTTATTGGTAACATTTTCGGACACGTGACCGTTTTTGATCGCTTTTTATTCCGATTTTTGTGAGGCAGAATGACCAAAAACCAGCTATTCATGAATTTCTTTTGGGGGAGGCGTTTATACCGTTCCGCGTTTGGTAAAATTGATAAAGCAGTTTTATTCTTCGGGTCAGTACGATTACAGCGATATCTCATTTATATCATTTTTTTATGTTTTGGCGCTTTTATACGATAAAAACTAAAATATAGAAAAAATAATTATTTTCGTATCGCTTTATTCTCAGGACTATAACTTTTTTATTTTTTTGCTGATAATGTTGTATGGCGGCTTGTTTTTTGCGGGACAAGATGACGTTTTCAGCGGTACCATGGATATTTATATCAGTCTTTTTGATCGCGTGTTATTCCACTTTTTGTTCGGCGGTATGGTAATAAAGCGTTGTTTTTTGCCTCGTTTTTTTTTTTTTTTTCTTACGGTGTTTACTGAAGGGGTTAACTAGTGGGGCAGTTTTATAGGTTGGGTCGTTACGGACGCGGCGATACTAAATATGTGTACTTTTATTGTTTTGTTTTTTTTATTTAGATAAAGAAATGTATTTATGGGAATAATATATATTTTTTTTTTATTATTTATTTAGGATTTTTTTTTTTTTTACACATGTGGAAAAATTTTTTTTTTACTTTTTTACTTTGTCCCAGGGGGGGACATCACAGATCATTGATCTGGCAGTGTGCACAGCACTCTGCCAGATCGACGATCTGCTGTGCAGGGCTGCAGGCTTACCAAGTGTCTGCTCTGAGCAGACACTCGGTAAGCCACCTCCTTCCCTGCAGGACCCGGATGCCGCGGCCATCTTGGATCCGGGACCTGCAGCCAGGAAGGAGGTAGGAGACCCTCGCAGCAACGCGATCACATCGCGTTGCTCCGGGGGTCTCAGGGAAGCCCGCAGGGAGCCCCCTCCCTGCGCGATGCTTCCCTATACCGCCGGTACACTGCGATCATGTTTGATCGCGGTGTGCCGGGGGTTAATGTGCCGGGGGCGGTCCGTGACCGCTCCTGGCACATAGTGCCGGATGTCAGCTGCGATATGCAGCTGACACCCGGCCGCGATCGGCCGCGCTCCCCCCGTGAGCGCCGCTGATCGGTGATGACGTACTATCCCGTCGGCGGTCATACGGGCCCACCCCACCTCGACGGGATAGTACGTCAAATGTCGGGAAGGGGTTAAAAAAGCAGTTGGTTTGCACAGCAGCGTGCAAACAGCAATGCAGCTATCAGGGAGCTTTATAAGGCAGCCTAATAAGCTACAGAGCTGATGCACAAAAATATACCCTCCACTGTCCCTGCAAAAAAAAGGTGGTGTTGGACAGTGGAAATCGCTACAGCACAAGCAGTTTGGGGGTTAGTCTTCCCTCCCTAACTATATCCCTTCTTCTGACGAAGCTGCAGCAACCTCTCCCTATGCTAAGATCGGCAGAAGTAAGATGGCGGTCGGCGTGCACGCCCCTTTATAGCCCTTGTGACGCCGCAGAAAGGAAGTCAATCACTGTCATGCCCTTCTCTAAGATGGTGGGGACCGAGTCCTATGTCATCACGCTGCCCACACTCTGCGTCCTCCCTCATTGGCTGAAAAATGGCGCTGAAAGCAACATATGAAACGCGACTTTTGCGCGCAGATCGGCGACCTCATGGCCGATCCCACACTAGGATCGGGTCGGGTTTCATGAAACCCGACTTTGCCGAAAGTCGGCGATTTTTGAATTTGTCCGATCCGTTTCCCTCAACCCTACTCTGGCCGACTTGTTCTTAGATCTGACTCTACAATCACTGTCATGTCCTCCTTTTAATTGTGATATTGTCATCTCTGTGTAGTTACAACCTAGTGACAAGTAAAATAGAAATTGTAAGAAAAATAAGAAACTGTAAACCTGAACCATCAGTGAGATCTCACGCAATATGGAAATGATTTTATAATATGTAATATTTAGTAGCAGCTCATACAGATACAGGTGCTTCTCAGAAAATTAGAATATCATCAAAAAGTTAATTTATTTCAGTTCTTCAATATAAAAAGTGAATCTCATATAATATAGAGTTATCTATTTCAAGTGTTTATTTCTGTTAATGTTGATTATTATGGCTTACAGTCAATGAAAACCCTAAAGTCAGTATCTCAGTAAATTAGAATAATTAACAAAAACACCTGCAAAGGCTTCCTAAGCATTTAAAAAGGTCCCTTAGTCTGTTTCAGTAGGCTCCACAATCATGGGGAAGACTGCTGACTTGACAGATGTCCAGAAGGCAGTCATTAACAAACTCCACAAAGAGGGTAAGCCACAAAAGGTCATTACTAAAGGAGCTGGCTGTTCACAGAGTGCTGTATCCAAGCATATTAATGGAAAGTTGAGTGGAAGGAAAAAGTGTGCTAGAAAAGATACACAAGTAACCATGATCACCGCAACCTTGAAAGGATTGTTAAGAAAAGGTCATTCAAAAATTTGGGGGAGATTCACAACGAGTGGACTGCTGCTGGAGTCATTGCTTCAAGAGCCACCACACACAGACGTATCCAGGACATGGGCTACAAGTGTCGCATTCCTTGTGTCAAGCCACTCATGACCAATAGACAACGCCAGAAGCGTCTTACCTGGGAAAAGTAAAAATAAAACTGGACTGTTGCTCAGTGGTCCAAGGTGTTTTCAGATGAAAGTAAATTTTTCATTTCACTTGGAAATCAAGGTCCCAAAGTCTGGAGGAAGAGTGGAGAGGCCACAATCCAAGCTGCTTGAGGTCTAGTGTGAAGTTTCCACAATCAGTGATGGTTTGGGGAGCCATGTCATCTGCTGGTGTAGGTCCACTGTGTCTTATCAAGACCAAAGTCAGTGCAGCCGTCTACCAGGAAATTTTAGAGCACTTCATGCTTCCCTCTGCTGACAAGATTTTTGGAGATGCAAATTTCATCGTCCAGCAGGACTTGACACCTGTCCACACTGCCAAAAGTACCAATACCTGGTTTAAAAACAACAGTATCACTGTGCTTGATTGTCAAACAAACTCGCCTGACCTTAACCCCATAGAGAATCTATGGGGTATTGTCAAGAGGAAGATGAGAGACAACTGACCCAACAATGCAAACGAGCTGATGTTTTTTATCAAAGCAACCTGGGATTCCATAACACCTCAGCAGTACAACAGGCGGATCACCTCCATTCCATGCTGCATTGATGCAGTAATTGATGCAAAAGGAGCACAGGCCAAGTGTTGAGTGTATTTACTGAACATACATTTCAGTAGGCCAACATTTTGGATTTCAAAATAATTTTTCAAGCTGGTGTTATAAAGTATTCTAATTTACTGAGATAATTACTTTGGGGTTTTCATTGGCTGTAAGACATAATCATCAACATTAACAGAAATAAACACTTATAATAGATCACTCTGTTTGTATTGACTTTATATAATAAATGAGTTTAATTTTTTGTATTGAAGAACTGAAATAAATAAAATTTTTGATGGCATTCTAATTTTGTGAGAAGAACCTGTATTATACCAATAGGCCTATCATTAGTTTAGACTGACTGCAGGTCAGCACACTACATTATTATTTCACTGAACATTAAATATATTGGCGTTTTACAGAAAACAAAATAATAACAGAAGAGAAGATGGCTCCAGAAATGCTCAGGTCTAAGGCTGCCGTCACACTAGCAGTATTTGGTCAGTATTTAACATCAGTATTTGTAAGCCAAAACCAGGAGTGGGTGATAAATGCAGAAGTGGTGCACATGTTTCTATTATACTTTTCCTCTATTTGTTCCAATCCTGGTTTTGGCTTACAAATGCTGATGTAAAATACTGACAAAATACTGCTAGTGTGACGGCAGCCTTACACTCTGCCACTAGAGGGCGTTTATTAAGAAGAGAAAATAAATATTCCACCTATATATTAATTAACTGCTGAAATCCTGAAATGCGTCAGTCAGTTATTTGTACTTTTTTTTAGTGATAATACTTATACATAAGTTACACTGTTTGTAATAAAATAGTTGTTTTTTTAACTTTGACACATATAAATATATTTCTAACATAATATAAACAGCATAAAATGTGTTGATTTGTTATGTCTATTTTAAAATCCATAAGTCTAAAAAAAGGGGCAGTATTCTAATTAATCGGTAAAAAAAACAGGATGTTAAATTTGTCCACGCAAAGTAATCTTTTAGCTCAACCCCCTGTGAACCTTGATGGAGCTAAAAGAAAACAGTTGGAGCTGAAACGCTGCTGTGTGGTAAATAAAACACCATCTTATCCCTATATTTCTTCACAGGTTAATAGGAGAGCAAAATTTTCTAGACATTTAGATTAAATAGCACCAACATATTATGCAGCGCTGTACAGACATGTCATTCTCTTACTTCAGCATTATTTGCAGTGACTGCAATCTGAAAATCTACCTGCCTTAGAGGATGTGACTGAATTTATTACAGAATTTGATTCCACCACTAGAGGATTTGTAACAAAGAATTAGAATAATCTAAAAGACTAAACAGAATGATCTAGAAATGGCAGCAGGGTGAGAAAACGATCATTAACAGAAACAAGGACGCGTCCTCCCTTCCCCCAGTGCTGAGTGTTGCATGAGCAAATAACAGGAAATGAGCCGACCCTCCCCCACACAGATCAGAGACTGAGCAGAGCAGAAGCCTGAGCACTGAGCCTATCCCTCCCCCACCACAAGGCTAGAAACATGAGCAGCACACAAAGAGAGATAACGCCACTCCCTCACTATGGAAGTGTGTAATAAGCAGAGTCTGTGCCTCCTCCATAGGCCAGGGTCACAGAATAGATAATAATAATCTTTATTTATATAGATCCAACATATTCCGCAGCGCTTTACTGTTTAAGGCTGCCGTCACACTAGCAGTATTTGGTCAGTATTTTACATCAGTATTTGTAAGCCAAAACCAGAACAAGAACCAGTACAAGAACATGAGTATTGTATGGAGCATTTTTTCCTGACAACAATGTGTTTTTTTGGTGAAAAATAAAGTTGTGTCATGTTTCATCACACGCTGTATTAGGCTACTTTCACACTTCCGTCTTTTTTGCTCCGTCGCAATCCGTCGTTATGGGCAAAAAACGGATCCTGGAAATGTGCTTGCAGGATGCATTTTTTGCCCATAGACTTGAATAAGTGACGGATGCGCCGTGTTTTGGCGGATGCGACGCACAATAAAACGTTCAATGTAACTTTTTGTGCGACGTGTGCGCCATTTCCGACTGCGCATGTGCGGCCGGAACTCCGCCCCCTCCTCCTTGCTCATCACACTGGGCAGCGGATGCGTTGGAAAACTGCATTCGCTGCCCACGTTGTGCAAAATTTAGCACAACGTCCGTCGGTACGTCGGGCCGACGGTTTGCGACGGCCCCGTACCGACGGAAGTTTGAAACTACCCTTATGTTGGTATTTTTCCTAGTAGAAGCATTACTGGAGATCATGATGACCTATAAGGGCACACGTTGTGGTCTGTCTGAGTTTATTCTATTTTTCCAGTTTAAATGTAAAGTCTCCACCAGCGCAGTGCCAGGACCATTACAGTACATGAAAACCTCTATATAGGGAAAAAGCTGAGCAGAACTTGTTCTTAGATCTGACTCTACAATCACTATGTCATGTTCTCCTTGTAATTATGATATTGTTATCTCCGTGCAGCTAAAAACTAGTGACAAGTAAAATAGAAATTGTAAATAAAATCAGTAAGAAACTGTAAACCTGAACCATCATTGAGATCTTACACAATATGGAAATGATTCTGTAATATGTAATATTTATGTAGCAGATCATACAGATATTATACCTATAGGCCCATCATTAGTTTAGGCTGACTGTAGGTCATTATACTTCCTATGTCTTGTTTATATCTAGTCTGTTTCCTTGTTCATCAATTATACTGGATTTTTAGAAAAAAAAACAATAATAAAGAGAAAATGGCTCCAGAAAGGCTCAGGTTTTGCACTCTACCACTAGAGGGCGCTTCTTACGGCAAGAAAATAAACCTTCCACCTATCTGTCAATTAAATGGTGAAACCCTGAAATGTGTCAGGTCAGTTATTTGTACTCTTTGTAATGGTAATACTGAGACATAAATAACACTAATGTTTTTAATAAAAATAATAGTTTTATAACTTTTATATATATTTATATATATTGCTAATATAATATAATCTAGGGGCTGGAGCTGAAACGCTGCTGTGTGTAAGCAATTACGAAGAGCTGAGTTTTTTCAGAAATTTGTACATTTAGTCGAGGGACCTGAAGGTTTCCAGCGCTCCGGTTTTACTATTTGGACTGTAACATTTGGATTTAGATTACACTCCGATGTATTTAATCCTGTTGCACATAACATCACACACAGTTTACTCTTGAAGTAAATAATATACAGTATTCCTTCAATTCTCAGATTGGAAATATATTCCCACCTACTTCCAAAGAATACAGGTGTACAGAGAGCCAAGCTAGGAGTAATGAGTAATGTGGCCGCCTTTATCTGGGGCTCAGGTCACCCTGCAGCTCAAATCCCTCATGGGCGCTGCCAAACAGTAATGTACATGCAGCCAATTACTCGCAGGCAATGTGTGGCGCATGGCTTCCATTAACCCTTCGGCTTTGTGCACATGTTTAGTATTCGCAGCAGACTTTTCTGTTGCAATATATAGACTGTTGGCAGGAAAACGCTGCATCAAATAAGTGTGTTTTTGGGTCCATTTTGTATGCACTTAATTGTTTTTTATTTCTCATTCATTTGAATGGGTGCAAGTTGGTGCGAAACCACTGACTGTATTCACTTGTTCCACATTTTAAAACATTATTTGAAGGTTCAAATCTGTAAGTAAAAATAAGCAACGTGTACATGAGATTTCGGAAGTCTCATTCACTTTGCTGGTACTATGCTGTTATTCCGTGGCATAACCACAATGGAGGCAAAAACACATTGTATGTACAGGCTCTTAGTGGGATCATTTTCTGGCTACTTTAAAAAAAAAAATTCAAAATATATATAGAATTCTGGGAGCAAATATAATAAGTTCCTTACAACAAAATATGACACTGCAGTATTATTGATGATATGATTATGATATGATATGGTGTCATGGTCATTCTTTGATATCAGCATTATTTGCAATCCGCTGATCTACTTGCATCAAATCAGAAAAGTGTTGCAGGAAATAAGACTTATGTTTTACCACTCTGATGTATTGCATCATGCTCTATATTTCATATAAGATTTTAAATAAATAGAATGATCTAGAAAACAAACAGAATAATCTAGAAACAGCAGCAAACCCAGAAAATAATCCTTAGCAGGAACAAGAATGAGTCCTCCCTTCCCACAGTGCAGGGTTTGGCATAACCATTTTCCATCCCTCCCCCACACAGATCAGGGACTGAGCAGAGCAGAAGCCTGAGCACTGAGCCTATCCCTCCCCCACCACAAGGCTAGAAACAAGAGCAGCACACAAAGAGAGATAACGCCACTCCCTCACTATGGAAGTGTGTAATAAGCGGAGCCTGTGCCTCCTCCTTATACAGGGGATCAGGAGCACAGAGTCCGTGTCCCCCCACCTTACAGATGAATCACACAGATATAATACACAACCCCCCTATGACCAACAAAATAGAAATGTGCAGCATGTCCGGCCTGTCACACCCTTACATATGACACGGATATAAAAGCTGTCCCTGCCCAGCACACAGCTGAGTCATGTGAATGGCTGCTGTATCCTGCACATGTGACATTTATTTATTTATTTTACTCGCTTATATAGCGCCATGTACAGATGAAACATTTCTGCCTCTACATGCTTCCGCTATTATATCTAATGTATAAGGAAAAGCAGGAGACTCTAACCAGCATATCCACAGCAATACATGCCGGAGTTAGTCATATTCCATTTCTGTTGAAGGGATCTTCTCACATTTGGAAGTTATCATTTACTTGTGGAATAGGCGATAACTTCCTTATCACTGGGACCCTCACTGATCCCAAGAACGTGTCATCTGCTCTATTCATTCTTCTGGGAATCCCACAGATCGTCCGAGATCAGTGCTTACTAGTGATGAGCGAGTATACTCGGTACTCAAGATTTTCCGAGCACGCTCGGGTGTCCTCCGAGTATTTGTAAGTACTTGGAGATTTAGTTTTCAGCACCGCAGCTGAATGATTTACATCTGTTACCCAGGCTGAGTACATGTGGGGGTTGCCTGGTTGCTAGGGAATCCTCACATGTAATTAAGCTGGCTAACAGATGTAAATCATTCAGCTGCGGCGCTGAAAACTAAATCTCCGAGTACTTACAAATACTCGGAGGACACCCGAGCGTGCTCGGGAAATCTCGAGTAACGAGTATATTCGCTCATCACTAGTGCCTACCTATCTCCAACAGTCCCATTAAGAATGAATAAGGTGGCAGTGCACATGATCGAACACCACTTCTCCAGAGCCACAAGTCTCATGATTGGTGGGGGCATCAGCAGTCGGACCCCCAACGATCAGGAATTAATAAAGCTTCCACAGTTTAGAAAACCTCTTTAATCCAGGCCACGCCATGGAGAAATCATTTCCTCCGTAAGCAATGACTGTCTGTAGTCCTACGTGCTACTACATAAGAAGCAATATCACTGCTGGTGCTAATGAGCGACCGTTCTATACGTACAGATACGGTTACATACACTGGGATTTGTTGTTCAGCCCTTGCAGAACTCGGCTGATAACACAACTCTATGAACCTAGAGATTCTGTGCTTTATCACTGGCTGAACAGACAGGATAACAATGAGTAAGATAAGTACATGTGGGGGTTGCCTGGTTGCTAGGGAATCCCCACATGTAATCAAGCTGTCTAACAGATGTAAATCATTCAGCTGCAGTGCTGAAAACTAAATCTCCGAGTACTTACAAATACTCGGAGGACACCCGAGCGTGCTCGGGAAATCTCAAGTACAGAGTATATTCGCTCATCACTATTAATAGGAACCTATGTTATGGGCTGGTTTTAGTGGACCTTCATAGAGCGGGTGGAAGGAAGTCCACCGTATCTCGACCTGCAGCGTCCTGAAAGGACCTATGTGAAGTCAAGGTCATGTGACCATCGTATGGGATGTTAAACCATGATAGTCAGGCTGTGTTCTTTTGCGAGAACAAGAACTCCCACATAGCTCCAGGAGGAGCTGAGGACTGTGCGGGTTAACTGTAGGTGAACACTGCAGCAGGGAATGGACTCATAGGAATTGTGTTTTGTTTGTTTTACCATTATGCCAGCAAGGCGCTGTTTATTTTACTGAACCCTGCCAAGGTTTATGCTATCCACAATAAACCAGCAGCTGATCTTCTACCAGAACGGTTCCTGTGTCTACCTGGGAAAGAAGCTGAGTGTGTCAACCTCTCGCTCCAACTGTAACATGTACCTGTACCAAACCAATTGGATTGTTAATGACTTTGCCACAGATGCTGTGTATAATGTGGTAAATGCTAGATTTATGCTGCTGTCGCACAAGGCGTGTACGAAAGCCTTTGGCTGTCAACAAGAAAGATCTCATTCACTGACAACAAGCAGAGATATTAAAAGTATATTAGATAGTAGCTTTGTCTACGCTTGTACAGTGCAATACGGTCACTAACATTTGGCCAGAAAGCCCCTTTAACTACTGATAACTAGTGATGAGCAAACGTGCTTGCCGCTACTCGTTACTCACCCGAGTATCACTATGCTCGGTGTACTCGGCGAGCATCGAGCATTTCCGGGATTATTCGGCGGTAACTGGTGTCTCCCCCAGCATTTTTGCCAGACTTTAGAGACCCAATCACGCTGCAGGGATTGTCTGCCAGGCCATGAAACACCGCAGCCATCTTTGTTGTGGTCGTGCAGTGATTGGCTGGGCCGCACAGCATCATCCCGAGTATAAGAGACCTGGCGCCGCCCTGCTCACCGAATTCTGCTCCGGATTCAGTGAGAGTAGGGAGAGCTGCTGCCAAGATAGGGTCAGAATCGTGGTTTTTATAGTTAGTGTAGGTCTGCAACTCTTACATCCACAACTCCTGAGAAACCAACAGTCCTTTTTAGGGCTAATTAGTGGGTCCTGATATTGCAGCGGTAGGTAGGCACGGCATATCCACATCAGTGCAAGGCCTGCAGGTACTGTATGTGCGTACATTGCTCCAACTGTGTCCCTCTCAAAGCTCCAAAACTATCTGCGGCTGCTGCAGCTTCTTTACTATATACCTAGTTTCCTTTTTTTTCCCCAAAAATTCACCCCCACAAAAAAATATACAGTGTATTCTGTCAGACTGAGGCCTGTGTAAAAATCATAGTTTGTCAGGCATATGTAGCATAGTTGTGTGTGCTAGCCTTGTGCCACTTTTTTTTTTGGTGTTTTAAATTCAACACAGAAGGCCCCATATATCTGCGGGCTCCAAGTTTTGGCATTTTAGGCCATTTTGCCACTGTTTTTGCTGTCTGTTTCTCTAATCTATTTGGCATTTAAAAAAAAAAACAGGCCACATATTTGCCAGTGTGGTATTTCCATGACAGCCCTCATATATCTGCGTGCTCCAAGTTTGGTAAATGTAGGCCGGTGGACCACTTTTTATGCTGTCTGATACTCTAATTAAATGCAGCACTATTTAGCATAAAAAATATAAGAAGGCCACAAATTTGCCAGTGTAGTATTTCCGTGACAGCCCTCATATATCTGCGTGCTCCAAGTTTGGGCATTGTAGGCCGGTGTACCACTTTGTTTGCTCTGTTACTCTAATTATATACAGCACTATTTAGCATAAAAATATATGAAAAGGCCACACCACATATTTGCCAGTGTGGTATTTCCATCACAGCCCTCATATATCTGCGTGCTCCAAGTTTGGTAAATGTAGGCCGGTGGACCACTTTTTATGCTGTCTGATACTCTAATTAAATGCAATTAAATGTAACCACCGATCAACCAAACAGCTGCATGACCAGCTCTATCCTCACCTACTGTATTCTCACCCATCCCTTGTAGATTGTGAGCCTTCGCGGGCAGGGTCCTCTCTCCTCCTGTACCAGTTCTGACTTGTATTGTTTAAGATTATTGTACTTGTTTTTATTATGTATACCCCTCCGAACATGTAAAGCGCCATGGAGGCGCTATAACAATAAATAATAATAATAATAATATATCTGCATTCTCCAAGTTTGGGCATTGTAGGCCGTTGTACCACTTTTTTGCTGTCTGTTACTCTATATACAGCACTATTTAGCTTCAAAAAATATGAAAAGGCCATATATTTGCCAGTGTGGCATTTCCGTGACAGCCCTCATGTATCTGCATGCTCCAAGTTTGGGCATTGTAGGCCGTTGTACCACTTTTTTGCTGTCTGTTACTCTATATACAGCACTATTTAGCTTCAAAAAATATGAAAAGGCCACATATTTGCCAGTGTGGCATTTCCGTGACAACCCTCGTATATCTGAGTGCTCCAAGTTTGGGCATTGTAGGCCGGTGTACCACTTTTTTTGCTGTCTGTTACTCTAATTATATACAGCACTAATTAGCATAAAAAATATAAAAAGGCCACATATTTGCCAGTGTGGTATTTTCGTGGCAGCCTTCATTTATCTGTGTGCTCCAAGTTTGGGCATTGTAGGTTGGTGGACCACTTCTTTTGCTGTCTGTTACTCTACTTATATACAGCACTATTTTGCATAAATTAACTTCACAAAATAGCTCCCAAAAATTGAATACAGTCTGTTATATCAGGCTGACGCCTGCCTGATGTTTGGATTTGAAAAATCGTAGATTTGCAGGCATACTGATTTGATATTATTTCACTACTAATAAATATATTTGTGTTGAGCATTTGAAATAGTGCAGTAGTCCATTCAAAATGGGCAAGGCAAGGGATGGGGAAGTGAACGTGATGATGATGGTGCATGCAGAGGACGAGGCCATGGCCAAGGTGAAAGTGGGCAACAACAAAGACCCACATCTTCTCGCTCGACCTTCCTGTCCAAGTTTCTAGGGGACCGAAGCACACCACTATTGGAGCCAGAGCAGTGTGAAACGGTTGTTGGTTGGATAGCGGATAATGCTTCCAGTCACTTAGCCACCACCATCACCATGTCTTCCACACGGTTAAGTTTGAGTAGCCGTGAGTGTGGACCGGATATTCCTCACCCTGATCCTCTTTCCTCCCACCATGCCGAGTGCCCTGAGACAACTGATCCCACACTTGGACACTCTGAAGAGCTGTTCAGTTTTCCATTTCAAGATTCAGAACTCTCGGCCAATCAACTTGAAGTGGGGACAGATGAGATCGTATGTAGAGATGCCCAAAGCTTTGGCCAGCCCCGGTCACATGAAGGCGATGGTGGGAAAGTGTCAAAAGAGGTGGATGATGATGAGACACAATTGCCAGAAAGTCAGCAGGAGGAGCAGGGTGCGGGTGTGGAAGACGAGCTGGTGGATGAC
The DNA here is from genome assembly GCF_051348905.1 of Ranitomeya variabilis. Taxonomy (NCBI): domain Eukaryota; kingdom Metazoa; phylum Chordata; class Amphibia; order Anura; family Dendrobatidae; genus Ranitomeya; species Ranitomeya variabilis. The sequence goes on along the minus strand of NC_135239.1, from coordinate 147,303,488 downwards.
TATGTGACTGACCCAATCTGGCAGGAGGACATGCAGAGCGAGAGCAGCAGCAGACATGGGGAAGGAGGCATATCACCCCAACAGGCAGGAAGAGGCAGTGTGGTGGCCACAGACAGAAGGCGTGCATACATTCCCCGTAACACCAACATGAGGGAAGTTGCCATTAAAAATGTTAGATCTTCCCTAGTCTGGTTATTTTTTAAAGACTCTGCCGATAATCCCAAACAAGCCAGCAAAACAACCAGACTGACCACCACCAGCATGATTATGCACATGGCAGCAAAGCACCCGACTTTGTTGGAGGAACCCCAGGCTCCAGGACCACTGCCTGCAGGTCACATCACTGCTTCTTCCACTGTTTTGCATAGAAGCCAATCCCCTGTATACCATGCATGTGAAGATGCCTCTAGCCCTGCACCTGTTGTGGCCCACAGTCAAACAGCACTGTCATGATCTCAATGGCAAGAGATCATAGCATCAGCATATAAAGGAACTAGCTCTTGGAAGATGGGAACTGAGCTGACCATGAACTAAACCTAACGCACAACTAGCAGTGGCCGGGTAGCATGCCTACGTTGATTCTAGATGCCCAGCACCAGCAGGAGGACTAAATAATGCTAGCAGAGGAAAATATTAGTCCTAGCTCACCTCTAGAGAAATACCCCGAAAGGAGACAGAGGCCCCCCACATGTATTGGCGGTGAATTAAGATGAAATAACAAACGTAGTATGAAAATAGGTTTAGCAAATTTGAGGTCCACTTACTACATAGCAGAAGACAGAAAGGACACTTTCATGGTCAGCTGAAAACCCTATCAAAACACCATCCAGAAATTACTTTAAAACTCTGGCATTAACTCATAACACCAGAGTGGCAATTCCTGTTCACAAGAGCTTTCCAGACACAGTAACGAAACTACAGCTGTGAACTGGAACAAAAATGCAAAAACAAACATGGACAAGAGTCCAACTTATCTAGTAGTTGTCTAGGAGCAGGAACAAGCACAGAGAGGCTTCTGATAACATTGTTGACCGGCAAGCAACTAACAGAGCAGCAAGGTTATATAGCGACTCCCACATCTTGATGGGAACAGGTGAACAGAGAAGATGAAGACACCAGTTCAATTCCACCAGTAGCCACCGGGGGAGCCCAGAATCCAAATTCACAACAGTACCCCCCCCTCAAGGAGGGGGCACCGAACCCTCACCAGAACCACCAGGGCGATCAGGATGGGCCCTATGAAAGGCACGAACCAGATCAGAGGCATGAACATCAGATGCATTCACCCAAGAATTATCCTCCTGGCCGTATCCCTTCCACTTGACCAGATACTGGAGTCTCCGTCTGGAAACACGAGAGTCTAAGATTTTCTCCACAACGTACTCCAACTCACCCTCAACCAACACCGGAGCAGGAGGCTCAACGGAAGGCACAACCGGTACCTCATACCTGCGCAATAATGACCGATGAAAAACGTTATGAATAGAAAAGGATGCAGGGAGATCCAAACGGAAGGAAACAGGGTTAAGAATCTCCAATATCTTATACGGGCCGATGAACCGAGGCTTAAACTTAGGAGAAGAGACCCTCATAGGGACAAAACGAGAAGACAACCACACCAAATCCCCAACACAAAGCCGAGGACCAACACGACGGTGGCGGTTGGCAAAAAGCTGAGTCTTCTCCTGGGACAACCTCAAATTGTCCACCACCTGCCCCCAGATCTGATGCAATCTCTCCACCACAGCATCCACTCCAGGACACTCCGAAGATTCCACCTGACCAGAGGAAAATCGAGGATGAAACCCCGAATTACAGAAAAACGGGGACACCAAAGTGGCAGAGCTGGCCCGATTATTGAGAGCGAACTCCGCCAATGGCAAAAAAGCAACCCAATCATCCTGGTCAGCAGACACAAAACACCTCAGATATGTCTCCAGGGTCTGATTAATCCGCTCGGTCTGGCCATTCGTCTGAGGATGGAAAGCGGACGAAAAAGACAAATCTATGCCCATCCTAGCACAGAATGCCCGCCAAAATCTAGACACGAATTGGGTCCCTCTGTCAGAAACGATATTCTCAGGAATACCATGCAAACGAACAACATTTTGAAAAAACAGAGGAACCAACTCGGAAGAAGAAGGCAACTTGGGCAGAGGAACCAAATGGACCATCTTAGAGAAACGGTCACACACCACCCAGATGACAGACATCTTCTGAGAAACAGGCAAATCTGAAATAAAATCCATCGAGATGTGCGTCCAAGGCCTCTTAGGAATAGGCAAGGGCAATAACAATCCACTAGCCCGAGAACAACAAGGCTTGGCCCGAGCACAAACGTCACAAGACTGCACAAAGCCTCGCACATCTCGTGACAGGGAAGGCCACCAGAAGGACCTTGCCACCAAATCCCTGGTACCAAAAATGCCAGGATGACCTGCCAACGCAGAAGAATGAACCTCAGAGATGACTCTACTGGTCCAATCATCAGGAACAAATAGTTTATCAGGTGGGCAACGATCAGGTCTATCCGCCTGAAACTCCTGCAAGGCCCGCCGCAGGTCTGGAGAAACGGCTGACAATACTACTCCATCCTTAAGGATACCTGTGGGCTCAGAGTTACCAGGCGAGTCAGGCTCAAAACTCCTAGAAAGGGCATCCGCCTTAACATTCTTAGAACCCGGTAGGTATGACACCACAAAATTAAACCGAGAGAAAAATAATGACCAGCGCGCCTGTCTAGGATTCAGGCGCCTGGCGGTCTCAAGATAAATCAAATTTTTGTGGTCAGTCAATACCACCACCTGATGTCTGGCCCCCTCAAGCCAATGGCGCCACTCCTCAAAAGCCCACTTCATGGCCAAAAGCTCCCGATTCCCAACATCATAATTCCGCTCAGCGGGCGAAAATTTACGGGAAAAGAAGGCACAAGGCCTCATCACGGAGCAGTCAGAACTTTTCTGCGACAACACTGCCCCAGCTCCGATCTCAGAAGCGTCGACCTCAACCTGAAAAGGTAGAGCAACATCAGGCTGACGCAACACAGGGGCAGAGGAAAAACGGCGCTTGAGCTCCCGAAAGGCCTCCACAGCATCAGGGGACCAATCGGCAACATCAGCACCCTTCTTAGTCAAATCGGTCAATGGCTTAGCAATATCCGAAAAACCAGCAATAAATCGACGATAAAAGTTAGCAAAGCCCAAAAATTTCTGAAGACTCTTAAGAGAAGAGGGCTGCGTCCAATCACAAATAGCTTGTACCTTGACAGGATCCATTTCAATGGAAGAGGGGGAAAAAATATATCCCAAAAAGGAAATCCTCTGTACCCCAAAAACACACTTAGAACCCTTCACACACAAAGAATTAGACCGCAAAACCTGAAAAACCCTCTTGACTTGCTGGACATGAGAGTCCCAGTCATCCGAAAAAATCAGAATATCATCCAGATACACAATCATAAATTTATCCAAATAATCGCGAAAAATATCATGCATAAAGGACTGGAAAACTGACGGAGCATTTGAAAGACCAAAAGGCATCACTAAATACTCAAAATGGCCCTCGGGCGTATTAAATGCGGTTTTCCACTCATCCCCCTGCCTGATTCGCACCAAATTATACGCCCCACGAAGGTCAATCTTAGAGAACCACTTGGACCCCTTTATGCGAGCAAACAAATCAGTCAGCAACGGCAATGGGTATTGATATTTAACAGTGATTTTATTCAAAAGCCGATAATCAATACATGGTCTCAAAGAGCCGTCTTTTTTTGACACAAAGAAAAAACCGGCTCCTAAGGGAGATGACGATGGACGAATATGTCCCTTTTCCAAGGACTCCTTTATATATTCTCGCATAGCAGCATGTTCAGGCACAGACAGATTAAATAAACGACCCTTTGGGTATTTACTACCCGGGATTAAATCTGTGGCACAATCGCACTCTCGGTGCGGAGGTAACGAACCAAGCTTGGATTCTTCAAAGACGTCACGATAGTCAGACAGGAACTCAGGAATTTCAGAGGGAATAGATGATGAAATGGAAACCACAGGTACATCCCCATGAGCCCCCTTACATCCCCAGCTCAACACAGACATAGCTCTCCAGTCGAGGACTGGGTTGTGAGATTGCAGCCAAGGCAATCCTAGCACCAAATCATCATGTAGATTACACAGCACCAGAAAGCGAATAATCTCCTGGTGATCCGGATTAATACGCATAGTTACTTGTGTCCAGTATTGTGGTTTATTATTAGCCAATGGGGTGGAGTCAATCCCCTTCAGAGGAATAGGAGTCTCCAAAGGCTCTAAATCATACCCACAGCGTTTGGCAAAGGACCAATCCATAAGACTCAACGCGGCGCCAGAGTCGACATAGGCGTCCGTGGTAATAGATGACAAAGAGCAAATCAGGGTCACAGATAGAATAAACTTAGACGGTAAGGTGCAAATGGAAACAGATTTACCAAGCTTTTTAGTGCGCTTAGAGCATGCTGATATAACATGAGTAGAATCACCACAATAGAAACACAACCCATTTTTCCGTCTAAAATTCTGCCGCTCGCTTCGGGACAGAATTCTATCACACTGCATACTCTCTGGCGATTTCTCAGTGGACACCGCCAGATGGTGCACTGGTTTGCGCTCCCGCAAACGCCTATCGATCTGAATAGCCATTGTCATGGACTCATTCAGACCCGCAGGCACAGGGAACCCCACCATAACATCCTTAATGGCATCAGAGAGACCCTCTCTGAAAGTCGCCGCCAGGGCGCACTCATTCCACTGAGTAAGCACAGACCATTTACGGAATCTTTGGCAGTAAATTTCCGCTTCATCTTGCCCCTGAGATAGGGACATCAAAGTTTTTTCTGCCTGAAGCTCCAAATGAGGTTCGTCATAAAGCAACCCCAAGGCCAGAAAAAACGCATCCACATTGAGCAACGCAGGATCCCCTGGTGTCAATGAAAAAGCCCAGTCTTGAGGGTCGCCCCGGAGCAAGGAAATCACAATCCTGACCTGCTGTGCAGGGTCTCCGGCAGAGCGAGATTTCAGGGACAAAAATAATTTGCAATTATTTCGAAAATTCTGAAACCCAGATCTATTCCCCGAGAAAAATTCCGGCAAAGGAATTCTCGGCTCAGATACAGGTGCATGACAAACAAAATCTTGCAAATTTTGTACCTTCGTGGCGAGATTATTCAAACCTGCAGTTACACTCTGAAGATCCATTACAAACAGGTGGACACAGAACCATTCAAAGATTAGAAGGAGAGAAAAAAAAAAAAAAATTTCAGCAGACTACTTATTTCTCTCCTTTCTCAGCCAAGGATTTTAACCCTTTAGTGGGCCGGTCAAACTGTCATGATCTCAATGGCAAGAGATCATAGCATCAGCATATAAAGGAACTAGCTCTTGGAAGATGGGAACTGAGCTGACCATGAACTAAACCTAACGCACAACTAGCAGTGGCCGGGTAGCATGCCTACGTTGATTCTAGATGCCCAGCACCAGCCGGAGGACTAAATAATGCTAGCAGAGGAAAATATTAGTCCTAGCTCACCTCTAGAGAAATACCCCGAAAGGAGACAGAGGCCCCCCACATGTATTGGCGGTGAATTAAGATGAAATAACAAACGTAGTATGAAAATAGGTTTAGCAAATTTGAGGTCCACTTACTACATAGCAGAAGACAGAAAGGACACTTTCATGGTCAGCTGAAAACCCTATCAAAACACCATCCAGAAATTACTTTAAAACTCTGGCATTAACTCATAACACCAGAGTGGCAATTCCTGTTCACAAGAGCTTTCCAGACACAGTAACGAAACTACAGCTGTGAACTGGAACAAAAATGCAAAAACAAACATGGACAAAAGTCCAACTTATCTAGTAGTTGTCTAGGAGCAGGAACAAGCACAGAGAGGCTTCTGATAACATTGTTGACCGGCAAGCAACTAACAGAGCAGCAAGGTTATATAGCGACTCCCACATCTTGATGGGAACAGGTGAACAGAGAAGATGAAGACACCAGTTCAATTCCACCAGTAGGCACCGGGGGAGCCCAGAATCCAAATTCACAACACAGCACCATCATCAAGCCCATCCATGCCCTTGTCCCAGCACAGCCTTCAGTTGTCTATAACCCAGTCTTTGGAACACAAGCAGAAATACCCCGCCAACGCCCCACAGGCCACAGTCCTAAATTCTATTTTTTCTCTTCTGCTTGTGCTAGAAATGCTGCCTTTTAGGCTCGTTGAGATGGAAGCTTTCCGCAACCTGATGGCGGCGGCCATCCCAAGGTACTCGGTTCCAAGTCGACACTATTTCTCCTGGTGTACCATAAAGGCATTACACCAGCATGTGTCCCACAACATTACCCGTGCCCTCAACAATGCTGTTACCGGGAAAGTCCACCTAACCACAGACACGTGGACAAGTACTTGATGGCAGGGACGGTACATCTCACTGACGGCACACTGGGTTAACATAGTGGAAGCTGGGACCCAGTCGGACCTTGGGATGGAACACATCCTCCCCACTCCAAGGATTGCTGACCCTATGTCAGTCAGGGTTGCCTCCACAGTCTACAGCTCCTGCACCTCCTCCTCTTCATCCTCCATCTCTGAAATCAACACATCAGTCAGAAGCTGGAAGCACTGCAGCACTGCCTCAGCCAAGCGACAACAGGCTGTGCTGAAGCTAATCTGCATAGGTGACAAACCTCACAATGCAGAAGAGTTGTGGACAGCGCTGAAAGAGTAGACAGATGTTTGGATGACACTGCTGAAACTACAGCCAGGCATGGTCATGTGTGACAATGGCCGTAACCTGGTGGCGGCTCTGAGGCAAGGTGAGCTCACACACATACCTTGATTGGCCCATGTGCTTATCCTTGTGGATCAACATTATCTGAAAAGCTACCCAGAGTTGCCAGATCTGCTAGTGAAAGTACGCCGTCTGTCTGCCCATTTTAGAAAGTTAGCTACAGCTTCAGTCGCCCTTGCCGTACTTCAGCAACGTTTGTGGCTTCCAGCTCACCGGCTGGTGTGTGATTTCCCCACGCGCTGGAACTCTACGCTGCATATGTTGGAAAGGATTTGTGAGCAGAAGAAGGCAGTTGTTGACTACCAACATCAACAAGGCCATCGATATTCAGTTCTGACTCCACACATAAGACCTCAGGAGTGGACATGGATGTCCAACATATGTACCATCCAACAAAACTTTGAGGACTGCACCAAGATGGTGAGCGGTGATGACGCCATAATGAGTGTCACCATACTGCTTCTCAGCATTCTGAACACCTCTCTGCTCACAATTAGAGGATGCATTGCAGGCAGAGCACGAGGACATGGAGCAAGGAACCATACAGGGGGATTACACACAGCCCAACCTTATGTCTTCTCAATGTGGATTGGTAGGCAATGAGGAGGAGGAGGAAGAACAGGAGCTACTTTCATGCGCTATAGATGGTACTGCAAACACAGCTGTCATACCGTCTGTTCAGCGGGGATGGCCTGAGGACAGGGAGAAGGAGGATGCGGATGAGGAGGAGGATGACAGTATGGTCAGTCGTCCTGTTGGTGAAGACACGGAAGTCTTGCCTGTTAGCAGTCTGGCACGCATGGCTGACTTTATGTTGCGCTGCGTTTCATGTGACCCTCGCATTATAAAAATTTTGGGTGCATTACTGGTTGGTGATACTTCTAGACCCACCCTACAAGGAGAACTTTCAATCTCTTCTACCAGAGGCAGAGAGGTGTACTAAAATGTTGCAGTACCAGAGGGCCCTTGAAGCGAAATTACTTAGAAAATTCCCATGTGAGAACACTGGCAGCAGACGTCAGAGTTTGTTGTACAACCAAGGAGTCCAAGCGAGAGAGACAGAAGTACAATCCAGCTCAGGCAGGGGAACAATGGCAAAGTTCTGGGACAGTTTTCTCAAACCCTCCCATCGTGACGGCACAGAGGCAAGGGGTGCTGTTATGATCCTAGTGTTAGAGGATCTCTGGTATTCCGGCTAAGTCTGCAAAAACATTGAACTGCTCTAGGGAGGTGGAAACTGGGCTAACCGCATATCTGATCCTAACACACAACTAGAAGTAGCCGGTGAACGTGCCTACGTTGATTCTAGACGTCTCGAGCCAGCCGGAGAACTGACTACCCCTAAAGGGAAAATAAGACCTCACTTGCCTCCAGAGAAATTAACCCCAAAGATATAGGAAGCCCCCAACAAATAATAACGGTGAGGTAAGAGGAAAACACAAACGTAGAGATGAACTAGATTCAGCAAAGTGAGGCCCACTAATCTAGATAGACAGAAAATAGAAAGTGAACTATGCGGTCAGCAGAAAACCCTGGAAAAACATCCACGCTGAATATTCAAGAACCCCCGCACCGACTGACGGTGTGAGGGGAGAATATCAGCACCCTAGAGCTTCCAGCGAGCTAGTAAATCACATTTTGAGCAAGCTGGACAAAAAACACTGATAATGCAAATGATCCAAAGTATGCAAACAGGACTTAGCTTTTCTTGCATGAGACAGATGGCAAGGAATCAGGAGGAGACCAAATTGGACTGAATACATCGATACCAGGCAAGAGACTGAGTCCTAAGGAGGACTAAATAGGGAACACCCCCAGCTTAATGAAACAGCTGAAACCCAGGCCTGCAAAAAGACATGACTCATACAATACCACTCGTGACCACAAGAGGGAGCCCAGAAACACAGTCCACAACAGTACCCCCCCCTTTGAGGAGGGGTCACCGAACCCTCACCAAGGCCCCCAGGGCGATCAGGATGAGCAGCGTGAAAGGCATGAACCAAATCAGCCACATGAACATCAGAGGCAACAACCCAGGAATTATCCTCCTGACCATAGCCCTTCCACTTAACCAAATACTGAAGTCTTCGTCTAGAGATACAAGAATCCAAGATCTTCTCTACTACGTATTCCAACTCGCCCTCAACCAAAACCGGGGCAGGAGGCTCAACAGCAGGAGCCACAGGCACCACGTACCGCCGCAACAAGGACCTATGGAACACATTATGAATAGCAAATGACGCTGGAAGGTCCAAACGAAAAGACACCGGGTTAAGGATTTCCAAAATTTTATAATGACCGATAAAGCGAGGCTTGAACTTAGGAGAGGAAACCTTCAAAGGAACATGCCGAGAAGACAACCAAACCAAATCCCCAACACGAAGTCGGGGACCCACACCGCGGCGGCGGTTGGCAAAACGCTGAGCCTTCTCCTGTGACAATTTCAAATTGTCCACCACATGGTTCCAAATCCGCTGCAACCTATCCACCACAGAATCAACCCCAGGACAGTCAGAAGGTTCAACCTGGCCTGAGGAAAAACGAGGATGAAAACCAGAATTGCAGAAAAAGGGCGAAACGAAAGTGTCAGAACTAGCCCTATTAATATATTATTATAAAGGTCACCCAATCATCCTGATCAGCAGAAACAAAACATCTTAAATAAGTTTCCAACGTCTGATTAGTTCGCTCGGTTTGGCCATTAGTCTGAGGATGAAAAGCCGACGAGAACGACAAGTCAATACCCATCTTAGCACAAAAGGATCGCCAGAATCTGGACACAAACTGGGATCCTCTGTCAGACACAATATTCTCAGGGATGCCGTGCAAACGAACCACATTCTGAAAAAAACAAAGGAACCAAATCGGAGGAGGAAGGCAACTTAGGTAAGGGCACCAAATGGACCATTTTAGAAAAACGATCACACACCACCCAGATGACATACATCTTCTGAGATACTGGAAGACCCGAAATGAAATCCATGGAAATGTGCGTCCAAGGCCTCTTCGGGATAGGCAAGGGCAAAAGCAACCCGCTGGCACGAGAACAGCAAGGCTTAGCCCGAGCACAAATCCCACAGGACTGCACAAAGGAACGCACATCCCGCAACAAGGAAGGCCACCAAAAGGACCTAGCCACCAAATCTCTGGTACCAAAAATCCCAGGATGCCCCGCCAACACCGAAGAATGAACCTCGGAAATAACTCTGCTGGTCCATCTATCAGGGACAAACAGTCTCTCTGGTGGGCAACGATCAGGTCTATCAGCCTGAAATTTCTGCAGCACTCGTCGCAAATCTGGGGAAATGGCAGACAAAATCACTCCCTCTCTGAGAATACCAGCCGGTTCTGAGACTCCCGGAGAGTCAGGCACAAAACTCCTAGAAAGCGCATCAGCCTTCACGTTCTTCGAACCAGGCAGGTATGAGACCACAAAGTCAAAACGGGAGAAAAACAATGACCAACGAGCCTGTCTAGGATTCAGACGCTTGGCAGACTCAAGATAAATCAGATTTTTATGATCAGTCAAGACCACCACACGATGCTTAGCTCCCTCGAGCCAATGTCGCCACTCCTCAAATGCCCACTTCATAGCCAACAACTCCCGATTACCAACATCATAGTTCCGCTCAGCAGGCGAACATTTTCTTGAAAAGAAAGCACATGGCTTCATCACAGAGCCATCAGAGCTTCTCTGTGTCAAAACGGCCCCCGCACCAATCTCAGAAGCATCAACTTTAACCTGGAAGGGAAGAGAGACATCCAGCTGGCACAAGACTGGCGCTGAAGTAAACCGGCGCTTCAGCTCCCGAAAAGCCTCCACGGCCGCAGGAGACCAATTAGCAACATCAGAATCTTTCTTGGTCATATCCGTCAAAGGTTTAACTACGCTAGAAAAATTAGCGATAAAACGACGGTAAAAATTTGCAAAGCCCAAGAACTTCTGAAGGCTCTTAACAGACGTGGCCTGAGTCCAGTCATGAATGGAACGGACCTTGACTGGGTCCATCTCCACAGAAGAAGGGGAAAAAATAAAACCCAAAAAAGAAACCTTCTGTACTCCAAAGAGACATTTCGAGCCCTTCACAAATAAAGCATTATCACGCAGAACCTGAAACACCATCCTGACCTGGTTCACATGGGACTCCCAATCATCAGAAAAAAACAAAATATCATCCAGATAAACAATCATAAATTTATCCAGATATTTCCGGAAGATGTCATGCATGAAGGACTGAAAAACAGAAGGAGCATTAGAGAGTCCAAAAGGCATCACCAAGTACTCAAAATGACCCTCGGGCGTATTAAATGCTGTTTTCCATTCATCTCCCTGCTTAATGCGCACAAGGTTATACGCACCACGAAGATCTATCTTGGTGAATCAACTGGCACCCTTAATCCGAGCAAACAAATCAGACAACAATGGCAAAGGATACTGAAATTTGACCGTGATCTTATTCAGAAGACGATAATCTATACAAGGTCTCAAAGACCCGTCCTTCTTGGCCACAAAAAAGAATCCTGCACCAAGAGGGGAAGAGGATGGGCGAATATGTCCCTTCTCCAAAGACTCCTTTATATAACTCCGCATCGCGGCATGCTCTGGTACAGATAAATTAAAGAGTCGACCCTTAGGAAACTTACTACCAGGAATCAAATTTATAGCACAATCACAGTCCCTATGAGGAGGAAGGGCACTGGACCTGGGCTCACTAAATACATCCTGGTAATCCGACAAAAACTCAGGGGTCTCAGAAGGAGTGGAAGAAGCAATAGACACCAACGGAGTATCGCCATGAACCCCCCGACAACCCTAACTTGACACAGTCATAGCTTTCCAATCCAAAACTGGATTATGGGTCTGTAGCCATGGCAGACCCAAAATGACAACATCATGCAAATTATGCAGAACAAGGAAGCGAATCACCTCCTGATGTACAGGAGTCATGCACATGGTCACCTGCGTCCAATACTGAGGTTTATTCTCCACCAATGGCGTAGCATCAATTCCTCTAAGAGGAATAGGAAATTCCAAAGGCTCCAGGACAAAACCACAGCGCCTGGCAAACGACAAATCCATCAGACTCAGAGCAGCACCAGAATCCACAAAAGCCATGACTGAGTAAGAAGATAATGAACAAATTAAGGTCACAGACAAAATAAATTTAGGCTGTAAAGTAGTAATGGCGACAGGATTAACAACTCTTTTTAAGCGCTTAGAGCATGCTGAGATAACATGCGTTGAATCACCACAGTAAAAACACAACCCATTTTGACGTCTATGATTTTGCCGTTAGGCTCTGGTCAGAATTCTGTCACATTGCATAGGGTCAGGTGTCCGTTCAGACAGCACCGCCAAAGAATTAGCAGATTTGCGCTCCCGCAAACGCCGATCAATTTGAATGGCCAGAGCCATTGAATCATTCAGACCTGTAGGGATAGGAAACCCCACCATCACATTCTTAATGGCTTCAGAAAGACCATTTCTGAAATTTGCGGCCAGGGCACACTCATTCCATTGAGTAAGCACGGACCATTTCCGAAATTTTTGACAATACACCTCAGCTTCGTCCTGACCTTGAGAGATAGCTAGCAATGCCTTTTCAGCTTGATTTTCAAGATTAGGCTCCTCATAAAGCAAACCAAGCGCCAGAAAAAACGCATCAACATTCACCAATGCAGGATCTCCTGGCGCCAGAGAGAAGGCCCAATCTTGAGGGTCGCCACGCAAGAAGGAGATAACAATTTTAACTTGCTGAGTGGAATCACCAGAGGAACGAGGTCTCAGAGACAGAAACAATTTACAATTATTCCTAAAATTCAGGAACTTAGATCTATCTCCAAAAAACAGCTCAGGGATAGGTATTTTTGGTTCAGACATAGGACTATGAGTGACAAAATCCTGAATGCTTTGCACCCTTGCAGCAAGCTGATCCACACTAGAAGTCAGGGTCTGAAAATCCATGTCTGCAGCAGAGCTCAAAGCCACTCAAAGTATAAGGGGATGAAAGAAGCTAGACAGACTACAGCAAGGAAAAACAACACAAAAAAAAAAAAAAAAATACTCAGAACTTCTTTTTAATCCCGCTTCTGCGATGCATTAAACATTTCTTTTTGGCCTGGTATACTGTTATGATCCTAGTGTTAGAGGATCTCTGGTATTCCGGCTAAGTCTGCAAAAACATTGAACTGCTCTAGGGAGGTGGAAATTGGGCTAACCGCATATCTGATCCTAACACACAACTAGAAGTAGCCGGTGAACGTGCCTACGTTGATTCTAGACGTCTTGAGCCAGCCGGAGAACTGACTACCCCTAAAGGGAAAATAAGACCTCACTTGCCTCCAGAGAAATTAACCCCAAAGATATAGGAAGCCCCCAACAAATAATAACGGTGAGGTAAGAGGAAAACACAAACGTAGAGATGAACTAGATTCAGCAAAGTGAGGCCCACTAATCTAGATAGACAGAAAATAGAAAGTGAACTATGCGGTCAGCAGAAAACCCTGCAAAACCATCCACGCTGAATATTCAAGAACCCCCGCACCGACTGACGGTGTGAGGGGAGAATATCAGCACCCTAGAGCTTCCAGCGAGCTAGAAAATCACATTTTGAGCAAGCTGGACAAAAAACACTGATAATGCAAATGATCCAAAGTATGCAAACAGGACTTAGCTTTTCTTGCATGAGACAGATGGCAAGGAATCAGGAGGAGACCAAATTGGACTGAATACATCGATACCAGGCAAGAGACTGAGTCCTAAGGAGGACTAAATAGGGAACACCCCCAGCTTAATGAAACAGCTGAAACCCAGGCCTGCAAAAAGACATGACTCATACAATACCACTCGTGACCACAAGAGGGAGCCCAGAAACACAGTCCACAACAGGGTGGTGTCACAAGAAGTGCAATGTTTGGGAAGACGGTGAGGGAGTACCTTGCAGATTGTAAAAATGTCCTCCATGATTCATCTGTGCCTTTCAATTATTGGGTATCCCAGCTGGACACGTGGCATGAACTGGCTCTCTACGACTTGGAGGTCCTGGCCTGCCCTGCTGCTAGTGTTCTGTCAGAGCGGGTTTTTAGTGCCGCTGGTGGAATTATAACAGAAAAGCGCATCCAGCTGTCAACTGAAAATGATGGAAAGAAGGAATATAAACCAGCTCACCTATGATGCATAAACCAATCTTCGGGAGCATGGACCCGCTGTGTCCAAGCGTATAAAGTCCAAAAAAGAAGAGAATGTCCAGCTTCACCGAATCCGTAAAAAAGAGTTTCTTTATTCACAAACTTTAAATATGGAGGATACAGACTTCAGCACAAACCATATGGGCAAGAATCTCAACGCGTTTCTAGAGACTAAGCTCCCTTAATCATGACCATGTCCTGATTAAGGGAGCTTAGTCTCCAGAAATGCGTGAATAAAGAAAACTCTTTTTTACGGATAACGGTGAAGCTGGACATTCTCTTCTTTTTTGAACTGAAAATGATGACAGGCTGACTCTTATAAAAATGAACAAGGGCTGGATTGGGAAAGACTTCTGTATACCACCAAGTGAAAACCGCACAACATAACCTCAAACACATTCTCTTTTGGGGAGGTATATTCTCATGCACCTCTTCACAACCACACATGGGTATACGCTTCGAGATTTGGTCTGTTTGTTGTTATCCTCCTCCTTATCCTCATCTGTTGTGAATCCGCTTTTGGGCTCCCCTGGTGGTTGCTGGTGGTACTGGTGACTTGTGTGTCTTTGCTGTCTCAGTTCACCTGCTCCCATCAGTGTTTGGGAGTTTCCTATTTAGCCTTGCTCTCCAGTCATTTCCTTGCCGGTCATCATTGTAACCAGAGCCTTCGGTTGCATGTTCCTGCTACTAGTCTGCTGATCAGCTAAGTGGACTTTGTCCTTTTGTTTTGTATCTTTTGTCCAGTTTGCAGTTTTTTTATTCTCTGTAGCTGGAAGCTCTTGTGGGCTGAAATTGCCACTCCTGTGTCATGAGTTGACACAGGAGTCTTAAAGAGAACCTATCACCCCGTTTTTTTCAGTATGAGATTAAAATACTGTTAAATAGGGTCTGAGCTGTGCATTACAATAGTGTAGTTTGTGGACCCCGATTCCCCACCTATGCTGCCGAAATACGTTACCAAAGTAGTCATTTTCGCCTGTCAATCAGGCTGGTCAGGTCGGATGGGCGTGGCTTCTTCCCCCAGATATTGCATAGTTTTCCGTTGGTGGCGTAGTGGTGTGCGCATGTCCAACGTCCCCAATCCTGCACGGGGGGGTGAAAATAGCAGCGATGTCCGTTATTCCATTGGTGGTCGGTGGGCGCGGCCATCTTCCTTTGGCCGCGCGTGCGCAGAAGCGGCGCTCTGCTGGCCGCGGCTTCAGGAAAATGGCCGCCGCGATCTCCATCTGCGCACGCGCGGCATCCCGCGGCCATTTTCCTGAAGCCGCGGCCAGCAGAGCGCCGCTTCTGCGCACGCGCGGCCAAAGGAAGATGGCCGCGCCCACCGACCACCAATGGAATAACGGACATCGCTGCTATTTTCACCCCCCCGTGCAGGATTGGGGACGTTGGACATGCGCACACCACTACGCCACCAACGGAAAACTACGCAATATCTGGGGGAAGAAGCCACGCCCATCCGACCTGACCAGCCTGATTGACAGGCGAAAATGACTACTTTGGTAACGTATTTCGGCAGCATAGGTGGGGAATCGGGGTCCACAAACTACACTATTGTAATGCACAGCTCAGGCCCTATTTAACAGTATTTTTATCTCATACCGAAAAAAACGGGGTGATAGGTTCCCTTTAAAGTAATTTCAGGATGGTTTTTTGATAGGGTTTTCAGTTGACCGTGAAGTCCTCTTTTGTATCCTTCTGCTATCTAGTAAGTGGACCTCTCTTTGCTAAATCTACCTTCATACTGTGTATGTCTTTTCCTCTAAACTCACCGTCATTACATGTGGGGGGCTGCTATCATCTTTTGGGGTATTTCCCTAGAGGTAAGCCAGGTCTGTTCCTTCCTCTACCAGGGGTAGTTAGTCCTCCGGCTGGCGCGTGGCATCTAGGGTTAATCAGGTATGCTCCCTGGCTACTATTAGTTGTGTGGTAGATTTAGCTCACGGTCAGCTCGAGATTCCATCACCCAGAGCTCGTCCGTTATCTTTGTGTTTTGATGATTCCCTGCCATTGGGAATCATGACAGTATGACCGGCCCGTGTTAAAGTTACTGGCAGAAGAAAGGAGAGAAAAAGAAGTCTGTAGAGTTTTTTTTTTTTTTCCTATGTTTGCTCCATAGTTGGATCAGTTGTATTTCAGCTCTAATTACAGCCTTTGCCTTTCTCTCCTTCTAATCCTTGAATGGCTCTGATCTCACCTGTTTAAAGATGGATCCTCAGAGCTTGGCTGCAGGTTTAAATAATCTTGCTACTAAGGTTCAAAATTTACAAGAATTTGTTATACATACTCCGATGTCTGAACCTAAGATTCCTACACCAGAGGTGTTTTCCGGAGATAGATCTCGGTTTCTGAATTTCAAATATAATTGTAAATTATTCCTTTCTCTTAGACCTCACTCCTCTTGAGATCCTGTCCAGCAGGTTAAGATTGTGATTTCTTTGCTGCGAGGTGACCCTCAAAACTGGGCATTTTCATTGACACCAGGGGATCCTGCGTTGCTCAATGTGGATGCCTTTTTTCTGGCTTTAGGCTTGCTTTATGAGGAACCTAATTTGGAGATTCAAGCTGAAAAAGCTTTGATAGCCCTATCTCAAGGGCAAGATGAAGCTGAGATATACTGCCAAAAATTTCGTAAATGGTCTGTGCTTACTCAGTGGAATGAGTGCGCCCTAGCGGCAAATTTCAGAGAGGGCCTCTCTGATGCCGTTAAGGATGTTATGGTCGGGTTCCCTGCGCCTACAGGTCTGAATGAGTCCATGACAATGGCTATTCAGATTGATCGGCGTTTGCGGGAGCGCAAGCCTGTGCACCATTTGGCGGTATCTTCTGAAAAGTCGCCAGAGAATATGCAATGTGACAGAACTCTGTCCAGAAGCGAGCGGCAGAATTACAGGCGTAAAAATGGGTTATGTTTCTATTGTGGTGATTCTGCTCATGTTATATCAGCATGCTCTAAATGCACAAAGAAGGCTGACAAATCTATTTGCACTTTACAGTCTAAATTTATTCTGTCTGTAACCTTGATTTGTTCATTATCAGTTATTACTGTGGATGCCTATGTGGACTCTGGCGCCGCCCTGAGTCTTATGGATTGGTCCTTTGCCAGGCGCTGTGGGTTTGATTTAGAGCCACTGGAAGTCCCTATACCTCTGAAGGGTATTGATTCTACCCCTTTGGCTAGTAATAAACCACAATTCTGGACGCAAGTGACTATGCGTATGACTCCAGACCATCAGGAGGTGATTCGCTTCCTTGTGTTGTACAATTTACACGATGTTTTAGTGCTTGGATTACCATGGTTACAATCTCATAACCCAGTCCTTGACTGGAAAACAATGTCTGTGATAAGCTGGGGATGTCGGGGGGCTCATGGGGATGTACCTTTGGTTTCCATTTCGTCATTTACTCCCTCTGAGATTCCAGCATTTTTGTCTGATTATCGTGATGTTTTTGAAGAGCCTAAGATTGGTTCTCTCCCTCCCCACAGAGATTGTGATTGCGCCATAGATCTGATTCCTGGCAGTAAATTTCCAAAGGGTCGTTTGTTTAATTTATCTGTGCCTGAACATGCTGCTATGCGAGAGTATATTAAGGAGTCCCTGGAAAAGGGACATATTCGTCCTTCTTCATCTCCTTTAGGAGCTGGTTTTTTCTTTGTGTCTAAGAAGGATGGCTCTCTGAGGCCTTGTATTGATTATCGACTCCTGAATAAAATTACAGTCAAATATCAGTATCCGTTGCCTTTGTTGACTGATTTGTTTGCTCGCATAAGAGGGGCTAAGTGGTTCTTTAAGATTGATCTTCGTGGGGCGTATAATTTGGTGCGAATTAAGCAGGGGGATGAGTGGAAAACCGCATTTAATACGCCTGAGGGCCATTTTGAGTATTTAGTAATGCCTTTCGGCCTTTCAAATGCACCTTCGGTCTTTCAGTCCTTTCTGCATGATATTTTCCGTGAATATTTGGATTAATTTATGATTGTGTATTTGGACGATATTTTGATTTTTTCTGATGACTGGGAGTCTCATGTTCAACAGGTCAGGAGGGTTTTTCAGGTTTTGCGGACTAGTTCCTTGTGTGTAAAGGGTTCAAAGTGTGTTTTTGGGGTTCAAAAGATTTCTTTTTTGGGGTACATTTTTTCCCCTTCTTCTGTTGAGATGGACCCTGTTAAGGTTCGGGCTATTTGTGACTGGGCGCAGCCTACTTCTCTTAAGAGTCTTCAGAAATTCTTGGGCTTTGCTAATTTCTATCGTCGATTTATAACTGGGTTTTCTGGCGTTGCTAAACCTTTGACTGATTTGACTAGAAAGGGTGCTGATGTTGCCGATTGGTCCCCTGCTGCTGTGGAGGCCTTTCGGGAGCTTAAGCGCCGCTTTTCGTCTGCTCCTGTGTTGCGCCAGCCTGATGTTTCTCTTCCCTTTCAAGTTGAGGTCGATGCTTCCGAGATCGGAGCAGGGGCGGTTTTGTCGCAGAAAAGTTCCGATTGCTCAGTGATGAGACCTTGTGCGTTCTTTTCTCGTAAATTTTCGGCCGCCGAGCGAAACTATGATGTTGGTAATCGGGAGCTTTTGGCCATGAAGTGGGCGTTTGAGGAGTGGCGTCATTGGCTTGAGGGTGCCAGACATCAGGTGGTGGTTTTGACTGATCACAAGAATCTGATTTATCTGGAGTCTGCCAGGCGCCTGAATCCTAGACAGGCACGCTGGTCGTTGTTTTTTTCTCGGTTTAATTTTGTGGTCTCATACTTACCGGGTTCTAAAAATGTGAAGGCAGATGCTCTTTCTAGGAGTTTTGAGCCTGACTCTCCTGGGGATTCTGAACCTGCTGGTATCCTTAAGGATGGGGTGGTTTTGTCTGCTGTCTCCCCAGACTTGCGACGTGCTTTGCAAGAATTTCAGGCAGATAGACCTGATCGTTGTCCACCTGGTAGACTGTTTGTTCCTGATGATTGGACCAGTAGAGTCATCTCGGAAGTTCATTCTTCTACTCTGGCAGGTCATCCTGGAATTTTTGGTACTAGAGATTTGGTGGCTAGGTCCTTCTGGTGGCCTTCCCTGTCTCGAGATGTGCGTGTTTTTGTGCAGTCTTGTGATGTTTGTGCTCGGGCCAAGCCTTGTTGTTCTAGGGCTACTGGGTTATTGTTGCCCTTGCCTATTCCGAAGAGGCCTTGGACGCACATCTCTATGGACTTTATTTCTGATCTCCCTGTTTCTCAGAAGATGTCTGTCATCTGGGTGGTGTGTGACCGTTTTTCTAAAATGGTCCATTTGGTGCCATTGCCTAAGTTGCCTTCCTCATCTGAATTGGTCCCTCTGTTTTTTCAAAATGTGGTTCGCCTGCATGGGATTCCGGAAAACATCGTTTCTGACAGGGGAACCCAGTTCGTGTCTAGATTTTGGCGGACATTCTGTTCCAGGTTGGGAATTGATTTGTCTTTTTCGTCTGCATTCCATCCTCAGACTAATGGCCAGACGGAGCGAGCTAATCAAACTTTGGAGACTTATTTGAGGTGTTTTGTGTCTGCGGATCAGGATGACTGGGTTGCCTTTTTGCCGTTGGCAGAGTTTGCTCTTAATAATCGGGCTAGTTCTGCCACTTTGGTTTCCCCTTTCTTTTGCAATTCAGGGTTTCACCCTCGTTTTTCATCTGGTCAGGTGGAATCTTCGGATTGTCCGGGAGTTGATGCTGTGGTGGATCGGTTGCATCGGATTTGGGGACAAGTGGTGGACAATTTGAAGTTGTCCCAGGAGAGGACTCAGCAGTTTGCTAACCGCCGGCGTCGTGTTGGTCCTCGCCTTCGTGTTGGGGACTTGGTGTGGTTGTCTTCCCGTTTTGTCCCTATGAGGGTTTCTTCTCCTAAGTTTAAGCCCCGGTTCATCGGTCCTTATAGGATTTTGGAGATTCTTAACCCTGTATCCTTTCGTTTGGACCTCCCGGCATCTTTCGCTATCCATAATGTATTCCATCGGTCGTTGTTGCGGAGGTATGAGGTACCGGTGGTTCCTTCTACTGAACCTCCTGCTCCTGTGCTGGTAGGGGGTGAATTGGAGTACGCTGTGGAGAAGATCCTGGACTCCCGTATTTCCAGACGGAGACTTCAGTATCTGGTTAAATGGAAGGGCTATGGTCAAGAAGATAATTCTTGGGTAACTGCCTCTGATGTTCATGCCTCGGATTTGGTTTGTGCCTTTCATAGGGCTCATCCAGATCGTCCTGGTGGTTCTCGTGAGGGTTCGGTGCCCCCTCCCTAAGGGGGGGGTACTGTTGTGAATCCGCTTT
Source organism: Ranitomeya variabilis (assembly GCF_051348905.1). Classification (NCBI taxonomy): domain Eukaryota; kingdom Metazoa; phylum Chordata; class Amphibia; order Anura; family Dendrobatidae; genus Ranitomeya; species Ranitomeya variabilis. The sequence continues at coordinate 147,283,194 of NC_135239.1, read as the reverse complement.
TGGGCTCCCCTGGTGGTTGCTGGTGGTACTGGTGACTTGTGTGTCTTTGCTGTCTCAGTTCACCTGCTCCCATCAGTGTTTGGGAGTTTCCTATTTAGCCTTGCTCTCCAGTCATTTCCTTGCCGGTCATCATTGTAACCAGAGCCTTCGGTTGCATGTTCCTGCTACTAGTCTGCTGATCAGCTAAGTGGACTTTGTCCTTTTGTTTTGTATCTTTTGTCCAGTTTGCAGTTTTGTTATTCTCTGTAGCTGGAAGCTCTTGTGGGCTGAAATTGCCACTCCTGTGTCATGAGTTGACACAGGAGTCTTAAAGTAATTTCAGGATGGTTTTTTGATAGGGTTTTCAGTTGACCGTGAAGTCCTCTTTTGTATCCTTCTGCTATCTAGTAAGTGGACCTCTCTTTGCTAAATCTACCTTCATACTGTGTATGTCTTTTCCTCTAAACTCACCGTCATTACATGTGGGGGGCTGCTATCATCTTTTGGGGTATTTCCCTAGAGGTAAGCCAGGTCTGTTCCTTCCTCTACCAGGGGTAGTTAGTCCTCCGGCTGGCGCGTGGCATCTAGGGTTAATCAGGTATGCTCCCTGGCTACTATTAGTTGTGTGGTAGATTTAGCTCACGGTCAGCTCGAGATTCCATCACCCAGAGCTCGTCCGTTATCTTTGTGTTTTGATGTTTCCCTGCCATTGGGAATCATGACACTCATCCTTATCATCCAGAACCACTAGATGACCAGGGTGAACGTGCTCTGTACTGTTGTAGGCCAGTGTATTTTGGGGAAGGGGGCTGTGATGGCACTATTTTATTTAGTAAAAACAGGACCCCACATTGGGGAGTTGAGCATTACATTACATTGGGCCTACTTCTTAACTCTGTCTCCTGCAATGTGTTCTTTACCTGCCACTAGATCACCAGGGTGAACGTGCACTGTACGGTGAATTTTGGGCAAGGGGGCTGTGATGGCACTATTTTTTTTAGTAAAAACAGGACCCCACATTGGGGAGTTGAGCATTACATTACATTGGGCCTACTTCTTAACTCTGTCTCATGCAATGTGTTCTTTACCTGCCACTGGATCACCAGGGTGAACCTGCTCTGTACAGTGAATTTTGGGCAAGTGGGCTGTGATGGCACTCCTGTTTATTAAAAAAAGGACCCCACATTGGGGATTGTTTGTCAGCTCATGCCCTCCATTACAAGTCTCAGAGACCCACATCCCTACATTGGGCCTACTTCTTAACTCTGTTTCCTGCATTGTCTCTTCCTTATCTACGATGACATGACCTGGGTGAACATGTTCTGTACTTTTATAGGCCACAAAATTTTGAGCAAGGGGGGCTGTGATGGCAATAGTATATTTTTAAAAAAGGTACCCCCCATTGGTGAAAACACATCCTTGTTGGCAAAAACCTTTTGTGTACCTTAAAGAGCTCACTCGAAAAGCTCCTTTTTGTGTTGCCTGGTTGCTCACATTGGACACAATACACTTCATATAAATTTGATAAAGCAATGCTGTTAGTTTGGCTCAGTAGTTCATTACAAATATTTCTTTGTCGACTATATTAGTTTCTCTCCTTCAGAGCGATAACTTTGGCTGCCTAAAATGTACAAATGGCGAATATCCAAATGGCGATTTGGAATCCAGATTAAAATACTGTATACCGAATGCATTCAGACAATCACATAGCTGCATTTCTTGTAAAACATTTACAGATGTGACAGACGATGCTCATAGTGACACAATCTTGAGAAATGTTTGTTTCTTTACTTCACAAAGAGTTCTAAGCCTCTATATGCTTGCTGTTTGTCATTGTAAAATATTAAGGTTTACTGAAACTCTGCCTGTGGTGGTTTGATCTAAATCCTTGTGGCTTTTATTTTCTAGGGGTTTTGGCCCCTCATCTGATGACTCATGATATCTCAGTTTCATACAACTTTAAAAGCTATCAACTTGAATGTCTGGGTGAAACTAGAGTTACTACATAGTGTAAATCACTATATAAGACCAGAGAAACATGACTAAGACAGATGCCAAAACTGGGGTACCTGTACATGTACATTGTGCTGATACCTGCATAATTGGGGACGTCCATGCAGTGCAGGTAATCTCCCAGGGGTTTTCCATCTTGGTCTTGCATCTCTGATATTCCAGATGATGATGTTTAAAAGCCTCTTGTGGATGATGTAAGTATACTGTATGTAGCTAATCTTCATATATACGTAATCACTCTATGTATTTAATCCTTATATGTACTTATTAACCTTTGTATGTTAACATATACAAAAGTGTACGCATTCACACTATTCAATCATACTATTCCTTGAATTTTGTAGTTTGAAATAAAAATTGTGTTGTATTGCAAGTATTAGCCTTATTTAAAGCCGTATCTGAACTTTGGTGTTAAAAACATGGCCAATAAAATTGCCAAATTCTCCTGTAAATAATTCTGTAAAGAGGGAACCATCATACCATTAAAAAATAAGAGTGGATTTTCATGGGCCCATCCAGTATGTGGGTTCCAAGGCGTAATGGGGTGCATATAACTATGCAGCAGGGCTGGCCTTGCTGCCAATGTGTAAATCAAAGGAGTTTGGGTGTACAAAATGCATATTGTGAAGTGGATTTTCATGGGCCCATGCAGTATGTGGGTTCCAAGGTGTAATGGGGTGCATATGACTGACTATGCAGCAGGGCTGGCCTTTCTGCCAATGTGTAAATCAAAGTAGTACGGAGTACAAAATGTATATTGTGAAGTGGATTTTCATGGGCCCATCCAGTATGTGGGTTCCAACTCATAATGAGGTGCATATGACTGACTATGCAGCAGGACTGGCCTTGCTGCCAATGTGTAAAACAAAGGAGTACGGGAGTACAAAATGCATATTGTGAAGTGGATTTTCATGGGCCCATCCAGTATGTGGGTTCCAAGGCATAATGGGGTGCATATGACTGACTATACAGCAGGGCTGGACTTGCTGCCAATGTGTAAAACAAAGGAGTACGGAAAATGTATATTGTGAAGTGGATTTTCGTGGGCCCATAGAGTATGTGGGTTCCAACGTGTAATGAGGTGCATATGACTGACTATGCAGCAGGACTGGCCTTGCTGCCAATGTGTAAAACAAAGGAGTACGGGAGTACAAAATGCATATTGTGAAGTGGATTTTCATGGGCCCATGCAGTATGTGGGTTCCAAGGCGTAATGGGGTGCATATGACTGACTATGCAGCAGGGCTAGCCTTGCTGCCAATGTGTAAAACAAAGGAGTACGAAGTACAAAATGCATATTGTGAGGTGGATTTACATGGGCCCATCCAGTATGTGGATTCAAAGGCTTATTGGGGTGCATATGAATTGGTAGCAGGAGAGGCCTTGAATTCAATGCCACACTTTTTCAGGAGTCCCCCCTGGACATCTTATGAAAGGGGTACTGGGGTGCGTCGTAATTCTTGGCAGCCCATCCACTCACAGCCTAGGCTACAACAGCTTAGGAGACCCACTGTTTAATAATGGCCCTTTAAGAAGATTAATGCCGCCTCATGCACCAGTAAAAATAGGCTCTGTGACTTTAGGACTCCCTCTTTCATAAATGAAACAAGATGGGTCTACTTATGTGTCACACACCACATAGCCAGCTAGGGTTGTTAAATGTTACAGTGACATTTCCCAGTGAATGCATTTGTAGTGGTTGAAAGCAATGTTAAAGTTGAAAAACGCTTCAAAAAACGCTGCATCTGAACTAAGCCTAAGTGGGGAGGAAATTTTTGGTCTGGGGTTAAAAATGTGGCCTTACAGGCAAGTCATTAACCTGCAAAGGATGTACCTTGACTAGTGTTGAGCGATACCGTCCGATACTTGAAAGTATCGGTATCGGAAAGTATCGGCAAAGTATCGGATCTCGCCGATACCGATACCGATACCCGATACCAATACAAGTCAATGGGACTCAAGTATCGGAAGGTATCCCTGATGGTTCCCAGGGTCTGAAGGAGAGGAAACTCTCCTTCAGGCCCTGGGATCCATATGAATGCGTAAAATAAAGAATTAAAATAAAAAATATTGATATACTCACCTCTCCGACGCAGCCTGGACCTTACCGCTGTGAACCGGCAGCCTTCTTTGCTTAAAATGAGCGCGTTCAGTACCTTCCATGTCGTCACGGCTTCTGATTGGTCGCGTGCCGCTCATGTGACCGCCACGCGACCAATCAGAAGCCGTGACGTCATCCCTCAGGTCCTAAATTCCTAGAAGGGAATTTAGGACCTGAGGGATGATGTCGCGGCTTGTGATTGGTCGCGTGGCAGTCACATGAGCGGCACGAGACCAATCAGAAGCCGTGACGTCATGGAAGGTGCTGAACGCGCTCATTTTAAGCAAAGCAGGCTGCCGGTTACTACCAGGGCGCGTCAGAGGGTGAGTATATCCCTATTTTTTATTTTAATTCTTTATTTTTTAAATGGATATGGATCCCAGGGCCTGAAGGAGAGTTTCCTCTCCTTCAGACCCTGGGAACCATACACTGGGAACTTCCGATTCCGATTCCCGATACCACAAAAGTATCGGATCTCGGTATCGGAATTCCGATACAGCAAATATCTTCCGATACCAGATACTTGCGGTATCGGAATGCTCAACACTAACCTTGACATATTTCCAAGCAAAACCCGTTTTGGTTTTAGTGTGTTTTTTGTTGCACCAGGAAAAATGGCATGAATGTAGGAAAAAACTGTTTACAGCTGTTAACTGGGAGTCAGGAATGCTTCCAGGGGCGATCCCCATGATGTCCCTGTGTCTTTTAAGCAGTGTTTCCATCATTTTCAGATGTTTTTAGACCTTAAAAGGACCCCCGGGGGATTGCAGTAAAAATACTCGGGTTTCCCATAGATTTACATTGGGCTCGTTGTTCTGGCCGAGTACCCGAGTATTACAATGTGCTCGACACGAGCAACTGAGCATTTTAGTGCTCGCCCATCACTACTGATAACATTTCCCCTAAATTCCCGGAGGTTATCGCATGTGAAGCCCCATCTGCCACCAGCGTTTGGGTGATTGGTAGAAGACACAGACTATGATCACTGCAGGCAATTATTCCTCCATTTCCAGACCTTTCCAGCCACAATCACAGTGATTGTATGTCTATCAGGCCTGAATTAGCCGCGTCTGCTCTATGTGCCCGGACTGTGAATTACAGCCTATTTGTGTAGGCACTGGCAATGTCACTGTTTCTTTGTTTAGCAGGAAAGAGCACACAGCTGCTGCTCTGCCAATGGAAGGGGCTGGATAAAACCGGTTTCAGCCGGCTCAGGCAATTTCGTCAGCTGAAACAGCCGCAGCAGATGGAATACATGGAGCAGACTCTGACTACAAGCTGAAGTGGAATGGGACCGATGTGTAGCAAGGCCTGTAGTCTGCAGAAAACTCTGCTATGGATCCAGGACATGTGTTGTGATTCGGTTCGTGGGCTCCCCCGGTGGTCTCTTGTGGTACTGGTGTCCTGCAAGCTTTGCCTTCTCAGTTCACCTGTTCCTATCAGGATGTGGGAGTATCCTATTTAACCTTGCTCCTCAGTCATTCTAATTCTGGCCATCAATGTATCCAGAGTGATTCTGTTGCATGTTCCTGCTCCCAGTTTTCTGCTCAGCTAAGTTGGACACTTTAGTCCTTAAGTCTATTTTTGTATGTTTTGTCCAGTTTGCACTTATGTGAATCTCTGCAGCTGGAAGTTCTTGTTGGGCTGAAATTACCACTCCAGTGGCATGAGTTGTCACATGAGTTAAGGTAATTTCAGGATGGTGTTTTGAAGGGTTTTGCAGCTGACCGCGAAGTCCTCTGTTGTATCTTTCTGCTATTTAGTTAGCGGGCCTCTCTGTGCTAAATCTGCTTTCATACTACGTGTGTCTTTTCATCTGCTCTCACCGTTATTATATGTGGGGGGCTGCTATCTCCTGTGGGGACATTCTCTGGAGGCAAGCCAGGACTGTGTTTTCTTCTACCAGGGGTAGTTAGTTCTCCGGCTGGCGCGCGGCATCTAGAGACAACGCAGGAATGCCCCCTGGCTACTTCTAGTGTGGTGTGTAGGTTTAGCATCGCGGTCAGCTCTAGTTTCCATCACCCGAGAGCTTGTCCGTTTATTCTATGCTTCTGATGTTTCCTTGCCATTGGAAACCATAACAGTATGGCCAGCCCAAATGTTTAATCTATAGGCTGAAGCAGGAGAGAAAAGGAACTGTGTGACACCTTTTTTTTTTTTTTTTTTTCCTTCCGCTGAAGTTGCACTCCAGCTCTAATTGCAGTCTCCTGTTTTCCTCTCCTCTTAACCCCTGAATGGCTCAGACTTTATCTGTTGAATTATGGATCCCCAGAGTCTGGCTACCAATTTGAATAATCTTGCCTCTAAAGTTCAGAATATACAAGATTTTTTGTTACATGCTCCTCGGTCTGAAACTAAAATTCCTATACCGGAGTTTTTTTCTGGAGATCGATCTTGTTTTCTAAATTTTAAATACAATTGTAAATTGTTTCTTTCGCTGAGATCTCATTCTGCTGGAGATCCTGCCCAGCAAGTAAAAATTGTTATTTCTTTACTGCGGGGTGACCCCCAAAATAGGGCATTTTCATTGGCACCAGGGGATCCTGCGTTGCTCAATGTGGATGCGTTTTTTCTGGCTTTGGGGTTGCTTTATGAGGAACCAAATTTGGAGATTCAGGCTGAGAAAGCCCTAATAGCCCTCTCTCATGGGCAAGATGAAGCCGAAATATATTGCCAAAAATTTCGAAAATGGTCTGTGCTTACTCAGTGGAATGAGTGCGCTCTGGCGGCAATTTTCAGAGAAGGTCTCTCTGATGCTGTAAAAGACGTCATGGTGGGGTTTCCTGCGCCTACGGGTCTGAATGAGTCCATGACAATGGCAATTCAGATTGATCGGCGTTTACGGGAACGCAAACCTGTGCACCAGTTGGCGGTGTCTTCTGAAGAGGCACCACAGAGTATGCAATGTGATAGCTTTCTGTCCAGAAGCGAACGACAGATTTATAGGTGCAAAAATCATTTGTGCTTCTATTGTGGAAATTCTACTCATGTTATATCAGCATGCTCTAAACGAACAAAGAAAGTTGATAAATCCTCTGCTATTGGCACTTTGCAGTCCAAGTTTATTTTGTCTGTAACTCTAATTTGTTCGTTATCTTCTATTGTTGCGGATGCGTATGTGGATTCTGGCGCCGCTTTGAGTCTTATGGATTGGTCCTTTGCCAGGCGCTGTGGGTTTGATCTAGAGCCTCTGGAAGTTCCTATACCTTTAAAGGGTATTGATTCTACACCATTGGCTAGTAATAAACCACAATACTGGACACAAGTGACTATGCGTATGACTCCAGACCATCAAGAGGTGATTCGCTTCCTTGTACTGTATAATCTACATGATGTGTTGGTGCTGGGATTGCCATGGTTGCAAACTCATAACCCAGTCCTTGACTGGAAAACAATGTCTGTACTAAGCTGGGGATGTCAGGGAAATCATGGGGACACATTTTTGGTCTCCATTGCTTCATCTATTCCCTCTGAAATTCCTGAGTTTTTGTCTGATTATCGTGAGGTTTTTGAGGAATCTACTCTTAATTCTCTTCCTCCTCACAGAGATTGCGATTGCGCCATAGATTTGATCCCTGGCAGTAAATTTCCTAAGGGTCGTCTATTCAATCTGTCTGTACCTGAACATGCTGCCATGCGAGAGTATATTAGGGAGTCCTTGGAAAAGGGACATATTCGTCCTTCTTCGTCTCCTCTTGGAGCGGGGTTCTTTTTCGTAGCTAAAAGCGATGGTTCTTTGAGACCTTGTATTGATTATAGACTCTTGAATAAGATCACAGTCAAGTATCAGTATCCTTTGCCATTGCTGACAGATTTGTTTGCTCGCATTGAGGGGGCGAAGTGGTTCTCTAAGATTGATCTTCGCGGTGCGTATAATTTGGTGCGAATTAAGCAGGGGGATGAGTGGAAAACCGCATTTAATACGCCCGAGGGCCATTTTGAGTATTTGGTGATGCCTTTTGGTCTGTCAAATGCCCCTTCGGTCTTTCAGTCTTTTATGCACAATATTTTCCGTGAATATCTGGATAAATTTATGATTGTGTATTTGGACGATATCTTGATTTTTTCGGATGACTGGGAATCTCATGTTCAACAAGTTAGGAGGGTTTTTCAGGTTTTGCGGACCAATTCTCTGTTTGTTAAAGGTTCAAAGTGTGTTTTTGGGGTTCAGAAGATTTCTTTTTTGGGGTACATTTTTTCCCCCTCTTCTATTGAGATGGATCCTGTGAAGGTTCGGGCTATTTGTGACTGGACGCAACCGACTTCTCTTAAGGGCCTTCAGAAATTTTTGGGCTTTGCTAACTTTTATCGTCGATTCATAACTGGTTTTTCTAGCGTTGTCAGGCCTTTGACTGATTTGACTAAAAAGGGTGCTGATGTTGCAGATTGGTCTCCTGCTGCTGTGGAGGCCTTTCGGGAGCTTAAGCGCCGTTTTTCTTCTGCTCCAGTGTTGTGCCAGCCTGATGTTTCTCTTCCTTTTCAGGTGGAAGTTGATGCTTCCGAGATCGGAGCGGGGGCGGTTTTGTCGCAGAAAAGTTCAGATTGTTCAGTGATGAAACCTTGTGCGTTCTTTTCTCGAAAATTTTCGCCCGCCGAGCGAAATTATGACGTCGGTAATCGGGAGCTTTTGGCGATGAAGTGGGCATTCGAGGAGTGGCGTCATTGGCTTGAGGGTGCTAAACATCAGGTGGTGGTCTTGACTGATCACAAAAATTTGATTTATCTTGAGTCGGCCAGACGTCTGAATCCTAGACAGGCGCGCTGGTCGTTGTTTTTCTCCCGGTTTAATTTTGTGGTTTCGTATCTGCCAGGTACTAAGAATGTGAAGGCGGATGCCCTTTCTAGGAGTTTTGAACCTGATTCCCCTGGTGATTCTAAACCTACGGGTATACTTAAGGATGGGGTGATATTGTCTGCTGTCTTCCCAGACCTGCGACGTGCTTTACAAGAGTTTCAGGCGGATCGGCCTGATCGTTGTCCGCCTGGTAGATTGTTTGTGCCGGATGAGTGGACCAATAGAGTCATCTCGGAGGTTCATTCTTCTGCGTTGGCAGGTCATCCGGGAATTTTTGGTACCAGAGATTTGGTGGCTAGGTCCTTCTGGTGGCCTTCCCTGTCTCGGGACGTGCGTACTTTTGTGCAGTCTTGCGATGTTTGTGCTCGGGCCAAGCCTTGTTGTTCTCGGGCTAGTGGGTTGTTGTTGCCCTTGCCTGTTCCTAAGAGGCCTTGGACACACATCTCTATGGATTTTATTTCTGATCTCCCTGTTTCTCAGAAGATGTCCGTCATTTGGGTGGTGTGTGACCGCTTTTCTAAGATGGTTCATTTGGTGCCCTTGCCCAAGCTGCCTTCCTCATCTGAGTTGGTGCCCCTGTTTTTTCAGAATGTGGTTCGGCTGCATGGTATTCCGGAGAATATCGTTTCCGACAGGGGATCCCAGTTTGTGTCCAGATTTTGGCGAGCGTTTTGTGCCAGGATGGGCATTGATTTGTCTTTTTCGTCTGCATTTCATCCCCAGACAAATGGCCAGACGGAACGTACTAATCAGACCTTGGAGACTTATTTGAGGTGTTTCGTGTCTGCTGATCAGGATGACTGAGTCTCCTTTTTGCCGTTGGCTGAGTTTGCCCTTAATAATCGGGCCAGTTCTGCCACTTTGGTCTCCCCTTTCTTTTGCAATTCAGGGTTCCATCCTCGTTTTTCATCTGGTCAGGTGGAGTCTTCAGATTGTCCTGGAGTGGATACCATGGTGGATAGGTTGCATCGTATTTGGGGGCAGGTGGTGGACAATTTGGAGTTGTCCCAGGAGAAGACTCAACGTTTTGCTAATCGCCATCGTCGTGTTGGTCCTCGTCTTCGTGTTGGGGACTTGGTGTGGTTGTCCTCCCGTTTTGTCCCTATGAGGGTCTCTTCTCCTAAGTTTAAGCCTCGGTTCATCGGTCCTTATAAGATTTTGGAAATTCTTAACCCTGTGTCTTTTCGTTTGGACCTCCCAGCATCCTTTGCTATCCATAATGTCTTCCATCGGTCATTATTGCGGAGGTATGAGGTACCACTTGTGCCTTCTGTTGAGCCTCCTGCTCCTGTGCTGGTTGAGGGTGAATTGGAGTACGTGGTGGAGAAAATCTTGGACTCCCGTGTTTCCAGACGGAGACTTCAATATCTGGTGAAATGGAAGGGCTACGGTCAAGAGGATAATTCTTGGGTTACAGCTTCTGATGTTCATGCTTCTGATTTGGTCCGTGCCTTTCATAGGGCTCATCCAGATCGCCCTGGTGGTTCTTGCGAGGGTTCGGTGCCCCCTCCTTAAGGGGGGGGTACTGTTGTGATTCGGTTCGTGGGCTCCCCCGGTGGTCTCTTGTGGTACTGGTGTCCTGCAAGCTTTGCCTTCTCAGTTCACCTGTTCCTATCAGGATGTGGGAGTATCCTATTTAACCTTGCTCCTCAGTCATTCTAATGCTGGCCATCAATGTATCCAGAGTGATTCTGTTGCATGTTCCTGCTCCCAGTTTTCTGCTCAGCTAAGTTGGACACTTTAGTCCTTAAGTCTATTTTTGTATGTTTTGTCCAGTTTGCACTTATGTGAATCTCTGCAGCTGGAAGCTCTTGTTGGGCTGAAATTACCACTCCAGTGGCATGAGTTGTCACATGAGTTAAGGTAATTTCAGGATGGTGTTTTGAAGGGTTTTGCAGCTGACCGCGAAGTCCTCTGTTGTATCTTTCTGCTATTTAGTTAGCGGGCCTCTCTGTGCTAAATCTGCTTTCATACTACGTGTGTCTTTTCATCTGCTCTCACCGTTATTATATGTGGGGGGCTGCTATCTCCTGTGGGGACATTCTCTGGAGGCAAGCCAGGACTGTGTTTTCTTCTACCAGGGGTAGTTAGTTCTCCGGCTGGCGCGCGGCATCTAGAGACAACGCAGGAATGCCCCCTGGCTACTTCTAGTGTGGTGTGTAGGTTTAGCATCGCGGTCAGCTCTAGTTTCCATCACCCAAGAGCTTGTCCGTTTATTCTATGCTTCTGATGTTTCCTTGCCATTGGAAACCATAACAGTGCCCCCAGACGCAGGGCCGCGGGGTACTCGGTACCGGGCCTCTCTGTCTCGGTCCTGGGGTTGTCACGGTGGCTAGACCCGGTCTGTGACCCTGCTAAGGGGCGTCCAATTAAAGGTGGTGGTGCGTGGTGCAAGGCGCGATGAAATAACGAGGACACAGGGTTGCAGTCTCTTTACCGCTTTACTGAAGGCTTCGGCATCCGCAATCCAGAGCACTGCTACCATGGCTGGCTGAGACCGGCCGGTCCGAAGGCACATCCAGAGCTCCCTTTGCAGGTGGAAATCAGTGCCTACCTACTAGCACCTGGGTGTTGTAGTACTTCCCTGCTGAGCACCACGGGATAGTCCTTACAACTGTCATGTATGTTTCTGTTCTTTTCTCTCTCTCCGTCCCCCAGATGATATGGATAGGATGCACCCGTATGACGGGGTAGGCCTGGAGCTATTTTATAGGGACCCTAGAGACGCCCCTCTCCCACAATTGCCTCCGTTGTCTGCTTAGGTGATTTAGGTGAGACAGCCAACCTAAAGTTAACTGTCCTGCCGTGGGTTTGAAGTAATGCGTAGAGCCTATTACTTCCTCGGCGTTCCGGCCACTGGCTACGCGCCTCAGAAGGATGTTGCCACGATCTTAGGGCACGACTCCTTCTCGTTCTTTCTCCTTTGTGCTGTGATCTCGTTTCTCACTTCTCCACAGTATACTTCGCTTCGTGTCCTTTCTTAAGATGCCACCGCAATGAAGTGCAGGCACGGCTCCGTAACGATCTGTCCTTTCGCTAGGCCACTGTCAGGATCCCAACCCTGACAGGGACCCCCCTGAATCTTCCCAGTCACCTCCTCTCTCACAGGATGTTACCTGGGCAAAACCCAGTCAGCTTCTCTCTAACTTCCTATCCAACCCCCAGTTTTACCCGAGTGTGAGGAGTGGCCTAATACATAGAACCCTTTGCTCCCCCTGGTGGCCGGAATGTGAAGTGTAATGTGTGACTGTGATACCTGGCCAGGTGAACTCCTTTAGTGCAATCAGACGTAACATCACTCCCCTTAGTGGCAGAGCGACATTACTGCAACGACCAGGACTCTGGGGCGCTGCATACATTTAACATGAGTGGGGAAAAAGCAAGGTCATGGTGGAAGTGAGAATAGGCTTGGTGTTCAACATGTATGTGAGTTAGGTGGTAATGTTACTGAAAGCTCTACTGAACAAACACTGTCTCATCCTACCCAAAGACAACTAATAACATCTGTTACTGGAAGGGCTACAACTCCCTTTCTTTGGCAGCGGATCAGGGATACTCCTTGTAGATGAGAGCCAGAAAGAGCCAGTGGAAGGGAAGTGCTGCATCAAGTGAACCGAATAAAAGAAAAAAAGAAAAAATAAACATCCGCACTGCTGTCATTTTTGGCCAGACTCTATTGTTTTTATCACCCAATTAGTGAGCCGATTTTATGTCCTTTTTTATGCTACGGGTGCATCTTGCGAAGTATTACATCAAAGTCCATGAAAAGATTAAAAAAAGTGCACTTACCCATATATGCAAAAAGTCACAACTTTATTCGGACAACATTATAACAAAAGCAAGGGAGAGTGTAGAAAAAATGCGGACAACGATCGTTTCGTGCCTCAGCACTTCAACGGGTCCAAACCATGTCCGAATAAAGTTGTGACTTTTTGCATATCTTTTCATGAACTTTGCTGCATCAAGTGGCTTCTCCTCTTCCCACAGTGTACAATCCTCAGAGGTGGCAACTCAATTACCCTTGTTTCCCTCCACGTCTCAACTAATCAAACGCCCAAATGACTGTGGAGAACCAGTCTCCATGCATTATCAACATGACTTATATATCTAATATATAAAGCTGAATGTGTGTGTGTGTGTATGTATGTATGTATGTATGTATGTCCGGGATTGGCATCTGAACCGTAGCAGCTACAGCCACAAAATTTTGCACAGTCACACGTCTGGACCCCGAGAGCGTCATAGGCTATGTTGTGAGGTGAAATTTTAACCCCGCGCTTTCCAATTCACCAAACAATTTTGCCCCTATCTACATAATGGGGAAAAAGTGAAAGGAAAAGTGTTGGAGGCGTCGCAGCTACAGGCACAAAATTTTGCACAGTCACACGTCTGGACCCTGAGAGCGTCAAAGCTATATTGTGAGGTGAAATTTTAACCCCGCGCTTTCCAAGTCACCAAACAATTTTGCCCCTATCTACATAATGGGGAAAAAATGAAAGGAAAAGTGTTGGAGGCAAATTAACAGCTGCCAGATGTGAACAAGGGGGACTTAAAGAATGACAGCGATGGCACCAAAGAGTATATACTGTACAGTTGCTAAGGTGGGGCCCCAACATGGGATAATCACACCACCACGGTGATATGAACACACACACAAAATGCGCCACACACTACCACGTGCTCGAACACATATACCACCCTCAGTGCACATTTCACCACACATACACCAACCTCGCCACATAAAAGTAGAAACACAAAAGTCGCCGCTCAAAACTCGCCACGCGCAAAACTCTCCACATGCAAAACTCGCCACACGTGCAAAACTCGCCACACGCAAAACTTGCACACGCAGAAAAATTGCCACACGCAGAAAAATTGCCACATGCACAAAAGTTGCAACACATGCAAAAGTTGCCTCACACAAAACTTGCACATACTCAAAAGGCACCACACATAAAACTCGCCACGCGCAAAACTCGCCATGCGCAAAACTTGCTGCACACAACTTGCTACACTAACCTGTCACATGCAACTCGACACACAAAAAGTTGCTACACGCATGTCGCCACACAAAACTCATCTCACAAAAGTCCCTACATGCATGTCGCCACACGCAACTCAACACACACAACTTGACACACGAAACTCGCCCTAAAACACACACAAGTCTGGTATCCTTCAAAAATAAAAATCTGATTAATAAGCAGACAAACTACAAGAGCAACAAATGTACCATATAGGAATCCGGCAGCTGTCAGTCACATGACCAGTCTATTATGTGTATGTGTGAGCTAATATATACTGCCAGGGGGTGGGCTTACTGTTGGCTGGGGATTTATCAGGCTGCCATTTTAGCTTACAAATACTGAGGTAAAAATACTGACCAAATAACGTGTGAACGAGGGCTAATACAGGAGGAGATGGCATACAGCTATATACTATATACAGGAGATGACACACAGGTATATACTATTTACAGGGGAGATGACACACAGGTATATACTATATACAGGAGGAGATGACACACAGATATATACTATATACAGGAGAGATGACACACAGGTATATACTATATAGAGGAGGAGATGACATACAGGTACATACTACATACAGGAGGAGATGACATACAGGTATATACTATATACAGGAGGAGATGACACACAGGTATATACTATATACAGGAGCAGATTACCTACAGGTATATAGTATATACAGGAGGAGATGACACAGGTATATGCTATGTATAGGAGGAGATGACATACAGGTATATACTATATACAGGAGATGACACACAGATATATACTATATATAGGTGAGATGACACACAGGTATATACTATATACAGGAGATTACATACAGGTATATCTAATATATAAAGCTGAATGTGTGTATGTATGTATGTGTGTATGTCCGGGATTGGCATCTGTACCGTCGCAGCTACAGCCACAAAATTTTGCACAGTCACACGTCTGGACCCCGAGAGCGTCATAGGCTATGTTGTGAGGTGAAATTTTAACCCCGCGCGTTCCAATTCACCAAACAATTTTGCTCCTATCTACATAATGGGGAAAAAGTGAAGGGAAAAGTGTTGGAGGAAAATTGACAGCTGCCAGATGTGAACAATGAGGACTTAAAGAATGAGAGCGATGGCGACAAAGAGTATATACCGTACAGTTGCTAAGGTGGGGCCCCGACATGGGATACTCACCACACACGGGGATATGAACACAAACACAAAATGCGCCACACACTACCACGTGCTTGAACACATATACCACCCTCAGCACACATTTCACCACACACACACACCAACCTCGCCACATAAAAGTCGAAACACAAAAGTCACCACTCAAAACTCGCTACATGCAAAACTCGCCATATGCAAAACTAGGCTCACGCAAAACTCGCCACACGTGCAAAACTCACCTCATGGAAAACTCACCTCATGCAAAACTTGCACACACAGAAAAATTGCCACATGTACAAAAGTTGCACCACATGCAAAAGTTGCCTCACACAAAACTTGCACATACTCAAAATGCACCACACATAAAACTCGCCACGCGCAAAACTCGCCATGCACAAATCTTGCTGCACACAACTTGCTACACTAACCTGTCACATGCAACTCAACACACAAAATGTTGCTACACGCATGTCGCCACACAAAACTCATCTCACAAAAGTCGCTACATGCATGTCGCCACACGCAACTCAACACACACAACTTGACACATAAAACTCGCCCTAAAACACACACAAGTCTGGTATTGTCCTTCAAAAATAAAAATCTGATTAATAAGCAAACTACAAGAGCAACAAATGTACCATATAGGAAATACGGCAGCTGTCAGTCACATGACCTGTCTATTATGTGTATGTGTGAGCTAATATATACTGCCAGGGGGGAGGGCTTCCTGTTGGCTGGGGATTTATCAGGCTGCCAATAGCAACCAATCACAGCTCAGCTTCTATTTTGCTACAGTTAATTAACCTGAGCTCTGATTGGTTAATATAGGCAACAAAGACATTCTCAGTATAACAAAGCTAATATATGTTGTGAAATGCTTCTATTTGCTTAGTTTTTGCCTTTTAATAATTACATTTCTATCTATTTGTTTTGTGGTTTTTGTGTGCAGAATAAATTTTTGTTAACACATTCTATTTTGCTAACAGCAGTCATTAACCCGGGCGAAGCCGGGTAGTACAGCTAGTTACATATAAGTCTGATTTCCTAAGGGAGGCTAAAATCCTGGATCAGAGGTTTGAACAGAGAGGTTATCCGAAGAACCTCATTAGGGACGCCCACAAAAAAGCCAATTCTTTGACACAGAAGGAGTGTATTGATAGCATTAGGAGGAAATTGACGGAGCCTCTCCCCTCTAGAACTACATTTAGCAAGTGGAGCTTCATTACCACTTTCAGTCTCATGTAATGTTAAAAAAATTCTATCAAAATACTGGTTCATTTTGAAGGGGGATCCAGTGCTTTCGAAACATTTACCTCCCCACCCCATAACCATATTTCGAAGAAACCAGACTTTAGGGAATAACGTTGCACCCAGTAACACGTCAATAGTCCCTTTCATATCAAGACCTTGTGCGTCTCTGAATTCGGGCTGTTAGCCATGTGGGAGTACCAAATGTTTGTGTTGCATCTCTATTGGGAAAAGTGCTCGTAAATTCAAATCCAACATGACGGGCAATATGTTTTTAATCAATTCATCTGTTAACTGTCAAACTACTCATGTAGTCTATTTGATTGAATGTGATTGCGGTCTACAATATGTAGGCCGCACCATACAAACGATGCATGTGAAACTAAATAAAAATAGACAGAACATAAAAAATGGCTTCATGCTACACAGCCTATCGAAGCATTTTTTATTGATGCACCCAAAAAATTGGAAAGCAATGCAGCTAACAATTATTGACCATATACCTGAGTATGTAACAGACCGTCTAAGGAGTTCAATAAAAAAAAAAGCTTCTGGATTTTTAAGCTTGGTACACTGGCCCCTGAGGGTCTGAACCTCATGATTGAGAAAGTTACTAACTAGATGTCTATTTGTATTTTTTTCCTTATTTTTCATGATAATTTTTTATGCTGATTTGTTATGCTGATTTTTTATTATTACTTTGGTGATTATTTTAATTTTTTATTCTTATTTTTCTTTTAATTGGTTTTTATTAGGCAATTTGTTGCTGCTAAAATCTTGAATGATTGAATGAAGTAACAAATGATGCATGCCCACTATCTGTACTTTATATTTGCTGCTTTGCTGCTAAAATGTTGTAATAAATGATACATGCCCACTTTTTGTATGTTACATTTGCATATGTAATTACCATTGTTCTGTGATTTGTCCTTGTAAGGTTAAATACTGCTTCCTTGCATAGCATTAATAAATATCCACTGGAAGAAGACGGCGCACGCCGTTGAAACGCGTTGTGGTTTTTCCCTAACTGGTGTCTGTGTTCTTCTGCGCTCCTGAGACCAGCTATTCTGTTCCTGTTGCAAGTCTTTCTCCCCCGTTGTGGGGTATGCGGCTGGAGCTGCGGGGACCTGCGCACTTATTTCCTCCTTATTGGGACGGCCGCCAGCGCTCCTTCTACAAACTGCCATTTGTTGTTTTACATCAACATGACTTAGTCTCAGAATCTCACTATGCTAAAATGTAAATTAACAGGCCTTGCCAACCACCGGTGGTCCCATCAACTGCATCTGCTGCTTCTTCCTCCTCCTCAATAACAGTGTCAAGCGTCCTCTCCCAGGACTTTGGCAGCAGAATCTCCACTTATTTACCCCCTACAATCGGGGTGAGTGAGAGCCCGTCAGCTGTTATGGAAGTGGAGATGCCTGCTGTTTTTGTTTCAATGAGCTCACCACATCTTTCTCCATCCACCATAACATCTCCGCCTGCACCTCACTCACAGTCCAGCAGTTTGTCGTGTTCACCCTACTCCACCCTCTCTCAGC
The DNA here is from genome assembly GCF_051348905.1 of Ranitomeya variabilis. Classification (NCBI taxonomy): domain Eukaryota; kingdom Metazoa; phylum Chordata; class Amphibia; order Anura; family Dendrobatidae; genus Ranitomeya; species Ranitomeya variabilis. Next base: position 147,265,327 of record NC_135239.1, on the reverse strand, counting down.
ACAGCAGCTAGCCCTCAGTCCCACAGTTGTGGTCACGTAAAAGAATGTTACCTCTTACACATGCCAAAGCTAAGAGCTTGAACTCCACCATCTCCAATCTGTTTGCAATGGAAATGCTGCCTTTCTGCCTGGTGGATACAGACAGTTTCCAAAAGCTGATGGCCGTCGCAGTCGTCCATTACAAGTTGCCCAGTCCCAATTACTTCTCTAAGAATGCTGTGCCTGCACTACACCAGCATGTTGCAGATAACATTACCCATTCCTTGAAAAAAATCTATGTCAGCCAGGATGCATTTCACCACTGACATATGGACGAGCAACCATGGCCAGGGGCATTACATCTCACTGCCTGAGCACTGGGTGACTCTGGTGGCTGTCTACTGAAATGCTCGCTGCTCCTAATTAAATAGGAGGCTTTGCAGGCAGGGAAAAATTAGATGGAGCAAGAAATTATACTGAGTGGTGCTACACAGCCCAGCCTCATCTCATCTTCTCAAAGCTGATTGGGTGATGAGGAGTAGGAACAGGGCTGGTTGACTGTGTAACAAATGGTAGTACCCACACCACCTTCATCCCATCCGTCCAGCGTGGATGGCCTATAGATGAGGAGGGCAAGGAGGACAACATGGACAGTCTTCCTCTTGGTGGGGACAGTGAAGTCTTGGCTGTTGGCAGCCTGGCAAATATGGATGACTTTATGTTCTGCTCCCTTTCTTGTGACCCTCGCGTTGTACGCATTTTGGCCAACACTAATTACAGATTGGTCACCTTTTTAGACGATACAAAGAGAACGTTACATGTTGTGAATTCTGCTCTTGGGCTCCCTCCGGTGGTTATAAGTGGTAGCACTGCTGTCTCTGGATCGCAGCATTTATCAGGTGTTTTCACTTTTTGCAATTCTGACTGGGCTATTTAGTCTTGCTTGACCCTTTTGTCAGTGCCAGTTGTCCATTGTTCCTGGAGGATTCACATCCCTGCCTGGTCTCTCCTGCTTTGCTGTTCTTTTCAACAAAGATAAGTTCTGACCTTGATTTTTGCTGTCCACATGCTGTGGCCTTATTGTTTAGTTCTTTTCCATGTTTTTGTCTTGTCCAGCTTGGTCTGTATAAGGATTTGTTTAGCCAAGCTGGTATCTCTGGAGATGCAGATATACTCTCCATATCTTTACTTAGATTTGGAGATTTTGTATTTTCTGTGGTGGATATTTTCTAGTGTTTTAATACTGACCGCATAGTACTCTGTCCTATCCTTTCTATTTAGCTAGAAGTGGCCTTCTTTGCTAAATTCTGATTTCACTCTGTGTATGTTTTTTCCCTCTCCTCTCACAGTCAATATTTGTGGGGGGCTGTCTATCCTTTGGGGATTTTCTCTGAGGCAAGATAGTTTTCCCTTTTCTATCTCTAGGGGTAATTAGTCCTCCGGCTGTGTCAAGATGTCTAGGGAGTGATAGGTACATTCCACGGCTACTTCTAGTTGCGGTGTTAAGTTCAGGGTCTGCGGTCAGTACAGGTACCACCTTCTCCGGAGTACGTCTCATGCTGCTCTTAGGCCACCAGATCATAACAGTACAACTGGCCAACAATGAGTTAACCGCATCTCAGAAGAAGGGAAGGAAAGTGCTGAGCCATTTTTTTTTTCTGTAGTCTGTTGTGGTTTTTTTTCCCTCTTTACCTCTGGGTGGCTCAGGAGTTCGGCGCTGGTATGGATGTTCAGGGATTGGCTTTTCATTTGGATCAACTTGCTGCTAGAGTACAGGGTATTTCCGATTATATCGTTCAGACTCCGGTTTTAGAGCCTACAATTCCAACTCCTGATTTGTTTTTTGGGGACAGGTCCAAATTTTTGAGCTTTAAAAATAACTGTAAACTGTTTTTTGCTCTGAAACCCCGTTCCTCTGGTGATCCCATCCAGCAGGTTAAAATTGTTATTTCTCTGCTGCGTGGTGACCCACAGGATTGGGCATTTGCCCTGGAACCTGGGAATCCGGCGTTGTTTAATGTAGACACCTTTTTCCAGGCGCTTGGGTTATTATATGATGAACCTAATTCAGTGGATCATGCTGAGAATACCTTGTTGGCCCTGTGTCAGGGTCAAGAAGCGGCAGAATCATATTGCCAGAAATTTAGAAAATGGTCTGTACTGACTAAATGGAATGAGGATGCCTTGGCGGCAATTTTCAGAAAGGGTCTTTCTGAATCCGTTAAAGATGTTATGGTGGGGTTCCCCACGCCTGCTGGTCTGAGTGATTCTATGTCTCTGGCCATTCAGATTGATCGGCGCTTGCGCGAGCACAGAGTTGTGCACACTATGGCATTGTCTTCCGAGCGGAGTCCTGAGCCTATGCAGTGTGATAGGATTGTGTCTAGAGCTGAACGACATGGATTCAGACGTCAGAATAGGTTGTGTTTTTACTGCGGCGATTCTGCTCATGGTATTCTGATTTCCCTAAGCGTACCAAGAGAATCGCTAGTTCTGTTACCATCAGTACTGTACAACCTAAATTTCTGTTATCTGTGACCCTGATCTGCTCATTATCGTCATTTTCTGTCATGGCATTTGTGGATTCAGGCGCCGCTCTAAACCTAATGGACTTAGAATTTGCCAGACATTGTGGTTTCCCCTTGCAGCCTTTGCAGAGTCCTATTCCTTTGAGGGGCATTGATGCTACACCGTTGGCTAAAAATAAACCTCAGTTTTGGACACAGCTGACCATGTGCATGGCACCAGCCCATCAGGAAGATTGTCGTTTTCTGGTGTTGCATAATTTGCATGATGCTATTGTGCTGGGTTTCCCATGGTTACAGGTGCATAATCTGGTATTAGATTGGAAATCTATGTCTGTGACTAGTTAGGGTTGTCAGGGGGTTCATGGTGACGTTCCTTTGATGTCAATTGCCTCCTCCCCCTCTTCTGAAATTCCTGAGTTTTTGTCAGATTTCCAGGATGTATTCAGTGAGCCCAAGTCCAGTTCCCTTCCACTGCATAGGGACTGTGATTGTGCTATTGACTTGATTCCAGGCTGTAAGTTCCCTAAGGGCCGACCTTTCAACCTGTCTGTGCCAGAACATACCGCCATGCGGAGCTATGTTAAGGAGTCCTTGGAGAAGGGGCATATTCGGCCATCTTCTTCACCATTGGGAGCAGGTTTTTTTTTGTTGCCAAGAAGGATGGCTCCTTGAGACCCTGTATTGATTATCGCCTCTTGAATAAGATCACGGTCAAATTCCAATACCCTTTGCCTTTGCTTTCTGACCTGTTTGCTAGGATTAAGGGGGCTAGTTGGTTTACTAAGATTGACCTTCGAGGGGCATATAATCTTGTTCATATTAAGCAGGGTGACGAATGGAAAACTGCGTTTAATACGCCCGAAGGCAATTTTGAATACCTTGTGATGCCATTCGGACTCTCTAATGCTCCATCTGTGTTTCAGTCCTTCATGCATGATATATTTCGGAATTATCTTGATAAATTCATGATTGTATATTTGGATGATATTTTGATTTTTTCAGATGATTGGGAGTTTCATGTGAAACAAGTCAGGATGGTATTTCAGATCCCTCGTGATAATGCCTTGTTTGTGAAGGGGTCTAAGTGCCTCTTTGGAGTACAGAAGATTTCTTTTTTGGGCTTCATTTTTTCTCCCTCATCTATAGAAATGGATCCGGTTAAGGTTCAGGCCATTCATGATTGGATCCAGCCCACATCCGTGAAGAGCCTTCAGAAATTTTTGGGCTTTGCTAATTTTTATCGCTGTTTCATTGCCAACTTCTCCAGTGTGGTTAAACCCTTGACCGATTTGACAAAGAAAGGCGCTGATGTGACGAATTGGTCCTCTGCAGCTGTTTCTGCCTTTCAGGAGCTTAAACGCCGATTTACTTCTGCCCCTGTGTTGCGTCAGCCGGATGTTTCTCTTCCTTTCAGGTTGAGGTTGACGCTTCTGAGATTGGGGCAGGGGCCGTTTTGTCTCAGAGGAATTCTGATGGTTCCTTGATGAAACCGTGTGCCTTCTTTTCTCGAAAGTTTTCTCCTGCGGAACGCAATTATGATGTCGGCAATCGTGAGTTGTTGGCTATGAAGTGGGCATTTGAGGAGTGGCGACATTGGCTTGAGGGGGCCAAGCACCGTATTGTGGTCTTGACCGATCATAAGAATCTGATTTACCTCGAGTCTGCCAAATGGCTGAATCCCAGACAGGCCCGATGGTTCCTGTTTTTCTCCCGTTTTGATTTTGTGGTATCGTATCTTCCGGGTTCTAAGAATGTTAAGGCTGATGCCCTCTCTAGGAGCTTTTTGCCTGATTCTCCTGGGGTCCTTGAGCCAGTCGGCATTCTGAAGGAAGGGGTGATTCTTTCTGCCATCTCCACTGATTTACGACGGGTTCTTCAGGAATTTCAGGCTGATAAACCTGACCGCTGTCCAGTGGGGAAACTGTTTGTTCCTGACAGATGGACTAGTAAAGTGATTTCGGAGGTTCATTGTTCTGTGTTGGCTGGTCATCCTGGGATTTTTGGTACCAGAGATTTGGTTGGTAGGTCCGTTTGGTGGCCTTCTTTGTCACGGGATGTGCGTTCTTTTGTGCAGTCCTGTGGGACTTGTGCGCGGGCCAAGCCTTGCTGTTCCCGCGCTAATGGGTTGCTTTTGCCTTTGCCGGTCCCTGAGAGGCCTTGAACGCAAATTTCTATGGATTTTATTTCGGATCTTCCGGTTTCCCAGAGGATGTCAGTTATCAGGGTGGTTTGTGACCGGTTTTCTAAGATGGTTCATTTGGTACCTTTGCCTAAATTGCCTTCCTCTTATGATTTGGTTCCGTTGTTTTTTCAGCATGTGGTTCGTTTGCATGGCATTCCGGAGAATATTGTGTCCGATAGAGGTTCCCAGTTTGTTTCAAGGTTTTGGCGGGCCTTTTGTGCTAGGCTGGGCATTGATTTGTCTTTTTCTTCCGCATTTCATCCTCAGACAAATGGCCAAACCGAGCGAACTAATCAGACTTTGGAAACTTATTTGAGATGCTTTGTCTGCTGATCAGGATGATTGGGTGGCTTTCTTGCCATTGGCTGAGTTTGCCCTTAATAATCGAGCTAGTTCTGCTACCTTGGTTTCACCCTTCTTTTGTAACTCTGGTTTTCATCCTCGTTTTTCTTCAGGACAGGTTGAGCCTTCTGATTGTCCTGGGGTGGACTCTGTGGTTGACACGTTGCAGCAAATTTGGGCTCAGATTGTTGACAATTTGGTGTTGTCTCAGGAGGGGGTCAGTGTTTTGCTAACCGTCGTCGGTGTGTTGGTTACCGGCTTCGGGTTGGGGATTTGGTCTGGTTGTCTTCCCGTCATGTTCCTATGAAAGTTTCTTCCCCTAAGGTTAAGCCTCGATTTATTGGCCCTTATAGGATTTCTGAGATTATCAATCCAGTGTCTTTTCGTTTGGCCCTTCCAGCCTCTTTTTCCATCCATAATGTTTTTCATAGAACTTTGTTGCGGAAATATGTGGTGCCCGTTGTTCCCTCTGTTGATCCTCCTGCCCCGGTGTTGATTGATGGGGAGTTGGAGTATGTGGTTGAGAAGATTTTGGATTCTCGTTTTTCGAGGCGGAAGCTTCAGTATCTTGTCAAATGGAAGGGTTATGGCCAGGAGGATAATTCTTGGGTTGTTGCCTCCGATGTTCATGCTGAGGATTTGGTTCGTGCCATTCGTTTGGCTCGTCCGGATCGGCCTGGGGGCTCTGGTGAGGGTTCGGTGACCCCTCCTCAAGGGGGGGTACTGTTGTGAATTCTGCTCTTGGGCTCCCTCCGGTGGTTATAAGTGGTAGCACTGCTGTCTCTGGATCGCAGCATTTATCAGGTGTTTTCGCTTTTTGCAATTCTGACTGGGCTATTTAGTCTTGCTTGACCCTTTAGTCAGTGTCAGTTGTCCATTGTTCCTGGAGGATTCACATCCCTGCCTGGTCTCTCCTGCTTTGCTGTTCTTTTCAACAAAGATAAGTTCTGGCCTTGATTTTTGCTGTCCACATGCTGTGGCCTTATTGTTCAGTTCTTTTCCATGTTTTTGTCTTGTCCAGCTTGGTCTGTATAAGAATTTGTTTAGCCAAGCTGGTATCTCTGGAGATGCAGATATACCCTCCATATCTTTAGTTAGATTTGGAGATTTTGTATTTTCTGTGGTGGATATTTTCTAGTGTTTTAATACTGACCGCATAGTACTCTGTCCTATCCTTTCTATTTAGCTAGAAGTGGCCTCCTTTGCTAAATTCTGATTTCAGTCTGTGTATGTTTTTTCCCTCTCCTCTCACAGTCAATATTTGTGGGGGGCTGTCTATCCTTTGGGGATTTTCTCTGAGGCAAGATAGTTTTCCCTTTTCTATCTCTAGGGGTAATTAGTCCTCCGGCTGTGTCAAGATGTCTAGAAAGTGATAGGTACATTCCACGGCTACTTCTAGTTGCGGTGTTAAGTTCAGGGTCTGCGGTCAGTACAGGTACCACCTTCTCCGGAGTACGTCTCATGCTGCTCTTAGGCCACCAGATCATAACAGTTACATCTCTCCTTCCCATAACAGAAAGGTATAATAAAATGTTGCAGTACCAGAAGACCCTAGTTAGAAAAGGGAGACACACACAAGATGCATCAGAGACAGAAGACAGTTTTATCAGATCCTCCCATCACCCAGTCTCTGATGCCCGGGTACTCTGACAAGGACAGAAAAGTTTTGGAAGATGCTGATCGAATACCATGCTGACCGTATCTGTAATTCCTCTGTGCCTTACCACTATTGGGTATCCAAGCTAGACACGTGGCATGAACTGTCTCTCTACACCTTGGAGGTCTTGGCCTGCCCTGCTGCTAGCGTTTTGTCAGAGCCAGTTTTTAGTTCCACTGGGGGTATTATAATTGGTAGGTGCATCCACATATCAACTGAGAATGCTGACAAGCTGTCTCTTATAAAAATGAACAAGGGCTGGATTGGGTCAGACTTCTCTACCACACTGAATGACTGCAGCATAACAAACTCAAATCCAGTGTTTTTTTTTAATGTTTTTGTGGTCTATTCCCATGCACCTCTTCCCACACAAACATGGGTATATGCTTCAGGATTTTGTCTTTTTTGTGTCATCCTTCTCCTACACTGCCATATCAACAGGGTGAACATGGTACACTCGCTATAAATTTTTTAAGGGTGTTTATGATGCCTGTATTAACAATTTTTAAAGGCCTACCTCTAACATTCTTTTATTTTTATATATATATATATATATATATATATATATATATATATATATATGTATATATTGTGGCATAGCGACTGGTCATGTGATTGATGGACGGTGTGTGTTGTGAATTCCGTTCTCGAACTCCCTCCTGTGGTCATGAATGGTACTTCGGCGAGTTCTGTCCGTGGACTCCCTCTGGTGGCTGTGAGTGGAACTGCTGGTTCTGAGGTTGTTTCCTCAGCTGCCCTCGTTTGCGGCTAGGCTGGCTTTTCTATTTAACTCCACTCAGATCGTTACTTCATGCCAGCTGTCAATGTATCGGTACTGGTTCAGATCTCTCTCGGATCTTTCTGATGACCTGTCTACTCCAGCAGAAGCTAAGTCCCTGCTAGTTCATTTGTTGTTCATTGTGTACTGAATATATTTATTAGTACTTGCTAAGTTCTAGTCCAGCTTGCTAATATGATATTGCCTTGCTAGCTGGAAGCTCTGGGGTGCAGAGTGGCACCTCCGCACCGTGAGTCGGTGTGGGGGTCTTTTTGCACACTCTGCGTGGCTTTTTGTAGTTTTTTGTGCTGACCGCATAGATCCCTTTCCTATCCTCAGTCTATTTAGTAAGTCTGGCCTCCTTTGCTGAAAACCTGTTTCATTCCTGTGTTTGTGACTTTCCTCTTAACTCACAGTCAATATTTGTGGGGGGCTGCCTTTTCCTTTGGGGAATTTCTCTGAGGCAAGGTAAGGCTATATTTTCTATCTTTAGTGGTAGTTAGCTCTTAGGCTGTGAAGAGGCATATAGGGAGAGTTAGGTACGCTCCACGGCTATTTCTAGTGTGTGCGATAGGATTAGAGTTTGCGGTCAGCAGAGATCCCACTCCCAAGAGCTTGTCCTGTCTTCTAGTTTAACCATCAGGTCATTCCAGGTGCTCCTAAACACCAGGTCATAACAGGTGTGTATCGCAGAGGTGGGTGACCCTGTGATGGAAGCTTGGGTATGTTTTGCTCAAGCAGATCTACTGCTGAGGGATTTGTTTACATTGGGAAGGCTTCCAGGTGATTGGAGAGATGGGTGGGTTCAGTCACCTACAAACCCTGCCAAAGAGGCGTGTCTGAACACGTAAGATGGTTTTGTTGAAGGACCTGTGGTGATGTCACGCTCACCTGACTAGCCATGTGACAGGTACCTGGATGTGGTTACACCTATGTAAAAAAGGTGTGTGTAGCACATGGGGAGTGTGTGGGTGTGTGTGAGGGTGGACACACTTCCATGTGTCCTGGCTGGACACTGCAGAGTGGCCTGTGTGTTGAACGGTTCCATGTGGGGACAGACGTCCTGAACAACACACAGAGACCATTTAGGCTGGAGAGCCTACGTGCTGGACATAGCACGACCTGTGTGCCTACAGGTCTGAGAGAGAGCGGAGCTCTACTATGGACATTGAGGATTAATCTGTCTGACGTAAGACTGTTTACCAGTTGTTCCTGTTGCAATGTGGTTTATGGAGCAATAAACCCTGTGAACTTTTAAAGAAACGTGTCTCCTGAGTGTCATCCGCCGCACCTAAGCGAGTGTCCCCTAGACCCGTAGCGGGTGAAATGCTACTATATATATATACGTATATATATATATATATATATATATATATATATATATATATATATGTATATACTCCCAAGGATAAATGGTCTTTAGCCTATGCACTTAGTGCATGTACATAACCATGCTACCATTTTTGTCCTGGGGTCTAGCTGCTATACAGGGGTGATGCATCTGGATATATGCTCACCATCTTCCACAGCCCACAGTCAGTCATGATGATATGAAATGATCTGAACGATATGTGTTTTTTCCATTTTGATCCTTTTTTTTTATTTGTAATTGTATTGTATATATAATAATGGTCTCCTTTATAATATCTTTTTATACTTTGTAAACACTGCCTACCTTTTTTTGGAGTATAATATACAATTTATTAGCTTGTCTCTCCTTGTTCTATAGCAAACGGTCGCATCCTCTGAGGTGAATTACTCTGCTGATTTGGATTGGCGCCAGACCCGTCAATACTTGGAAAATCGGAGCTGGTGGCAGCATACCTTGTCCTGTGCAATTGGGCATCTTTGCAGCTACTAGCGGCGTTAATAATTATTGTTCCTGCCTGTGTGGGAGTAGTTATATCGCCCTCACTGCAGCGTTCCCAATAGCCTGTACATAGCAGGCAGCCCTTCTGGTGACTAATTACCCTAGGTGCAGTACCTTGACTAACCTGAGAGTAAGGGGCACCAGAGAGCTGCAAGTTCCTAACCGGAACTGGGAAGTGGGATATAGATAAATCCCCTTCAGAAGGAACCAGGGGCAACCAAACAACCCCGGTTCGTGACAAATTGGTGAGAGCGGTGGGGATAATAAACGTATCTTCCCTGTGAACCGTGACAGATTGGTGGGATCCCTGACATATCCGGTGTGATCCGTGACATATTGGTGGAATGTAAGCCCGCAAGGGCAGAGTCCTCTCCCCTCTGTATTAGTCTGTCATTGTTAGTTTACTGTGATATTTGTATTTTGATGTAACCCCATCTAATGTACAGCACTGTGGAATTAATGGTGCTATATCAATAAATAATGATAATAATTCTAGGATTCCCACTCCTTAATAATGGGGAAAAAAAATTCTGAGGTCCTTCACTACATCTCTTGAAAGGGATATTGGAGTGTCCAATTCTAATTTTTGACAACTTTTGCACTTAGTGCATACGTTTTACCAGTGTAGGAAACCCACACCTTAGTAATGGGAATGCTTTTATGAGGCTCCACTTTCTAGTTGAGGGAACATTTTTGGAAACCAAGAGAGCCGAAAGGTTCTTTTAGTATATGTTCCAGTACTTTGTTGTGTGCTATCAGGTGGTCGTCACATAGGTGGTTCTCACATTGCATATAGGATTTCATAGCCGGGACAGGAGACTTTGTACAGTAAGTAGATAAGAACCTGGTCCTCTCCATATCAGTCTAAGTAGATGCAAAATGCTTCACTATATTTCCCAGCAGTAAAGATGGGCAAACCCGAACAGTAAAGTTCGGCATCCGTACTGAACACCTACTGTTCCAGCACGGACACCGAACATGGACGTCACCAGGAAGTCCGTGTTACTGTTCGGGTTCGGCTGCCCGAAAACCGGTTGTTTGTCGCTCTGTAATGTGCATGACAGCGCGGCAAACACCACTTCTGATTGGCGGTGAAATCATCCCTGCCGGTCAGAGAACCGCGGTTTCCACACTGTCAGAAGACAGCGCGAGCGCTCAGCTGTGATCGAAGGCATAAAGTTTACCTCCGATCACTGGTATCAGCTGATGGGAAAACTACGGATGGCAGTATTCATCAGCCTCTCCTGCGCTGTAAATAAATAATAAAAAAAATGCTGCATGGGTTCCCCTGTATTTTTGTTAACCAGCCAGGCAAAAACTCACAGCTGGGGGCTGCAACCCTCAGCTGTCAGCTTCAGCAAGGCTAGTTATCAAGAATAGAGGGGTCCTCTCGCCGTATTTTTTAATTTTTTATAATAGCAACCAGCAGCTGCCCAGAAAAGGCACATCTACTAGATGCACCAATTCTGGCGCTTTGCCCGGCTCTTACCACTTGCCCTGTAGCTGTGTCAAGTGGGGTGATAGTTAGGGGGTTTGATGTCACCTTTGTATTGTCCGGTGACATCAAGCCCTGAGGTTAGTAATGGAGAGGTGCTTATAAGACGCCCCCATTACTAACCCCATAGTCACATTGAATGAAAACACAGACAACAAGAATAAAGTCCTGTAACTGAAAAAATGACAGACTCCTTTAATAATCTCAAATAAACCATACTTACGACCTCGTCTAATTCCACCGAAGCACTCGTTCTTTGGTGATAAACCAAAAATAATAAAACAACAACATACCATACCTGTCAGCTGTTCTGTCCCACGCCGTAATCCATGTCTGGGGGTAAAACAGTGTTCAACCTGGATGGTGTCAAGATGTGACTGTCCAGGCTGAGAACCACTGGGGAATTAACTGCTTCGAGTGCAGCATCATGACTAGCGGTGACGTCACTGAGGCTGCGTTCCCAGCCAGGCTGAACTGACGTGACCTAAGTGATATTCTCGCTAGCACCGTGAGAGTTTATTATGTTTGGTTTATTACAGCAGAACGAGGGCTTCGGTGGAATTAGGTGAGGTTGTAAGTATGGTTTAATTGAGATTATTAAAGGAGTCTGTGTCATTTCTTCAATTACAGGACTTTATTCTTGGTGTCTGTGTTTTCATGCATTGTGACTATGAAGTTAGTAATGGGGGATTATAGACGCCTCTCCATTACTAACCTCAGGGCTTGATGTCACCGGACAATACAAAGGTGACATCAAACCCCCTATCACCCCACTTGACACAGCTAGAGGGCAAGTGGTAAGAGCCGGGCAAAGCACCAGAATTGGTGCATCTAGTAGATGTGCCTTTTCTGGGCAGCTGCGGGATGCTATTCTTAGGCTGGGGGGCCAATGTCCTTGGCCCCTTACCAGCCTGAGAATACCATTGACGAATTCATGTTTTTTACTGTGATCTGTACTCAGAAATTCATCAAGCTGCCAGTGTTACTTGCGTTCCTCAAGAGTTTGCTGCTGCCACGTGCAAAAAAAACCTTTTCAAGGCAAGTTCAAATCCCTTCTATATTCTACAATAATACCTCACTTATCTGCAATTCATCTACTGTGAGGTTTTGCAGTAGGTATAGCATATGACAGGCAGTTAGTCAGGTGTTGTGAATTCTGCTTTTGGGCTCCCTCCGGTGGTTGTAGGTGGTAATGCAGTTGCCCCTGAGTTGCAGTCCTGGTCAGGTGTATCTGCTGATTGCAGTTCTGACTGGGGTATTTAGGCGTGCAGGATTCATTAGTCCTTGCCAGTTGTCCATGGTTGTTGGGAGGTTTTGGTCCTGGTTTGGTTCCTTCTGCCTTCTGCCAAATCAGCAAAGATAAGTGTCTGGTTTTGTTTCTTTGGCACACATGCTGTGTGCTTAATAATTCTGTGCTATTCAGTGTTTTTTTGTCCAGCTTAGATTGTGTCAGTATTTTCTCAGTCTTGTTGGATTCTCTGGAGTGGCAGATATACATTCCATGTCTTTAGTTAGATTGTGGAACTTTTTGTATTATCTGCTGTGGATATTTTTGGAAGGGTTTTAATACTGACCGCTTAGTATTCTGTCCTATCTTTCCCTATTTAGCTAGAGTGGCCTCTTTTGCTGAATCCTGTTTTCTGCCTGTGTGTGTCTTTCCTCTCCTACTCACAGTCAATATTCGTGGGGGGCTGCCTGTCCTTTGGGGTTCTGCTCTGAGGCAAGGTAGTATTCCTATTTCTATCTATAGGGGTATTTAGTCCTCCGGCTGTGTCGAGGTGTCTAGGGTTTGTTAGACACACCCCACGGCTACTTCTAGTTGCGGTGTTAGTTCAGGTTTTGCGGTCAGTACAGTTTCCACCTACTCCAGAGAAAGTTCATGCGGCTCCAAAGTCACCGGATCATAACAGTCAGGGACTATTGAGATAAAATCTAAGTCTTGCCTCTGCCTTCTTCCATGGACTCACTGACTGATTCATGCTTTTTATGATGTTATGATGTTCAGTTCTCAGAAACTCATCAAGGCAGGCAAAATTAACTGATTTAATGTGTCCATTCACAGTTTCTCTATAGCATCTGAATGTAAGAGGTAGTGGTGGGACACTTTACGCTACTGGAGCTGGAATTATCACTTCTGAACTCTGGAGTGCTCAATTTCCATCTTTTCTGGATGCTTCTTTAAGTATGTTTGGGGTCATTGTCCTGCTGAAAGATCCATAACCTAGGATGTAAACCCAGTTTTCTTTTATTTGTAGGCCTCATTCCATTTACAGTGAACAGTAGAATGATGTGCTTTACCAAAAAACTCTATCTTTATCTCATGTGAGATTGCAGCACACCTCAAATGGTCCTACTTTCCCTTGCGCGTTACGGAGATACTGCTGTCTCCTTCAGCAGATGAAGGAGACAGCACTATCTCCGTAACGCGTAAGGGAAAGTACGACCCTTTGGGAGTCCGCGTACACGGGCAATGAGTGATGACATATGCCGACTGCTCCTACACGCGGCACGAACCACATCGGGTGAGTCACCGCCCTGGACTCTTCTGCTTTGAGGTGTGCTGCAATGAACTTCTGAGACTTTTTTCCACCAACTTGTGTGAGTATCTTCCCTATACCCTAGGAAATCTCAATGTAAGGTATTTACCACAAGGATACCTATTTGTGTTACAAGTTTAACACCGTGCTTCACTATTTGCAAGCATCAATGGCAAGCCACTGACACATGTCTTTTATAGTCTGTGCTGCATAGAATTGTAACAGGATTAAATGTTAGTTTATTTTGCTGTCCTGTGGCTATGGCAACACAAATATCAAAACTGTGGATGCCTATTGAACTGTGTCTGTCAGCTGTGGCTAATAACTATTAAAGAATTGTCCCTATAAAGGGTTTAACTAAAATCAACAAAAATTATTATATGGACAGCTCCATTAACGATTGGTTTTGGTAAATAATGAACTGTGCTTGCCAAACGTGGTATTCACTTTATCAACTACAGCTATTGGATAACGAATTATCATTGCATGGTGTTTGATGTTTAACCCCCTAACGACCGCCGATACGCATTTTAACGGCGGCAGTTAATTGTACTTAAACCACAGCGCCGTTAATTAACGATGCTGTGGAAAAAGTGAATAGCGCCCCCCAGAGTCGGATTTTCTCTGAGGTCTCGGTTACTGGGGGTAGCCGAGACCCAAGAGAACATGATTCGGGGTTTTATTACCGACCCCCGAGTTGCGATCGCTGGTAATAAGCATTCATTATAACCTCATAAAGTGACAGTGGTCAGAATTGTAAAAATTGGCTCGGTCATTAAGTACCAAATTGGCTCTGTCACTAAGGGGTTAACACTATATGTGTTTGTTGTTTTGAATGTATCCTTTTTTATTGCAATTTGCTATTTGTGACTAACAATTCAAATTATCAAGCAGACATTTGCACAATTGATGGGGATTAGTGTGAATGGTACCTTATAGGACTAAATACCGTTCATTCTAATTTTAAACTTCAAAAAAATGTCTTCATTACTTTACATCTATTTTAAAATTCCCAAGTTTAAAAAAATGGCAGCATTCCAATTAATCGAGAAAAATAGAGTGTTATATGTGTCCACACAAAATAATGTTTTAGTTTGAACCCCTGAGAACCTTCTTTAAGCAAAAAACAATCTAGGGATTGGAGCTGAATAACTGCTGTGTGTGAGCAAATATGAATCCCTATATTATCACTATCTTTTTTCACAGATAAATTCAAGAGGTGAATATTTTTCATAAATTTGTATGTTTAGTCAAGGGACCTGAAGGTTTTCAGCTCTTGGGTTTTACTATTTGGATTGTAAAATTTGGATTTGTATTACACTCCCATGTATTGAATCCTTTTGTATATTTCATATAAGATTTTAATCAAAGAAATAGAATGATCTAGAAAACAAACAAAATGGTCTAGAAACAGCAGCAAACCCAGAAAAGAATCCTTAGCAGGAACAAGGACTAGTCCTCCCTTCCCCCAGTGCAGGGTTTTGCATAACCAATTTCCATCCCTCCCCCACACAGATCAGAGACTGAGCAGAGCAGAAGCCTGAGCACTGAGCCTATCCCTCCCCCACCACAAGGCTAGAAACATGAGCAGCACACAAAGAACAGCTCACAGAGAGATAACGCCACTCCCTCACTATGGAAGTGTGTAATAAGCGGAGCCTGTGCCTCCTCCTTATACAGGGGGTCAGGAGCACAGAGAGCCTGTCCCCCCACCTTACAGATGAATCACACAGATATAATACACAACCCCCCTATGACCAACAAAATAGAAATGTGCAGCATGTCCGGCCTGTCACACCCTTACATATGACACGGATATAAAAGCTATCCTTCCCCAGCACACAGCTGAGTCATGTGAATGGCTGCTGTATCCTGCACATGTGCCATGTACAGATGAAAAGTATCCTCCTCTACATGCTTCCATGGCTGCATCTAATGTATAAGGAAAAGCAGAAAGACTCTAACCAGCATATCCACAGGAATACATGCAGGAGTTAGTTGTGTTCCATTTTTGTTAAAGGGGTCTTCTCACATTTGGAAGTTATCCTTTATTCGTGGGATAGGTGATAACTTACTTATCACTGGGACCCTCACTGATCCCAAGAACGAAGTAGGCTAGTTTCACACTAGCGTTTTGAGGAGCTGCGGAGGGCTGCGGACTTCCTCCATGAAGCCCCGCCCTCGGCCACATCCCCGGAGGCGGGGGTGCGGCCAAGGGCGGGGCTTCATGGAGGAATTCCGCAGCTCCTCCAAATGCTAATGTGAAATCGGCCTTATCTGTTCTAGTCATTCTTATGGGAATCCCACAGATCGGCCGAGATCAGTGCTTGCCTATCTCCAACAGTCCCATTAAGAATGAATAAGGTGGCAGTGCACATGATCGAACACCGCTTCTCCAGAGCCACAAGTCTCATGATTGGTGGGGGCATCAGCAGTCGGACCCCCAACTATCAAGAATTAATAAAGCTTCCACACTTTAGAAAACCTCTTTAATCCAGGCCACACCATGGAGAAATCATTGCCTCCGTAAGCAGTGACTGCCTGTAGTCCTACGTGCTACTACATAAGAAGCAATATCACTGCTGGTGCTAATGAGCGACCGTTCTATACGTACAGATACGGTTACATACACTGGGATTTGTTGTTCAGCCCTTGCAGAACTCGGCTGATAACACAACTCTATGGACCTAGAGATTCTGTGCTTTCTCACTGGCTGAACAGACAGGATAACAATGTAGTAATCAGCTCTGGAAGGGAACAGGTAAGAGGCTGACGACTGATGAGCAGTAGAATACTCCTCATTAAAGACTCGGCTCCTACAGGCTCTGACATGCGCCTATTATTTTGTATTACCCTTGGCCAAATTCCATTAAAAAGAGAAGTTCTGATTTGTGAATTTTTATTAATATTATACAATTTTGATGTATTCAATTACTGTGGTTTATTTGTCAATAGATGAAAATCACTAAAGGCAGCAGATGATGTCAGGGGAATGAGGGATATTTGTGCTTTTGTTCTCCCGGATACACAGGTGTTTGGCAGCGGCTTACTCTACACTCATTTAAAACAAATGGATGCTCAGCCAAACAGAGCATGCAAGTGTATGTTTGGCCGAGGAGATATAACCAGCTATAACAGGTACCTGTACCAGGTCATTAGGATTGTTAATGACTATGCCACAGATGCTGGGTATATTGTGGCAAACACTAGATTTATGCTGCTGACGTACAAGGCATGTATAATCCTTTGGCTGTGGACAAGAATGATCTCATTCTCTGACAACAAGCAGACATTTTAAAAGTATATTAGACAGTAGCTTTGTCTGCGCTTGTACAGTGCAATACGGTCACTAACATTTGGCCAGAAAGCCCCTTTAACTACTGATAACATTTCCCCTAAATTCCCGGAGGTTATCGCATGTGAAGCCCCATCTGCCACCAGCGTTTGGGTGATTGGTAGAAGACACAGACTGTGATCACTGCAGGCAATTATTCCTCCATTTCCAGACCTTTCCAGCCACAATCACAGTGATTGTATGTGTATCAGGCCTGAATTAGCCGCGTCTGCCCTATGTGCCCGGACTGTGAATTACAGCCTATTTGTGTAGGCACTGGCAATGTCACTGTTTCTTTGTTTAGCAGGAAAGAGCACACAGCTGCTGCTCTGCCAATGGAAGGGGCTGGATAAAACCGGTTTCACCCGGCTCAGGCAATTTCGTCAGCTTAAACAGCCGCAGCAGATGGAATACGTGGAGCAGACTCTGACTACAAGCTGAAGTGGAATGGGACCGATGTGTAGCAAGGCCTGTAGTCTGCAGAAAACTCTGCTATGGATCCAGGACACATCATTGCTCTCCGACACAAATGATGTTATGTGAGAGAGAAAATGCCATACGGAAAGGCAAAACTACCAAACCATGACACCGCTATACCAGAGCAGACTAATAGCTCCACAATGCTGCAGCAGCATGTTACAGAATTGCACACAGAGCAGTTGCTTCATATAGAATAGTTTCAGAAAATTTTCACTCCCGGCTGCAGTTTGATATAAAAAATGATCATTCCTTTACTCACTGTCTCCAGGTTCAGCACTGAGTGTCTCGAGCTGCTCCCGATATCCTGTCCCGGTACCCACTGTCTGCCATTATCATCTATAACCGCCACACCGTCTGCCCCTATAAACCAAGGCCTATGCCATGGCTGTCCCCTCTCCACTGTTTTCCTTTACACTCTCTATAGCTCCACACTGTCCCACTGCCATGCTAATCTATCTCCATACTGTGCCCCAATTTCAGGCTGCCCCCTCTCCATATTCATACTGTGCCCATTTTTCACACTATGTCCTCATCTTGCCCACCACACTGTCCTGTACAAACTATACCCCCTCCTCACATTGTCCTCTTACACAGTATGATGGTCACCACAGCCGCCCATACAGTATGATATCAACAACAGCCCCCAATATACATTATGATGTCCATCACAGCCCCCAATATACATTATGATGTGCACCACAACCCCCATTATATAGTATATGATACAGAATTATGCCCTCCCTGTCACTGATACTGTATAATTTCCCGACAGTCTCGTATATACAGTATAGTTGGAGCGCCCCCACTGTCGCAGGGCCGAGGGGTACCCGGTATCGGGCCTCTCTGTCTCGGTTCTGGGGTTGTCACAGTGGCTAGACCCGGTCTGTGACCCTGCTGAGGGGCGTCCAGTAGAAGTTGAGAGTGATGATGTGTGGTGCAGGGTGCGATGAATAACGAGGACACAAGGTTGCAGTCTCTTTACCTCTTTACTGAAGGCTTCAGGATCCTCAATCCAAAGTACGGTTAACAGGGCTGTCTGAGACCGGCCGGTCCGATGGCACTTCCAGAGTTCCCTTTGCAGGTGGAAATCTGTGCCTTCCTTCTAGCGCTTGTGTGTTGTAGTCCTTCCCTGCTGAGCACCACGGGATAGTCCTCACAACTGTTGTGTCTGTTTCTGATGTTCCCTCACAACTGATTCTGATGTTCTTCTCCGTCCCCCAGATGATATGGCTAGGACGCACCCGTATGACGGGTAGGCCTGGAGTTCTTCCGGGACCCTAGATTCGCCCCTCTCCCACTGTTGCCCCCTATGTCTGCTTAGGTGACTTAGGTGAGACAGCCCACCTATAACTGACTGTCCTGCCGTAGGTTTGAAGTAAGGCTTGGAGCTCAATACTTCCTCGGCGTTCCGGCCACCGGCTACGCGCCTCAGTAGGATGTTGCCTCGGTCTTACAGCACGACTCCTACTGACGTTATCTCCTTGTTGCGTTGATCTCGTTTCTCACTCTTCACAACAAACCTCGCTTGTTGTCCTTTCTTGGGGTACCGCCGCAATGAAGTGCAGGCGCGGTCCCGTAACATTCTTTCTGTTCGCTAGGCCTCTGTCAGGATCCCACCCCTGACAGGGACCCCTCTGAATCTTCCCCTGCAACACCCTCTGCCACAGGATGTTGCTTTGTTCAAACCCAGTCAGCTTCTGACTAACTTCCTATCTAACCCCTAGTTTTACCAGATTGTGAGGAGTGGCCTAATACATAGCACCCTGTTATGGACCTGGTGGTTAGGAGCACTAGGAATGACCTGATGAGTAAACTCAAAAAACGGAACTAGCTCTGGGAAGTGGGAACTCTGCTGACCGCAAACTCTACTCCTATCGCACACACTAGAAATAGCCGTGGAGCGTACCTAACTTTCCCTAGACGCCTCTTCACAGCCTAAGAGCTAACTACCCCTAAAGATAGAAATAGAAGCCTAACCTTGCCTCAGAGAAATTCCCCAAAGATAAAGGCAGCCCCCCACATATATTGACTGTGAGTTAAGAGGAAAGTCACAAACACAGAAATGAAACAGGTTTTAGCATAGGAGGCCAGACTTACTAAATAGTCAGAGGATAGAAAAGAATACTATGCGGTCAGCATAAAAAAAATACAAAACCACGCAGAGTATGCAAAAAGACCCCCGCACCGACTCACGGTGTGGAG
The DNA here is from genome assembly GCF_051348905.1 of Ranitomeya variabilis. Classification (NCBI taxonomy): domain Eukaryota; kingdom Metazoa; phylum Chordata; class Amphibia; order Anura; family Dendrobatidae; genus Ranitomeya; species Ranitomeya variabilis. Next base: position 147,245,943 of record NC_135239.1, on the reverse strand, counting down.
GTGCAACACTGCACCCCAGAGCTTCCAGCTAGCAAGGAAACATCATGATAGCAAGCTGGACTAGAATTTAGCAGAGCTAAGAAATGTATTCAGGTAGCAGTAACAACAAATGAACTAGCAGGGACTTAGCTTCTGCTGGAGTAGACAGGTCCTCAGAGAAGTCCAAGAGAGATCTGAACCAATTCTGATACATTGACAGCTGGCATCAGGTAACGATCTGAGTGGAGTTAAATAGGGAAGCAGCATAGCAACATAACGAGAGCAGCTGATAAACTCAACCTAGTGACCAGCAGTTCCGCTCGAAGCCACCAGAGGGAGCCCAAGAGCAGAACTAACCAAAGTACCATTCATGACTAGTGTTGAGCATTCCGATACCGCAAGTGTCGGGTATCGGCCGATACTTGCGGGTATCGGAATTCCGATACCGAGATCCGATACTTTTGTGGTATCGGGTATCGGTATCGAAACAACATTAATGTGTAAAAGAAAGAATTAAAATAAAAAATATTGCTATACTCACCTCTCCGACGCAGCCTGGAGCTTACCGAGGGAACCGGCAGCGTTCTTTTCTTAAAATGCGTGCTTTTCCTTCCTTCCGTGACGTCACGGCTTCTGATTGGTCGCGTGCTGCCCATGTGGCTGCGACGCGACCAATCACAGCAAGCCGTGACGTAATTTTCAGGTCCTTCTAGGCATTCAGTATTTTAAAATTACGTTCCGGCGTTGTGATTGGTCGCGTCGCGGTCACATGGGCGACGCGACCAATCACAAGCCGTGACGTCACGGGAGGCAGGAGACGCGCGCATTTTAAAATGCGCGTATGTCCAGCCTCCCGTGACGTCACGGCTTGTGATTGGTCGCGTCGCCCATGTGACCGCGACGCGACCAATCACAACGCTGGAACGTAATTTTAAAATCCTGAAGGACCTGAAATTACGTCACGGCTTGCTGTGATTGGTTGCGTCGCGGCCACATGGGCGACGCGACCAATCACAAGCCGTGACGTCATGGGAGGCTGGACACGCGCGCATTTTAAAATGCGCGCGTCTCCTGCCTCCCGTGACGTCACGGCTTGTGATTGGTCGCGTCGCCCATGTGACCGCGACGCGACAAATCACAACGCCGGAACGTAATTTTAAAATCCTGAAGGACCTGAAATTACGTCACAGCTTGCTGTGATTGGTCGCGTCGCGGCCACATGGGCGGCGCACGACCAATCACAAGCCGGGACTTCACGTAAGGAAGTTAAAGCGCGAATTTTAAGCAAACAACGCTGCCGGTTCCCTCGCTGAAGTCCAGGCTGCGTCGGAGAGGTGAGTATAACAATATTTTTTATTTTAATTCTTTATTTTACACATTAATATGGTTCCCAGGGCCTGAAGGAGAGTTTCCTCTCCTTCAGACCCTGGGAACCATCAGGAATACCGTCCGATACATGAGTCCCATTGACTTGTATTGGTATCGGGTATCGGTATCGGATTAGATCCGATACTTTGCCGGTATCGGCCGATACTTTCCGATACCGATACTTTCAAGTATCGGACGGTATCGCTCAACACTATTCATGACCACAGGAGGGAGTCCGAGAACGGAATTCAAAACAGTACCCCCCCCTTGAGCAGGGGTCACCGAACCCTCACCAGGGCCCCCAGGCCGATCAGGACGAGCCAAATGAAAGGCACGAACTAAATCGGCAGCATGGACATCGGAGGCAACAACCCAGGAATTATCCTCCTGACCATAGCCCTTCCACTTAACCAGGTACTGAAGCTTCTGTCTCGAAATACGAGAATCCAAAATCTTTTCCACCACATACTCCAACTCCCCCTCAACCAACACCGGAGCAGGAGGATCAACGGAGGGAACCATAGGCGCCACGTACCTCCGCAACAACGACCTATGGAACACATTATGGATAGCAAAATAAGCTGGAAGGACCAAACGAAATGATACAGGGTTGAGAATTTCAGAAATCTTATAAGGACCAATGAAACGAGGCTTAAACTTAGGAGAAGAAACCTTCATAGGAACATAACGAGAAGACAACCAAACCAAATCCCCAACACGAAGTCGGGGACCAACACAACGACGGCGGTTAGCGAAACGTTGAGCCTTCTCCTGGGACAACGTCAGATTGTCCACTACGTGAATCCAAATTTGCTGCAACCTGTCCACCACAGAATCCACACCAGGACAGTCAGAAGGCTCAACCTGCCCCGAAGAAAAACGAGGATGAAAACCAGAATTGCAAAAAAAAGGCAAAACCAAAGTAGCCAAACTAGCCCGATTATTAAGGGCGAACTCAGCCAATGGCAAGAAGGTCACCCAATCATCCTGATCAGCAGAAACAAAGCATCTCAGATAGGTTTCCAAAGTCTGGTTGGTTCGTTCGGTTTGGCCATTTGTTTAAGGATGGAAAGCCGAAAAAAAAGACAAATCAATGCCCAGCTTAGCACAAAAGGACCGCCAAAACCTAGAGACAAACTGGGAACCTCTGTCCGACACAATGTTCTCCGGAATGCCATGCAAACGAACCACATGTTGAAAAAATAATGGCAGCAAATCAGAGGAAGAAGGTAATTTAGGCAAGGGTACCAAATGGACAATCTTAGAAAAGCGATCACAAACCACCCAGATGACAGACATCCTTTGAGAGATAGGAAGATCTGAAATAAAATCCATTGAAACATGCGTCCAAGGCCTTTTTGGGACTGGCAAGGGCAAAAGCAACCCACTGGCACGAGAACAGCAGGGCTTAGCCCGAGCACAAGTCCCACAGGACTGCACAAAAGAACGCACATCCCGTGACAAGGAAGGCCACCAAAAGGACCTAGCCACCAAATCTCTGGTACCAAAAATCCCAGGATGACCAGCCAACACTGAGCAATGAACCTCAGAAATTACTCTGCTAGTCCATCTATCAGGGACAAACAATTTCTCCGCTGGACAACGGTCAGGTCTATCAGCCTGAAACTCCTGCAGCGCCCGCCGCAAATCAGGGGAGATGGCAGACAGAATTACCCCCTCTTTGAGAATACCAGCCGGCTCAGGGACTCCCGGAGAATCAGGCACAAAACTCCTAGAAAGGGCATCCGCCTTCACATTCTTAGAACCTGGAAGGTATGAGACCACAAAATCGAAGCGGGAGAAAAACAGCGACCATCGAGCTTGTCTAGGATTCAACCGCTTGGCAGACTCGAGATAAGTCAGATTTTTGTGATCCGTCAAGACCACCACGCGGTGCTTGGCCCCCTCAAGCCAATGTCGCCACTCCTCGAATGCCCACTTCATAGCCAGCAGCTCCCGATTGCCAACATCATAATTACGCTCAGCAGGCGAAAACTTTCTAGAAAAGAAGGCACATGGCTTCATCACAGAGCCATCAGAACTTCTTTGAGACAAAACAGCCCCTGCTCCAATCTCAGAAGCATCAACCTCGACCTGAAAAGGGAGCGAAACATCTGGCTGACGCAACACAGGGGCCAAAGAAAAACGACGTTTCAGCTCCTGAAAAGCCTCAACGGCTGCAGAGGACCAATTCACCACATCAGCACCTTTCTTTGTCAAATCAGTCAAAGGTTTAACCACACTAGAAAAATTAGCGATGAAGCGACGGTAAAAATTAGCAAAGCCCAGGAATTTCTGGAGGCTCTTCACAGATGTAGGTTGAGTCCAATCATAAATGGCCTGAACTTTAACAGGATCCATCTCGATAGTAGAAGGGGAAAAAATGAAGCCCAAAAAGGAAACCTTCTGAACTCCGAAGAGACATTTAGACTCCTTCACAAACAAGGAATTAGCACGAAGGACCTGGAATACCATTCTGACCTGTTTCACATGATACTTCCAATCATCCGAAAAGACCAAAATATCATCCAAATATACAATCATGAATCTATCCAAATACTTTCGGAAGATGTCATGCGTAAAGGACTGAAACACAGATGGAGCATTTGAAAGCCCGAATGGCATTACCAGGTACTCAAAATGGCCCTCGGGCGTATTAAATGCTGTTTTCCATTCATCGCCCTGTTTAATACGTACAAGGTTATACGCCCCTCGAAGATCTATCTTGGTGAACCAACTAGCCCCCTTAATCCGAGCAAACAAATCAGACAGCAGAGGCAAAGGGTACTGAAATTTGACTGTGATTTTATTGAGAAGGCGGTAATCTATACAGGGTCTCAGAGAACCATCCTTCTTGGCCACAAAAAAGAACCCTGCTCCCAATGGTGATGAAGACGGGCGAATATGCCCTTTCTCCAGGGACTCCTTCACATAAGTCCGCATAGCGGCGTGCTCTGGAATGGATAAATTGAAAAGTCGGCCCTTAGGAAACTTACTACCAGGAATCAAATTAATAGCACAATCACAATCCCTATGAGGGGGTAGGGCACTGGATTTGGGCTCATCAAATACATCCTGGTAATCCGACAGAAACTCAGGGACTTCAGAAGGAGTGGAAGCAGAAATTGACACCAATGGAACATCGCCATGTACCCCTTGACAACCCCAACTAGACACAGACATTGATTTCCAATCCAATACTGGATTATGAACCTGTAGCCATGGCAAACCCAACACGACCACATCATGCAAATTATGCAACACGAAAAAGCGAACATCTTCCCGATGTGCAGGAGCCATGCACATGGTCAACTGAGTCCAGTACTGAGGTTTATTCTTGGCCAACGGCGTGGCATCAATTCCCCTTAATGGAATAGGATACTGCAAAGGCTCCAAGAAAAAACCACAGCGCCTGGCAAACTCCAAGTCCATCAAATTCAGGGCAGCGCCTGAATCCACAAATGCCATAACCGAGTAGGATGACAAAGAGCAAATCAGAGTAACAGACAAAAGAAATTTAGGCTGTACAGTACCAATGGTGACAGACCTAGCGAACCGCTTAGTGCGCTTAGGACAATCAGAGATAGCATGAGTGGGGTCACCACAGTAAAAACACAGCCTATTCTGACGTCTGTGTTCTTGCCGTTCAGTTCTGGTCAAAGTTCTATCACATTGCATAGGCTCAGGCCTCTGCTCAGAGGACACCGCCAAACTGTGCACAATGTTGCGCTCGCGCAAACGCCGATCAATTTGGATGGCCAAGGACATTGACTCATTCAGACCAGCAGGCGTGGGGAATCCCACCATAACATCCTTAAGGGCTTCAGAAAGACCCTTTCTAAAAATTGCTGCCAGGGCACACTCATTCCATTGAGTAAGCACAGACCATTTTCTAAACTTCTGACAATATATCTCCGCTTCATCCTGACCCTGACACAAAGCTAGCAAAATTTTCTCTGCCTGATCCACTGAATTCGGTTCGTCATAAAGCAATCCAAGCGCCAGAAAAAACGCATCTACATTAAGCAATGCAGGATCTCCTGGCGCAAGGGAGAATGCCCAGTCTTGAGGGTCGCCACGCAACAAAGAAATAATAATTTTTACTTGCTGAATTGTTATGACCCCAATGGCGAGGGTCTCAGAGGAACAAGTAAGTCTGCGAAGTACAAAAATCCAGCTCATAGGGCAGTGGTAACTGGGTTGACCATATATCTACTCCTAACGCCAACACTAGAAGTAGCCGGGGAACATGCCTACGTTGGTCGCTAGATGTCTCGCGCCAGCCGGAGGACTAACTACCCCTAGAAGAGGAAAACAAAGACCTCTCTTGCCTCCAGATAATAGACCCCAAAAGTTGGATACAAGCCCCCCACAAATAATAACGGTGAGGTAAGAGGAAATGACAAACACAGAGATGAACTAGGTTTAGCAAAGAGAGGCCCACTTACTAATAGCAGAATGTAGTAAGATAACTTATATGGTCAACAAAAACCCTATCAAAATTCCACACTGGAAATTCAAGAACCCCCGAACCGTCTAACGGCCCGGGGGGAGAACTCCAGCCTCCCTAGAGCTTCCAGCAAGGTTAGGATACAGATTATGTACAAGCTGGACAAAAATGCAAACAAAAACAAATAGCAAAAAGCAAGAAAGCAGACTTAGCTTAATCTAGCAGGAACCAGGATCAGTAGACAAGAGCACAACAGATTAGCTCTGATTACAACGTTGCCAGGCATTGAACTGAAGGTCCAGGGAGCTTATATAGCAACACCCCTGAACTAACGGCCCAGGTGAGCATACAAGGGATGACTGACATACCCAGAGTCAAATCACTAGTAACCACTAGAGGGAGCCAAAAAGCAAATTCACAACACTGAATGGGGTCACCAGAGGAGCGGTGTTTCAAAGCAAGAAACAGTTTACAATTATTTTTGAAATTCAGAAACTTAGATCTATCCCCAGAAAACAACTCAGGAATTGGAATTCTAGGCTCTAACATCGGATTCTGAACTACATAATCTTGAATGCTTTGTACCCTTGCAGTGAGATGATCCACACAAGAGGACAGACCTTGAATATCCATATCTACACCTGTGTCCTGAACCACCCAGGGGTTAAGGGGAAAAGAGAGACAAAACACACTGCAAAGAAAAAAAAATGGGTTCAGAACTTCTCTTATCCCTCTTTTGAGATGCATTAACACTTTATGGGCCAGCTGTACTGTTATGGACCTGGTGGTTAGGAGCACTAGGAATGACCTGATGAGTAAACTCAAAAAACGGAACTAGCTCTGGGAAGTGGGAACTCTGCTGACCGCAAACTCTACTCCTATCGCACACACTAGAAATAGCCATGGAGCGTACCTAACTCTCCCTAGACGCCTCTTCACAGCCTAAGAGCTAACTACCCCTAAAGATAGAAATAGAAGCCTAACCTTGCCTCAGAGAAATTCCCCAAAGATAAAGGCAGCCCCCCACATATATTGACTGTGAGTTAAGAGGAAAGTCACAAACACAGAAATGAAACAGGTTTTAGCATAGGAGGCCAGACTTACTAAATAGTCAGAGGATAGAAAAGAATACTATGCGGTCAGCATAAAAAAAACTACAAAACCACACAGAGTATGCAAAAAGACCCCCGCACCGACTCACGGTGTGGAGGTGCAACACTGCACCCCAGAGCTTCCAGCTAGCAAGGAAACATCATGATAGCAAGCTGGACTAGAATTTAGCAGAGCTAAGAAATATATTCAGGTAGCAGTAACAACAAATGAACTAGCAGGGACTTAGCTTCTGCTGCAGTAGACAGGTCCTCAGAGAAGTCCAAGAGAGATCTGAACCAATTCTGATACATTGACAGCTGGCATCAGGTAATGATCTGAGTGGAGTTAAATAGGGAAGCAGCATAGCAACATAATGAGAGCAGCTGATAAAGTCAACCTAGTGACCAGCAGTTCCGCTCCAAGCCACCAGAGGGAGCCCAAGAGCAGAACTAACCAAAGTACCATTCATGACCACAGGAGGGAGTCCGAGAACGGAATTCACAACAGCACCCTTAGCTCCCCCTGGAGGCCAGACTGTGAAGTGTATTGGTGTCTGTGATACCTGGTCAGGTGAACTCCTTCAGCGCCATTAGACGTACCATAGCCCCCCTTAGTGGCGGAGCAAAAGTACTGCAACCACCAGGACTCTGGGGCGCTGCACTCCCCCCCGGTTAAATCCAGTACTCCTGGACTGGGAAGAAAACAACAATACATGTCAGCAAAAAGACATACAATTTCTAGAAATGCAAAAACAAGTAAACTTTAACAGAGCTTCCCTTTATGGGAGGTGAGAACACTTGAACGTTACAAACATGGTTAAATATTTTAAATAACATCCTATAAATAACTACTCTTACCCAACTGGGTATTCTACTTAGTGCAGTTTCTGAACAATAATTTAACATTGCCTTTAAGGACGTATAAGCTGAATCCACTAAAGGTTTACTATAAAACACTACAATGCTAATCAACTTTTCTTCATTTTTCCAACTTTACATTCGCAGGACCGCCTGTCTATCTGCCCCAGGCCTACTGCCTCTCGCTCTTTTGCAGGACCGCCTCGTTCCTCGTCTGGGCCTACTGCCTTTCTCTTTCTATACACAGTATAGGACTTATCAACCTTCTCTCAGCACAAAATCACTGAGCCATCTCTGTATGGCTCCTAGGAGGACTCACCAATTAACCCCGTACGGGTTCACTTCCTGTCCTCATTCTCTAACACATTATTAAACATTTCCTACAATCAACTAACTGACTACATATAACTTTTACATATAAGCATTATTATTACTCCTTTTAAGGCATCATTATACTTTAAGTGCTATTAGAGAACGTTCCCTTTAAGAGGGAACCAAGTCTCTCTGAGGTAGCGCAACCTCTCAGGCTGCAAATCCGTTTGCAGCAGGAATTTCTGTACTGTTTCCAGGAACAGTTTCTTCACAAAGAGTCCTTTTTCTTGTAAAACCAGTAGGGGGCACCTTTAAGAAGGTGCAAACTATTTACAATAAGTTTGTAATCATGCAGTGTTCATGATCCAGCAGTTCTTTTCAACAGTGATAAACGAAAGCAAAACAAACAGGCAAAAATAAGGATCCGGGTAAACTAAGGGATCCCTTTAGGAGTTAACCCTAGTCGGGTTGTAGCAGCAGAAAGCAGGGAAAGAATCAGTTAACTATTTACATGTTCAGGTTTCCGAGGTTTACTTGGACGGCTTCCAGGGCTGCACCTGGCCCTTAACCCTTCTTAGCCTGGGAAAAGTGAGGTCCAGGGTTACACCCAGTGCTGGACAAACGCCGTTAATCCGTCTTTCATGTACGGTTAAATCATGCGCAGCGATGGAGGTCTGCGCAGCTTGAGTATGGGCATTTGCTGCAGCAGAGGTAGTGGCTGCTGCAAGATCAGTCACTGGAACGGAGTCAGCAGCTGTGGCACTAGCAGTCACTGGAGTGGTGTCGGTCATCAGGGCAGGGTCTTCCTTCATGCCTGCTTCAGATGCAGTCCCTCCGGTGCCGGTCTGCTCCTTCTCCGCTGGGGTCTGGAACGATGGTTGCAGGGCCTTGTGCTGCGACGTTGTCATCTCTGCTTGCAGCATCCCGCTTTCCGGCAGGGCCTTGATTTCCAGCTTCGGAGCGCTGGAACTTCTTTCCTGCTCCAGACCAGACGAGGCTGCCGACAGGCATCTGGTGAGGCTCCCGATGAAGGTCTTCTTCCACCCGGCCTCAGTGCTCAGCTGCGTCCGCAGGAGTTGGTCGCTGAGCTCTTCCACACCGGCCTGCAGGAAATCAGCATCAGCGGTGGAGGCCTGGTTACGGTGCCCCTCCGGATAGCTGGGGGAGTCCTCTGCTCCGACCCCATGCTCCGGGTGGCTAGCCATGGCATCCTCCACGTTTCTGACTTCTTCTTCGTCCTTTTCCCGCTCTCTCCTTCCTGGGCGGTTTCGCTTTCTTTGTCTCCGCCCTCCATTGAGAATCAGTAGGCGGATCTCGGCTGCTGACGGACAGGTCCTCAAGGGACAGAAATACTTAGACTGGGCGGCCATTGTCTTTCGCGTTCTCCAGCTTGTCTACGCCTACTCCACGTCCTTCTTTTTCTCCTGCGCTCTCCTTAGCGCTGTAATGGCGGCGGTTTTGGCGGGAACTTCTGGCGGCAAGTGGCAATACACAGTCTTTGCAATAAGTCACAGTCCAAGCACAATAAATCACAGTTCCAAGGCACACATGACCTGGTTCTTCAGGCTTAAGTAAATCCTGTTTGTGACCCCAAGTTGGAGCGCCCCCACTGTCGCAGGGCCGAGGGGTACCCGGTACCGGGCCTCTCTGTCTCGGTTCTGGGATTGTCACGGTGGCTAGACCCGGTCCGTGACCCTGCTGAGGGGCGTCCAGTAGAAGTTGAGAGTGATGATGTGTGGTGCAGGGTGCGATGAATAACGAGGACACAAGGTTGCAGTCTCTTTACCTCTTTACTGAAGGCTTCAGGATCCTCAATCCAAAGTACGGTTAACAGGGCTGTCTGAGACCGGCCGGTCCGATGGCACTTCCAGAGTTCCCTTTGCAGGTGGAAATCTGTGCCTTCCTTCTAGCGCTTGTGTGTTGTAGTCCTTCCCTGCTGAGCACCACAGGATAGTCCTCACAACTGTTGTGTCTGTTTCTGATGTTCCTTCACAACTGATTCTGATGTTCTTCTCCGTCCCCCAGATGATATGGCTAGGACGCACCCATATGACGGGTAGGCCTGGAGTTCTTCCGGGACCCTAGAGTCGCCCCTCTCCCACTGTTGCCCCCTATGTCTGCTTAGGTGATTTAGGTGAGACAGCCCGCCTATAACTGACTGTCCTGCCGTAAGTTTGAAGTAAGGCTTGGAGCTCAATACTTCCACGGCGTTCCGGCCACCGGCTACGCGCCTCAGTAGGATGTTGCCTCGATCTTACAGCACGACTCCTACTGGCGTTATCTCCTTGTTGCGTTGATCTCGTTTCTCACTCTTCACAATAAACCTCGCTTCTTGTCCTTTCTTGGGGTACCGCCGCAATGAAGTGCAGGCGCGGTCCCGTAACGTTCTTTCTGTTCGCTAGGCCTCTGTCAGGATCCCACCCCTGACAGGGACCCCCTGAATCTTCCCCTGCAACACCCTCTGCCACAGGATGTTGCCTGGTTCCAACCCAGTCAGCTTCTGACTAACTTCCTATCTAACCCCCAGTTTTACCAGATTGTGAGGAGTGGCCTAATAGCACCCTTAGCTCCCCTGGAGGCCAGACTGTGAAGTGTATTGGTGTCTGTGATACCTGGTCAGGTGAACTCCTTCAGTGCCATCAGACGTACCATAGCCCCCCTTAGTGGCGGAGCAACAGTACTGCAAAGACCAGGACTCTGGGGCGCTGCATAATGTTCACACAAAACCCCACACAGTATGATATCCACCACAGGCTCCAACATACAGTATAATGTCCTACACAGCCCCCTTTACATTATGGTTACCACAGCCCCCAATATAAGATCCCTAATAGCACCCAAAACAGTATGGTCACCCTCATCTTATGTCCCCACAGCGCCTCTTATAATATCCTCATAGCCAGCCCCCTCTTGTAATGTCTCTACAGCCAGCACCTCTTGAAATGGGCTCACAGTCCCTAGGTATAGTAGCCTCCATTCATTAGGAAAATAACAGAATAAAAATTAAAAAAAAAGCTTATACTCACCTAATTCAGGCTCCCTATCCAGCGCAACAACATCTCCTTTTCCATCTGGTGCGGCAGTGGGCACTGGACGGCACATGTTACGGTTTGGAGGTTTTGTCCTCTTAGAACGTGTCTTCAGTGCTGCTGGTGGTGTCCTGACAGATAAGCGCATCTGTGTCTCCCCTGAAAGTGAAGACTGCCTAACTTTCACCAAAATGAACACTTCCTGGATATCCAAAGACTTTTATACCCCAGTCTCAGACTGTGCAGACTAGGCAATGGTGTACTTTTTAGTGTCATGCATTGATATGGCGTTATTGCAGTCTGTATCTTCTGTTGCTATTGCTTCTGATGTTACAATTTTTCGAAATGTGGAGACTCGAACTTGGGTCTCCATCTGGTGGGTTGCGTGTCTACTCTAAAAATTAATGCCACTTTTATCATGTGTGACAATAATTTTTTGAAATGTGGAGACTCGAAGTTGGGTCTCCATCTGGAGGGTTGCCTGTAATGAAAGGTGTGTCAGAAGCCTTTTATACTGTTTCTACTCTGTTTAAATTGATGACACTTTTGTGGTGTGAGACAATAATTTTTTGAAATGTGGATAATTCAAGATGGGTCTCCTTCATGTGTGTTGCCTGTACAAGTAGAGCTCCCAGACAGGCAGGTCTGCAGTTACTTTCACTGTAACCACCGATAGACCAAACCGCTACACGACCAGCTCTATCCTCACCCACTGTATCCTCACCCATCCCTTGCAGATTGTGAGCCCTCGCGGGCAGGGTCCTCTCTCTTTATGTACCAGTCATGACTTGTATTGATTACGATTATTGTACTTGTCTTATATGTATACCCCTCCTCCCATGTAAGCGCTATGGAATAAATGGCGCTATAATAATAATAAATTATAATAATTACTACCTGGGTTACTTTCCTTACATTTTTCTACCAATAGTACTGCGTGAAACTAATGTTTGTGCCATCTGAGTGTGCCTGGGAAAAAAAAATTGGAGTTGTTGCATAAGGTATCAGGGCTTTCAGAAAAGAAGCCTTACACCGCTCCCATAACCACCAGGTCTTCATTAAAATTTCAATTAATCGCTCTAAATGCTGGCCCAGACCCTGATACAACAGGCATGGCCCATGGCTTACTGCTTCTACGCCATCATAAAAGGTTCTACTGTCGGTCAATTAATCAGTCAAATGCCTGTTTTAATTTCCTTACATTTTTCTATCAATAGTACTGTATGAAACTGATATTTGTGCCATCTGAGGGTGGCTGGGAAAAAAAACTGGAGCTATCGCATGCGGTATCAGGGCTTCCAGCAAAGAAGGATTACACCATTCCCTTAACCACCAGGTCTTAATTGAAACCTCAATTCAAAGCTGTAAACATACCTCCCAACTTTTGAAGATGGGAAAGAGGGACAAAGTTTGCGGTGCGCGAAGTGCGCCGTGGCAAATTTTAGGCCACGCCTCTGACCACACCCATTCATAATTAGTCACACCCATATCCACGTCCCAAGCACACCCATTTTGCACTGCTGATCACACTGTTTCATATACAATAATTATAAACAAAAAAATATGGCCACACAGTGCTCCATACTGTATAATGGCCACACATGATGCTCCATACTGTATGATGACCACACATGATGCTCCATACTGTATAATGACTGCACATGATGCTCCATACTGTATAATGACCGCACATGATGCTGCATACTGTATAATGACCCCACATGATGCTCAATACTGTATAATGACCGCATATGATGCTCCATACTGTATAATGGCCACACATGATGCTCCATACTGTATAATGGCCCCATATGATTCTCCATACTGTATAATGACCGCACATGATGCTCCATACTGTATAATGACCGCACATGATGCTCCATACTGTAAAATGACCGCTTATGATGCTCCATACTGTATAATGACCGCACATGATGCTGCATACTGTATAATGACCGCACATGATGCTCCATACTGTATAATGACCGCACATGATGCTCCATACTGTATAATGACCGCACATGATGCTCCATACTGTATAATGACCGCACATGATGCTCCATACTGTATAATGGCCCCACATGATGCTCCATTCTGTATAATGACCGCACATGATGCTGCATACTGTATAATGACCGCACATGTTGCTCCATACTGTATAATGACTGCACATGATGCTCCATACTGTATAATGGCCCCACATGATGCTCCATTCTGTATAATGACCGCACATGATGCTCCATACTGTATACTGGCTGCACATGATGCTCCATACTGTATAATGGCCACACATGATGCTCCATACTGTATAATGACCGCACATGATGCTCCATACTGTATACTGGCTGCACATGATGCCCCATACTGTATAATGGCCACACAGTTCTCCATACTGTATAATGATCCCACGTGATGCTTAATACTGTATAATGACCCCCCCCTGTATGCATGGCTCATATTCCCCCCTGTCCTGTATGCATGGCTCATCTCTCCACACGCTCCCCCCACGCTCCCATCTTGAATGGTGCGGCTTACCATCCTCCTTCATCCCCCCTACCCTGTCCCCCGTCCCTCATACTTACCTGTTCCTCACCGCGCGGCCATCCCTCTCGCTCTGTCCCGACTCCCGACTCAGCAGCACCTTCTTCCTGGGTGAGCGGTCAGGTGATACCTCATTAAGGTCATGAATATGCGCATATTCATGACCTATAATGAGCGGTACCACGTGACCGCTCATTCAGGAGCGCTGTAGAAGCCGAGACCATCGCTGGAGCAGGGTGAGTATCGTCTTCAAAGAGGGTGGGTGGGAGGCGGCCGGGGGGGCGGGGTCGGTCATGAGGTGACCCAGCTTTTATAAAAAAAAAAAAAACCCGCCACAAACCTTGCTCAGGTGCCGCCCCCTGCATTGTCCCTGCCCTAGGCACATAATGCGGGACAACTAATGTCCCTCCCGGGATCGCGGGGCTGACTGTCAAAATCAGGACAGTCCCGCGGCATCCGGGACGGTTGGGAGGCATGTGTAAATGCTGGGCTAGACCCTTATACCTCATGCATGGAAGATGGCTGACTGCTTCTGTGCCATTAGCAAATTTCTACTGCGGGTCAATTGATACCACTTTTCATGGTGTCTGCCTCTAATTTTAGCTGTTTGTGAAGCTTTTTGTCATTCCTTAAGGTGTTGCGTTTATGTTTAGTTTGGTTTGGCCTCCCATTGAATTTAATGGGGTTCGGGTACGTTCGGCGAACCAAACCAAACCTTGAAAGGTTCACTTATCTCTACTGGAGAAGATGAACATATATGCAGCCAGTTATATAGCAGTCAATGTGCCGCGGGATGATGCTATTTAGGTTTCCCAAAAAAAGAACAGAAACAAAATAGTTTATAGGTTCGGTTAACCCTTAATAGGTACTCTTATTTTATAAAACAAATGAAATATGATACTGTGGATTACTTTCTACTACACTATGGCGCTGCAATATTATTCATCAAATGATTAAATAACACCCACATTTTTTTCAACGATTTAGAAATTTCTGGAAAACACAACAGAATGATCTAGAAATGGCAGCAGAGTGAGAAAACAAAGATTAACAGGAACAAGCACAAGTCCTCCCTTTCCCCAGTGCAGAGTGTTGCATGTGGCAGTGAGAGGAAATAAGCCGACCATCCCCCACACAGATCAGAGACTGAGCAGAGCAGAAACCTGAGGGCTGAGCCTATCCCTCCCCACCACAAGGCTAGAAACATGAGCAGCACACAAAGAACAGCTCAGAGAGACAGATAACACCACTCCCTCACTAAAGGTACCGTCACATTAAGCGACGCTGCAGCGATAGCGACAGCAATGCCGATCGCTGCAGCGTCGCTGTTTGGTCGCTGGAGAGCTGTCACACAGACCGCTCTCCAGCGACCAACGATGCCGAGGTCCCCGGGTAACCAGGGTAAGCATCGGGTTGCTAAGCGCAGGGCCGCGCTTAGTAACCTGATGTTTACCCTGGTTACCAGCGTAAAAGTTAAAAAAACAAACAGCACATACTCACCAGCGCGTCCCCCAGCCTCTGCTTCCCGACACTGACTGAGCTCCGGCCCTAACAGCAGAGCGGTGACGTCACCGCTGTGCTTTCACTTTCAGTTTAGGGCCGGCGCTCAGTCAGTGTCAGGAAGCAGAGGCTGGGGGACGCGCTGGTGAGTATGTGCTGTTTGTTTTTTTAACTTTTACGCTGGTAACCAGGGTAAACATCGGGTTACTAAGCGCGGCCCTGCGCTTAGTAACCCGATGTTTACCCTGGTTACCAGTGTAAAATATCGCTGGTATCCTTGCTTTTGCTGTCAAACACGGCGATACACGGCGACCTAGCGACCAAATAAAGTGCAGACCTTCTAGCAGCGACCAGCAATTTCACAGCGGGATCCAGATCGCTGCTGCGTGTCAAATACAGCAATATCGCTATCCAGGTCGCTGCAACGTCACGGATCGCTGGCGATATCGCCTAGTGTGACGGTACCTTAAGGAAGTGTGTAATAACCAGAGAGCCTGTGCCTCCTCCTTATACAGGGGGACCCCACTATGACCTACAAAAAACACATTCCCAGCATGTCAGGCCTGTCACACCCTTATAGATGATATGGATCAGAAAGCTATCCCTCCCCAGCTTACAGCTGAGTCATGTATGTTTAGTGCATCATTCATATGTACTTATAACGTGCTGCAGAGTGGTAGTCATGACTAGAGATGAGCGAACTTGTTCGGAAAACGTTTGCCAATCTCAAATTCGGCATGAACATGGCACATTCAGATTTGTGTTCAGATTCCCGAGCATTTTACCTCAAAGTTGACAAAATTCGGACACAGTTTGGTAAATGATTGCGTTTCCACTAATGCTTTTGTTATGACTTTGACTAGGATAGTGGTGCTGTATAATGAGCGGGATTGATTTGATAAGGGGAGGGGCAAGAGATGGGGAGTAGCTGCGGACTGTAATTTTTTTTAACATAATAGGTGGAGATTATGGCAGCCAGAGTGCAGAAACCATCCACAATGACCAGGCACAAGAGCTTCTGTCATTGGCTGCCAGAATCACATGTCCCTCTTCATATAAAAGCAGACATGTTGTTAAGGCGCCACTTTGTCACTCTAACAATGCACAGAGGTGGCTCCTGCTGCAAGTAGTGAGTTAAATAAGGGGTTTATTGCCAGCTTGTTCAGCTAGATAGGATCCTGTGTGAAATCGTCCTTCCAGCATTTAACTCATATGTGATAATATAGTGTGGTGCAGGCAGGAGGCCACATTTCCTAATCTAACTCGTTTATGCTAAAATTGTAGTGCAGGCAGGAGGCCACATTTCCTAATCTAAATCATTTGTGATAGTAGTGTAGTGCAGGCAGAAGTTCAGATTTCTTAATCTAACTCGTTTGTGCTAATATTGTGTCCCAGGAAGGAAACCACATTTCATATTCTAAATCGTTTGTGCTAATATTGTGGTGCAGGCAGGAGGCCTCATTTTCTAGTCTAACTAATTTGTGCTAATGATGTGGTGCAGACACCAGGCCACATTTCATAATCTAAATAGTTTGTGCTAATACTGTGGTGCAGGCACTAGGTCACATTTCCTAATCCAACTCATTTGTGCTAATATTGTGCTGCAGGCAGGAGGCCACATTTTCTAATCCACCTGAGGAAGGTAGCAGTCCGCTGCCGAAACGCGTAGTGGTTTAATAAAAGTTTTGTTTACCACTAATCTATTGCAGTGTGCTTTATAGCCATAGCGCTCCTTAAATTGACCACATACAAATATTTTTCCAAAAAACATTGATATTCCTTTTGAGGGATTGTGGCTGGAGCAGCTTGGGGCCATAGAGTTTATCTGCAGGCAACAGGACCTGAAGTGACATCACATCCTGTGAAGTGGCATCACGTGACTGGATTTTGGGCCCACGTGACCAGACCAGGAAGCACAGCATAGGAGCAGTCCCGAAGCAGCAGAGCCGGAGTGCCCGGAGACGTCCGCTACCGGAGTTGTGCAGGGGTGCACAACCCTTCAAGGTGAGAGGCTAATCCCCCACCTTTCATTGAAACATCCCAATTAAACCATCAGGAAATGTGAAGAAACATACGGCAACACTCACCGGTCCAAGTGTGGTACAAATTCTTTATTGAAGCCTTAAGAAACCATCTTGTTCACGGCCCGGGACGGTGGAACAGGAAAGGAGGTGAGCAGAATGTTTCTTCACATTTCCTGATGGTTTACCTTTTTCCATACAAGCACCTCTACCGTGATGTCAGGTTCACGCTCATAACTGGTAATTAATATTACTCATAACTAATATTTTCTAATAGAAATCATTTGTTCTAATATTGTGGTGCAGTCAGGAGTCCTCATTTCCTAATCTAAATTGTTTTTGGTATTATTGTGATGCAGGCGGGAGGCCACATTTCCTAATCTAAATCGTTTGTGCTTATACTGTAGTGTAGGCAGGAGGCCACATTTCCTATTCTAAATCATTTGTAATAATAGTGGGGAGCAGGCAGGAGTCCACATTTCTTAATCCAACTCATAGGTGCTAATGTGGTTCAGACAGGAGGCCACATTTCCTATTCTAAGTCAATTGTGCTAATATTGTGGTGCAGGCAGGATGCTACATTTCCTAATTCAAATTGTTTGTGCTAATATTGTGGTGCAGGCAGGAGGCCACATTTCCTAATCTAATTCATTTGCACTAATATTGTGGTCCAGGCAGGAGGCCACATTTCCAAATTCAAATCGTTTGTGCTAATATTGTGGTGCAAGCAGGAGGATATATTTCCTAATCTAAATTGTTTGTGCTAATACTATGATGCAGGAACCAGGCCACATTTCATAATCTAAATTATTTGTGTATTTTGTTCTAATATTGTGATGTAGGAATTAGGCAACATTTTATTTTCTAAATAGTTTGTGCTAATATTGTGGTGCATGCAGGAGGCCACATTTCCTAATCTAAGGGTACCTTCACACGAAGCGACGCTGCAGCGATAGCGACAACGATGCCGATCGCTGCAGCGTCGCTCTTTGATCGCTGGAGAGCTGTCACACAGACTGCTCTCCAGCGACCAACGATGCCGAGGTCCCCGGGTAACCAGGGTAAACATCGGGTTGCTAAGCGCAGGGCCGCGCTTAGTAACCCGATGTTTATCCTGGTTACCAGCGTAAAAGTAAAAAAAACAAACAGCACATACTTACATGCGTCCCCCAGCGTCTGCTTCCTGACACTGACTGAGCTCCGGCCCTAACAGCACAGCGGTGACGTCACCGCTGTGCTTTCACTTTCACTTTTAGGGCCGGCGCTCAGTAAGTGTCAGGAAGCAGACGCTGGGGGACGCATGTAAGTATGTGCTGTTTGTTTTTTTTACTTTTACGCTGGTAACCAGGGTAAACATCGGGTTACTAAGCACGGCCCTGTGCTTGGTAACCCGATGTTTACCCTGGTTACCAGTGTAAAACATCGCTGGTATCGTTGCTTTTGCTTTCAAACACAACGATACACAGCGATCGGACGACCAAATAAAGTTCTGGACTTTATTCAGCGACCAGCGACATCACAGCAGGATCCTGATCGCTGCTGCGTGTCAAACGAAACGATATCGCTAGCCAGGACGCTGCAACGTCACGGATCGCTAGCGATGTCGTTTCGTGTGAAGGTACCTTAACTCATGTGTGTCAATACTGTAGTTCAGGCAGGAAGCCACATTTCAGAATCTGAATCATTTGTTTTAATACTGTGGTCCAGACACCAGATCACATTTCTGAATCTAAATAATTTCTGCTAATTCTGTGGTCCAGACACACTATTTCAGCAAATAAATACTGATTGTTAATTTAGTCACAGGTGACTGGCAGGTCTGGGCCTAGGGCTGTGAAATAGCTGGTTAAAAGAGGGGAAGAGTACATCCAACATGAGTGGGGAAAAGCGAGGTCATGGTGGAAGTGAGAATAGGCTTGGTGTTCAACATGTATGTGAGTTAGGTGGTAATGTTACTGAAAGCTCTACTGAACAAACACTGTTTCATCCTACCCAAAGACAACTGATAACATCTGTTACTGGGAGGGCTACAACTCCTTTTCTTTGGCAGCGGAACAGCGGTACTCCTTGTAGATGAGAGGCAGAAAGAGCCAGTGGAAGGGAAGTGCTGCATCAAGTGGCTTCTCCTCTTCCCACAATGTACAATCCTCAGAGGTGGCAACTCAATTACCCTTGTTTCCCTCCACGTCTCAACTAATCAAACGCCCAAATGACTGTGGGGAACCAGTCTCCATGCATTATCCGGCACATGCGTTATCAACATGACTTATATATTACATATAAGTCTGATTTCCTAAGGGAAACTAAAATCCTGGATCAGAGGTTTGAACAGAGAGGTTATCCGAAGAACCTCGTTAGGGACGCCCACAAAAAAGCCAATTCTTTGACACAGAAGGAGTGTATTGATAGCATTAGGAGGAAATTGACGGAGCCTCTCCCCTCTAGAACACCATTTAGCAAGTGGAGCTTCATTACCACTTTCAGTCTCATGTAATGGTTAAAAAAATTCTATCAAAATATTGGTTCATTTTGAAGGGGGATCCAGTGCTTTCGAAACATTTACCTCCCCACCCCATAACCATATTTCGAAGAAACCAGACTTTAGGGAATGAGGTTGCACCCAGTAACACGTCAATAGTCCCTTTCATATCAAGACCTTGTGCGTCTCTGAATTCGGGCTGTTAGCCATGTGGGAGTACCAAATGTTTGTGTTGCATCTCTACTGGGAAAGGTGCACATAAATTCAAATCTAACATGACGGCCAATATGTTTTTAATCAATTCATAAGTTAACTGTCAAACTACTCATGTAGTCTATTTGGTTGAATGTGATTGCGGTCTACAATATGTAGGCCGCACCATACAAACGATGCATGCGAGACTAAATAAACATAGACAGAACGTAAAAAATGGCTTCATGCTACACAGCCTATCGAAGCATTTTTTATTGATGCACCAAAAAAAAATGGAAAGCGATGCAGCTAACAATTATTGACCATATACCTGAGTATGTAACAGACCGTCTAAGGAGTTCAATAAAAAAAAAAAGCTTCTGGATTTTTAAGCTTGGTACAGTGACCCCTGAGGGTCCGAACCTCATGATTGAGAAAGTTACTAACTAGACGTCTATTTGTCTTTTTTTCCTTATTTTTTATGATAATTTTTTATGCTGATTTGTTATGCTGATTTTTTATTATTACTTTGGTGATTAATTTTATTTTTTATTCTTATTTTTCTTTTAATTGGTTTTTATTAGGCAATTTGTTGCTGCTAAAATCTTGTAACAAATGATGCATGCCCACTATCTGTACGTTATATTTGCTGCTTTGCTGCTAAAATGTTATAATAAATGATACATGCCCACTTTTTGTATGTTACATTTGCATATGTATTACCATTGTTCTGTGATTTGTCCTTGTAAGGTTAAATACTGCTTCCTTGCATATCATTAATAAATATCCACCTGAAGAAGACAGCGCACACCGTTGAAACGCGTTGTGGTTTTACCCTAACTAATGTCTGTGTTCTCCTTCTGCGCTCCTGAGACCGGCTATTCTGTTCCTGTTGCAAGTCTTTCTCCCCCGTTGTGGGGTATCCGGCTGGAGCTGCGGGGACCTGCGCACTTATTTCCTCCTTATTGGGACGGCCGCCAGCGCTCCTTCTACAAACTGCCATTTGTTGTTTTACATCAACATGACTTAGTCTCAGAATCTCACTATGCTAAAATGTGAATTAACAGGCCTTGCCAACCACCGGTGGTCCCATCAACTGCATCTGCAGCTTCTTCCTCCTCCCTAACAGTGTCAAGCATCCTCTCCCAGGACTTTGGCAGCAGAATCTCCACTTATTTACCCCCTACAATCGGGGTGAGTGAGAGCCCGTCAGCTGTTATGGAAGTGGAGATGCCTGCTGTTTTTGTTTCAATGAGCTCACCACATCTTTCTCCATCCACCATAACATCTCCGCCTGCACCTCACTCACAGTCCAGCAGTTTGTTGTGTTCACCCTACTCCACCCTCTCTCAGCACAGCAGCTAGCCTTCAGTCCCACAGTTGTGGTCACGTAAAAGAATGTTTCCTCTTACACATGCCAAAGCTAAGAGCTTGAACTCCACCATCTCCAATCTGTTTGCAATGGAAATGCTGCCTTTCTGCCTGGTGGATACAGACAGTTTCCAAAAGCTGATGGCCATCGCAGTCGTCCATTACCAGTTGCCCAGTCCCAATTACTTCTCTAAGAATGCTGTGCCTGCACTACACCAGCATGTTGCAGATAACATTACCCATTCCTTGAAAAAAATCTATGTCAGCCAGGGTGCATTTCACCACTGACATATGGACGAGCAACCATGGCCAGGGGCATTACATCTCACTGCCTGAGCACTGGGTGACTCTGGTGGCTGTCTACTGAAATGCTCGCTGCTCCTAATTAAATAGGAGGCTTTGCAGGCAGGGAAAAATTAGATGGAGCAAGAAATTATACTGAGTGGTGCTACACAGCCCAGCCTCATCTCATCTTCTCAAAGCTGATTGGGTGATGAGGAGTAGGAACAGGGCTGGTTGACTGTGTAACAAATGGTAGTACCCACACCACCTTCATCCCATCTGTCCAGCGTGGATGGCCTATAGATGAGGAGGGCAAGGAGGACAACATGGACAGTCTTCCTCTTTCAACACCCTCATCACCTCACTGTCCAATAACCCTAAATGTCTCTTCGACACTTTCCAGTCCCTACTCAACCCAAGAGAGCAGGCCCCAACCACAGATCTCCGCGCTGACGATCTGGCCAATAACTTCAAAGAAAAAATTTACCACATTCGACAGGAAATCATCTCCCAATCTCTTCATACCAGGCACTGTCCTCCCTCCCCCACTGCATCTAGTTCACTCTCTGACTTTGAACCAGTTACAGAAGAAGAAGTAAGCAGGCTCTTTGCATCTTCTCGCCCGACCACTTGCACCAGTGACCCCATTCCATCACATCTCCTCCAGTCCCTTTCCCCAGCTGTCGCCTCTCACATAACAAAAATATTCAACCTTTCCCTCACTTCCAGTATTTTTCCCTCCTCATTTAAGCATGCCATCATACATCCATTACTTAAAAAACCCTCCCTAGACCAAAACTGTGCCGCTAATTATAGACCTGTCTCTAATCTTCCCTTCATCTCTAAACTCCTGGAACGCCTGGTCCACTCCCGTCTTACCCGCTATCCCTCAGATAACTCTCTTCTCGACCCTCTTCAATCTGGCTTCCGCTCTTTACACTCTACTGAAACTGCCCTCACTAAAGTCTCTAATGACCTACTAACAGCTAAATCTAATGGTCACTACTCCATGCTAATTCTCTTGGATCTTTCCGCAGCATTCAACACTGTGGATCATCAGCTCCTCCTCACTATGCTCCGCTCCATCGGCATCAAGGACACCGTTCTCGGTTCTCCTCCTATCTCTCTGACCGATCCTTCACTGTATGTTTTGCTGGTTCCTCCTCCTCTCCCCTTCCCCTTACTGTTGGGGTTCCTCAAGGATCAGTCCTAGGCCCCCTCCTCTTCTCTTTGTATACTGCCCCTATTGGACAAACAATCAATAGATTTGGTTTCCAGTACCATCTCTATGCTGACGACACCCAATTATACACCTCTTCTCCTGCTTTCACTCCGACCTTCTTAGAAAACACCAGTGATTGTCTTACCGCTGTCTCTAACATCATGTCCTCCCTCTATCTGAAACTGAACCTGTCAAAAACTGAACTCCTCGTGTTCTCTCCCTCTACTAACCTACCTTTGCCTGACATTGCCATCTCCGTGTGCGGTTCCACCATTACTCCCAAGCAACATGCCCGCTGCCTTGGGGTCATCCTTGATTCCGAGCTTTCATTCACCCCCCACATCCGATCACTGGCTCGCTCTTCTTATCTGCATCTCAAAAATATTTCTAGAATTCGCCCGTTTCTTACTTTCGACTCTGCAAAAACTCTTACTGTCTCACTTATTCATTCTCGTCTGGACTATTGTAACTCTCTACTAATCGGCCTCGCTCTTACCAAACTCTCCCCGCTCCAATCTGTCCTGAATGCTGCTGTAGGATCATATTCCTCACCAACCGTTACACCGATGCCTCTAACTTGTACCAGTCATTACACTGGCTACCCATCCACTCCAGAATCCAGTACAAAACTACTACCCTCATCCACAAAGCACTCCATGGCTCAGCACCACCCTACATCTCCTCTCTGGTCTCAGTCTACCACCCTACCCGTGCCCTCCGCTCCGCTAATGACCTCAGGTTAGCATCCTCAATAATCAGAACCTCCCATTCCCGTCTCCAAGACTTTACACATTCTTTGGAATGCACTACCTAGGTTAATACGATTAAATCCCCAATCCCCACAGTTTTAAGCGTGCCCTAAAAACGCATTTGTTCACACTGGCCTACCGCCTCAACGCATTAACCTAAATATCCCTGTGTGGCCTAATAAAAAAAAAAACATAATCAGGTTTCTCTCATCATGTTCTCATACACTTTATGCAGTTAATAGCACTCTATGTCTGTACTGCTACATACTTAGGCTGTTAACTGGTTCATGCAGCTTTACATGAACACCCGAGCCTTACACTATGGCTGGTCCAAATAACTAAAGCAATTGTTACCATCCACCTCTCGTGTCTCCCCTTTTCCTCATAGTTTGTAAGCTTGCGAGCAGGGCCCCATTCCTTGAAAAAAATCTATGTCAGCCAGGGTGCATTTCACCACTGACATATGGACGAGCAACCATGGCCAGGGGCATTACATCTCACTGCCTGAGCACTGGGTGACTCTGGTGGCTGTCTACTGAAATGCTCGCTGCTCCTAATTAAATAGGAGGCTTTGCAGGCAGGGAAAAATTAGATGGAGCAAGAAATTATACTGAGTGGTGCTACACAGCCCAGCCTCATCTCATCTTCTCAAAGCTGATTGGGTGATGAGGAGTAGGAACAGGGCTGGTTGACTGTGTAACAAATGGTAGTACCCACACCACCTTCATCCCATCTGTCCAG
Source organism: Ranitomeya variabilis (assembly GCF_051348905.1). Lineage (NCBI taxonomy): Eukaryota > Metazoa > Chordata > Amphibia > Anura > Dendrobatidae > Ranitomeya > Ranitomeya variabilis. Next base: position 147,221,758 of record NC_135239.1, on the reverse strand, counting down.
CGTGGATGGCCTATAGATGAGGAGGGCAAGGAGGACAACATGGACAGTCTTCCTCTTTCAACACCCTCATCACCTCACTGTCCAATAACCCTAAACGTCTCTTCGACACTTTCCAGTCCCTACTCAACCCAAGAGAGCAGGCCCCAACCACAGATCTCCGCGCTGACGATCTGGCCAATTACTTCAAAGAAAAAATTTACCACATTCGACAGGAAATCATCTCCCAATCTCTTCATACCAGGCACTGTCCTCCCTCCCCCACTGCATCTAGTTCACTCTCTGACTTTGAACCAGTTACAGAAGAAGAAGTAAGCAGGCTCTTTGCATCTTCTCGCCCGACCACTTGCACCAGTGACCCCATTCCGTCACATCTCCTCCAGTCCCTTTCCCCAGCTGTCACCTCTCACATAACAAAAATATTCAACCTTTCCCTCACTTCCAGTATTTTTCCCTCCTCATTTAAGCATGCCATCATACATCCATTACTTAAAAAACCCTCCCTAGACCAAAACTGTGCCGCTAATTATAGACCCGTCTCTAATCTTCCCTTCATCTCTAAACTCCTGGAACGCCTGGTCCACTCCCGTCTTACCCGCTATCCCTCAGATAACTCTCTTCTCGACCCTCTTCAATCTGGCTTCCGCTCTTTACACTCTACTGAAACTGCCCTCACTAAAGTCTCTAATGACCTACTAACAGCTAAATCTAATGGTCACTACTCCATGCTAATTCTCTTGGATCTTTCCGCAGCATTCGACACTGTGGATCATCAGCTCCTCCTCACTATGCTCCGCTCCATCGGCATCAAGGACACCGTTCTCGGTTCTCCTCCTATCTCTCTGACCGATCCTTCACTGTATGTTTTGCTGGTTCCTCCTCCTCTCCCCTTCCCCTTACTGTTGGGGTTCCTCAAGGATCAGTCCTAGGCCCCCTCCTCTTCTCTTTGTATACTGCCCCTATTGGACAAACAATCAATAGATTTGGTTTCCAGTACCATCTCTATGCTGACGACACCCAATTATACACCTCTTCTCCTGCTTTCACTCCGACCTTCTTAGAAAACACCAGTGATTGTCTTACCGCTGTCTCTAACATCATGTCCTCCCTCTATCTGAAACTGAACCTGTCAAAAACTGAACTCCTCGTGTTCTCTCCCTCTACTAACCTACCTTTGCCTGACATTGCCATCTCCGTGTGCGGTTCCACCATTACTCCCAAGCAACATGCCCGCTGCCTTGGGGTCATCCTTGATTCCGAGCTTTCATTCACCCCCCACATCCGATCACTGGCTCGCTCTTCTTATCTGCATCTCAAAAATATTTCTAGAATTCGCCCGTTTCTTACTTTCGACTCTGCAAAAACTCTTACTGTCTCACTTATTCATTCTCGTCTGGACTATTGTAACTCTCTACTAATCGGCCTCGCTCTTACCAAACTCTCCCCGCTCCAATCTGTCTTGAATGCTGCTGTAGGATCATATTCCTCACCAACCGTTACACCGATGCCTCTAACTTGTACCAGTCATTACACTGGCTACCCATCCACTCCAGAATCCAGTACAAAACTACTACCCTCATCCACAAAGCACTCCATGGCTCAGCACCACCCTACATCTCCTCTCTGGTCTCAGTCTACCACCCTACCCGTGCCCTCCGCTCCGCTAATGACCTCAGGTTAGCATCCTCAATAATCAGAACCTCCCATTCCCGTCTCCAAGACTTTACACATTCTTTGGAATGCACTACCTAGGTTAATACGATTAATCCCCAATCCCCACAGTTTTAAGCGTGCCCTAAAAACGCATTTGTTCACACTGGCCTACCGCCTCAACGCATTAACCTAAATATCCCTGTGTGGCCTAATAAAAAAAAAAACATAATCAGGTTTCTCTCATCATGTTCTCATACACTTTATGCAGTTAATAGCACTCTATGTCTGTACTGCTACATACTTAGGCTGTTAACTGGTTCATGCAGCTTTACATGAACACCCGAGCCTTACACTATGGCTGGTCCAAATAACTAAAGCAATTGTTACCATCCACCTCTCATATCTCCCCTTTTCCTCATAGTTTGTAAGCTTGCGAGCAGGGCCCTCATTCCTCCTGGTATCTGTTTTGAACTGTGATTTCTGTCATGCTGTAATGTCTATTGTCTGTACAAGTCCCCTCTATAAGTTGTAAAGCGCTGCGGAATATGTTGGTGCTATATAAATAAAATTATTATTATTATTATTGGTGGGGACAGGGAAGTCTTGGCTGTTGGCAGCCTGGCAAATATGGATGACTTTATGTTCTTCTCCCTTTCTTGTGACCCTCGCGTTGTATGCATTTTGGCCAACACTATTTACAGGTTGGTCACCTTTTTAGACGATACAAAGAGAACTTGACATCTCTCCTTCCCATAACAGAACGGTATAATAAAATGTTGCAGTACTAGAAGACCCTAGTTAGAAAAGGGAGACACACACAAGATGCATCAGAGACAGAAGACAGTTTTCTCAGATCCTCCCATCACCCAGTCTCTGATGCCCGGGTACTCTGACAAGGACAGAAAAGTTTTGGAAGATGCTGATGGAGTATCATGCTGACCGTATCTGTGATTCCTCTGTGCCTTACCACTATTGGGTATCCAAGCTAGACACGTGGTATGAACTGTCTCTCTACACCTTGGAGGTCTTGGCCTGCCCTGCTGCTAGCCTTTTGTCAGAGCCAGTTTTCAGTTCCACTGGGGGTATTATAATTGATAGGTGCATCCACATATCAACTGAAAATGCTGACAAGCTGTCTCTTATAAAAATGAACAAGGGCTGGATTGGGTCAGACTTCTCTACCACACTGAATGACTGCAGCATAACATAAACTCAAATCCAGTGTTTTGTTTTTTTTTGTGGTCTATTCCCATACACCCCTTCCCACACAAACATGGGTTTTGTCTTTTTTGTGTTATCCTTCTCCTACACTGCCAAATCAACAGGGTGAACATGGTACACTCGCTATAAATTTTTTAAGGGCGCTTATGATGCCTGTACTAATAATTTTTAAAGGCCTACCTCTAACATTCTTATATATATATATATACATATATATATATATATATATATATATATATATATATATATATATATATATATATATACATATATATATATATATATATATACATATATACCCCCAGGGATAAATGGTTTTTAGCCTATGCACTTAGTGCATGTACATAACCATGCTACCATTTTTGTTCGGGGGTCTAGATGCTATACAGAGGTGATGCATCTGGATATATGCTCACCATCTTCCACAGCCCACAATCAGTCATGATGATATGAAATGATCTGAACGCTATGCGTTTTTTTCCATTTTCATCCTTTTTTTTATTTGTAATTGTATTGTATATATAATAATGGTCTCCTTTATAATATCTTTTTATACTTTGTAAACACTGCCTACCTTTTTTTGGAGTATAATATACAATTTATTAGCTTGTCTCTCATTGTTCTATAGCGAACTGTCACATCCTCTAAGGTGAATTACACTGCTGATTTGGATTGGCGCCAGACCCGTCAATACTTTGAAAATCGGAGCTGGTGGCAGCATACCTTGTCCTGTGCAATTGGGCATCTTTGCAGCGACCAGCGGCGTTGATAATTATTGTTCCTGCCTGTGTGGGAGTAGTTATATCGCCCTCACTGCAGCGTTCCCAATAGCCAGTACATAGCAGGCAGCCCTTCTGGTGACTAATTACCCTAGGTGCAGTACCCTGACTAACCTGAGAGTAAGGCTACTTTCACACTAGCATCGTTTGGCCTCCGTCGCAATGCGTCGTTTTGGAGAAAAAACGCATCCTGCAAAAGTGCTTGCAGGATGCGTTTTTTCTCCATTGACTTGCATTAGCGACGCATTGCGACGGATTGCCACACGTCGCATCTGTCGTGCCACAGATGCATCGTGCTTTGGCGGACCGTCGGCACAAAATAAGCTACATGTAACTTTTTTTGTGCCGACGGTCCGCCATTTCCGACCGCGCATGTGCGGCCGGAACTCCGCCCCCTCCTCCCCGGACCTTACAATGGGGAAGCGGATGCGTTGAAAAACTGCATCCACTGCCCCCGTTGTGCGGCACTTGCACAGTATGCGTCTGTACGTCGGGCCGATGCAACGCGACGGCCCTGTACCGACCCTAGTGTGAAAGTAGCCTAAGGGGCGCCAGAGAGCTGCAAGTTCCAAACCGGAACTGGGAAGTGGGATATAGATAAATCCCCTTCAGAAGGAACCAGGGGCAACCAAACAACCCCGGTTCTTGACAAATTGGTGAGAGCGGTGGGGATAATAAACGTATATTCCCTGTGAACCGTGACAGATTGGTGGGATCCCTGACATATGCGGTGTGATCCGTGACATATTGGTGGAATGTAAGCCCGCAAGGGCAGGGTCCTCTCCCCTCTGTATCAGTCTGTCATTATTAGTTTACTGTGATATTTGTATTTTGATGTAACCCCATCTAATGTACAGCACCATGGAATTAATGGTGCTATATCAATAAATAATAATAATAATTCTAGGATTCCCACTCCATAATAATGGGGAAAAAAATTCTGAGGCCTTCCACTACATCTCTTGAAAGGGATATTGGAGTGTCTAATTCTAATTTTTGACATCTTTTACACTTAGTGCATACGTTTTACAACTGTAGGAAACCCACTCCTTAGTAATGGGAATGCTTTTATGAGGCTCCACTTTCTAGTTGAGGGAACATTTTTGGAAACCAAGAGAGCTGAAAGGTTCTTTTAGTATATGTTACAGTACTTTGTTGTGTGCTATCAGGTGGTCGTCACATAGGGAGCTCTCACATTGCATATAGGATTTCATAGCCGGGACAGGAGACTTTGTACAGTAAGTAGATTAGAACCTGGTCCTCTCCATATCAGTCTGAGTAGATGCAAAATGCTCCACTATATTTCCCAGCAGTAAAGATGGGCAAACCCGAACAGTAAAGTTCGGCATCCGTACTGAACACCTACTGTTCCAGCACGGACACCGAACATGGACGTCACCAGGAAGTCCGTGTTACTGTTCGGGTTCGGCTGCCCGAAAACCAGTTGTTTGTCGCTCTGTGATGTGCATGACAGCGCGGCAAACACCACTTCTCATTGGCGGTGAAATCATCCCTGCCGGTCAGAGAACCGCGGTTTCCACACTGTCAGAAGACAGCACGAGCGCTCAGCTGTGATCGAAGGTATAAAGTTTACCTCTGATCACTAGTATTAGCTGATGGGACAACTACGGATGGCAGTATTCATCAGCCTCTCCTGCGCTGTAAATAAATAATAAAAAAATGCTGCATGGGTTCCCCTGTATTTTTGTTAACCAGCCAGGCAAAAACTCACAGCTGGGGGCTGCAACCCTCAGCTGTCAGCTTCAGCAAGGCTAGTTATCAAGAATAGAGGGGTCCTCTCGCCGTATTTTTTTATTATTTATAATAGCAACCCGCAGCTGCCCAGAAAAGGCACATCTACTAGATGCACCAATTCTGGCACTTTGCCCGGCTCATACCACTTGCCCTGTAGCTGTGTCAAGTGGGGTGATAGTTAGGGGGTTTGACGTCACCTTTGTATTGTCCAGTGACATCAAGCCCTGAGGTTAGTAATGGAGAGGTGTTTATAAGACGCCCCCATTACTAACCCCATAGTCACATTGAATGAAAACACAGACAACAAGAATAAAGTCCTGTAACTGAAAAAATAACACAGACTCCTTTAATAATCTCAATTAAACCATACTTACGACCTCGTCTAATTCCACCGAAGCGCTCGTTCTTTGGTAATAAACTAAAAATAATAAAACAACAACATACCATACCTGTCAGTTGTTCTGTCCCACACCGTAATCCATGTCTGGGGGTAAAACAGTGTTCAACCTGGATGGTGTCAAGATGTGACTGTCCAGGCTGAGAACCACTGGGGAATGAACTGCTTCGAGTGCAGCATCATGACTAGCGGTGACGTCACTGAGGCTGCGTTCCCAGCCAGGCTGAACTGCCGTGACCTAAGTGATATTCCCGCTAGCACCGTGAGAGTTTATTATGTTTGGTTTATTACAGCAGAACGAGGGCTTTGGTGTAATTAGGTGAGGTTGTAAGTATGGTTTAATTGAGATTATTAAAGGAGTCTGTGTCATTTCTTCAATTACAGGACTTTATTCTTGGTGTCTGTGTTTTCATGCAATGTGACTATGAGGTTAGTAATGGGGGATTATAGACGCCTCTCCATTACTAACCTCAGGGCTTGATGTCACCGGACAATACAAAGGTGACATCAAACCCCCTAACTATCACCCCACTTGACACAGCTACAGGGCAAGTGGTAACAGCCGGGCAAAGCGCCAGAATTGGTGCAACTAGTAGATGTGCCTTTTCTGGGCAGCTGCAGGATGCTATTTTTAAGCTGGGGGGCCAATATCCTTGGCCCCTTACCAGCTTGAGAATACCAGCCCCCAGCTGTCTGCTTTAGCAAGGTTTGTTGTCAAAAATGGGGGGACCCCATTCATTTTTTTTATACTTTTTTTTTAAATAATTCAAAAATACGGTGTGGGAACCCCTCTATTCTTGATAACTAGCCTTACAGAAGCTGACAACTGAGAGTTGCAGCCCCAGCTGTGAGTTTTGCCTGGCTGGTTAACAAAAATACAGGGGAACACATGCTGTTTTTTTTTTAATATATTTACAGCGCAGAAGCAGCTGATGAATACTCCAATCCCCTGCTCCTGCTCTCGCTGTTATTAGGGGCAGCATGTTTCGGATGATGGGAGCAGTTGTCCCATTAGCTGACACCAGTGACCAGAGGTAAACCTCTGATCACAGCTGAGCACTCACGCTGTCTTCTGACAGACACTTAGGTAGGAGAAAAAAGGATCATCCCCGCGCTGCCGCAAGAAGAATTCCAAAATTTGTAGAGGTTTCAAAGTGGTTTATTCTACGCGTTTCAGGGTTCAGGTGACCCCTTCATCAGGACATACCACAGATATTTGTGGTATGTCCTGATGAAGGGGTCACCTGAACCCTGAATTGCGTAGTATAAACCACGTTGAAACCTCTACAATTTTTGGAATTCTTCTTGCGGCAGCGCGGGGATGATCCTTTTTTCTCCTACCTAAGTGTGTGTTTCAATCAGGTCCTGCACTGACCTGTGGATCTGCAGTAGCCACCATTAATATATGTCCTTCCTTCAATCTCACCAGGTGAGTAGTTCTCTTGGTGGGCAACTTTGTGTAATTTTTGATAAGACCCTATTTGCGCTTTTGTGTCTCCCTCTTTTCTCTGACTGTCTTCTGACAGTGTGAGAACTGTGGCTCCCTGACCGGCGGGGATGATTTCACTGCCGATCAGATGCGGTGTTTGCCACGCTGTCATGCACATGACAGTGTAGCAAACACTGGATGTTCGGGCCCCCCATTCAAGTGAAGGGGGTCCGGGTTCAGGTGCGGGTACTGTTCTGGTACCAGAACCCAAACTTTTTGTAACTCTTTGGCCGAACCCGCCAGACCTGAACATCCAGGTGTCCGCCCATCTCTACCCAGCAGGGTTGATTAAATGACAGTTCTTGATGCTGCTAAATTAAACTAATCACTTTTTTCAGGACTAATTCAAATGGAATCTATTCTGTTACAATAACTCTTATCTGCACTTTGTCTATGGTGAGGTGTGGCAGTAGGGATAGTGTATGACAAGCATCTAGTCAGGGATTATTGCCTTATAAATTCTAAGCCTTGCTGCTGTTTTTTCCATACACTCATTGACGAATTCATGTTTTTTACTGTGATGTGTAATCAGAAATTCATCAAGCTGCCAGTGTTACTTGCGTTCCTCAAGAGTTTGCTGCTGCCATGTGCAAAAAAAACCTTTTCAAGGTAAGTTCAAATCCCTTCTATATTCTACAATAAAACCTCTCTGATCTGCAATTCGTCTACTGTGAGGTTTTGCAGTAGGTATAGCATATGACAGGCATTTAGTCTGGGACTATTGACATAAAATCTAAGTCTTGACTCTGCCTTCTTCCATGGACTCACGGACTGATTCATGCTTTTTATGATGTTATGATGTTCAGTTCTCAGAAACTCATCAAGGCAGGCAAAATTAACTGATTTAATGTGTCCATTCACAGTTTCTCTATAGCATCTGAATGTAAGAGGTAGTGGTGGGACACTTTACGCTACTGGAGCTGGAATTATCACTTCTGAACTCTGGAGTGCTCAATTTCCATCTTTTCTGGATGCTTCTTTAAGTATGTTTGGGGTCACTGTCCTGCTGAAAGATCCATAACCTAGGATGTAAACCCAGTTTTCAGACCCCAGGCAGTAGATTGCAACCCAAAGTCCTTTGGAAATCTTCACATTTCATCATGTCTTGCACACAGTCAAACCACCCAGGGCCAGAGGCAGCAAAACAACCTCAAAATATCTTTGAACGTCCATCATATTTCACTGGAACTACTGTGTTCTTTTATTTGTAGGCCTCATTCCATTTACAGTGAACAGTAGAATGATGTGCTTTACCAAAAAACTCTATCTTTATCTCATGTGAGATTTCAGCACACCTCAAATGGTCACCGGAATGTAAGTATGTACTGTTTGTTTTTTTTACGTTTACGCTGGTGACCAGGGTAAACATCGGGTTACTAAGCGCGGCCCTGCGCTTAGTAACCTGATGCTTACCCTGGTTACCCGGGGACTTCGGCATCGCTCCAGCGCTGTGATTGCAAAGTGTGACCGCAGTCTACGACGCTGGAGCGATAATCATACGACGCTGCGACGTCACGGATCGTGCCGTCGTAGCGATGAAAATGGCATTGTGTGACAGTACCCTAAGGGAAAGTACGACCCTTTGGGAGTCCGCGTACATGGGCAATGAGTGATGACATATGCCGACTGCTTCTACACGAGGCACGAACCACATCGGGTGAGTCACCGCCCTGGACTCTCCTGCTTTGAGGTGTGCTGCAATGAACTTTTTTCCACCAACTTGTGTGAGTATCTTCCCTATACCCTTGGAAATCTCAATGTAAGGTATTTACCACAAGGATACCTATTTGTGTTACAAGTTTAACACCGTGCTTCACTATTTGCAAGCATCAATGGCAAGCCACTGACACATGTCTTTTATAGTCTGTGCTGCATAGAACTGTAACAGGATTAAATGTTAGTTTATTTTGCTGTCCTGTGGCTTTGGCAACACAAATATCAAAACTGTGGATGCCTATTGAACTGTGTCTGTCAGCTGTGGCTAATAACTATTAAAGAATTGTCCCTATAAAGGGTTTAACTAAAATCAACAAAAATTATTATATGGACAGCTCCATTAACGATTGATTTTGGTAAATAATGAACTATGCTTGCCAAACGTGGTATTCACTTTATCAACTATGGCTAGTGGATAATGAATTATCATTGCATGGTGTTTGATGGTTAACCCCTTAACGACCGCCGATATGCCTTTTAACAGCGGCAGTTAAGGGTACTTAAACCACAGCGCCGTTAATTAATGGCGCTGTGGAAAAAGTGAATAGCGCCCCCCAGCGTCGGATTTTCTCTGGGGTCTCGGTTACCGGGGGTAGCTGAGACCCCAGAGAACATGATTCGAGGTTTTTTTTACCAACCCCCGAGTTGCGATCGCCGGTAATTAACCGTTTACCGGCAGTCACAGAAAAAAACCCAATGCGATTTCCCATTTAATTTCTCTGTCCTCCTATGTGATCGCACATGGACAGAGAAATGGGGTCCCCGATAGCCACCGATAGCCCCCCGATACTCACCTGTCTCCCCTGGTGCTCCTCGTGGCTCCCGATGGGCGCCGCCATCTTGTTCCGGCCAAAAAATGGAGGGCGCATGCGCAGTGCGCCCGTCGGCTGGCACCCGGAAGATCTTTGGGGTCTCAGGTGCCGGGGGTAGCCGAGACCCCAAAGAACATGTTCGGGGTCGGTTTTTACCGACCCCTGTTTTGTGATCGCCGGTAATTAACTGTTTACAGGCGACCACAAAAAAAAAAAAAACGCGATGTGTAATTCTCTGTCCTCTGATGTGATCGCACATCAGAGGACTGAGAAATAGGGGGATTAGAGGAGCTATCCCCTAGAGGAGTTGGGGCTAAAATTAGGTTTAGGGTTAGGGTTGGGGCTAAAGTTAGGGTTAGGGTTGGGGCTAAAATTAGGGTTAGGGTTGGGGCTAAATTTAGGGTTAGGGTTAGGGTTGGGGCTAAATTTAGGGGTAGGGTTAGGGTTGGAGCTAAATTTAGGGTTTGGATTAGGGTTATGGTTGGGGCTAAAGTTAGGGTTAGGGTTGGGGCTAAACTTAGGGTTAAGGTTGGGGCTAAATTTAGGGTTAGGGTTGGGGCTAAAGTTAGAGTTAGGGTTGGGGCTAACGTTAGGACTAGCGTTGCGGCTAAAGTTAGGGTTAGAGTTGGGATTAGGGTTAGGGTTTGGATTAGGGTTGGCATTAGGGTTACGTTTGGAATTAGGGTTAGGTTTGGGATTAGGGTTAAGATTAGGGTTGGGATTAGGGTTAGGGGTGTATTGGGATTGGGGTTAGGTTTGAGGTTAGGGTTGAGATTAGGATTAGGGGTGTGTTGGATTTAGGGTTCTAATTAGGGTTATGGTTGTTTTGGGGTTAGGGTTGTGATTATCGTTAGGGTTGCAATTAGGATTATGGATTGGGTTGGGATTAGGGTTAGGGGTGTGTTGGCGTTAGGGTTGGAGTTAGAATTGGGGGGTTTCCACTGTTTAGGTACATGAGGGGGTCTCTAAACGCCACAGCCAATTTTGCGCTCAAAAAGTCAAATGGTGCTCCCTCCCTTCTGAGCTCTGCCGTGCGCCCAAACAGTGGTTTACCACCACATATGGGGCATCAGCGTACTCGGGATAAATTGGACAACAACTTTTGGGGTCCAATTTCTCCTGTTACCCTTGTGAAAATAAAAACTTTGGGGCTAAAAAATCTTTTTTGTGGAAAAAAAAAATATTTTTTATTTTCACGACTTATAAACTTCTGTGAAGCACTTGGGCATTCAAAGTTCTCACAACACATCTAGATAAGTTCCTTGGGGGGTCTAGTTTCCAAAATGGGGTCACTTGTGGGGGATTTCTACTGTTTAGGTACATCAGGGGCTCTGCAAACGCAACATAACGCCCACAGACCATTCTATCAAAGTCTGCATTCCAAAACGGCGCTCCTTCCCTTCCGAGCTCTGCCATGCGCCCAAACAGTGGTTTACCCCCACATATGGGGTATCAGCCTACTCAGCATAAATTGCACAATAAATTTTGGGGTCCAATTTCTCCTGTTACTCTTGTGAAAGTAAAAATTGGAGGGTGAAAAGATCATTTTTGTGGAAAAAATATGATTTTTTTAATTTTCATGGCTCTACATTATAAACTTCTGTGAAGCAGTTGGGGGTTCATAGTGCTCACCACACATCTAGATAAGCTCTTTGTGGGGTCTAGTTTCCAAAATGGTGTCACTTGTGGGGGGTTTCTACTGTTTAGGTACATCAGGAGCTCTGCAAATGCAACATGACGCCCGCAGACCATCCCATCAAAGTCTGCATTCCAAGCGGCGCTCCTTCCCTTCCGAGCCCCGATGGGTGCCCAAACAGTGCCTCCCCACATATGGGGTATCAGCGTACTCAGGACAAACTGCTCAACAGATTTTGGGGTCCAATGTCTCCTGTTACCCTTGAGAAAATAAAAAATTGCAGGCTAAAAAATCATTTTTGAGGAAAAAAAAAGGATTTTTTATTTTCACAGCTCTACGTTATAAATTTCTGTGAAGCACTTGGGGTTTAAAGTGCTCACCATACATCTAGATAAGTTCCTTAAGGGGTCTAGTTTCCAAAATGGGGTCATTTGTGGGGGGTTTCTACTGTTTAGGCACATCAGGGGCTCTCCAAACGCGACATGGTATCCAATCTCAATTCCAGCCAATTCTACATTGAAAAAGTAAAACGGCACTCCTTCACTTCCAAGCTCTGCGGTGCGCCCAAACAGTGGTTTACCCCCACATATGGGGTATCGACGTACTAAGGAGAAATTGCACAACAATGTTTGTGGTCTAATTTCTCCTTTTACCCTTGTCAAAATAAAAATTTGGGGGCAAAATTATCCTTTTTTTACAAAAAATTTGATTTTTTTATTTTCATGGCTCTACGTTATAAATTTCCGTGAAGCACCTGAGGGTTTAAAGTGCTCAACACACATCTAGATAAGTTCCTTAAGGGGTCTAGTTTCCAAAATGGTGTCACTTGTGGGAGGTTTCCACTGTTTAGGCACATCAGGGGCTCTCCAAACGCGACATGGTGTCCGATCTCAATTCCAGCCAAATCTACATTGAAAAACTAAAAAGGCACTCCTTCTCTTCCAAGCTCTGCCGTGCGCCCAAACAGTGGTTTACTCCCACATATGGGGTATCTGCATATTCAGGAGAAATTGCACAACAAAATTTATGGTGACATTTCTGTTTTTACACTTGTGAAAATAAAAAAAAATGGTTCTGAAGTAAAATGTTTGCAAAAAAAAGTTAAATGTTCATTTTTTCCTTCCACATTGTTTCAGTTCCTGTGAAGCACGTAAAGGGTTAATAGACTTCTTGAATATGGTTTTCAGCACCTTGAGGGGTGCAGTTTTTAGAATGGTGTCAAACTTGGTTATTTTCTATCATATAGACCCCTCAAAATGACTTCAAATGGTGTTGTAAAAATGAGAAATTGGTGGTCAAATTTTAACCCTTATAACTCCCTAACAAAAAAAAAAATTGTTTCCAAAATTGTGCTGATGTAAAGTAGACATGTGGGAAATGTTATTTATTAACAATTTTTTTGTGACATATCTCTCTGATTTAAGGGAATAAAAATACAAAATTTGAAAATTGCAAAATTTTAAAAATTTTCGCCATATTTCCGTTTTTCTCATAAATAATCGCAAGTAATATCGAAGAAATGTTACCACTAACATGAAGTAAAATATGTCACGAAAAAACATTCTCAGAATCAGCAGGATCTGTTAAAGCATTCCAGAGTTATAAACTCATAAAATGACAGTGGTCAGAATTGTAAAAATTGGCTCGGTCACTAAGGGGTTAACTATATGTGTTTGTTGTTTTGAATGTATCCTTTTTTATTGCAATTTGCTATTTGTGACTAACAATTCAAATGATCAAGCAGGCATTTGCACAATTGATGGGGATTAGTGTGAATGGTACCTTATAGGACTAAATACCGTTCATTCTAATTTTAAACTTCAAAAAAATGTCTTCATTACTTTACATCTATTTTAAAATTCCCAAGTTTAAAAAAATGGCAGCATTCCAATTAATCGAGAAAAATAGAGTGTTATATGTGTCCACACAAAATAATGTTTTAGCTTGAACCCCTGAGAACCTTCTTTAAGCAAAAAACAATCTAGGGATTGGAGCTGAATCGCTGCTGTGTGTGAGCAAATATGAATCCCTATATTATCACTATCTTTTTTCACAGATAAATTCAAGAGGTGAATATTTTTCATAAATTTGTATGTTTAGTCAACGGACCTGAAGGTTTTCAGCTCTTGGGTTTTACTATTTGGATTGTAAAATTTGGATTTGTATTACACTCCCATGTATTGAATCCTTTTGTATATTTCATATAAGATTTTAATCAAAGAAATAGAATGATCTAGAAAACAAACAAAATGGTCTAGAAACAGCAGCAAACCCAGAAAAGAATCCTTAGCAGGAACAAGGACTAGTCCTCCCTTCCCCCAGTGCAGCGTTCTGCATAACCAATTTCCATCCCTCCTCCACACAGATCAGAGACTGAGCAGAGCAGAAGCCTGAGCACTGAGCCTATCCCTCCCCCACCACAAGGCTAGAAACATGAGCAGCACACAAAGAACAGCTCACAGAGAGATAACGCCACTCCCTCACTATGGAAGTGTGTAATAAGCGGAGCCTGTGCCTCCTCCTTATACAGGGGGTCAGGAGCACAGAGAGCCTGTCCCCCCACCTTACAGATGAATCACACAGATATAATACACAACCCCCCTATGACCAACAAAATAGAAATGTGCAGCATGTCCGGCCTGTCACACCCTTACATATGACCCGGATATAAAAGCTATCCCTCCCCAGCACACAGCTGAGTCATGTGAATGGCTGCTGTATCCTGCACGTGTGACATGTACAGATGAAACGTATCCTCCTCTACATGCTTCCATGGCTGCATCTAATGTATAAGGAAAAGCAGAAAGACTCTAACCAGCATATCCACAGGAATACATGCAGGAGTTAGTTGTTAGTTAGGGATCTTCTCACATGTGGAAGCTATCCTTTATTCGTGGGATAGGTGATAACTTACTTATCACTGGGACCCTCACTGATCCCAAGAACGGGGTAGGCTAGTTTCACACTAGTGTTTTGAGGAGCTGCGGAGGGCTGCAGACTTCCTCCGTGAAGCCCAGCCCTCGGCCACACCTCCGCCGCTAGCTCCGCCTACTTCTGCATTCGGCCTGCGTACCTATCTTTAACATTAGGTGCGCAGGTCGTGCCACTGTATGCGGAAGCTTCCGCATACGTTGTTTTGAAGATGCGTAGAAAAAAACAAATTGCTACAAGCTGCGTCCTACGCTGGTCGCCGCATCGTCAAAACGACGCATGCGGAAGCATCCGCATACAGCGGCATGACCTGTGTACCTAATGTTAAAGATAGGTACACAGGCTGCATGCCAGCCGCATGCAGAAGTAGGCGGGGCTAGAGGCGGAGGTGCGGCCGAGGGCGGGGCTTCATGGAGGAATTCCGCAGCTCCTCCAAACGCTAATGTGAAACCGGCCTTATCTGTTCTAGTCATTCTTATGGGAATCCCACAGATCGGCCGAGATCAGTGCTTGCCTTTCTCCAACAGTCCCATTAAGAATGAATAAGGTGGCAGTGCACATGATCGAACACCGCTTCTTCAGAGCCACAAGTCTCATGATTGGTGGGGGCATCAGCAGTCGGACCCCCAGCGATCAGGAATTAATAAAGCTTCCACACTTTAGAAAACCTCTTTAATCCAGGCCACACCATGGAGAAATCATTGCCTCCGTAAGCAGTGACTGCCTGTAGTCCTACGTGCTACTACATAAGAAGCAATATCACTGCTGGTGCTAATGAGCGACCGTTCTATACGTACAGATACGGTTACATACACTGGGATTTGTTGTTCAGCCCTTGCAGAACTCGGCTGATAACACAACTCTATGGACCTAGAGATTCTGTGCTTTCTCACTGGCTGAACAGACAGGATAACAATGAGTAATCAGCTCTGGGAGGGAACAGGTAAGAGGCTGACGACTGATGAGCAGTAGAATACTCCTCATTAAAGACTCGGCTCCTACAGGCTCTGACATGCGCCTATTATTTTGTATTACCCTTGGCCAAATTCCATTAAAAAGAGAAGTTCTGATTTGTGAATTTTTATTAATATTATACAATTTTGATGTATTCAATTACTGTGGTTTATTTGTCAATAGATGAAAATCACTAAAGGCAGCAGATGATGTCAGGGGAATGAGGGATATTTGTGCTTTTGTTCTCCCGGATACACAGGTGTTTGGCAGCGGCTTACTCTACACTCATTTAAAACAAATGGATGCTCAGCCAAACAGAGCATGCAAGTGTATGTTTGGCCGAGGAGATATAACCAGCTATAACAGGTACCTGTACCAGGTCATTAGGATTGTTAATGACTATGCCACAGATGCTGGGTATATTGTGGCAAACACTAGATTTATGCTGCTGACGTACAAGGCAGATTTGTATAATCCTTTGGCTGTGGACAAGAATGATCTCATTCTCTGACAACAAGCAGACATTTTAAAAGTATATTAGACAGTAGCTTTGTCTGCGCTTGTACAGTGCAATACGGTCACTAACATTTGGCCAGAAAGCCCCTTTAACTACTGATAACATTTCCCCTAAATTCCCGGAGGTTATCGCATGTGAAGCCCCATCTGCCACCAGCGTTTGGGTGATTGGTAGAAGACACAGACTATGATCACTGCAGGCAATAATTCCTCCATTTCCAGACCTTTCCAGCCACAATCACAGTGATTGTATGTGTATCAGGCCTGAATTAGCCGCGTCTGCCCTATGTGCCCGGACTGTGAATTACAGCCTATTTGTGTAGGCACTGGCAATGTCACTGTTTCTTTGTTTAGCAGGAAAGAGCACACAGCTGCTGCTCTGCCAATGGAAGGGGCTGGATAAAACCGGTTTCACCCGGCTCAGGCAATTTCGTCAGCTGAAACAGCCGCAGCAGATGGAATACGTGGAGCAGACTCTGACTACAAGCTGAAGTGGAATGGGACCGATGTGTAGCAAGGCCTGTAGTCTGCAGAAAACTCTGCTATGGATCCAGGACACATCATTGCTCTCCGACACAAATGATGTTATGTGAGAGAGAAAATGCCATACAGAAAGGCAAAACTACCAAACCATGACACCGCTATACCAGAGCAGACTAATAGCTCCACAATGCTGCAGCAGTATGTTACAGAATTGCACACAGAGCAGTTGCTTCATATAGAATAGTTTCAGAAAATATTCACTCCCGGCTGCAGTTCGATATAAAAAATGATCAGTCCTTTACTCACTGTCTCCAGGTTCAGCACTGAGTGTCTCGAGCTGCTCCCGATATCCTGTCCCGGTACCCACTGTCTGCCATTATTATCTATAACCGCCACACCGTCTGCCCCTATAAACCAAGGCCTATGCCATGGCTGTCCCCTCTCCACTGTTTTCCTTTACACTCTCTATAGCTCCACACTGTCCCACTGCCATGCTAACCTATCTCCATACTGTGCCCCCATTTCAGGCTGCCCCCTCTCCATATTCATACTGTGCCCATTTTTCACACTATGTCCTCATCTTGCCCACCACACTGTCCTGTACAAACTATACCCCCTCCTCACATTGTCCTCTTACACAGTATGATGGTCACCACAGCTGACCATACAGTATGATATCGACAACAGCCCCCAATATACATTATGATGTGCACCACAGCCCCCAATATACATTATGATGTCCATCACAGCCCCCAATATACATTATGACGTGCACCACAACCCCCATTATATAGTATATGATACAGAATTATGCCCTCCCTGTCACTGATACTGTATAATTTCCCGACAGTCTCGTATATACAGTATAGTTGGAGCGCCCCCACTGTCGCAGGGCCGAGGGGTACCCGGTATCGGGCCTCTCTGTCTCGGTTCTGGGATTGTCACTGTGGCTAGACCCGGTCCGTGACCCTGCTGAGGGGCGTCCAGTAGAAGTTGAGAGTGATGATGTGTGGTGCAGGGTGCGATGAATAACGAGGACACAAGGTTGCAGTCTCTTTACCTCTTTACTGAAGGCTTCAGGATCCTCAATCCAAAGTACGGTTAACAGGGCTGTCTGAGACCGGCCGGTCCGATGGCACTTCCAGATTTCCCTTTGCAGGTGGAAATCTGTGCCTTCCTTCTAGCGCTTGTGTGTTGTAGTCCTTCCCTGCTGAGCACCACAGGATAGTCCTCACAACTGTTGTGTCTGTTTCTGATGTTCCCTCACAACTGATTCTGATGTTCTTCTCCGTCCCCCAGATGATATGGCTAGGACGCACCCATATGACGGGTAGGCCTGGAGTTCTTCCGGGACCCTAGAGTCGCCCCTCTCCCACTGTTGCCCCCTATGTCTGCTTAGGTGATTTAGGTGAGACAGCCCGCCTATAACTGACTGTCCTGCCGTAAGTTTGAAGTAAGGCTTGGAGCTCAATACTTCCTCGGCGTTCCGGCCACCAGCTACGCGCCTCAGTAGGATGTTGCCTCGGTCTTACAGCACGACTCCTACTGGCGTTATCTCCTTGTTGCGTTGATCTCGTTTCTCACTCTTCACAATAAACCTTGCTTCTTGTCCTTTCTTGGGGTACCGCCGCAATGAAGTGCAGGCGCGGTCCCGTAACGTTCTTTCTGTTCGCTAGGCCTCTGTCAGGATCCCACCCCTGACAGGGACCCCCCTGAATCTTCCCCTGCAACACCCTCTGCCACAGGATGTTGCCTGGTTCCAACCCAGTCAGCTTCTGACTAACTTCCTATCTAACCCCCAGTTTTACCAGATTGTGAGGAGTGGCCTAATACATAGCACCCTTAGCTCCCCCTGGAGGCCAGACTGTGAAGTGTATTGGTGTCTGTGATACATGGTCAGGTGAACTCCTTCAGTGCCATCAGACGTACCATAGCCCCTTCTTAGTGGCAGAGCAACAGTACTGCAAAGACCAGGACTCTGGGGCGCTGCATAATGTTCACACAAAACCCCACACAGTATGATATTCACCACAGGCTCCAACATACAGTATAATGTCCTACACAGCCCCCTTTACATTATGGTTACCACAGCCCCCAATATAAGATCCCTAATGGCACCCAAAACAGTATGGTCACCCTCATCTTATGTCCCCACAGCACCTCTTATAATATCCTCATAGCCAGCCCCCTCTTGTAATGTCCCTTCAGCCAGCACCTCTTGAAATGGGCTCACAGTCCCTAGGTATAGTAGCCTCCATTCATTAGGAAAATAACAGAATAAAAATAAAAAAAAAGCTTATACTCACCTAATTCAGGCTCCCTATCCAGCGCAACAACATCTCCTTTTCCATCTGGTGCGGCGGTGGGCACTGGACGGCACATGTTACGGTTTGGAGGTTTTGTCCTCTTAGAACGTGTCTTCAGTGCTGCTGGTGGTGTCCTGACAGATAAGCGCATCTGTGTCTCCCCTGAAAGTGAAGACTGCCTAACTTTCACCAAAATGAACAGTTCCTGGATATCCAAAGACTTTTATACCCCAGTCTCAGACTGTGCAGACTAGGCAATGGTGTAATTTTTAGTGTCATGCATTGATATGGCGTGATTGCAGTCTGTATCTTCTGTTGCTATTGCTTCTGATGTTACAATTTTTCGAAATGTGGAGACTCGAACTTGGGTCTCCATCTGGTGGGTTGCGTGTCTACTCTAAAAATTAATGCCACTTTTATCATGTGTGACAATAATTTTTTGAAATGTGGAGACTCGAAGTTGGGTCTCCATCTGGAGGGTTGCCTATAATGAAAGGTGTGTCAGAAGCCTTTTATACTGTTTCTACTCTGTTTAAATTGATGACACTTTTGTGGTGTGAGACAATAATTTTTTGAAATGTGGATAATTCAAGATGGGTCTCCTTCATGTGTGTTGCCTGTACAAGTAGAGCTCCCAGACAGGCAGGTCTGCAGTTACTTTCACTGTAACCACCGATAGACCAAACCGCTACACGACCAGCTCTATCCTCACCCACTGTATCCTCACCCATCCCTTGCAGATTGTGAGCCCTCGCGGGCAGGGTCCTCTCTCTTTATGTACCAGTCATGACTTGTATTGATTACGATTATTGTACTTGTCTTATATGTATACCCCTCCTCCCATGTAAGCGCTATGGAATAAATGGCGCTATAATAATAATAAATTATAATAATTACTACCTGGGTTACTTTCCTTACATTTTTCTACCAATAGTACTGCGTGAAACTAATGTTTGTGCCATCTGAGTGTGCCTGGGAAAAAAAAATTGGAGTTGTTGCATAAGGTATCAGGGCTTTCAGAAAAGAAGCCTTACACCGCTCCCATAACCACCAGGTCATCATTAAAATTTCAATTAATCGCTCTAAATGCTGGCCCAGACCCTGATACAACAGGCATGGCCCATGGCTTACTGCTTCTACGCCATCATAAAAGGTTCTACTGTCGGTCAATTAATCAGTCAAATGCCTGTTTTAATTTCCTTACATTTTTCTATCAATAGTACTGTATGAAACTGATATTTGTGCCATCTGAGGGTGGCTGGGAAAAAAAACTGGAGCTATCGCATGCGGTATCAGGGCTTCCAGCAAAGAAGGATTACACCATTCCCTTAACCACCAGGTCTTAATTGAAACCTCAATTCAAAGCTGTAAACATACCTCCCAACTTTTGAAGATGGGAAAGAGGGACAAAGTTTGCGGTGCGCGAAGTGCGCCGTGGCAAATTTTAGGCCACGCCTCTGACCACACCCATTCATAATTAGTCACACCCATATCCACGTCCCAAGCACACCCATTTTGCACTGCTGATCACACTGTTTCATATACAATAATTATAAACAAAAAAATATGGCCACACAGTGCTCCATACTGTATAATGGCCACACATGATGCTCCATACTGTATGATGACCACACATGATGCTCCATACTGTATAATGACTGCACATGATGCTCCATACTGTATAATGACCGCACATGATGCTGCATACTGTATAATGACCCCACATGATGCTCAATACTGTATAATGACCGCATATGATGCTCCATACTGTATAATGGCCACACATGATGCTCCATACTGTATAATGGCCCCACATGATTCTCCATACTGTATAATGACCGCACATGATGCTCCATACTGTATAATGACCGCACATGATGCTCCATACTGTAAAATGACCGCTTATGATGCTCCATACTGTATAATGACCGCACATGATGCTCCATACTGTATAATGACCGCACATGATGCTGCATACTGTATAATGACCGCACATGATGCTCCATACTGTATAATGACCGCACATGATGCTCCATACTGTATAATGACCGCACATGATGCTCCATACTGTATAATGACCGCACATGATGCTCCATACTGTATAATGGCCCCACATGATGCTCCATTCTGTATAATGACCGCACATGATGCTGCATACTGTATAATGACCGCACATGATGCTCCATTCTGTATAATGACTGCACATGATGCTCCATACTGTATAATGGCCCCACATGATGCTCCATTCTGTATAATGACCGCACATGATGCTCCATACTGTATACTGGCTGCACATGATGCTCCATACTGTATAATGGCCACACATGATGCTCCATACTGTATAATGACCGCACATGATGCTCCATACTGTATACTGGCTGCACATGATGCCCCATACTGTATAATGGCCACACAGTTCTCCATACTGTATAATGATCCCACGTGATGCTTAATACTGTATAATGACCCCCCCCTGTATGCATGGCTCATATTCCCCCCTGTCCTGTATGCATGGCTCATCTCTCCACACGCTCCCCCCACGCTCCCATCTTGAATGGTGCGGCTTACCATCCTCCTTCATCCCCCCTACCCTGTCCCCCGTCCCTCATACTTACCTGTTCCTCACCGCGCGGCCATCCCTCTCGCTCTGTCCCGACTCCCGACTCAGCAGCACCTTCTTCCTGGGTGAGCGGTCAGGTGATACCTCATTAAGGTCATGAATATGCGCATATTCATGACCTATAATGAGCGGTACCACGTGACCGCTCATTCAGGAGCGCTGCAGAAGCCGAGACCATCGCTGGAGCAGGGTGAGTATCGTCTTCAAAGAGGGTGGGTGGGAGGCGGCCGGGGGGGCGGGGTCGGTCATGAGGTGACCCAGCTTTTATATAAAAAAAAAAAACCCGCCACAAACCTTGCTCAGGTGCCGCCCCCTGCATTGTCCCTGCCCTAGGCACATAATGCGGGACAACTAATGTCCCTCCCGGGATCGCGGGGCTGACTGTCAAAATCAGGACAGTCCCGCGGCATCCGGGACGGTTGGGAGGCATGTGTAAATGCTGGGCTAGACCCTTATACCTCATGCATGGAAGATGGCTGACTTCTTCTGTGCCATTAGCAAATTTCTACTGCGGGTCAATTGATACCACTTTTCATGGTGTCTGCCTCTAATTTTAGCTGTTTGTGAAGCTTTTTGTCATTCCTTAAGGTGTTGCGTTTATGTTTAGTTTGGTTTGGCCTCCCATTGAATTTAATGGGGTTCAGGTACGTTCGGCGAACCAAACCAAACCTTGAAAGGTTCACTTATCTCTACTGGAGAAGATGAACATATATGCAGCCAGTTATATAGCAGTCAATGTGCCGCGGGATGATGCTATTTAGGTTTCCCAAAAAAAGAACAGAAACAAAATAGTTTATAGGTTCGGTTAACCCTTAATAGGTACTCTTATTTTATAAAACAAATGAAATATGATACTGTGGATTACTTTCTACTACACTATGGCGCTGCAATATTATTCATCAAATGATTAAATAACACCCACATTTTTTTCAACGATTTAGAAATTTCTGGAAAACACAACAGAATGATCTAGAAATGGCAGCAGAGTGAGAAAACAAAGATTAACAGGAACAAGCACAAGTCCTCCCTTCCCCCAGTGCAGAGTGTTGCATGTGGCAGTGAGAGGAAATAAGCCGACCATCCCCCACACAGATCAGGGACTGAGCAGAGCAGAAACCTGAGGGCTGAGCCTATCCCTCCCCACCACAAGGCTAGAAACATGAGCAGCACACAAAGAACAACTCAGAGAGACAGATAACACCACTCCCTCACTAAGGAAGTGTGTAATAACCAGAGAGCCTGTGCCTCCTCCTTATACAGGGGGACCCCACTATGACCTACAAAAAACACATTCCCAGCATGTCAGGCCTGTCACACCCTTATAGATGATATGGATCAGAAAGCTATCCCTCCCCAGCTTACAGCTGAGTCATGTATGTTTAGTGCATCATTCATATGTACTTATAACGTGCTGCAGAGTGGTATTCATGACTAGAGATGAGCGAACTTGTTCGGAAAACGTTTGCCAATCTCAAATTCGGCATGAACATGGCACATTCAGATTTGTGTTCAGATTCCCGAGCATTTTACCTCAAAGTTGACAAAATTCGGACACAGTTTGGTAAATGATTGCGTTTCCACTAATGCTTTTGTTATGACTTTGACTAGGATAGTGGTGCTGTATAATGAGCGGGATTGATTTGATAAGGGGAGGGGCAAGAGATGGGGAGTAGCTGCGGACTGTAATTTTTTTTAACATAATAGGTGGAGATTATGGCAGCCAGAGTGCAGAAACCATCCACAATGACCAGGCACAAGAGCTTCTGTCATTGGCTGCCAGAATCACATGTCCCTCTTCATATAAAAGCAGACATGTTGTTAAGGCGCCACTTTGTCACTCTAACAATGCACAGAGGTGGCTCCTGCTGCAAGTAGTGAGTTAAATAAGGGGTTTATTGCCAGCTTGTTCAGCTAGATAGGATCCTGTGTGAAATCGTCCTTCCAGCATTTAACTCATATGTGATAATATAGTGTGGTGCAGGCAGGAGGCCACATTTCCTAATCTAACTCGTTTATGCTAAAATTGTAGTGCAGGCAGGAGGCCACATTTCCTAATCTAAATCATTTGTGATAGTAGTGTAGTGCAGGCAGAAGTTCAGATTTCTTAATCTAACTCGTTTGTGCTAATATTGTGTCCCAGGAAGGAAACCACATTTCATATTCTAAATCGTTTGTGCTAATATTGTGGTGCAGGCAGGAGGCCTCATTTTCTAGTCTAACTAATTTGTGCTAATGATGTGGTGCAGACACCAGGCCACATTTCATAATCTAAATAGTTTGTGCTAATACTGTGGTGCAGGCACTAGGTCACATTTCCTAATCCAACTCATTTGTGCTAATATTGTGCTGCAGGCAGGAGGCCACATTTTCTAATCCACCTGAGGAAGGTAGCAGTCCGCTGCCGAAACGCGTAGTGGTTTAATAAAAGTTTTGTTTACAACTAATCTATTGCAGTGTGCTTTATAGCCATAGCGCTCCTTAAATTGACCACATACAAATATTTTTCCAAAAAACATTGATATTCCTTTTGAGGGATTGTGGCTGGAGCAGCTTGGGGCCATAGAGTTTATCTGCAGGCAACAGGACCTGAAGTGACATCACATCCTGTGAAGTGGCATCACGTGACTGGATTTTGGGCCCACGTGACCAGACCAGGAAGCACAGCATAGGAGCAGTCCCGAAGCAGCAGAGCCGGAGTGCCCGGAGACGTCCGCTACCGGAGTTGTGCAGGGTGTTGTGATTTTGCTTTTTGCTCCCTCTAGTGGTCATTAGTGATTTGACTCTGGAGCGTCTGTCTTTTTCTATATCCTCACCTGGGCCGTTAGTTCAGGGGCGTTGCTATATAAGCTCCCTGGACCTTCAGTTCAATGCCTGGCATCGTTGAAATCAGAGCTAATCTGTTGTGCTCTTGTCCTCTGATCCTGGTTCCTGTTTTCCAAGCTAAGTCTGCTTCTTTGCTTTTTGCTTTTGTTTTGTTTGGTATTTTTGTCCAGCTTGTTCCTATCTGTATCCTGACCTTTGCTGGAAGCTCTAGGGGGCTGGTGTTCTCCCCCCGGACCGTTAGACGGTTCGGGGGTTGTTGAATCTCCAGCGTGGATTTTTATAGGGTTTTTGTTGACCAGATAAGTTATCTTGCTATATTCTGCTATTAGTAAGCTGGCCTCTCTTTGCTGAACCTAGTTCATTTCTGTGTTTGTCATTTCCTCTTACCTCACCGTTATTATTTGTGGGGGGCTTGTATCTTGCTTTGGGGTCCCTTTCTCTGGAGGCAAGAGAGGTCTTTGTTTTCTTCTCCTAGGGGTAGTTAGATTCTCCGGCTGGCGCGTGTCATCTAGCGATCACCGTAGGCATGATCCCCGGCTACTTCTAGTGTTGGCGTTAGGAGTAGCTATTTGGTCAACCCAGTTACCACAGCCCTATGAGCTGGATTTTTGTATCTTGCAGACTTACACGTTCCTCTGAGACCCTGTCCACTGGGGTCATAACAGCAGGGGTGCACAACCCTTCAAGGTGAGAGGCTAATCCCCCACCTTTCATTGAAACATCCCAATTAAACCATCAGGAAATGTGAAGAAACATACGGCAACACTCACCGGTCCAAGTGTGGTACAAATTCTTTATTGAAGCCTTAAGAAACCATCTTGTTCACGGCCCGGGACGGTGGAACAGGAAAGGAGGTGAGCAGAATGTTTCTTCACATTTCCTGATGGTTTACCTTTTTCCATACAAGCACCTCTACCGTGATGTCAGGTTCACGCTCATAACTGGAGGGACCGTAATCAGTTATTGATCCAGCAGCAGCTGTGCGGTCGTGCTTTTTTTTTTTTTTTCTTTTGTGTGGATCCCAATTAAACCACCTGGTGCTTCTCATCCTGCGCTCTTCCATGTTTATTGTTTTATATACATAACAATATTGTGGTGAAGGCAGGAGGACATATTTTCTAATAGAAATCATTTGTTCTAATATTGTGGTGCAGTCAGGAGTCCTCATTTCCTAATCTAAATTGTTTTTGGTATTATTGTGATGCAGGCGGGAGGCCACATTTCCTAATCTAAATCGTTTGTGCTTATACTGTAGTGTAGGCAGGAGGCCACATTTCCTATTCTAAATCATTTGTAATAATAGTGGGGAGCAGGCAGGAGTCCACATTTCTTAATCCAACTCATAGGTGCTAATGTGGTTCAGACAGGAGGCCACATTTCCTATTCTAAGTCAATTGTGCTAATATTGTGGTGCAGGCAGGATGCTACATTTCCTAATTCAAATTGTTTGTGCTAATATTGTGGTGCAGGCAGGAGGCCACATTTCCTAATCTAATTCATTTGCACTAATATTGTGGTCCAGGCAGGAGGCCACATTTCCAAATTCAAATCGTTTGTGCTAATATTGTGGTGCAAGCAGGAGGATATATTTCCTAATCTAAATTGTTTGTGCTAATACTATGATGCAGGAACCAGGCCACATTTCATAATCTAAATTATTTGTGTATTTTGTTCTAATATTGTGATGTAGGAATTAGGCAACATTTTATTTTCTAAATAGTTTGTGCTAATATTGTGGTGCATGCAGGAGGCCACATTGCCTAATCTAAGGGTACCTTCACACGTAGCGACGCTGCAGCGATAGCGACAACGATGCCGATCGCTGCAGCGTCGCTCTTTGATCGCTGGAGAGCTGTCACACAGACTGCTCTCCAGCGACCAACGATGCCGAGGTCCCCGGGTAACCAGGGTAAACATCGGGTTGCTAAGCGCAGGGCCGCGCTTAGTAACCCGATGTTTATCCTGGTTACCAGCGTAAAAGTAAAAAAAACAAACAGCACATACTTACATGCGTCCCCCAGCGTCTGCTTCCTGACACTGACTGAGCTCCGGCCCTAACAGCACAGCGGTGACGTCACCGCTGTGCTTTCACTTTCACTTTTAGGGCCGGCGCTCAGTAAGTGTCAGGAAGCAGACGCTGGGGGACGCATGTAAGTATGTGCTGTTTGTTTTTTTTACTTTTACGCTGGTAACCAGGGTAAACATCGGGTTACTAAGCACGGCCCTGCGCTTGGTAACCCGATGTTTACCCTGGTTACCAGTGTAAAACATCGCTGGTATCGTTGCTTTTGCTTTCAAACACAACGATACACAGCGATCGGACGACCAAATAAAGTTCTGGACTTTATTCAGCGACCAGCGACATCACAGCAGGATCCTGATCGCTGCTGCGTGTCAAACGAAACGATATCGCTAGCCAGGACGCTGCAACGTCACGGATAGCTAGCGATGTCGTTTCGTGTGAAGGTACCTTAACTCATGTGTGTCAATACTGTAGTTCAGGCAGGAAGCCACATTTCAGAATCTGAATCATTTGTTTTAATACTGTGGTCCAGACACCAGATCACATTTCTGAATCTAAATAATTTCTGCTAATTCTGTGGTCCAGACACACTATTTCAGCAAATAAATACTGATTGTTAATTTAGTCACAGGTGACTGGCAGGTCTGGGCCTAGGGCTGTGAAATAGCTGGTTAAAAGAGGGGAAGAGTACATCCAACATGAGTGGGGAAAAGCGAGGTCATGGTGGAAGTGAGAATAGGCTTGGTGTTCAACATGTATGTTAGTTAGGTGGTAATGTTACTGAAAGCTCTACTGAACAAACACTGTTTCATCCTACCCAAAGACAACTGATAACATCTGTTACTGGGAGGGCTACAACTCCTTTTCTTTGGCAGCGGAACAGCGGTACTCCTTGTAGATGAGAGGCAGAAAGAGCCAGTGGAAGGGAAGTGCTGCATCAAGTGGCTTCTCCTCTTCCCACAATGTACAATCCTCAGAGGTGGCAACTCAATTACCCTTGTTTCCCTCCACGTCTCAACTAATCAAACGCCCAAATGACTGTGGGGAACCAGTCTCCATGCATTATCCGGCACATGCGTTATCAACATGACTTATATATTACATATAAGTCTGATTTCCTAAGGGAAACTAAAATCCTGGATCAGAGGTTTGAACAGAGAGGTTATCCGAAGAACCTCGTTAGGGACGCCCACAAAAAAGCCAATTCTTTGACACAGAAGGAGTGTATTGATAGCATTAGGAGGAAATTGACGGAGCCTCTCCCCTCTAGAACACCATTTAGCAAGTGGAGCTTCATTACCACTTTCAGTCTCATGTAATGGTTAAAAAAATTCTATCAAAATATTGGTTCATTTTGAAGGGGGATCCAGTGCTTTCGAAACATTTACCTCCCCACCCCATAACCATATTTCGAAGAAACCAGACTTTAGGGAATGAGGTTGCACCCAGTAACACGTCAATAGTCCCTTTCATATCAAGACCTTGTGCGTCTCTGAATTCGGGCTGTTAGCCATGTGGGAGTACCAAATGTTTGTGTTGCATCTCTACTGGGAAAGGTGCACATAAATTCAAATCTAACATGACGGCCAATATGTTTTTAATCAATTCATAAGTTAACTGTCAAACTACTCATGTAGTCTATTTGATTGAATGTGATTGCGGTCTACAATATGTAGGCCGCACCATACAAACGATGCATGCGAGACTAAATAAACATAGACAGAACATAAAAAATGGCTTCATGCTACACAGCCTATCGAAGCATTTTTTATTGATGCACCAAAAAAAAATGGAAAGCGATGCAGCTAACAATTATTGACCATATACCTGAGTATGTAACAGACCGTCTAAGGAGTTCAATAAAAAAAAAAAGCTTCTGGATTTTTAAGCTTGGTACAGTGGCCCCTGAGGGTCCGAACCTCATGATTGAGAAAGTTACTAACTAGACGTCTATTTGTCTTTTTTTCCTTATTTTTTATGATAATTTTTTATGCTGATTTGTTATGCTGATTTTTTATTATTACTTTGGTGATTAATTTTATTTTTTATTCTTATTTTTCTTTTAATTGGTTTTTATTAGGCAATTTGTTGCTGCTAAAATCTTGTAACAAATGATGCATGCCCACTATCTGTACGTTATATTTGCTGCTTTGCTGCTAAAATGTTATAATAAATGATACATGCCCACTTTTTGTATGTTACATTTGCATATGTATTACCATTGTTCTGTGATTTGTCCTTGTAAGGTTAAATACTGCTTCCTTGCATATCATTAATAAATATCCACCTGAAGAAGACAGCGCACACCGTTGAAACGCGTTGTGGTTTTACCCTAACTAATGTCTGTGTTCTCCTTCTGCGCTCCTGAGACCGGCTATTCTGTTCCTGTTGCAAGTCTTTCTCCCCCGTTGTGGGGTATCCGGCTGGAGCTGCGGGGACCTGCGCACTTATTTCCTCCTTATTGGGACGGCCGCCAGCGCTCCTTCTACAAACTGCCATTTGTTGTTTTACATCAACATGACTTAGTCTCAGAATCTCACTATGCTAAAATGTGAATTAACAGGCCTTGCCAACCACCGGTGGTCCCATCAACTGCATCTGCAGCTTCTTCCTCCTCCCTAACAGTGTCAAGCATCCTCTCCCAGGACTTTGGCAGCAGAATCTCCACTTATTTACCCCCTACAATCGGGGTGAGTGAGAGCCCGTCAGCTGTTATGGAAGTGGAGATGCCTGCTGTTTTTGTTTCAATGAGCTCACCACATCTTTCTCCATCCACCATAACATCTCCGCCTGCACCTCACTCACAGTCCAGCAGTTTGTTGTGTTCACCCTACTCCACCCTCTCTCAGCACAGCAGCTAGTCTTCAGTCCCACAGTTGTGGTCACGTAAAAGAATGTTTCCTCTTACACATGCCAAAGCTTAGAGCTTGAACTCCACCATCTCCAATCTGTTTGCAATGGAAATGCTGCCTTTCTGCCTGGTGGATACAGACAGTTTCCAAAAGCTGATGGCCATCGCAGTCGTCCATTACCAGTTGCCCAGTCCCAATTACTTCTCTAAGAATGCTGTGCCTGCACTACACCAGCATGTTGCAGATAACATTACCCATTCCTTGAAAAAAATCTATGTCAGCCAGGGTGCATTTCACCACTGACATATGGACGAGCAACCATGGCCAGGGGCATTACATCTCACTGCCTGAGCACTGGGTGACTCTGGTGGCTGTCTACTGAAATGCTCGCTGCTCCTAATTACATAGGAGGCTTTGCAGGCAGGGAAAAATTAGATGGAGCAAGAAATTATACTGAGAGGTGCTACACAGCCCAGCCTCATCTCATCTTCTCAAAGCTGATTGGGTGATGAGGAGTAGGAACAGGGCTGGTTGACTGTGTAACAAATGGTAGTACCCACACCACCTTCATCCCATCTGTCCAGCGTGGTTGGCCTATAGATGAGGAGGGCAAGGAGGACAACATGGACAGTCTTCCTCTTTCAACACCCTCATCACCTCACTGTCCAATAACCCTAAACGTCTCTTCGACACTTTCCAGTCCCTACTCAACCCAAGAGAGCAGGCCCCAACCACAGATCTCCGCGCTGACGATCTGGCCAATAACTTCAAAGAAAAAATTTACCACATTCGACAGGAAATCATCTCCCAATCTCTTCATACCAGGCACTGTCCTCCCTCCCCCACTGCATCTAGTTCACTCTCTGACTTTGAACCAGTTGCAGAAGAAGAAGTAAGCAGGCTCTTTGCATCTTCTCGCCCGACCACTTGCACCAGTGACCCCATTCCGTCACATCTCCTCCAGTCCCTTTCCCCAGCTGTCGCCTCTCACATAACAAAAATATTCAACCTTTCCCTCACTTCCAGTATTTTTCCCTCCTCATTTAAGCATGCCATCATACATCCATTACTTAAAAAACCCTCCCTAGACCAAAACTGTGCCGCTAATTATAGACCTGTCTCTAATCTTCCCTTCATCTCTAAACTCCTGGAACGCCTGGTCCACTCCCGTCTTACCCGCTATCCCTCAGATAACTCTCTTCTCGACCCTCTTCAATCTGGCTTCCGCTCTTTACACTCTACTGAAACTGCCCTCACTAAAGTCTCTAATGACCTACTAACAGCTAAATCTAATGGTCACTACTCCATGCTAATTCTCTTGGATCTTTCCGCAGCATTCGACACTGTGGATCATCAGCTCCTCCTCACTATGCTCCGCTCCATCGGCATCAAGGACACCGTTCTCGGTTCTCCTCCTATCTCTCTGACCGA
The DNA here is from genome assembly GCF_051348905.1 of Ranitomeya variabilis. NCBI lineage: Eukaryota > Metazoa > Chordata > Amphibia > Anura > Dendrobatidae > Ranitomeya > Ranitomeya variabilis. The sequence continues at coordinate 147,191,364 of NC_135239.1, read as the reverse complement.
TCCTTCACTGTATGTTTTGCTGGTTCCTCCTCCTCTCCCCTTCCCCTTACTGTTGGGGTTCCTCAAGGATCAGTCCTAGGCCCCCTCCTCTTCTCTTTGTATACTGCCCCTATTGGACAAACAATCAATAGATTTGGTTTCCAGTACCATCTCTATGCTGACGACACCCAATTATACACCTCTTTGTTGTGAATTTGCTTTTTGCTCCCTCTAGTGGTTACTAGTTTTTTGACTCTGGTTTTTCTGTCATTCCTTTTATCCGCACCTGGGTCGTTAGTTAGGGGTGTTGCTATATAAGCTCCCTGGACCTTCAGTTCAATGCCTGGCAACGTAGTTATCAGAGCTAGTCTGCTGTGCTCTTGTCTACTGATCCTGGTTCCAGTTATATCAGCTAAGTCTGCCTTTTGCTTTTTGCTATTTGTTTTGGTTTTGTATTTTTGTCCAGCTTGTTCCAAATCTATATCCTGACCTTTGCTGGAAGCTCTAGGGGGCTGGTGTTCTCCCCCCGGACCGTTAGACGGTTCGGGGGTTCTTGAATTTCCAGTGTGGATTTTGATAGGGTTTTTGTTGACCATATAAGTTACCTTTCTTTATTCTGCTATCAGTAAGCGGGCCTCTCTGTGCTAAACCTGGTTCATTTCTGTGTTTGTCATTTCCTCTTACCTCACCGTCATTATTTGTGGGGGGCTTCTATCCAGCTTTGGGGTCCCCTTCTCTGGAGGCAAGAAAGGTCTTTGTTTTCCTCTACTAGGGGTAGCTAGATTCTCCGGCTGGCGCGTGTCATCTAGAATCAACGTAGGAATGATCCCCGGCTACTTCTAGTGTTGGCGTTAGGAGTAGATATATGGTCAACCCAGTTACCACTGCCCTATGAGCTGGATTTTTGTATTCTGCAGACTTCCACGTTCCTCTGAGACCCTCGCCATTGGGGTCATAACACCTCTTCTCCTGCTTTCACTCCGACCTTCTTAGAAAACACCAGTGATTGTCTTACCGCTGTCTCTAACATCATGTCCTCCCTCTATCTGAAACTGAACCTGTCAAAAACTGAACTCCTCGTGTTCTCTCCCTCTACTAACCTACCTTTGCCTGACATTGCCATCTCCGTGTGCGGTTCCACCATTACTCCCAAGCAACATGCCCGCTGCCTTGGGGTCATCCTTGATTCCGAGCTTTCATTCACCCCCCACATCCGATCACTGGCTCGCTCTTCTTATCTGCATCTCAAAAATATTTCTAGAATTCGCCCGTTTCTTACTTTCGACTCTGCAAAAACTCTTACTGTCTCACTTATTCATTCTCGTCTGGACTATTGTAACTCTCTACTAATCGGCCTCGCTCTTACCAAACTCTCCCCGCTCCAATCTGTCCTGAATGCTGCTGTAGGATCATATTCCTCACCAACCGTTACACCGATGCCTCTAACTTGTACCAGTCATTACACTGGCTACCCATCCACTCCAGAATCCAGTACAAAACTACTACCCTCATCCACAAAGCACTCCATGGCTCAGCACCACCCTACATCTCCTCTCTGGTCTCAGTCTACCACCCTACCCGTGCCCTCCGCTCCGCTAATGACCTCAGGTTAGCATCCTCAATAATCAGAACCTCCCATTCCCGTCTCCAAGACTTTACACATTCTTTGGAATGCACTACCTAGGTTAATACGATTAATCCCCAATCCCCACAGTTTTAAGCGTGCCCTAAAAACGCATTTGTTCACACTGGCCTACCGCCTCAACGCATTAACCTAAATATCCCTGTGTGGCCTAATAAAAAAAAAAAACATAATCAGGTTTCTCTCATCATGTTCTCATACACTTTATGCAGTTAATAGCACTCTATGTCTGTACTGCTACATACTTAGGCTGTTAACTGGTTCATGCAGCTTTACATGAACACCCGAGCCTTACACTATGGCTGGTCCAAATAACTAAAGCAATTGTTACCATCCACCTCTCGTGTCTCCCCTTTTCCTCATAGTTTGTAAGCTTGCGAGCAGGGCCCCATTCCTTGAAAAAAATCTATGTCAGCCAGGGTGCATTTCACCACTGACATATGGACGAGCAACCATGGCCAGGGGCATTACATCTCACTGCCTGAGCACTGGGTGACTCTGGTGGCTGTCTACTGAAATGCTCGCTGCTCCTAATTAAATAGGAGGCTTTGCAGGCAGGGAAAAATTAGATGGAGCAAGAAATTATACTGAGTGGTGCTACACAGCCCAGCCTCATCTCATCTTCTCAAAGCTGATTGGGTGATGAGGAGTAGGAACAGGGCTGGTTGACTGTGTAACAAATGGTAGTACCCACACCACCTTCATCCCATCTGTCCAGCGTGGATGGCCTATAGATAAGGAGGGCAAGGAGGACAACATGGACAGTCTTCCTCTTTCAACACCCTCATCACCTCACTGTCCAATAACCCTAAACGTCTCTTCGACACTTTCCAGTCCCTACTCAACCCAAGAGAGCAGGCCCCAACCACAGATCTCCGCGCTGACGATCTGGCCAATTACTTCAAAGAAAAAATTTACCACATTCGACAGGAAATCATCTCCCAATCTCTTCATACCAGGCACTGTCCTCCCTCCCCCACTGCATCTAGTTCACTCTCTGACTTTGAACCAGTTACAGAAGAAGAAGTAAGCAGGCTCTTTGCATCTTCTCGCCCGACCACTTGCACCAGTGACCCCATTCCGTCACATCTCCTCCAGTCCCTTTCCCCAGCTGTCACCTCTCACATAACAAAAATATTCAACCTTTCCCTCACTTCCAGTATTTTTCCCTCCTCATTTAAGCATGCCATCATACATCCATTACTTAAAAAACCCTCCCTAGACCAAAACTGTGCCGCTAATTATAGACCTGTCTCTAATCTTCCCTTCATCTCTAAACTCCTGGAACGCCTGGTCCACTCCCGTCTTACCCGCTATCCCTCAGATAACTCTCTTCTCGACCCTCTTCAATCTGGCTTCCGCTCTTTACACTCTACTGAAACTGCCCTCACTAAAGTCTCTAATGACCTACTAACAGCTAAATCTAATGGTCACTACTCCATGCTAATTCTCTTGGATCTTTCCGCAGCATTCGACACTGTGGATCATCAGCTCCTCCTCACTATGCTCCGCTCCATCGGCATCAAGGACACCGTTCTCGGTTCTCCTCCTATCTCTCTGACCGATCCTTTACTGTATGTTTTGCTGGTTCCTCCTCCTCTCCCCTTCCCCTTACTGTTGGGGTTCCTCAAGGATCAGTCCTAGGCCCCCTCCTCTTCTCTTTGTATACTGCCCCTATTGGACAAACAATCAATAGATTTGGTTTCCAGTACCATCTCTATGCTGACGACACCCAATTATACACCTCTTCTCCTGCTTTCACTCCGACCTTCTTAGAAAACACCAGTGATTGTCTTACCGCTGTCTCTAACATCATGTCCTCCCTCTATCTGAAACTGAACCTGTCAAAAACTGAACTCCTCGTGTTCTCTCCCTCTACTAACCTACCTTTGCCTGACATTGCCATCTCCGTGTGCGGTTCCACCATTACTCCCAAGCAACATGCCCGCTGCCTTGGGGTCATCCTTGATTCCGAGCTTTCATTCACCCCCCACATCCGATCACTGGCTCGCTCTTCTTATCTGCATCTCAAAAATATTTCTAGAATTTGCCCGTTTCTTACTTTCGACTCTGCAAAAACTCTTACTGTCTCACTTATTCATTCTCGTCTGGACTATTGTAACTCTCTACTAATCGGCCTCGCTCTTACCAAACTCTCCCCGCTCCAATCTGTCTTGAATGCTGCTGTAGGATCATATTCCTCACCAACCGTTACACCGATGCCTCTAACTTGTACCAGTCATTACACTGGCTACCCATCCACTCCAGAATCCAGTACAAAACTACTACCCTCATCCACAAAGCACTCCATGGCTCAGCACCACCCTACATCTCCTCTCTGGTCTCAGTCTACCACACTACCCGTGCCCTCCGCTCCGCTAATGACCTCAGGTTAGCATCCTCAATAATCAGAACCTCCCATTCCCGTCTCCAAGACTTTACACATTCTTTGGAATGCACTACCTAGGTTAATACGATTAATCCCCAATCCCCACAGTTTTAAGCGTGCCCTAAAAACGCATTTGTTCACACTGGCCTACCGCCTCAACGCATTAACCTAAATATCCCTGTGTGGCCTAATAAAAAAAAAAACATAATCAGGTTTCTCTCATCATGTTCTCATACACTTTATGCAGTTAATAGCACTCTATGTCTGTACTGCTACATACTTAGGCTGTTAACTGGTTCATGCAGCTTTACATGAACACCCGAGCCTTACACTATGGCTGGTCCAAATAACTAAAGCAATTGTTACCATCCACCTCTCATATCTCCCCTTTTCCTCATAGTTTGTAAGCTTGCGAGCAGGGCCCTCATTCCTCCTGGTATCTGTTTTGAACTGTGATTTCTGTCATGCTGTAATGTCTATTGTCTGTACAAGTCCCCTCTATAAGTTGTAAAGCGCTGCGGAATATGTTGGCGCTATATAAATAAAATTATTATTATTATTATTGGTGGGGACAGGGAAGTCTTGGCTGTTGGCAGCCTGGCAAATATGGATGACTTTATGTTCTTCTCCCTTTCTTGTGACCCTCGCGTTGTATGCATTTTGGCCAACACTATTTACAGGTTGGTCACCTTTTTAGACGATACAAAGAGAACTTGACATCTCTCCTTCCCATAACAGAACGGTATAATAAAATGTTGCAGTACTAGAAGACCCTAGTTAGAAAAGGGAGACACACACAAGATGCATCAGAGACAGAAGACAGTTTTCTCAGATCCTCCCATCACCCAGTCTCTGATGCCCGGGTACTCTGACAAGGACAGAAAAGTTTTGGAAGATGCTGATGGAGTATCATGCTGACCGTATCTGTGATTCCTCTGTGCCTTACCACTATTGGGTATCCAAGCTAGACACGTGGCATGAACTGTCTCTCTACACCTTGGAGGTCTTGGCCTGCCCTGCTGCTAGCCTTTTGTCAGAGCCAGTTTTCAGTTCCACTGGGGGTATTATAATTGATAGGTGCATCCACATATCAACTGAAAATGCTGACAAGCTGTCTCTTATAAAAATGAACAAGGGCTGGATTGGGTCAGACTTCTCTACCACACTGAATGACTGCAGCATAACATAAACTCAAATCCAGTGTTTTGTTTTTTTTTGTGGTCTATTCCCATACACCCCTTCCCACACAAACATGGGTTTTGTCTTTTTTGTGTTATCCTTCTCCTACACTGCCAAATCAACAGGGTGAACATGGTACACTCGCTATAAATTTTTTAAGGGCGCTTATGATGCCTGTACTAATAATTTTTAAAGGCCTACCTCTAACATTCTTATATATATACATATACAGTGGGGCAAAAAAGTATTTAGTCAGTCAGCAATAGTGCAAGTTCCACCACTTAAAAAGATGAGAGGCGTCTGTAATTTACATCATAGGTAGACCTCAACTATGGGAGACAAACTGAGAAAAAAAAATCCAGAAAATCACATTGTCTGTTTTTTTTATCATTTTATTTGCATTTTATGGTGGAAAATAAGTATTTGGTCAGAAACAAAATTTCATCTCAATACTTTGTAATACATCCTTTGTTGGCAATGACAGAGGTCAAACGTTTTCTGTAAGTCTTCACAAGGTTGCCACACACTGTTGTTGGTATGTTGGCCCATTCCTCCATGCAGATCTCCTCTAGAGCAGTGATGTTTTTGTCTTTTCGCACCACCCTACATCTCCTCTCTGGTCTCAGTCTACCACCCTACCCGTGCCCTCCGCTCCGCTAATGACCTCAGGTTAGCATCCTCAATAATCAGAACCTCCCACTCCCGTCTCCAAGACTTTACACGTGCTGCGCCGATTCTTTGGAATGCACTACCTAGGTTAATACGATTAATCCCCAATCCCCACAGTTTTAAGCGTGCCCTAAAAACTCATTTGTTCAGACTGGCCTACCGCCTCAACACATTAACCTAATTATCCCTGTGTGGCCTATTAAAAATAGAAAAAACAAAACACATAATCAGGTTCCTTGCATCGTGTTCTCATACACTTTATGCAGTTAATAGCCCTCTGTGTCTGTACTGCTACATACTTAGGCTGTTAACTGGTTCATGCAGCTTTACATGAACACCCGAGCCTTACACTATGGCTGGTCCAAATAACTAAAGCAATTGTTACCATCCACCTCTCGTGTCTCCCCTTTTCCTCATAGTTTGTAAGCTTGCGAGCAGGGCCCTCATTCCTCCTGGTATCTATTTTGAACTGTGATTTCTGTTATGCTGTAATGTCTATTGTCCGTAGAAGTCCCCTCTATAATTTGTAAAGCGCTGCGGAATATGTTGGCGCTATATAAATAAAAATTATTATTATTATTATTATTATTATTCGCTTGGCAACACGGACTTTCAACTCCCTCCAAAGGTTTTCTATAGGGTTGAGATCTGGAGACTGGCTAGGCCACTCCAGGACCTTGAAATGCTTCTTACGAAGCCACTCCTTCGTTGCCCTGGCGGTGTGCTTTGGATCATTGTCATGTTGAAAGACCCAGCCACGTTTCATCTTCAATGCCCTTGCTGATGGAAGGAGGTTTGCACTCAAAATCTCACAAAACATGGCCCTATTCATTCTTTCATGTACCCGGATCAGTCGTCCTGGCCCCTTTGCAGAGAAACAGCCCCAAAGCATGATGTTTCCACCACCATGCTTTACAGTAGGTATGGTGTTTGATGGATGCAACTCAGTATTCTTTTTCCTCCAAACACGACAAGTTGTGTTTCTACCAAACAGTTCCAGTTTGGTTTCATCAGACCATAGGACATTCTCCCAAAACTCCTCTGGATCATCCAAATGCTCTCTAGCAAACTTCAGACGGGCCCGGACATGTACTGGCTTAAGCAGTGGGACACGTCTGGCACTGCAGGATCTGAGTACCTGGTGGTGTAGTGTGTTACTTATGGTAAGCCTTGTTACATTGGTCCCAGCTCTCTGCAGTTCATTCACTAGGTCCCCCCGCGTGGTTCTGGGATTTTTGCTCACCGTTCTTGTGATCATTCTGACCCCACGGGGTGGGATTTTGCGTGGAGCCCCAGATCGAGGGAGATTATCAGTGGTCTTGTATGTCTTCCATTTTCTAATTATTGCTCCCACTGTTGATTTCTTCACTCCAAGCTGGTTGGCTATTGCAGATTCAGTCTTCCCAGCCTGGTGCAGGGCTACAATTTTGTTTCTGGTGTCCTTTGACAGCTCTTTGGTCTTCACCATAGTGGAGTTTGGAGTCAGACTGTTTGAGGGTGTGCACAGGTGTCTTTTTATACTGATAACAAGTTTAAACAGGTGCCATTACTACAGGTAATGAGTGGAGGAAAGAGGAGACACTTAAAGAAGAAGTTACAGGTCTGTGAGAGCCAGAACTCTTGATTGTTTGTTTCTGACCAAATACTTATTTTCCACCATAAAATGCAAATAAAATGATAAAAAAACAGACAATGTGATTTTCTGGATTTTTTTTTCTCAGTTTGTCTCCCATAGTTGAGGTCTACCTATGATGTAAATTACAGACGCCTCTCATCTTTTTAAGTGGTGGAACTTGCACTATTGCTGACTGACTAAATACTTTTTTGCCCCACTGTATATATATACATATATATACATATATATATATATATATATACATATATACCCCCATGGATAAATGGTTTTTAGCCTATGCACTTAGTGCATGTACATAACCATGCTACCATTTTTGTTCGGGGGTCTAGATGCTATACAGAGGTGATGCATCTGGATATATGCTCACCATCTTCCACAGCCCACAATCAGTCATAATGATATGAAATGATCTGAACGCTATGCGTTTTTTTCCATTTTCATCCTTTTTTTTATTTGTAATTGTATTGTATATATAATAATGGTCTCCTTTATAATATCTTTTTATACTTTGTAAACACTGCCTACCTTTTTTTGGAGTATAATATACAATTTATTAGCTTGTCTCTCCTTGTTCTATAGCGAACTGTCACATCCTCTAAGGTGAATTACACTGCTGATTTGGATTGGCGCCAGACCCGTCAATACTTTGAAAATCGGAGCTGGTGGCAGCATACCTTGTCCTGTGCAATTGGGCATCTTTGCAGCGACCAGCGGCGTTGATAATTATTGTTCCTGCCTGTGTGGGAGTAGTTATATCGCCCTCACTGCAGCGTTCCCAATAGCCAGTACATAGCAGGCAGCCCTTCTGGTGACTAATTACCCTAGGTGCAGTACCCTGACTAACCTGAGAGTAAGGCTACTTTCACACTAGCATCGTTTGGCCTCCGTCACAATGCGTCGTTTTGGAGAAAAAATGCATCCTGCAAAAGTGCTTGCAGGATGCGTTTTTTCTCCATTGACTTGCATTAGCGACGCATTGCGACGGATTGCCACACGTCGCATCTGTCGTGCCACAGATGCATCGTGCTTTGGCGGACCGTCGGCACAAAATAAGCTACATGTAACTTTTTTTGTGCCGACGGTCCGCCATTTCCGACCGCGCATGTGCGGCTGGAACTCCGCCCCCTCCTCCCCGGACCTTACAATGGGGAAGTGGATGCGTTGAAAAACTGCATCCATTGCCCCCGTTGTGCGGCACTTGCACAGTATGCGTCTGTACGTCGGGCCGACGCAACGCGACGGCCCTGTACCGACCCTAGTGTGAAAGTAGCCTAAGGGGCGCCAGAGAGCTGCAAGTTCCAAACCGGAACTGGGAAGTGGGATATAGATAAATCCCCTTCAGAAGGAACCAGGGGCAACCAAACAACCCCGGTTCTTGACAAATTGGTGAGAGCGGTGGGGATAATAAACGTATATTCCCTGTGAACCGTGACAGATTGGTGGGATCCCTGACATATGCGGTGTGATCCGTGACATATTGGTGGAATTTAAGCCCGCAAGGGCAGGGTCCTCTCCCCTCTGTATCAGTCTGTCATTATTAGTTTACTGTGATATTTGTATTTTGATGTAACCCCATCTAATGTACAGCACCATGGAATTAATGGTGCTATATCAATAAATAATAATAATAATTCTAGGATTCCCACTCCGTAATAATGGGGAAAAAAATTCTGAGGCCTTCCACTACATCTCTTGAAAGGGATATTGGAGTGTCTAATTCTAATTTTTGACATCTTTTACACTTAGTGCATACGTTTTACAACTGTAGGAAACCCACTCCTTAGTAATGGGAATGCTTTTATGAGGCTCCACTTTCTAGTTGAGGGAACATTTTTGGAAACCAAGAGAGCTGAAAGGTTCTTTTAGTATATGTTACAGTACTTTGTTGTGTGCTATCAGGTGGTCGTCACATAGGGAGCTCTCACATTGCATATAGGATTTCATAGCCGGGACAGGAGACTTTGTACAGTAAGTAGATTAGAACCTGGTCCTCTCCATATCAGTCTGAGTAGATGCAAAATGCTCCACTATATTTCCCAGCAGTAAAGATGGGCAAACCCGAACAGTAAAGTTCGGCATCCGTACTGAACACCTACTGTTCCAGCACGGACACCGAACATGGACGTCACCAGGAAGTCCGTGTTACTGTTCGGGTTCGGCTGCCCGAAAACCAGTTGTTTGTCGCTCTGTGATGTGCATGACAGCGCGGCAAACACCACTTCTCATTGGCGGTGAAATCATCCCTGCCGGTCAGAGAACCGCGGTTTCCACACTGTCAGAAGACAGCACGAGCGCTCAGCTGTGATCGAAGGTATAAAGTTTACCTCTGATCACTAGTATTAGCTGATGGGACAACTACGGATGGCAGTATTCATCAGCCTCTCCTGCGCTGTAAATAAATAATAAAAAAATGCTGCATGGGTTCCCCTGTATTTTTGTTAACCAGCCAGGCAAAAACTCACAGCTGGGGGCTGCAACCCTCAGCTGTCAGCTTCAGCAAGGCTAGTTATCAAGAATAGAGGGGTCCTCTCGCCGTATTTTTTTATTATTTATAATAGCAACCCGCAGCTGCCCAGAAAAGGCACATCTACTAGATGCACCAATTCTGGCACTTTGCCCGGCTCATACCACTTGCCCTGTAGCTGTGTCAAGTGGGGTGATAGTTAGGGGGTTTGACGTCACCTTTGTATTGTCCAGTGACATCAAGCCCTGAGGTTAGTAATGGAGAGGTGTTTATAAGACGCCCCCATTACTAACCCCATAGTCACATTGAATGAAAACACAGACAACAAGAATAAAGTCCTGTAACTGAAAAAATAACACAGACTCCTTTAATAATCTCAATTAAACCATACTTACGACCTCGTCTAATTCCACCGAAGCGCTCGTTCTTTGGTAATAAACTAAAAATAATAAAACAACAACATACCATACCTGTCAGTTGTTCTGTCCCACACCGTAATCCATGTCTGGGGGTAAAACAGTGTTCAACCTGGATGGTGTCAAGATGTGACTGTCCAGGCTGAGAACCACTGGGGAATGAACTGCTTCGAGTGCAGCATCATGACTAGCGGTGACGTCACTGAGGCTGCGTTCCCAGCCAGGCTGAACTGCCGTGACCTAAGTGATATTCCCGCTAGCACCGTGAGAGTTTATTATGTTTGGTTTATTACAGCAGAACGAGGGCTTTGGTGTAATTAGGTGAGGTGTAAGTATGGTTTAATTGAGATTATTAAAGGAGTCTGTGTCATTTCTTCAATTACAGGACTTTATTCTTGGTGTCTGTGTTTTCATGCAATGTGACTATGAGGTTAGTAATGGGGGATTATAGACGCCTCTCCATTACTAACCTCAGGGCTTGATGTCACCGGACAATACAAAGGTGACATCAAACCCCCTAACTATCACCCCACTTGACACAGCTACAGGGCAAGTGGTAACAGCCGGGCAAAGCGCCAGAATTGGTGCAACTAGTAGATGTGCCTTTTCTGGGCAGCTGCAGGATGCTATTTTTAAGCTGGGGGGCCAATATCCTTGGCCCCTTACCAGCTTGAGAATACCAGCCCCCAGCTGTCTGCTTTAGCAAGGTTTGTTGTCAAAAATGGGGGGACCCCATTCATTTTTTTATACTTTTTTTTTAAATAATTCAAAAATACGGTGTGGGAACCCCTCTATTCTTGATAACTAGCCTTACAGAAGCTGACAACTGAGAGTTGCAGCCCCAGCTGTGAGTTTTGCCTGGCTGGTTAACAAAAATACAGGGGAACACATGCTGTTTTTTTTTAATATATTTACAGCGCAGAAGCAGCTGATGAATACTCCAATCCCCTGCTCCTGCTCTCGCTGTTATTAGGGGCAGCATGTTTCGGATGATGGGAGCAGTTGTCCCATTAGCTGACACCAGTGACCAGAGGTAAACCTCTGATCACAGCTGAGCACTCACGCTGTCTTCTGACAGACACTTAGGTAGGAGAAAAAAGGATCATCCCCGCGCTGCCGCAAGAAGAATTCCAAAAATTGTAGAGGTTTCAAAGTGGTTTATTCTACGCGTTTCAGGGTTCAGGTGACCCCTTCATCAGGACATACCACAGATATTTGTGGTATGTCCTGATGAAGGGGTCACCTGAACCCTGAATTGCGTAGTATAAACCACGTTGAAACCTCTACAATTTTTGGAATTCTTCTTGCGGCAGCGCGGGGATGATCCTTTTTTCTCCTACCTAAGTGTGTGTTTCAATCAGGTCCTGCACTGACCTGTGGATCTGCAGTAGCCACCATTAATATATGTCCTTCCTTCAATCTCACCAGGTGAGTAGTTCTCTTGGTGGGCAACTTTGTGTAATTTTTGATAAGACCCTATTTGCGCTTTTGTGTCTCCCTCTTTTCTCTGACTGTCTTCTGACAGTGTGAGAACTGTGGCTCCCTGACCGGCGGGGATGATTTCACTGCCGATCAGATGCGGTGTTTGCCACGCTGTCATGCACATGACAGTGCAGCAAACACTGGATGTTCGGGCCCCCCATTCAAGTGAAGGGGGTCCGGGTTCAGGTGCGGGTACTGTTCTGGTACCAGAACCCAAACTTTTTGTAACTCTTTGGCCAAACCCGCCAGACCTGAACATCCAGGTGTCCGCCCATCTCTACCCAGCAGGGTTGATTAAATGACAGTTCTTGATGTTGCTAAATTAAACTAATCACTTTTTTCAGGACTAATTCAAATGGAATCTATTCTGTTACAATAACTCTTATCTGCACTTTGTCTATGGTGAGGTGTGGCAGTAGGGATAGTGTATGACAAGCATCTAGTCACGGATTATTGCCTTATAAATTCTAAGCCTTGCTGCTGTTTTTTCCAGACACTCATTGACGAATTCATGTTTTTTACTGTGATGTGTAATCAGAAATTCATCAAGCTGCCAGTGTTACTTGCGTTCCTCAAGAGTTTGCTGCTGCCATGTGCAAAAAAAACCTTTTCAAGGTAAGTTCAAATCCCTTCTATATTCTACAATAAAACCTCTCTGATCTGCAATTCGTCTACTGTGAGGTTTTGCAGTAGGTATAGCATATGACAGGCATTTAGTCTGGGACTATTGACATAAAATCTAAGTCTTGACTCTGCCTTCTTCCATGGACTCACGGACTGATTCATGCTTTTTATGATGTTATGATGTTCAGTTCTCAGAAACTCATCAAGGCAGGCAAAATTAACTGATTTAATGTGTCCATTCACAGTTTCTCTATAGCATCTGAATGTAAGAGGTAGTGGTGGGACACTTTACGCTACTGGAGCTGGAATTATCACTTCTGAACTCTGGAGTGCTCAATTTCCATCTTTTCTGGATGCTTCTTTAAGTATGTTTGGGGTCACTGTCCTGCTGAAAGATCCATAACCTAGGATGTAAACCCAGTTTTCAGACCCCAGGCAGTAGATTGCAACCCAAAGTCCTTTGGAAATCTTCACATTTCATCATGTCTTGCACACAGTCAAACCACCCAGGGCCAGAGGCAGCAAAACAACCTCAAAATATCTTTGAACGTCCATCATATTTCACTGGAACTACTGTGTTCTTTTATTTGTAGGCCTCATTCCATTTACAGTGAACAGTAGAATGATGTGCTTTACCAAAAAACTCTATCTTTATCTCATGTGAGATTTCAGCACACCTCAAATGGTCCTACTTTCCCTTACGCGTTACGGAGATACTGCTGTCTCCTTCAGTAGATGAAGGAGACAGCACTATCTCGGTAACGCGTAAGGGTACCGTCACACAGTGCCATTTTCATCGCTACGACGGTACGATTCGTGACGTTCTAGCGATATTGTTACGATATCGCAGTGTCTGACACGCAGCAGCGATCAGGGACCCTGCTGAGAATCGTACGTCGTAGCAGATCGTTTGGAACTTTCTTTCGTCGCTTGATCACCCGCTGACATCGCTGGATCGTTGTGTGTGACACCGATCCAGCGATGTGTTCGCTTGTAACCAGGGTAAACATCGGGTAACTAAGCGCAGGGCCGCGCTTAGTAACCCGATGTTTACCCTGGTTACCAGCGTAAACGTAAAAAAAACAAACAGTACATACTCACATTCCGGTGTCTGTCCTCCGGCGTCTCAGCTTCTCTGCACTGTGAGCGCCTGCTGGCCGGAAAGCGAGCACAGCGGTGACGTCACCACTGTGCTTTCCGGCTATGGTGCTTACACAGTGGAGAGAAGCAGAATGCCGGGGGACAGACACCGGAATGTAAGTATGTACTGTTTGTTTTTTTTACGTTTACGCTGGTGACCAGGGTAAACATCGGGTTACTAAGCGCGGCCCTGCGCTTAGTAACCCGATGTTTACCCTGGTTACCCGGGGACTTCGGCATCGCTCCAGCGCTGTGATTGCAAAGTGTGACCGCAGTCTACGACGCTGGAGCGATAATCATACGACGCTGCGACGTCACGGATCGTGCCGTCGTAGCGATGAAAATGGCATTGTGTGACAGTACCCTATGGGAAAGTACGACCCTTTGGGAGTCCGCGTACATGGGCAATGAGTGATGACATATGCCGACTGCTCCTACACGAGGCACGAACCACATCGGGTGAGTCACCGCCCTGGACTCTCCTGCTTTGAGGTGTGCTGCAATGAACTTTTTTCCACCAACTTGTGTGAGTATCTTCCCTATACCCTTGGAAATCTCAATGTAAGGTATTTACCACAAGGATACCTATTTGTGTTACAAGTTTAACACCGTGCTTCACTATTTGCAAGCATCAATGGCAAGCCACTGACACATGTCTTTTATAGTCTGTGCTGCATAGAACTGTAACAGAATTAAATGTTAGTTTATTTTGCTGTCCTGTGGCTTTGGCAACACAAATATCAAAACTGTGGATGCCTATTGAACTGTGTCTGTCAGCTGTGGCTAATAACTATTAAAGAATTGTCCCTATAAAGGGTTTAACTAAAATCAACAAAAATTATTATATGGACAGCTCCATTAACGATTGATTTTGGTAAATAATGAACTATGTTTGCCAAACGTGGTATTCACTTTATCAACTATGGCTAGTGGATAATGAATTATCATTGCATGGTGTTTGATGGTTAACCCCTTAACGACCGCCGATATGCCTTTTAACAGCGGCAGTTAAGGGTACTTAAACCACAGCGCCGTTAATTAATGGCGCTGTGGAAAAAGTGAATAGCGCCCCCCAGCGTCGGATTTTCTCTGGGGTCTCGGTTACCGGGGGTAGCTGAGACCCCAGAGAACATGATTCGGAGGGTTTTTTACCAACCCCCGAGTTGCGATCGCCGGTAATTAACCGTTTACCGGCAGTCACAAAAAAAACCCAATGCGATTTCCCATTTAATTTCTCTGTCCTCCGATGTGATCGCACATGGACAGAGAAATGGGGTCCCCGATAGCCACCGATAGCCCCCCGATACTCACCTGTCTCCCCTGGTGCTCCTCGTGGCTCCCGATGGGCGCCGCCATCTTGTTCCGGCCAAAAAATGGCGGGCGCATGCGCAGTGCGCCCGTCGGCTGGCACCCGGAAGATCTTTGGGGTCTCAGGTGCCGGGGGTAGCCGAGACCCCAAAGAACATGTTCGGGGTCGGTTTTTACCGACCCCTGTTTTGTGATCGCCGGTAATTAACTGTTTACAGGCGACCACAAAAAAAAAAAAAAAACGCGATGTGTAATTCTCTGTCCTCTGATGTGATCGCACATCAGAGGACTGAGAAATAGGGGGATTAGAGGAGCTATCCCCTAGAGGAGTTGGGGCTAAAATTAGGTTTAGGGTTAGGGTTGGGGCTAAAGTTAGGGTTAGGGTTGGGGCTAAAATTAGGGTTAGGGTTGGGGCTAAATTTAGGGTTAGGGTTAGGGTTGGGGCTAAATTTAGGGGTAGGGTTAGGGTTGGAGCTAAATTTAGGGTTTGGATTAGGGTTATGGTTGGGGCTAAAGTTAGGGTTAGGGTTGGGGCTAAACTTAGGGTTAAGGTTGGGGCTAAATTTAGGGTTAGGGTTGGGGCTAAAGTTAGAGTTAGGGTTGGGGCTAACGTTAGGACTAGCGTTGCGGCTAAAGTTAGGGTTAGAGTTGGGATTAGGGTTAGGGTTTGGATTAGGGTTGGCATTAGGGTTACGTTTGGAATTAGGGTTAGGTTTGGGATTAGGGTTAAGATTAGGGTTGGGATTAGGGTTAGGGGTGTATTGGGATTGGGGTTAGGTTTGAGGTTAGGGTTGAGATTAGGATTAGGGGTGTGTTGGATTTAGGGTTCTAATTAGGGTTATGGTTGTTTTGGGGTTAGGGTTGTGATTATCGTTAGGGTTGCAATTAGGATTATGGATTGGGTTGGGATTAGGGTTAGGGGTGTGTTGGCGTTAGGGTTGGAGTTAGAATTGGGGGGTTTCCACTGTTTAGGGTCTCTAAACGCCACAGCCAATTTTGCGCTCAAAAAGTCAAATGGTGCTCCCTCCCTTCTGAGCTCTGCCGTGCGCCCAAACAGTGGTTTACCACCACATATGGGGCATCAGCGTACTCGGGATAAATTGGACAACAACTTTTGGGGTCCAATTTCTCCTGTTACCCTTGTGAAAATAAAAACTTTGGGGCTAAAAAATCTTTTTTGTGGAAAAAAAAATATTTTTTATTTTCACGACTTATAAACTTCTGTGAAGCACTTGGGCATTCAAAGTTCTCACAACACATCTAGATAAGTTCCTTGGGGGGTCTAGTTTCCAAAATGGGGTCACTTGTGGGGGATTTCTACTGTTTAGGTACATCAGGGGCTCTGCAAACGCAACATAACGCCCACAGACCATTCTATCAAAGTCTGCATTCCAAAACGGCGCTCCTTCCCTTCCGAGCTCTGCCATGCGCCCAAACAGTGGTTTACCCCCACATATGGGGTATCAGCCTACTCAGCATAAATTGCACAATAAATTTTGGGGTCCAATTTCTCCTGTTACTCTTGTGAAAGTAAAAATTGGAGGGTGAAAAGATCATTTTTGTGGAAAAAATATGATTTTTTTAATTTTCATGGCTCTACATTATAAACTTCTGTGAAGCAGTTGGGGGTTCATAGTGCACTGCTCACCACACATCTAGATAAGCTCTTTGTGGGGTCTAGTTTCCAAAATGGTGTCACTTGTGGGGGGTTTCTACTGTTTAGGTACATCAGGAGCTCTGCAAATGCAACATGACGCCCGCAGACCATCCCATCAAAGTCTGCATTCCAAGCGGCGATCCTTCCCTTCCGAGCCCCGATGGGTGCCCAAACAGTGCCTCCCCACATATGGGGTATCAGCGTACTCAGGACAAACTGCTCAACAGATTTTGGGGTCCAATGTCTCCTGTTACCCTTGAGAAAATAAAAAATTGCAGGCTAAAAAATCATTTTTGAGGAAAAAAAAAGGATTTTTTATTTTCACGGCTCTACGTTATAAATTTCTGTGAAGCACTTGGGGTTTAAAGTGCTCACCATACATCTAGATAAGTTCCTTAAGGGGTCTAGTTTCCAAAATGGGGTCATTTGTGGGGGGTTTCTACTGTTTAGGCACATCAGGGGCTCTCCAAACGTGACATGGTATCCAATCTCAATTCCAGCCAATTCTACATTGAAAAAGTAAAACGGCACTCCTTCACTTCCAAGCTCTGCGGTGCGCCCAAACAGTGGTTTACCCCCACATATGGGGTATCGACGTACTAAGGAGAAATTGCACAACAATGTTTGTGGTCTAATTTCTCCTGTTACCCTTGTCAAAATAAAAATTTGGGGGCAAAATTATCCTTTTTTTTACAAAAAATTTGATTTTTTTATTTTCACGGCTCTACGTTATAAATTTCCGTGAAGCACCTGAGGGTTTAAAGTGCTCACCACACATCTAGATAAGTTCCTTAAGGGGTCTAGTTTCCAAAATGGTGTCACTTGTGGGAGGTTTCCACTGTTTAGGCACATCAGGGGCTCTCCAAACGCGACATGGCGTCCGATCTCAATTCCAGCCAAATCTACATTGAAAAACTAAAAAGGCACTCCTTCTCTTCCAAGCTCTGCCGTGCGCCCAAACAGTGGTTTACTCCCACATATGGGGTATCTGCATATTCAGGAGAAATTGCACAACAAAATTTATGGTGACATTTCTGTTTTTACACTTGTGAAAATAAAAAAAATGGTTCTGAAGTAAAATGTTTGCAAAAAAAAGTTAAATGTTCATTTTTTCCTTCCACATTGTTTCAGTTCCTGTGAAGCACGTAAAGGGTTAATAGACTTCTTGAATATGGTTTTCAGCACCTTGAGGGGTGCAGTTTTTAGAATGGTGTCAAACTTGGTTATTTTCTATCATATAGACCCCTCAAAATGACTTCAAATGGTGTTGTAAAAATGAGAAATTGGTGGTCAAATTTTAACCCTTATAACTCCCTAACAAAAAAAAAAATTGTTTCCAAAATTGTGCTGATGTAAAGTAGACATGTGGGAAATGTTATTTATTAACAATTTTTTTGTGACATATCTCTCTGATTTAAGGGAATAAAAATACAAAATTTGAAAATTGCAAAATTTTAAAAATTTTCGCCATATTTCCGTTTTTCTCATAAATAATCGCAAGTAATATCGAAGAAATGTTACCACTAACATGAAGTAAAATATGTCAGGAAAAAACATTCTCAGAATCAGCAGGATCTGTTAAAGCATTCCAGAGTTATAAACTCATAAAATGACAGTGGTCAGAATTGTAAAAATTGGCTCGGTCACTAAGGGGTTAACTATATGTGTTTGTTGTTTTGAATGTATCCTTTTTTATTGCAATTTGCTATTTGTGACTAACAATTCAAATGATCAAGCAGGCATTTGCACAATTGATGGGGATTAGTGTGAATGGTACCTTATAGGACTAAATACCGTTCATTCTAATTTTAAACTTCAAAAAAATGTCTTCATTACTTTACATCTATTTTAAAATTCCCAAGTTTAAAAAAATGGCAGCATTCCAATTAATCGAGAAAAATAGAGTGTTATATGTGTCCACACAAAATAATGTTTTAGCTTGAACCCCTGAGAACCTTCTTTAAGCAAAAAACAATCTAGGGATTGGAGCTGAATCGCTGCTGTGTGTGAGCAAATATGAATCCCTATATTATCACTATCTTTTTTCACAGATAAATTCAAGAGGTGAATATTTTTCATAAATTTGTATGTTTAGTCAACGGACCTGAAGGTTTTCAGCTCTTGGGTTTTACTATTTGGATTGTAAAATTTGGATTTGTATTACACTCCCATGTATTGAATCCTTTTGTATATTTCATATAAGATTTTAATCAAAGAAATAGAATGATCTAGAAAACAAACAAAATGGTCTAGAAACAGCAGCAAACCCAGAAAAGAATCCTTAGCAGGAACAAGGACTAGTCCTCCCTTCCCCCAGTGCAGCGTTCTGCATAACCAATTTCCATCCCTCCTCCACACAGATCAGAGACTGAGCAGAGCAGAAGCCTGAGCACTGAGCCTATCCCTCCCCCACCACAAGGCTAGAAACATGAGCAGCACACAAAGAACAGCTCACAGAGAGATAACGCCACTCCCTCACTATGGAAGTGTGTAATAAGCGGAGCCTGTGCCTCCTCCTTATACAGGGGATCAGGAGCACAGAGTCCGTGTCCCCCCACCTTACAGATGAATCACACAGATATAATACACAACCCCCCTATGACCAACAAAATAGAAATGTGCAGCATGTCCGGCCTGTCACACCCTTACATATGACCCGGATATAAAAGCTATCCCTCCCCAGCACACAGCTGAGTCATGTGAATGGCTGCTGTATCCTGCACGTGTGACATGTACAGATGAAACGTATCCTCCTCTACATGCTTCCATGGCTGCATCTAATGTATAAGGAAAAGCAGAAAGACTCTAACCAGCATATCCACAGGAATACATGCAGGAGTTAGTTGTTAGTTAGGGATCTTCTCACATGTGGAAGCTATCCTTTATTCGTGGGATAGGTGATAACTTACTTATCACTGGGACCCTCACTGATCCCAAGAACGGGGTAGGCTAGTTTCACACTAGTGTTTTGAGGAGCTGCGGAGGGCTGCAGACTTCCTCCGTGAAGCCCAGCCCTCGGCCACACCTCCGCCGCTAGCTCCGCCTACTTCTGCATTCGGCCTGCGTACCTATCTTTAACATTAGGTGCGCAGGTCGTGCCACTGTATGCGGAAGCTTCCGCATGAGTTGTTTTGAAGATGCGGAGAAAAAAACAAATTGCTACAAGCTGCTTCCTACGCTGGTTGCTGCATCGTCAAAACGACGCATGTGGAAGCATCCGCATACAGCGGCATGACCTGTGTACCTAATGTGTTAAAGATAGGTACGCAGGCTGCATGCCAGCCGCATGCAGAAGTAGGCGGGGCTAGAGGCGGAGGTGCGGCCGAGGGCGGGGCTTCATGGAGGAATTCCACAGCTCCTCCAAACGCTAATGTGAAACCGGCCTTATCTGTTCTAGTCATTCTTATGGGAATCCCACAGATCGGCCGAGATCAGTGCTTGCTTATCTCCAACAGTCCCATTAAGAATGAATAAGGTGGCAGTGCACATGATCGAACACCGCTTCTTCAGAGCCACAAGTGTCATGATTGGTGGGGGCATCAGCAGTCGGACCCCCAGCGATCAGGAATTAATAAAGCTTCCACACTTTAGAAAACCTCTTTAAAGCAGGCCACGCCATGGAGAAATCATTGCCTCCGTAAGCAGTGACTGCCTGTAGTCCTACGTGCTACTACATAAGAAGCAATATCACTGCTGGTGCCAATGAGCGACCGTTCTATACGTACAGATACTCTATGAACCTAGAGATTCTGTGCTTTATCACTGGCTGAACAGACTGGATAACAATGAGTAATCAGCTCTGGGAGGGAACAGGTAAGGCTACTTTCACACTAGCGTCGTATTCGGCCCGTCGCAGAGTGTCGGGCCGACGTACCGACGCTAGCGTTGTTTGTGCTGCACAACGGGTGCAGCGGATGCTGATTTTCAGCGCATCCGCTGCCCCATTGTGAGGTGCGAGGAGGAGGGGGCGGAGTCCCGGCCGCACATGCTCGGTCGGAAAAAGCGGACACGTCGCACAAAAAAAGTTACATGTAGCGTTTTTTTGTGCCGACGGTCTGCCAAAGCACGACGCATCCGTCGCACGACGGTTGCGACGTGTGTCAATGCGTCGCAATGCGTCGCTAATGTTAGTCAATGGGGAAAAAACGCATCCTGCAGACAACTTTGCAGGATGCGTTTTTTCGCCAAAACGACGCATTGTGACGTATTGCAAAAAACGCTAGTGTGAAAGTAGCCTAAGAGGCTGACGACTGATGAGCAGTAGAATACTCCTCATTAAAGACTCGGCTCCTACAGGCTCTGACATGCGCCTATTATTTTGTATTACCCTTGGCCAAATTCCATTAAAAAGAGAAGTTCTGATTTGTGAATTTTTCTTAATATTATACAATTTTGATGTATTCAATTACTGTGGTTTATTTGTCAATAGATGAAAATCACTAAAGGCAGCAGATGATGTCAGGGGAATGAGGGATATTTGTGCTTTTGTTCTCCCGGATACACAGGTGTTTGGCAGCGGCTTACTCTACACTCATTTAAAACAAATGGATGCTCAGCCAAACAGAGCATGCAAGTGTATGTTTGGCCGAGGAGATATAACCAGCTATAACAGGTACCTGTACCAGGTCATTAGGATTGTTAATGACTATGCCACAGATGCTGGGTATATTGTGGCAAACACTAGATTTATGCTGCTGACGTACAAGGCAGATTTGTATAAGCCTTTGGCTGTCGACAAGAATGATCTCATTCACTGACAACAAGCAGAGATTTTAAAAGTATATTAGATAGTAGCTTTGTCTGCGCTTGTGCTGTGCAATACGGTCACTAACATTTGGCCAGAAAGCCCCTTTAACTACTGATAACATTTCCCCTAAATTCCCGGAGGTTATCGCATGTGAAGCCCCATCTGCCACCAGCGTTTGGGTGATTGGTAGAAGACACAGACTATGATCACTGCAGGCAATAATTCCTCCATTTCCAGACCCTTCCAGCCACAATCACAGTGATTGTATGTGTATCAGGCCTGAATTAGCCGTGTCTGCCCTATGTGCCCGGACTGTGAATTACAGCCTATTTGTGTAGGCACTGGCAATGTCACTGTTTCTTTGTTTAGCAGGAAAGAGCACACAGCTGCTGCTCTGCCAATGGAAGGAACTGGATAAAACCGGTTTCACCCGGCTCAGGCAATTTCGTCAGCTTAAACAGCCGCAGCAGATGGAATACGTGGAGCAGACTCTGACTACAAGCTGAAGTGGAATGGGACCGATGTGTAGCAAGGCCTGTAGTCTGCAGAAAACTCTGCTATGGATCCAGGACACGTCATTGCTCTCCGACACAAATGATGTTATGTGAGAGAGAAAATGCCATACGGAAAGGCAAAACTACCAAACCATGACACCGCTATACCAGAGCAGACTAATAGCTCCACAATGCTGCAGCAGTATGTTACAGAATTGCACACAGAGCAGTTGCTTCATATAGAATAGTTTCAGAAAATTTTCACTCCCGGCTGCAGTTCGATATAAAAAATGATCATTCCTTTACTCACTGTCCCCAGGTTCAGCACTGAGTGTCTCGAGCTGCTCCCGATATCCTGTCCCGGTACCCACTGTCTGCCATTATCATCTATAACCGCCACACCGTCTGCCCCTATAAACCAAGGCCTATACCATGGCTGTCCCCTCTCCACTGTTTTCCTTTACACTCTCTATAGCTCCACACTGTCCCACTGCCATGCTAACCTATCTCCATACTGTGCCCCCATTTCAGGCTGCCCCCTCTCCATATTCATACTGTGCCCATTTTTCACACTATGTCCTCATCTTGCCCACCACACTGTCCTGTACAAACTATACCCCCTCCTCACATTGTCCTCTTACACAGTATGATGGTCACCACAGCTGACCATACAGTATGATATCGACAACAGCCCCCAATATACATTATGATGTGCACCACAACCCCCATTATATAGTATATGATACAGAATTATGCCCTCCCTGTCACTGATACTGTATAATTTCCCGACAGTCTCGTATATACAGTATAATGTTCACACAACACCCCACACAGTATGATATCCACCACAGGCTCCAACATACAGTATAATGTCCTACACAGTCCCCTTTACATTATGGTCACCACAGCCCCCAAGATAAGATCCCTAATAGCACCCAAAACAGTATGGTCACCCTCATGTTATGTCCCCACAGCGCCTCTTATAATATCCTCATAGCCAGCCCCCTCTTGTAATGTCCCTACAGCCAGCACCTCTTGAAATGGGCTCACAGTCCCTAGGTACAGTAGCCTCCATTCATTAGGAAAATAACAGAATAAAATTTTAAAAAAGCTTATACTCACCTAATTCAGGCTCCCTATCCAGCGCAACAACATCTCCTTTTCCATCTGGTGCGGCAGTGGGCACTGGACGGCGCATGTCACGGTTTGGAGGTTTTGTCCTGCCCGGCAGCCAGCGTTCTCTTAGAACGTGTCTTCAGTGCGTCTGGTGGTGTCCTGACGGATAAGCGCATCTGTGTCTCCCCTGAAAGTGAAGACTGCCTAACGTTCACCAAAATGAACACGTCATGGATATCCAAAGACTTTTACACCCCAGTCTCAGACTGTGCAGACTAGGCAATGGTGTACTTTTTAGTGTCATGCATTGATATGGCGTTATTGCAGTCTGTATCTTCTGTTGCTATTGCTTCTGATGTTACAATTTTTCGAAATGTGGAGACTCGAACTTGGGTCTCCATCTGGTGGGTTGCGTGTCTACTCTAAAAATTAATGCCACTTTTATGATGTGTGACAATAATTTTTTGAAATGTGGAGACTCGAAGTTGGGTCTCCATCTGGAGGGTTGCCTGTAATGAAAGGTGTGTCAGAAGCCTTTTATACTGCTTCTACTCTGTTTAAATTGATGACACTTTTGTGGTGTGAGACAATAATTTTTTGAAATGTGGATAATTCAAGTTGGGTCTCCTTCATGTGTTTTGCCTGTACAAGTAGAGCTCCCAGACAGGCAGGTCTGCAGTTACTTTCACTGTAACCACCAAT
This sequence comes from Ranitomeya variabilis, assembly GCF_051348905.1. Classification (NCBI taxonomy): domain Eukaryota; kingdom Metazoa; phylum Chordata; class Amphibia; order Anura; family Dendrobatidae; genus Ranitomeya; species Ranitomeya variabilis. The sequence goes on along the minus strand of NC_135239.1, from coordinate 147,167,720 downwards.
AGACCAAACGGCTACACGACCAGCTCTATCCTCACCCACTGTATCCTCACCCATCCCTTGTAGATTGTGAGCCCTCGCGGGCAGGCCCCTCTCTCTTTATGTGCCAGTCATGACTTGTAGTGACTAAGATTATTGTACTTGTCTTTTATGTATACCCCTCCTCCCATGTAAGCGCTATGGAATAAATGGCGCTATAATAATAAATAATAATAATAACTACCTGGGTTACTTTCCTTACATTTTTCTACCAATAGTACTGTGTGAAACTAATGTTTGTGCCATCTGAGTGTGCCTGGGGAAAAAAATTGGAGTTGTTGCAACAGGTATCAGGGCTTTCAGAAAAGAAGCCTTACACCGCTCCCATAACCACCAGGTCTTCATTAAAATTTCAATTAATTGCTCTAAATGCTGGCCCAGACCCTGATATAACAGGCATGGCCCATGGCTTACTGTTTCTACGCCATCATAAAAGGTTCTACTGTCGGTCAATTAATCAGTCAAATACCTGTTTTAATTTCCTTACATTTTCCTATCAATAGTACTGTATGAAACTGATATTTGTGCCATCTGAGGGTGGCTGGGAAAAAATATTGGAGCTATCGCATGTCGTATCGGGGCTTCCCGCAAAGAAGGATTACACCACTCCCTTAACCACCAGGTCTTAATTGAAACTTCAATTCAAAGCTGTAAATGCTGGGCCAGACCCTGATACCTCATGCATGGCTCATGGCTGACTGCTTCTGTGCCATTAGCAAATTTCTACTCTGGGTCAATTGACACCATTTTTCATGGTGTCTGCCTATAATTTTAGCTGTTTGCGAAACTTTTTGTCATTCCTTAAGGTGTTGCGTATATGTTTGGTCTCCCATTGAATTTAATGGGGTTCGGGTACATTCGGCGAACCAAACCTAACCTTGAAAGGTTCACTTATCTCTACTGGAGAAGATGAACATATATGCAGCCAGTTACATAGCAGTCAATGTGCCGCGGGATGATGCTATTTAGGTTTCCCAAAAAAAAGAACAGAAACAAAATAGTTTATGGGTTCAGTTAACCCTTAATAGGTACTCTTATTTTATAAAACTAATGAAATATGATACAGCAGATTATTTTCTACTACACTATGGGCTGCAATATTATTCATCAAATGATTAAATAACACCCACATTTTTTGCAAAGAATTAGAAATTTCTGGAAAACACAACAGAATGATCTAGAAATGGCAGCAGAGTGAGAAAACAAAGATTAACAGGAACAAGCACAAGTCCTCCCTTCCCCCAGTGCAGAGTGTTGTATGTGGCAGTGAGAGGAAATGATCCGACCATCCCCCACACAAATCAGAGACTGAGCAGAGCAGGAACCTGAGGGCTGAGCCTATCCCTCCCCACCACAAGGCTAGAAACATGAGCAGCACACAAAGAACAGCTCAGGCTGCTTTCACACTAGCGTCGGTACGGGGTCGTCACGCTGCGTCAGCCCGACGTACCGACGCAAACTGTGAAGAAAATGCCTGACGTTGACAGCTTCCGCTGCTTCATTGTAAGGTACGGGGAGGAGGGGGCGGAGTTTCGGCCGAGCATGCGCGGTCGAAAATGGCGGTCCCGACGCACAAAAAAGTTACATGGCGGAGAGCCAAAACACGACGCAACCATCGCACGACGGTTGCAACGTGTGGCACTGCGTCGCAATGCGTCGGTAATGTTAGTCTATGGGGAAAAAAACTTTTCAGGATGTGTTTTTTCTCCACATCGACGCATTGCGACGTGCAGTGCACAACGCTAGTGTGAAAGTAGCCTCAGAGAGACAGATAATACCACTCCCTCACTAAGGAAGTATGTAATAACCAGAGAGCCTGTGCCTCCTCCTTATACAGGGGGACCCCACTATGACCTACAAAAAACACATTCCCAGCATGTCAGGCCTGTCACACCCTTATAGATGATATGGATCAGAAAGCTATCCCTCCCCAGCTTACAGCTGAGTCATGTATGTTTAGTGCATCATTCATATGTACTTATAACGTGCTGCAGAGTGGTAGTCATGACTAGAGATGAGCGAACTTGTTCGGAAAACGTTTGCCAATCTCAAGTTCGGCATGAATGTAGAGCATTCGGGTTTGTGTTCAGATTCCCGAGCATTTTACCTCAAAGTTGACAAAATTCGGACACAGTTTGGTAAATGATTGCGTTTCCACTAATGCTTTTGTTATGACTTTGGCTAGGATAGTGGTGCTGTATAATGAGCGGGATGGGTTTGATAAGGGGAGGGGCGGGAGAGGGGGAGTAGCTGCGGACTGTAATTTTTTTTAACATAATAGGTGGAGATTAGGGTTCAGCGAAACGGGTCGATCATTTTCAAAAGTCGCCGACTTTTGGCTAAGTCGGCGTCTCATGAAACCCGATCCGACCCCTGTGCTTGTCGGCCATGCGGTACGCGACTTTCGCGCCAAAGTCGCGTTTCAATGACGCGAAAAGCGCCATTTCTCAGCCAATGAAGGTGAACGCAGAGTGTGGGCAGCGTGATGACATAGATCCTGGTCCCCACCATCTTAGAGAAGGGCATTGCAGTGATTGGCTTGCTGTCTGCGGCGTCACAGGGGCTATAAAGGGGCGTTCCCGCCGACCGCCATCTTACTGCTGCTGATCTGAGCTTAGGGACAGGTTGCTGCCGCTTCATCAGAAGCAGGGAGAGCGTTAGGCAGGGTCCACTAACCACCAAACCGCTTGTGCTGCAGCGATTTCCACTGTCCAACACCACCTTCGGTGTGCAGGGACTGTGGAAGCTATTTTTTTTTTTTTTTCCCCTCAGCGCTGTAGCTCATTGGGCTGCCCTAGAAGGCTCCGTGATAGCTGTATTGCTGTGTGTACGCCACTGTGGAAACCAACTGCTTTTTTCAAAGCACATATCCTCTTGTTCCTTCCTTTCTGCACAGCTATCTTTTCTGTTTTTCCACACTTTTTATTTAATTTGTGCATCAGTCCACTCCTATTGCTGCCTGCCATACCTGGCTTACATTACTGCAGGGAGATAGTAATTGTAGGACAGTTTTTTTTTTTTTTTTGTTTTTTTTTTTTGTGGGAGATTAAGATTGGCATTTCTGCTACAGTGCCATCCCTGTGTGTGCCATCTCTCACTGAGTGGGCCATAGAAAGCCTATTTATTTTTTCCGTGATTTGTGTTCTAAAATCTACCTCAACACAAAAACAGTACATCAATCAGTGGGAGAAAAATATTGGCCTCAGTCAGGGCTTGTGTGCCACTGCTGTGTGTGCTATCTCTCATTCAGTGGGCTATAGCAAGCCTATTTTTTTTTTTTTTTTTTAATATTATTTGGTTTCTAATTCTCCCTGAAAAAAAAAAAAAAAACCTAAAAAAACAGTGGGAGAATAATATTGCCCTTTCAGCTTGTGTGCCAGTCTTGACTCCTGGGTGTGCCACCTCTCTCCCTCTCATTCAGTGGGCCATAGAAAGCCTATTTATTTTTTTTTTTAAATATTATTGGGTTTCTAAAGTCTCCCTGAAAAAACAAAAAATACATAAAAAAACAGTGGGAGAGTAATATTGCCCTTTCAGCTTGTGTGCCAGTCTTGACTCCTGGGTGTGCCACCTCTCTCCCTTTCATTCAGTGGGCCATAGAAAGCCTATTTATTTTTTCCGTGATTTGTGTTCTAAAATCTACCTCAACACAAAAACACTACATCAATCAGTGGGAGAAAAATATTGGCCTCAGTCAGGGCTTGTGTGCCACTGCTGTGTGTGCTATCTCTCATTCAGTGGGCTATAGCAAGCCTATTTTTTTTTTTTTTTTTTTTTTTTTAATATTATTTGGTTTCTAAAGTCTCCCTGAAAAAAAAAAAAAAACATAAAAAAACAGTGGGAGAGTAATATTGCCCTTTCAGCTTGTGTGCCAGTCTTGACTCCTGGGTGTGCCACCTCTCTCCCTTTCATTCAGTGGGCCATAGAAAGCCTATTTATTTTTTGGTTTTTTTAATATTATTTGGTTTCTAAAGTCTCCCTGAAAATAAAAAAAAAAAATACATAAAAAAACAGTGGGAGAGTAATATTGCCATTTCAGCTTGTGTGCCAGTCTTGACTCCTGGGTGTGCCACCTCTCTCCCTCTCATTCAGTGGGCCATAGAAAGCCTTGTTTTTTTGTTTTTTTTTTAATATTATTTGGTTTCTAAAGTCTCCCTGAAAATAAAAAAAAAAAACATAAAAAAACAGTGGGAGAGTAATATTGCCATTTCAGCTTGTGTGCCAGTCTTGACTCCTGGGTGTGCCACCTCTCTCTCTAATTGTGGGCCATAGAAAGCCTATTTATTTTTTGGTTTTTTTAATATTATTTGGTTTCTAAAGTCTCCCTGAAAATAAAAAAAAAAAATACATAAAAAAACAGTGGGAGAGTAATATTGCCCTTTCAGCTTGTGTGCCAGTCTTGACTCCTGGGTGTGCCACCTCTCTCCCTTTCATTCAGTGGGCCATAGAAAGCCTATTTATTTTTTGGTTTTTTTAATATTATTTGGTTTCTAAAGTCTCCCTGAAAATAAAAAAAAAAAATACATAAAAAAACAGTGGGAGAGTAATATTGCCATTTCAGCTTGTGTGCCAGTCTTGACTCCTGGGTGTGCCACCTCTCTCCCTCTCATTCAGTGGGCCATAGAAAGCCTTGTTTTTTTGTTTTTTTTTTAATATTATTTGGTTTCTAAAGTCTCCCTGAAAATAAAAAAAAAAAACATAAAAAAACAGTGGGAGAGTAATATTGCCATTTCAGCTTGTGTGCCAGTCTTGACTCCTGGGTGTGCCACCTCTCTCTCTAATTGTGGGCCATAGAAAGCCTATTTATTTTTTGGTTTTTTTTAATATTATTTGGTTTCTAAAGTCTCCCTGAAAATAAAAAAAAAAAATACATAAAAAAACAGTGGGAGAGTAATATTGCCCTTTCAGCTTGTGTGCCAGTCTTGACTCCTGGGTGTGCCACCTCTCTCCCTTTCATTCAGTGGGCCATAGAAAGCCTATTTATTTTTTGGTTTTTTTAATATTATTTGGTTTCTAAAGTCTCCCTGAAAATAAAAAAAAAAAATACATAAAAAAACAGTGGGAGAGTAATATTGCCATTTCAGCTTGTGTGCCAGTCTTGACTCCTGGGTGTGCCACCTCTCTCCCTCTCATTCAGTGGGCCATAGAAAGCCTTGTTTTTTTGTTTTTTTTTTAATATTATTTGGTTTCTAAAGTCTCCCTGAAAATAAAAAAAAAAAACATAAAAAAACAGTGGGAGAGTAATATTGCCATTTCAGCTTGTGTGCCAGTCTTGACTCCTGGGTGTGCCACCTCTCTCTCTAATTGTGGGCCATAGAAAGCCTATTTATTTTTTGGTTTTTTTAATATTATTTGGTTTCTAAAGTCTCCCTGAAAATAAAAAAAAAAAATACATAAAAAAACAGTGGGAGAGTAATATTGCCCTTTCAGCTTGTGTGCCAGTCTTGACTCCTGGGTGTGCCACCTCTCTCCCTTTCATTCAGTGGGCCATAGAAAGCCTATTTATTTTTTGGTTTTTTTAATATTATTTGGTTTCTAAAGTCTCCCTGAAAATAAAAAAAAAAAATACATAAAAAAACAGTGGGAGAGTAATATTGCCATTTCAGCTTGTGTGCCAGTCTTGACTCCTGGGTGTGCCACCTCTGTCCCTCTCATTCAGTGGGCCATAGAAAGCCTTGTTTTTTTTTTTTTTTTAAATATTATTTGGTTTCTAAAGTCTCCCTGAAAATAAAAAAAAAATACATAAAAAAACAGTGGGAGAGTAATATTGCCATTTCAGCTTGTGTGCCAGTCTTGACTCCTGGGTGTGCCACCTCTCTCTCTAATTGTGGGCCATAGAAAGCCTTTTTATTTTTTTCCTTCATTTGTGTTTTAAAATCAACCTCAACACAAAAACACTACATCAATCAGTGGGAGAAAAATATTGGCCTCAGTCAGGGCTTGTGTGCCACTCCTGTGCGTGCCATCTCTCATTCAGTGGGCCATAGAAAGCCTTGTTTTTTTGTTTTTTTTTTAAATATTATTTGGTTTCTAAAGTCTCACAGAGAAAAAAAAAAAAATAAATTAGGTGGGAGATTAATATTGACATTAGTGCTTGAGTGACAGTCCTGCGTGTGTGTCATCTCTGTGATTTGGTGTCACAGAAAACAGAGTGTGTAACATTGTGCCTGATTTTCCTTGTGGTCTCACCAACCTGTTAAGGGATATTGAAATCATACTGAAGTTATAGCTCACCGTGTAAGTTGTTTGACAGCAACAAATAAAGTTAGTTTGGTTACGATTTTTAAACAATGAGGAAGTCTGGTGCAAGAGGTCGTCGTGGGCGTTCATTGTCAGCTGGTAATGATGGTAGTGGTAGTGGAGCATCAGGTGGTCGTGGGGATAAAAATATTCCACCTAAGTCTGGAGCTGTGGAGCCAGTTTCGTCGTCAGGCTACACAAGGCCTCGAACGCTCTCTTTTCTGGGAGTAGGAAAACCGCTTTTAAAGGCTGAGCAGCAACAGCAAGTTTTGGCTTACATTGCAGACTCAGCCTCTAGCTCTTTTGCCTCCTCTTCCGAAACTGGTAAATGTAAAAGCAGCGCGTCGCTTGTGGATGTTCACAGTCAGGGACAAGTCGCTTCCTTGTCCTCCTCAGCAAAAACTACAACAAGAGAGAAGGATGCAGCAGGCGACACAACGGGTCACTCCATGGAGCTCTTTACACATACCGTCCCTGGCTTAGAAAGTGAAACATTTAACAGGCCATGCCCATTACAAGTAGATTCTGACATGGAGTGCACTGATGCACAGCCACAGCCAGAGTACTATGCTGCTCCTTTGACTCAGACCACCACATTGCCCTCTCAGGGTACAGATCCACAATCAGACCCTGATGAGACTATGTTGCCCCGCCACGAACGCTATACCACCGACCGACACAGTGACACAGACGAAGTTGCACACGAGCTCGAAGAGGAGGTAATAGATGACCCAGTTATTGACCCCGATTGGCAGCCATTGGGGGAACAGGGTGCAGGCGGCAGTAGTTCAGAAGCGGAGGTGGAGGAGGGGCCGCAGCAGGCATCAACATCGCAACAGGTTCCATCTGCCGGGCCCGTATCTGGCCCAAAACGCGTGTCAAAGCCAAAACCTGTTGGAGGACAGCGTGGCCATCCGGTTAAAGCTCAGTCTGCAATCCCTGAAAAGGGATCCGAGTCTAGGAAGAGTGCAGTCTGGCATTTTTTTAAACAACATCCAACTGATCAGCGCAAAGTCATCTGTCAAAAATGTTCAACTAGCTTAAGCAGAGGTCAGAATCTGAAAAGTCTAAATACTAGTTGCATGCATAGACACTTAACCACCATGCATTTTCAAGCCTGGACTAACTACCAAACGTCCCTTAAGGTTGTAGCACCCTCGGCCAATGAAGCTAGTCAGCAACGCAACATCCCTTCCGTCACTGTAAGGCCACCATTTTCCGCACCACCGGCAGTATCTGTGCAGGTTTTTTTGCCAGCCAAAAGCAGTCAGGGTCAGGGAATCACCAGTTTAGTAGGAGGAAATATTGCATCTAGGGCACCGGCGGAAACAATACCGTCTCCAACCGTCTCTCAGTCTGCCATGTACACCGGCACACCCGAAAGTTCCACGATCTCCTGCTCTCCAGTCCAGCTCACCCTACATGAGACTCTGGTTAGAAAAAGGAAGTACTTATCCTCGCATCCGCGTACACAGGGTTTTAACGCCCACATAGCTAGACTAATCTCGTTAGAGATGATGCCCTACCGTTTAGTTGAAAGCGAAGCTTTTAAAGCCCTGATGGAGTACGCTGAACCACGATACGAGCTACCTAGTCGACACTTTTTTTCCAGAAAAGCCATCCCAGCCCTGCACCAGCATGTTAAACAGCGCATCGTCCATGCACTTAGGCAATCTGTGAGTACAAAGGTGCACCTGACTACAGATGCATGGACCAGTAGGCATGGCCAGGGACGTTATGTGTCCATCACGGCACACTGGGTGAATGTGGTGGATGCAGGGTCCACAGGCGACATCAATTTAGGGACAGTTGTGCCTAGCCCACGGTCTAGGAAACAGTTGGCTGTAGGCGTTCGCACCCCCTCCTCCTCCTCCTCGTCCTCCTGCAGAAGCTACAGCTCTTCCACAGAACGCAGTCGGCCAACCACTCCATCGGCAGATGACACTGTTGCACACCAGTTGTCCCATTATGGGCCAGCTACTGCCAAGCGTCAGCAGGCTGTATTGGCTATGAAGTGTTTGGGCGACAACAGACACACCGCGGAAGTTCTGTCCGAGTTCTTGCAACAAGAAACGCAGTCGTGGCTGGGCACAGTAGATCTTGAGGCAGGCAAGGTAGTGAGTGATAACGGAAGGAATTTCATGGCTGCCATCTCCCTTTCCCAACTGAAACACATTCCTTGCCTGGCTCACACCTTAAACCTGGTGGTGCAGTGCTTATTGAAAACTTATCCTGGGTTCTCCGACCTGCTCCTCAAAGTGCGTGCACTTTGCTCACATATCCGACGTTCGCCTGTACACGCCAGCCGTATGCAGACCTATCAGCGGTCTTTGAACCTTCCCCAGCATCGCCTAATCATAGACGTTGCAACAAGGTGGAACTCAACACTGCACATGCTTCAGAGACTGTGCGAACAGAGGCGTGCTGTTATTTATTTGTGGGAGGATACACGGGCAGGCAGTAGGATGGCAGACATGGAGTTGTCAGGTGTGCAGTGGTCGAAGATACAAGACATGTGTCAAGTCCTTCAGTGTTTTGAGGAATGCACACGGCTGGTTAGTGCAGACAACGCCGTAATAAGCATGAGCATCCCCCTAATGCGTCTGCTGATGCAAAGTTTGACGCACATAAAGGAGCAGGCGTCTGCACCAGAGGAAGAGGGAAGCCTTGATGACAGTCAGCCATTGTCTGGTCAGGGCAGTGTACAGGACGAGGTAGCGGGCGAAGAGGAGGTGGAGGACGAGGAGGATGATGGGGATGAGTATATTTTTAATGCGGAAACTTTCACGGGGGCACAGGAAATTGGTTGCGTGTCACGGCCGGGTTCTGGTTTTTTGAGGGACACAAGTGACGTAGATTTGCCTGCAACTGCCCCTCAACCAATCACAACCGGAGATTTGACAACTGGAACTTTGGCCCACATGGCGGATTATGCCTTACGTATCCTAAAAAGGGACACACGCATTACGAAAATGATGAACGATGACGATTACTGGTTGGCCTGCCTCCTTGATCCACGCTATAAAGGCAAATTGCAAAATATTATGCCACATGAGAACTTGGAACTAATATTAGCAACCAAACAATCAACTCTTGTTGACCGTTTGCTTCAGGCATTCCCAGCACACAGCGCACGTGATCGTTCTCACACAAGCTCCAGGGGGCAGCAGACTAGGAGTGTTAGGGGTGCACACATCAGAAGTGGCGTTGGACAGAGGGGTTTTCTGACCAGGTTGTGGAGTGATTTTGCTATGACCGCAGACAGGACAGGTACTGCTGCATCAATTGAAAGTGACAGGAGACAACATTTGTCCAGTATGGTTACTAACTATTTTTCATCCCTTATCGATGTTCTCCCTCAACCGTCATTCCCATTTGATTACTGGGCCTCCAAATTAGACACCTGGCCAGAATTGGCAGAATATGCATTGCAGGAGCTTGCTTGCCCGGCAGCAAGTGTCCTATCAGAAAGAGTATTCAGTGCTGCAGGTTCAATATTAACCGAAAAAAGGACTCGTCTGGCTACCCAAAATGTTGACGATCTAACATTCATTAAAATGAACCACAACTGGATTTCGAAATCTTTTGCCCCACCTTGCCCGGCCGACACCTAGCTTTCCTATGAAAAGCTCTTGCCTGTGAATTACTTTTCTAATGTCTAATTTGCTGCAGCTGATTGTACAGCATACGACATGTTTACACCTCCCTAAATGGCAAAACTCCCCACACGGGGCCGTGGTATCGCGACTTGGCGCAAGCACCCGTGAGACTGCTGTTTGTCTGAAGAGGTGGGTGTGCTCGCTTTTGGTTGACGGCATTGCTACTGGGTCCCTCATAGTACAATGTAGTGTCTCTGGCGGTGGTGGTGCGCACCCAACGTCAGACACACCGTTGTAACATGAGGGGCCCTGGGGCGGTCCCGCCGGCCTCAAGAGAGTTCCCCCCTACCCCAGCTCAAAATGTGCTCTACCACGTGCAAAATTATGTCGCACAGCTCCACCAATCTTTAGTCTATTCGCTGACATCATTCAATGTCTGGCACTGACAATACAAATTTGTAGACATCTATGATGCAACTTAAAGTAGTCTGTGTCTGTGTCCTATATTGGCACCATTAAATAGTTACTGCCAAATTACAATGTCAGAAACTCAGTAGATGAGCCCACCCCTGTACCTAAGTATGCCACCTTTTTTTTTTGTTTTGGTTGTTTTGCGAGACATTAACATCTATTTATATTTTGGGAGTACTGGGACAGACACTCCTTGCACTACTCCTCCACTCACCACCAAGCTGCCTGTGTATCCATGTAACCGCTGTAAAACTGCCATGAGCCTATTGTTTGTTATTTTAGGCCTTTGATAGCCTGTCTGCGGTCCCTACTTTAAATACTCCTCCACTGACCACCAAGCTGCCTGCCCGTGTATCCATGTAACCGCTGTGAAACTGCCATGAGCCTATTGTTTGTTATGTTAGGCCTTTGATAGCCTGTCTGCGGTCCCTACTTTAAATACTCCTCCACTGACCAGACCACTGCTGCCCGTGTACCCCTGGAACCAATTATAAAGTGCCTACAGCCAGCCCATTTTCTTATGTTAGGCCTTTGAAGCCTGTCTGCGGTCCCTACTTTAAATACTCCTCCACTGACCAGACCACTGCTGCCCGTGTACCCCTGGAACCAATTATAAAGTGCCTACAGCCAGCCCATTTTCTTATGTTAGGCCTTTGAAGCCTTTCTGCGGTCCCTACTTTAAATACTCCTCCACTCACCACCACCAAGCTGCCTGCCCGTGTATCCATGTAACCGCTGTGAAACTGCCATGAGCCTATTGTTTGTTATTTTAGGCCTTTGATAGCCTGTCTGCGGTCCCTACTTTAAATACTCCTCCACTCACCACCAAGCTGCCTGTGTATCCATGTAACCGCTGTAAAACTGCCATGAGCCTATTGTTTGTTATTTTAGGCCTTTGATAGCCTGTCTGCGGTCCCTACTTTAAATACTCCTCCACTGACCAGACCACTGCTGCCCGTGTACCCCTGGAACCAATTATAAAGTGCCTACAGCCAGCCCATTTTCTTATGTTAGGCCTTTGAAGCCTGTCTGCGGTCCCTACTTTAAATACTCCTCCACTCACCACCACCAAGCTGCCTGCCCGTGTATCCATGTAACCGCTGTGAAACTGCCATGAGCCTATTGTTTGTTATTTTAGGCCTTTGATAGCCTGTCTGCGGTCCCTACTTTAAATACTCCTCCACTCACCACCAAGCTGCCTGCCCGTGTATCCATGTAACCGCTGTGAAACTGCCATGAGCCTATTGTTTGTTATGTTAGGCCTTTGATAGCCTGTCTGCGGTCCCTACTTTAAATACTCCTCCACTGACCAGACCACTGCTGCCCGTGTACCCCTGGAACCAATTATAAAGTGCCTACAGCCAGCCCATTTTCTTATGTTAGGCCTTTGAAGCCTGTCTGCGGTCCCTACTTTAAATACTCCTCCACTCACCACCAAGCTGCCTGTGTATCCATGTAACCGCTGTAAAACTGCCATGAGCCTATTGTTTGTTATTTTAGGCCTTTGATAGCCTGTCTGCGGTCCCTACTTTAAATACTCCTCCACTGACCAGACCACTGCTGCCCGTGTACCCCTGGAACCAATTATAAAGTGCCTACAGCCAGCCCATTTTCTTATGTTAGGCCTTTGAAGCCTGTCTGCGGTCCCTACTTTAAATACTCCTCCACTCACCACCACCAAGCTGCCTGCCCGTGTATCCATGTAACCGCTGTGAAACTGCCATGAGCCTATTGTTTGTTATTTTAGGCCTTTGATAGCCTGTCTGCGGTCCCTACTTTAAATACTCCTCCACTCACCACCAAGCTGCCTGCCCGTGTATCCATGTAACCGCTGTGAAACTGCCATGAGCCTATTGTTTGTTATGTTAGGCCTTTGATAGCCTGTCTGCGGTCCCTACTTTAAATACTCCTCCACTGACCAGACCACTGCTGCCCGTGTACCCCTGGAACCAATTATAAAGTGCCTACAGCCAGCCCATTTTCTTATGTTAGGCCTTTGAAGCCTGTCTGCGGTCCCTACTTTAAATACTCCTCCACTGACCAGACCACTGCTGCCCGTGTACCCCTGGAACCAATTATAAAGTGCCTACAGCCAGCCCATTTTCTTATGTTAGGCCTTTGAAGCCTGTCTGCGGTCCCTACTTTAAATACTCCTCCACTCACCACCACCAAGCTGCCTGCCCGTGTATCCATGTAACCGCTGTGAAACTGCCATCATGAGCCTATTGTTTGTTATGTTAGGCCTTTGATAGCCTGTCTGCGGTCCCTACTTTAAATACTCCTCCACTGACCAGACCACTGCTGCCCGTGTACCCCTGGAACCAATTATAAAGTGCCTACAGCCAGCCCATTTTCTTATGTTAGGCCTTTGATAGCCTGTCTGCGGTCCCTACTTTAAATACTCCTCCACTCACCACCAAGCTGCCTGCCCGTGTATCCATGTAACCGCTGTGAAACTGCCATCATGAGCCTATTGTTTGTTATGTTAGGCCTTTGATAGCCTGTCTGCGGTCCCTACTTTAAATACTCCTCCACTGACCAGACCACTGCTGCCCGTGTACCCCTGGAACCAATTATAAAGTGCCTACAGCCAGCCCATTTTCTTATGTTAGGCCTTTGAAGCCTGTCTGCGGTCCCTACTTTAAATACTCCTCCACTCACCACCACCAAGCTGCCTGCCCGTGTATCCATGTAACCGCTGTGAAACTGCCATGAGCCTATTGTTTGTTATTTTAGGCCTTTGATAGCCTGTGTGCGGTCCCTACTTTAAATACTCCTCCACTCACCACCAAGCTGCCTGCCCGTGTATCCATGTAACCGCTGTGAAACTGCCATGAGCCTATTGTTTGTTATTTTAGGCCTTTGATAGCCTGTGTGCGGTCCCTACTTTAAATACTCCTCCACTCACCACCAAGCTGCCTGCCCGTGTATCCATGTAACCGCTGTGAAACTGCCATGAGCCTATTGTTTGTTATGTTAGGCCTTTGATAGCCTGTCTGCGGTCCCTACTTTAAATACTCCTCCACTGACCAGACCACTGCTGCCCGTGTACCCCTGGAACCAATTATAAAGTGCCTACAGCCAGCCCATTTTCTTATGTTAGGCCTTTGAAGCCTGTCTGCGGTCCCTACTTTAAATACTCCTCCACTGACCAGACCACTGCTGCCCGTGTACCCCTGGAACCAATTATAAAGTGCCTACAGCCAGCCCATTTTCTTATGTTAGGCCTTTGAAGCCTGTCTGCGGTCCCTACTTTAAATACTCCTCCACTCACCACCACCAAGCTGCCTGCCCGTGTATCCATGTAACCGCTGTGAAACTGCCATGAGCCTATTGTTTGTTATTTTAGGCCTTTGATAGCCTGTCTGCGGTCCCTACTTTAAATACTCCTCCACTCACCACCAAGCTGCCTGCCCGTGTATCCATGTAACCGCTGTGAAACTGCCATCATGAGCCTATTGTTTGTTATGTTAGGCCTTTGATAGCCTGTCTGCGGTCCCTACTTTAAATACTCCTCCACTGACCAGACCACTGCTGCCCGTGTACCCCTGGAACCAATTATAAAGTGCCTACAGCCAGCCCATTTTCTTATGTTAGGCCTTTGATAGCCTGTCTGCGGTCCCTACTTTAAATACTCCTCCACTCACCACCAAGCTGCCTGCCCGTGTATCCATGTAACCGCTGTGAAACTGCCATCATGAGCCTATTGTTTGTTATGTTAGGCCTTTGATAGCCTGTCTGCGGTCCCTACTTTAAATACTCCTCCACTGACCAGACCACTGCTGCCCGTGTACCCCTGGAACCAATTATAAAGTGCCTACAGCCAGCCCATTTTCTTATGTTAGGCCTTTGAAGCCTGTCTGCGGTCCCTACTTTAAATACTCCTCCACTCACCACCACCAAGCTGCCTGCCCGTGTATCCATGTAACCGCTGTGAAACTGCCATGAGCCTATTGTTTGTTATTTTAGGCCTTTGATAGCCTGTGTGCGGTCCCTACTTTAAATACTCCTCCACTCACCACCAAGCTGCCTGCCCGTGTATCCATGTAACCGCTGTGAAACTGCCATGAGCCTATTGTTTGTTATTTTAGGCCTTTGATAGCCTGTGTGCGGTCCCTACTTTAAATACTCCTCCACTCACCACCAAGCTGCCTGCCCGTGTATCCATGTAACCGCTGTGAAACTGCCATGAGCCTATTGTTTGTTATGTTAGGCCTTTGATAGCCTGTCTGCGGTCCCTACTTTAAATACTCCTCCACTGACCAGACCACTGCTGCCCGTGTACCCCTGGAACCAATTATAAAGTGCCTACAGCCAGCCCATTTTCTTATGTTAGGCCTTTGAAGCCTGTCTGCGGTCCCTACTTTAAATACTCCTCCACTGACCAGACCACTGCTGCCCGTGTACCCCTGGAACCAATTATAAAGTGCCTACAGCCAGCCCATTTTCTTATGTTAGGCCTTTGAAGCCTGTCTGCGGTCCCTACTTTAAATACTCCTCCACTCACCACCACCAAGCTGCCTGCCCGTGTATCCATGTAACCGCTGTGAAACTGCCATGAGCCTATTGTTTGTTATTTTAGGCCTTTGATAGCCTGTCTGCGGTCCCTACTTTAAATACTCCTCCACTCACCACCAAGCTGCCTGCCCGTGTATCCATGTAACCGCTGTGAAACTGCCATCATGAGCCTATTGTTTGTTATGTTAGGCCTTTGATAGCCTGTCTGCGGTCCCTACTTTAAATACTCCTCCACTGACCAGACCACTGCTGCCCGTGTACCCCTGGAACCAATTATAAAGTGCCTACAGCCAGCCCATTTTCTTATGTTAGGCCTTTGAAGCCTGTCTGCGGTCCCTACTTTAAATACTCCTCCACTGACCAGACCACTGCTGCCCGTGTACCCCTGGAACCAATTATAAAGTGCCTACAGCCAGCCCATTTTCTTATGTTAGGCCTTTGAAGCCTGTCTGCGGTCCCTACTTTAAATACTCCTCCACTCACCACCACCAAGCTGCCTGCCCGTCTATCCATGTAACCGCTGTAAAACTGCAATGAGCCTATTGTTTGTTATTTTAGGCCTTTGATAGCCTGTCTGCGGCCCCTACTTGCAATACTCCTCCACTGACCACAATGCTGCCTGGAGTGCCTGCCTGTGTATCCATGTAACCGATGTAAAACTGCCATGACTGCCTACTGTTTGTTATTTTAGGCCTTTGATAGCCTGTCTGCAGCCCCTACTTGCAATACTCCTCCACTGACCACACCAATGCTGCCCGTGTACCCCTGGAACCTATTTAAAAGTTCATAGAGCCTAGTTATATATTTTATTTACTATTAATAAGGCCATGATGGACTACGCTGTACCACGCTACAAGCTAACCAGTCGACACTTCTTTTGCGAGAAAAGCCATCCCAACCCTCCACCAGCATGTAGAAGACCGCATTGTCCATGCACTCTGGCAATCTGTGAGTACAAAGGTGCACCTGACAACAGACGCATGGACCTGTAGGCATGGCCACGGAAGATTACGTGTCCATTACGGCGCAATGGGTTAATGTGGTGGATGCATGGTCCACAGGGGACAGCCTACTAAGTCTGTCTGCAGTCCCTAATTCAAATTGTGCTCCACTGTCTAAATCGGAACTTCCACCTTCTGGCTTTCGGCCTATAGTATCAGAAATTAAACTGCATTTGGCCTTCAACTTTGGTTAGGGCCTACTAACGGCTTCTGCCCCTCCCTGGTGTTGCCCTCAACTAAATAAAGCTGAGCTTCAACCTTCTGCTCCAAATTACCATTTTGAAAAATGCAATAGGCTTTTCAGGCCTACTAAAGGAGTCTGTCTGTGTGCCCCTCCCTGGTGTTGTCCTCAACTAAATAAAGCTGAGCTTCAACCTTCCGGCTCTCATTATGTGGTTTTAAAAAAAAAAAAGGTGGTTAGGGCCTACTAACGGCTTCTGCCCCTCCCTGGTGTTGTCCTCAACTAAATAAAGCTGAGCTTCAACCTTCCGGCTCTCATTATGTGGTTTTAAAAAAAAAAAAGGTGGTTAGGGCCTACTAACGGCTTCTGCCCCTCCCTGGTGTTGTCCTCAACTAAATAAAGCTGAGCTTCAACCTTCCGGCTCTCATTATGTGGTTTTAAAAAAAAAAATGGTGGTTAGGGCCTACTAACGGCTTCTGCCCCTCCCTGGTGTTGTCCTCAACTAAATAAAGCTGAGCTTCAACCTTCCGGCTCTCATTATGTGGTTTTAAAAAAAAAAAAGGTGGTTAGGGCCTACTAACGGCTTCTGCCCCTCCCTGGTGTTGTCCTCAACTAAATAAAGCTGAGCTTCAACCTTCCGGCTCTCATTATGTGGTTTTAAAAAAAAAAATGGTGGTTAGGGCCTACTAACGGCTTCTGCCCCTCCCTGGTGTTGTCCTCAACTAAATAAAGCTGAGCTTCAACCTTCCGGCTCTCATTATGTGGTTTTAAAAAAAAAAAAGGTGGTTAGGGCCTACTAACGGCTTCTGCCCCTCCCTGGTGTTGTCCTCAACTAAATAAAGCTGAGCTTCAACCTTCCGGCTCTCATTATGTGGTTTTAAAAAAAAAAAGGTGGTTAGGGCCTACTAACGGCTTCTGCCCCTCCCTGGTGTTGTCCTCAACTAAATAAAGCTGAGCTTCAACCTTCCGGCTCTCATTATGTGGTTTTAAAAAAAAAAAATGGTGGTTAGGGCCTACTAACGGCTTCTGCCCCTCCCTGGTGTTGTCCTCAACTAAATAAAGCTGAGCTTCAACCTTCCGGCTCTCATTAAGTGGTTTTAAAAAAAAAATGGTGGTTAGGGCCTACTAACGGCTTCTGCCCCTCCCTGGTGTTGCCCTCAACTAAATAAAGCTGAGCTTCAACCTTCTGCTCCAAATTACCATTTTAAAAAATGCAATAGGCTTTTCCGGCCTACTAAAGGTGTCTGCCCCTCCCTGGTGTTGTCCTCAACTGAACAAAGCTGAGCTTCCACATTCTGGCTTTCGCCCTATACTATCAGATATTAAACTGCATTTGGCCTACTAGTGTGGTTAGGCCCTTGAAACAGTGTCTGCTGCTCTTGGGTTTGCTACTCCACTGAACAAAGCAATGCCGCCTGTTTAGTCCTGTTACCAATTTTGAACTGCATGTAGCCTACTTTATTCTTTGGCCCTATATCTGTTTCCTCCTCATCCTGCCCATTGCCCAGCCACTGCTAAATGAGTCTGCTGGTACATTGACCGAGACCACTACATTCCCCTTGTACTCTACACAGCCAGAATCTGTCCCTGCTGAAAGTAAGGTTCCCCTTCCCGCATGTTATACCACCTTACACAGGGACAAAGAGGAAGGTGCAGATGAAAGTGCAGGTTCCTTCATCAGGTGGGGGGGCATACTCGTTGGCGACGTCACTGGCACAGGGCCCCTCAGAGTACGCAAAAGTGTCGCTGCTGGTGGGAGGCGCCCCCGCCATGCAAACACACCGCCGTACTTTGAGGGGCCCTGTGCCAGTGGCAATGCGAACGAGTGGGCCCCCCCCCTGCTTGCTCAGGATCACAGCACTTGCAACTTTTAAATAATTACCTTTCCCTGCAACACCGCCGTGACGTAGTCCGCATTTCCTGGGCCCACGAAAAACTTGAGCCGGCCCTACTCCCCCCACAACTTTTGCCAAATGACCCCCAATTCCCTATGCCCAACTATTATTATAAAGTTAATTAAGATTGACAAGCTTCAGAAACAAGAATGGATGTTTTTGGCATTAAAATGGGCACTGTAGGTGTTTTCCTGGCCTCCACTCACTGCCGACTATGCTTCCCCATTGACTTGCATTGGGTTTCGTGTTTCGGTCGATCCCCGACTTTTAGCGATAATCGGCCGACTGCACTCGACTCGACTCTGGACAAAATCGGGTTTCCCAAAACCCTACTCGATCTTAAAAAAATGAAAGTCGCTCAACCCTAGTGGAGATTATGGCAGCCAATCAGAGTGCAGAAATCATACACAATGACCAGGCACAAGAGATTCTGTCATTGGCTGCCAGAATCACATGTCCCTCTTCATATAAAAGCAGACATGTTGTTAAGGCGCCACTTTGTCCCTCTAACAATGCACAGAGGTTGCTCCTGCTGCAAGTAGTCAGTTAAATAGGGGGTTTATTGCCAGCTTGTTCAGCTAGATAGGATCCTGTGTGAAATCGTCCTTCCAGCATTTAACTCGTATGAGATAATAGTGTGGTGCAGGCAGGAGGCCACATTTCCTAATCTAAATCATTTGTGATAGTAGTGTAGTGCAGGCAGAAGTTCAGATTTCCTAATCTAACTCGTTTGTGCTAATATTGTGTCCCAGGAAGGAAACCACATTTCATATTCTAAATCATGTGTACTAATATTGTGGTGCAGGCAGGAGGCCTCATTTTCTAGTCTAACTAATTTGTGCTAATGCTGTGGTGCAGACACCAGGCCACATTTCATAATCTAAATAGTTTGTGCTAATACTGTGGTGCAGGCACTAGGCCACATTTCCTAATCCAACTCATTTGTGGTAATATTGTGCTGCAGGCAGGAGGCCACATTTCCTAATCCACCTGAGGAAGGTAGCAGTCCGCTGCCGAAATGCGTAGTGATTTAATAAAAGGTTTGTTTACCACTAATCTATTGCAGTGCGCTTTATAGCCATAGCGCTCCTTAAATTGACCAAATACATATATTTTTCCAAAAAACGTTGATATTCCTTTTGAGGGATTTTGGCTGGAGCAGCTTGGGTTCAAAGAGTTCACCTCCAGGCAACAGGTGGGTGAGTGAGCCTGGGGGCCGGTATATGACAGCTACTCTGAGGCAGAGGGGACGAAAGAGCCTGATGGTGTGGACCTCAAAAGAAGGTGAATGAGAGTGATGGAGCTGGGGGGATGACCTGGAAAGTGCATTGTGGGGACAGAAGTATGCCGACTCCATACATATATTTTTTTCTAAAAAACGATGATATTCCCCTTGAGGGACTGTGGCTGCAGCAGCTTAGGGCCATAGAATTCATCTGCTGGCAACAGGACCTGAAGTGACATCACATCCTGTGAAGTGGCATCACGTGACTGGATTTTGGGCCCACATGACCAGACCAGGAAGCACAGCATAGGAGCAGTCCCGGAGCAGCAGAGCAGGAGTGCCTGGAGACATCCGCTACTGGAGTTGTGCAGGGGTGCACAACCCTTCCAGGTGAGAGGCTAATCCCCCATCTTTCATTGAAACATCCCAATTAAACCACCTGGTGCTTCTTATCCTGCGCTCTTCCATGTTTATTGTTTTATATACATAACAATATTGTGGTGAAGGCAGGAGGACATATTTCCTAATATAAATCATTTGTTCTAAAATTGTGGTGCAGTCAGGAGTCCTCATTTCCTAATCTAAATTGTTTGTGCTAATATTGTGATGCAGGCGGGAGGCCACATTTCCTAATCTAAATCGTTTGTGCTTATACTGTGGTGTAGGCAGCAGGCCACATTTCCTATTCTAGATCATTTGTAATAATAGTGGGGAGCAGGCAGGAGTCCACATTTCTTAATCTAACTCATAGGTGCTAATGTGGTCCAGGCAGGAGGCCACATTTCCTAATCTAATTCATTTGTACTAATATTGTGGTCCAGGCAGGAGGCCACATTTCCAAATTCAAATCGTTTGTGCTAATATTGTGGTGCAAGCAGGAGCATATATTTCCTAATCTAAATTGTTTGTGCTAATACTATGATGCAGGAACCAGGCCACACTTCATAATCTAAAATATTTGTGTATTTCGTTCTAATAATGTGATGTAGGAATGAGGCCACATTTTCTATTCTAAATAGTTTGTGCTAATATTGTGGTGCATGCAGGAGGCCACATTTCCTAATCTAACTCATGTGTGTCAATACTGTAGTGCAGGCAGGAAGCCACATTTCAGAATCTAAATCATTTGTTTTAATACTATGGTCCAGACACCAGTTCACATTTCTGAATCTAAATAATTTCTGCTAATTCTGTGGTCCAGACACACTATTTCAGCAAATAAATACTGATTGTTAATTTAGTCACAGGTGACTGGCAGGTCTGGGCATAGGGCTGTGAAATAGCTGGTTAAAAGAGGGGAAGAGTACATCCAACATGAGTGGGGAAAAAGCGAGGTCATAGTTGAAGTGAGAATAGGCTTGGTGTTCAACATGTATTGTATGTCAGTTAGGTGGTAATGTTACTGAAAGCTCTACTGAACAAACACTGTCTCATCCTACCCAAAGACAACTGATAACATCTGTTACTGGAAGGGCTACAACTTCCTTTCTTTGGCAGCCGAACAGCGGTACTCCTTGTAGACGAGAGCCAGAAAGAGCCAGTGGAAGGGAAGTGCTGCATCAAGTGGCTTCTCCTCTTCCCACAAAGTACAATCCTCAGAGGTGGCAACTCAATTACCCTTGTTTCCCTCCACGTCTCAACTAATCAAACGCCCAAATGACTGTGGGGAACCAGTCTCCATGCATTATCCGGCACATGCGTTATCAACATGACTTATATATAGTGTTGAGCGATACCTTCCGATATTTGAAAGTATCGGTATCGGATTTGATCGTCCGATATCCAAAAAATATCGGATACCGCTGATACCGATACTTTGGACACAAATATCGGAAGTGATCCTGGATGGTTCCCAGGGTCTGAAGGAGAGGAAACTCTCCTTCAGGCCCTGGGATCCATATTGATGTAAAAAATAAAGAATAAAAATAAAAAATATGGATATACTCACCCTCGGACGGCAACTGGCTGTCACCGCTGCAAGCGTCTGCCTCCGTTCCTAAGAATGCAGAGAGAAGGACTTTCGATGACGTCGCGGCTTGTGATTGGTCGCGTGACCGCTCATGTGACCGCTCACGCGACCAATCACAAGCCGCGACGTCATCGCAGGTCCTACACTCACTGCATTCTTAGGAACGGAGGCGCCCGGTTGCACGGCTGAGGTCCGGGTCCGTCGGAGGGGTGAGTATATCCAGATTTTTTATTTTTATTCTTTATTTTTCACATGAATATGGATCCCAGGGCCTGAAGGAGAGTCTCCTCTCCTCCAGACCCTGGGAACCATACGCACCGCACACGCCTGGGAGCTTATAGGAACTTTCTATTCCAATTTCCGATATCACAAAAATATCGGAACTCGGTATCGGAATTCCGATACAGCGAATATCGGCCGATACCCGATATTTGCAGTATCGGAATGCTCAACACTACTTATATATTACATATAAGTCTGATTTCCTAAGGGAGGCTAAAATCCTGGATAAGAGGTTTGAACAGAGAGCTTATACGAAGAACCTAGTTAGGGACGCCAACAAAAAAGCCAATTCTTTGACACAGAAGGAGTGTATTGATAGCAATAGGAGGAAATTGACAGAGCCTCTCACCTCTAGAACTACATTTAGCAAGTGGAGCTTCATTACCACTTTCAGTCTCATGTAATGGTTAAAAAAATTATATCAAAATATTGGTTCATTTTGAAGGGGGATCAAGTGCTTTTGAAAAACATTTACCTCCCCACCCCATAACCATATTTCGAAGAAACCAGACTTTAGGGAATAAGATTGCACCCAGTAACACGTCAATAGTCCCTTTCATATCAAGACCTTGTGCGTCTCTGAATTTGGGCTGTTTGCCATGTGGGAGTACCAAATGTTTGTGTTGCATCACTATTGGGAAAGGTGCACGTAAATTCAAATCCAACACGATGGGCAATATGTTTTTAATCAATTCATCTGTTAACTGTCAAACTATTCATGTAGTCTATTTGATTTAATGTGATTGCGGTCTACAATATGTAGGCCGCACCATACAAACGATGCATGCGAGACTAAATAAACATAGACAAAACATAAAAAATGGCTTCATGCTACACAGCCTATCGAAGCATTTTTTTATTGATGCACCAAAAAAATTGGAAAGCGATGCAGCTAACAATTATTGACCATATACCTGAGTATGTAACAGACTGTCTGAGGAGTTCAATAAAAAAAGAAAGCTTCTTGTCAGAACTCTGAACATTTTTTATTGCCTTTTGTGCATTACTGCCCTTTTCCAAGATGGCGTCTTTGGTCTCATGTGCACTGTGTCTTCCTGCTATAAAACTCCACCCCAGCCTTCAGTCTGTGCTAGAGTATTCTGCCTTGCATCCAGCTCCTGACCTCTGATGACTCCCTGGCTTTGCACCTGCACCTGCTCCTGTGAACCTGTGTGGAGATCCTGCTACTCAGCTTTGAGTTCCTGCTGCATACACCAGTTCCAGTAATCCTCCTTAATCTGCTGCTCGTGTTTACTCCCGTCTGCATTTGCTGGACATGTAAGCTGTTTCTGCTCTTCAAGAACCTGAGACTATTAACCAGGCTTCCCTGGTTGAGCTAAGATATTATTTGAACTGCCTTATAAGCATATCTATCTGTGTTTTGGACTAAGCAAGGACTTATTCGTGTCAAGTATCCTCAAGAATAATTGTGCTTCATAGACTTTCTGCGTGATTGCATTTTCCTCTGACGTTTCCTATACACTGCTAAGCTGCATTTAATATTTACTCCAAGTGTTGTGGACTTGAGTTTCTCTCTGCACCTGTTTGAATCACCGTGTGATAATAAAGACTACCACTTATAAAACTGTGTCCTGTAGTTGTCTTGTTCCACGCAAAGAGTCTCCTGAGTTATCCCCTATAATTATTACACTTCTGGCTTTTTAAGCTTGGTACACTGGCCCTTGAGGGTCTGAATCTCATGATTGAGAAAGCTACTAACTAGACGTCCATTTGAATTTTTTTCCTTATTTTTTATGATAATTGTTTGTGCTGATTTGTTATGCTGATTTTTTTATTATTACTTTCGTGATTATTTTTATTTTTTATTCTTATTTTTCTTTTAATTGGTTTTTATTAGGCAATTTGTTGCTGCTAAAATCTTGTAACAAATGATACATGCCCCCTATCTGTACGTTATATTTGCTGCTTTGCTGCTAAAATGTTTTAATAAATGATATATGCCCACTTTTTGTATGTTACATTTTCATATGTAATTACCATTGTTCTGTGATTTGTCCTTGTAAGGTTAAATGCTGCTTCCTTGCATATCATTAATAAATATCCACCTGAAGAAGACGGCGCACGCCGTAGAAATGCGTTGTGGTTTTACCCTAACTGGTGTCTGTGTTCTCCTTCTGCGCTCCTGAGACCGGCTATTCTGTTCCTGTTGCAAGTCTTTCTCCCCCATTGTGGGGTATCCGGCTGGAGCTGCAGGGACCTGCGCACTTATTTCCTCCTTATTGGGACAGTCGCCAGCGCTCCTTCTACAAACTGCCAATTGTTGTTTTACATCAACATGACTTAGTTTCAGAATCTCACTATGCTAAAATGCGAATTAACGGGCCTTGCCAACCATCGGTGGTCCCATCAACTGCATCTGCTGCTTCTTCCTCCTCCATAACAGTGTCATGCGTCCTCTCCCAGGACTTTGGCAGCAGAATCTCCACTTATTTACCCCCTACAATCAGGGTGAGTGAGAGCCCGTCAGCTGTTATGGAAGTGGAGATGCCTGCTGTTTTTGTTTCAATGAGCTCACCACATCTTTCTCCATCCACCATAACATCTCTGCCTGCACCTCACTCACAGTCCAGCAGTTTGTCGTGTTCACCCTACTCCACCCTCTCTCAGCACAGCAGCTAGCCCTCAGTCCCACAGTTGTGGTCACGTAAAAGAATGTTGTTCGGTCAGTTTTCTTATATTTACTATGTATTATTTTTCTGGCTTGAACGCTCCGCCCTTCACCATGCTGTGATTTTAATTACATCCTAACACAGTTGGTTCTGAGCTTCCTATAAAAGCAGGCTTTACCATGTTATTAGCCATAGGTAAGTGTTCACACTAGGCAGTCAGCTCAGTTACCCATCCGATCTGAGATTACCTTGACGTTTGGTGGATGGGCTCACAACTTTTGGCCAAATCTTGTGCTAAGAATCTCATGTGTTTTTTCATAAATTTCCCTAGCCATTATGCTATTTACATTTCACATATTGCACATTTCCTTGCCTTAGCACAGTAAATTTTGAGTACAGCCATTGATCTATTTGCTATATAACTTTTTTGGTTATGCACCAGTTCAGATTAGATTGCTGTTCGGTCAGTTTTCTTATATTTACTATGTATTATTTTTCTGGCTTGAACGCTAAGCCCTTCACCATGCTGTGATTTTAATTACATCCTAACACAGTTGGTTCTGAGCTTCCTATAAAAGCAGGCTTTACCATGTTATTAGCCATAGGTAAGTGTTCACACTAGGCAGTCAGCTCAGTTACCCATCCGATCTGAGATTACCTTGACGTTTGGTGGATGGGCTCACAACGTTTGGCCAAATCTTGTGCTAAGAATCTCATGTGTTTTTTCATAAATTTCCCTAGCCATTATGCTATTCACATTTCACATATTGCACATGTCCTTGCCTTAGCACAGTAAATTTTGAGTGCAGCCATTGATCTATTTGCTATATGACTTTTTTGGTTATGCACCAGTTCACATTAGATTGCTGTTCGGTCACTTTTCTTATATATTTACCATATCAACAGGGTGAACATGGTACACTCGCTATAAAAAATTTTTAAGGGTGCTTATGATGCCTATATTAACAATTTTTAAAGGCCTACCTTTAACATTCTTTTATATATATATATATATATATATATATATATATATATATATATATATATACAGTGAGGTACCAAGGGGAGAAGTACTAGAAAACAGATATGTTTCTCCCCGTTTCATTTCCTATGTTTCCAGGTATTAATTGTGAAGCTGTTTTTTCAATGTAATCCAGTCCTGGTTTCTTTAGTGATCAGCGTGAAAAGGACTGGTGCCTCCCCTCCACACATACAATCCAGGTTTTGACTCCTGACTGTTTTCAGCTGATATAATCAGGAGCTGCTGGGATCTCAGTCTCATCTGCTGGTCTGGGAGAGCTGACACAGTAAGACTGCATGAACTTCTTTGTTATTTGTAGGTTTATTTTGTAGTTAGAATCTTGTTGTTAGTGGCCAGACGGCCTTAGACATTTTATTTCATGTTTGATAAGTGCAACATTGTATGACAAGTGTGCACAATAAATACACCTGGCTCATACCTGTGTGGAACTCGCCAACCTGCTATTGTCCATTGTGACTCCATAGCCACCTGCTTGGGCCAAAGAAAAGATCCCTGCCGAATCCTATTCCCACAAATGGTGTTGAGAATGCGGGCATAGTGGCTGTTGGACTGTGATTGCAGAGAAAGCGCTCTGTGTATGTCCTGGCTGAAAGCTCCGGTGCTTTTGAAGAGCCAAGAGTCCAGTAATATGGAGGAACTAGTGAAACAGTTATTGCAGGCAAATGTTCAACAACAGCAGACCAATACTTACTTCCAGCAAGCCCTGGACCAGCAAAACCAGATTCAGCAAGAGCAGTTGAATGCAATAAAGCAGGCTTTGGTTTGGCAACCCCGAGATGAGGAAAACCGTACACAAAGTGTTGCTAGTGCGCGGAAAGCCGTACAAAAGACTCTGCTTAAAATGACTGCTGACGATGATGTGGAAGCGTATCTCACCGTATCTGAACGTATTGCAGAACGTGAGCATTTACCGGTGGACAGATGGGCTGAAGTGGTTGCTCCATTTCTGAGTGGAGATCCACAAAAGGCCTATTACGATCTAAGTGGAGTGGATGCTATGGATTATACCAAACTAAAAGGCGAAATCCTGGCAAGGCTAGGAGTAAACACATATGTATGAGCACAGAGGGTACATTTGTGGACTTTTGTGGAGCATCAGCCAGCCCGCTCACAAATGCATGATCTCATCCATTTAGTAAAAAAAATGACTACAACCAGAGACTTTGACATCCGCACAGATGGTGGAACGTGTTGTTCTAGACAAGTACCTACGGTCCTTACCTGCTAAGATCCAGAGGTGGGTTGGACAGGGGGACACATCTACAGCAGACAAGTTGGTGAATATGGTCAAACGCTACAATGCTTCTGAAAGCCTACTCCAAGGGAAGTTATCACCTCGCTGGGCTCCCAAGAAATCGCCAGAAAATCCTGCGAAACCTACTTCATTTTCAAAAGAAGAGAACGTTGCAATGAAGGGTAGCTGACCCACAAAGGACTATGGAGGTGGTACGGACTCACAGCAAGCCAGCAGACCCTATCTGGGGTCCCCAGCGAGAAGGCAAGGACCTATACAGTGTTCGCGATGTCGCGGGCTTGGCCATGTAGCAGCTAACTGCCCAATGACTACAGAGCCAATGGACTGTAAAACTATGAGGCGTCTTTCGTTACATGTACAGTCGGTCTGTGTTGCAGAGGTCCTTACAGGAAACGAACGACACGTGTGTTGCCTTGAGGTCGACGGCCATAGTGTGAATGCTGTCTTGGATTCTGGCAGTCAAGTAACTCTGGTACATGCCAGTTTGGTGGACCTTAGAGCCCTAACAAACTTAACCGTGGGCATTAGTTGCATCCATGGCGATATTAAAAACTACCCCACTGCCTGGGTCACCCTTGCCACGCCAGTGGGAACCAAAAGACATCAAGCGGCAGTCCTAAAGTCTATGGGACATGACGTAATATTGGGGAGAGACTTTCCCTTATTTTGGGACTTGTGGAGCCTTAAAAATGGCAAGAACACTCTAGTTGAAGACGGTGCTGTGGGGCTACCCCCTGACCCATTGCAGCAAGATGAAAGGGGGCCCATCTCAGAGGAAACTCCAGAATCTGTAGACTCTCCTCTAGCTGTATATGCAGGTGAGGCAGATGAACTAGACAAGGCTATAGAAATGCCAGGCCTTGAGCTGACCCGTGGTAAGTTCGGGACCGCTCAACACCAGGATCCTACTCTGGCAAGGGCATGGGAAAATGTAAAGGTCTCTGAGGGAAGACCATTGTACCCAGGGGCTCAAAATGAGTTCCCACATGTGGCGGTGCAACAGGGTATTCTGTATCACATAGACAAAGTGCGAGGAGTGGTGGTAGAGCAACTAGTGGTGCACAAGTCCTTTTGCCAGGTAATTTTGGATCTGGCACATAAACATCCCTTGGGGGGACACCTGGCCGGAGAAGAAACAAAATACCGTATTCTGCAACGTTTCTTTTGGCCGGGTCTAGGGGGAGACGTGACCCAGTATTGTCAGTCCTGTCCTACGTGTCAATTGACCGCACCCATGTCACATTTTAGAAGCCCTCTTGTGCCCTTACCAATAATAGAGGTGCCCTTTGAGAGGATAGCAATGGATATACACTCACTGGCCACTTTATTAGGTACACCTGTCCAACTTCTTGTTAACACTTAATTTCTAATCAGCCAATCACATGGCGGCAACTCAGTGCATTTAGGCATGTAGACATGGTCAAGACAATCTCCTGCAGTTCAAACCGAGCATCAGTATGGGGAAGAAAGGTGATTTGAGTGCCTTTGAACGTGGCATGGTTGTTGGTGCCAGAAGGGCTGGTCTGAGTATTTCAGAAACTGCTGATCTACTGGGATTTTCACGCACAACCATCTCTAGGGTTTACAGAGAATGGTCCGAAAAAGAAAAAAAATCCAGTGAGCGGCATTTCTGTGGGCGGAAATGCCTTGTTGATGCCAGAGGTCAGAGGAGAATGAGCAGACTGGTTCGAGCTGATAGAAAGGCAACAGTGACTCAAATCGCCACCCGTTACAACCAAGGTAAGCCTAAGAGCATCTCTGAACGCACATTGCGTCGAACTTTGAGGCAGATGGGCTACAGCAGCAGAAGACCACACCGGGTACCACTCCTTTCAGCTAAGAACAGGAAACTGAGGCTACAATTTGTACAAGCTCATCGAAATTGGACAGTAGAAGATTGGAAAAACGTTGCTTGGTCTGATGAGTCTCGATTTCTGCTGCGACATTCGGATGGTAGGGTCAGAATTTGGCGTAAACAACATGAAAGCATGGATCCATCCTGCCTTGTATGGAGCATCTTTGGGATGTGCAGCCGACAAATCTGCGGCAACTGTGTGATGCCATCATGTCAATATGGACCAAAATCTCTGAGGAATGCTTCCAGCACCTTGTTGAATCTATGCCACGAAGAATTGAGGCAGTTCTGAAGGCAAAAGGGGGTCCAACCCGTTACTAGCATGGTGTACCTAATAAAGTGGCCAGTGAGTGTAGTTGGTCCATTAGTTAAATCTGCCAGGGGTCATCAGTACATTTTGGTAGTACTAGATTATGCCACTCGTTATCCTGAAGCAGTACCCCTGCAGAATGCCAATGCGAAAGCAACTTCAAAGGAACTTGTTAATATGTTTTCTCGCACTGGCATTCTGAGGGAAATACTAATGGATCAGGGGACCCCCTTTATGTCTCGTATACTTAAGGACTTATGTAAACTATTAAAAAATTTCCCACTTGCGTACTTCAGTATATCACCCTCAGACTGACGGATTGGTGGAGCGATTTAATAAAACCCTGAAGGGAATGTTGAAAAGGGTGGTAGACAAGGACGGGAGGGATTGGGATACTCTCCTACCATATCTCCTGTTCGCTATACGTGAGGTACCCCAATCCTCCACAGGCTTTTCGCCTTTTGAGTTAGTTTATGGACGATGTCCTAGAGGCCTGTTAGACATTGCCAAAGAGACTTGGGAACAAGAGGTGACTCCTTATCGTAGTGTAATTGAACACATAATGCTTATGCAAGATAGAATTGAGGCAGTCATGCCAATAGTTAAGGAATGTTTAGAACGCGCACAACATGCCCAAAGCACGGTATACAACCGAGCGGCTAAAACACGAGTCTTTCAACCCGGAGACAGGGTGTTAGTATTAGTACCTACTGTAGAAAATAAATTTCTTGCGAAGTGGCAGGGCCCATACGAGGTCTTGGACAGAATAGGTGAAGTGAATTATAAGATACACCAACCAGATAAGAGGAAAACCGAACAAATCTACCACATAAACTTGCTTAAAGCCTGGCGGGACAGGGAAAGCCTAATGGCAGGAGCTGCCCTTGATGATGGACCTCGAAGGGCACCACCATCTATGGTAAATGACCCCCAGGTAGTACTGCCAGAAGTGGGTATTGCAGAGACACTATCCGAAAGTAAAAAACGAGAGACCAAGGAATTCCTACAGAGAAACGCAGAAGTTTTCTCAGAACTTCCTGGCCATACTCACTTAATTAAACATGACATTGTTACTGATCCACAGGCGCGGGTACGGCTAAAACCATATCGAATTCCAGAGGCTCGGAGACAAGCCATTGCCCAGGAAGTCGAGAAAATGTTAGAGCTAGGGGTCATTGAGGAGTCCTGGAGCGGTTGGGCTAGCAGGGGTCAGGAACCTTGGCCCTCCAGCTGTGGGAGAACTACAATTCCCAGCATGCCTCAACTGCTGCAAGTTGCTAGGGCATGCTGGGAGTTGTAGTTTTATAACAGCTGGAGAGCCGAGGTTCCCCACCCCTGGGCTAGCCCAATCGTACTGGTGCCCCAACCTGATAGGACTATTCGATTTTGTAATGATTTTCGGAAATTAAATGAGGTATCGAAATTTGATGCCTACCCGATGCCAAGAGTTGATGAACTTATAGAGAGACTGGGTTCGGCCAGGTACATGTCTACTATTGACTTAACAAAAGGTTATTGGCAGATTCCCCTCACGGATTCAGCCAAGGAGAAAACTGCCTTTGTCACGCCCCAGGGACTGTTCCAGTACCGTGATATGCCATTTGGGTTGCACGGTGCCGCAGCCACCTTCCAACGTCTAATGGATATTGTCCTAAAACCCCATGTCCAGTATGCGTCCGCATACTTGGACGATATCATTGTCTTTAGTGATGACTGGGACACACATTTGTCAAAAGTACAAGCTGTCTTGGACTCGCTAAAAACGGCTGGGTTGACTGCCAATCCCAAGAAATGTACTTTGGGATTGGAAGAGGCTCGCTATCTGGGATATAGCATAGGGCGAGGAGTCGTAAAGCCACAGTCCAATAAAGTGGACGCTATTCAGAATTGGCCACGACCGGTCACCAAAAAACAAGTTGGTGCTTTTTTAGGGATCTTTGGTTATTATAGGCGCTTCATCAAACATTTTGCCACCATCGCTGCCCCTCTCACAGATCTTACCAAGGGGTCGAAATCTGTCACAGTAAAGTGAAACGCAGAAGCAGAGGAGGCCTTTCAGAATTTGAAAACGGTCCTCTGTGTCCAACCAGTGTTGGTTGCCCCTGACTTTAAACGGGAGTTTGTTTTCCAAACGGATGCCTCTGGTGTTGGCCTCGGTGCGGTGTTGTCACAGGAAGTGAATGGCGAGGAACACCCAGTGGGTTATCTAAGCAGAAAACTTACGAGGGCAGAAAAGAATTACAGCGTGGTTGAGCGGGAAGCCCTGGCTGTGAAATGGGCCCTATATACCTTACGCTATTATTTACTAGGTTGCCAATTTAGGCTAGTGACGGACCATTCACCCTAACGTGGATGTCCAGGGCAAAAGAGGGCAATGCGAGGGTGACACGCTGGTTCTTAGCATTGCAAGGTTTTAAATTTTCCGTTGAGCACAGGGCAGGCGCAGCGCACGGGAATGCAGATGTGTTGTCTAGAACGCACTGCTTAGTGACTCGTCGTGTCCGACCCTACGGGCTCGAACAGAGGAAGGGGGTGTGTGAGGTACCAAGGGGAGAAGTACTAGAAAACAGATATGTTTCTCCCCGTTTCATTTCCTATGTTTCCAGGTATTAATTGTGAAGCTGTTTTTTCAATGTAATCCAGTCCTGGTTTCTTTAGTGATCAGCGTGAAAAGGACTGGTGCCTCCCCTCCACACATACAATCCAGGTTTTGACTCCTGACTGTTTTCAGCTGATATAATCAGGAGCTGCTGGGATCTCAGTCTCATCTGCTGGTCTGAGAGAGCTGACACAGTAAGACTGCATGAACTTCTTTGTTATTTGTAGGTTTATTTTATAGTTAGAATCTTGTTGTTAGTTAGTGGCCAGACGGCCTTAGACATTTTATTTCATGTTTGATAAGTGCAACATTGTATGACAAGTGTGCACAATAAATACGCCTGGCTCATACCTGTGTGGAACTCGCCAACCTGCTATTGTCCATTGTGACTCCATAGCCACCTGCTTGGGCCAAAGCAAAGATCCCTGCCGAATCCTATTCCCACAATATATATATATATATAGGGATAGATGGTTTTTAGCCTATGCACTTAGTGCATGTACATTGCCATTCTACCATTTTTGTCCGGGGATCCAGCTGCTATACAGGGGTGATGCATCTGGATATATGCTCACCATCTTCCACAGCCCACAGTCAGTCATGATGATATGAAATGATCTGAACGCTATATTTTTTTTTCCATTGTAATCCTTTTTTATTTGTAATTGTATTCTACATATAATAATGGTCTCCTTTATAATATCTTTTTATACTTTGTAAACACTGCCTACCTTTTTTTTGGAATAAAATGTACAATTTATTAGCTTGTCTTTCCTTGTTCTACAGCGAACTGTCGCATCCTCTGCTGAGGTGAGTTACGCTGCTGATTTGGATTGGCGCCGGACCCGTCAATACTTGGAAAATCGGAGCTGGTGGCAGCATACCTTGTACTGTGCAATTGGGCATCTTTGCAGCGACCAGCGGCATTGATAATTATTGTTCCTGCCTGTGTGGGAGTAGTTATATCGCCCTCACTGCAGCGTTCCCAACAGCCAGTACATAGCAGGCAGCCCTTCTGGCGACTAATTACCCTAGGTGCAGTACCTTGACTAACCTGAGAGTAAGGGGCGCCAGAGAGCTGCAAGTTCCAAACCGGGACTGGGAAGTGGGATATAGATAAATCCCCTTCAGAAGGAACCAGGGGCAACCAAACAACCCCGGTTCGTGACAAATTGGTGAGAGCGGTGGGGATAATAAACGTATATTCCCTGTGAACCGTGAGAGATTGGTGGGATCCCTGACATATCCGGTGCAATCCGTGACATATTGGTGGAATGTAAGCCTGCAAGGGCAGGGTCCTCTCCCTTCTATATTAGTCTGTCATTGTTAGTTTACTGTAAGTGATATTTGTATTTTGATGTAACCCCATCTAATGTACAGCACCATGGAATTAATGGTGCTATATCAATAAATAATAATAATAATTCTAGGATTCCCACTCCTTAATAATGGGGAAAAAAATTCTGAGGCCCTCCACTACATCTCTTGAAAGGGATATTGGAGTGTCTAATTCTAATTTTTGACATCTTTTGCACTTAGTGCATACGTTTTACCAGTGTAGGAAACCCACTCCTTAGTAATGGGAAAGCTTTTATGAAGCTCCACTTTCTAGTTGAGGGAACATTTTTGGAAACCAAGAGAGCCGATAGGTTCTTTTAGTATATGTTCCAGTACTTTGTTGTGTGCTATCAGGTGGTCGTCACAGAGGGAGTTCTCACATTGCATATAGGATTTCATAGCCGGGACAGGAGACTTTGTACAGTAAGTAGATTAGAACCTGGTCCTCTCCATATCAGTCTGAGTAGATGCAAAATGCTCCACTATATTTCCCAGCAGTAGAGATGGGCAAACCCGAACAGTAAAGTTCGGCATCCGTACTGAACACCTACTGTTCCAGCACGGACACCGAACATGGACGTCACCAGGAAGTCCGTGTTACTGTTCGGGTTCGGCTGCCCGAAAACCAGTTGTTTGTCCCCCTGTAATGTGCATGACAGCACGGCAAACACCACTTCTGATTGGCAGTAAAATCATAACAGCCGGTCAGAGAACCGCGGTTTCCACGCTGTCAGAAGACCGCGCGAGCGCTCAGCTGTGATTGAAGGTATATATAGCAAATAGATAATGGCTGCACTCAATTTTACTGTGCTAAAGCAAGGAAATGTGCAATATATGAAATGTGAATAGCATACTGGCTTGTGAAATCTATGAAAAAACACATGAGATGCTTAGCACAAGATTTGGCCAAAAATTGTGAGCCCATCCACCAAACGTCAAGATAATCTCAGATCGGATGGGTAACTAACCTGTCTGCCTAGTGTGAACACTTACCTATGGCTAATAACATGGTAAAGCCTGCATTTATAGGAAGGTCAGAACCAACTGACCTTTGGATGTAATTAAAGCTCTCCTCTTTTCTAACTTGAACGCCCCGCCCTTCACATGCTGTGATTTTAATTACATCCAAACACAGTTGGTTCTGACCTTCCTATAAATGCAGGCTTTACCATGTTATTAGCCATAGGTAAGTGTTCACACTAGGCAGACAGGTTAGTTAACCATCCGATCTGAAATTACCTTGACGTTTGGTGGATGGGCTCACCAAACGTCACGGGTCCTCTCGCCATATTTTTTAATTATTTATAATAGCAACCTGCAGCTGCCCAGAAAAGGCACATCTACTAGATGCACCAATTCTGGCGCTTTGCCCGGCTCTTACCACTTGCCCTGTAGCTGTGGGGCTGTGGGGTGATAGTTAGGGGGTTTGATGTCACCTTTGTATTGTCCAGTGACATAAAGCCCTGAGGTTAGTAATGGAGAGGTGTCTATAAGATGCCCCCATTACTAACCCCATAGTCACATTGAATGAAAACACAAACAACAAGAATAAAGTCCTGTAACTGAAAAAATGACACAGACTCCTAAATGATCTCAATTAAACCATACTTACGACCTCGTCTAATTCCACCGAAGCACTCGTTCTTTGGTAATAAACCAAAAATAATAAAACAACAACATACCATACCTGTCAGTTGTTCTGTCCCACGCCGTAATCCATGTCTGGGGGTAAAACAGTGTTCAACCTGGATGGTGTCAAGATGTGACTGTCCAGACTGAGAACCACTAGGAATGAACTGCTTCGAGTGCAGTGTCATGACTAGCGGTGACGTCACTGAGGCTGCGTTCCCAGCCAGGCTGAACTTTAGTGACCTAAGTGATATTCCCGCTAGCACCGTGAGAGTTTATTATGTTTGGTTTATTACAGCAGAACGAGGGCTTCGGTGGAATTAGACGAGGTTGTAAGTATGGTTTAATTGAGTTTATTAAAGGAGTCTGTGTTATTTCTTCAATTACAGGACTTTATTCTTGGTGTCTGTGTATTCATGCAAAGTGACTATGAGGTTAGTAATGGGGGATTCTTATAGACGTCTCTCCGTTACTAACCTCAGGGCTTGATGTCACCGGACATTACAAAGGTGACATCAAACCCCCTAACTCTCACCCCACTTGACACAGCTACAGGGCAAGTGGTAAGAGCCGGGCATAGCACCAGAATTGGTGCATCTAGTAGATGTGCCATTTCTGGGCAGCTATTTTTAGGCTGGGGGGCCAATATCCTTGGCCCCTTACCAGCCTGAGAATACCAGCCCCCAGCTGTCTGCTTTAGCAAGGTTTGCTGTCAAAAATGGGGGGGACCCCATTCCTTTTTTTTAAATAATTCAAAAATATGGTTTGGGGACCCCTCTACTCTTGATAACTAGCTTTGCTGAAGCTGACAACTGAGAGCTGCAGCCCCAGCAGTGAGTTTTGCCTGGCTGGTTAACAAAAATACAGGGGAACACATGCTGGGTTTTTTTTAAATATATTTACAGAGCAGAAGCAGCTGATGAATATTCCAATCCGCTGCTCCTGCTCTCGCTGTTATTAGGGGCAGCATGTTTCGGATGATGGGAGCAGTTGTCCCATTAGCTGACACCAGTGTCCGGAGGTAAACTTTATACCTCCGATCACAGCTGAGCACTCACGCTGTCTTCTGACAGTGTGAGAACCGTGGCTCACTGACCGGCGGGGATGATTTCACTGCCGATCAGATGCGGTGTTTGCCACTCTGTCATGCACATGACAGTGCAACAGACACTGGATGTTTGGGCCCCCCATTCACGTGAAGAGGGTTCGGGTATGGGAACTGTTCTGGTACCAGAACCCAAACTTTTTGCAACTGTTTGGCCGAACCCGCCAGACCTGATCATCCAGGTGTCCGCCCATCTCTACCCAGCAGGGTTGATGAAATGACAGTTCTTGATGCTGCTAAATTAAACTGATCACTTTTTTCAGGACTAATTCAAATGGATTCTATTCTGTTATAATAACTCTTATCTGCACTTTGTCTATGGTGAGGTGTGGCAGTAGGGATACTGTATGACAAGCATCTAGTCAGGGATTATTGCCTTATAAATTCTAAGCCTTGCTGCTGTTTTTTTCCATATACTCATTGATGGATTCATGTTTTTTTACTGTGATCTGTACTCAGAAATTCATCAAAACTGCTAGTGTTACTTGCGTTCCTCAAGAGTTTGCTGCTGCCACGTGCAAAAAAAACCTTTTCAAGGCAAGTTCAAATCCCTTCTATATTCTACAATAATACCTCTTATACCTCTCTTCTCTGCAATTCGTCTACTGTGAGGTTTTGCAGTAGGTATAGAATATAACAGGCTTTTAGTCACAGACAATTGACATAAAATCTAAGGCTTGCCTCTACCTTCTTCCATGGACTCACTGACTGAGTCATGCTTTTTATGATGTTCGGTTCTCAGAAGTTCATCAAGGCAGGCAAAATTAACTGATTTAATGTGTCCATTCACAGTTTCTCTAAAGCATCTGAATGTAAGAGGTAGTGGTGGGACACTTTACGCTACTGGAGCTGGAATTATCACTTCTGAACTCTGGAGTGCTCAATTTCCATCTTTTTCTGGATGCTTCTTTAAGTATGTTTGGGGTCATTGTCCTGCTGAAAGATCCATAACCTAGGCTGTAAATCCAGTTTTCAGACCCCAAGCAGTAGATTGCAACCCAAAGTCCTTTGGAAATCTTCACATTTCATCATGTCTTGCACACAGTCAAACCACCCAGGGCCAGAGGCAGCAAAACAACCTCAAAATATCATTGAAAGCCCATCATATTTCACTGGAACTACTGTGTTCTTTTGTGTAGGCCTCATTCCATTTACAGTGAACAGTAGAATGATGTGCTTTACCAAAAAACTCTATCTTTATCTCATGTGAGATTGCAGCACACCTCAAATGGTCCTACTTTCCCAGCAGATGAAGGAGACAGCACTATCTCCGTAACGCGTAAGGGAAAGTACGACCCTTTGGGAGTCCACGTTCACGGGCAATGAGTGATGACATATGCCGACTGCTCCTACACGCGGCATGAACCACATCGGGTGTCACCGCCCTGGACTCCCCTGCTTTGAGGTGTGCTGCAATGAACTTCTGAGACTTTATTCCACCAATTTGTGTATCTTCCCTATACCCTTGGAAATCTCAATGTCAGGTATTTACCACAAGGATACCTATTTGTGTTACAAGTTTAACACCGTGCTTCACTATTTGCAAGCATCAGTGGCAAGCCACTGACACATGACTTTTATAGTCTGTGCTGCATAGAACTGTAACAGGATTAAATGTTAGTTTATTTTGCTGTCCTGTGGCTATGGCAACACAAAGATCAAAACTGTGGACGCCTATTGAACTGTGTCTGTCAGCTGTGGTTAATAACTATTAAAGAATTGTCCCTATAAAGGGTTTAACTAAAATCAACAAAAATTATTATATGGACAGCTCCATTAACGATTGGTTTTGGTAAATAATGAACAGTGCTTGCCAAACGTGGTATTCACTTTATCAACTACGGCTATTGGATAACGAATTATCATTGCATGGTGTTTGATGTTTAACTATATGTGTTTGTTGTTTAGAATGTATCTTTTTTTATTGCAATTTGCTATTCGTGACTAACAATTCAAATGATCAAGCAGGCATTTGCACAATTGATGGGGATTAGTGTGAATGGTATCTTATAGGACTAAATACCGTTCATTCTAATTTTAAAGTTCAAAAAAATGTCTTCATTACTTATTATTATTATTATTTATTGTTATAGCGCCATTTATTCCATGGCGCTTTACAAGTGAGGAGGGGTATACATAATAAAAACAAGTACAATAATCTTGAACAATACAAGTCATAACTGGTACAGTAGGAGAGAGGACCCTGCCCGCGAAGGCTCACAATCTACAAGGGATGGGTGAGAATACAGTAGGTGAGGGTAGAGCTGGTCATGCAGCGGTTTGGTCGATCGGTGGTTACTGCAGGTTGTAGGCTTGTCGGAAGAGGTGGGTCTTCAGATTCTTTTTGAAGGTTTCGATGGTGGGCGAGAGTCTGATGTGTTGTGGTAGAGGGTTCCAGAGTAGGGGTGATACGCGAGAGAAATCGTGTATACGATTGTGGGAAGAGGAGATAAGAGGGGAGTAGAGAAGGAGATCTTGTGAGGATCGGAGGTTGCGTGTAGGAAAGTACCGGGAGATGAGGTCACAGATGTAAGGAGGAGACAGGTTGTGGATGGCTTTGTACGTCATGGTTAGGGTTTTGTACTGGAGTCTCTGGGCAATGGGGAGCCATTGAAGGGATTGACAGAGGGGAGAGGCCGGAGAATAGTGGGGGGACAGGTGGATTAGTCGGGCAGCAGAGTTTAGAATAGATTGGAGGGGTGCGAGAGTGTTTAAGGGGAGGCCACAGAGCAGGAGGTTGCAGTAGTCAAGGCGAGAGATGATGAGGGCATGGACTAGGGTTTTTGCAGATTCTTGGTTGAGGAATGAACGGATTCGTGCAATATTTTTGAGTTGAAGTCGGCAGGAAGTGGAAAGGGCTTGGATATGTGGTTTGAAGGAGAGATCAGCGTCAAGGATAACCCCGAGGCAGCGAGCTTGTGGGACTGGGGAGAGTGGGCAGCCATTTACTGTAATGGATAGGTTCATTGGGGGGGTCACGTGAGATGGGGGAAAGATGATGAATTCTGTTTTGTCCATGTTAAGTTTCAGAAATCTAGCGGAGAAGAAGGATGAAATAGTGGACAGACATTGAGGGATTCTGGTTAGTAGGGAGGTGATATCTGGTCCAGAAATGTAGATCTGTGTATCATCAGCATAGAGGTGATACTGAAAGCCATGAGATTCTATGAGCTGTCCCAGGCCAAAGGTGTAAATGGAGAAGAGCAGGGGCCCAAGGACTGAACCTTGTGGGACTCCGACAGATAAGGGGCGAGGTGAGGAGGTGGTGTGGGAGTGGGAGACGCTGAATGTCCGGTCTGTTAGGTATGATGAGATCCAGGATAGGGCCAAGTCTGTGATGCCAAGGGATGAGAGGGTCTGTAATAATAGGGAATGGTCCACTGTGTCAAAGGCAGCCGACAGGTCGAGGAGGAGGAGAACAGAGTAGTGTCGCTTGCTCTTGGCGGTTAAGAGGTCATTGGTGACCTTAGTTAGGGCAGTTTCAGTGGAATGGTGTGACCGGAAGCCAGATTGTAAGCGGTCAAAGAGGGAGCAAGAAGAGAGATGGGAGGACAGTTCAAGGTAGACGTGTTGTTCCAGTAGTTTTGAGGCAAAGGGGAGAAGTGATATAGGGCGATAGCTAGATACAGAGGATGGGTCGAGAGGGCTTTTTGAGGATAGGTGTGATGGAGGCATGTTTAAAGCTTGAGGGGAAAACACCAGTTGTTAGTGATAGGTTGAAGAGGTGGGTTAGGGTTGGGATGAAGATTGTGGTGAGGTTTGGGATGAGGTGGGATGGGAGCGGGTCAAGTGCACAGGTGGTGAGATGCGATCTTGAGAGTAGAGTGGCGAGTTGATCTTCTGTAATGGTGGAGTAGTTGGTTTTGGAGGTGGAGGGTAGGGAAGTTGGGAGAAAGGGCTCTGGGGCTTGTTGACCAAAACTGTCTCTGATGTTATCAATCTTCTGCTTGAAGAATGAGGCAAAGTCTTCAGCAGAGATAAGTAGGGAGGGAGGAGGTGCTGTGGGACGGAGGAGAGAATTGAAGGTGTTGAATAACTGTTTAGGGTTGTGAGACAGGGAGGATATGAGAGATGAGAAGTAGGTTTGTTTAGCTGTGGCGAGTGTGGTCTTGAAAGCAGTGAGGGACTGTTTGAATGCGATTAAGTGGTCGTTGGAGTGGGATCTTTTCCATCTGCGCTCAGCAGCCCTGGAAGCTCGCCTCAGTTCTTTGGTCAGGCTGGTGTGCCAGGGCTGTCTGTTGATTTTGAGAGCTTTGGTATGTGTAAGTGGGGCAGCAGATTCCAAAGCTACAGCTATTGTGGTGTTATATAGAGCGGCAGCGTCATCTGCATTGTGTATGGAACTTATGTCTGTGAGAGGGAGGAGGGATTCAGAGAATGAATGTAGGTCAAGATGTTTAAGATTTCTGCGAGGGTGTGAAAGTTTGTGGGGTGGGGACTCTAGACATGGAGTGGAGAGAGATGAGAATGTGAGAAGGTTGTGGTCAGAGAGTGGAAGAGGTGAGTTAGAGAGGTTAGATAGGGAGAAGAGGCGGGTGAAGATGAGGTCCAGTGTGTGACCATCTTTGTGAGTGGCTGCAGAAGATCATTGAGTGAGGCCGAAGGAGGAAGAGAGAGATAGAAGTTTAGTGGCAGCTGAGAGAGAAGTGTCAATGGGGATGTTGAAATCGCACATGATGATAGTGGGGATGTCTGCAGAAAGGAAATGAAGTAGCCAGGTGGTGAAGTGGTCAAAGAAGATGGTGGCTGGCCCTGGGGTGCGGTAAATGACAGCCAGTTGGAGGTTGGAGGGGGAGTAGATGCGCACAGAGTGCACCTCAAAGGAAGGGAGGGTAACAGAGGGTGGCAGTGGGATTGGGGTGAAGGAGCAGTTATCTGACAGGAGAAAACCAACTCCTCCACCATGCTTGCTGCTGGGGCGGGGTGTGTGAGAAAGGTGGAAGCCACCGTAAGAGAGTGCAGCAGGAGAGGTTGTGTCAGAAGGGGTGAGCCAGGTTTCGGTGATGGCGAGGAAGGAAAGTTTGGTAGTAACAAAAAGATCATGGATGTAGGAAAGCTTGTTACAGACAGAGCGAGCGTTCCACAGAGCTCCTGTTAGTGGGACTGGGGAAGCGGGGGCTGGGCGAATGGGTATAAGGTTAGAGAGGTTACGGAAGTTTGTGATGGAGCGTGGATGGGAGGTAGAAATGACTGTGGGAATGTGGTGAGGAGGACCAGGATTTGGAGAGATATCACCAACAGTG
Source organism: Ranitomeya variabilis (assembly GCF_051348905.1). Classification (NCBI taxonomy): domain Eukaryota; kingdom Metazoa; phylum Chordata; class Amphibia; order Anura; family Dendrobatidae; genus Ranitomeya; species Ranitomeya variabilis. Next base: position 147,127,297 of record NC_135239.1, on the reverse strand, counting down.
AGAAGGAGCAGAGATAGTGTTAGCAGGTGGGAGCAGGAGAGGGCATGAGGGGGCTGCCTGTGTTTTGAGACAGAGGATTGTATGTTAAGGAACAGTTCTGAGGAGGAGGTGAGATGGATGGGGAGGATTGAAGAGGAGATGAACAGTTCCTTACTTGGTGTGGGGATTGGGGGAGGTAGCAGAAAGTGAAAGATTATAGGGGTAAAAGTGACAACAAACAGAAACATTGTTTGCAGTGACAGGCCAGTTACCTTCAGTTCCCTTCAGGTTCAATTCAGGTTTTAATTCTAATGTAATGATGTAATGTACTTTACATCTATTTTAAAATTCCCAAGTTTAAAAAAAAATGGCAGCATTCCAATTAATCGAGAAAAATAGTGTTATATGTGTCCACACAAAATAATGTTTTAGTTTGAACCCCTGAGAACCTTCTTTAAGCAAAAAGCAATCTAGGGATTGGAGCTGAATCGCTGCTGTGTGTGAGCAAATATGAATCCCTATATTATCACCATCTTTTTTCAAGATAAATTCAAGACGTGAATATTTTTCATAAATTTGTATGTTTAGTCAACGGACCTGAAGGTTTTCAGCTCTCGGGTTTTACTACTTGGATTGTAAAATTTGGATTTGTATTGCACTCCCATGTATTGAATCCTTTTGTATATTTCATATAAGATTTTAATCAAAGAAATAGAATGATCTAGAAAACAAACAAAATGGTCTAGAAACCGCAGCAAACCCAGAAAATAATCCTTAGCAGGAACAAGGACTAGTCCTCCCTTCCCCCAGTGCAGCGTTTTGCATAACCAATTTCCATCCCTCCCCCACACAGATCAGAGACTGAGCAGAGCAGAAGCCTGAGCACTGAGCCTATCCCTCCCCCACCACAAGGCTAGAAACATGAGCAGCACACAAAGAGAGATAACGCCACTCCCTCACTATGGAAGTGTGTAATAAGCGGAGCCTGTGCCTCCTCCTTATACAGGGGATCAGGAGCACAGAGTCCGTGTCCTCCCACCTTACAGATGAATCACACAGATATAATACACAACCCCCCTATGACCAACAAAATAGAAATGTGCAGCATGTCCGGCCTGTCGCACCCTTACATATGACACGGATATAAAAGCTATCCTTCCCCAGCACACAGCTGAGTCATGTGAATGGCTGCTGTATCCTGCACATGTGACATGTACAGATGAAAAGTATCCTCCTCTACATGCTTCCATGGCTGCATCTAATGTATAAGGAAAAGCAGAAAGACTCTAACCAGCATATCCACAGCAATACATGCAGGAGTTAGTTGTATTCCATTTCTGTTAAACGGATCTTCTCACATGTGGAAGTTATCCTTTATTCGTGGGATAGATGATAACTTACTTATCACTGGGACCCTCACTGATCCCAAGAACGGGGTAGGCTAGTTTCACACTAGCGTTTTGAGGAGCTGCGGAGGGCTGCGGACTTCCTCCGTGAAGCCCCGCTCTCGGCCACATCCCTGGAGGCGGAGGTGCGGCCGAGGGTGGGGCTTCACAGAGGAAGTCCGCAGCTCCTCCAAATGCTAATGTGAAATCGGCCTTATCTGTTCTAGTCATTCTTAGGGTACGTTCACACATGACTTTTTTGCTGCTTTTTTTTGCTGCTTTTTTTATGCTACTTTAGGTGCGTATTTGGTGCGTTTTTTGGGTACGTTCACACAGGACTTTTTTGCTGCAGATTTTTGCTGCAGTTTTTTGCTACAGATTTTTGCTGCAGTTTTTTTTTTATGCCAATTTTCAGCTGCTAGGACACCTCACAATGGCTCTTCACACCTCACAATGGCTCTTCACACCTTACTACCAGGAACTCCCTCACAATAGATCACAATCAGGACACCTCACAATGGCTCTTCACACCTCACTAACCACACCCCTAAGCTCTTGGCTGTGAGATCCCTTCCTGCTGGCCATGATTTTCTGCACAAAAAACGCAGCAAATAATGCTACATGCGTTTTTGCAGCGTTTTTTTCATCACCCATTCAAGTCAATGGGTGAAAAAAGGCTGCAAAAACGCAGCAAAAACGCTGAAAGAAGTGACATGCCCTATGTCCAAAAAAAGCAACAAAGCAGAAAATACTGATCAAACAAAAAACCAACGTGTGTGCATGAGATTTCTGAAATCTCATAGGCTTTAATGGTACTGTAAAAAGCAGCTGAAAATTAGCATAAAAAAAAGCAGCAAAAAAAAGCAGCAAAAAAGTCCTGTGTGAACGTACCCTTAGGGTACCGTCACACAGTGAAATTTCCATCGCTACGACGGTACGATTCGTGACGTTCTAGCGATATCGTTACGATATCGCAGTGTCTGACACGCAGCAGCGATCAGGGATCCTGCTGAGAATCGTACGTCGTAGCAGATCGTTTGGAACTTTCTTTCGTCGCTTGATCACCCGCTGACATCGCTGGATCGTTGTGTGTGTGACAGCGATGTGTTCGCTTGTAACCAGGGTAAACATCGGGTAACTAAGCGCAGGGCCGCGCTTAGTAACCCGATGTTTACCCTGGTTACAAGCGTAAACGTAAAAAAAAAACAGTACATACTTACATTCCGGTGTCAGTCCTCCGGCGTCTCAGCTTCTCCGCACTGTGAGCGCCTGCCGGCCGGAAAGCGAGCACAGCGGTGACGCGGTGACGTCACCGCTCTCCTTTCCGGCTATGGCGCTTACACAGTGGAGAGAAGCAGAACGCCGGGGACAGACACCGGAATGTGAGTATGTACTGTTTGGTTTTTTTACGTTAACGCTGGTAACCAGGGTAAACATCGGGTTACTAAGCGCGGCCCTGCGCTTAGTAACCCGATGTTTACCCTGGTTACCCGGGGACTTCGGCATCGCTCCAGCGCCGTGATTGCAACGTGTGACCGCAGTCTATGACGCTGGAGCGATGATCATACGACGCTGCGACGTCACGAATCGTGCCGTCGCAGCGATGGAAATTTCACTGTGTGACGGTACCCTTATGGGAATCCCACAGATCGGCCGAGATCAGTGCTTGCCTATCTCCAACAGTCCCATTAAGAATGAATAAGGTGGCAGTGCACATGATCGAACACCGCTTCTCCAGAGCCACAAGTCTCATGATTGGTGGGGGCATCAGCAGTCGGACCCCCAACTATCAAGAATTAATAAAGCTTCCACACTTTAGAAAACCTCTTTAATCCAGGCCACACCATGGAGAAATCATTGCCTCCGTAAGCAGTGACTGCCTGTAGTCCTACGTGCTACTACATAAGAAGCAATATCACTGCTGGTGCTAATGAGCGACCGTTCTATACGTACAGATACGGTTACATACACTGGGATTTGTTGTTCAGCCCTTGCAGAACTCGGCTGATAACACAACTCTATGGACCTAGAGATTCTGTGCTTTCTCACTGGCTGAACAGACAGGATAACAATGAGTAATCAGCTCTGGGAGGGAACAGGTAAGAGGCTGACGACTGATGAGCAGTAGAATACTCCTCATTAAAGACTCGGCTCCTACAGGCTCTGACATGCGCCTATTATTTTGTATTACCCTTGGCCAAATTCCACTAAAAAGAGAAGTTCTGATTTGTGAATTTTTATTAATATTATACAATTTTGATGTATTCAATTACTGTGGTTTATTTGTCAATAGATGAAAATCACTAAAGGCAGCAGATGATGTCAGGGGAATGAGGGATATTTGTGCTTTTGTTCTCCCGGATACACAGGTGTTTGGCAGCGGCTTACTCTACACTCATTTAAAACAAATGGATGCTCAGCCAAACAGAGCATGCAAGTGTATGTTTGGCCGAGGAGATATAACCAGCTATAACAGGTACCTGTACCAGGTCATTAGGATTGTTAATGACTATGCCACAGATGCTGGGTATATTGTGGCAAATGCTAGATTTATGCTGCTGACGTACAAGGCAGATTTGTATAATCCTTTGGCTGTGGACAAGAATGATCTCATTCACTGACAACAAGCAGAGATTTTAAAAGTATATTAGACAGTAGCTTTGTCTGCGCTTGTACAGTGCAATACGGTCACTAACATTTGGCCAGAAAGCCCCTTTAACTACTGATAACATTTCCCCTAAATTCCCGGAGGTTATCGCATGTGAAGCCCCATCTGCCACCAGCGTTTGGGTGATTGGTAGAAGACACAGACTATGATCACTGCAGGCAATAATTCCTCCATTTCCAGACCCTTCCAGCCACAATCACAGTGATTGTATGTGTATCAGGCCTGAATTAGCCGCGTCTGCCCTATGTGCCCGGACTGTGAATTACAGCCTATTTGTGTAGGCACTGGCAATGTCACTGTTTCTTTGTTTAGCAGGAAAGAGCACACAGCTGCTGCTCTGCCAATGGAAGGAACTGGATAAAACCGGTTTCAGCCGGCTCAGGCAATTTCGTCAGCTTAAACAGCCGCAGCAGATGGAATACGTGGAGCAGACTCTGACTACAAGCTGAAGTGGAATGGGACCGATGTGTAGCAAGGCCTGTAGTCTGCAGAAAACTCTGCTATGGATCCAGGACACGTCATTGCTCTCCGACACAAACGATGTTATGTGAGAGAGAAAATGCCATACAGAAAGGCAAAACTACCAAACCATGACACCGCTATACCAGAGCAGACTAATAGCTCCACAATGCTGCAGCAGTATGTTACAGAATTGCACACAGAGCAGTTGCTTCATATAGAATAGTTTCAGAAAATGTTCACTCCCGGCTGCAGTTCGATATAAAAAATGATCAGTCCTTTACTCACTGTCTCCAGGTTCAGCACTGAGTGTCTCGAGCTGCTCCCGATATCCTGTCCCGGTACCCACTGTCTGCCATTATCATCTATAACCACCACACCGTCTGCCCCTATAAACCAAGGCCTATACCATGGCTGTCCCCTCTCCACTGTTTTCCTTTACACTCTCTATAGCTCCACACTGTCCCACTGCCATGCTATTTCCCGACAGTCTAGTATATACAGTATAATGTTCCCACAACACCCCACACAGTATGATATCCACCACAGGCTCCAACATACAGTATAATGTCCAACACAGCCCCCTTTACATTATGGTCACCACAGCCCCCAAGATAAGATCCCTAATAGCACCCAAAACAGTATGGTCACCCTCATGTTATGTCCCCACAGCGCCTCTTATAATATCCTCATAGCCAGCCCCCTCTTGTAATGTCCCTACAGCCAGCACCTCTTGAAATGGGCTCACAGTCCCTAGGTACAGTAGCCTCCATTCATTAGGAAAATAACAGAATAAAAATTTAAAAAAGCTTATACTCACCTAATTCAGGCTCCCTATCCAGCGCAACTACATCTCCTTTTCCATCTGGTGCGGCAGTGGGCACTGGACGGCGCATGTCACGGTTTGGAGGTTTTGTCCTGCCCGGCAGCCAGCGTTCTCTTAGAACGTGTCTTCAGTGCTGCTGGTGGTGTCCTGACGGATAAGCGCATCTGTGTCTCCCCTGAAAGTGAATACTGCCTAACTTTCCCCAAAATGAACACGTCATGGATATCCAAAGACTTTTACACCCCAGTCTCAGACTGTGCAGACTAGGCAATGGTGTACTTTTTAGTGTCATGCATTGATATGGCGTTATTGCAGTCTGTATCTTCTGTTGCTATTGCTTCTGATGTTACAATTTTTTGAAATGTGGAGACTCGAACTTGGGTCTCCATCTGGTGGGTTGCGTGTCTACTCTAAAAATTAATGCCACTTTTATCATGTGTGACAATAATTTTTTGAAATGTGGAGACTCGAAGTTGGGTCTCCATCTGGAGGGTTGCCTGTAATGAAAGGTGTGTCAGAAGCCTTTTATACTGCTTCTACTCTGTTTAAATTGATGACACTTTTGTGGTGTGAGACAATTTTTTGAAATGTGGATAATTCAAGTTGGGTCTCCTTCATGTGTGTTGCCTGTACAAGTAGAGCTCCCAGACAGGCAGGTCTGCAGTTACTTTCACTGTAACCACCGATAGACCAAACCGCTACACGACCAGCTCTATCCTCACCCACTGTATCCTCACCCATCCCTTGTAGATTGTGAGCCCTCGCGGGCAGGGTCCTCTCTCTTTATGTACCAGTCATGACTTGTATTGATTAAGATTATTGTACTTGTCTTATATGTATACCCCTCCTCACATGTAAGCGCATGGAATAAATGGCGCTATAATAATAAATAATAATAATAACTACCTGGGTTATTTTCCTTACATTTTTCTACCAATAGTACTGCGTGAAACTAATGTTTGTGCCATCTGAGTGTGCCTGGGAAGAAAAATTGAAGTTGTTGTGCAGCGCCCCAGAGTCCTGGTCGTTGCAGCACTGTTGCTCTGCCACTAAGGGGAGTGATGGTACGTCTGATTGCACTAAAGGAGTTCACCTGACCAGGTAACACACACCCACAATACACTTCACACTCCGGCCACCAGGGGGGGTGGTTCTATCTATTAGACCACTCCTCACACTTGGGTAAAACTGGGGGTTGGACAGGAAGTCAGGGAGAAAGGAGCTGGGAAGAGCTCGAGAGAGGACCTGTCAGGTGTGGGATCCTGGCAGAGCCCTAGTGAACAGGAAAGAACTTTACGGAGCCGTGCCAGCGCTTACAGCGGCAGTCTCCTAAGAAAGGACAGGAAGCGAGGGGTATTGTGAAGGAGTGCGAAACGGGAATACAGCAAAGGTGATAAGACCAGAAGGAGTCGTGCTGTAAGATCGAGGCAACATCCTTCTGAGGCGCAAAGTCGGTGGCCGGAACGCCGAGAAAGTAAGAGACTCTAAGCATTACTTCAAACCACGGCAGGACAGCCAATTATAGGTTGGCTGCCTCACTTAAACACCTAAGCAGACAGCGGAGGCAGCTGTGGGAGAGGGGTGACTCTAGGGTCCCGGAAGAACTCCAGGCCTACCCCGTCATACGGGTGCGTCCTAGCCATATCATCTGGGGGACGGAGAGAACAAACATCAGAGACAGACACCACAGTTGTGAGGACTATCCCAGGGTGCTCAGCAGGGAAGTACTACAACACACAGGTGCTAGAAGGTAGACACTGATTCCCACCTGCTAAGGGAATTCCGGATGTGCCTTTGGACCGGCCGGTCTCAGCCAGCCGTGTTAACAGTGCTCTGGATTGAGTATCTCGAAACCTTCAGTAAAGAGGTAAAGAGACTGCAACCCTGTGTCCTCGTTATTCATCGCACCCTGCACCACATATTACCACTCTCAACTTTCACTGGACGCCCCTCAGCAGGGTCACGGACCGGGTCTAGCCACCGTGACAATCCCAGAACCGAGACAGAGAAGTCCGGTACCGGGTACCCCTCAGCCCTGCGACTGTGGGGGCGCTCCAACTTGGCGTCACGAACAGGATCTACTTAAGCCTGAAGAATCAGGTCATGTGTGCCTTGGAACTGTGATTTGTTGTGCTTGGACTGTGACTTATTGCAAGGACTGTGAATCGCCACTTGCCGCCAAGAGTTCCCACCACAATTTTTCCATCGCCGCGCACGGAGGGAGGAGCCTTAGCTTCGTGGGCAGAACCGGTCAAAAGGAGCGCGGAACAAGAAAGCGCGGTAAAGTGCCAACCCCGGAAGAGGAACCCCGACCTCCAGCAGGTTAGTAGGAGGAAGGGACGGCCATGTCTGAGTCGGGAGGAGTGGAGGCGGCGGTCGCAGCCGTGGACACAGAGGCAGCTCCGGTCCCTGCAGCGGACGTAGCCGCGGCCCTCATACCACCACCGGTTGCCGCAGAGCCCGCTGCCCCCATCAGCCAGTCGGAGACTGCCGCCACCACAACGGCCATAATGCCCTTCTCTATGCCGTACCTGCCCGGAGCGGCCTGGCTCCCGCGATACTCCGGGGAGTCGCATACATTAACTGACTTTAAAGAAGGGTTCTGCAGCCTGCTCGAGTTCTACCCCTTGACAGAGCCTCAGAAGGTTCATATGATAACAAACCAACTCTTTGGGGCGGCTTTGAGAGAAGTGAAGTCCTGGCCCGCCGCGGATAAGGGAACTGCACAGCAGGTTTTTGCAAAGCTTAAAGCCACTTTTGATACCCGTACTGCAACAAAAATAATTGACTTTCTATGGATGCAAACAGAGACCGCAGGATAGCTTACGGGAATATGCCCTTAATCTCCAGGAGGCGCTGCGTGCCATTAAGCAGAGTGACCCCGGCAGCATGCAAGATGAGGATAAACTCCTGAAAGAGCGGTTCATTGAGGGGCTCCTGTGCAGCCACCAAAGGGGCCAATTGCACTTCCTGGCCATGCAAAATCCAGACCTGACTTTTGCGCAGTTCAAGCATAAAGCCATCCAGGCGCTGCAGGAGCGACAGCCCAGCCATGCGGTACCCCCCAGGTGTCAAGCCCTCATGTACCACCAGGAGGTGGCGCCAGATGCCCCAGTCACGGCCGAGGCCGATGCCCAGAGCTTAGAGGACGACTCCCCCGCAGGACTCCAGATGCAGGAGCTGACCAAGAGCGTTGCTGCCCTAGCCCGGACTGTGCAGTCCCTACAGGAGGCCCCCAAGGAGAATAATAATAAATAATAATAATAATATTTTTATTTATATAGCGCCAACATATTCCGCAGCGCTTTACAACTTATAGAGGGGACTTGTACAGACAATAGACATTACAGCATAACAGAAATCACATTTTAAAACAGATACCAGTAGGAATGAGGGCCCTGCTCGCAAGCTTACAAACTATGAGGAAAAGGGGGAGACACGAGAGGTGGATGGTAACAATCGCTTTAGTTATTCGGACCAGCCATAGTGTAAGGCTCGGGTGTTCATGTAAAGCTGCATGAACCAGTTAACTGCCTAAGTATGTAGCAGTACAGACACAGAGTGCTATTAACTGCATAAAGTGTATGAGCACATGATGCGAGGAACCTGATTATGTTTTTTTTTTTTTTTTTTTATTAGTCTACACAGGGATAGTTAGGTTAATGCATTGAGGTGGTAGGCCAGTCTGAACAAATGCGTTTTTAGGGCACGCTTAAAACTGTGGGGATTGGGGATTAATCGTATGAACCTAGGTAGTGCATTCCAAAGAATCGGCGCAGCACGTGTAAAGTCTTGGAGACAGGAATGGGAGGTTCTGATTATTGAGGATGCTAACCTGAGGTCATTAGCGGAGCGGAGGGCACGGGTAGGGTGGTAGACTGAGACCAGAGAGAAGATGTAGGGTGGTGCTGAGCCATGGAGTGCTTTGTGGATGAGGGTAGTAGTTTTGTACTGGATTCTGGAGTGGATGGGTAGCCAGTGTAATGACTGGCACAAGGTAGAGGCATCGGTGTAACGGTTGGTGAGGAATATGATCCTGGCAGCAGCATTCAGGACAGATTGGAGCGGGGAGAGTTTGGTAAGAGGGAGGCGGATTAGTAGAGAGTTACAATAGTCCAGACGAGAATGAACAAGTGAGACAGTAAGAGTTTTTGCAGAGTCGAAAGTAAGAAAAGGGCGAATTCTAGAAATATTTTTGAGATGCAGATAAGAAGAGCGAGCCAGTGATCGGATGTGGGGGGTGAAGGAAAGCTCGGAATCAAGGATGACCCCAAGGCAGCGGGCATGTTGCTTTGGAGTAATGGTGGAACCGCACACGGAGATGGCAATGTCAGGCAAAGGTAGGTTAGTAGAGGGAGAGAACACGAGGAGTTCAGTTTTTGACAGGTTCAGTTTCAGATAGAGGGAGGACATGATGTTAGAGACAGCGGTAAGACAATCACTGGTGTTTTCTAAGAAGGTCGGAGTGAAAGCAGGAGAAGAGGTGTATAATTGGGTGTCGTCAGCATAGAGATGGTACTGGAAACCAAATCTACTGATTGTTTGTCCAATAGGGGCAGTATACAAAGAGAAGAGGAGGGGGCCTAGGACTGATCCTTGAGGAACCCCAACAGTAAGGGGAAGGGGAGAGGAGGAGGAACCAGCAAAACATACAGTGAAGGATCGGTCAGAGAGATAGGAGGAGAACCAAGAGAGAACGGTGTCCTTGATGCCGATGGAGTGGAGCATAGTGAGGAGGAGCTGATGATCCACAGTATCGAATGCTGCGGAGAGATCCAAGAGAATTAGCATGGAGTAGTGACCATTAGATTTAGCTGTTAGTAGGTCATTAGAGACTTTAGTGAGGGCAGTTTCAGTAGAGTGTAAAGAGCGGAAGCCAGATTGAAGAGGGTCGAGAAGGGAGTTATCTGAGAGATAGCGGGTAAGACGGGAGTGGACCAGGCGTTCCAGGAGTTTAGAGATGAAGGGAAGATTAGAGACAGGTCTATAATTAGCGGCACAGTTTTGGTCGAGGGAGGGTTTTTTAAGTAATGGATGTATGATGGCATGCTTAAATAAGGAGGGAAAAATACCGGAAGTGAGGGAAAGGTTGAATATTTTTGTTATGTGAGAGGTGACAGCCGGGGAAAGGGACTGGAGGAGATGTGACGGAATGGGGTCACTGGTGCAAGTGGTCGGGCGAGAAGATGCAAGGAGCCTGCTTACTTCTTCTTCTGTAACTGGTTCAAAGTCAGAGAGTGAACTAGATGCAGTGGGGGAGGGAGGACAGTGCCTGGTATGAAGAGATTGGGAGATGATTTCCTGTCGAATGTGGTCAATTTTTTCTTTGAAGTAATTGGCCAGATCGTCAGCGCGGAGATCTGTGGTTGGGGCCTGCTCTCTTGGGGTGAGTAGGGACTGGAAAGTGTTGAAGAGACGTTTAGGGTTATTGGACAGTGAGGTGATGAGGGTGTTGAAATAGGTTTGTTTGGAGAGGTGAAGGGCAGAGTTGTATGTTTTTAGCATGAACTTATAATGGATGAAATCTTCGGGTAGATTAGATTTTCTCCACAGACGTTCGGTGCACCTGGAGCACCGCTGCAGGAAACGTGTTTGCAGCGTTTGCCACGGTTGTCGCCGTCTGTGTCGAGTTGCTCTATGTATAGGAGGAGCAGCTTCATCCAGGGCACTTTGCAGGGTTTCATTGTAATGCTTCAGAGCAGAATCAGGACATGAGATAGAGGAGATTGGGGCCAATGAGGACTGCAAGTTCTTCATAAGTTTCTGGGTGTTAATGGCCTGTATGTTTCTATAAGTGTGGAAAGTGGGGGTGACCTGAGCGGGATGGCAGTTCTTGATAGAGAATGAAAGAAGGTTGTGGTAAGAGAGCGGGAGAGGGGAGTTTGTGAAATCATCCACTGAGCAAAGCCGGGAGAAGACCAAGTCAAGGGAGTTTCCATCTTCATGCGTTGGAAAGTTAGTATGCTGCGAGAGGCCGAAAGAGGAGGTTAGAGATAAAAGGTGAGAAGCAGATGGGGAGAGGGGAGAAGCAATGGGGATGTTGAAATCACCCATGATAAGGGTGGGGGTGTCACAGGAGAGAAAGTGTGGAAGCCAGGTGGCAAAATGATCCAGGAACTGATGAGAGGGGCCAGGAGGACGATACACCACCGCCACTCGCATGGAGAAGGGGACGTAGAGTCTGACAGCATGGACCTCAAAGGAAGGGAAGACAAGGGAGGGTACTTGGGGGATAACTTGGAAGGTACATTTGGGTGAAAGGAGCAGACCAACGCCTCCACCTGCTCTGTTGTCTGATCTTGGGGTATGAGAAAAGTGTAGTCCACCATATGAGAGAGCAGCAGCAGCGGTGGTGTCTGACTGCTGGATCCAGGTTTCAGTAAGAGCCAGGAGATTAAGAGAATTAGAAAGGAAGAAGTCATGAATGAAGGAGAGTTTATTACACACAGAGCGAGAATTCGAAAAGGCACAATTGAAAGAGACAGAAGGCATGCATGGAATATTAATAAGGTTAGAGGGGTTTCTGGGTGTAGCAGTTGGGAGGTTTGACTGACTATAACATGGGGGGCCTGCGTTTGGAGAGATGTCTCCAGCGACTAGGAGAAGGAGGATAGAAAGAGTGAGCAGATGGTTAAGTGATTTGTGAGAGCGTCTCTTGTGTTGTATGGTGGGACTGAATGGATCTGCGCTGTTAAGCAATGTGAACAGAGCATGTGTGCTATACATAGGAGAGGCAAGGACAGAGGGGCCGATATGGATGGAGTTTAAAGAGTTTATGCAAGGGCGGTGAGTGAATGCAGCAGCCAGGATATAGATTATACAGATACATATGGTGAATATTTGTTCTGTTCCAAATGAATAGGGAATTGTTTTAGTTTTTCTTACCTGTCTCCTGCCCTGTCTAACTGCCATGTTATAACTGCTGCATACTTAGAAAAAAATACTTTGAATAAAAGTACACGAATAATAGTGCACGAAAGCACCCCTGCATGAATGCATCCCCAAGCTATGTCTACATTTATAGAAGGCTAGCTCTTAGATCTCATTTTTTTTTTTTTTAAAGGGTGTTTCTCCCCCTCTTGTTATCAATCTAACTCACTTGAGACAGCAGGACACAATAAATGTAGTGATCATATAAACAAATGTCCAGGTCTACATGGATCATAAACCCCTTTGAAACAGTTATGTGATCTCTCTACATAGGGACAAGCAAAAGTGAGTTAAATATCTATAAACACAAACAAATGCATAATAACATGACTAACATATATAGATATATGCAGGATTCAATGCCGAAGATAGAATGACTCAGATACCATCCAAGCCGCTTGCTGTCAGGGAATGGAGCAATAGACATGCATGATATTTCAGTTCAGGGAATGAATGATATGTTTACCATCCAAGCCGCTTGCTGTCAGGGAATGGAGCAATAGACATGCAGGATATTTCAGTTCAGGGAATGAATGATATGTTTACCATCCAAGCCGCTTGCTGTCAGGGAATGGAGCAATAGACATGCAGGATATTTCAGTTCAGGGAATGAATGATATGTTTACCTGTATGAAGAGAAGAGAGATGCTTGTTATATTCTGCCATGTTATAACTGCTGCATGCTTAGAAAAAAATACTTTGAATAAAAGTACACGAATAATAGTGCACGAATGCACCCCTGCAAGATCCAGCTGGCCTCCAGACCAGAGGATGTCCCCTGGATGCGACAGAGGAGGACTCCGCCAACCAGAGGCTGGGACGACGATCGCTTCCATCGGGACGGACGACCTATCTGCCGCCGCTGTCACCAGGTGGGCCACCTTGCAAGGTACTGTCCTTTAAACAAGCAACCCCTGGGGCAAAGGGCCAACCCCCAGGAGTAGGACGATCAGGCCCGCAGCATTGGAGAGCCAAATACGTTGGGGGGGCGACCAGTTCTTCCTGTTGTGATCGACGGTATCCCCATGAACGCTCGGCTGGACACCAGTTCTCAGGTGACGACTATGCCTTACGTGCTTTATAAACGGTATTGGGAGGACACCGATATTACTCGTGGCCCCGATGACGATTTCACCATAATAGCCAGTAATGGTCAGCCATTGCCACAAGTGGGGTATAAAGATGTCACCATCAAGGTGGGGCGGGTGGAATTGAAGGCCCAAGGGATTGTAATTGTTGATATTGTCCGCCGTGAATGTAATCCCATGATGACTATCGGTACCAATGTTATAGAAAATTGTCTTGCAGAAGTTATTGTCTTGTTACAACAGGTAGCAGAAACCGCTGGCTACAGTGAACAACGCGCCCTGCAAAAAGAAATCAGAGCTCTGATGCAGAGACAGCAGGTAGAGCTGACTGGTGGTGAAATTGGTCGTGTCACTGTGAGCGATTCAAACCCTATCGCGATACCCCCCAGGAGTGAGATGTTAATATGGTGTCGGGCAGCCATAGGCCTCAGGGGTAAGGACTACCAGGCCCTGGTAGAACCCGTATATTCAGACAATAGGCCTACTCTCCTAACAGCCAGGGGGGTGGTCGACGTCTGCCAGGGGAGGGTGCCAGTACGTGTCCTTAATTGTGGGGAGGAAGAGGTCCATCTCACCAAGTATGCCATGCTCGCCAAACTGTTCGCTGTCAATAATAGTGTGATACAGACACCTGGACCCTTGGTCCCGTCTAACCTGGCGGAGGACAACGGTTCTGCAGGGCACTCGAAAGATTGGTGTTGGGAATTGCATGTGGGCACTGACTCTACCCCATCCCACCAGAAACAGGGGGCCTATAGGGTGGTCCACGAGTACGAGCGGGTATTTAGCAAACACCCCTTAGATTTTGGACAGGTGAAAGGGATCCAACATCATATCCCCACAGGACATCATCGGCCCATAAAAGAGAGATACCGCCCTGTACCCCCAGCTCATTACCAGTGTGCCAAGGACATGTTGCGAGAAATGAAGGAAGCTGGGGTGGTGAGAGACAGTTGTAGCCCCTGGGCAGCTCCATTAGTCCTTGCTAAAAAGAAAGATGGCACAATGAGGATGTGTGTTGATTACAGGCAGTTGAATCGCATTACACATAAGGATGCATACCCACTGCCCAGGATAGAGTAGTCTCTGGCTGCCTTAAAATCTGCTAACTACTTCTCTACCTTAGATCTCACCAGTGGGTACTGGCAGGTTCCCGTGGCGGAGGCGGACAAAGAGAAGACGGCCTTCACGACACAGATGGGGCTCTGCAAATTCAACTACAAGCCCTTCGGATTGTGCAATGCCCCAGGGACGTTCCAGAGGATGATGAAGTGCTGTCTGGGGCACAAGAACTTTGAAACCGTACTGCTGTATTTGCATGATGTCATTGTCTTCTCTAAGACCTACGAAGACCATCTGAAGCACCTGGCTGAGGTGTTTGAAGCCCTGTCCAACTTTGGCTTAAAGGTGAAACCGTCCAAATGCCATCTGCTGAAACCCAAAGTGCAGTACCTGGGCCATGTGGTGAGTGCTGAAGGAGTGGCCCCAGACCCCGACAAGGTCACGGTGATCCAGGACTGGCCGAAGCCCAGCAACCTCCACGAAGTCCGGCAGTTCCTCGGGCTGGTAGGCTATTACCGAAGGTTCATTAAGGACTTCACCAAGAAGGCCGCGCCCTTGCAAGACCTGTTGGTGGGCCAATCAAAGAAGACCAAGGGGAAGAATGCCCCATTTGATTGGAACGAGGGGCTGGAAGGATCGTTCACTTGCTTGAAGTCGGCACTGATGGGAGAAGAGGTACTGGCCTACCCTGAATACGACCAACCGTTTGTGCTGTATACGGATGCCAGCAATGTAGGATTGGGGGCCGTGCTGTCCCAGGTCCAGAAAGGCAAGAAGAGGGTGATCGCTTACGCCAGCAGGAAGCTTCATCCCACGGAAAGGAACCCTGACAACTACAGTTCCTTTAAGCTGGAGTTCCTTGCCATCGTCTGGGCAGTGAGAGAGAGGTTCAAACACTACCTGGCCTCAGCGAAATTCACCATCTTCACAGATAACAATCCGCTGACGCACTTGGATACAGCCAAACTCGGGGCCTTGGAACAGCGGTGGATGGCCCGGCTGTCAAACTACGACTTCACCATCAAGTACCGGGCAGGATGCAAGAATGCGAATGCCGATGCCTTGTCCCGGATGCCCAATTTGCCAGAAACGGGGGAGGACCCGGAGGCACTTGAAGAGGTAGAGCTGCCCGCATTCCATCGCCCCAAAGCCGCTCAGTACTCCCATCATGTGAAGAACAGGCACAAGAACCAACAGAATGCCACGCTGAATCCCCTGCCCCATCACGGATGGGCGGAGACCCAGGATGGTGACCCAGCGGTCCATTGGGTGAAAGAGCTCTTGACGCAGCCAGGGTTGCATCCCGGACCAGATGATCCACAGGAGACACGACAGCTGTGGAAGGGGAGAAGCAAACTGTTTATTCACGATGGTAAGCTGTGCCGGAGGAGCATCGACCCACGTACTCATGAATTGGTATGGCAGATAGTGGTGCCAAGGCGAGATGCGCCCATGGTTCTGGGAGCCTACCACGATGGAGCCGGACACTTCGGATGGAGGAAGCTGGAGAGGCTACTCCGAGGGAGGTTCTATTGGATTGGCATGAAGAGAGCCATTGAGAAGTGGTGTCGGGAGTGCGGTCCATGTAGCCTATGCAGGAAGGACCGTGACAGCCAATGGGCTCCCTTGCAGCCCATCATCACCAAACGGCCGCTCGAACTGGTCGCGCTGGATCATGTGAAGCTGACGCCTAGCCGGTCAGGCTATATCTACGCCCTTACCATCGTAGATCACTACTCCAGATTTTTGGTGGTTGTACCTGTCAAGGATCTAACGGCCCGGAAGGCCGCCAAGGCCTTCCAACAGTACTTTTGTAGGCCCCATGGGTACCCGGAGAAGGTACTGACCGATCAGGGGCCAGCATTCAAAGCAGAGGTGTTCCAAGAGTTCTGCCATCTGTACGGGTGTAAGAAGATCAGAACCACACCGTACCATCCCCAAACCAACGGGATGTGTGAAAAGATGAACCAAGTGGTGATCGACTTACTGAAGACCTTGCCCGTAGAGGAACGGAACCTGTGGCCAACCAAGTTGCCTGACTTGGTGGACATGTACAATCACATTCCAGTGAATTCCACCAACTGCACTCCAGCGTACCTGATGCGAGGAAGATCTAGCAAGTTACCCGTTAATCTGGACATGGGGGTCCTAACCCCCGAAGATACCACGCAGGATACAGATTGGGATGCAGAGAGGCAGCAAAGGTACCGCCAAGTACAGGAATGCGTGGAAAGAAGTCTCGCTCAGGCCAGACAGAAACAAGAAGAGACTACAACCAGCATGCTCCTGCGATTCCCTTGTCACCTGGTGAGCAAGTACTCAAACGAAAGAGGAGACTACACAAACTCAATGACCAATGGGAAGCGGAACCGTATACCATCCTGCCATCCGATTTCGACAACACGAAGGTCTGTCTCAGCAGCAAGGATGGAGGGGAGACCTCGACGGCGATATCCAGGGACCAACTTAAAGTCTGCCCTGATAAGTTGAGAGAGAGGGAAACGGCTCCAGGAACCTCCCCACCTGTAGAAGAGGAGAAGATGATACACACTGTTCTTGGTGATTTTCCCCAGTCCTGGACTCAGATAAATCAGGCCATCGTGGTACCTGTCCTAACGTTCCGTCAACCAGAACTAATTGTGGTGCCAGATCATCCAGGCCCGCAATCACAGCAGATCCTACCTGAAGATGCCATGCCAACCGTTGAACCGGCAAGTCCTCCCTCTGCTATCGGCGAATCTGCCGTACCCACTGATGGTAGCAGCAGCCCTGAGAGCTCCAGCCTGCCAGTGCTACCCAGACTCACTAGAAGCGTAGCTAGAAGACAGTGCACTACACCAACGGTAGCAAGCATACCGGGCCCTGTTAGGCCAATAGCAACCCCTGCACTGCGGAGATCGACACGCAGCACCAAGAATCAACCTCCACTCCGCTACAAAACTTGGAGGTATTAATGAGGGCTGCTATTTAGTTGAAAATGTTTGTGTGCATATCTTTTGTTACAGGTGTAAAAATGGACAACGGAGTAATGGACAGTGAATTGCTCCAAAAACTTCCAAAAAGGGGACCCCTTTGTTTACCCGGGGTCCCCGCTGTTTCAACCACTGGACTGGGAGTCAAACTGTGCATGACCCAAGATTTGCGTAACGTTCAAGTGTCCTCACCTCCCATAAACGGAAGCATTGTTATATAGTTACTGCTTCATAGCATTTACTTGTTTATAGTGTTTCAAAGTTTTGTGTGTTTCCTGCTAACATGTAATGTTGTTTTTCTTTTCCCAGTCCGGGAGTACTGGATTTAACCGGGGGGGAGTGCAGCGCCCCAGAGTCCTGGTCATTGCAGTACTGTTGCTCTGCCACTAAGGGGAGTGATGGTACGTCTGATTGCACTAAAGGAGTTCACCTGACCAGGTAACACACACCCACAATACACTTCACACTCCGGCCACCAGGGGGGGTGGTTCTATCTATTAGACCACTCCTCACACTTGGGTAAAACTGGGGGTTGGACAGGAAGTCAGGGAGAAAGGAGCTGGGAAGAGCTCGAGAGAGGACCTGTCAGGTGTGGGATCCTGACAGAGCGCTAGTGAACAGGAAAGAACGTTACGGAGCCGTGCCAGTGCTTACAGCGGCAGTCTCCTAAGAAAGGACAAGAAGCGAGGGGTATTGTGAAGGAGTGAGAAACGGGAATACAGCAAAGAGGTGATAGGACCAGAAGGAGTCGTGCTGTAAGATCGAGGCAACATCCTTCTGAGGCGCAAAGTCGGTGGCCGGAACGCCAAGAAAGTAAGAGACTCTAAGCATTACTTCAAACCACGGCAGGACAGCCAATTATAGGTTGGCTGTCTTACTTAAACACCTAAGCAGACAACGGAGGCAGCTGTGGGAGAGGGGTGACTCTAGGGTCCCGGAAGAACTCCAGGCCTACCCCGTCATACGGGTGCGTCCTAGCCATATCATCTGGGGGACGGAGAGAACAAACATCAGAGACAGACACCACAGTTGTGAGGACTATCCCGGGGTGCTCAGCAGGGAAGTACTACAACACACAGGTGCTAGAAGGTAGACACTGATTCCCACCTGCTAAGGGAAATCCGGATGTGCCTTTGGACCGGCCGGTCTCAGCCAGCCCTGTTAGCAGTGCTCTGGATTGAGTATCTCGAAACCTTCAGTAAAGAGGTAAAGAGACTGCAACCCTGTGTCCTCGTTATTCATCGCACCCTGCACCACATATTACCACTCTCAACTTTCACTGGACGCCCCTCAGCAGGGTCACGGACCGGGTCTAGCCACCGTGACAATCCCAGAACCGAGACAGAGAGGCCCGGTACCGGGTACCCCTCGGCCCTGCGACTGTGGGGGCGCTCCAGTTGCATCAGGTATCAGGGCTTTCAGAAAAGAAGCCTTACACCGCTCCCATAACCACCAGGTCTTCATTAAAATTTTAATTAATCGCTCTAAATGCTGGCCCAGACCCTGATACAACAGGCATGGCCCATGGTTTACTGCTTCTACGCCATCATAAAAGGTTCTACTGTCGGTCAATTAATCAGTCAAATACCTGTTTTAATTTCCTTACATTTTTCTATCAATAGTACTGTATGAAACTGATATTTGTGCCATCTGAGGGTGGCTGGGAAAAAAATTGGAGCTATCGCATGCGGTATCAGGGCTTCCACAAAGAAGAATTACACCATTCCCTTAACCACCAGGTCTTAATCCCTTTCTGACATCTAACGTAATATCCGGTCGAGGTGGGGTGGGCCTGTATGACCACCGACGGGATAGTACGTCATATGCGATCGGCCGTGCTCACAGGGGAGCACGGCCGATCGTGGCCGGGTGTCAGCTGACTATCGCAGCTGACATCCGGCACTATGTGCCAGGAGTGGTCACGGACCGCCCCGGCACATTAACCCCCGGCACACTGCGATCAATCATGATCGCAGTGTTCCGGCGGTATAGGGAAGCATCGCGCAGGGAGGGAGATCCCTGCGTGCTTCTCTGAGACCCCCGGAGCAACTCGATGTGATCGCGTTGCTCCGAGTGTCTCTTACCTTCTCCTCCCTGCAGCAGGCCCGGATCCAAGATGGCCGTGGCATCCGGGTCCTGCAGGGAGGTGGCTTCACTGCGCCTGCTCAGAGCAAGCGCTGGGAAGCCTGGATCTGTGCACGTCAGATCGCCGATCTGACACAGAGCACAGCAAAGTGTCAGATCGGCGATCTTACACTATAACATGATGCCCCCCACGGGGCAATGTTATAGTGTAAAAAAAAAAATATTCACATGTGTAAAAAAAATAAAAAAAATTCCAAAAACAAATTTCCAAAAAAAAAAATATATTGTTCCTACAAATACATTTCTTTATCTAAATAATAAAAAAAAACAATAAAAGTACACATATTTAGTATCGCCACATCCGTAATGACCCGACCTATAAAACTATCCCACTAGTTAACCCCTTCAGTGAACACCGCAAAAAAAAAGAGGCAAAAAACAACGCTTTATTATCATACCGCCAAACAAAAAGTGGAATAACATGCGATCAAAAAGACTGTTATAAATAACCATGGTACCGCTGAAAACATCATCTTGTCCCGCAAAAAACGAGCTGCAATACAGCGTCATCAAAGAAAAAATAAAAAAGTTATAGTCCTCAGAATAAAGCGATGCAAAAATAATTATTTTTTCTATAAAATAGTTTTTATCGTATAAAAGCGCAAAAACATAAAAAAAGATATAAATGAGGTATCGCTGGAATCGCACTGACCTGAAGAATAAAACTGCTTTATCCATTTTACCAAACGCGGAATGGTATAAACGCCTCCCCCAAAAAAAATTCATGAATAGCTAGTTTTTGGTCATTCTGCCTCACAAAAATCAAAATACAAAGCGATCAAAAAATGTCACGTGCCCGAAAATGTTACCAATAAAAACGTCAGCTTGTCCCGCAAAAAACAAGACCTCAAATGACTCTGTGGACCAAAATATGGAAAAATTATAGCTCTCAAAATGTGGTAATGCAAAAAATATTTTTTGCAATAAAAAGCATCTTTCAGTGTGTGACGGCTGCCAATCATAAAAATCTGCTAAAAAACCCGCTATAAAAGTAAATCAACCCCCACTTCATCACACCCTTAGTTAGCAAAAAATTTAAAAAATGTATTTATTTCTATTTTCCCATTAGGGTTAGGGCTAGGGTTAGGGCTAGGGTTAGGGCTAGGGTTAGGGCTAGGGTTATGGCTAGGGCTAGGGTTATGGCTAGGGTCAGGGCTAGGGTTAGGATTAGGGTTAGGGCTAGGGTTGAGGCTAGGGTTAAGGCTACAGTTAGGGTTGGGGCTAAAGTTAGTAAAGTCCAATTTCTCCTGTTACCCTTGGGAAAATACAAAACTGGGGGCCAAAAACTAATTTTTGTGGAAAAAAAAGATGTTTTATTTTCAAGGCTCTGCGTTATAAACTGTAGTGAAACATTTGGGGGTTCAAAGTTCTCACAACACATCTAGATAAGTTCCTTGGGGGGTCTAGTTTCCAATATGGGGTCATTTGTGGGGGGTTTCTACTGTTTAGGTACATTAGGGGCTCTACAAACGCAATGTGACGCCTTCAGACCAATCCATCTAAGTCTGCATTCCAAATGACGCTCCTTCCCTTCTGAGCTCTGCCATGCGCTCAAACGGTGGTTCCCCCCCACATATTGGGTATCAGCATACTCAGGACAAATTGGACAACAACTTTTGGGGTCTAATTTCAACTGTTACCATTGAAAAAATACAAAACTGGGGGCTGACAAATTTTTGTGGAAAAAAAAAGATTTTTTATTTTCACGGCTCTGCGTTATAAACTGTTGTGAAACACTTGGGGGTTCAAAGCTCTCACAACACATCTAGATGAGTTCCTTAGGGGGTCTACTTTCTAAAATGATGTCACTTGTGGAGGGTTTCAATGTTTAGGCACATCAGTGGCTCTCCAAACGCAACATGGCGTCCCATCTCAATTCCTGTCAATTTTGCATTGAAAAGTCAAACGGCGCTCCTTCCCTTCCGAGCTCTCCCATGCGCCCAAACAGTGGTTTATCCCCACATATGGGGTATCAGCGTACTCAGGACAAATTGTACAACAACTTTTGGGGTCCAATTTAATTCTCTTACCCTTGGGAAAATAAAAAATTGGGGGCGAAAATATAATTTTTGCGAAAAAATATGATTTTTTATTTTTGTGGCTCTGCATTATAAACTTCTGTGAATCACGTAATGGGTCAAAGTGCTCACCACACATCTAGATAAGTTCCTTAGGGGGTCTACTTTCCAAAATGGTGTCACTTGTGGGGGAGTTTCAATGTTTAGGCACATCAGGGGCTCTCCAAACCCAACATGGCGTCCCATCTCAATTCCAGTCAATTTTGCATTGAAAAGTCAAATGGCACTCCTTCGCTTCCGAGCTCTGCCATGCGCCCAAACAGTGTTTTACCCCCACATATGTGGTATCGGCGTACTCAGGACAAATTGGACAACAACTTTTGGGGTCTAATTTCAACTGTTACCATTGAAAAAATACAAAACTGGGGGCTGACAAATTTTTGTGGAAAAAAAAGATTTTTTATTTTCACGGTTCTGCGTTATAAATTGTAGTGAAACACTTGGGGGTTCAAAGCTCTCACAACACATCTAGATGAGTTCCTTAGGGGGTCTACTTTCTAAAATGATGTCACTTGTGGAGGGTTTCAATGTTTAGGCACATCAGTGGCTCTCCAAACGCAACATGGCGTCCCATCTCAATTCCTGTCAATTTTGCATTGAAAAGTCAAACGGCGATCCTTCCCTTCCGAGCTCTCCCATGCGCCCAAACAGTGGTTTATCCCCACATATGGGGTATCAGCGTACTCAGGACAAATTGTACAACAAGTTTTGGGGTCCATTTTCTCCTGTTACCTTTGGTAAAATAAAACAAATTGGAGCTGAAGTAAATTTTTTGTGAAAAAAAGTTAAATGTTCATTTTTATTTAAACATTCCAAAAATTCCTGTGAAACACCTGAAGGGTTAATAAACTTCTTGAATGTGGTTTTGAGAACCTTGAGAGGTGCAGTTTTTAGAATGGTGTCACACTTGGTTATTTTCTATCATATAGACCCCTCAAAATGACTTCAAATGAGATGTGGTCCCTAAAAAATAAATGGTGTTGTAAAAATGAGAAATTGCTGGTAAACTTTTAACCCTTATAACTCCCTAACAAAAAAAAAATTTGGTTCCAAAATTGTGCTGATGTAATGTAGACATGTGGGAAATGTTACTTATTAAGTATTTTGTGTGACATATCTCTGTGATTTAATTGCTTAAAAAGAGTTATAACCTCATAAAGGGACAGTGGTCAGAATTATAAAAATTGGCCTGGTCATTAACGTGCAAACCACCCTTGGGGGTAAAGGGGTTAATTGAAACTTCAATTCAAAGCTGTGCATGGCTCATGGCTGACTGCTTCTGTGCCATTAGCAAATTTCTACTCTGGGTCAATTGACACCATTTTTCATGGTGTCTGCCTCTAATTTTAGCTGTTTGTGAAGCTTTTTGTCATTTCATAAGGTGTTGCGTATATGTTTAGTTTGGTTTGGTCTCCCATTGAATTTAATGGGGTTCGGGTACGTTCGGCGAACCAAACCAAACCTTGAAAGGTTCACTTATCTCTACTGGAGAAGATGAACATACATGCAGCCAGTTATATAGCAATCAATGTGCAGCGAGTAGTATTGAGCATTCCGATACCGCAAGTATCGGGTATCGGCCGATATTTGCGGTATCGGAATTCCGATACCGAGTTCCGATATTTTCCGTATGTCGGATACCGGAATTGGAAGTTCCCAGAATTCAAACTGCCCGAACTCAGCCAATGAGGACTGATTAGAAGTGTGGGCACATCCTGTTCTGCATGGTGGGCATGTAACTCCTGGCATGGCTGTGATTGGCTGCTGAAATGATGTCATGCTGCAGTTTAAAAGTCACTGGCGCCATTTTGGGCTCACTCTGCTGTGAATTCAGTTAGGGACAGGACGCTGTGTTCTGACTGAGGGCCAGTTTAGAGATAGCGATTTGCTTCATTGTGCTTTACCCAGGCTAATTTAGCAACCGCTGTGTGAGAACCTTGCCTTGCAGTGCTGTTCACAGCTGTCTGCAAGGTCTCTATGTGAGTGCACATCGCTCTGTAGTCTGTGTGCAGCCACAGCCGGTTGTATTCAGCTCAGGGTCTGTCACTGCCTCATACCGTTCTATCCATTGTTCTTTTTTGGTATTAGTGCAGCCTGCTGCACTTTTTTTCAAATATTTCCTATTAGTGGCTTTCCACCCGTATCCAGCTACTTTGTGGAAAAACACTATATAGGATTACATAGAGGAGCTTTTTTTGGCCTTGCAGCGCCGTTTACGGCTGTCTTCACGGTCTCCGTGTGAGTGCACATCGCTCTGTAGTCTGTCCGCAGCCACAGCCGGTTGCAGTAAGCTCAGGGTGCGTCACTGCCTCATACCGTTAAATCCATTTTCCTTTTTTGCAATTAGTGCAGCCTGCTTCACATTTTTTCAAATATTTCCTAACGCATCGACTTCAATTAGTGCCACATCCTCTCAGGCACAGAGCACTGGAGAGCACCCTTCTGTCTCTTCACCACCTGCCAAATTGCCCAGGCAGTCAGAGAGCCCAGGACAGGAGCCAGCTCAACTTCTGTTCTGTGAATCTCTTGGCTTGGAAACAGGGGGCCAGCCAAGCAGCATTGGAGAAATGGAAGAAGAGGCAGTGTGCAGTGATGCCCAACAGCTTTGTCTCTCCGACTCTGAAGAGGCGGGTGGGCCAGTGCCTCCGGTCACCACACAGCAGTATGCATCTGATGATGAGACTCAGGTGCCACTTTCTGGTGCGTACTGTGCTGCCGAGACTACCCAGGAGGAGCAGTTGGTGGCAGAGGGTAGTGTAGATGATGAGGTCCTTGACCCATCGTGGTGTGAGGTACAGGAAGGTGGTGAGAGCAGCTCTGAGGAAGAGATTCCCCGAACGGGTCAAAAAGGGAGAGGGAGGGGGAAGACTGCGGTTCCTGTAGCCTCCACTTCGGCACCCGTTAGGAGCATGCCTCTTCCAAAAGCCAAAACAGGCGCTCCCGAGACTTGCAGTGCCTGGTCCTTTTTTGACACAGTTGCAGATGGCATTTGCTTTGTCAAATGCAAGGTGTGTCATCAGAAAGTCAAAAGAGGGAAAAATGTCAGCAACCTCAATACCACAAATATGTGGAAACATGTGCGGACCAAGCATGCGGTGGAGTTACAAAAACACACTGAAGACCTAGGCCAACCAACTGCGGCACCTACCACCTCTTCAGCTCGTGTTGTTGCCTCTTCCTCCACACACAGCTGGTTCGGCTTCCTCACAGGATCGCCATGGAAGAACCTCTGGCAATGTTGTCCAGAGACCCACAGTAATTCCACCCGCAGCACCACGTTCCCAGTCATCCTCACACTCCCAGCCCAGTCTACAGCCATCGGTAGTACAGGCAAGGGAGAAAAGGCGGCCATTCTCGGCAAACCACCCCCGAGCACAGGCTCTGAATGCTGGCATTGCAAAACTACTGTCCCTTGAAATGCTGTCATTCAGGCTGGTGGAGACTGACAGCTTCCGTATCTTGATGGCATTGGCAGTCCCACAATACAATGTGACCAGCCACTTTTATTTCAGCAGGCAAGCCGTCCCTGCCCTGCACAAGCATGTGGAGGGACACATAAAACACGCACTACTGAACGCCATCAGTAGCAAGGTCCACCTCACCACTGATGCGTGGACCAGTCACCATGGACAGGGGCGATACCTTTCTCTCACTGTCCACTGGGTTAATGTTGTTGAGCTGGGTACAGATCGTGCGAGTGGCGTAGGACGTGTTCTGCCAACTCCAAGGATTGCAGGAATCCAGTCTGTCCGCATTGACTCCTCCTCATACACAAGTTCCTCAGAATCATCGCTGCAGGAGCCGTCACAGTCCACCTCCACATGGACCCGTGAACGTTTACCTGTTACGACCGACATGAGCACAGCTGTGGCCAAACGTCAACAGGCCGTCTTGAAATTAATTTCTTTGGGGAATCGAAGCCACACAGCGCAGGAGCTCTGGAATGCCATCAAGCAGGAGAGCGACGTGTGCTTTGTGCCAGCGAATCTCCAGCCAGGCATGGTAGTGTGTGACAATGGCCGAAATCTGGTGGCAGCTCTGGCCCTAGGCAACCTCACTCACATCCCATGTCTGGCACATGTGCTCAACTTGGTCTTGCAGAGTTTTTTGAGGGACTATCTGGATCTTGATGCACTGCTGCACAAGGTCCACCTAGAGTGTGCTCACTTGCGGCGTTCCAGCATGGCAAGATCGTGCACTGCACTCTGCAGCACCGATTCCGCCTTCCGGAACATCGCATCATATGTGACCTACCCACCAGGTGGAATTCCACGTTACATATGTTGGAGCGGTTGTGTGAGCAGCAGCCAGCAGTAATGGAGTACCAGCTGCATCAGGCGCAAAGAAGTCACACTCCGCGCCATTCAGACTTCACAACCACTGAGTGGGCCACTATGAAGGACGTCTGCCAGGTTTTGCGTTCCTTCGATGATTCCACACGGATGGCCAGTGCAGATGATACACTAGTCAGCATGACTGTCCCCCTTATCGGCCTGCTTCAACAAACACTGCAAGCGCTAAGGGATGATGTTGTGGAAGAGGTGGAGGATGAGGAGTCACCAATTCCATCAGCTTCTGGACAGTCAGCGCTACGTGGTTCCTCACAAAGGCCTAGGCAGGGGACAGTTTGTGAGGAGGATGAGGAGGAGTCAATGGAGGAGGAAGACATCGGTCCAGAGGAGGGAATTACACAATTCTCCAGTAGTCAGTGTGTAGAGTGAGAGTGGTGTGATGCAGAGCAGGCAGAGATCACGCCTCAAGCAGGGGACAGCGTTTCTTGGCCAGTTGGCAGTCTGCAGCACATGGCTGATTACATGCTGCAGTGCCTGAGAAACGACCGCCGCATCGCCCACATTCTGAACACGGCTGATTATTGGGTGTACACCCTCCTAGATCCTCGCTACCGGGACAACTTACAAAGCCTCATAACACCATTGAACCGGGAGAGTAAAATGCGGGAGTACCAAGACACACTGGTGAATTCCATCATCTCCAGTCCAAGTGAGAGCAGTGCTGCTAGTGCTTTACAAAGCAGCTCAGTGCGTCGAGGCAGTGGAGGAAGCTCTGCACAAAGAGGGAGCAGTATCAGTACCTCAGCACAAGGCAAGACCAGTATGGCTCAACTGTGGCACAGTTTTGTGTGCCCGCCACACATGTCTACACCATCAGACAGCTCCAGTCAGCAGGAGGCAACGTTTCCGTCAGATGGTGACAGACTACATGTGTTGCCCTCTTACAGTACTCCCAGACGGCTCTTCCCCCTTCAAATTTTGGGTCTCTAAGCTGGATACATGGCCAGAGCTAAGCCAGTATGCATTGGAGGTGCTGGCTTGCCCTGCTGCTAGTGTATTATCGGAACGCATCTTTAGTGCCGCAGGTGGTGTACTAACAGACCGTCGCATGCGACTATCCTCCGATAACGTTGACCGGCTTACTTTTCTGAAAATGAACAAGGCCTGGATCTCGCAGGAATTCTTCCTCTTCCAGATTAAATAATTGGTTGGCTACAGTATCCAGGTCTCCTGTTGCGTTCATGTTTCTACCACCTGAACTGTAATCCCTGGGCTCCAACACTGCCAGTTGATGCTCAGAATTGCAGGCTGCACAGTCAAAACACATGACCCAGTGTTATTGGGTTTCAGTAACGTCAGCTGATCCCCAGCTGTGTAGCCGGCAATGTGTCCTGCGACCGCCACGCTGACACAACTACTGAAATTTAAGGGAACCTGTCCCCCCCAGGCGTTTGTTACTGAAAGAGCCACCTTGTGCAGCAGTAATGCTGCACAAGGAAAAGGTAGCTCTTTTAGTTTAGCTCCTTGCACACGCAGAACTTCACACTTATAAAATGTGTTCCCTCACACCGTGAGACCATCCCGGAGGTGGGACTTTCCTTCGTAATGGGACGCAGCACAGCCGTCATTCCTACCCCCTTGGTGCCATGCGCCGCCTCCTCAGCATTGTTTGAATCTGTCCCGTAGCCAGCGCTGTTATGTTATCCCTTGGTCATGCGCACTTACCGCTGCCCATCTTCTGATATCATTTGTTGTCAGGCTGCCTGCGCCTCTGCGGACGCGCTGCCTGAGATTCCGCTTCGCAGTCTCTTCTGCTTTAATCACACTGCGGGCCTGGGATCCATGGGCATGCCTCCTCTGTGTTTGAATCTGTCCCGGAGCCTGCGCTATTATGTTATCCCTTGGCCATGCACGTTTAGCGCTGCCCGTCTTCTGACATCATTTGTTGTCAGGATGGCTGCGCCTGTGTGACCGCCCTGCCCAAGATCACGCCCCGCAGTGTCTTATTTATTCTCACTGTGGGGCTGGGATTCATGGGCATGCGCAGTGCATATCTTCGCCTCTCACTCATCTCCTTCCGCCTTCTTCAGACTGTGCGGCTTCACGGCCGTGGCATGCGATAAGGGATCAGCTGACGCCGCACAGTCTAAAGCAGGCGTACGGACATGAGTGAGAGGCGAAGATATTTACTGCGCAAGGCCATGAATCCCAGCCCCGCAGTCAGAATAAATCAGAAGACACTGTGGGGCTGGGATTCATGGGCATGCGCAGTGCATATCTTCTCACCTCACTCATCTCCTTCCGCCTTCTTCAGACTGTGCGGCTTCACGGCCATGGCATGCGATAAGGAATCAGCTGTCGCCGCACAGTCTAAAGCAGGCGTAAGGACATGAGTGAGAGGCGAAGATATTTACTGTGCAAGGCCATGAATCCCAGCCCCGCAGTGTGAATAAATCGGAAGACACTGCGGGGCTGGGATACATGGGCATGCGCAGTGCATATCTTCGCCTCCCACTCATCTCCTTCCGCCTTCTTCAGACTGTGGGGCTTCACGGCCATGGCATGCGATAAGGGATCAGCTGACACCGTACAGTCTAAAGCAGGCGTAAGGACATGAGTGAGAGGTGAAGATATTTACTGCGCAAGGCCATGAATCCCAACCCCGCAGTCTGAATAAATTGGAAGACACTGTGGGGCTGGGATTCATGGGCATGCGCAGTAACAGCGCATGGCCAAGGGATAACACAACAGCGCAGACTCAGGAACACAAAAAAACAACGCTCAGGAGGCTGCGCCCAGCACCAAGGGGGTATTTTTGACAGCTGTGCTTCGTCTCATTAAGAAGGAAAGTCCCGCCTCCGAGACGGTTTCACGGTATGAGGGGGAAAATTTTAAAAGTATTTCATTCAGCGTGTGCAAGGAACATAATTAAAAGAGCCACCTTTTCCTTGTGCAGCATTACTGGTGGCTCTTCTAGTTGCTAACGCCTGGGTGGGTTTAAAGGCTCCCTTTCAATTTGCTCCAATTAGGCTTCGGCCTACACTCTGCTCCCCCTGCTGACCCTGGGCTCTAACACCGCCAGTTGGTGCTCGGAAGTGCTGGCTGCACAGAGAAAAACACTCTCCACTGTATCAGTGGGGTTCAGTAACGCCAGCTGTTCCCCTGCTGTGTAGCCGGCAACATGTCCTGCAAGCGCCACGCAGGCACAACAGACACTAAGCTGCCTCCAGTGCAGGCTTCGGCCTACACTCTGCTCCTCTGCTGTCCCTGGGCTCTATCACCGCCAGTTGGTGCTCAGAAGTGCTGGCTGCACAGAGAAAAACACTCGCCACTGTGTCAGTGGGGTTCAGCAACGCCAGCTGTTCCCCTGCTGTGTAGCCAGCAACGTGTCCTGCAAACGCCACACAGACACAACAGATATTAAACTGCCTCCAGTGCAGGCTTCGGCCAACCCTCTGCTCCTCCTTGATTCCCTGGGCTCTAACACCGCCAGTTGGTGCTCAGAAGTGCTGGCTGCACAGAGAAAAACACTCGCCACTGTGTCAATGGGGTTCAGCAACGCCAGCTGTTCCCCTGCTGTGTAGCCGGCAACGTGTCCTGCAAACGCCACGCAGACACAACAGATATTAAACTGCCTCCAGTGCAGGCTTCAGCCTACACTCTGCTGCCCCTGCTGACCCTTGGCTCCAACACCGCTAGTTGGGGCTCTAGGAAGACAATCTTTAATAGGTCCCCCTGGTTCCAGTACCGTCAGCTGGTTCCAGGCAGAGCCTTTGGCTTAGGTGCCTCCTTCTGGGTATCCAAGTTCCACCAACGTCAGGTGGTCCTTGGTAGTGCTTTCTGGCACGGGTACCTCCTGCTTAGTAACCGGGTTCCAGTAACGTCAGCTGGTCCTCGGTAGTTCCATTGGCTCTTGTACCTTCGGCTACCCATCTGGGATGCAGTACTGTCAGCTGGTTCTCGGCTGTGTCTTTTGCTCTTGTACCTTCTGCTCCCCATCATGGTTCCAGTATCATCAGCTAGTTCCGGGCAGAGCCTTTGGCTTAGATGCCTCCTTCTGGGTATCCGAGTTCCACCAACGTCAGGTGGTCCTTGGTAGTGCTTTCTGGCACGGGTACCTCCTGCTTAGTAACCGGGTTCCAGTAACGTCAGCTGGTCCTCGGTGTCTGAGAAGTAAAAAAGAAGGTGAAGGGCATGGAAGTAGTGAAACATCAATATCTGACAAAATAAAAAAAATCTTAACAAAGTCAATATCTTTGTAACTCCGAACGTCTTAAAAAAAAAAAATTAAAATTCCTGCTATTCTATTTGATTGGGCTAAACCTCTATGCCTTTAATGTCTCCGCCACCTCCCCCAATACATCCTACATTATTCTTAGTTGTTTTCCTTCATGTAGAATGAACCTACAAGGAAAGAAAGGGTTTATTTTAATTCCGATATTTTGGTCCCATTGACTTGCATTGGTATCGGGTTTCGGTATCGGCGATATCCGATATTTTTTTGAATATCGGCCGATCCAATCCGATACCGATACTTTCCAATATCGGAAGGTATTGCTCAACACTAGCAGCGAGATGATGCTATTTAGGTTTCTCAAAAAAAAAAGAACAGAAACAAAATAGTTTATGGGTTCGGTTAACCCTTAATAGGTACTCTTATTTTATAAAACGAATGAAATATGATACAGTAGATTATTTTCTAATACACTATGGCGCTGCAATATTATTCATCAAATGATTAAATAACACCCACATTTTTTGCAAAGAATTAGAAATTTCTGGAAAACAAAATAGAATGATCTAGAAATGGCAGCAGAGTGAGAAAACAAAGATTAACAGGAACAAGCACAAGTCCTCCCTTCCCCCAGTGCAGAGTGTTGCATGTGGCAGCGAGAGGAAATAAGCCGACCATCCCCCACACAGATCAGAGACTGAGCAGAGCAGAAACCTGAGGGCTGAGCCTATCCCTCCCCACCACAAGGCTAGAAACATGAGCAGCACACAAAGAACAGCTCAGAGAGACAGATAACACCACTCCCTCACTAAGGAAGTGTGTAATAACCAGAGAGCCTGTGCCTCCTCCTTATACAGGGGGACCCCACTATGACCTACAAAAAACACATTCCCAGCATGTCAGGCCTGTCACACCCTTATAGATGATATGGATCAGAAAGCTATCCCTCCACAGCTTACAGCTGAGTCATGTATGTTTAGTGCATCATTCATATGTACTTATAACGTGCTGCAGAGTGGTAGTCATGACTAGAGATGAGCTAACTTGTTCGGAAAACGTTTGCCAATCTCAAATTCGACATGAATGTAGCGCATTCGGATTTGTGTTCAGATTCCCGAGCATTTTACCTCAAAGTTGACAAAATTCGGACACAGTTTGGTAAATAATTGCGTTTCCACTAATGCTTTTGTTATGACTTTGGCTAGGATAGTGGTGCTGTATAATGAGCGGGATGGGTTTGATAAGGGGAGGGGCGGGAGAGGGGGAGTAGCTGCGGACTGTAATTTTTTTTAACATAATAGGTGGAGATTATGGCAGCCAATCAGAGTGCAGAAACTATCCACAATGATCAGACACAAGAGCTTCTGTCATTGGCTGCCAGAATCACATGTCCCTCTTCATATAAAAGCGGACATGTTATTAAGGCGCCATTTTGTCACTCTAACAATGCACAGAGGTTGCTCCTGCTGCAAGTAGTCAGTTAAATAGGGGGTTTATTGCCAGCTTGTTCAGCTAGATAGGATCCTGTGTGAAATCGTTCCTCCAGCATCTAACTCGTATGTGATAATAGTGTTGTTGTGCAGGCAGGAGGCCACATTTCCTAATCTAAATCGTTTGTGATAATAGTGTAGTGCAGGCAGAAGTTCAGATTTCCTAATCTATCCCGTTTGTGCTAATATTGTGTCCCAGGAAGGAAACCACATTTCATATTCTAAATAGTTTGTGCTAATATTGTGGTGCAGGCAGGAGGCCTCATTTTCTAGTCTAACTAATTTGTGCTAATTTGTGTTAATGCTGTGGCCAGCACCACACACCAGGCCACATTTCATAATCTAAATAGTTTGTCCTAATACTGTGGTGCAGACACTAGGCCACATTTGCTAAACCAACTCATTTGTGCTAATATTGTGCTGCAGGCAGGAGGCCACATTTCCTAATACACCGAAGGAAGGTAGCAGTCCGCTGCCAAAACGTGTAGTGGTTTAATAAAAGGTTTGTTTACCACTAATCTATTGCAGTGTGCTTTATAGCCATAGCACTCCTTAAATTGACCACATACATATATTTTTCCAAAAAACGTTGATAATCCTTTTGAGGGATTGTGGCTGGAGCAGCTCTGGGTCAAAGAATTTCATCTCCAGGCAACAGGTGGGTGGGTGAGCCTGGGGGCCAGTATATGACAGCTACTCTGAGGCAGAGGGGATGAAAGAGCCTGATGGTGTGGACCTCAAAAGAAAGTGAATGAGAGTGATGGAGCTGGGGGATGACCTGGAAAGTGCATAGTGGGGACAGGAGTATGCCGACTCCATGCATATATTTTTTTCAAAAAACGGTGATATTCCCCTTGAGGGATTGTGGCTGGAGCAGCTTGGGGCCATAGAGTTTATCTGCAGGCAACAGGACCTGAAGTGACATCACATCCTGTGAAGTGGCATCATGTGACTGGATCTTGGGCCCACGTGACCAGACCAGGAAGCACAGCACAGGAGCAGTCCCGGAGCAGCAGAGCAGGAGTGCACGGAGACGTCCGCTATCGGGAGTTGTGCAGGGGTGCACAACCCTTCCAGGTGAGAGGCTAATCCCCCACCTTTCATTGAAACATACCAATTAAACCACCTGGTGCTTCTCATTCTGCTCTCTTCCATGTTTATGGTTTTATATACATAACAATATTGTGGTGAAGGCAGGAGGACATATTTTCTAATATAAATCATTTGTTCTAATATTGTGGTGCAGGCGGGAGGCCACATTTCCTAATCTAAATCGTTTGTAATAATAGTGGGGAGCAGACAGGAGTCCACATTTCTTAATCTAACACATAGGTGCTAATGTGGTGCAGACAGGAGGCCACATTTCCTATTTTAAGTCAATTGTGCTAATATTGTGGTGCAGGCAGGATGCCACATTTCCTAATTCAAATTGTTTGTGCTAATATTGTGGTGCAGGCAGGAGGCCACATTTCCTAATCTAATTCATTTGTACTAATATTGTGGTCCAGGCAGGAGGCCACATTTCCTAATTCAAATCGTTTGTGCTAATATTGTGGTGCAAGCAGGAGGATATATTTCCTAATCTAAATTGTTTGTGCTAATACTATGATGCAGGAACCAGGCCACATTTCATAATCTAAATTATTTGTGTATTTTGTTCTAATATTGTGATGTATGAATGAGGCCACATTTTCTATTCTAAATAGTTTGTGCTAATATTGTGGTGCATGCAGGAAGCCACATTTCAGAATCTAAATCATTTGTTTTAATACTGTGGTCCAGACACCAGTTCACATTTCTGAATCTAAATAATTTCTGCTAACTCTGTGGTCCAGACACACTATTTCAGCAAATAAATACTGATTGTTAATTTAGTTACAGGTGACTGGCAGGTCTGGGCCTAGGGCTGTGAAATAGCTGGTTAAAAGAGGGGAAGAGTACATCCAACATGAGTGGGAAAAAAGCGAGGTCATGGTGAAAGTGGGAATAGGCTTGGTGTTCAACATGTACTGTATGTGAGTTAGGTGGTAATGTTACTGAAAGCTCTACTGAACAAACACTGTCTCATCCTACCCAAAGACAACTGATAACATCTGTTACAGGAAGCGCTACAACTCCCTTTCTTTGGCAGCCGAACAGCAGTACTCCTTGTTGATGAGAGCCAAAAAGAGCCTGTGGAAGGGAAGTGCTGCATCAAGTGGCTTCTCCTCTTCCTTCAGCTTAACTTCCCACAATGTACAATCCTCAGAGGTGGCAACTCAATTACCCTTGTTTCCCTCCACGCCCAAATGACTGTGGGGAATCAGTCTCTATGCATTATCCGGCACATGC
This sequence comes from Ranitomeya variabilis, assembly GCF_051348905.1. NCBI lineage: Eukaryota > Metazoa > Chordata > Amphibia > Anura > Dendrobatidae > Ranitomeya > Ranitomeya variabilis. The sequence goes on along the minus strand of NC_135239.1, from coordinate 147,093,358 downwards.
GTTATCAACATGACTTAGTCTCAGAATCTCACTATGCTAAAATGCGAATTAACGGGCCTTGCCAACCACCGGTGGTCCCATCAACAGCATCTGCTGCTTCTTCCTCCTCCATAACTGTGTCAAGTGTTCTCTCCAAGGACTTTGGCACCAGAATCTGCACTTATTTATCCCCTACAATTGGGGTGAGTGAGAGCCCGTCAGCTGTTATGGAAGTTGAGATGCCTGCTGTTTTTGTTTCACTGAGCTCACCACATCTTTCTCCATCCACCATAACATCTCCGCCTGCACCTCATTCACAGTCCAGCAGTTTGTCCTGTTCACCCTACTCCACCCTCTTTCAGCACAGCAGCTAGTCCTCAGTCCCACAGTTGTGGTCACGTAAAAGAATGTTTACTCTTACACATGCCAAAGCTAAGAGCTTGAACTCCGCTATCTCCAATCTGTTTGCCATGGAAATGCTGCCTTTCTGCCTGGAGGATACAGACAGTTTCCAAAAGCTGATGGCCGTCACAGTCATCCATTACCAGTTGCCCAGTCCCAATTACTTCTCTAAGAATGCTGTGCCTGCACTACACCAGCATGTTGCAGATAACATTACCCATTCCTTGAAAAAATTCTATGTCAGCCAGGGTGCATTTCACCACTGACATCAGGACAAGCAACCATGGCCAGGGGCATTACATCTCACTGCCTGAGCACTGGGTGACTCTGGTGGCTGTCTACTGAAATGCTTCCTGCTCCTAATTAAATAGGAGGCTTTGCAGGCAGGGAAAAATTAGATGGTATGTGCAAATAGAAAAAAAAAGAGCATGAACCGCACATCCCAAAATCATACGTTGATCTAAAGCCGCTAAGCAAAAATTTAAATACTGAACATGAGGTTTTCAGTTTAACATTCTGATCAGACTGTATGAAGCCCACTGCCCCTTCACGGCAAACCTCGTAGTGGGTCCTAACGCCCTAACGGAGCGGAACCGTGCGGCGACCACCGCCGCAGCGGCCATGCACCAGCAGGGCGGACGGCCTGTTGCCCCACAGCACCCATGCTGCGAGACTGAGTCCCCAAGACTCCAGACCACGCCGCCCCACCAGCACAAAGCCACAGCAACAATGGCCGCCACACAGCACCAGCACCAAAATGAAGGGAGCATTTAAACTCACCTTCCTCCAGCTCTTCAGTGAGAGCCAACATGGGCTAGACCCCTTACTTTGCAGTCTCCTGCTAATTAAAATCACCTGAGCCAAATGGGAGGAGTGCTGGTCCAAAAAAAGAGACAAGTACATGCTATGTGCAAAAACAAAAAAAAGAGCATGAACCGCACATCCCAAAATCATACGTTGATCAAAAGCCGCTAGGCAAAAATTTAAATACTGAACATGAGGTTTTCAGTTTAACATTCTGATCAGACTGTATTCTGAAAAATTAGATGGAGCAAGAAATTATACTGAGTGGTGCTACACAGCCCAGCCTCATCTCATCTTCTCAAAGCTGATTGGGTGATGAGGAGTAGGAACAGGGCTGGTTGACTGTGTAACAAATGGCAGTACCCACACCACCTTCATCCCATCTGTTCAGCGTGGATGGCCTAAAGATGAGGAGGGCAAGGAGGACAACATGGACAGTCTTCCTCTTGGTGGGGACAGGGAAGTCTTGGCTGTTGGTAGTCTGGCAAATATGGATGACTTTATGCTCTGCTCCCTTTCTTGTGACCCTCACGTTGTACGCATTTTGGCCAACACTAATTACAGGTTGGTCACCTTTTTAGACGATACAAAGAGAACTTTACATCTCTCCTTCCCATGACAGAAAGGTGTAATAGAATGTTGCAGTACCAGAAGACCCTAGTTAGAAAAGGGAGACACACACAAGATGCATCAGAGACAGGAGACAGTTTTCTCAGGTCCTCCCATCGCCCAGTCTCTGATGACAGGGTACTCTGACAAGGACAGAAAAGTTTTGGAAGATGCTGATGGAATATCATGCTGACCGTATCTGTGATTCCTCTGTGCCTTACCACTATTGGGTATCCAAGCTAGACACGTGGCATGAACTGTCTCTCTACACCTTTGAGGTCTTGGCCTGCCCTGCTGCTAGCGTTTTGTCAGAGCCAGTTTTTAGTTCCACTGGGGGTATTATAATTCATAGGTGCATCCACATATCAACTGAAAATGCTGACAAGCTGTCTCTTATAAAAATGAACAAGGGCTGGATCGGGTCAGACTTCTCTACCACACTGAATGACTGCAGCATAGCAAACTCAAAACCAGTGTTTTCTTTATTTTTTGTGGTCTATTCCCATGCACCCCTTCCCACACAAACATGGGTATATGCTTCAGGATTTTGTCTTTTGTGTCATCCTTCTCATATACTGACATATCAACAGGGTGAACATGGTACACTCGCTATAAATTTTTTAAGGGTATTTATGATGCCTGTATTAACAATTTTTAAAAGGCCTACCTCTTAACATTCATATATATATATATATATATATATATATATATATATATATATATATACCCCCAGGGATAAATGGTTTTTAGCCTATGTACTTAGTGCATGTACATTACCATTCTACCATTTTTGTCCGGGGTTCAAGCTGTTATACAGGGGTGATGCATCTGGATATATGCTCATCATCCTCCACAGCCAACAGTCAGTCATGATGATATGAAATGATCTGAACGCTGTGTTTTTTTCCATTTTAATCCTTTTTTTTTATTTGTAATTGTATTGTACATATAATAATGGTCTCCTTTATAATATCTTTTTATACTTTGTAAACACTGCCTACCTTTTTTTTGGAGTAAAATATACAATTTATTAGCTTGTCTCTCCTTGTTCTATAGCGAACTGTCACATCCTCTGAGGTGAATTACTACTGATTTGGATTGGCGCCGGACCCTTCAATACTTGGAAAATCGGAGCTGGTGGCAGCATACCTTGCTCTGTGCCATTGGGCATCTTTGCAGCGACCAGCGGCATTGATAATTATTGTTCCCGCCTGTGTGGGAGTAGTTCTATCGCCTTCGCTGCAGCGTGCCCAATAGGCAGTACATAGCAGGCAGCCCTTCTGGCGACCAGTTACCCTAGGTGCAGTACCCTGACTAACCTGAGAGTAAGGGGCGTCAGAGAGCTGCAAGTTCCAAACCGGAACTGGGAAGTGGGATATAGATAAATCCCCTTCAAAAGGAACCAGGGGCAACCAAACAACCCCGGTTTGTGACAAATTGGTGAGAGCGGTGGGGATAATAAACGTATCTTCCCTGCGAACCGTGACAGATTGGTGGGATCCCTGATATATCCGGTGGGATCCGTGACATATTGATGGAATGTAAGCCCACAAGGGCAGGATCCTCTCCCCTCTGTATCAGTCTGTCATTATTAGTTTACTGTAAGTGATATTTGTATTTTGATGTAACGCCATCTAATGTACAGCACCATGGAATTAATGGTGCTATATCAATAAATAATAATAATAATAATTCTAGGATTCCCGCTCCTTAATAATGGGAAAAACAAAATTCTGAAGCCCTCCAATACATCTCTTGAAAGGGATATTGGAGCGTCTAATTCTAATTTTTGACATCTTTTGCACTTAGTGCATACGTTTTACCAGTGTAGGAAACCCACTCCTTAGTAATGGGAATGCTTTTATGAGGCTCCACTTTCTAGTTGAGGGAACATTTTTGGAAACCAAGAGAGCTGAAAGGTTCTTTTAGTATATGTTCCAGTACTTTGTTGTGTGCTATCAGGTGGTCGTCACATAGGGAGTTCTCACATTGCATATAGGATTTCATAGCCGGGACAGGAGACTTTGTACAGTAAGTAGATTAGAACCTGGTCCTCTCCATATCAGTCTGAGTAGATGCAAAATGCTCCACTATATTTCCCAGCAGTAAAGATGGGCCCCCAATTCAAGTGAATGGAGTCCGGGTTCGGGTATGGGTACTGTTCTGGTACCAGAACTCAATCTTTTTGTAACTGTTTGGCTAAACCCGCCAGACCTGAATATCCAGGTGTGTCCGCCCATCTCTACCCAGCAGGGTTGATGAAATGACAGTTCTTGATGCTGCTAAATTAACCCCTTCCCGACCTGTGACACAGCGTATGCGTCATGAAAGTCGGTGCCAATCCGACCTGTGACGCATATGCTGTGTCACAGAATGATCGCGTCCCTGCAGATCGGGTAAAGGGGTTAACTCCCATTTTACCCGATCTGCAGAGACAGGGGGAGTGGTACTTCAGCCCAGGGGGGGTGGCTTCACCCCCCCGTGGCTACGATCGCTCTGATTGGCTGTTGAAAGTGAAACTGCCAATCAGAGCGATTTGTAATATTTCACCTATGAAAATGGTGAAATATTACAATCCAGCCATGGCCGATGCTGCAATAGCATCTGCCATGGCTGGAGACCCCGATCTGCCCCCACCCCACCCCACCGATTGCCTCCCCAGTCGTTCTTTTTGCCCCGATCTCCGTTCCGCTCCCCTCCTCCCTCCTGTCGGCTCCCCCGGTCCTCCTGTCCGCTCCCCAGGTCCTCCGATCCCCCCCCCCCCCGTGTTCCGGTCCCACCCCCCCATACTTACCTAGCTCCGATGTCCCTCCCGGTGTCCGGCCGTCTGCTTCATGGGCGCCGCCATCTTGGAAAATGGCGGGCGCATGCGCAGTGCGCCCGCCGAATCTGCCAGCCGGCAGATTCGTTCCTGCACATTTTGGTCGCTGTGATAAGTTCTATCACAGCGATCAAAATAAAAAAAATAGTAAATAAATCACCCCCTTTATCACCCCCATAGGTAGGGACAATAATAAAATACAGAAAATATAATTATTTTTGTTTTTCCATTAGGGTTAGGGGTAGGGTTAGGGGTAGGGTTAGGGGTAGGGTTAGGGGTAGGGTTAGGGGTAGGGTTGCACTTAGGGTTGCACTTAGGGCTAGGGTTGCACTTAGGGTTGCACTTAGGGCTAGGGTTGCACTTAGGGTTGCACTTAGGGTTGCACTTAGGGCTAGGGTTGCACTTAGGGTTGCACTTAGGGTTGCACTTAGGGCTAGGGTTGCACTTAGGGTTGCACTTAGGGTTGCACTTAGGGCTAGGGTTGCACTTAGGGTTGCACTTAGGGTTGCACTTAGGGTTGCACTTAGGGCTAGGGTTGCACTTAGGGTTGCACTTAGGGTTGCACTTAAGGTTGCACTTAGGGCTAGGGTTGCACTTAGGGCTAGGGTTGCACTTAGGGCTAGGGTTGCACTTAGGGCTAGGGTTGCACTTAGGGCTAGGGTTGCACTTAGGGCTAGGGTTAGAATTAGGGTTAGAATTAGGGTTAGGGTTGGAATTAGGGTTAGAATTAGGCTATGTGCACACGGTGCGGATTTGGCTGCGGATCCGCAGCGGATTGGTCGCTGCGGATTCGTATCAGTTTTCCATCACGTTTACAGTACCACGTAAACCTATGGAAAACCAAATCCGCTGTGCCCATGGTGCGGAAAATACAGCGCGGAAACGCTGCGTTGTATTTTCCGCAGCATGTCAATTCTTTGTGCAATTCTGCAGCGTTTTACACCTGCTCCATAATAGGAATCCGCAAGTGAAATCCACACAAAAAACACTGGAAATCCGCGGTAAATCTGCAGGTAAAGCGCAGTGCGTTTTACCTGCAGATTTTTCAAAAACTGCGGAAAAATCCACACAAATCCGCAACGTGAGCACATAGCCTTAGGGTTGGAATTAGGGGTAAGACTAGGGTTAGGGGTGTGTTGGGGTTAGGGTTGTGGTTAGGGTTGGGATTAGAGTTAGGGGTGTGTTGGGGTTAGTGTTGGAGTTAGAATTGAGGGGTTTCCACTTTTTAGGCACATCAGGGGGTCTCAAAACGTGACACGGCGCCACCATTGATTCCAGCCAATCTTGCGTTGAAAAAGTAAAATGGTGCTCTCTCCCTTCCGAGCCCCGACGTGTGCCCAAACAGTGGTTTACCCCCACATATGGGGTACCAGCGTACTCAGAAGAAACTGATCAACAACTTTTGGGGTCCAATTTCTCCTGTAACCCTTGGGAAAATAAAAAATTGCGGGCTAAAAAATTATTTTTGAGGAAAGAAAAATGATTTTTTATTTTCACGGCTCTGCGTTATAAACTTCTGTGAAGCACTTGGGGGTTCAAAGTGCTCACCACACATCTAGATAAGTTCCCTTGGGGGTTTAGTTTCCAAAATGGGGTCACTTGTGGGGAGTTTCTACTGTTTAGGCACATCAGGGGCTCTGCAAACGCAACGTGATGCCCGCAGAGCATTCCATCAAAGTCTGCATTTCAAAACGTCACTACTTCACTTCCAAGCTCCGGCATGTGCCCAAACAGTGGTTTACCCCCACATATGGGGTATCACCGTACTCAGGAGAAACTGGACAATAACTCTTGGGGTCAAATTTCTCCTGTTACCCTTGGGAAAATAAAAAAATCAGGGCTAAAAAAAATTTTTTGAGGAAAGAAAACATATTTATTATTTTCACGGCTCTGCGTTATAAACTTCTGTGAAGCACTTAGGGGTTCAAAGTGCTCACCACACATCTAGATAAGTTCCCTTGGGGGTTTAGTTTCCAAAATGGGGTCACTTGTGGGGGGTTTCTACTGTTTAGGCACATCAGGGGCTCTGCAAACGCAACGTGACGCCCGCAGAGCATTCCATCAAAGTCTGCATTTCAAAACGTCACTACTTCCCTTCCGAACCCCGACGTGTGCCCAATCAGTGGTTTACCCCCACATATGGGGTATCAGCGTACTCAAGAGAAACTGGACAACAACTATTGGGGTCAAATTTCCCCTGTTACCCTTGGGAAAATAAAAAATTCAGGGCTAAAAAAAATTTTTTGAGAAAAGAAAAATTATTTTTTTATTTTCATGGCTCTGCGTTATAAACTTCTGTGAAGCACTTGGTGGTTCAAAGTGCTCACCACACATCTAGATTAGTTCCTTGGGAGGTCTAGTTTCCAAAATGGGGTCACTTATGGGGAAGCTCCAATGTTTAGAGACACAGGGGCTCTCCAAACGCGACATGGTGTCTGCTAATGATTGGAGCTAATTTTCCATTCAAAAAGCCAAATGGCGTGCCTTCCCTTCCAAGCCCTGCCGTGCACCCAAACAGTGGTTTACCCCCACATATGGGGTATCATCGTACTCAGGACAAACTGGTCAACAACATTTGGGGTCCAATTTCTCCTGTTACCCTTGGGAAAATAAAAAATTATGGGCTAAAAATCATTTTTGAGGAAAGAAAAATTATTTTTTATTTTCACGGCTCTGCGTTATAAACTTCTGTGAAGCACTTGTTGGTTTAAAGTGCTCACTATGCATCTAGATAAGTTCCTTGGGGGGTCTAGTTTCCAAAATGGGGTCACTTGTGGGGGAGCTCCAATGTTTAGGCACACAGGGGCTCTCCAAACGCGACATGGTGTCCGCTAACGATTGGAGCTACTTTTCCATTCAAAAAGTCAAATGGCGCGCCTTCCCTTCCGAGCCTTGCCATGCGCCCAAACAGTGGTTTACCCCCACATATGAGGTATCGGCGTACTCAGGAGAAATTGCCCAACAAATTTTAGGATCCATTTTATCCTGTCGCCCATGTGAAAATTAAAAAATTGAGGCTAAAAGAATTTTTTTGTGAAAAAAAAGTACTTTTTCATTTTTACGGATCAATTTGTGAAGCACCTGAGGGTTTAAAGTGCTCACTATGCATCTAGATAAGTTCCTTGGGGGGTCTCCTTTCCAAAATGGGGTCACTTGTGGGGAAGCTCCAATGTTTAGGCACACAAGGGCTCTCCAAACGCGACATGGTGTCCGCTAACGATGGAGATAATTTTTCATTCAAATAGTCAAATGGCGCTCCTTCCCTTCCGAGACTTACCATGTGCCCAAACAGTGGTTTACCCCCACATGTGAGGTATCAGTGTACTCAGGAGAAATTGCCCAACAAATTTTAGGATCCATTTTATCCTGTTGCCCATGTGAAAATTAAAAAATTGAGGCTAAAATAATTTTTTTGTGAAAAAAAAGTACTTTTTCATTTTTACGAATCAATTTGTGAAGCACCTGGGGGTTTAAAGTGCTCACTATGCATCTAGATAAGTTCCTTGGGGTGTCTAGTTTCCAAAATGGGGTCACTTGTGGGGGAGCTCCAATGTTTAGGCACACGGGGCTCTCCAAACGCGACATGGTGTCCGCTAAAGATTGGAGCCAATTTTTCATTCAAAAAGTCAAATGGCGCTCCTTCCCTTCCGAGTTCTGCCGTGCGCCCAAACAGTGGTTTACCCCCACATATGAGGTATCAGCGTACTCAGAACAAATTGGACAACAACTTTCGTGGTCCAGTTTCTCCTTTTACCCTTGGGAAAATAAAAAAATTGTTGCTAAAAGATCATTTTTGTGACTAAAAAGTTAAATGTTCATTTTTTCCTTCCATGTTGCTTCTGCTGCTGTGAAACACCTGAAGGGTTAATAAACTTCTTGAATGTGGTTTTGAGCACCTTGAGGGGTGCAGTTTTTAGAATGGTGTCACTTTTGGGTATTTTCAGCCATTTAGAACCCTCAAATTGACTTCAAATGTGAGGTGGTCCCTAAAAAAAAATGGTTTTGTAAATTTTGTTGTAAAAATGAGAAATCACTGGTCAAATTTTAACCCTTATAACTTCCTAGCAAAAAAAAATGTTGTTTCCAAAATTGTGCTAATGTAAAGTAGACATGTGGGAAATGTTATTTATTAACTATTTTGTGTCACATAACTCTCTGGTTTAACAGAACAAAAATTCAAAATGTGAAAATTGCAAAATTTTCAAAATTTTCGCCAAATTTCCATTTTTTTCACAAATAAACGCAGACATTATCGACCTAAATTTACCACTAACATGAAGCCTAATATGTCACGAAAAAAAAAACTCAGAATCGCTACGATCCGTTGAAGCGTTCCCGAGTTATTACCTCATAAAGGGACACTGGTCAGAATTGCAAAAAACGGCAAGGTCATTAAGGCCAAAATAGGCTGGGTCATGAAGGGGTTAAACTAATCACTTTTTTCAGGACTAATTCAAATGGATTCTATTCTGTTATAATAACTCTTATCTGCACTTTGTCTATGGTGAGGTGTGGCAGTAGGGATAGTGTATGACAAGCATCTAGTCAGGGATTATTGCCTTATAAATTCTAAGCCTTGCTGCTGTTTTTTTTCCATATACTCATTGACGGATTCTTTTTTTTTTACAGTGATCTGTACTCAGAAATTCATCAAAGCTGCCAGTGTTACTTGCGTTCCTCAAGAGTTTGCTGCTGCCACGTGCAAAATACCTTTTCAAGGCAAGTTCAAATCCCTTCTATATTCTACAATAATACCTCTCTTATCTGCAATTCATCTACTGTGAGGTTTTGCAGTAGGTATAGCATATGCCAGGCATTTACTCAGGGACTATTGACTTATAAAATCTAAGCCTTGCCTCTGCTTTCTTCCATGGACTCACTGACTGATTCATGCTTTTTATGATGTTCGGTTCTCAGAAATTCTTCAAGGCAGGCAAAATTAACTGGTTTAATGTGTCCATTCACAGTTTCTCTATAGCATCTAAATGTAAGAGGTAATGGTGTGACACTTTATGCTACTGGAGCTGGAATTATCACTTCTGAACTCTTGAGTGCTCAGTTTCCATCTTTTTGTGGATGCTTCTTAAAGTATGTTTGGGGTCATTGTCCTGCTGAAAGATCCATAACCTAGGATGTAAACCCAGTTTTCAGACCCCAGGCAGTAGATTGCAACCCATAGTCCTTTGGAAAACTTCACATTTCATCATGTATTGCACACAGTCAAACCACCCGGGGCCAGAGGCAGCAAAACAACCCCGAAATATCTTTGAACGTCCATCATATTTCACTGCAACTACTGTGTTCTTTTATTTGTAGGCCTCATTTCATTTACAGTGAACAGTAGAATGATGTGCTTTACCGAAAAACTCTATCCTTATCTCATGTGAGATTGCAGCACACCTCAAATGGTCCTACTTTCCCTTACGCGTTACGGAGATAGTGCTGTCTCCTTCATCTTCTGAAGGAGACAGCAATATCTCCGTAACGCGTAAGGGAAAGTACGATCCTTTGGGAGTCCGCGTACACGAACAATGAGTGATAATAATAATAATCTTTATTTTTATATAGCGCTAACTTATTCCGCAGCGCTTTACAGTTTGCGCACATTATGATCACTGTCCCCAATGGGGCTCACAATCTAAATTCCCTATCAGTATGTCTTTGGAATGTGGGAGGAAACCGGAGTACCCGGAGGAAACCCACGCAAACACGGGGACAACACACAAACTCCAGTGATGACATATGCCGACTGCTCCTACACGCGGCACGAACCACATCGGGTGAGTCACCGCCCTGGACTCTCCTGCTTTGAGGTGTGCTGCAATGAACTTCTGAGATTTCTTTCCACCAACTTGTGTGAGTATCTTCCCTATACCTATTTGTGTTACAAGTTTAACACCGTGCTTCACTATTTGCAAGCATCAGTGGCATAGTCTGTGCTGCATAGAACTGTAACAGGATTAAATGTTAGTTTATTTTGCTGTCCTGTGGCTATGGCAACACAAAGATCAAAACTGTGGACGCCTATTGAACTATGTCTGTCAGCTGTGGCTAATAACTATTAAAGAATTGTCCCTATAAAGGGTTTAACCAAAATCAACAAAAAATATTATATGGACAGCTCCATTAACGATTGGTTTTGGTAAATAATGAACTGTGCTTGCCAAACGTGGTATTCACTTTATCAACTACGGCTATTGGATAACGAATTATCATTGCATGGTGTTTGATGTTTAACTATATGTGTTTGTTGTTTTGAATGTATCCTTTTTTATTGAAATTTGCTATTCGTGACTAACAATTCAAATTATCAAGCAGGCATTTGCACAATTGATGGGGATTAGTGTGAATGATATCTTATAGGACTAAATACCATTCATTCTAATTTTAAACTTCAAAAAAATGTCTTCATTACTTTACATCTATTTTAAAATTCCCAAGTTTAAAAAAATGGCAGCATTCCAATTAATCGAGAAAAATAGAGTGTTATATGTGTCCACACAAAATAATGTTTTAGTTTGAACCCCTGAGAACCTTCTTTAAGCAAAAAACAATCTAGGGATTGGAGCTGAATCGCTGCTGTGTGTGAGCAAATATGAATCCCTATATTATCACTATCTTTTTTCACAGATAAATTCAAGACGAGAATATTTTTCATAAATTTGTATGTTTAGTAGTGTTGAGCGATACCTTCCGATACTTGAAAGTATCGGTATCGGATAGTATCGGCTGATATCTGAAAAGTATCGGATATCGCCGATACCGATACCCGATACCAATACAAGTCAATGGGACTCAAGTATCAGAAGGTATCCTGGATGGTTCCCAGGGTCTGAAGGAGAGGAAACTCTCCTTCAGGCCCTGGGATCCATATTAATGTAAAAAATAAAGAATTAAAATAATAAATATGGATATACTCACCTCTCCGGCGGCCCCTGGACCTTACCGCTGTTAACCGGCAGCCTCCGTTCCTAAGAATGAGGAGTTTAGGACCTTCGATGATGTCGCGGCTGACGTCGCGGCTTCTGATTGGTCGCGTGACCGCTCATGTGAAGCCGCGACGTCATCGAAGGCCCTTCACGCGCTCATTCTTAGGAACGGAGGCTGCCGGTTACATCTGTAAGGTCCAGGGCCGCCGGAGAGGTGAGTATACCCATATTTTTTATTTTAATTCTTTATTTTTTACATGAAGATGGATCCGATTCCGATTTCCGATATCACAAAAGTATCGGAACTCGGTATCGGAATTCCGATACTTGCGGTATCGGAATGCTCAACACTAATGTTTAGCCAACGGACCTGAAGGTTTTCAGCTCTCGGGTTTTACTACTTGGATTGTAAAATTTGGATTTGTATTGCACTCCCATGTATTGAATCCTTTTGTATATTTCATATAAGATTTTAATCAAAGAAATAGAATGATCTAGAAAACAAACAAAATGGTCTAGAAACAGCAGCAAACCCAGAAAAGAATCCTTAGCAGGAACAAGGACTAGTCCTCCCTTCCCCCAGTGCAGCGTTCTGCATAACCAATTTCCATCCCTCCCCCACACAGATCAGAGACTGAGCAGAGCAGAAGCCTGAGCACTGAGCCTATCCCTCCCCCACCACAAGGCTAGAAACATGAGCAGCACACAAAGAACAGCTCACAGAGAGATAACGCCACTCCCTTACTATGGAAGTGTGTAATAAGCAGAGTCTGTGCCTCCTCCTTATACAGGGGATCAGGAGCACAGAGTCCGTGTATCCCCACCTTACAGATGAATCACACAGATATAATACACAACCCCCCTATGACCAACAAAATAGAAATGTGCAGCATGTCCGGCCTGTCGCACCCTTACATATGACACGGATATAAAAGCTATCCTTCCCCAGCACACAGCTGAGTCGTATGAATGGCTGCTGTATCCTGCACATGTGCCATGTACAGATGAAACGTATCCTCCTCTACATGCTTCCATGGCTGCATCTAATGTATAAGTTAAAGCGCAAAGACTCTAACCAGCATATCCACAGGAATACATGCAGGAGTTAGTTGTGTTCCATTCCTGTTAAAGGGGTCCTCTCTCATTTGGAAGTTATCCTTTATTCGTGGGATAGGTGATAACTTCCTTATCACTGGGACCCTCACTGATCCCAAGAACGGGTCATCTGTTCTAGTCAGTCTTATGAGAATCCCACAGATCGGCCGAGATCAGTGCTTGCCTTTCTCCAACAGTCCCATTAAGAATGAATAAGGTGGCAGTGCACATGATTGAACACCACTTCTTCAGAGCCACAAGTCTCCTGATTGGTGGGGGCATCAGCAGTCGGACCCCCAGCGATCAGGAATTAATAAAGCTTCCACACTTTAGAAAACCTCTTTAAACCAAGCCACACCATGGAGAAATCATTGCCTCCGTAAGCAATGACTGTCTGTAGTCCTACGTGCTACTACATAAGAAGCAATATCACTGCTGGTGCTAATGAGCGACCGTTCTATACGTACAGATACGGTTACATACACTGGGATTTGTTGTTCAGCCCTTGCAGAACTCGGCTGATAACACAACTCCATGAACCTAGAGATTCTGTGCTTTATCACTGACTGAACAAACAGGATAACAATGAGTAATCAGCTCTGGGAGGGAACAGGTAAGGCTTCTTTCACATTTGCGGTTGTGTCCGCAGCGTTTCTTCCGCAAATATCCACATGTGTTTTGTATTCCTATAAATAACATTAGAAACACATGCGTTTTTGTGTGTTCGCGTTTTTCCGCGTTTAACGACACATGCGTCGTCTAGTCGTCTGCGTCTGGGCGCGGAAATGCAACATGTAGTAATTTTTAGAGGCGTCAATTTGCCGCCTGGAAATGTATGCGGTCGATTGCGTAAGGTTTGCGCCGAAAAAACGCATTGTAGTCTATGTAAACGCATGCATTTTTAAGCACATGCGTTTGGTTGCGTTTTTCAACGCATGCGTTTCAATTGAGAAAAACATGTCTAGACACTGATAAGCCACCCCCCACATACAAGGTGATAAAGGGAGGTAGTGGACATTTGTAGTTCACTACTCAGCAGACTGCCTTGCAGACGAGACGCCCCACAACACCTTGGAGCAGCAAACAAGCCTCAGAACAATGTGAGTATACCCTATCCAATGCCTTTCTTTTCAATTTTCTTTCTCTACACGTCCTAATTTCTGCCATTTCTTTCTTTCTGCATGCATCAGAATGTCTTCTTCTTCTGATGATGATGAGCAAACGCCTGGGCCTGCACAAGGGGAACATGTCAGCGAAGTGAGTATTCACCTCCTCAGATTGGTAAGTATTCACTGTCACATCTACACATATGACAATGTATATATTCCTTTTTTCAGACCACTTCTTCTTCCCATCCACCGCACCCAAACAGTTGGGGAAATCACAAACAGTCCAAAATGTATCAGCAATTTCCATCCACATGTCCTCCGTGGGTATGGGTATAAATTCTTCACGGAGAATGGTCCATAAAGCCCGGCAGGTGTCAAAAACAATTCCAGACAGGGTGGAAATTCCAAGGCGGTACTGGAAATGGAGGGATGACAAGCTCTCTCCAGTTGCAAGAAATCTGTAGAAAGAAAAAATAATTTACAAAAATGCAAAGAATACATGTCAGACCAGCAATAATTATGACTAGCATTTGTTTAGAATTATTACGTACCTTAAGGTAACCAGAAAACGTTCCTCTGGTGGAATCGCTCTACGGAGCTGTGTGTCCTGTCTCCGGATGGCTCCTTGGACGCGAGCAAGCAAATCCCGGAAAGAGTCTTGTGACATCCTTGTATATTCCGGGAATTTTTCCGGGTTCTCATTGAGCTCGACGTACAGGGTGTGATATGCACCACGGCTCTCCCGCAGTTCTACAATGAGGTGTTGCCAAAAACGCCTACGCCGTGTCCTTCTCTGTCTTTCCCGGTTTCGGTGTTGCTCCCAAGCAAACGCACACGCCAGAAAAATCTTGATGCTTAGATCCAGGTTGAAGTAAAAGCTATCCATGTGAAGATCCATCATGTCACAGGAAACAGGAGCAAAATCTGAAGATTTCAGCTGTCCTAGGGTCTATATATAGATATCCCGTAATACACACCCCCTGTAGTCCCATTGGCTGTTTCTTGTGATCTAGATTTTTCTCCTGTAAATTTTTTCAACATGCGCAAAAAAAACGCAAACGCATGGAAAACGCGTAAAAAAGCATGTAAACGCAGCGTTTTAATGCCGCATGCGTTAGCCGCATGCGGTTTTAAAACGCTGCGTTTACACGCGTTTTCTTGCGTTTTTCTTGTTCTTGTGTTTGCGGATTAAACGCTGCAGATTTAAACGCAAATGTGAAAGTAGCCTAAGAGGCTGACGACTGATGAGCAGTAGAATACTCCTCATTAAAGACTCGGCTCCTACAGGCTCTGACATGCGCTTATTATTTTGTATTACCCTTGGCCAAATTCCATTAAAAAGAGAAGTTCTGATTTGTGAATTTTTATTATTATTATACAATTTTGATGTATTCAATTACTGTGGTTTATTTCTCAATAGATGAAAATCACTAAAGGCAGCAGATGATGTCAGGGGAATGAGGGATATTTGTGCTTTTGTTCTCCCGGGATACACAGGAGTCTGGCAGCGGCTTACTCTACACTCATTTAAAACAAATGGATGCTCAGCCAAACAGAGCATGCAAGTGTATGTTGTGGCCGAGGAGATATAACCAGCTATAACAGGTACACAGACTATGATCACTACAGGCAATTATTCCTCCATTTCCAGACCTTTCCAGCCACAATCACAGTGATTGTATGTGTATCAGGGCTGAATTAGCCGTGTCTGCCCTATGTGCCCAGAATGGACTGTGCATTACAGCCTATTTGTGTAGGCACTGGCAATGTCACTGTTTCTTTGTTTAGCAGGAAAGAGCACACAGCTGCTGCTCTGCCAATGGAAGGGGCTGGATAAAACCGGTTTCACCCGGCTCAGGCAATTTCGTCAGCTTAAACAGCCGCAGCAGACGGCCACAATATGTGGGGCAGACTGACTAGAAGCTGAAGTGGAATGGGACCGATGTGTAGCAAGGCCTGTAGTCTGCAGAAAACTCTGCTATGGATCCAGGACACATCATTGCTCTCCGACACAAATGATGTTATGTGAGAGAGAAAATGCCATACAGAAAGGCAAAACTACCAAACCATGACACCACTATACCAGAGCAGACTAATAGCTCCACAATGCTGCAGCAGCATGTTACAGAATTGCACACATAGCAGTTGCTTCATATAGAATAGTTTCAGAAAATATTCACTCCCGGCTGCAGTTCGATATAAAAAATGATCAGTCCTTTACTCACTGTCTCCAGGTTCAGCACTGAGTGTCTCGAGCTGCTCCCGATATCCTGTCCCGGTACCCACTGTCTGCCATTATTATCTATAACCGCCACACCATCTGCCCCTATAAACCAAGGCCTATACCACATACCTCCCAACCGTCCCGGATACAGTGGGGCTGTCCTGATTTTGACAGTCAGCCCCACGATCCCGGGCGAGACATTAGTTGTCCCGCAGTGGTTGGGAGGTGTGCTGCAATATCGGGTGGTCAGCCTCATCCCTGCACCCGCAGAGCTGCCTGAGCACAGCACACCACATATTGACTGCTTCATGGCCACAGGACCCGTGATGACGTCACAGGGGGAGGAGTCAGGGGTTACATGATTGGGACCTCGTGGATTGCAGGACTCGGCTCTGTGCTGGTTGCCAACTTGCCATGGTGCTGGATAAGGTAAGCTGCCGTTTGTGGGGTCAGGAGGTGTACAGTGTGGATGTAGTGGAGCTGTGTGTGTACGAGGTGTACGGAGCGGAGCGCGTGTGTGTACGAGGTGTATGGAGCGGAGCCGTGTGTGTACGAGGTGTATGGAGCGGAGCCGTGTGTGTACGAGGTGTACGGAGTGGAGCGCGTGTGTGTACGAGGTGTATGGAGCGGAGCCGTGTGTGTACAAGGTGTACGGAGCGGAGCCATGTGTATGAGGTGTACGGAGCGGAGTCGTGTGTGTATGAGGTGTATGGAGCAGAGCTAAATGTGTACGAGGTGTACGGAGCGGAGCAGGCTTGTGTACGAGGTGTATGGAGCGGAGCGCATGTGTACGGAGTGCAGCCGCATGTGTAGGACTAGCTATGTGTGGCCATTATACGGTACGAAGTATCATGTGCGGCCAATATACAGTATGGAGCATCATGTGTGGCCATTATACAGTATGGAGCATCATGTGCAGCCAATATACAGTATGGAGCATCATGTGGGGCCATTGTACAGTATGGAGCATCATGTGGGGCCATTATACAGAATGGAGCATCATGTGGGGCCATTATACAGTATGGAGCATCATGTGTGGCCATTATACAGTATGGAGCATCATGTGTGGCCATTATACAGTATGGAGCATCATGTGTGGCCATTATACAGTATGGAGCATCATGTGGGGCCATTATAGAGTACTAGATGGTGGCCCGATTCTAACGCATCGGGTATTCAAGAATATGCATGTCCATGTAGTATATTGCACAGTCCACGTAGTATATTGGTCAGACACGTAGTATATTGCCCAGTGACTTAGTATATTGCCCAGTGACGTAGTATATTGCCCAGTGACGTAGTATAGAGCACAGAGCCACGTAGTATATTGCCCAGTGACGTAGTATATTGCCCAGTGACGTAGTATACAGCACAGAGCCACGTAGTATATTGCCCAGTGACGTAGTATATTGCCCAGCGACGTAGTATATTGCCCAGTGACGTAGTGTATTGCCCAGCGACGTAGTATATTGCCCAGCCATGTAGTATATTGCCCAGCGACGTAGTATATTGCCCAGTGACGTAGTGTATTGCCCAGCGACGTAGTATATTGCCCAGCCATGTAGTATATTGCCCAGTGACGTAGTATATTGCCCAGCCACGTAGTATATTGCCCAGTGACGTAGTATATTGCCCAGCCACGTAGTATATTGCCCAGTGACGTAGTATATTGCTCAGTGACGTAGTATATTGCCCAGTGATGTAGTATATTGCCCAGCCACATAGTATATTGCCCAGCGACGTAGTATATTGCCCAGCAAAATAGTATATTGCCCAGCCATGTAGTATATTGCCCAGCCACGTAGTATATTGCCCAGTGACGTAGCATACAGCACAGAGCCACGCAGTATATTGCACAGCGATGTAGTATACAGCACAGAGCCACGTAGTATATTGCCCAGCTACATAGTATATTGCCTAGCCACGTACGTCACAGGTTAAAACATAAAAAATAAACATACTCACCTTCCGATCCGAGGGCCCCTTGTAGTTCTAACATAGTTCTGTCGCCTGTGCGAGGTACAGGCGGCAGCTTCCGGTCCCAGCCTGCTCGCGCAGGCGTGCAGGCCCTGTGATGACTTCACAGTCACATGACCATGACGTCATGGCAGGTCCTTCTGCCAGACCATCCGTGCCAACGGAACGTGGCGGTTGCATCGCGAGGAGCGGGAAAGGCGGCGTAGGTGAGTATATAATCATTTTTTATTTTTTTTAAATTATTTTTAACATTAGATGTTTTTATTATTGGCGCTGCATAGGCTGCGTCAATAGTAACACAGGGTTAATAGCACAGTGTGACACAGGGTTAATAGCAGCGGTAACGGAGTGCGTTACCCGCGGCATAACGCGGTCCGTTACCGCCGGCATTAACCCTGTGTGAGCGGTGAGCGGAGGGGTGTATGCGGGCGCCGGGCAGTGAGTGCGGGGAGTAAGGAGCTGCCATTTTCTTCCGGACTGTGCACATCGCTGATTAGTCGCGGCAGCCATGACAGGCAGCTGGCGAGACCAATCAGCGAACGAATAACCGTTACAGACAGAAGGACAGACGGAAGTGACCCTTAGACAATTATATAGTAGATGGAGCATCATGTGAGGCCATTATACAGTATGGAGCATCATGTGCAGTCATTATACAGTATGGAGCATCATGTGTGGCCATGAAACAGTATGGAGCACTGTGTGGCCATATTTTTTTGTTTATAATTATTCTTTATGAAACAGTGTGATCAGCAGTGCTAAATGGGTGTGGTTGGGACGTGGATATGGATGTGGCTAGTTATGAATGGGTGTGGTCAGAGGCGTGGCCTAAAATTTGCCGTGGCGTGCTTCGCGCGCCGCAAACTTTGTCCCTCTTTCCCATCTTCAAAAGTTGGGAGGTATGATACCATGGCTGTCCCCTCTCCACTGTTTTCCTTTACACTCTCTATAGCTCCACACTGTCCCACTGCCATGCTAGCCTATCTCCATACTGTGCCCCTATTTCAGGCTACCCCCTGTCCATATTCATACTGTGCCCGTTTTTCACACTATGTCCTCATCTTGCCCACCACACTGTCCTGTACAAACTGTACACCCTCCTCACATTGTCCTCTTACACAGTATGATTGTCACCACAGCCGCCCATACAGTATGATATCCACAACAGCCCCCAATATACATTATGAAGGCCATCACAGCCCCCATGCAGTTTGATGTACACCACAACCCCCATTATATAGTATATTATTATTATTTATTATTATTATAGCGCCATTTATTCCATGGCGCTTTACATGTGAGGAGGGGTATACATAATAAAAACAAGTTCAATAATCTTTAACAATACAAGTCATAACTGGTACAGGAGGAGAGGGGACCCTGCCCATGAGGGCTCACAATCTACAAGGGATGGGTGAGAATACAGTAGGCGAGGGTAGAGCTGGTAGTGCATCAGTTTGGTCGATCGGTGGTTACTGCAGGTTGTAGGCTTGTCGGAAGAGGTGGGTCTTCAGGCTCTTTTTGAAGGTTTTGATGGTAGGCGAGAGGCTAATATGTTGTGGTAGAGAGTTCCAGAGTAGGGGTGATGCGCAAGAGAAATCTTGTATGCGATTGTGGGAAGAGGAGATAAGAGGGGAGTAGAGAAGGAGATCTTGTGAGGATCGGAGGTTGCATACCGGGAGATGAGGTCACAGATGTATGGAGGAGACAGGTTGTGGATGGCTTTGTATGTAATGGTTAGGGTTTTGTACTGGAGTCTCTGGGCGGTGGGGAGCCAGTGGAGGGATTGACAGAGGAGAGAGGCTGGGGAATAGCGGGTGGACGGGTGGATTAGTCAGGCAGCAGAGTTTAGAATAGATTGGAGGGGTGCGAGAGTGTTCGAGGGGAGGCCACAGAGCAGGAGGTTGCAGTAGTCAAGGCGAGAGATGATGAGGGCATGGACTAGGGTTTTTGCAGATTCTTGGTTTAGGAATGTACTGATCCGTAAAATATTTTTGAGTTGAAGGCGGCAGGAAGTGGAAAGGGCTTGGATATGTGGTTTGAAGGAGAGATCAGTGTCAAGGATTACCCCAAGGCAGCGAGCCTGTGGGACTGGGGAGAGTGGGCAGCCGTGTACTATATGAGATGGGGGAAAGATGATGAATTCTGTTTTGTCCATGTTAAGTTTTGGAAATCTAGCTGAGAAGAAGGATGAAATAGCAGACAGACATTGAGGAATTCTGGTTAGTAGGATGGTGATATCTGGTCCAGAGATGTAGATCTGTGTGTCATCAGCATAGAGATGATACTGAATGCCGTGAGATTCTATGAGCTGTCCCAGGCCAAAGGTGTAAATAGAGAAGAGCAGGGGCCCTAGGACTGAACCTTGTGGGTCTCCGACAGATAGGGGGTGAAGTGAAGAGGTGGTGTGTGAGTGGGAGACGCTGAATGTCCGGTCTGTTAGGTATGACGAGATCCAGGATAGGGCCAAGTCTGTGATGCCAAGGGATGAGAGGGTCTGTAGTAATAGGGAATGGTCTACTGTGTCAAAGGCAGAGGACAGGTCCAGGAGGAGGAGGACAGAGTATTGTCGCTTGCTCTTGGCGGTTAATAGGTGATTGGTGACCTTAGCTGGGGCAGTTTCAGTAGAGTGGTGTGACCGGAAGCCAGATTGTAAGCAGTCGAAGAGGGAGCAAGAAGAGAGATGGGAGGACAATTCAAGATGGACGTGTTGTTCCAGTAGTTTGGAGGCATAGGGGAGAAGTGATAGAGGGCGAAAGCTAGATACAGAGGGTGGGTCAAGAAAGGGCTTTTTGAGGATAGGTGTGATTGAGGCATCTTTAAAGCTTGAGGGGAAAACACCAGTTGTTAGTGATAGGTTGAAGAGATGGGTTAGGGTTGGGATGAAGACTGTGGGAGGTTTGGGATGAAGTGGGATGGGATCGGGTCAAGTGCACAGGTGGTGAGATACAATCTTGAGAGTAGAGTGGAGAGTCAATCTTCTGTAATGATGGAGAAGTTGATTTTGGAGGTGGAGGGCTGGGAAGTTGGGAGGAAGGGCTCTGGGGGTTGTTGACCAAAACTGTCTCTGATGTTGTCAATCTTCTGCTTGAAAAATGAGGCAAAGTCTTCAGCTGAGATGAGTGGTGAGGGAGGAGGTGCTGGGGGACAGAGGAGAGAATTCAAGGTGTGGAATAACTGTTTAGGATTGTCAGACAGGGAGGATATGAGAGATGAGAAGTATGTTTGTTTAGCTGTGGCGAGTGTGGTCTTGAAAGTAGTGAGGGTCTGTTTGAATGTGATGAAGTGCTCGTTGGAGTGGGATCTTTTCCATCTCCGCTCAGCAGCCCTGGAAGCTTGCCTCAGTTCTTTGGTCTGGCTGGTGTGCCAGGGCTGTCTGTTGATTTTGCGAGCTTTGGTATGTGTGAGAGGGTACAACAGATTCCAAAGCTACAGCTATTGTGGTGTTATATAGAGTGACAGCGTCATCCGCATTGTGTAGGGAACTTATTTCTGTGAGAGGGAGGAGGGATTCAGAGAGTGAGTGTAGATCAAGATGTTTAAGATTTTGGCCAGGGTGTGCAAGTTTGTGGGGTGGGGATTGTAGATAAGGATTGGAGAGTGAAGAGAATGTGACTAGGTTATGGTCAGAAAGAGGAAGAGGTGACTTAGAGAGGTGAGATAGGGAGCAGAGGCGGGTGAAGATGAGGTCCAGTCTCTGACCATCATTGTGGGTGGCTGTAGAAGACCATTGATGGAGGCCAAAGGAGGAAGTGAGAGATAGAAGTTTAGTGACAGCTGAGGGGGAAGTGTCAATGGGGATATTGAAGTCACCCAAGATGATAATGGGGATGTCAGTGGAGAGGAAATGAAGTAGCCAGGTGGTGAAGTGGTCAAAGAAGGTGGTGACTGGCCCTGGGGGGTGCTAAATGACAGCCAGTTGGAGGGGGAGTAGATGCGCACAGAGTTCACCTCAAAGGAAGGGAGGGTAACAGAAGGAGGCAGTGGGATTGGGGTGAAGGAGCAGTTATCTGACAGGAGAAAACCAACTCCTCCGCCATGCTTGGTGCTGGGGCAGGGTATGTGAGAAAGGTGGAAGCCACCATACGACAGTGCAGCAGGAGAGGCTGTGTCAGAAGGGGTGAGCCAGGTTTCGGTGATGGCGAAGGAAAGTTTGGTAGTAGCAAAAAGATCATGGATGTAGGAAAGCTTGTTGCAGACAGAGCGAGCGTTCCACAGAGCAGAGCTCCTGTTATTGGGACAGGGGAAGCGGGGGCTGGGCAAATGGGTATAAGGTTAGAGAGTTTACAGAAGTTTGTGATAGAGCGTGGATGGGAGGTAGAAATGACTGTGGGGATGTGATGAGAAGGACCAGGATTTGGAGAGATATCACAAGCAATGAGAAGGAGCAGAGAAATTGTTAGCAGGTGGGAGCAGGAGAGGGCATAAGGTGGCTGTCTGTGCTTGGAGACAGAGGATTGTATGTTGAGGAACAGTTCAGAGGAGGAGGTGAGATGGATAGGGAGGATTGAAGAGATGAACAGTTCCTTACTAGGAGTAGGGATTAGGGGAGTTAGCAGAAAGTGAAGGATTATAGGGGTAAGAGTGAAAACTAACAGAAACATTGTTTACAGTGACTGTGTCCAGTTACCCTCAGTTCCCTTCTGGTTCAATTCTAGTTTTAATTCTACAGTAATCTTCACACTTCTATGACACACTTTTATAGGATACACACTGCAGACTAAAGTCTTTGCAGACTTGAGCTATGCAACATATGTGCTACAAAGTGCATTCAGGTGTGAAACAGAGAGGAGTGGTCTCAGTTCATATATGTATATAGTATATGATACAGTATTATGCCCTCCCTGTCACTGATCCAGAATAATTTCCCGACAGTTTCGTATATTCAGTATAATGTTCCCACAACATCCCACACAGGCTCCAACATACAGTATAATGTCCTACACAGCCCCCTTTACATTATGGTCACCACAGCCCCCAATATAAGATCCCTAATAGCACCCAAAACAGTATGGTCACCCTGATCTTATGTCCCCACAGCCCCTCTTATAATATCCTCATAGCCAGCCCCCTCTTGTAATGTCCCTACAGCCAGCCCCTCTTGAAATGGGCCCACAGTCCCTAGGTATAATAGCCTCCATTCATTAGGAAAATAATAGAATAAAACTAAAAAAAGCTGGCGTCAAGTCTGTGCATCTGAGTTCCCGGCAGAGCAGGGAATTGATTTTAGCTCCCCTGCTCCTGTCCCAGGTGGCAACAACATCATTTATATTTGCGTCTTTCAGACACAAATACAAATGAGTGTTGGGAATGAGTGATGGCTGGGGTGCAGACAGAGAGAGAGGCGAGTGACGTCAGTGACCGACACTGCTCACGTGTGCCCAAGCCCCGGCCATCACTGTGCTAAATGCCTATGGAAGGTGAAAGCAGCCGCAGGCATTCAGCAATGTCAGGGTTTTATTTTCTCTGAAATGTGCCCTCTTCCGGTAGGCATAAGGTAGCACCCTAAGCAGGTGCCTACAAAGCCTACCTCTTGTCCTGACACGGCTGATAATAAATCTGCAGTACATACCACTGATAATACTATAGTAATGAAGATAAATATACTGGTCTGCACCATAGCATGGAAAATTAGGGTGGTCACCTTCGCCAACTCATCCTGCTCCTGATGTCTAAATTAATTTGGGTAAAAAAAAAGGTCTTGTAAATGATATTCATTAGGATGTCTGAAAGCTTTCCTAATGCATGTTTACAATGGGGAAACTTGGCAAAATATTTCATAAAATTAGTATACATTACTAATGGTGCTAGTAATGTTAAATCCAAGTTTATAGTGTTTCTGTTAATAAAAATCCAATGTTTCTCTTTGCAGAGAGTGACATGTCAAACCTAACATGCCAAGGTCAGGAGACTTTTAGGCCTTGCAATCCTCCTCTGGGAAATATGCAGTCTGTCATAAGTTTGTCGATAGTGCAAAGGATGTACTTGAGCCGTCTTCTGAACTTTGGTCATGCGTAAGTGTGCCTTTGAAGTTGGGACGCGTACACCTAGCTTTGGAGGTGCAAATGACGCTGACAAATAGAGCCGCACGAGATTTGCAGACAGCTGTCATTAACCCCGGCTTTTGCAAATAATCTTATTACACCGACAGGAGCGCGATAACATGCAAAGAGGGACGACTAGTCTGATGAAACTAATGCCCTATTGACTATTCAAAGGCCTAATTAGCAAAAGAAAATCGGAGGTTATAAATACTTTTTTAAAACATGGCTTTAACCCCTTCACCCCCAAGGGTGGTTTGCACGTTAATGACCGGGCCAATTTTTACAATTCTGACCACTGTCCCTTTATGAGGTTATAACTCTGGAACGCTTCAACGGATCTTGGCGATTCTGACACTGTTTTCTCGTGACATATTGTACTTCATGATAGTGGTAAAATTTCTTTGATATTACCTGCGTTTATTTGCCAAAAAAATGGAAATTTGGCGAAAATTTTGAAAATTTTGCAATTTTCCAACTTTGAATTTTTATGCCCTTAAATCACAGAGATATGTCACACAAAATAATTAATAAGTAACATTTCCCACATGTCTACTTTACATCAGCACAATTTTGGAACCAAAATGTTTTTTTGTTAGGGAGTTATAAGGGTTAAAAGTTGACCAGCAATTTCTCATTTTTACAACACCATTTTTTTTTAGGGACCACATCTCATTTGAAGTCATTTTGAGGGGTCTATATGATAGAAAATACCCAAGTGTGACACCATTCTAAAAACTGCACCCCTCAAGGTGCTCAAAACCACATTCAAGAAGTTTATTAACCCTTCTGGTGCTTCACAGGAATTTTTGGAATGTTTAAATAAAAATGAACATTTAACTTTTTTTCACAAAAAATTTACTTCAGCTCCAATTTGTTTTATTTTACCAAGGGTAACAGGAGAAAATGGACCCCAAAAGTTGTTGTACAATTTGTCCTGAGTACGCCGATACCCCATATGTGGGGGTAAACCACTGTTTGGGCGCATGACAGAGCTCGGAAGCAAAGGAGCGCCATTTGACTTTTCAATGCAAAATTGACTGGAATTGAGATGGGACGCCATGTTGCGTTTGGGGAGCCCCTGATGTGCCTAAACATTGAAACCCCCCACAAGTGACACCATTTTGGAAAGTAGACCCCCTAAGGAACTTATCTAGAGGTGTGGTGAGCACTTTGACCCACCAAGTGCTTCACAGAAGTTTATAATGCAGAACCGTAAAAATAAAAAATCATATTTTTTCACAAAAATTATTTTTCGCCCCCAATTTTTTATTTTTCCAAGGGTAAGAGAAGAAATTGGACCCCAAAAGTTGTTGTACAATTTGTCCTGAGTACGCTGATACCCCACATGTGGGGATAAACCACTGTTTGGGCGCATGGGAGACCTCGGAAGGGAAGGAGCGCCGTTTGACTTTTCAATGCAAAATTGACTGGAATTGAGATGGGACGCCATGTTGCGTTTGGGGAGCCCCTGATGTGCCTAAACATTGAAACCTCCCACAAGTGACACCATTTTGGAAAGTAGACCCCCTAAGGAACTTATCTAGAGGTGTGGTGAGCACTTTGACCCACCAAGTGCTTCACAGAAGTTTATAATGCAGAACCGTAAAAATAAAAAATCATATTTTTTCACAAAAATTATTTTTCGCCCCCAATTTTTTATTTTCCCAAGGGTAAGAGAAGAAATTGGACCCCAAAAGTTGTTGTACAATTTGTCCTGAGTACGCTGATACCCCATATGTGGGGATAAACCACTGTTTGGGCGCATGGGAGACCTCGGAAGGGAAGGAGCGCCGTTTGACTTTTCAATGCAAAATTGACAGGAATTGAGATGGGACGTCATGTTGCGTTTGGAGAGCCCCTGATGTGCGTAAACATTGAAACCCCCCACAAGTGACACCATTTTGGAAAGTAGACCCCCTAAGGAACTTATCTAGAGGTGTGGTGAGCACTTTGACCCACCAAGTGCTTCACAGAAGTTTATAATGCAGAACCGTAAAAATAAAAAATCATATTTTTTCACAAAAATTATCTTTTCACCCCCAATTTTATATTTTCCCAAGGGTAAGAGAAGAAATTGGACCCCAAAAGTTGTTGTACAATTTGTCCTGAGTACGCTGATACCCGATATGTGGGGGTAAACCACTGTTTGGGCGCATGGGAGAGCTCGGAAGGGAAGTAGCACCGTTTGACTTTTCAATGCAAAATTGACAGGAATTGAGATGGGACGCCATGTTGCGTTTGGAGAGCCACTGATGTGCCTAAACATTGAAACCCCCCACAAGTGACACCATTTTGGAAAGTAGACCCCCTAAGGAACTTATCTAGATGTGTTTTGAGCGCTTTGACCCACCAAGGGCTTCACAGAAGTTAATAATGCAGAGCCGTAAAAATAAAACAAAAATTTTTTCCCACAAAAATTATTTTTCAGCCCCCAGTTTTGTATTTTCCCGAGGGTAACAGGAGAAATTGGACCCCAAAATTTGTTGTCCAATTTGTCCTGAGTGCGCTGATACCCCATATGTGGGGGGAACCACCGTTTGGACGCATGGAAGGGCTCGGAAGTGAAGGAGCGCCATTTGGAATGCAGACTTAGATGGAATGGTCTGCAGGCATCACATTGCGTTTGCAGAGCCCCTAATGTACCTAAACAGTAGAAACCCCCCAGAAGTGACACCATGTTGGAAAGTAGACCCCCTAAGGAACTTATCTAGATGTGTGGTGAGTGCTTTGACCCACCAAGGGCTTCACAGAAGTTTATAATGCAGAGCCGTAAAAATAAAACAAAAATTTTTTCCCACAAAAATTATTTTTCAGCCCCCAGTTTTGTATTTTCCTGAGGGTAACAGGAGAAATTGGACCCCAAAAGTTGTTGTCCAATTTGTCCTGAGTGCGCTGATACCCCATATGTGGGGGGAACCACCGTTTGGACGCATGGAAGGGCTCGGAAGTGAAGGAGCGCCATTTGGAATGCAGACTTAGATGGAATGGTCTGCAGGCGTCACATTGCGTTTGCAGAGCCCCTAATGTACCTAAACAGTAGAAACCTCCCACAAGTGACACCATGTTGGAAAGTAGACCCCCTAAGGAACTTATCTAGATGTGTGGTGAGTGCTTTGACCCACCAAGGGCTTCACAGAAGTTTATAATGCAGAGCCGTAAAAATAAAACAAAAATTTTTTCCCACAAAAATTATTTTTCAACCCCCAGTTTTGTATTTTCCCGAGGGTAACAGGAGAAATTGGACCCCAAAAGTTGTTGTCCAATTTGTCCTGAGTGCGCTGATACCCCATATGTGGGGGAAACCACCGTTTGGATGCATGGGAGGGCTCGGAAGGGAAGGAGCGCCATTTGGAATGCAGACTTAGATGGAATGGTCTGCAGGCGTCACATTGCTTTTGCAGAGCCCCTAATGTACCTAAACAGTAGAAGCCCCGCACAAGTGACCCCATTTTGGAAACTAGACCCCCCAAGGAACCAAGGAACTTATCTAGATGTGTTGTAAGAACTTTGAACCCCCAAGTGTTTCACTACAGTTTAGAACGCAGAGCCGTGAAAATAAAAAATCTTTTTTTTTCCCACAAAAATTATTTTTTAGCCCCCAGTTTTGTATTTTCCCAGGGGTAACAGGAGAAATTGGACCCCAAAGGTTGTTGTCCTATTTGTCCTGAGTACGCTGATACCCCATATGTTGGGGTAAACCCCTGTTTGGGCACACGGGAGAGCTCGGAAGGGAAGGAGCACTGTTTTACTTTTTCAACGCAGAATTGGCTGGAATTGAGATCGACGCCATGTCGCGTTTGGAGAGCCCCTGATGTGCCGAAACAGTGGAAACCCCCCAATTATAACTGAAACCCTAATCCAAACACACCCCTAACCCTAATCCCAACAGTAACCCTAACCACACCTCTAACCCTGACACACACCCTAACCCTAATCCCAACCCTATTCCCAACCGTAAATGTAATCTAAACCCTAACCGTAACTTTAGCCCCAACCCTAACCCTAACTTTAGCCCCAACCCTAACTGTAGCCTTAACCCTAGCCCCAACCCTAGCCCTAACCCTAATGGGAAAATGGAAATACATTTTTTTTATTTTTCCCTAACTAAGGGGGTGATGAAGGGGGGTTTGATTTACTTTTATAGCGAGTTTTTTAGCGGATTTTTATGATTGGCAGCCGTCACACACTGAAAGACGCTTTTTATTGCAAAAAAATATTTTTTGCGTTACCACATTTTGAGAGCTATAAATTTTCCATATTTTGGTCCACAGAGTCATGTGAGGTCTTGTTTTTTGTGGGACGAGTTGACGTTTTTATTGGTAACTTTTTGGGCACGTCACATTTTTTGATCGCTTTTTATTCCGATTTTTGTGACGCAGAATGACCAAAAACCAGCTATTCATGAATTTCTTTTGGGAGAGGCGTTTATACTGTTCCGTGTTTGGTAAAATTGATAAAGCAGTTTTATTCTTCGGGTCAGTACGATTACAGCGATACCTCATTTATATTATTTTTTTATGTTTTGGCGCTTTTATACGATAAAAACTATTTTATGGAAAAAATTATTATTTTTGCATCGCTTTATTCTCAGGACTATAACTTTTTTATTTTTTTGCTGATCATGCTGTATGGCAGCTCGTTATTTGCGGGACAAGATGACGCTTTCAGCGGTACCATGGTTATTTATATCTGTATTTTTGATCGCGTGTTATTCCACTTTTTGTTCGGCGGTATGATAATAAAGCGTTGTTTTTTGCATCGTTTTTTTTTTTTTTTCTTACGGTGTTTACTGAAGGGGTTAACTAGTGGGCCAGTTTTATAGGTCGGGTCGTTACGGACGCGGCGATACTAAATATGTGTACTTTTATTGTTTTTTTTTTTTTTTATTTAGATAAAGAAATGTATTTATGGGAATATTTTTTTTTTTTTTTCATTATTTTGGAAAAATTTTTTTTTACTTTTTTACTTTGCCCCAGGGGGGGACAATACAGATCGGTGATCTGCCAGTTTGCATAGCACTCTGACAGATCACCGATCTGAGAGAAGTGCAGGCTGCTTCACAGTGCCTGCTCTGAGCAGGCTTCTGTGAAGCCACCTCCCTCCCTGCAGGACCCGGATCCGCGGCCATCTTGGATCCGGGTCTGGAGCAGGCAGGGAGGGAGGTAAGACCCTCGCAGCAACGCGATCACATCGCGTTGCTGCGGGGGGCTCAGGGAAGCCCGCAGGGAGCCCCCTCCCTGCGCGATGCTTCCCTGCACCGCCGGCACATCGCGATCATGTTTGATCGCGGTGTGCCGGGGGTTAATGTGCCGAGAGCAGTCCGTGACCGCTCCTGGCACATAGTGCCGGATGTCAGCTGCGATAGGCAGCTGACACCCGGACGCGATCGGCCGCGCTCCCCCCGTGAGCGCCGCCGATCGCGCTGGACGTACTATCCCGTCGGCGGTCATACGGGCCCACCCCACCTCCACGGGATAGTACGTCGGATGTCAGGAAGGGGTTAAGTGAATAACATTATATAGTGTAGATTGTAAGCCTTCACAAGCAGGGTCATCTTATTTTGCTTTAATTATTGTATTGTTAACGTTGTTACTTATGACTGTTGTGTTTGAAACTGTTAAACTGTAAAGCGCTGTGGAATATGTTGGCACTATATAAATAAAGATTATTATTATTATTATAGTGCTGGTTAGGCAGGGAATTTAGTAATACATATGTTTATGCTGCTAGGTTGGAGGGCATGGGGGACCTGACAGGTACTCTTTAATGCAGGGGTGTCAAACTGCATTCCTCAAGGGCTGCAAACAGGTCATGTTTTCAGGATTTCCTTGTATTGCACAGGTGATCATTTAATCACCTGCACAGAATGATTCCAGCACCTTGTGCAATGAGAAGGAAATCTTGAAAACATGCATGGTTTGAGGCCCTCGAGGAATGCAGTTTGACACCCCTGCTTTAATGCCAGTTTCCTTGATTATGCAGTGAAGTGAAGGAGTTAGTTAGTGTGATGCAGTGATAGAGGAGTTAATGTCAGTTTCCGAATTTATTTGGGCTAGAAGTTAATACTTGATACCCTGTGGTCTAGAGGAGTAGAAGGTTTAATATGTGTTTTCCCGGTGGTTTAACACCTTCACAACCTTACACGTATCCATATGTTTGATAGTGACTGACAACAACCACTCCCATCATCTCTTTACTATTGTTAAGAACATACTGGGAGTTGTAGGTTCATGAAATACTAATAAATATGGGCCTGACTTGACATTACAATTGATTGCTTTACTAAACATGGTGATGTATTCTTGTACTGATGGTGATTCTGGTGATGTATTCATGTACTGGGCATACCTCACTGGGCACTACAATGTAAGAGCACTACAATATGCAACAACTCTGCCTGCATCACTGCATGGCCTCCCATCCCCGACCTGCATTACACATCAACTTACTCACTACTCCGGGCCATGCTGTGAGTTCGGTCTGCTGCCAGCTCCATGCTGTGTGCCTCATGTCTCCTGCTTGCTCTATGCATGCTTCCTTGCTGTGTACTTAGGGCGGCGGCACTTCCTGATACGTGTAGTGTCAGTGTGCACCTTCCTAAGGTGTCTCCAGCCAATTGCCAAGAGGCCTCAAGTACTTAAGGCATTCCCACCCCTGGGGGAATGCCTGAGCAACTTACTTCCTCAGTCAGTGTCTTGCTGCTGAGGTGCCAGGCCCTGTCCCGCTATTACTCTTGTGTCAGCCACCCAAGGGGGCTTTGTACTCTGGCCTGTACCTGTGTCTCTTGTGTCAGCCACCCAGTGTGGCTTAGTACCCTGGTCTGAGTCCTTGTTCCTTTCCTTATTCTGTTCCCTGTCTGTACTTAGTCCTATTCCTGTGTCCGTTCGTATCCCTGTCAGTAGCCTTTCCTATTCCGCTGTGTTTTCCCTTGTGTTCATTCCTTCCTGCTCTGCCCTGTTCTGCTCTGCTGCTCACCTTGCAGCTCTGCTCTCGCTCTGCAGCTCCGCTCTGCTCTTTGCTCTGCTCCCTGTGGCTCTGTTGTGCTCTTTGCTCCGCAGCTTTGCTCTTCTCTTAGCTCTGCACTCTGTGGCTCTGCTCTGCTCTCTTTGTTCCGCTCCCTGTGTCTCTGCTCTGCACTTTGCTCTGCACTCTGTGACTTTGTTCTGCTCTCTGCTTTGCACTCTGGCTCTGCTCTCTGCGGCTTTGCTCTGCTCTTGGTTTCGCATTTTTACAGCTCTGCTCAGCCATTTGCTCTGCTCTTTTCTCCGCACCCTGCGGCTCTGCTCAGCTTTTTGCTACACACCCTGCGACTCTGCTCCGCACCCTGCGGCTCTGCTCAGCTCTTTGCTCCGCACCCTGCGGCTCTGCTCAGCCATTTGCAACCCCACCAAGGACAACATCTGCAAAGGGTTTGTATGTTCTCTCCGTGTTTGCGTGGGTTTCCTCTGGGTACTCCGGTTTCCTCCCACATTCCAAAGACATACTGATAGGGAATTTAGATTGTGAGCCCCAATGGGGACAGCGATGATAATGTGTGCAACCTGTAAAGCGCTGCGGAATATGTTAGCGCTATATAAAAATAAAGATTATTATTATTATTATTTGCTCTGCACCCTGTGGCTCTGCTCAGCCCTTTGCTCCGCACCCTGTGGCTCTGCTCAGTCCTTTGCTCTGCACCCTGCGGCTCTGCTCTCTGCTTCGCACTCTGCGGCTTTGCTCTGCTCTTTGCTCCACACCCTGCGGCTCTACTCAGCTCTTTGCTCCACACCCTGCGGCTCTGCTCAGCTCCTTGCTCTGCACACGGCGGCTCTGCTCAGCTCTTGGCTCCGCACCCTGTGGCTCTGCTCAGCTCTTTGCTCCGCACCCTGCAGCTCTGCTCTGCCATTTGCTATGCACCCTGCAGCTCTGCTCAGCCCTTTGCTCCGCACCCTGCGGCTCTGCTCAGCTCTTTCTCCACACTCTGCTGCTCTGCTCAGCTCTTTGTTCATCCAGTCTGAACAGGTTCTTACTTGTTTCCATATATCACTCATACCTGTCCGTGTTCCTGTCCCCCCTGAATCAGTCGGCTCCCACAACCTGAACAGGTCCCTACCTGTTCTCATATATCATTCACACCTGACTGTGTTCCTGTGCCTTCCGAGTCAGTTCCTGTCCCTTCTGTCTCAGCCGTGCCTGCCAGTGTCTCAGCTGTGCCCGCATGCCAGTGTCTCAGCCATTCCCCCCCTGCCTGCCGGTGTCTCGGCCATACCCGCCTGCCTGTCGGTGTCTCTGCCGTGCCCACCTGCCATTGTCTGGGCCATGCCTGCCGGTGTCTCGGCTGTGCCTGCCAGTGTCTCAGCGCCCACCTGCCTGCCAATGTTCCATCCCCCAGTGGGATCAGCAGCCACAGCCAGACACCACCCTGGAGTAATACCTGGCAGCTACCTGCCGCACAAGCCTGACTTCACCATCAGAGGCTCCAGTGAACACCAAGGTAGCTGCTTAGTCATGCCCCTTCCAGGGTAGTCTGGTTTGTGGCACAGTGGGACCACACCCCTATGCTCGCACCACCCAGTCAAGGTGCGAGCGTGACAGTTTGCTCAGGCCATGGTTCCCGCTGAGTCAAATGTACTTTCGCTCCCGGAGCAAGATGCACCTGTGACGCCCCAGGGTCCTGATCATCACAGTGGCATTGCTTTCCTCACAGGGAGAGTGAGGTCACGCTTGGAAGCGATGAAGGATATCTTTCACCAGGTAATCACATACACACAACACGTTCATACTCCAGGTCAGAAGGGGGAGCTCTAAACCTGGTTTAGGGTGAAAGGGAACCTGTCACCCCCTCAGGCATTTGTAACTAAAAGAGCCACCTTGTGCAGCAAAAATGCTGCATTCTGTTCTGACAAGGTGGCTCTTTTAGTTATGCTCCCTGCCCACGCTGAAATAAACGTTTATAAAATGTGCCCCCTCATACCCTGAAATCGCCAGGGAGGCAGGTCTTTCCTTCCTATGGCTACTTTCACACATCAGGTTTTTTGTTTCAGGCACAATCCGGCAATTTTGGCGAAAAACGGATCTGTTTTTTTTTTACGCCGGATCCGTTCTTTTCCCATAGAGTTGTATAAGCGCCGGATTGTGCCTGATGGCCAGACGTTTCATCCGTTTTTTTCCAGATCCGTCCAAATAGTCGTTTTCGGCGGACGGAGAAAACGTCCACTGCAACGTTTTTTTGTCCAGCGGAAAAAAACGAACAGTGACAGAATCGTCCAAAAACACATGAAACGGAGGAGTGAAACAATGAATCCGGCACCCGGATCCGGTTTTCAAAGCATTTCCCATACAAATCATGCAGTTTTCCCTGTTCTGGGGTCTCTCTCTCTCTCTCTCTCTCTCTCCCCGGAACCAGGAAGTCAAAAAATCCATGCACATTAAAGAACACCGGATCCAGCTAAAGAACGGATCTGGCGCATCAGTTTTTCACAATTTACGTCGGATCCGTTTTTTAAAAAATTAGCCGGATTTAGCCTGAAAACAAAAAACTGATGTGTGAAACTAGCCTTAGCCAGACGCCTCCCAGCCATCACTCCGGGCCTGTGCGCGCCGGGCGCCACCTCCTCTAGCTTCATTATCGTCCCCGGCGCCTGCGCATTAAGTTTTTTTCGGGCATGCGCACTTGCGCTGCCCTTTGTACTTACAACGCAGGTGCCGGAGACAATAATGAAGCAAGAGGAGGCGGGGTCCGGCGCGCACAGGCCCGGAGTGACCGCTGGGAGGCATCTGGCTTAGGAAGGAAAGATCTGCCTCCCTGGCGATTTCATTGGGTGCGAGGAAAACACAGGAGACACAGGTTTGGTTATGACTTGCTTGTATTACTTCATACAAGTATGCCACAGAGAATAAAAAAGTCGGCAAAACGCCGTAGCCAGCTCACCAAACGAACCATCAGGAATTGAGCACGGAGATTCGTCCTGACTAAGACGCCAAGCAGCTGCAATCCATAAAAACGTAGATACTCCAGCTCCAATAAAATGGTAAATTTCTTTATTAGTCCAACTTGTAAAAAACGGACAATCCTTACATCAATAAGTAGACAGGTGATTATGTGGATGAAGGCAACGCGTTTCGATCACGCAGGATCTTATTCATGCCTATATGGTTTCACTACTCCAATGTTTCATTTATAGCAACCCCGGACCAATCAAAGAGAAATCAGAAAATCACATGACATCTTGAAAGGTCCTGAGGTGTCAAATGCACAACAATTTTGTGAAACATAGAGTGAAACTCAGAGAATATTACTTAAAATTACATTGCATATACTATTAAAATATCAACAAAATTGATTAGCAATAATGAAAAATTTCATTCCATTTGTTTAGACCTGAGGGGAAACAAGTATTCAAATTATACATCCAGAACGCCTCTCGGGTGAGTAGATGCCTTTTTGTGTCTCCCCCACGTTTATTATGATAGACTCTCTCAATACCCTGGACTTTTAGAGTTGCGATATCACCATTGTGTATTAGACTGAAATGTTTAGAAACCATGGAGATATTTCTATTTGTAATATTATGGTTATTGGCGTCCCTAATGTGTTCCGTGATACGTGTTTTTAATTTGCGTGTTGTACAGCCTACATATGACAAATTGCAAGCTGTACAGTCCACCTTATAAATTACATTTTTTGTGTGACAATTTATAAAGCTTTTGATATTATAGTTCTTATTTTCTTCTGAATTTGAAAAAACATTGCCCAATTTAGAGTGTGCACACGTACTACAAGCTGTTGTACCGCACTTAAAAAAAGCTTTGTATTGTAGCCATGTGTTTGTATTTGATTTGGGTATGTTTGTATTAGGGGCTATAATATCTCCTTATGGACATTTTAAAAGATGGAATAAATATAGTGGCAAGAAGGGCACAAACCATTGGAGATATTATAGTGCAGCGCCCCAGAGTCCTGGTCGTTGCAGTACTGTGGCTCTGCCACTAAGGGGAGCCATGGTACGTCTGATGGCACTGAAGGAGTTCATCTGAGCAGGTATCACAGACACCAATACATTTCACCGCCGGGCCTCCAGGGGAGAGCTAAGGGTTCTATTTACTAGGCCACTCTCCACAACACTGGTAAAACTGGGGGTCAGGCAGGAAGTTAGACAGAAAGCTGACTGGGTTGGAGCCAGGCAACACCTTGTGGCAGAGGGTGTTGCAGGAGAAGATTCAGTAGGGTCCCTGTCAGGGGTGGGATCCTGACAGAGGCTTGGCAACTTGAGCGAACGTAACGGGACCGTGCCTGCTCAGTATAGCGGCGGTGCCCAAGGAGGGATTGGAAGCGAGATAGATTGTGCTGAGTGAGAAACGAGATCAAAGCAACAAGGAGAATACCAGTAGGGGTCATGCTGTAAGACCGAGGCAACATCCTACTGAGGCGCAAACAACCCGGTGGCCGGAACGCCGAAGGAAGTATTTCTATATACAGCTTCAGGCAATACTTCGAACCTACGGCAGGACAGTCAGTCTCAGGCGGGCTGTCTCACCTAAATCACCTATGCAGTCTTGGGGGGCAACTTGTGGAGAGGGGCGACTCTAGGGTCCCGGAAGAGCTCCGAGCCTACCCGTCAAACGGGTGCCGTCCTAACCGTAACATCAGGGAGGGACGGAGGATTAGCAGAACATCATCTAATCGTGTTGTGAGGGAACTTAAGAAACAGACACAACAGTTGTGGGGACTTTCCGTAAGCACAGCAGGGAAGGACCGCAACACATAGCGCTAGAAGGAAGGCACAGATTTCCACCTGTAAAGAGAACTCTGGAGGTGCCATTGGACCGGCCGGACTTGCGCAGCTTGGTTATCCAGATTCCGGACTGATGACCCAGAGATCTTCAGTAAAGAGGTAAAGAGACTGCAACCTGGTGTCCTCGTTATTTATTGCACCGCACCACCACCACTATCATCATATCTATCACTGTACGCCCCTCAGCAGGGTCACGGACCGGGCCTAGCCACCGTGACAACCCCAGAGCAGAGACTCAGAGGCCCGGTACCGGGTAACCCTTGGCCCTGCGGCAGTGGGGGCGCTACAATAGCCCCTAATACAAACATACCCAAATCAAATACAAACACATGGCTACAATACAAAGGTTTTTTTAAGTGCGGTACAACAGCTTGTAGTACGTGTGCACACTCTAAATTGAGCAATGTTTTTTCAAATTCAGAAGAAAATAAGAACTATAATATCAAAAGCTTTATAAATTGTCACACAAAAAATGTAATTTATAAGGTGGACTGTACAGCTTGCAATTTGTCATATGTAGGCTGTACAACACGCAAATTAAAAACACGTATCACGGAACACATTAGGGATGCCAATAACCATAATATTACAAATAGAAATATCTCCATGGTTTCTAAACATTTCAGTCTAATACACAATGGTGATATCGCAACTCTAAAAGTCCAGGGTATTGAGAGAGTCTATCATAATAAACGTGGGGGAGACACAAAAAGGCGTCTACTCACCCGAGAGGCGTTCTGGATGTATAATTTGAATACTTGTTTCCCCTCAGGTCTAAACAAAAGGAATGAAATTTTATATCATTATTGCTAATCAATTTTGTTGATATTTTAATAGTATATGCAATGTAGTTTTAAGTAATATTCTCTGAGTTTCACTCTATGTTTCACGAAATTGTTGTGCATTTGACACCTCAGGACCTTTCAAGATGTCATGTGATTTTCTGATTTCTCTTTGATTGGTCCGGGGTTGCTATAAATGAAACATTGGAGTAGTGAAACCATATAGGCATGAATAAGATCCTGCGTGATCGAAACGCGTTGCCTTCATCCACATAATCACCTGTCTACTTATTGATGTAAGGATTGTCCGTTTTTTACAAGCTGGACTAATAAAGAAATTTACCATTTTATTGGAGCTGGAGTATCTACGTTTTTATGGATTGCAGATGCCACAGAGAAAAAGGTTTTACACAATAGCAGGTACAGAAGCAGGAGACACGGCTGGCGACACAGCAGGCCAGAGTAACCTTATGTTCAGCAATAAGCATAAAACAGGTTTAGAGTCTCTCCCTCTCTGTGTTACGTCCCTTGCAAATTTTGATTAGCACGCATCAGGGTTCCAGTGTCCACAAGTGTCCCAGAGATCCACAGTAGGAGATGGATGG
Organism: Ranitomeya variabilis; assembly: GCF_051348905.1. Taxonomy (NCBI): domain Eukaryota; kingdom Metazoa; phylum Chordata; class Amphibia; order Anura; family Dendrobatidae; genus Ranitomeya; species Ranitomeya variabilis. The sequence continues at coordinate 147,056,204 of NC_135239.1, read as the reverse complement.
AATACTAAGGCTAGTTTCACATTTGCGTTAGAATCCGCAGCGTTTAATCCGAATCCGCAAGTGCAGGAAAAAACGCATAGAAACACGTACAAACGTGGCATTTTTTAGTCGCATGCGGTTAAAAAAATGCCACGTTTGCACGCTTTTCCATGCGTTCTTTTCTGCGTTTGCGTTTTTGGTGCGCATGGTGACAAATTTTACTGGAGAAAAATCTAGATAACCAGACACCGCCAATGTGACTACAGAGGGCATGTATTATGGGATATCTTTATATAGACCCTTGAACAGCTGAAATCTTTAGATTTTGCTCCTGTATCCTGTGTCATGATGGATCTTCGCATGGAGAACTTTTATTTCAACCTGGATTTAAGCATCAAGCTGTTTCTTGCCTGTGCGTTTGCTTGGGAGCAAGACAGAAATCGCGAAAGATGGAGAAGGAGACGGCGTAGGCGTTTTTGGAGACACCCCATTATTGAACTACGTGAGAGCAGTGGAGCCTATCACACGCTGTATGGCAAGCTTAATGCCAACCCGGACAAATTCCCGGAATATACAAGGATGTCACAAGACTCGTTCCGGGATTTGCTTGCTCGTGTCCAAGGAGCCATATGGAGACAGGACACCCAGCTCCGTAAAGCAATTCCACCAGAGGAACGTCTGCTGGTTACATTAAGGTACGTAACAAATCTAAACAAATGCCAGTGCTAATTTGGGGTGTTCTGACATGTATTTTTTTGGTATTTTCCTTTATGACTTTAGCATAACAACACCATACATAGAATTGATTTTATTTTTTTTATTTATTTATTTTTCTTCCAGATTTCTGGCAACTGGAGAGAGTTTATCATCCGTCCACTTCCAATACCGGCTTGGAATTTCCACCCTGTCTGGAATAGTTGCGGACACCTGCCGGGCTTTGTGGTATGTTCTTCGGGATGAGTTTATACCCCTACCCACCGTGGACAGGTGGATGGCAATTGCTGAAAAATTCTGGAGTGTGTGTGATTTCCCCAACTGTTTGGGAGTGGTGGATGGAAAGCACATACGCATTATCAAATCAGCCAGAACAGGATCAGAGTACTTCAATTATAAAAAAATATTTTTCTGTTGTACTCATGGCAATAGCAGATGCGGACTGTCACTTCATCGCCGTGGACATTGGAGCTTTTGGTCGTGGCAACGATTCCCAGACTTTTAAAAACTCGGATATGGGCTACCGTTTGTATGGCAAAAATTTTAGTTTTCCACGGCCACGACCTCTCCCCAACACTCAAGGTCCACCAATGCCATTTGTTATGGTTGCGGATGAGGCCTTTCAGATGTGTGAAAACCTACTGAAGCCATATTCCAGTCGGGACTTGAACCACACTAAAAGGATCTTTAACTACAGACTGACCAGGGCCCAAAGAACTGTAGAGTGTACGTTTGGGATTCTAGTCTCAAAATGTCGCATTCTTGCATCTTACTGATTTTATAGGGTTCAATGTACTTATGTCCCAATTTGGATGATGGGATTCTCAATTTAAGATTTGTAGTTGATAGTCAGACCAAGTCACCTACCTTGAAAGGTGGTGCAGGTTTAAGAAACTTATCTGCTGCTCTCTTATACTTTTCCTGAGCCAATTCCAGATTTTCCATTAGAAAATCAATATTCCGTTGTAAAGACGTGATTCTTTCAGCCACAGCCGGCAAGAGTGTATCTATGGGAAATCGAGGAAGAATGTTAGGATGATAACCTAGATTGGCGTAAAAAGGAGACTGCTTAGTGGAAGCGTTCTGAGAGTTATTATAGGAAAACTCGGCTAGTGGAAGTAAATCCACTCAATCATTCTGTAGGTGGCAGATAAAGCAGCTGAGATACTGCTCCAGGGTCTGATTGGTCAATTCTGTTTGTCCATTAGTCTGGGGATGAAAAGCAGAAGAAAGGTTTACTTTAATGTCTAATGCGGCACAGAAATTCTGCCAAATCCTTGAAGTAAATTGCACCCCTAGATAAGAAATAACCTCAACTGGTACTCCATGCAAGCAAATCACATTTTGAATAATTAAATCTGATGTTTGTTTTGCAGTGGGTAAGCCGACACGGAATAAAATGAGCTGCCTTTGTTAACCGATTCACCACAACTAGAATGGTGCTCTTCCCTTGAGAGGTTGGAAACTCCACAAAGAAATCCATGGAAATGGATCCCAATGGACGGGATGAAATGGCATAGTTTACAATGTCCTTTCTGTAAGTGGGCCACCAAAAGAAAGGAGAAAGAAGTTCTTGTGTCTTTAGAACTCCTCTATGCCCAGCTATCTTAGAATCGTGGATGAGTTCCAATACTATAAATCTAACCATTTCAGGTATATACAGGCCTTGCCCCTGAAACCACACACCATTCTTATAGATAATACTTACATCCCTAGGAGGTTGTGCCAGCAAAGAATCCGAATGGTATGCTTCCTTGATGTCCATAAGTAGGTCTTGATTATGAATCACTCCCAGAAATCTAGAATCGGGAAGAATAGTCTTAGGAGGAGTAGATGGACGGGTCTCCGTTGAATGGATCCTAGAGAGTGCATCAGCCTTTTCATTGCATGAACCTGGCCTATAAGAGATTACAAAATTAAATTGGTTTAAAAAAAAGATTCCAACGAGCCTGGCGAGGAGTCAGGCACTTAGCCGACCTGATAAATTGCGGTGGTCAGTTAGAACTATTTGCTGTGTAGCACCCTGAAGAAGATGTCTCCATTCCTTGAATGAAGCAATAATGGCTAACAATTCTCTATTACGCACATCATAGTTCCTCTCAGCCGAAGATAACTGCCTTGAAAAGAAAGCACAGGGATGCAAGACATTCTTCTCACCTGTTCTCTGAGAGAGTATAGCTCCAATGGCACAGTCTGAGGCATCCACCCCTATTATAAAGGCAAGTTCAGGGTTGGGATGCACTAGGATAGGGGCTGTGGTAAATTTATCCTTCAGACTGGAAAATGCTTCTTGGGCTTGAGGTGTCCAAGTGAAGCTAGACTCTTTCCGGGTAAGTTGTGTGATAGGTGACACTACCTCCGAAAAATTTCTAATACAGCGCCTGTAGAAATTGGCAAACCTGATGAAGCGCTGCACTTCCATCACATTCTTAGGAACTGGCCAATTCTTGATGGCTTGGGTCTTGCTTCCATCCATACTAATTCTTTGTGTAGACATTACATACCCAAGAAATTGAATTTCAGTCTGATGGAATTCGCTCTTCTCAAGTTTAATGTAAAGATGGTTCTGTCTTAGGTGTTCTAAGACCATTCTCACATGTCCATGATGTTCCTCTGTGGAGTTAGAAAAAAGCGTAGTTACTCACCGATAACGGTGTTTCTCAGAGCCCATAACAGCACTACCAGAGAGAGGGGATCCGCCCTTCAGGGACAGGAAACCTACAGGATAAAAGGACGGTACCTCTCCCCTGCATCAGTTTTGTTTACAGAGCATCGGAGGTCCTCCAGGTTAATCACAACAACAAAAAAATATACAACTTTATCATATTGCTTAATAAGTGAACACCGTGTCTATATAGAAAAAAACACATTTTATACAAAAGAATGTGCTCACCGCACGCGATGAGGGGGGGAATAAGCAGGTGCTGTCATGGGCTCTGAGAAACACCGTTATCTGTGAGTAACTACGCTTTTCTCAGTCGCCCATGACAGCACTACCAGAGAGAATTGCAGAGATTATTGCTTAGGGAGGGAACACAGCCTGCAGAACCCTTCTTCCGAAGGTTAAGTCAGATGAAGAGGCTAGGTCTAAGCGGTAGTGTCTAAAAAAGGTTGAAGGTGATGACCAGGTGGCCAAATTTGATCTAATGGTACCTCCGACCTTTCGGCCCAGGAGGTCGCCATAGCCCTTGTAGAGTGGGCCTTCAGACCCTCTGGAACTGCGTTCCCGGTAGACGAGTACGCCAAGGCTATCGCATCTGTTATCCAACGTGCTATAGTGCCTTTAGAGGCTCTGAGTCCTTTCCTGGGTCCCTGGAAGCAGATAAAAAGAGACCCTTCCTTCCTATGCTGCTGGGTGGAATTTATATACTGAACTAGACACCTTCTCACATCTAGTGTGTGGAATTTTTCTTCTTTCTTCTTTCTAGGGTCTGGACAGAAGGAAGGAAGGATTATTTCCTGAGACCTATGGAATGTTGACTCAATTTTTGGTAGATAGGCAGGGTCTATTTTTAGTACAACCTTATCATCCAGGATTTGTGTAAAGGGAGGGTTTGCAGACAAGGCTTGGAGATCACTTATTCTGCGGGCCGATGTTAGGGCTATCAGGAGGGCCGTTTTAAGTGATAGAATCCTAAGGGATATTGATTCTATAGGCTCAAATGGGGATTCTGTTAAAGCTGACAAGACTAGGTTCAAATCCCAGGTTTGTAATCTATGTATAGTTACAGGTTTAGACCTTGCGGCTGCTCTGACAAACCGTATTACCCCCTAAGATAAACGGAGAAGTGGGAACCCCAATTACAAAAGTGAGCTTTCACAAAGATCACTCACCAATCTGATGCAGCCACAGGTACCGGTTCTGGAGGAGGGGTAGGATCCTGAAATGTGAGATCCTTAGGTGGTAGCTGGTTCACCACGCTGGAGCTCTTGCTTTGCTGCGTGGAATGGCTACCAGACCGAGAACTCCGGGTGCCAGCAGAAGTTCGTTTCTTCTGTGCGTCCGGTTTCGGTCGCTGGTGGTGGTGCTGCTGCTGCTGTGGCGGCTGGAGCTGCTGATCGCTGTCTTCGATGGTACTACCTTGGGATGGCATGCAGCAAGGAGCTTCCATATCCACCCTCTTTTTAAAGCTTGGCGCTTATTATCAGCCCCTCCCCCTATGGCTGCATTATTGAGGAAGCGCTCATCATTTTTTTTTTTTTAAATCTACTGCGCATGCGCGCGCTGTCAGGGACCCGGAAATGAAGAATTCCGGTTCCGGGGCAGCGCCATCTTGGTGCACCTCATTCACTGCGCTGCCCCTGAACCGGAAGTACCCTTACCACTTCCGGTGCAGCGCCATCTTGGAATGCAGGAGTCCTCTGCGCAGCAGAATGCCGGAAGCCCCTAACTCCTATCCGGAGTGGCGGTTGCGCTTCCCCCCACTCACGCTCCGGACCCATCGGTCGCAGCCGTGGCGGCCTCGGACACTGCACCAGCTGCAGCAGGGGCCTCCCCACTGCCAGAACTCGGACTGGCCGGCTCCGGATTACTCGGTCGTCTTCAGATTCTGGTCTTCGGCTTTAGCAGTTACCGTCCTAGAAGGTTCCCCGTCAGGGACAGGAAACCAAACTGATGCAGGGGAGAGGTACCGCCCTTTTATCCTGTAGGTTTCCTGTCCCTGAAGGGCGGATCCCCCCTCTCTGGTAATGCTGTAATGGGCGACTGAGAAAATTAAAATATCATCCAGATAAATCACCATGAATCTATCTAAGGCTACGTTCACATTTGCGTTGTGCGCCGCAGCGTCGGCGCCGCAACGCACAACGCAAACAAAAACGCAGCAAAACGCATGCACAACGCTGCGTTTTGCTCCGCATGCGTCCTTTTTTTCATTGATTTTGGACGCAGCAAAAATGCAACTTGCTGCGTCCTCTGCGCCCGGACGCGGGCGCCGCAGGGACGCATGCGGCGCAAAACGCAAGTGCGACGCATGTCCATGCGCCCCCATGTTAAATATAGGGGCGCATGACGCATGCGGCGACGCTGCGGCGCCCGACGCTGCGGCGCCGACCGCAAATGTGAACGTAGCTTAAGAGATCCCTCAAAATGTCATTCACTAAGTGTTGGAAAGCGGCTGGGGCATTACACAGACCAAATGGCATAACTAGATATTCAAAGTGTCCGTAGCTTGACCTGAATGCAGTCTTCCATTCATCCCCAGGCCTAATACGGACCAAATTATAGGCTCCACGGAGATCCAGTTTAGAAAAATTCTTGGCATGCCGTACGCTCTCCAATAACTCCGGGATCAATGGCAATGGATAACGGTTTCTAATAGTAACCTTACTGAGTTCTCGATAATCTATGCAGGGTCTAAGAGATCCTTCTTTTTTCTTCACAAAGAAGATGGGTGCGCCCACAGGAGATGAAGAGTGGCATATGAAGCCCTTGGCTAGATTTTCGTCAATATAGTCCTTCAAAGCCTTTAGTTCGGGCCCTGCCATAGGGTAGATCTTACCAAAGCGTATTCCTGCTCCGGGCAATAATTTGATCGGTCAATCGTATGGACGGTGAGGGGGAGGTTGGTCAGCATTCCTCTTATCACATACATCTGCATACTCCTGGTATACTGTATAGCTGGTAGTTCAGAGACTGACATGGGTCCCTTAGGAACTGAACAAGCTGAAACTTCTGGGCCTATCTGTTTCTCTGGAAAGTGCAGCTCCTTGGTCTCCCAGTTAATTGTAGGGTTCTGAGCCTGCAGCCATGGTAGCCCTAGAAAAATGGGGTAGTAGGGAGAAGAGATAAGCATAAAAGACAGTCTCTCCTGATGATCTTTACCCATAAGGACCTTCAAAGGCTCCTTTTCCTGATCCACTGGTCCAGAGTTTAGTAGGGAACGATCCACTGTCTCCATCTGTACAGGAGTAGCTTTCTTCACAAAACATATCTGGAGCGCCCCCACTGCCGCAGGGCCGAGGGGCACCCGGTACCGGACCTCTGTGTCTCAGTTCTGGGGTTGTCATGGTGGCTAGGCCCAGTCCATGACCCTGCTGAGGGGCGTCCAGTAAAAGTTGAGAATGTGATGATGTTGTGGTGTGGTGTAGGTCGCGGTGAATAACGAGGACACCAGGTTGCAGTCTCTTTACCTCTTTACTGAAGGCTTCAGGATCCTCAGTCCGGAATACGGTTAACCGGGCTGCCTGAGTCCGGCCGGTCCGATGGCACCAGAGTTCCCTTTGCAGGTGGAAATCTGTGCCTACCTTCTAGCGCTTGTGTGTTGTAGTCCTTCCCTGCTGTGCTTATGGGATAGTCCTCACAACTGTTGTCTGTTTCTGAAGTTCCCTCACAACTCGATGATGATGTTCTTCTTCGTCCCCCCAGATGATATGGCTAGGACGCACCCGTATGTTGGGTAGGCTCGGAGATCTTCCGGGACCCTAGAGTCGCCCCTCTCCAAATATTACCCCCTGTGTCTGCTTAGGTGATTTTGGGTGAGACAGCCCGCCTAGAACTGACTGTCCTGCAGTAGGTTTGAAGTAAGGCCTGGAGCTCAATACTTCCTCAGCGTTCCCAGCCACCGGCTGCGCGCCTCAGTAGGATGTTGCCTCGTCTTACAGCACGACTCCTACTGGTGTTTCTCCTTGTTTCGTTGATCTCGTTTCTCACTCAGCACAATAAACCTCGCTTCTTGTCCTTTCTTGGGGTACCGCCGCGATGAAGTGCAGGCTCGGTCCCGTAATGTTCTTTCTGTTCGCTAGGCCTCTGTCAGGATCCCACCCCTGACAGGGACCCCCTGAATCTTCCCCTGCAACACCCTCTGCCACAGATTACCAGATTGTGAGGAGTGGCCTAATACATAGCACCCTTAGCTGCCCCTGGAGGCCAGACTGTGAAGTGTATTGGTGTATGTGATACCTGGTCAGGTGAACTCCTTCAGTGCCATCAGAAGTACCATAGCCCCCCTTAGCGGCGGAGCATCAGTACTGCAACGACCAGGACTCTGGGGCGCTGCATATCCCATGTTTCTGAGCAAAGGAGAAGTCCATAAAATTGCCGCTTGCCCCTGAGTCAATCATAGCAGAGCTAGACACCCAGACCGAGTCAACCCGAAAAGTACAAAGTCACCTGCGATGATTACAGATTACAAAAAAGATTTTTTGTAGACCTGTGTAATCGGTGGCGGCGTTGGCATATTTTTTTGAGCAATGACCTGTGGAAAATGTGGTAGATTTTAAGAGTTATAGGAAGCTCAAGATAAAAGGCCACATGATTAATTACAGTAACCATCTTGTAAGGACCAATGAAACTAGGGTCTAATTTCAAGGAAGGAATTTTCAGTTTCATATTTCTGGTAGACAGCCATACTAAATCATTTACACCAAGGTCCCAAAATGACAATCCTTTCTTATCAGCCTTGCATTTGTATCTGTCCCCTATGATTTTTAAGTTGTTCCGAACTCCTTGCCTTACAGATGAGAGTGATGAAGAAAATTGTTCCTCCCTAGGAGCCCATGAAGACTACTCCTTACTGAAGGTACAGAACTGAGGATGAAAGCCATATGCACCAAAACATGGCGACTTACCAGTGGACTCATTGGGACAATTGTTTAAGCAAACTCAGCTAATGGTAGATAAGATAACCAATCCCCCTGGTTATCTGACACAAACACCTGATGTATGTCTCCAGACTTTGGTTAGCTGTTCAGTCAGACCATTAGTTTGTGGATGAAACACAGAAGAAAAAGGATAGATGGACCCTAGGCGAGAACAAAATGCCCTCCAGAATTTACATATAAACTGGGTCTCCCAAACTGACAGCACATCAGAGGGAATCCCATGAAGCTTCATGATCTCATTGACAAACACCTTAGCCAAGGTCTTAGCGTTAGGGAGAGCAGGCAAAGTAATATAGTGCGCCATTTTACTGAACCTATCCACCACAACTAAGATAACAGTCTTACCAGAGGAGGAAGGAAGATCTGTAATAAAATGCATGTATAAATGTGTCCGTAGCCAGTCGGGCATAATTAATGGTAGCAGAGCCCAAGACAGACGAGTATGCGGAGTCTTAAAATGCACACAGACATTATAAGAAGACACAAATTCGACTACATCCCTATGCAATCTTGGCCACCAAAAATGACAAGAAAGGACGTCCGAGGTTGCTTTACTACCTACATGACCAGTGAGAGCCGAACTATGATGTGCCCCTAAAACTTTGAGATGCAGACGCAATGGTACAAATAATTTTGCTGAAGAACAAGCAGGGGCATCCCCGTGAGCCTTCAATAACTCTCCCTCTAGCTCAGAACACACAGCAGAGACACCTATCCCTTCCTGCAAACTAGGGACAGAGTCATCCAAGCTACCACTCCCAGGGAGACTTCGAGACAAAGCATCATCTTTGACTTTCTTAATCTCAGGAGAGTAAGAGACAATAAAATTAAACTTGATAAAAACAAAAAGACTTAGCTTGTCTAAGATTGTGTAGGATTAAGAAGTGTAGCAGGTCCGAGGAACAACAGATTTTTATGATCAGTAATGACAGTGACAGGGTGGACTGCCCCTTCCAAAAAGTGAAGCCACTTCTCAAAAGCCAATTTGATGGCCAAAGGATCTCTATTGCCTACATCATAGTTTCTTTTTTAGAGAAGAAAGCAGATGGATACCACTTACCAGGGAATGACCCTTAAGGCAACACAGCCCCGACCTCCACCTCAGATGCATCAACCTCAACAATAAATGGTTAGGAAACATTGGGTTGAATGAGTACAAGCACAGTGGAAAAGCATTATTGCAAAGAAGAAAATGTCTGATGGGCACAGTGGGACCACCTCGAGAAGACCGTACCTTTCTTTGTCATGTCAGTGAGGGTTTTGACAATCGACGAGAAGTTTTTGATAAACTTACAATAGTACAGTAGTTACCAAACCCCAAAAACCATTGCAAAGCTTTCAGATTTTCACAGCAATGCGAAGTAAAATGGCCCCACAGTATGCATATCTTTTCATGGCCAAGCTTGAAAGCGACTTTTTGTCCTCATGTCCACTGGCCTACTACCGCTACATTGATGATATTTTAATCATCTGGACAGAGTCTGAGCCACAGCTAAAGATGTTCCATGAACAGTTTAATCAATTTCATCCCACCATCAACTTAATGCTCAAATACTCCAGCATTGAAATTAACTTTTTGGACACCATTATTAAGCTGTAGAACAATGAAATAGAGACATCCCTGTATCAGAAGTCAATCGACCACCCAACATACCTCAAATGGGACAGTTTCCATCCAAAACACATAAAAGACTCTATTGTCTACAGCCAAGCAATCAGATACAATTATATACTGTATGTTCCGTTCCAACCCCATGGATAGAGATGAACACAGGGCCGGCTCCAGGTTTTCATGGGCCCTGGACGAAAGAGTCCCAGTGGGCCCCTTTAACACATACCACAATTCATAATGCACCGATATGGCAGAGAAATATAGGTATAGTACACTGCCAAAGATTTCACTTACTTCTTACATTACATGAGTGATATCTATTGTACATTACATTCTACATTAGCTCAGAAACTGGACAGTATAGTTCTCTATACAGAATAATGAGCCCCATATATTGCTCCAAACAGAATATTGAGCCCCATATATTGCCCCATACAGTATAATGGCCCCATATAGTGCTCCATACAGTATAATTGGCACCACATAGTCCTCTATACAGAATAATGAGCCCCATATATTGCTCCAAACAGAATAATGAGCCCAATATTATGCTCCAAACAGAATAATGAGCCTCATATAATACTCCATACAGTATAATAGACACCACTGAGTTCTCCATACAGAATGAGCCTCATATATTGCTCCATACGGAATTGACCCCATATAATGCTCCATACAGTATAGTGAGCCACATATAATTCTACATATAGTATATGATGGGCCCCATCTATTGCTCCATATATAATGGGCCTCATATAATGCTCCATACAGTATATGATCGGCCCCATACAGCATACTGAGTCCCATATATTGCTCCATACGGAATGGGCCCCATATGATGCTCCATACAGAATAGGCCCCATATAATGCTCCTTACAGAACGGGCCCCATATGATGCTCCATACAGAATGGGCCCCATATAATGCTCCAAAAATAATTGGCCCCATAAGATGCTCCATGTATAATGGGCCCCATATAATGCTCCATATATAATTGGCCATATAAAATGCTCCATATATAATTAGTCCCATGAGAGGCTTCATATATTATTGGCCCCATATACTGCTCCATAGGTAATTGGCCCCATATACTGCTCCACATTGAATTGGCCCCATAAGATGCTCCATATTAAATTGGCCCCATAAGATGCTCCCTATAGAATTGGCTTCATAAGATGCTCCCTATATTATTGGCCCCATAAGATGCTCCATATAGAATTAGCCCCATATAATGCTCCATATATGGGCCCCTTCTGATGGTCCCCGTATATTGCTCCAAATATTAAAAAAAAATGAAATACTCACCTCTCGTTGCTTGACACTGCTCTGCTCTGGACTCCTCACCGTTGGTGTCTTCCTGCTCTCTGTGCTGCGACTGCTCAGGCAGAGAGTGCGCACAGGTGATGTCATCGCGCCCTCTGACCTGAACATCACAGTCAGAGGATGGAAGACGCTACAGCGCTGGAGAGGTAAGTATCGCAAGTGCCGGAGCCCGGAGCAGGTGGGGGGTCAACTCGCGGGGGCCGGCACTGTAGCGTGCAAGTGTCCCCGACGGCGAGTGGGCCCCCTGCCTGCTCAGGGCCCCGGCACTTGCCCGAGTGCACCGGGAGATGACGCCGGCCATGGATGAACACCTTGGTCACCTCAGAAAGACCTTTTTGAATCAGGGCTACCATCCAAGAACAATGCAAATCCAAATTACAAGAGCAACTAGAATATCAAGGAATCACCTGCTACATTACAAAGCTAAAGAAGAAAACAACAGGGTGCCTCTAGTAGTCACCTGCAATCCAAATCTGGAGGTGCTAAGGGGAGCTGCACGGAAATTACAACCTTTACTACTAAAAGATGCCTGCTCACAATCCATTTTTTCCAGACCCCTCACTACTTCTTTTTAGGCAGCCCCCAAATCTAAGAAATATCATTGTCAGAAGCTCCCTGTCCTCTCCAACAGCTGCAGGAACCTTTCCTTGCAACCAGAAAAAATGTACAACCTGTCCATTTATAATGATTACGGACAAGATAAAGATCCCCAACTCATATCAGGACTACAAGATCCTAGGTACTTTCAGCTGCATCACATCTAATGTGGTGTACCTAATTATTTGTACCAAATGTCCAACTGGGGGTCTGTATGTAGAGGAGATAGGGCAAAAGCTTAGAACAAGAATGAATTCTCATCGCCACACAATAAGAGAAAAAAGAATGGATCTACCTGTGGCAATACATTTTTGTTTCCCGGATCACAGCATTATGGACATGAAATTACTTGTATTAAAAGGTAATTTCAAATCTCAGAGAGACAGAAGAGTCTGGGAATATAAGCTGATGATGACCTTTGACACACTCAAAGGAATGAATGTGTGGCATGGATTTATGTCTTTTTACATCAATTAAGGAACTTGCTCCTCAGACCATGTGTGGGTCATCATAACAGAGAACCAGACCCATTCAGAGTACCATAAAACATTCAGACTCCTTATCTATGAACTGTTCCAATATTTCTGGACATAAACATTTTAGTTCTGCTTCACGTCACCTGTCTTATCAATGGCATTTTTTTCTGGGCTGTATTGTGCATAAATATGTGTTTTTTTCATAATTTGTATTAGCCTGATGAAGAGACCGGCGTAGTCTTGAAAGCTTGCAATTTGTTACCATCTTTTCAGTTAGTCATTAAAAGGTATCAACCACCAAGGACTCTTTTTTCAAAATATTTTTCTATCTTCTGGCTAACACGGTACCAAGATATATATCTTTCCTGTCACAGAATACAACAAATTTAACCAGTCCCCAAGAAAACCTATTTGGGAGGGCCACCTTGGGTTCCGATTTAGCCTGATTGCCCGCCAGACCAACAGTCTGCTGCTATGAGACCCTAGATTTAGCACACAGCACAGGAAGAAGAGTCTTTAGTCGGCAGCGATAAGAAGGTCTGACCAGTTTTTATAGTAAATGGTAATGACCAGATCAGAAGCAGCTGAAATGGAGCTGCATGTTTCATATCAGCGTAGAAGGGGTTGTTAACCTCTTCAGCACCAGAAGAAACTAAATCAATTTAATATGGGACACAAATCACACCATCTCTAAAGAAGACCTGCGATTTATTACCCGATGTGACTGTCTAACTCCAGATCTTAGAGGGGTACGTGTCACCCTTGTGACAGCTTCAGTTCCTGTGAAGCACTTGAAAGTTTAATAAACTTTTTGAATGTGACTTCAAATACCTAGAGGGGTGCAATTTTTAGAATGGTGTAAATTTGGGGTATTTTGTGTCATATAGGCCCCTCAAAGTTACTTCAAATATGATGTGGTCCCTAAAAAATAGTTTTGTACATTTTGTTGGAAAAATAAGAAATCCATGGTCAACTTTTAACCTCTTCTAACTTCCTAACAAAAATAATTGTGTTTAAAAAAGTGTGCTGATGTAAAGTAGACATGTGGAAAATGTAATTTATATACTATTTTGTGTGACATAACTTTCTGGTTTAACTGCATAAAAATTAAAAGTTTCAAAAATCGTGACATTTTCAATTTTTTTTACAAATTTCCATTTTTTTCACAAATAAACGCAAGTCCTATCGAACAAATGTTGCCACTGTTATGAAGTAAAATATGTCACGAAAAAACATTCTCAGAATCAGGGGGATCCGTTGAAGAGTTCTAGAGTTATAACCTCATAAAGTGACACTGGTCAGAATTGTAAGATTTGGCTTGGTCATGAACGTGAAAACAGGCTTGGGGGGTGAAGGGGTTAAGGTATTGGAGGAGTTAATGCCTTGTTTTCACTAGCTAATTGCCTTCACAGACATCAGCCTTTCCAATACCCTGTCTCTTGAAAAAGATAGATGTCATGTATTTATCACATTAAGTTTTCAATTCCAGCCCTGTACTGATTAATCACATTTTCTTCTTTCTAAAAGAAGCACCTTGTAGTAGGTATTTTTCAAAGCCATAATAACTCCTAGACTCTTTGCTTCCCACTCGTGGAGTATTTTTCTGAAAGAATATTGCATCACAATGGTCAGATCACCGCCGCTGCCCCTGCTGCGCGCTTATACTTACCATTCTACGGCGTTCCGGTGCGCTCCTGTTCTCCCTCCAGCGCCGGCTCCTCTGCTCGCACCTCCGGCTCCTGCTTCCTGTCAGGCGCGCGCGCACTAGGTTTCACTGCGCACACGCACACTGTCTTCTATGATCTGCCGCTCCTTCCGCTGTTCTCTATGCCCCTGGAGGACCTTGACCCAGAAGGTACGCTGCCGCTCTGCATATCAGGCCGCCTCTTCCTTTTGGCTGTGCCTGATTGTCATTTGTTTTCCTAGCAAGTGTCTCTGACCCTCACGCTTCTCTGCGTGCTCTGCATTTTCTCTGTGGCCTAGTCTTCCGTCTCTAGCTACCGTTTCCTGTGCTTAACCATTTTGTGTTTTTCCTTGTTCCCTTTCAGCTCCAGCCCTCCTGTGTCTCCGTTTCCCCGGTGCTCCTGTTCCTCAGTTTGTTCCTGCTGCCGTCGCCCTCCCCGCTCGTCCGTTGTCCTGTTTCCTCATCTATTCCTCTGGTTTGTCTCCCGTCTGTCTTTTGTCAGTCTCCCGTTTCCACGTCCCGTCCTCTTTCATGTTTTGTTTCCCGTCGTCCCTGTCTAGTCGTTTACCTTCCCTCCTTCGTTTGGTACCAGCTGCCGTACAGTAGTCTCCCCTGGGCCTGCTCCTAACGCTCCCTGTATTGGGGGTGGTCTACCTGGTCCACTCATCCTGGGGAGGTTCGCTGTCGCGGTCCAGAGGGTTCACCAATTTAGTTCTCTTAGCCCAAAATCGTAACAACAATAAAAAGCAAGATACAGGATATTAATGTGGTATGTTTCAATTATAAGGGAATGTATAGTTAGAAACTCATTTTTTTATTTACTTCCCATTATAATAAAAAATCTTTATTTTTATATAGTGCTAACATATTCCGCAGCGCTTTACACACATTATCATCGCTGTCCCCAATGGGGCTCACAATCTATTCCCTCCTATCAGTAGGTCTTTGGAATGTGGGAGGAAACCGGAGTGCCCGAAGGAAACCCACGCAAACACAGAGAGAACATACAAACTCTTTGCAGATGTTGTCCTTGGTGGGATTTGAACCCAGGACTCCAGCGCTGCAAGGCTGCTATGCTATCCACTGCGCCACCGTGCTGCCCATTATATAGCTTTATTATATTTTGCAGAAATTGTCACCATTAACCTCAGTCCCTGTCCCCATGGTGTTCACATTCTAATTTCCCTCAGACATTCAAGACAATTTTATCAAAAACAGGTCACATTTCGACCCATAGCCCCATTCCTGATGGGAAACAATGCAAACCACTGCTTCCAACCATATCACAGAGCAGAGCAGACATCAGTCTGCTATTTTTGGTGAATGGTTCATGTGATCCATGGTGCTTACTTACTTTTTGGTGGACCGGAATAAATATTGTGAAGGCCTGTTTCTAGATTTAAAACTTGTATATAATTTTATATATTTTTATTTAACATCTATTCCTTTCCTAATATGTACAGCAGATGGGTGGAGGAGAGGCTCATAGACTTTCCAAGTCCTGAGACTAGAGATGTCCTGCATGTTTGGAAGGTACTAAATGGTAAATAAATACGGTAATTATACTACAGATATGTCAGACATGTTTAGCATCACCATTTTATGGAGTTCTTTAGATTAAAAGAAGCTTCTTGATCTGATTTATACATGTATCTATTTATTACAATAACAACGTCTGTGCTGCTAAAACAATTGGCAACAATCAATAAAAATCCCCTTTTTTTTTTTTTTTAAATATCATTATTTTCTATCTGGCAGATTAAATTTATAGGACATCAGTTTACAGTTAAAAGATCAAAACTATTTTGAAATGATTATTATTCATTGGAAAAAAAGTTTGTTATGTCGATGTCTGGCCCGATAACTTATCAGCCAGACCTTTATTAAAAGGGAATCTGTCCACAGGTTTTTGCTATGTAATCTGAGGACAGCATGAGGTAGGGGTTAAAACACTAAACTCAATGATGTCCAGCTGTGTGGTGTCCAGTAATTATCAAACTCTGCCCCTCCTGTGATAAGCAGCTCACTGTCTATAGACATTATATATATAGCAGGTTTTCAGCTCTGCTGCATTGCGAAATCTAAAACCTCTGATTGTGTCACAACTGTCGTTGGATTCAGGGTCTCTTCACCAACATCATGCTGCTGATGGATTCCCTTTAAAGTTAACATATTTTGCTAAAATGTTGAAGTCTGGTTTGGATATTTTTATATGTTTATATTTAATTTTATTATTTTAATTATGAAAAAAAATTGTTTATAGAAAAAAATACTTGAATTTTGTCAGAACATTTTGCAAATTGGGAGCATCAATGCAAATTATGTTGTCCTACCGTATTTTTCACTTTGTAAGACGCACTTTTTTTCCCATCAAATTTTGGGGGGAAATGGGGGTGCGTCTTACAATGCAGATATACCTTATCTGTGCTGCTGCGGCGGGTGTCCGGTGCTTGCCGCCACGCTCTGTCCCCGGTGTATCTCCCGAGATCTCAGTGCCAAGATCTTCATCTGTGCATGCGCCGCCTCCCGGCGGCCATTTTCCCAGAAGGAATCCACCGCACATGCACAGGAAAGCATGGATGGAATGGCAGAGCCCCCCACACTGCACAGGACACTTTTTCCACCTTTAATGTCACCTATAAATTTCACAAATCCAATAAGAAACAAATTGAAATAATTTTGATGAGGAAAATAAAAATAACAAAACTATAATAATGTGCTGCATAAGTGTGGACTCCTTCTTTATAATAGGGGAAGTGACTGTATTAAGAATTACTTTGCACAAGAAAGTAGAAAAATGCGGCACTCACCCAGGTTGCAAAGTGAATATCTTTAATCTGTCTTTAATCCATGTACAGACTTTGCATAGAAGACAAGCGGAGACGTCGAGGGTGCGGGGAGAGTGAGCTGGATGACGGCCGTTTCACACAATTAGTGCTTCCATGGGTCAGGTTCGCTCATCCCTAATTATATGCCGCCTACATCCTTAAAAGAAAGAGAAGGTAGGTGCAGAACAGATACAGCAAGGAGATAAACCCTAGCTGGAATTTCATTGACTGGCTATAAACTACAATAGAATGGCTGAACATCCACATGAAACTATCACCAGCAGGGGAAAAGAATATAAAGCTGCACCCGAATGGGGATAGGGCAGACAAATGAAAACTCCTATGTTATGCTAAACAGACTGTAGCCAGAATAACAGAACCTACACCCAGAGAAAAGGTGTGTCTGCTGTGGCTAGGCAGATACAGAAGCTGACCACAAAATACAGGTTCAAGGGTTCAAACCTAGGAACATGACAGATGGTACTGTGTCTCAGGTTTCTTTGGATCACTAAAATCAATATCAAACACCTGTAATAATTAGTTTGCCAAGTGATGTAAATTAAAGGAAAACAAATTACTTAAAGCGGTTGTCTACCACTAGGACAACCCCTTCATGATCTGAATGTTTGGTGTCAATAAAATAAAAACGCTTATACGCACCTTCCATGCCAGCTCTGTTCGAACAGTGTCAGAAATTGCGTTCCTGGGCATCACATGAGGTTGTTGTGATGCTGGAGTCCAGTGCCCAATTTGTGCTAGCATAACTGTCTCCCCCTTGGTGGAGGAAGTGAAGGAGGAAGCAACATGGACAGTGAAACGTCCAGCAATTCTGTGTTGGTAGGTCGCCTTCTGCCTCTGTTCCAACCACCACTACATTTACCCCATAAACAGTTAGGGAAATGTAATGTCCCTGGCCATGCTCACTGGTCCACGTATGAGTGGCTATGTGAAACCTTGCCACTGATGCAGTTGAAGCAATCGCGTTCCTGGGGACCACATGAGGTTGCTATGACGCTTGAGTCATGTGTCCAATTAGTGCTAGCATAACTGTCTCCGCCTTTGGACAAATTGAACATCGGGAAATCAGGGCTATGGTTGCTCTCTGACTTGTTCTTAATGTTCAATTTATCCAAAAGTGGGAACAGTGACAACCCACAAGTTATAACAACCCCTCGAGATTTCCAGAAACGTGATTGCTGACATCTCACTCGCCAGCATGAAAGGTGATTATATGTGTTTTTATTTATTGGGGTTGTCCTAGTAGTGGACAAGTCCTTTAAGAAATATGTTCCACATTATTAAGCAGCCACAGGTTTCAAGGAATATGAAAAAGAAAAAGGATCCCTCTACTGCCTAAAAGTATCAAATAGTGGCATGCCTTAGACAAGGTATGAAAATATTAGATAGTTCACAAAAATTTGAGCGTGATCATCTCACTGTGAAGATATGTGTGCCCGATACACAGTTCAGATGGGTTCTTGCAGATAAAGGTGTAATGAGGAAGATTTCTACCAGACAAATTCATTTGATTAAGAGATCAGCTGCTATAGTATCTTACAAAGCAGCAAACAGGTATTTGAACCTGCTGGTGCCTCTGGAGTCCTGCAAACCTCAAGATGTAGGATCCTCCAGAGTCTTTCAGTTGTGCATAAATCTACAATTAATAAATAGTACTCACAAGCAGAAATGGTTTCAGTAGATCCAGACATAAACAACTCATTTTAAAACAGGCTTGTTTACTGATGAGTGCCACCATGCAATCATGAATGGTCCAGATGGATAGAGTAGTGAATGGTTGGTGGATGGCCATCATGTCCCAACAAGCCTGCGACATAAGCTAGGAAATGGCGGAGCCATGTTTTCTGCTGCAGTCATGGGGAGAAAGCTTGAAGGCTCCTTTAGGGACCCTGAAGGTATGAATATGATCTCAGCAAATTATATAGAGTTTCTGAATTACCACCACTTTCTTTTGTGGTACAAATAGAAGAACCATACAATCCATAGCAAAATCATCCTCATACAAACATGACAATGCACCATCTCATGTTGCAAAGAATATCTCTTGAGTTATTGGCTGCTATGGCCATAAAAGGAGAGAAACTCATAGGTAGCCACCATCCTCCCCTAACCTCAACTCTAATGAGAACCTTTGGAGTATCATCAAGCAAAAGATCTATAAAGATGGGTGACAGTTCACATCAAATCAGCAGCTCTGGGGAACTATTCTGACATTCTGAAAATATATTCAAGCAGAAACTATCCAAAAACTCAAGTGAAAGTGAAATCAAAGGAGTCCTATGTTAACATCAGGGCTGGACTGGGACTAAAATTCAGCCCTGGCATTTAAAGTTACACAGGCCCACTTCTCACATGGTGACTGTATAATATCTTTGTACTCTTGTAGGTTACAAGAAGTGAGGGGAGTGTAACACGACTATATAACATATAATTACAGCTGTATCCAGCATTACAGCTCGGTCCTATTTATTGCTTTTAGTTGCAGTACCAAGAAAAGCTGCTACTTTACCTACATAACTGGATCTTGTAGATAATGAAGGGATTGAGACGACCAAAGGCTGTGGAACTTCATTCTGATGCTCCATAAACTTTGCATACAGCCACTTTTGATTCAGCTGCGTAGCACGAGACACGGTGACTCTGAAGAGCGGTGACATCAGTAACGTCACCGCTCTTCAGATATTCCGGGTCTTGCGATGAGCTCGGCAATTGTGAAGAGCGGTATTATTACTACCGTCACCGCTCTTCAGAGTCGCTGGATCTCGCCAGGTCTGGGCTAGTAGTGGGGATATCTGATAAACACCTCTTCATTACTTACACCACGGATTGATAGCAGCTGACATTACGCAGCTGACATCAACCCTAAAAATCATTACACATACCAGAATTAAATGATTTGGCAGCTGGGAAAAGCATTAGAGTTAGCGCTATTCCCAGGCTCTGGGAGCTAACTACAACTGTCATCATCCTTGCTTGGTCTCCCTGCGAAGCATTTCTGCTGTATTTACATGCGCTGATCTCAGGCCACTAAACGAGTGTGATGACAATACTGAAGTCGTTCGCTTGTTTCCCGGCCTCTTTACACCAACTGAGAAAGAATGAAGGGAACAGAACAATCACAATTGATCAATCTGTCCCCATACAGGATCATGTTATCAACAGCACAACTACAGTTTACACCGGCGATGTGTTGCTGAGAACAAGGATTTCTGTTCCCACATAAACAATCCAATCACTCGATGAATAGGCAGCGTTTTGCTTGTTTAGTATAATACACACCATAGTCCTCCATATATTATAATGTGCACCTCAGTCCTCCATATAGTATAATACACTCCTCAGTCCTCCATATAGTATAATACACTCCTCAGTCCTCCATCTACTATATAATTGTCTAAGGGGTACTTCCGTCTTTCTGTCTGTCCTTCTGTCTGTAGCCCCCAGAGAATGTAATACAGCCCCCCATAGAATGTAATACAGCCTTCCCACATAGAATGTAATACAGCCCTCCCCCATAGAATGTAATACAGCCCTCCCCCACAGAATGCAATACAGCCCCCCATAGAATTTAATGCAGCCAGCCCTCATAGAATGTAATGCAGCCAGCCCCCATTGGAAAAAATGCATGAAAAACCAGATTCGGAGGCCGGATTTATCAATTCACATCTCAGTTTCATTTTCGCCAGATCCGTCGCTGTGCGTTTCTTTGCCGGACAGAAAAACCGTTCTTCTGTACGTTTTCTCCGTCCACTGGAAACAGCTTTTCTGACGGATCCGGTAAAAAATGGATGAAACGTGTGGCCATCAGGCGCAATCCGGTGCTAATACAACTCTATGAGAAAAAACGGATCCGGCGGGAAAAAAAAACAGATCAGTTTTTTCAAAACTCGCCGGATTGGACCTGACGGCAAAAATCTGATGTGTGAAAGTAGCCACATAGATATATGGATAGATATATCTATGTATAAATATATCTATAGATAGATATAGGCATGGTTATCCATCCATAGATATATCCATAGTTATATCTATACATATATCTATACATATATTCATAGATATATAATAGCAAGGCCTATTTTTCTTAAAGAACGTTTAATTTAAAAAAAAAAAAAAAAAAAAGGAAAAAAATGGCGTGGGCTCCCGCTCAATTTTCTGGGCCAGAGGGGGAAAGCCGATGGCCGGGGGCCAGTATTTGTAGCCTGGGAAGGAGGAGTTAATACCCATGGCCCCTCTCAGGCTATGAATATTAGCCCGCAGCTGTCTGCGTAGCCTTTACTGGCTGTTAATATAGGGGGACCCCCCCAAAAAAAATGACGTGGGGTCCCCCTATATTTTATAACCAGAAAGGCTATGCAGACAGCTGCGGGCTGATATTCATAGCCTAGAGATGGGCCATGGATATTGGCCCCCCCGGCTACAAATACCCACCCACAGCCGCCCCAGAAATGGCGCATCTGTAACATGCACCACTTCCGGCACTTAGCCCCTCTCTTCCCACTCCCGAGTAGCGGTGGGATATGGGGTAATAAGGGGTTAATGTCACCTTGCTAATGTAAGGTGACATTAAGCCCGGTTAATAATGGAGAGGCGTCAATAAGACACCTATCCATTATTAATCCAATAGTAGTGAAAGAGTTAAAAAAGAAATAAAGACAGCCAGAAAAAAGTATTTTATTATTCTTAATTTAACCATACTTACCATACTCGAGCGCCTGCAAAAAATTAAAAATAATAAACCGTTTACTCCCCATCCGATGCAGTCCAATTAATAACAAGTGTCCCACGACGATCTCCCCTATAGGACAGTGACATTGGTGATGTAACTGCTCTATAGACCTTCAGTGACACACTGACAGGAGACTATGGCTCCTGCAGTGCATCACTGAAGAGGTTACCTGAGTTCAGAGTCTCACTTTATAACAATGCTGAGTGGGAAATTTCTCACACAGCAGTGCCACAAGTGAGACTAGGGACTATTTTTTACAGTGGCGAAGGAATACAGTACGGAAGGATACCTTGTATTCCTGGAGCCCCTGGAGAGCGGTCGCATCAGTTGATGCTGCTGCTCTCCACAGGAGATCATCATGTAACCTTTCTACACATGTGCTTACACCAGTTCAAATAACAGTATTACAAAAAGGCCTAACTTTCTCCCCTTCACATCATTTAGATGCATTTACATCTGTGAAAGATGTCCATTTGTTTGCCAGAAAATTGGTACTAAAAAAGTTGCATTCCAAAAATCAAGATTATGACCCTTCACTTAGCCTGGTGGATAGAGAAATTCTGGATAATTTGATGGCTTTGGAGGAGGAAAATAATCTGGCAGAGGTTAGTACCATCCCTCCAAAACTTTTTTCCAAATCCAAAAAATTCCCTCCCCTTAGTATATGTCCATCAGTTGACACTTTTGTCAAATTGGTATCAAGAGACATTGAAGAACTAGCCAAAACTCAAAAAAGTGCTTCTAATCTAACCAAGTTAGAACGCCAAGCCATACAAGAACTCAGGGAGTGGTCAGACGTAGTATATAAGCCGGCCGACAAAGGTGGCAATTTAGTCATCTGGCCCAAAGAGCAATACGAGAGACAAGCTTACAAGCTACTCAATGATACATCTTGTTATAAACGGCTTACTTTTAATCCTTTGTCTTCTTTCCAGAAAACCTTACTGGACATCATTGACCAGGCTTTTATACAAGGAATTGTTTCTAAGAAATTGGTTGATAAGATACGGCTAAACTATCCCAAACTACCTACTTTTTACCTGATCCCCAAGCTTCACAAGAATGCTTTAGATCCACCCGGTCGACCTATAGTATCAGGTAATGATGGGCCGTGTGAATTAATTGCAAATATTGTGGATCATTTCTTGAAACCCTTGGTTACAAATTTACCCTCCTACATCAGGGATACCACGTCGGCCTTACAAAGATTAGATCAAATATACCTGGATGAGGGTATGATCATCGTAACGGCCGACGTGGAATCATTGTACACGTCTATCCGCCATCATGATGGCTTGAGGGCGGCTAAACGATTCCTCTCTTCAAGTTCTCTTGATGATAGGCTGATTGAATTTATTTTGGTACTTTTGGAGTTTTTATTAACCCATAATACCTTTATTTTCAATACTCACATATACCTACAATTGCAGGGCACTGCGATGGGGGCCTCTTGTGCCCCCTCGTATGCCAATTTGTTTTTGGGATCCTGGGAGATGGACATCTTCCATGATGACCTCATCCAGGGTATGTCCAAGGTTCATAACTGGATGAGGTACATCGATGATGTCCTGTTCCTATGGGATGCTACACCTGATGAATTAAATATCCTGATGAGCCAATTGAATGATAATAACTTGAACATAAAACTTACCTTTAAATCAGGGAGAGAAATGGAGTTTTTGGATATCAAGATGTGTGTTGATACAGATGGGCGAATTAATACGGATATATTTAGGAAGCCCACTTCTACGAACTCTTTTTTGTCCGCAGATTCATCGCATCCTCCATCAATTATTCGTGGGATCCCCATTGGTCAGTATCTTCGAGCTAAACGCATCTGTTCAAATGAGAAAAATTTTAATAAACAAGCCATTGACCTGACGGGTAGATTTCTGGACAGAGGCTATAGCAAAAGAGCCATAAAAAGAGGCTATCAATGAGCTGTTAAAGCATCCAGAGATCAACTATTATATCGGACGTCAAGATCTACAACTAGAGTGGATGGTAACCAAGTTCGGTTCATTTCAACATTTAATAAAGAATGGAAAAATTTGAAAGATATCGTTTATAAGCACTGGGAGGTACTAATGGTGGACCCAATCCTTAGAGGAATACTCCCATCACAACCATCAATTGTGGCTAGAAGATCCGCCAACTTAAAGGACCTATTGGTCCACAGCCACTATGAGTCTACGAGGACAGCTAATAAACAGGTGAATCTGAATGGATTGCCAGGCTTCTTTCCCTGTGGCTTTTGTAAGGGTTGTTATAATCACACTAAATCTACTACCTTCAAGAATTGGAATGGATCCAGAACGTATACCATTCGGCAACATCTCACGTGCGCATCGGTTGGAGTCATCTACCATGCTACCTGTCCCTGTGGGAAGGTTTATATAGGCCTGACCACTAGGGAGTTAAAGGTAAGAACTCGAGAGCACATTAGGGATATTGAAAAAGCGAAAACCATTAAAGAAATTTCCTCTCTCAAGAGCCTTCCTAGGCATTTCAAAAGTCATCACGAATGCAATGCAAGAGGCTTGAGGATTAAGGCTATAGATCAGGTCACACTTGGATCTCGGGGAAGGGATTTGGGTAAAATCCTAGCCAGAGTAGAAAGTAAGTGGATTTATAGGTTGGGGACTCTTAGCCCAGGAGGTCTTAATGAAAATTTGGGATTTGCAGCATTCCTGTAGAAGTGTTGGCCAATTATTATTCTATTATTTTTGTAATAGCAGTGAGCATCTTTTTAGGGATGGGTTATTTTATTTATTTATTTGGCAATTTTAGCTGTTATATGTATTGTATGTATCTGTACTGTTTATTAATCAGTGTCTTTTTATTTTAGTTCCTTACGGCTATTTAATGGGTACCTTCCAGGGAGATTTTTCACTCCAGGTCTATCTTGTGGCGGCAAAACAGGTGCTTCTATGGACACATAAAGCGCAATTCCAGTATTCCCCTTGGGACTTCTCTGAGGAAGACTTTTTCCATGGATTCTCATCACGTTTATTATGGACTTATTTATTACATACCACTCTGTTGAGTGAGGGATTTTTTTGAAAAATTTGGACTACTTTCATCCTTTTATAACACATGGACTTATGGTGTATTCTAATAATACGATATCGGGATGATTGCAAAATAATTTGTCCAACATTAATAATATTTAGCATGCGTTATGTCTTTTGAGTCAATATATGAGCTGTATTTGCACTTGTAAACTTTATCTTTATACACCTGCTGGACGGTTGTGAATTTACGTGTATTTAATTGTCCCGTTATATTATATTTTCACCCTTATACTTTTTTTGCATCTAGTTTCTCTTTTTTAGCACTTATTTAAGGTCAGGCATACTGAAATTCTAGTTTCCCATTTTATTAGCGTTTTACGTGGGATTTTTAATGATATTATATGTCTGGTAATTCATAACACCCTAACATACGCACTTTATACGTAATAAATTTTATTCTGCACTTTTGCAGTTCTTTTTTCACTTTGGCACTGTCATTACTATTTACTGTTCATGGTTTATAATGTACTTTTAGGATTAAGTACTTTTTAGTATCCAGTAATTGCACTTCTTTTCACTGGCTATCTGAGAGAGTGTGCGCATGCGCTATCAGTAGATCACCGTGCATTTCTTGGAATGCTCCATACTGAGCCTGCGCAAAATATTTGTGCCTGGTACAGAGAGAGTAACCAGAGAAGTGCGTTTACATGGTTGATGCTGCTGTACGCATGCGCCGTACAACCTACTCTCAGTGCGCTTACATCTTTTCACTTCTTTCATGAACACTATATAATCAGTACGGCATATGATTTTTACCAGCCGATCTCTTGTTGTTACTTCCGGGTATCGGTAACTTAGACACAGCACGGTGCACTATTCACCCATTGGTTATCGGGATATGACATCACGGTTTTACTTTCTGTCCTCGTACGCTCATTGGCCGTCACTTATTTAAATAGCCGCACCTTCCATCCCTTGGGCACGCCCCAGGAAGAAGCTAAGGGCGAAACGCGCGTCGGGGCGACAGGGGAACGCCGAATCACCTATACCAGGGATCTGCAGCCTTCATTTATCCACAAATCATTGCGGTGAGATACCTTATTTTCTGCACTTTAATTTCTGTAATTCCTGTGGTCAGCACATCCTGATAGCGTACATTATGTATTCCCTATAGGGGCATAGTTGATGTCTATATGCACAAAATTCGATGCATCAGGTGGATTTGGCTGTGCAATTTACCTTTCTACAGGTTATTAATATTGAAGTGTCTCATTTGCTCTCACCACATTTGGTAATGAATAGTATGGCAATGCATATTTTTCCTTAAGGTTGTTTTGGCCCCTTGGGTACTTTTGTGTAAAATAAGCTTTGTAACCTTGTTGTTTTTATTTTTTTGTTAACAATAAAATAGTCTTTTTAGCGATAATTCATGGTCCTCTTCTTTGGACTCAGGGGCTAATACCTCTGATTTTCCTATTTGTTGATATATATAATAGCAAGGCCTATTTTTCTTAAAGAACGTTTAATTAAAAAAAAAAAAAAAAAAAAAACGGAAAAAAATGGCGTGGGCTCCCGCTCAATTTTCTGGGCCAGAGGGGGAAAGCCGACGGCCGGGGGCCAGTATTTGTAGCCTGGGAAGGAGGAGTTAATACCCATGGCCCCTCTCAGGCTATGAATATTAGCCCGCAGCTGTCTGCGTAGCCTTTACTGGCTGTTAATATAGGGGGACCCCCCCAAAAAAAATGACGTGGGGTCCCCTATATTTTATAACCAGAAAGGCTATGCAGACAGCTGCGGGCTGATATTCATAGCCTAGAGATGGGCCATGGATATTGGCCCCCCCGGCTACAAATACCCACCCACAGCCACCCCAGAAATGGCGCATCTGTAACATGCACCACTTCCGGCACTTAGCCCCTCTCTTCCCACTCCCGAGTAGCGGTGGGATATGGGGTAATAAGGGGTTAATGTCACCTTGCTAATGTAAGGTGACATTAAGCCCGGTTAATAATGGAGAGGCATCAATAAGACACCTATCCATTATTAATCCAATAGTAGTGAAAGAGTTAAAAAAGAAATAGACACAGCCAGAAAAAAGTATTTTATTATTCTTAATTTAACCATACTTACCATACTCGAGCGCCTGCAAAAAATTAAAAATAATAAACCGTTTACTCCCCATCCGATGCAGTCCAATTAATAACGAGTGTCCCACGACGATCTCCCCTATAGAACAGTGACATTGGTGATGTAACTGCTCTATAGACCTTCAGTGACACACTGACAGGAGACTATGGCTCCTGCAGTGCATCACTGAAGAGGTTACCTGAGTTCAGAGTCTCACTTTATGGCAATGCTGAGTGGGAAATTTCTCACACAGCAGTGCCACAAGTGAGACTAGGGACTATTTTTTACAGTGGCGAAGGAATACAGTACGGAAGGATACCTTGTATTCCTGGAGCCCCTGGAGAGCGGTCGCATCAGTTGATGCTGCTGCTCTCCACAGGAGATCATCATGTGACACTCGTTTTAATTGGTTATCTGCGGATCAGGGAGTATAGTGTTTGTTTATTATTTTAATATTTTTTACAGGTGACACTGGCTTTGGGGATCAAGATGACAAGGTGATGGTGAGTATGTACTCTATGTACTGTATATATGTATGTATTGTATGTACCGTAATATATGAATGTACTGTATGTATTGTATGTTATATGTTCTCTTGTGTGTTGTATGTTGTATGTACAGCTATATGTTGCATGTTATTTGTTGTATGTTTTCTTGTATGTTATATGTTCTTTTGTATGTTATGTTGTATGTTCTGTTGTATGTTATATGTTCTGTTGTATGTTATATGCTATATGTTGTATGTTATATGTTGTATGTTTTGTTGTATGTTATATGTTATATGTTGTATGTTTTGTTGTATGTTATATGTTGTATGTTTTGTTGTATGTTATATGTTGTATGTTCTGTTGTATGTTATAAGTTATATGTTTTATGTTATATGATATATGTTCTGTTGTATGTTATAAGTTATATGTTGTATGTTCTGTTGTATGTTATATGTTGTATGTTTTGTTGTGTTATATGTTGTATGTTCTGTTGTATGTTATATGCTATATGTTGTATGTTATATGTTGTATGTTTTGTTGTATGTTATATGTTATATGTTGTATGTTTTGTTGTATGTTATATGTTGTATGTTCTGTTGTATGATTATATGTTATATGTTGTACGTTCTGTTGTATGTTATATGCTATATGTTGTATGTTATATGTTGTATGTTTTGTTGCATGTTATATGTTGTATGTTCTATTGTATGTTATATGTTATATGTTCTGTTGTATGTTCTGTTATATGTTGTATGTTCTATTGTATGTTATATGTTATATGTTCTGTTGTATGTTCTGTTATATGTTGTATGTTCTGTTGTATGTTATATGTTGTATGTTTTGTTGTATGTTATGTTATATGTTGTATGTTCTGTTGTATGTTATATGTTGTATGTTCTGTTGTATGTTATAAGTTATATGTTGTATGTTCTGTTGTATGTTGTATGTTATATGTTTGTGTTTTGTTTTTTTTACATTCAACACATTAGCCGGATGATGCGACTACTACTGTCCCATCATTGGCTAGTGTGTCAATCACTGTCACTGCAGCAGGCATAGCCCGATGGGACTTGTAGTCCCATCGGACGATGCTAGCACACACACACAGACCCCCCGACAGCCCGCACAGACCCCCGGCAGCCCGCACAGACCCCCGGGCAGCTCGCACAGACATCCGAGAGCCCCGCACAGACCCCCGGGCAGCCCGCACAGACATCCGAGAGTCCCGCACAGACCCCCGGCAGCCCGCACAGTCCCCCGGCAGCCCGCACAGACCCCCGGCAGCCCGCACAGACCCCCAGCAGCCTGCACAGACATCCAAGATCCCCACACAGACCCCCGGCAACCCGCATAGACCTCCGGGCAGCCCGCACAGACATCCGAGAGCCCCGCACAGACCCCGCCCGCACACACATACATGAACAGTCTCCGCCAACACTCTTCACTCCTCCCGATCTGCAGTGTTTCACCCGCAGCTAAACCACAGATCTTTTTTAGATCTGCGGTTATGCTGCGGATGTGCCCGACTCAATGCAAGTCAATGGGTGCAGAAACGCTGCAGATCCGCACAAAGAATTGACATGTTGCGGAAAAAACAACGCTGCGTTTCCGCACGTTTTTTCCGCAGCATGTGCACAGCGGATTTGGTTTTCCATAGGTTTACATGGTACTGTAAACCGCATGGGAAACTGCTGCAGATCCGCAGCGTCAAAAACTTTGCGGATCCGCGGTAAAAACCACAACATGTGAACATGGCCTAAAACTTGTAATATTGCAGGGATGATCAATCATATATTAGGAGGAGGAGCGTTGGTGTGCCAGGAATGCCGTGGGCTGTATAGTGTTACAATCCTTTTCTGTAAGCTCCTCCTGCTCTACTCGCTGTTTTGTAGCTATGGATATCACTGGGGCATGGCATGACTTAGTGCAATTCATATAAATAGAGATTCAAAAGAAATGCAGCACAGTATAAAGTGTAGACAGTAATATACTTAAGATGCAAAAAAATATATTTTAAAATTGTCAAAGTTACAAAATCATTTCCAGATAATGTTCAGAAACAGCTGCTTACGTAGAAGAATACAATTCTTTATTTAAAACCTTATAAAGGTTGTCCTCAACAATATCAGTACTAGTAATGAGTATTTATGCAACGCACAGCAATGTAACTTTCTATCTGGAATAGGACGATGACTTGATATTCTGAACAGTATAATGACTTTACAAATATATGACTGCAAAAAAACTTCTGATAAATCATATAACTGTGCAGACATCTATTATGATAGTTTATGTATCTTAAGCACCAATAAAACAAGGGAGTTGTAGATACAGTTGTGCTCAAAAGTTTACATAACCCAACAGAATTTATGCTTTCTTGTCCTTTTTTTCAGAGAATATGAATAATAACACCAAAGCTTTTTCTCAACTCATGGCTAGTGGTTAGGTGAAGCCATTTATTGTCAAACTACTGTGTTTTCTCTTTTTAAATCATAATGTCAACCCAAAACATCCAAATAACCCTGATCAAAAGTTCACATACCCTGGTGATTTTGGCCTGATAACATGCACAGAAGTTGACACAAATGGGTTTGAATGGATACTAAAGGCAACATCCTCACCTGTGACCTGTTTGCTTGTAATAAGTGTGTGTGCATAAAAGCGGAGTGAGTTTTTGGGATCCAGACAGACTGTTGCATCTTTCATCCAGCCACTGACATTTCTGGATTGTGAGTCATGGGGAAAGCAAAAGAATTGTCACGGATATACGGGAAAAGGTAAAAGGTAAAAAGGTTGCACTGTATAAAAGAGGAAAGGGATACAAAAAGATATCCATGGAATTGATAATGCCAGTCAGCAGTGTTCAAACTGTGATTAACAAATGGAAAATCAGGGGCTCTGTAAAAACAAAACCACGGTCAGTTAGACCAACAAAAATGTTACCACAACTGCCAGGAAAATTGTTTGGGATGCAAAGAAAAACCAAAATAACATCAGCTGAAATACAGAACTCTCTGAAAACTAGCGGTGTGGCTGTTTCAAGATGCACAATATGGAGGCAGTTGAAGAAAAATAGGCTGCATGGTCGAGTCACCAAAAAAAAGCCATTACTGCACAAAGGCCACAAAGTATCTCACATACAATACGCAAAACAGCACAAGCCTCAAAACTTCTGGAACAAGGTAGTGTGGAGTGATGAGACCAAAGTTTAACTTTTTGGCCACAACCATAAACTTTACATTTGGAGAGAGGTCAACAAGGCCTATGATGAAAGGAATACCATTCCTGTTGTAAATCACGGAGGTGAATCACTGATGTTTTGGGGATGTGTGAGCTACAAAGGCACAGTAAACTTGGTAAAAGTTGAAAGAAAGATGAATGTATTATGTTATCAGCAAATACTGGAGGCAAATTTGCACTTATCAGCCCATAAGCTGGGCATGTGACATACTTGGACGTTCCAATGTTACAACGATCAAAAACACAATGCCAAGCCGACCTATCATTGACTACAGAACAAAGTGAAGGTTCTGGAGTGGCCATCTCAGTCTCCTGACCTTAATATCATTGAGCCACTCTGGGGAGATCTCAAGCACGCAGTTCATGCTTGACAGCCCATGAATTTAAGGGAACTGGAGGCTTTTTGCCAAGAAGAGTGGGCAGCTTTACCATCTGAGAAAATAAAAAACCTCATCCACAATTACCACAAAAGACTTCAAGCTGTCTTTGATGTTAGAGGGGTAATACACAATATTAAGAAATGGGGCATGTAAACTTTTGATCAGGGTCGTTTGAATGTTTTGGGTTGTCATTATAATTCAAAAAGAGAAAACTCAGTAGTTTGACAATAAATGGCTTCACCCAACCATTAACCAGGAGTGGAGAAAAATTGTTGGTGTTACCATTCATATTCTCTGAAAAAAGGCCAAGAAAGCAAAAATTCTGCCGGGGTATGATGAATACGTCTGGGCACAACCGTAAAAAGGGATTCGTATAATATAATGTAATATAATATAATATAATATAATAGTGGCTGCAGAGTGAAATAAAACCTTTCTATTTGTTTTAAATTTTCCTCTCCATTGTGGAGATATTAGTAATTTGAATATTTGGCACCTAATATTTATAATAATATTTGGCACCTAATTTTTGTTAAGTGGGTGTTATCAGATAGTTTTCACTGGGGCGGGTACTTCTGCTGTGTTTCTGTCTGCTTATGATTGGTCACCATCATACAAGGAAAAGTACATGCCCCCCCAGTGAAAATCCTTATTACATTAACTTGGACATTGATTGAAAGGCAACGTTGCACAAAAAAAAGCTTTATTATTTATTCCGCTCTACATTCAGTATTTCATCCTGTGTCCAGTTCAACATGAAAAATTTGCTGAAAGGTCCCCTTTAACCCCTTCATGACCCAGCCTATTTTGGCCTTAATGACCTTGCCATTTTTTGCAATTCTGACCAGTGTCCCTTTATGAGGTAATAACTCAGGAACGCTTCAACGGATCCTTGCGGTTCTGAGATTGTTTTTTCGTGACATATTGGGCTTCATGTTAGTGGTAAATTTAGGTCGATAATTTCTGAGTTTATTTGTGAAAAAAACGGAAATTTGGTGAAAATTTTGAAAATTTTGCAATTTTCACATTTTGAATTTTTATTCTGTTAAACCAGAGAGTTATGTGACACAAAATAGTTAATAAATAACATTTCCCACATGTCTACTTTACATCAGCACAATTTTGGAAACAAATTTTTTTTTTGCTAGGAAGTTATAAGGGTTAAAATTTGACCAGTGATTTCTCATTTTTACAACAAAATTTACAAAACCATTTTTTTTAGGGACCACCTCACATTTGAAGTCAGTTTGAGGGGTCTATATGGCTGAAAATACCCAAAAGTGACACCATTCTAAAAACTGCACCCCTCAAGGTGCTCAAAACCACATTCAAGAAGTTTATTAACCCTTCAGGTGTTTCAGAGCAGCAGAAGCAACAAATAGGGGAAAAATTAACATTTAACTTTTTAGTCACAAAAATGATCTTTTCGCAACAATTTTTTTATTTTCCCAAGGGTAAAAGGAGAAACTGGACCACGGATGTTGTTGTCCAATTTGTCCTGAGTACGCTGATGCCTCATATGTGGGGGTAAACCACTGTTTGGGCGCACGGCAGGGCTCGGAAGGGAAGGAGCGCCATTTGACTTTTTGAATTAAAAATTGGCTCCAATCTTTAGCGGACACCATGTCGCGTTTGGAGAGCCCCCGTGTGCCTAAACATTGGAGCTCCCCCACAAGTGACCCCATTTTGGAAACTAGACCCCCCAAGGAACGTATCTAGAAGCATAGTGAGCACTTTAAACCCCCAGGTGCTTCACAAATTAATCCGTAAAAATGAAAAAGTACTTTTTTTTTCACACAAATTTTCTTTTAGCCTCAATTTTTTCATTTTCACATGGGCAACAGAATAAAATGGATCCTAAAATTTGTTGGGCAATTTCTCCTGAGTACGCCAATACCTCATATGTAGGGGTAAACTACTGTTTGGGCACATGGTAAGGCTCGGAAGGGAAGGAGCGCCATTTGACTTTTTGAATGAAAAATTATCTCCATCGTTAGCGGACACCATGTCAGGTTTGGAGAGCCCCTGTGTGCCTAAACATTGAAGCTCCCCCACAAGTGACCCCATTTTGGAAACTAGACCCCCCAAGGAACTTATCTAGATGCATAGTGAGCACTTTAAACCCTCAGGTGCTTCACAAATTGATCCGTAAAAATGAAAAAGTACTTTTTTTTCACACAAAATTTTTTTTAGCCTCATTTTTTTCATTTTCACATGGGCAACAGGATAAAATGGATCCTAAAATTTGTTGGGCAATTTCTCCTGAGTACGCCGATACCTCATATGTGGGGGTAAACCACTGTTTGGGTGCACGGCAAGGCTTGGAAGGGAAGGCGCGCCATTTGACTTTTTCAATGGAAAATTAGCTCCAATCGTTAGTGGACACCATGTTGCGTTTGGAGAGCCCCTGTGTGCCTAAACATTGGAGCTCCCCTACAAGTGACCCCATTTTGGAAACTAGACCCCCCAAGGAACTAATCTAGATGTATAGTGAGCACTTAAAACCCCCAGGTGCTTCACAGAAGTTTATAACGCAGAGCCATGAAAATAAAAAAATATTTTTCTTTCCTCAAAAATGATTTTTAGCCCGGAGTTTTTTATTTTCCCAAGGATAATAGGAGAAATTGGACCCCAAATGTTGTTGTCCAGTTTGTCCTGACTACGATGATACCCCATATGTGGGGGTAAACCACTGTTTGGGCGCACGGCAGGGCTCGGAAGGGAAGGCACGCCATTTGGCTTTTTGAATGGAAAATTAGCTTCAATCATTAGCGGACACCATGTCGCGTTTGGAGAGCCCCTGTGTGCCTAAACATTGGAGCTCCCCTACAAGTGACCCCATTTTGGAAACTAGACCCCCCAAGGAACTAATCTAGATGTATAGTGAGCACTTAAAACCCCCAGGTGCTTCACAGAAGTTTATAACGCAGAGCCATGAAAATAAAAAAATATTTTTCTTTCCTCAAATATGATTTTTAGCCCGGAGTTTTTTATTTTCCCAAGGATAATAGGAGAAATTGGACCCCAAATGTTGTTGTCCAGTTTGTCCTGAGTACGATGATACCCCATATGTGGGGGTAAACCACTGTTTGGGCGCACGGCAGGGCTCGGAAGGGAAGGCACGCCATTTGGCTTTTTGAATGGAAAATTAGCTTCAATCATTAGCGGACACCATGTCGCGTTTGGAGAGCCCCTGTGTGCCTAAACATTGGAGCTCCCGCACAAGTGACCCCATATTGGAAACTAGACCTCCCAAGGAACTAATCTAGATGTGTGGTGAGCACTTTGATCCCTCAAGTGCTTCACAGAAGTTTATAACGCAGAGCCATGAAAATAAAAAATTATTTTTCTTTCCTCAAAAATGATTTTTTAACCCACAATTTTTTATTTTCCCAAGGGTAACAGGAGAAATTGGACCCCAAAAGTTGTTGTGCAGTTTCTCCTGAGTACGCTGATACCCCATATGTGGGGGTAAACCACTGTTTTGGCACACGTCGGGGAGCGGAAGGGAAGTAGTGACGTTTTGAAATGCAGACTTTAATGGAATGCTCTGCGGGCGTCACGTTGCATTTGCAGAGCCCCTGATGTGCTTAAACAGTAGGAACTCCCCACAATTGACCCCACTTTGGAAACTAGACCCACAAGGGAACTAATCTAGATGTGTGGTGAGCACTTTGATCCCTCAAGTGCTTCACAGAAGTTTATAACGCAGAGCCGTGAAAATAAAAAATGTGTTTTCTTTCCTCAAAAATATTTTTTTAGCCCAGAATTTTTTAATTTTCCCAAGGGTAACAGGAAAAATTTGATCCCAAAAGTTGTTGTCCAGTTTCTCCTGAGTACGCTGATACCCCATATGTGGGGGTAAACCACTGTTTGGGCACATGGCGGGGCTCGGAATGGAAGTAGTGACGATTTGGAATGCAGACTTTGATGGAATGGTCTGCGGGAATCATGTTACGTTTGCAGAGCCCCTGATGTGCCTAAACAGTAGAAACCCCCCACAAGTGACCCCATTTTGGAAACTAGACCCCCCAAGGAACTTATCTAGATGTGTGGTGAGCACGTTCAACCCCCAAGTGCTTCACAGAAGTTTACAACGCAGAGCCGTGAAAATAAAAAATAATTTTTCTTTCCTCAAAAAAGATGTTTTAGCAAGCAATTGTTTATTTTCACAAGGGTAACAGGAGAAATTGGACCCCAATATTTGTTGCTCAGTTTGTTGTGAGTACGCTGATACCTCATATGTGGGGGTAAACCACTGTTTGGGCGCACGTCAGGGATCGGAAGGGAAGTAGTGACATTTGAAATGCAGACTTTGATGGAATGGTCTGCGGGCGTCACGTTGCATTTGCAGAGCCCCTGATGTGCCTAAACAGTAGAAACCCCCCCACAAGTGACCCCATTTTGGAAACTAGACCCCAAAAGGATCTTATCTAGATGTGTGGTGAGCACTTTCAACCCCCAAGTGTTTCACATAAGTTTATAACGTAGAGCCGTGAAAATAAAAAATAATTGTTCTTTCCTCAAAATTATGTTTTAGCAAGTAATTTTTTTTTTTTGCAAGGGTAACAGGAGAAATTGGACCCCAATAGTTGTTGCCCAGTTTGTCCTGAGTACGCTGGTATCCCATATGTGGGGGTAAACCACTGTTTGGGCGCACGTCGGGGCTTGGAAGGGAGGGCGCACCATTTGACTTTTTGAACGCAAGATTGGCTGGAATCAATGGTGGCGCCATGTTGCATTTGGAGACCCCTGATGTGCCTAAACAGTGGAAACCCCTCAATTCTAACTTCAACACTAACCCCAACACACCCCTAACCCTAATCCCAACTGTAGCCATAACCATAATCACAACCCTAACCCCAACACACCCCTAACCACAACCCTAACCCCAACACACCCGTAACCCTAAATCCAACCCTAATCCTAACCCTAATCCCAACCCTACCCACAACTGTAACCCCAACACAACCCTAACCCTATCCTTAACCCTAACCACAAGCCTAATCTTAACCCTATTTCCAACCCTAGCCCTAATTCCAACCCTAAGGGTACCGTCTCACATAACGATTTACCAAAGATCACGACCAGCGATACGACCTGGCCGTGATCGTTGGAAAGTCATTGTGTGGTCGCTGGGGAGCTGTCACACAGACCGCTCTCCAGCGACCAACGATGCCAAGGTCCCAGGTAACCAGGGTAAACATCGGGTTACTAAGCACAGGGCCGCGCTTAGTAACCCGATGTTTACCGTGGTTACCAGCGTAAAAGTAAAAAAAAAAAAAACGTACATACTCACATTTCGGTGTCCTTCAGGTCCCTTGCCGTCTGCTTCCCGCTCTGACTGAGTGCCGCCATACAGTGAGAGCAGAGCGCAGCGGTGACGTCACTGCTGTGCTGTGCTCTCACTTTCCGGCCGGCAGACAGTCAGAGCGGGAAGCAGACGGCAAGGGACCTGAAGGACACCGAAATGTGAGTATGTACGTTTTTTTTTTTTTTACTTTTACGCTGGTAACCACGGTAAACATCAGGTTACTAAGCGCGGCCCTGCGCTTAGTAACCCGATGTTTACCCTGGTTACAAGTGAACGCATCGCTGGATCGCTGTCACACACACCGATCCAGCGATGACAGCAGGAGATCCAGCGACGAAAGAAAGTTCCAAACGATCTGCTACGACGTACGATTCTCAGCAGGGTCCCTGATCGCTGCTGCGTGTCAGACACAACGTCATGGATCGTACCGTCGTAGCGACCAAAGTGCCACTGTGAGACGGTACCCTAACTCTAATTCCAACCCTAACCCTAAGGCTATGTGCCCACTTTGCGGATTCGTGTGAGATTTTTCCGCACCATTTTTGAAAAATCCGCAGGTAAAAGGCACTGCGTTTTACCTACGGATTTACAGCGGATTTCCAGTGTTTTTTTGTGCGGATTTCACCTGCGGATTCCTATTGAGGAACAGGTGTAAAACGCTGCGGAATCCGCACAAAGAATTGACATGCTGCGGAAAATACAACGCAGCGTTTCTGCATGGAATTTTCCGCACCATGGGCACAGCAGATTTGGTTTTCCTTAGGTGTACATGGTACTGTAAACCTGATGGAAAACTGCTTCGAATTCGCAGCGGCCAATCCGCTGCGGATCCGCGGCCAATCCGCTGCGAATCCGCGGCCAATCCGCTGCGTATCTGCTGCGTATCCGTGGCCGATCCGCTGCGTATCCGCTGCGTATCCGCTGCCGATCCGCTGCGTATCCGCGGCCGATCCGCTCTGTGTGCACATGCCATAACCCTACCCCTAACCCTACCCGTAACCCTAACCCTACCCCTAACCCTACCCCTAGTTCTAACCCTAGTTCTAACCCTAACCCTAGTGGAAAAAGAAAAAAAAAAATTCTTTATTTTATTATTGTCCCTATGGGGGTGATAAAGGGGGGGGTTATTTATTATTTTTTTTATTTTGATCGCTGTGATAGAACCTACCACAGCGATCAAAATGTACCTGTAAGGAATCTGCCGACTGGCATATTCGGCGGGCGCACTGAGCATGCGCCGGCCATTTTCCAAGATGGCGGCGCCCAGCGAGGAGACGGCCGGACACCGGGAGGATCGGTAAGTATGAAGGGGTGGTGGGGGGGGGGTGTCGGAGCACAGGGGGGGTGATCGGACCACAGGGGGGCTTTATTCACACAAGGAGGGAGCGGACAGGAGGACGGGGGAGCCGGCAGGCGGACGGAGGGGACCGGAGGACTAACGGAGGACTGGGGGGGCGATCGGTGGGGTGGGGGGGGTCCACTTAAGTATTTCCAGCCATGGCCGATGATATTGCAGCATCGGCCATGGCTGGATTGTAATATTTCACCAGTTTTTTAGGTGAAATATTACAAATCGCTCTGATTGGCAGTTTCACTTTCAACAGCCAATCAGAGCGATCGTAGCCACGGGGGGGTGAAGCCACCCCCCCTGGGCTGAAGTACCACTCCCCCTCTCCCTGCAGATCGGGTAAAATAGGAGTTAACCCCTTCACCCGATCTGCAGGGACGCGATCATTCCATGACGCATACGCTGCGTCATAGGTCGGGAAGGCACAGACTTTCATGACGCAGCGTATGCGTCAAAGGTCGGGAAGGGGTTAATGAATGACAGACTGGTACAGAAAAATGAGCATCCCCTTCCACAATTGCTTAAAATCAACAAAAAAAGAGGAGATTATAGATACGGGTAAAAACTGCTCAAGTGGTCATTTACTGGCAAGCTTTTCTGAAGAGGTTGGTTTTCTGGTTGTTTTCGAAGATTTCGAATGTTGTGAAAAGTCTGTTGTTCTGGTGTAGAACGTTTCAGTGTAAGAGACTCATAAGAGAAACATCAGAGAGGACTGTGTGAGGAGCAGGCAAGGGGAGAGCAAAGAATGAATTTTTGGAGCATCGAGAGATGAGGTCAGAGATATATAAAGGGGAAAAGTTGTAGAAAGCCTTGTCATTGTTAATATTGTGAACTACATTTACTGGAAAATGGATAGCCAGTAAAGCGACTGATATAGTGGAGAGAGATGGGGGTTTGTTATGATCCGGTGACCTTGGAGCCGCATGAAACTTTCTCTGGAGTAGGTGGAAACTATACTGACTGCAGATCCTGAACTAACACCGCAACTAGAAGTAGCCGTGGGGTGTGCCTAACAAACCCTAGACACCTCGACACAGCCGGAGGACTAAATACCCCTATAGATGGAAATAGGAATACTACCTTGCCTCAGAGCAGAACCCCAAAGGATAGGCAGCCCCCACGAATATTGACTGTGAGTAGGAGAAGAAAAGACACACGCAGGCAGAAAACAAGATTTAGCAAAAGAGGACACTCTAGCTAAATAGGAAAGGATAGGACAGAATACTAGGCGGTCAGTATTAAAACCCTTCAAAAAATATCCACAGCAGATGATACAAAAAATTCCACAATCTAACTAAAGATGTGGAATGAATATCTGCAACCCCAGAGAATCCAACAAGACTGAGAAAATACTGACACA
This sequence comes from Ranitomeya variabilis, assembly GCF_051348905.1. Lineage (NCBI taxonomy): Eukaryota > Metazoa > Chordata > Amphibia > Anura > Dendrobatidae > Ranitomeya > Ranitomeya variabilis. The sequence continues at coordinate 147,017,372 of NC_135239.1, read as the reverse complement.
ATCTAAGCTGGACAAGAAAACACAAAAGAATAGCACTGAATCATGAAGCACACAGCATGTGTGCCACAGAAAAAAAAACAGACACTTATCTTTGCTGATTTGGCAGAAAAGCAGGAGGAACCAGGCAGAGGTCCAACACCTCCCAACAACAATTGACAACTGGCAAGGACTAATGAATCCTGCACACCTAAATACCCCAGTCAGAACTGCAATCAGCAGAAACACCTGACCAGGACTGCAACTCAGGGACAACTGCATTACCACCTACCACCACCGGAGGGAACCCAAAAGCAGAATTCACAACAGGGGTTGTTGGTGAGTACCAGTGTTAGATAAGAGTCCACAAAGAAGAGTGCTGCAGAAACATACTCAGGAGGTGGAGGACAGAGCAGATTTAAGAAATTTTGGGGAGACAACAGGAAGTGGTAAGATGTTGCTAATGTAGTTTGAAAGACAAGGAGGTACATTTACTAAGCAGAAAAACTAAACTGTGGATCTGTTAACTGAGATTACTAGTTCTGGTGCAGTGACTAAAAATGATGAATTCAGAGCCCGTCATTTTGAGAGAAAATCGATACATGGAATATTTGCGCAAATACACAACTGTCATGTATTTTGTGTATATTCTAGTGGTTGAAATAAGTTTTAAACACGTAATCAATTTTCTAAGTAAATATATTTCTAAAGGTGCTATTGACATGAAATGCTCACCAAATGTCAGTAACAACCCTTCTAATCCACTCAGGCAAAAAAATCAAACCAAAGATGTCTATAAATTATGTATAATAAATGAAATGACACAGGAAAAAAGTATTGAACAAGCTTAGGGTGCTTTCACATTGCATTAGACATTCATGGGTCCTGTCGGGGTCTTGCGTCCAAACTCCCTGGCAAAATGGAAATTGGACGTATGTGCTGAAGGGGTCATGGACTATAACGGTGTCAGCAGAGCGAACGTGCTTGCTGACGTGCATCATTTTCGGGCATATACGCATACTGGAGTCGGACATCCAGACGCAGTCTTCTACGTCTGAGTGTCCACCTCCAATAGGCATACATGCCTGAAAATGATGCATGACAGAGTGCATGTTCACTCTTCCCGCATAATTATAGTCTATTGCCCTTTTGGAGAATTTGTCCTCATCCAGCTTTTGTGGGGGTTCGGATGCAAGCCTAACTAAATGCAATGTGAAAACACCCTTACTGAAATTTATTTATACTTAGTACAAATGCCTTTGTTGGTGATGACCGCATCAAGACTAGAATTGAGCGACTTTTACTTTTTTTGGATCGAGTCGGGTTTCGCGAAACCCGACTTTGTCAAAAGTCGGGTCGGGTGAAATCGGCCGATTATTGCGAATAGTCGGGGGCCAACTGAAACACGAAACCCAATGCAAGTCAATGGGGAATAAAAGTCGGCAGTGAGTGGAGGACAGGAAAACACCTACAGTGCCCATTTTAATGCCCAAAACATCAATTCTTATTACTGAAGCTTGTCAATCTTAATTTACTTTATAATAATAGTTAGGCATTGAAAACTGGGGGTCATTTGGCTAAAGTTGTGGGGGGGTAGGGCTCGCTCAAGATTTTCGTGGGCCCAGGAAACGCGGAATACGTCACGGCGGTGGAGCAGGGAGAGGTAGGTATTTCAACTTTGCAAGTGCTGTGATCCTGAGCAAGCAGGGGGGCCCACTCGTTGGCATTGGCACTGGCACAGGGCCCCTCATAGTATGGCGGTGTGTTTGACGGCGGGTGGCGCCTCCCACTGGCAGAGACACTTTTGCGTACTATGAGAGGCCCTGTGCCAGTGACGTCGCCAACGAGAATGCCCCCCCCACCTGATGAAGGAAAATCTAACCAAAATAACAACCGTTATATGGACTGTAAAACAAGGTAGAAGGTGTATCTAAACTTGTTGAGAATTTAAATCTCCCTTTTTTTTGGGAGACTGAACCAAAACTCAGGCCCAGTGTATAAAACAACACAATGTAAGTGGCAGAAAGTGGCTGGCTGATATACGACAAACTAACAGGACAGAAGTATATCCACTTTGTGAGAATTTGAATCTCACTGTTTTGGGGGGAGACTGAACCAAAACTCAGGCCCAGTGTATAAAACAACACAACGTAAGTGGCAGAAAGTGGCTGGCTGATATACGACAAACTAACAGGACAGAAGTATATCCACTTTGTGAGAATTTGAATCTCCCTTTTTTTGGGGGGGGGAGTGTTGTGAATTCTATTTTTGGGCTCCCTCTAGTGGTCACAAGCGGTACTGTGTAGTGTTGTCTTTCTGCAGGTTGGCAGCATCAGCTGGTTCGTTATCCTTGGTTGGTTTCCTATTTAGCTCACCTGGAGACTCAGTTCCTTGCCTGCTATCAATGTATTCAGTGCTCTTCAGATTCCTTGTGACTACCTTGCTCCCAGTCTCTCCAAGACAAGCTAAGTTTTTGTTTGTTCATTTTTTGATTATCAGCATTCATTATGTTTCTTGTCCAGCTTGCTAAAATGTGATTTCCTCGCTTGCTGGTTGCTCTAGGGGACTGAGTTTCTCCCCCCACACCGTTAGTTGGTGTGGGGGTTCTTGAAATCTCAGAGTGGATATTTTGTAAGGGTTTTTTACTGACCGCATAGATTCCCTTTTCTATTTTCTGCTATCTAGTATTAGTGGGCCTCATTTGCTGAATCTGCTTTCACCCCTGTGTATGTGCCTTCCTCTTACCTCCGTTATTATTTGTTGGGGGCTTCTATATCTTTGGGGATTATTTCTCTGGAGGCAAGAGAGGTCTTTCTTTCTCTCTAGGGGTAGTTAGTTCCTTAGGCTGGCTCGAGACGTCTAGGATTTTTAGGCACGTTCACCGGCTACTTCTAGTGTGTTTGGATTGGTTCAGATTTGCGGTCAGTCCAGTTTGCCACCTCCCTAGAGCTTGTCCTATGTTTGTTACTTAGCTGGAGTAATTTGTGATCCTCAACCACTAAGGATCATAACAGGGGAGACTGAACCAAAACTCAGGCCCAGTGTATAAAACAACACAACGTAAGTGGCAGAAAGTGGCTGGCTGATATACGACAAACTAACAGGACAGAAGTATATCCACTTTGTGAGAATTTGAATCTCCCTTTTTTTTGGGTGGAGACTGAACAAAAACTCGGGCCCAGTGTATAAAACAACACAATGTAAGTGGCAGAAAGTGGCTGGCTGATATACGACAAACTAACAGGACAGAAGTATATCCACTTTGTGAGAATTTGAATCTCACTTTTTTGGGGGGGGAGACTGAACCAAAACTCAGGCCCAGTGTATAAAACAACACAATGTAAGTGGCAGAAAGTGGCTGGCTGATATACGACAAACTAACAGGACAGAAGTATATCCACTTTGTGAGAATTTGAATCTCACTTTTTTTGGGGGAGACTGAACCAAAACTCAGGCCCAGTGTATAAAACAACACAATGTAAGTGGCAGAAAGTGGGTGGCTGATATACGACAAACTAACAGGACAGAAGTATATCCACTTCGTGAGAATTTGAATCTCACTTTTTTTGGGGGGAGACTGAACCCAAACTCAGGCCCAGTGTATAAAACAACACAATGTAAGTGGCAGAAAGTGGCTGGAAGATATATGAAAAAATACAAGGACTGTAGTACAATTTCAATCTCCCTACAGTGATCTCAGGACAAGTATAGCAGCAATAACAAGGACTGCTGCATAGGGTTGAGCGAAACGGGTCGATCATTTTCAAAAGTCGCCGACTTTTGGCTAAGTCGGCGTCTCATGAAACCCGATCCGACCCCTGTGCTTGTCGGCCATGCGGTACGCGACTTTCGCGCCAAAGTCGCGTTTCAATGACGCGAAAAGCGCCATTTCTCAGCCAATGAAGGTGAACGCAGAGTGTGGGCAGCGTGATGACATAGATCCTGGTCCCCACCATCTTAGAGAAGGGCATTGCAGTGATTGGCTTGCTGTCTGCGGCGTCACAGGGGCTATAAAGGGGCGTTCCCGCCGACCGCCATCTTACTGCTGCTGATCTGAGCTTAGGGACAGGTTGCTGCCGCTTCATCAGAAGCAGGGAGAGCGTTAGGCAGGGTCCACTAACCACCAAACCGCTTGTGCTGCAGCGATTTCCACTGTCCAACACCACCTTCGGTGTGCAGGGACTGTGGAAGCTATTTTTTTTTTTTTTTCCCCTCAGCGCTGTAGCTCATTGGGCTGCCCTAGAAGGCTCCGTGATAGCTGTATTGCTGTGTGTACGCCACTGTGGAAACCAACTGCTTTTTTCAAAGCACATATCCTCTTGTTCCTTCCTTTCTGCACAGCTATCTTTTCTGTTTTTCCACACTTTTTATTTAATTTGTGCATCAGTCCACTCCTATTGCTGCCTGCCATACCTGGCTTACATTACTGCAGGGAGATAGTAATTGTAGGACAGTTTTTTTTTTTTTTTTGTTTTTTTTTTTTGTGGGAGATTAAGATTGGCATTTCTGCTACAGTGCCATCCCTGTGTGTGCCATCTCTCACTGAGTGGGCCATAGAAAGCCTATTTATTTTTTCCGTGATTTGTGTTCTAAAATCTACCTCAACACAAAAACAGTACATCAATCAGTGGGAGAAAAATATTGGCCTCAGTCAGGGCTTGTGTGCCACTGCTGTGTGTGCTATCTCTCATTCAGTGGGCTATAGCAAGCCTATTTTTTTTTTTTTTTTTTAATATTATTTGGTTTCTAATTCTCCCTGAAAAAAAAAAAAAAAACCTAAAAAAACAGTGGGAGAATAATATTGCCCTTTCAGCTTGTGTGCCAGTCTTGACTCCTGGGTGTGCCACCTCTCTCCCTCTCATTCAGTGGGCCATAGAAAGCCTATTTATTTTTTTTTTTAAATATTATTGGGTTTCTAAAGTCTCCCTGAAAAAACAAAAAATACATAAAAAAACAGTGGGAGAGTAATATTGCCCTTTCAGCTTGTGTGCCAGTCTTGACTCCTGGGTGTGCCACCTCTCTCCCTTTCATTCAGTGGGCCATAGAAAGCCTATTTATTTTTTCCGTGATTTGTGTTCTAAAATCTACCTCAACACAAAAACACTACATCAATCAGTGGGAGAAAAATATTGGCCTCAGTCAGGGCTTGTGTGCCACTGCTGTGTGTGCTATCTCTCATTCAGTGGGCTATAGCAAGCCTATTTTTTTTTTTTTTTTTTTTTTTAATATTATTTGGTTTCTAAAGTCTCCCTGAAAAAAAAAAAAAAACATAAAAAAACAGTGGGAGAGTAATATTGCCCTTTCAGCTTGTGTGCCAGTCTTGACTCCTGGGTGTGCCACCTCTCTCTCTAATTGTGGGCCATAGAAAGCCTTTTTATTTTTTTCCTTCATTTGTGTTTTAAAATCAACCTCAACACAAAAACACTACATCAATCAGTGGGAGAAAAATATTGGCCTCAGTCAGGGCTTGTGTGCCACTCCTGTGCGTGCCATCTCTCATTCAGTGGGCCATAGAAAGCCTTGTTTTTTTGTTTTTTTTTTAAATATTATTTGGTTTCTAAAGTCTCACAGAGAAAAAAAAAAAAATAAATTAGGTGGGAGATTAATATTGACATTAGTGCTTGAGTGACAGTCCTGCGTGTGTGTCATCTCTGTGATTTGGTGTCACAGAAAACAGAGTGTGTAACATTGTGCCTGATTTTCCTTGTGGTCTCACCAACCTGTTAAGGGATATTGAAATCATACTGAAGTTATAGCTCACCGTGTAAGTTGTTTGACAGCAACAAATAAAGTTAGTTTGGTTACGATTTTTAAACAATGAGGAAGTCTGGTGCAAGAGGTCGTCGTGGGCGTTCATTGTCAGCTGGTAATGATGGTAGTGGTAGTGGAGCATCAGGTGGTCGTGGGGATAAAAATATTCCACCTAAGTCTGGAGCTGTGGAGCCAGTTTCGTCGTCAGGCTACACAAGGCCTCGAACGCTCTCTTTTCTGGGAGTAGGAAAACCGCTTTTAAAGGCTGAGCAGCAACAGCAAGTTTTGGCTTACATTGCAGACTCAGCCTCTAGCTCTTTTGCCTCCTCTTCCGAAACTGGTAAATGTAAAAGCAGCGCGTCGCTTGTGGATGTTCACGGTCAGGGACAAGTCGCTTCCTTGTCCTCCTCAGCAAAAACTACAACAAGAGAGAAGGATGCAGCAGGCGACACAACGGGTCACTCCATGGAGCTCTTTACACATACCGTCCCTGGCTTAGAAAGTGAAACATTTAACAGGCCATGCCCATTACAAGTAGATTCTGACATGGAGTGCACTGATGCACAGCCACAGCCAGAGTACTATGCTGCTCCTTTGACTCAGACCACCACATTGCCCTCTCAGGGTACAGATCCACAATCAGACCCTGATGAGACTATGTTGCCCCGCCACGAACGCTATACCACCGACCGACACAGTGACACAGACGAAGTTGCACACGAGCTCGAAGAGGAGGTAATAGATGACCCAGTTATTGACCCCGATTGGCAGCCATTGGGGGAACAGGGTGCAGGCGGCAGTAGTTCAGAAGCGGAGGTGGAGGAGGGGCCGCAGCAGGCATCAACATCGCAACAGGTTCCATCTGCCGGGCCCGTATCTGGCCCAAAACGCGTGTCAAAGCCAAAACCTGTTGGAGGACAGCGTGGCCATCCGGTTAAAGCTCAGTCTGCAATCCCTGAAAAGGGATCCGAGTCTAGGAAGAGTGCAGTCTGGCATTTTTTTAAACAACATCCAACTGATCAGCGCAAAGTCATCTGTCAAAAATGTTCAACTAGCTTAAGCAGAGGTCAGAATCTGAAAAGTCTAAATACTAGTTGCATGCATAGACACTTAACCACCATGCATTTTCAAGCCTGGACTAACTACCAAACGTCCCTTAAGGTTGTAGCACCCTCGGCCAATGAAGCTAGTCAGCAACGCAACATCCCTTCCGTCACTGTAAGGCCACCATTTTCCGCACCACCGGCAGTATCTGTGCAGGTTTCTTTGCCAGCCAAAAGCAGTCAGGGTCAGGGAATCACCAGTTTAGTAGGAGGAAATATTGCATCTAGGGCACCGGCGGAAACAATACCGTCTCCAACCGTCTCTCAGTCTGCCATGTACACCGGCACACCCGAAAGTTCCACGATCTCCTGCTCTCCAGTCCAGCTCACCCTACATGAGACTCTGGTTAGAAAAAGGAAGTACTTATCCTCGCATCCGCGTACACAGGGTTTTAACGCCCACATAGCTAGACTAATCTCGTTAGAGATGATGCCCTACCGTTTAGTTGAAAGCGAAGCTTTTAAAGCCCTGATGGAGTACGCTGAACCACGATACGAGCTACCTAGTCGACACTTTTTTTCCAGAAAAGCCATCCCAGCCCTGCACCAGCATGTTAAACAGCGCATCGTCCATGCACTTAGGCAATCTGTGAGTACAAAGGTGCACCTGACTACAGATGCATGGACCAGTAGGCATGGCCAGGGACGTTATGTGTCCATCACGGCACACTGGGTGAATGTGGTGGATGCAGGGTCCACAGGCGACATCAATTTAGGGACAGTTGTGCCTAGCCCACGGTCTAGGAAACAGTTGGCTGTAGGCGTTCGCACCCCCTCCTCCTCCTCCTCGTCCTCCTGCAGAAGCTACAGCTCTTCCACAGAACGCAGTCGGCCAACCACTCCATCGGCAGATGACACTGTTGCACACCAGTTGTCCCATTATGGGCCAGCTACTGCCAAGCGTCAGCAGGCTGTATTGGCTATGAAGTGTTTGGGCGACAACAGACACACCGCGGAAGTTCTGTCCGAGTTCTTGCAACAAGAAACGCAGTCGTGGCTGGGCACAGTAGATCTTGAGGCAGGCAAGGTAGTGAGTGATAACGGAAGGAATTTCATGGCTGCCATCTCCCTTTCCCAACTGAAACACATTCCTTGCCTGGCTCACACCTTAAACCTGGTGGTGCAGTGCTTATTGAAAACTTATCCTGGGTTCTCCGACCTGCTCCTCAAAGTGCGTGCACTTTGCTCACATATCCGACGTTCGCCTGTACACGCCAGCCGTATGCAGACCTATCAGCGGTCTTTGAACCTTCCCCAGCATCGCCTAATCATAGACGTTGCAACAAGGTGGAACTCAACACTGCACATGCTTCAGAGACTGTGCGAACAGAGGCGTGCTGTTATTTATTTGTGGGAGGATACACGGGCAGGCAGTAGGATGGCAGACATGGAGTTGTCAGGTGTGCAGTGGTCGAAGATACAAGACATGTGTCAAGTCCTTCAGTGTTTTGAGGAATGCACATGGCTGGTTAGTGCAGACAACGCCGTAATAAGCATGAGCATCCCCCTAATGCGTCTGCTGATGCAAAGTTTGACGCACATAAAGGAGCAGGCGTCTGCACCAGAGGAAGAGGGAAGCCTTGATGACAGTCAGCCATTGTCTGGTCAGGGCAGTGTACAGGACGAGGTAGCGGGCGAAGAGGAGGTGGAGGACGAGGAGGATGATGGGGATGAGTATATTTTTAATGCGGAAACTTTCACGGGGGCACAGGAAATTGGTTGCGTGTCACGGCCGGGTTCTGGTTTTTTGAGGGACACAAGTGACGTAGATTTGCCTGCAACTGCCCCTCAACCAATCACAACCGGAGATTTGACAACTGGAACTTTGGCCCACATGGCGGATTATGCCTTACGTATCCTAAAAAGGGACACACGCATTACGAAAATGATGAACGATGACGATTACTGGTTGGCCTGCCTCCTTGATCCACGCTATAAAGGCAAATTGCAAAATATTATGCCACATGAGAACTTGGAACTAATATTAGCAACCAAACAATCAACTCTTGTTGACCGTTTGCTTCAGGCATTCCCAGCACACAGCGCACGTGATCGTTCTCACACAAGCTCCAGGGGGCAGCAGACTAGGAGTGTTAGGGGTGCACACATCAGAAGTGGCGTTGGACAGAGGGGTTTTCTGACCAGGTTGTGGAGTGATTTTGCTATGACCGCAGACAGGACAGGTACTGCTGCATCAATTGAAAGTGACAGGAGACAACATTTGTCCAGTATGGTTACTAACTATTTTTCATCCCTTATCGATGTTCTCCCTCAACCGTCATTCCCATTTGATTACTGGGCCTCCAAATTAGACACCTGGCCAGAATTGGCAGAATATGCATTGCAGGAGCTTGCTTGCCCGGCAGCAAGTGTCCTATCAGAAAGAGTATTCAGTGCTGCAGGTTCAATATTAACCGAAAAAAGGACTCGTCTGGCTACCCAAAATGTTGACGATCTAACATTCATTAAAATGAACCACAACTGGATTTCGAAATCTTTTGCCCCACCTTGCCCGGCCGACACCTAGCTTTCCTATGAAAAGCTCTTGCCTGTGAATTACTTTTCTAATGTCTAATTTGCTGCAGCTGATTGTACAGCATACGACATGTTTACACCTCCCTAAATGGCAAAACTCCCCACACGGGGCCGTGGTATCGCGACTTGGCGCAAGCACCCGTGAGACTGCTGTTTGTCTGAAGAGGTGGGTGTGCTCGCTTTTGGTTGACGGCATTGCTACTGGGTCCCTCATAGTACAATGTAGTGTCTCTGGCGGTGGTGGTGCGCACCCAACGTCAGACACACCGTTGTAACATGAGGGGCCCTGGGGCGGTCCCGCCGGCCTCAAGAGAGTTCCCCCCTACCCCAGCTCAAAATGTGCTCTACCACGTGCAAAATTATGTCGCACAGCTCCACCAATCTTTAGTCTATTCGCTGACATCATTCAATGTCTGGCACTGACAATACAAATTTGTAGACATCTATGATGCAACTTAAAGTAGTCTGTGTCTGTGTCCTATATTGGCACCATTAAATAGTTACTGCCAAATTACAATGTCAGAAACTCAGTAGATGAGCCCACCCCTGTACCTAAGTATGCCACCTTTTTTTTTTGTTTTGGTTGTTTTGCGAGACATTAACATCTATTTATATTTTGGGAGTACTGGGACAGACACTCCTTGCACTACTCCTCCACTCACCACCAAGCTGCCTGTGTATCCATGTAACCGCTGTAAAACTGCCATGAGCCTATTGTTTGTTATTTTAGGCCTTTGATAGCCTGTCTGCGGTCCCTACTTTAAATACTCCTCCACTGACCACCAAGCTGCCTGCCCGTGTATCCATGTAACCGCTGTGAAACTGCCATGAGCCTATTGTTTGTTATGTTAGGCCTTTGATAGCCTGTCTGCGGTCCCTACTTTAAATACTCCTCCACTGACCAGACCACTGCTGCCCGTGTACCCCTGGAACCAATTATAAAGTGCCTACAGCCAGCCCATTTTCTTATGTTAGGCCTTTGAAGCCTGTCTGCGGTCCCTACTTTAAATACTCCTCCACTGACCAGACCACTGCTGCCCGTGTACCCCTGGAACCAATTATAAAGTGCCTACAGCCAGCCCATTTTCTTATGTTAGGCCTTTGAAGCCTTTCTGCGGTCCCTACTTTAAATACTCCTCCACTCACCACCACCAAGCTGCCTGCCCGTGTATCCATGTAACCGCTGTGAAACTGCCATGAGCCTATTGTTTGTTATTTTAGGCCTTTGATAGCCTGTGTGCGGTCCCTACTTTAAATACTCCTCCACTCACCACCAAGCTGCCTGCCCGTGTATCCATGTAACCGCTGTGAAACTGCCATGAGCCTATTGTTTGTTATGTTAGGCCTTTGATAGCCTGTCTGCGGTCCCTACTTTAAATACTCCTCCACTGACCAGACCACTGCTGCCCGTGTACCCCTGGAACCAATTATAAAGTGCCTACAGCCAGCCCATTTTCTTATGTTAGGCCTTTGAAGCCTGTCTGCGGTCCCTACTTTAAATACTCCTCCACTGACCAGACCACTGCTGCCCGTGTACCCCTGGAACCAATTATAAAGTGCCTACAGCCAGCCCATTTTCTTATGTTAGGCCTTTGAAGCCTGTCTGCGGTCCCTACTTTAAATACTCCTCCACTCACCACCACCAAGCTGCCTGCCCGTGTATCCATGTAACCGCTGTGAAACTGCCATGAGCCTATTGTTTGTTATTTTAGGCCTTTGATAGCCTGTCTGCGGTCCCTACTTTAAATACTCCTCCACTCACCACCAAGCTGCCTGCCCGTGTATCCATGTAACCGCTGTGAAACTGCCATCATGAGCCTATTGTTTGTTATGTTAGGCCTTTGATAGCCTGTCTGCGGTCCCTACTTTAAATACTCCTCCACTGACCAGACCACTGCTGCCCGTGTACCCCTGGAACCAATTATAAAGTGCCTACAGCCAGCCCATTTTCTTATGTTAGGCCTTTGAAGCCTGTCTGCGGTCCCTACTTTAAATACTCCTCCACTGACCAGACCACTGCTGCCCGTGTACCCCTGGAACCAATTATAAAGTGCCTACAGCCAGCCCATTTTCTTATGTTAGGCCTTTGAAGCCTGTCTGCGGTCCCTACTTTAAATACTCCTCCACTCACCACCACCAAGCTGCCTGCCCGTCTATCCATGTAACCGCTGTAAAACTGCAATGAGCCTATTGTTTGTTATTTTAGGCCTTTGATAGCCTGTCTGCGGCCCCTACTTGCAATACTCCTCCACTGACCACAATGCTGCCTGGAGTGCCTGCCTGTGTATCCATGTAACCGATGTAAAACTGCCATGACTGCCTACTGTTTGTTATTTTAGGCCTTTGATAGCCTGTCTGCAGCCCCTACTTGCAATACTCCTCCACTGACCACACCAATGCTGCCCGTGTACCCCTGGAACCTATTTAAAAGTTCATAGAGCCTAGTTATATATTTTATTTACTATTAATAAGGCCATGATGGACTACGCTGTACCACGCTACAAGCTAACCAGTCGACACTTCTTTTGCGAGAAAAGCCATCCCAACCCTCCACCAGCATGTAGAAGACCGCATTGTCCATGCACTCTGGCAATCTGTGAGTACAAAGGTGCACCTGACAACAGACGCATGGACCTGTAGGCATGGCCACGGAAGATTACGTGTCCATTACGGCGCAATGGGTTAATGTGGTGGATGCATGGTCCACAGGGGACAGCCTACTAAGTCTGTCTGCAGTCCCTAATTCAAATTGTGCTCCACTGTCTAAATCGGAACTTCCACCTTCTGGCTTTCGGCCTATAGTATCAGAAATTAAACTGCATTTGGCCTTCAACTTTGGTTAGGGCCTACTAACGGCTTCTGCCCCTCCCTGGTGTTGCCCTCAACTAAATAAAGCTGAGCTTCAACCTTCTGCTCCAAATTACCATTTTGAAAAATGCAATAGGCTTTTCAGGCCTACTAAAGGAGTCTGTCTGTGTGCCCCTCCCTGGTGTTGTCCTCAACTAAATAAAGCTGAGCTTCAACCTTCCGGCTCTCATTATGTGGTTTTAAAAAAAAAAAAGGTGGTTAGGGCCTACTAACGGCTTCTGCCCCTCCCTGGTGTTGTCCTCAACTAAATAAAGCTGAGCTTCAACCTTCCGGCTCTCATTATGTGGTTTTAAAAAAAAAAAAGGTGGTTAGGGCCTACTAACGGCTTCTGCCCCTCCCTGGTGTTGTCCTCAACTAAATAAAGCTGAGCTTCAACCTTCCGGCTCTCATTATGTGGTTTTAAAAAAAAAAAAGGTGGTTAGGGCCTACTAACGGCTTCTGCCCCTCCCTGGTGTTGTCCTCAACTAAATAAAGCTGAGCTTCAACCTTCCGGCTCTCATTATGTGGTTTTAAAAAAAAAAAAGGTGGTTAGGGCCTACTAACGGCTTCTGCCCCTCCCTGGTGTTGTCCTCAACTAAATAAAGCTGAGCTTCAACCTTCCGGCTCTCATTATGTGGTTTTAAAAAAAAAAAAAGGTGGTTAGGGCCTACTAACGGCTTCTGCCCCTCCCTGGTGTTGTCCTCAACTAAATAAAGCTGAGCTTCAACCTTCCGGCTCTCATTATGTGGTTTTAAAAAAAAAAAAGGTGGTTAGGGCCTACTAACGGCTTCTGCCCCTCCCTGGTGTTGTCCTCAACTAAATAAAGCTGAGCTTCAACCTTCCGGCTCTCATTATGTGGTTTTAAAAAAAAAAAAGGTGGTTAGGGCCTACTAACGGCTTCTGCCCCTCCCTGGTGTTGTCCTCAACTAAATAAAGCTGAGCTTCAACCTTCCGGCTCTCATTATGTGGTTTTAAAAAAAAAAAAGGTGGTTAGGGCCTACTAACGGCTTCTGCCCCTCCCTGGTGTTGTCCTCAACTAAATAAAGCTGAGCTTCAACCTTCCGGCTCTCATTATGTGGTTTTAAAAAAAAAAAAGGTGGTTAGGGCCTACTAACGGCTTCTGCCCCTCCCTGGTGTTGTCCTCAACTAAATAAAGCTGAGCTTCAACCTTCCGGCTCTCATTATGTGGTTTTAAAAAAAAAAAGGTGGTTAGGGCCTACTAACGGCTTCTGCCCCTCCCTGGTGTTGTCCTCAACTAAATAAAGCTGAGCTTCAACCTTCCGGCTCTCATTATGTGGTTTTAAAAAAAAAAAATGGTGGTTAGGGCCTACTAACGGCTTCTGCCCCTCCCTGGTGTTGTCCTCAACTAAATAAAGCTGAGCTTCAACCTTCCGGCTCTCATTAAGTGGTTTTAAAAAAAAAATGGTGGTTAGGGCCTACTAACGGCTTCTGCCCCTCCCTGGTGTTGCCCTCAACTAAATAAAGCTGAGCTTCAACCTTCTGCTCCAAATTACCATTTTAAAAAATGCAATAGGCTTTTCCGGCCTACTAAAGGTGTCTGCCCCTCCCTGGTGTTGTCCTCAACTGAACAAAGCTGAGCTTCCACATTCTGGCTTTCGCCCTATACTATCAGATATTAAACTGCATTTGGCCTACTAGTGTGGTTAGGCCCTTGAAACAGTGTCTGCTGCTCTTGGGTTTGCTACTCCACTGAACAAAGCAATGCCGCCTGTTTAGTCCTGTTACCAATTTTGAACTGCATGTAGCCTACTTTATTCTTTGGCCCTATATCTGTTTCCTCCTCATCCTGCCCATTGCCCAGCCACTGCTAAATGAGTCTGCTGGTACATTGACCGAGACCACTACATTCCCCTTGTACTCTACACAGCCAGAATCTGTCCCTGCTGAAAGTAAGGTTCCCCTTCCCGCATGTTATACCACCTTACACAGGGACAAAGAGGAAGGTGCAGATGAAAGTGCAGGTTCCTTCATCAGGTGGGGGGGCATACTCGTTGGCGACGTCACTGGCACAGGGCCCCTCAGAGTACGCAAAAGTGTCGCTGCTGGTGGGAGGCGCCCCCGCCATGCAAACACACCGCCGTACTTTGAGGGGCCCTGTGCCAGTGGCAATGCGAACGAGTGGGCCCCCCCCCTGCTTGCTCAGGATCACAGCACTTGCAACTTTTAAATAATTACCTTTCCCTGCAACACCGCCGTGACGTAGTCCGCATTTCCTGGGCCCACGAAAAACTTGAGCCGGCCCTACTCCCCCCACAACTTTTGCCAAATGACCCCCAATTCCCTATGCCCAACTATTATTATAAAGTTAATTAAGATTGACAAGCTTCAGAAACAAGAATGGATGTTTTTGGCATTAAAATGGGCACTGTAGGTGTTTTCCTGGCCTCCACTCACTGCCGACTATGCTTCCCCATTGACTTGCATTGGGTTTCGTGTTTCGGTCGATCCCCGACTTTTAGCGATAATCGGCCGACTGCACTCGACTCGACTCTGGACAAAATCGGGTTTCCCAAAACCCTACTCGATCTTAAAAAAATGAAAGTCGCTCAACCCTACTGCTGCACACAAAAGTGTGGACAAATAAACAAGATAACTGTGCAGAAAGGAGCAACAGGGTTTTTGCTTTTAAAAAAGCAGTTGGTTTGCACAGCAGCGTGCAAACAGCAATGCAGCTATCAGGGAGCCTTATAAGGCAGCCTAATAAGCTACAGAGCTGATGCACAAAAATATAGCCTCCACTGTCCCTGCAAAAAAAAGGTGGTGTTGGACAGTGGAAATCGCTACAGCACAAGCAGTTTGGGGGTTAATCTTCCCTTCCTAACTATATCCCTTCTTCTGATGAAGCTGCAGCAATCTCTCCCTATGCTACGATCGGCAGAAGTAAGATGGTGGTTGGCGTGCACGCCCCTTCTCTAAGATGGTGGGGACCGAGACCTATGTTACCACGCTGCCCACACTCTGCGTCCTCCTTCATTGGCTGAAAAATGGCGCTGATAGCATCATACGAAATGCGACTTTGGCGCGCTGATCGCCAACCGCTGTTGTGAACTCTGTTTTCAGGCTCCCTCTTGTGGTCACTGGTGGTGTGGTGTGACTTTTGCTTTGGGCTCCCCCTGGTGGCTTTGTTTGTTATCCTGCTGGTCTCTGGCTATCAGCTGGTTCGTTATCCTCTGGGAGGTTCCTATATAGCTCTGTTTTGCTTTCACTTGTTGCCGGCTGTCGATGTAATCAGTGCTACTCAGATTCCTTCTGACTACCTTGCTCCCAGTCCATCCAGGACAAGCTAAGTTTTGTTTGCTCATTTTTTGATCAGCAGTGTTTATCATGTTTTCTTGTCCAGCTTGCTAAAATGTGATTCCCTCGCTTGCTGGATGCTCTAGTGGACTGAGTTTCTCCCCACACACCATTAGTTGGTGCGTGGGTTCTTGAAATCTCAGGATGGATATTTTGTAAGGGTTTTTTATTGATCGCATAGACCCCTGCTCTATTTTCTGCTTTCTAGTACTAGTGGGCCTCTTTTGCTGAATCTGATTTCATCCCTACGTATGTGCCTTCTTCTTACTTCACCGTTAATATTTGTTGGGGGCTTCTATATCTTTGGGGATTATTTCTCTGGAGGCAAGCGAGGACTTTCGTTCTCTTTAGGGGTAGCTAGTTCCTCAGGCTGGCTCGAGACGTCTAGGAATTTTTTAGGCACGTACACCGGCTACCTCTAGTTGTGTTGGATAGGTTCAGATTTGCGATCAGTCCAGTTACCATCTCCCTAGAGCTTGTCCTTAGTTTATTCACTTGCTGGTCTATTCGTGATCCTCAGCCACTAAGGATCATAACAGACCGCATGGCCGATCCCACACTAGGATCGGGTCGGGTTTCATGAAACCCGACTTTGCCGAAAGTCGGCGATTTTTGAATTTGTCCGATCCATTTCGCTCAACCCTAATCAAGACGCCTCTTGTATGGAGAAACTAGTTGCAGGCAATGCTCTTGTGTGATTTTGGCCCATTCTTCCTGACAAACACTCTTCAAATTCTGATGTTTGGGTCGGTGGGGTTCAGATTAACTTTATAAAAAAGTTTGGTTCGGGTACCAGAATAGTATCCGAGCTTGATCCCAAAACCCATTCAAGTGAATGGGTGGCACGAACATCTGGCAGTTCCCACGCTGTCACACAGAGGACAGCATGTGAGCCAGTGGCTGTGACCGGTGTTGAAAAGGTAACGGCTAGTCAGGCATCATCTAATGACAGACTAATAAGCAACCGCTAGTCTTGCACTCTGGAATTCATTAGTCCAACACTTGTGCTACTCTTGTGAGACCCAGCAGCTGTGAACTGAGGTGATGTCAGTAAGGTTACTTCAGTTCACAGCGGCACTGCCCTTGAGAGAACGGCCATTGTAACCTGAGATAACCTTACAGATCTCACCTCAGTTCACAGCAAACAGGTCTCGTGTAGTACAGCGTCAGACCAAACAGTGGCTGCTGTTCCAGTCTATGGGGCTGCGTTCTCTGAACGGAGCTCCATAGACTGGATGAAGAAGACTCAGATCATCGTGGGACCTCCATATTATGGATTGTGGAGGAACCTGTCTTTTTTTATTATTATTATTTTTATAATAAATGGGGGAAAGAGGTAAATTGTTGAAGAGTTTTATTCAAAGAAAGATTTTTTTAATGTGTTTTCTTCTCTTTTTACTTATTGGGTTATTAATGGGGTGTCTTATAGATGCCTTTCCACTATCTTGTGGGCTTGGTGTGAGCGGATATAACACAGCTGACATCAACCCCACAATCCCACTATCCAGATTGCCACCGCACCAGGGCAGTCTAGAAGAGCTGAGACTAATTGCCAGAATTTGGAACATACACTCACTGGCCACTTTATTAGGTACACCTGTCCAACTTCTTGTTAACACTTAATTTCTAATCAGCCAATCACATGGCGGCAACTCAGTGCATTTAGGCATGTAGACATGGTCAAGACAATCTCCTGCACTTCAAACCGAGCATCAGTATGGGGAAGAAAGGTGATTTGAGTGCCTTTGAACGTGGCATGGTTGTTGGTGCCAGAAGGGCTGGTCTGAGTATTTCAGAAACTGCTGATCTACTGGGATTTTCACGCACAACCATCTCTAGGGTTTACAGAGAATGGTCCGAAAAAGAAAAAAAATCCAGTGAGCGGCAGTTCTGTGGGCGGAAATGCCTTGTTGATGCCAGAGGTCAGAGGAGAATGGGCAGACTGGTTCGAGCTGATAGAAAGGCAACAGTGACTCAAATCGCCACCCGTTACAACCAAGGTAGGCCTAAGAGCATCTCTGAACGCACAGTGCGTCGAACTTTGAGGCAGATGGGCTACAGCAGCAGAAGACCACACCGGGTACCACTCCTTTCAGCTAAGAACAGGAAACTGAGGCTACAATTTGTACAAGCTCATCGAAATTGGACAGTAGAAGATTGGAAAAACGTTGCTTGGTCTGATGAGTCTCGATTTCTGCTGCGACATTCGGATGGTAGGGTCAGAATTTGGCGTAAACAACATGAAAGCATGGATCCATCCTGCCTTGTATGGAGCATCTTTGGGATGTGCAGCCAACAAATCTGCGGCAACTGTGTGATGCCATCATGTCAATATGGACCAAAATCTCTGAGGAATGCTTCCAGCACCTTGTTGAATCTATGCCACGAAGAATTGAGGCAGTTCTGAAGGCAAAAGGGGGTCCAACCCGTTACTAGCATGGTGTACCTAATAAAGTGGCCGGTGAGTGTATAATGGATATTCCATTTCTGGAGCGACTGAGTGCTGGTCTTATTAAGCTGGGAAGGGGCCAATATCCATGGACCTTCCCAGTCTATTAATATCAGCCCCAGCTGTCTGCTTTGCCTTAGCGGTTTATTAAAAATAGGGGCCAACCCACATCATTTTTTTTTTCCCAGATCATTCTCAAAGCGAGACTCAATAGTGGCAAGCAGGATCAGCAAGCAGGAGAATTTCCGTGCCTGCCGCTGACCACGAGTGAACTATGAAGTCTTCTTCAGAACTTTCTCAGAATGACACTCCGTAGGAATTGATGGGTGTAGCGGGACATTCCACTATTGGATTACCATCAGAACTACGTGGATTTATTTTTAATTAATAAATGGGTAAATGAGGGAGTGTGGGGGAATCTTTACTAGCTGACATCAACCCCAAAATATTACACTGCTGCCAATGCACCAGGGCAAGCGGGAAAAGTCAGGCAAAATGCCAGAATTGGGGCATCTAATGGGTGTGTTTTTTCTGGTGCAGCTGTGGGCTGCTAAGGAGAGGCAAATATCCACGGACCTTCAGAGCCTGAGAATACCAACCCCCAGCTGTCTGCTTTACCTTGGTTAGGTAATAATAAAAAGGGAGAACCCCATTTGTTTTTTATTATTTATTTAAATAATTAAAAAAATTGAGTTAGGGACCCTCAATTTTTGATAACCATCCAAAATAAAACAGACAGCCGAGGGTTGCAGCCTGCCACTGTCATCTTAACCTGAGCTTGTTATAAAAAAGAGGGGATCCCGCATTTTTTTCTATGCTGATCAATCAAAGCCATTCCAATACTTGGCATGGCTGTGATTGGGCCTGAAGTGCCCACACCGGAAGAGCTTGTTGATTGGCTAAGCCTTTCAACAAGCTTATTCGGGCTGCGAACATGAACAGTAACACAGACTTCCATGAGATGTCCATGTTTGGGGTCATTGATGAACATTTATGGAAATCTATGGTTTGATTTCTTTGCCTGTGTGGATAGGATGGGTTGTTACGGACATCTGGGGAGAATTTCATGTCAATAACAACTTTAGAAATATATGTATTTAGAAAATTGGTGACATGTTCAATACTTATTTCACCTGCAGTTTATTACATATTTTTTATGCAAAATTTGTTAAAACACTTAAAGGGGTATTGGCATGTCAAAGATCCTATCCCAATATGTAGTAGGTGAAGTAGTAATAATAAAATTAGGAAATACCTACAATTAGTAATTTAACATACCAATCCTTTTGCAGGATCAAGAAGTGCCATAGAAACAATTTATATGCAATAAAACAATTTCTTTATTTGAGTATACAACAAGTTAACAAATAACAAACATGTAATAAAATTGGTGCCTCAAACCAAAACTCCGGGAGGTTGGTGGGCAAAGTGGAGTATAGTTTTAATTTCTTAGACAATCATTGAAATTACGGGGATATAGGTATTGAGAGTCAGACTCTTAGTAAATCACAATATTATATGCAGGGAAGAAGCAACAGTGAAACGTGCGTAGGGGTCCGGAGGTTTGGTTAAGCACGTGGCAGTGGATTCAAGTGTGGGACTACATTTTCAGGTAATATGAGGATGTTCTGACTGCTTGTTCTTACTTTTGGTGTTCAGAGGGAATAAGGGTGTCTGCTTGATCTGAGATAATCATAATCTCAGCATCTACTGCAAATTGGTGGCCGAATTTTTGGTCTGTTTGCTTCCTTTCCCTGCATATAATATTGTGATTTACTAAGAGTCTGACTCTCAATACCTATATCCCCGTAATTTCAATGATTGTCTAAGAAATTAAAACTATACTCCACTTTGCCCACCAACCTCCCGGAGTTTTGGTTTGAGGCACCAATTTTATTACATGTTTGTTATATGTTAACTTGTTGTATACTCAAATAAAGAAATTGTTTTATTGCATATAAATTGTTTCTATGGCACTTCTTGATCCTGCAAAAGGATTGGTATGTTACACTAGTTTAATGGAGTGCGACCCATTCCCCTCTGGGGTCTAGGGTCAAGGGTATTATGATTAGGGTTGAGCGACTTTCATTTTTTTAAGATCGAGTAGGGTTTTGGGAAACCCGATTTTGTCCAGAGTCGAGTCGAGTGCAGTCGGCCGATTATCGCTAAAAGTCGGGGATCGACCGAAACACGAAACCCAATGCAAGTCAATGGGGAAGCATAGTCGGCAGTGAGTGGAGGCCAGGAAAACACCTACAGTGCCCATTTTAATGCCAAAAACATCCATTCTTGTTTCTGAAGCTTGCCAATCTTAATTAACTGTATAATAATAGTTGGGCATAGGGAATTGGGGGAAAGTTGTGGGGGGAGTAGGGCTGGCTCAAGTTTTTCGTGGGCCCAGGAAATGCGGACTACGTCACGGCGGTGTTGCAGGGAAAGGTAAGTATTTAAAAGTTGCAAGTGCTGTGATCCTGAGCAAGCAGGGGGGGGCCCACTCGTTCGCATTGCCACTGGCACAGGGCCCCTCAAAGTACGGCGGTGTGTTTGCATGGCGGGGGCGCCTCCCACCAGCAGCGACACTTTTGCGTACTCTGAGGGGCCCTGTGCCAGTGACGTCGCCAACGAGTATGCCCCCCCACCTGATGAAGGAACCTGCACTTTCATCTGCACCTTCCTCTTTGTCCCTGTGTAAGGTGGTATAACATGCGGGAAGGGGAACCTTACTTTCAGCAGGGACAGATTCTGGCTGTGTAGAGTACAAGGGGAATGTAGTGGTCTAGGTCAATGTACCAGCAGACTCATTTAGCAGTGGCTGGGCAATGGGCAGGATGAGGAGGAAACAGATATAGGGCCAAAGAATAAAGTAGGCTACATGCAGTTCAAAATTGGTAACAGGACTAAACAGGCGGCATTGCTTTGTTCAGTGGAGTAGCAAACCCAAGAGCAGCAGACACTGTTTCAAGGGCCTAACCACACTAGTAGGCCAAATGCAGTTTAATATCTGATAGTATAGGGCGAAAGCCAGAATGTGGAAGCTCAGCTTTGTTCAGTTGAGGACAACACCAGGGAGGGGCAGACACCTTTAGTAGGCCGGAAAAGCCTATTGCATTTTTTAAAATGGTAATTTGGAGCAGAAGGTTGAAGCTCAGCTTTATTTAGTTGAGGGCAACACCAGGGAGGGGCAGAAGCCGTTAGTAGGCCCTAACCACCATTTTTTTTTTTAAAACCACTTAATGAGAGCCGGAAGGTTGAAGCTCAGCTTTATTTAGTTGAGGACAACACCAGGCAGGGGCACACAGACAGACACCTTTAGTAGGCCGGAAAAGCCTATTGCATTTTTCAAAATGGTAATTTGGAGCAGAAGGTTGAAGCTCAGCTTTATTTAGTTGAGGGCAACACCAGGCAGGGGCACACAGACAGACACCTTTAGTAGGCCGGAAAAGCCTATTGCATTTTTTAAAATGGTAATTTGGAGCAGAAGGTTGAAGCTCAGCTTTATTTAGTTGAGGACAACACCAGGCAGGGGCACACAGACAGACACCTTTAGTAGGCCGGAAAAGCCTATTGCATTTTTCAAAATGGTAATTTGGAGCAGAAGGTTGAAGCTCAGCTTTATTTAGTTGAGGGCAACACCAGGGAGGGGCAGAAGCCGTTAGTAGGCCCTAACCACCATTTTTTTTTTTAAAACCACTTAATGAGAGCCGGAAGGTTGAAGCTCAGCTTTATTTAGTTGAGGACAACACCAGGCAGGGGCACACAGACAGACACCTTTAGTAGGCCGGAAAAGCCTATTGCATTTTTCAAAATGGTAATTTGGAGCAGAAGGTTGAAGCTCAGCTTTATTTAGTTGAGGGCAACACCAGGCAGGGGCACACAGACAGACACCTTTAGTAGGCCGGAAAAGCCTATTGCATTTTTTAAAATGGTAATTTGGAGCAGAAGGTTGAAGCTCAGCTTTATTTAGTTGAGGGCAACACCAGGGAGGGGCAGAAGCCATTAGTAGGCCCTAACCACCATTTTTTTTTTTAAAACCACTTAATGAGAGCCGGAAGGTTGAAGCTCAGCTTTATTTAGTTGAGGACAACACCAGGGAGGGGCAGAAGCCGTTAGTAGGCCCTAACCAACGTTGAAGGCCAAATGCAGTTTAATTTCTGATACTATAGGCCGAAAGCCAGAAGGTGGAAGCTCCGATTTAGACAGTGGAGGACAATTTGAATTAGGGACTGCAGACAGACTTAGTAGGCTGTCCCCTGTGGACCATGCATCCACCACATTAACCCATTGCGCCGTAATGGACACGTAATCTTCCGTGGCCATGCCTACAGGTCCATGCGTCTGTTGTCAGGTGCACCTTTGTACTCACAGATTGCCAGAGTGCATGGACAATGCGGTCTTCTACATGCTGGTGGAGGGTTGGGATGGCTTTTCTCGCAAAAGAAGTGTCGACTGGTTAGCTTGTAGCGTGGTACAGCGTAGTCCATCATGGCCTTATTAATAGTAAATAAAATATATAACTAGGCTCTATGAACTTTTAAATAGGTTCCAGGGGTACACGGGCAGCATTGGTGTGGTCAGTGGAGGAGTATTGCAAGTAGGGGCTGCAGACAGGCTATCAAAGGCCTAAAATAACAAACAGTAGGCAGTCATGGCAGTTTTACATCGGTTACGTGGATACACAGGCAGGCACTCCAGGCAGCATTGTGGTCAGTGGAGGAGTATTGCAAGTAGGGGCCGCAGACAGGCTATCAAAGGCCTAAAATAACAAACAATAGGCTCATTGCAGTTTTACAGCGGTTACATGGATAGACGGGCAGGCAGCTTGGTGGTGAGTGGAGGAGTATTTAAAGTAGGGACCGCAGACAGGCTATCAAAGGCCTAACATAACAAACAATAGGCTCATGGCAGTTTTACAGCGGTTACATGGATACACGGGCAGGCAGCTTGGTGGTCAGTGGAGGAGTATTTAAAGTAGGGACCGCAGACAGGCTTCAAAGGCCTAACATAAGAAAATGGGCTGGCTGTAGGCACTTTATAATTGGTTCCAGGGGTACACGGGCAGCAGTGGTCTGGTCAGTGGAGGACTAGTGGAAGGAGGGACCGCAGACAGGCTTCAAAGGCCTAAAATAACAAACAATAGGCTCATGGCAGTTTTACAGCGGTTACATGGATACACGGGCAGGCAACTTGGTGGTGGTGAGTGGAGGAGTATTTAAAGTAGGGACCGCAGACAGGCTATCAAAGGCCTAAAATAACAAACAATAGGCTCATGGCAGTTTTACAGCGGTTACATGGATACACGGGCAGGCAACTTGGTGGTGGTGAGTGGAGGAGTATTTAAAGTAGGGACCGCAGACAGGCTATCAAAGGCCTAAAATAACAAACAATAGGCTCATGGCAGTTTTACAGCGGTTACATGGATACACGGGCAGGCAGCTTGGTGGTGGTGAGTGGAGGAGTATTTAAAGTAGGGACCGCAGACAGGCTATCAAAGGCCTAAAATAACAAACAATAGGCTTATGGCAGTTTTACAGCGGTTACATGGATACACGGGCAGGCAGCTTGGTGGTGAGTGGAGGAGTATTTAAAGTAGGGACCGCAGACAGGCTATCAAAGGCCTAAAATAACAAACAATAGGCTTATGGCAGTTTTACAGCGGTTACATGGATACACGGGCAGGCAGCTTGGTGGTGAGTGGAGGAGTATTTAAAGTAGGGACCGCAGACAGGCTATCAAAGGCCTAAAATAACAAACAATAGGCTCATGGCAGTTTTACAGCGGTTACATGGATACACGGGCAGGCAGCTTGGTGGTGAGTGGAGGAGTATTTAAAGTAGGGACCGCAGACAGGCTATCAAAGGCCTAAAATAACAAACAATAGGCTTATGGCAGTTTTACAGCGGTTACATGGATACACGGGCAGGCAGCTTGGTGGTCAGTGGAGGAGTATTTAAAGTAGGGACCGCAGACAGGCTATCAAAGGCCTAAAATAACAAACAATAGGCTTATGGCAGTTTTACAGCGGTTACATGGATACACGGGCAGGCAGCTTGGTGGTGAGTGGAGGAGTATTTAAAGTAGGGACCGCAGACAGGCTATCAAAGGCCTAAAATAACAAACAATAGGCTTATGGCAGTTTTACAGCGGTTACATGGATACACGGGCAGGCAGCTTGGTGGTGGTGAGTGGAGGAGTATTTAAAGTAGGGACCGCAGACAGGCTATCAAAGGCCTAAAATAACAAACAATAGGCTCATGGCAGCTTTACAGCGGTTACATGGATACACAGGCAGCTTGGTGGTGAGTGGAGGAGTAGTGCAAGGAGTGTCTGTCCCAGTACTCCCAAAATATAAATAGATGTTAATGTCTCGCAAAACAACCACAACAAAAAAAAGGTGGCATACTTAGGTACAGGGGTGGGCTCATCTACTGAGTTTCTGACATAGTAATTTGGCAGTAACTATTTAATGGTGCCAATATAGGACACAGACACAGACTACTTTAAGTTGCATCATAGATGTCTACAAATTTGTATTGTCAGTGCCAGACATTGAATGATGTCAGCGAATAGACTAAAGATTGGTGGAGCTGTGCGACATAATTTTGGACGTGGTAGAGCACATTTTGAGCTGGGGTAGGGGGGAACTCTCTTGAGGCCGGCGGGACCGCCCCAGGGCCCCTCATGTTACAACGGTGTGTCTGACGTTGGGTGCGCACCACCACCGCCAGAGACACTACATTGTACTATGAGGGACCCAGTAGCAATGCCGTCAACCAAAAGCGAGCACACCCACCTCTTCAGACAAACAGCAGTCTCACGGGTGCTTGCGCCAAGTCGCGATACCACGGCCCCGTGTGGGGAGTTTTGCCATTTAGGGAGGTGTAAACATGTCGTATGCTGTACAATCAGCTGCAGCAAATTAGACATTAGAAAAGTAATTCACAGGCAAGAGCTTTTCATAGGAAAGCTAGGTGTCGGCCGGGCAAGGTGGGGCAAAAGATTTAGAAATCCAGTTGTGGTTCATTTTAATGAATGTTAGATCGTCAACATTTTGGGTAGCCAGACGAGTCCTTTTTTCGGTTAATATTGAACCTGCAGCACTGAATACTCTTTCTGATAGGACACTTGCTGCCGGGCAAGCAAGCTCCTGCAATGCATATTCTGCCAATTCTGGCCAGGTGTCTAATTTGGAGGCCCAGTAATCAAATGGGAATGACGGTTGAGGGAGAACATCGATAAGGGATGAAAAATAGTTAGTAACCATACTGGACAAATGTTGTCTCCTGTCACTTTCAATTGATGCAGCAGTACCTGTCCTGTCTGCGGTCATAGCAAAATCACTCCACAACCTGGTCAGAAAACCCCTCTGTCCAACGCCACTTCTGATGTGTGCACCCCTAACACTCCTAGTCTGCTGCCCCCTGGAGCTCGTGTGAGAACGATCACGTGCGCTGTGTGCTGGGAATGCCTGAAGCAAACGGTCAACAAGAGTTGATTGTTTGGTTGCTAATATTAGTTCCAAGTTCTCATGTGGCATAATATTTTGCAATTTGCCTTTATAGCGTGGATCAAGGAGGCAGGCCAACCAGTAATCGTCATCGTTCATCATTTTCGTAATGCGTGTGTCCCTTTTTAGGATACGTAAGGCATAATCCGCCATGTGGGCCAAAGTTCCAGTTGTCAAATCTCCGGTTGTGATTGGTTGAGGGGCAGTTTCAGGCAAATCTACGTCACTTGTGTCCCTCAAAAAACCAGAACCCGGCCGTGACACGCAACCAATTTCCTGTGCCCCCGGGAAAGGTTCGGCATTAAAAATATACTCATCCCCATCATCCTCCTCGTCCTCCACCTCCTCTTCGCCCGCTACCTCGTCCTGTACACTGCCCTGACCAGACAATGGCTGACTGTCATCAAGGCTTTCCTCTTCCTCTGGTGCAGACGCCTGCTCCTTTATGTGCGTCAAACTTTGCATCAGCAGACGCATTAGGGGGATGCTCATGCTTATTACGGCGTTGTCTGCACTAACCAGCCGTGTGCATTCCTCAAAACACTGAAGGACTTGACACATGTCTTGTATCTTAGACCACTGCACACCTGACAACTCCATGTCTGCCATCCTACTGCCTGCCCGTGTATCCTCCCACAAATAAATAACAGCACGCCTCTGTTCGCACAGTCTCTGAAGCATGTGCAGTGTTGAGTTCCACCTTGTTGCAACGTCTATGATTAGGCGATGCTGGGGAAGGTTCAAAGACCGCTGATAGGTCTGCATACGGCTGGCGTGTACAGGCGAACGTCGGATATGTGAGCAAAGTGCACGCACTTTGAGGAGCAGGTCGGAGAACCCAGGATAAGTTTTCAATAAGCACTGCACCACCAGGTTTAAGGTGTGAGCCAGGCAAGGAATGTGTTTCAGTTGGGAAAGGGAGATGGCAGCCATGAAATTCCTTCCGTTATCACTCACTACCTTGCCTGCCTCAAGATCTACTGTGCCCAGCCACGACTGCGTTTCTTGTTGCAAGAACTCGGACAGAACTTCCGCGGTGTGTCTGTTGTCGCCCAAGCACTTCATAGCCAATACAGCCTGCTGACGCTTGGCAGTAGCTGGCCCATAATGGGACAACTGGTGTGCAACAGTGTCATCTGCCGATGGAGTGGTTGGCAGACTGCGTTCTGTGGAAGAGCTGTAGCTTCTGCAGGAGGACGAGGAGGAGGAGGAGGAGGGGGTGCGAACGCCTACAGCCAACTGTTTCCTAGACCGTGGGCTAGGCACAACTGTCCCTAAATTGATGTCGCCTGTGGACCCTGCATCCACCACATTCACCCAGTGTGCCGTGATGGACACATAACGTCCCTGGCCATGCCTACTGGTCCATGCATCTGTAGTCAGGTGCACCTTTGTACTCACAGATTGCCTGAGTGCATGGACGATGCGCTGTTTAACATGCTGGTGCAGGGCTGGGATGGCTTTTCTGGAAAAAAAGTGTCGACTGGGTAGCTCGTATCGTGGTTCAGCGTACTCCATCAGGGCTTTGAAAGCTTCGCTTTCAACTAACCGGTAGGGCATCATCTCTAACGAGATTAGTCTAGCTATGTGGGCGTTAAAACCCTGTGTACGCGGATGCGAGGATAAGTACTTCCTTTTTCTAACCAGAGTCTCATGTAGGGTGAGCTGGACTGGAGAGCTGGAGATCGTGGAACTTTCGGGTGTGCCGGTGTACATGGCAGACTGAGAGACGGTTGGAGACGGTATTGTTTCCGCCGGTGCCCTAGATGCAATATTTCCTCCTACAAAACTGGTGATTCCCTGACCCTGACTGCTTTTGGCTGGCAAAGAAACCTGCACAGATACTGCCGGTGGTGCGGAAAATGGTGGCCTTACAGTGACGGAAGGGATGTTGCGTTGCTGACTAGCTTCATTGGCCGAGGGTGCTACAACCTTGAGGGACGTTTGGTAGTTAGTCCAGGCTTGAAAATGCATGGTGGTTAAGTGTCTATGCATGCAACTAGTATTTAGACTTTTCAGATTCTGACCTCTGCTTAAGCTAGTTGAACATTTTTGACAGATGACTTTGCGCTGATCAGTTGGATGTTGTTTAAAAAAATGCCAGACTGCACTCTTCCTAGACTCGGATCCCTTTTCAGGGATTGCAGACTGAGCTTTAACCGGATGGCAACGCTGTGCTCCAACAGGTTTTGGCTTTGACACGCGTTTTGGGCCAGATACGGGCCCGGCAGATGGAACCTGTTGCGATGTTGATGCCTGCTGCGGCCCCTCCTCCACCTCCGCTTCTGAACTACTGCCGCCTGCACCCTGTTCCCCCAATGGCTGCCAATCGGGGTCAATAACTGGGTCATCTATTACCTCCTCTTCGAGCTCGTGTGCAACTTCGTCTGTGTCACTGTGTCGGTCGGTGGTATAGCGTTCGTGGCGGGGCAACATAGTCTCATCAGGGTCTGATTGTGGATCTGTACCCTGAGAGGGCAATGTGGTGGTCTGAGTCAAAGGAGCAGCATAGTACTCTGGCTGTGGCTGTGCATCAGTGCACTCCATGTCAGAATATACTTGTAATGGGCATGGCCTGTTAAATGTTTCACTTTCTAAGCCAGGGACGGTATGTGTAAAGAGCTCCATGGAGTGACCCGTTGTGTCGCCTGCTGCATCCTTCTCTCTTGTTGTAGTTTTTGCTGAGGAGGACAAGGAAGCGACTTGTCCCTGACCGTGAACATCCACAAGCGACGCGCTGCTTTTACATTTACCAGTTTCGGAAGAGGAGGCAAAAGAGCTAGAGGCTGAGTCTGCAATGTAAGCCAAAACTTGCTGTTGCTGCTCCGCCTTTAAAAGCGGTTTTCCTACTCCCAGAAAAGAGAGCGTTCGAGGCCTTGTGTAGCCTGACGACGAAACTGGCTCCACAGCTCCAGACTTAGGTGGAATATTTTTATCCCCACGACCACCTGATGCTCCACTACCACTACCATCATTACCAGCTGACAATGAACGCCCACGACGACCTCTTGCACCAGACTTCCTCATTGTTTTAAAATCTTAACCAAAGTAACTTTATTTGTTGCTGTCAAACAACTTACACGGTGAGCTATAACTTCAGTATGATTTCAATATCCCTTAACAGGTTGGTGAGACCACAAGGAAAATCAGGCACAATGTTACACACTCTGTTTTCTGTGGCACAAAATCACAGAGATGACACACACGCAGGACTGTCACTCAAGCACTAATGTCAATATTAATCTCCCACCTAATTTATTTTTTTTTTTTTCTCAGGGAGACTTTAGAAACCAAATAATATTAAAAAAAAAAAAAAAAAAAAGGCTTTCTATGGCCCACAATTAGAGAGAGAGAGGTGGCACACCCAGGAGTCAAGACTGGCGCACAAGCTGAAAGGGCAATATTACTCTCCCACTGTTTTTTTAAGTTTTTTTTTTATTTCAGGGAGACTTTAGAAACCAAATAATATAAAAAAAATAATAAAAAAAAAATAGGCTTTCTATAGCCCACTGAATGAGAGAGAGAGGTGGCACACCCAGGAGTCAAGACTGGCACACAAGCTGAAAGGGCAATATTACTCTCCCACTGTTTTTTTATGTTTTTTTTTTTTTTTCAGGGAGACTTTAGAAACCAAATAATAAGAAAAAAAATAAATAAATAAATAGGCTTTCTATAGCCCACTGAATGAGAGATAGCACACACAGCAGTGGCACACAAGCCCTGACTGAGGCCAATATTTTTCTCCCACTGATTGCTGTAGTGTTTTTGTGTTGAGGTAGATTTTAGAACACAAATCAAGGAAAAAAAAAAAATGCTTTCTATGGCCCACTGAATGAGAGAGAGGTGGCACACCCAGGAGTCAAGACTGGCACACAAGCTGAAAGGGCAATATTACTCTCCCACTGTTTTTTTATGTATTTTTTGTTTTTTAAGGGAGACTTTAGAAACCCAATAATATTTAAAAAAATAAATAAATAGGCTTTCTATGGCCCACTGAATGAGAGGGAGAGAGGTGGCACACCCAGGAGTCAAGCCTGGCACACAAGCTGAAAGGGCAATATTACTCTCCCACTGTTTTTTTATGTATTTTTTGTTTTTTAAGGGAGACTTTAGAAACCCAATAATATTTAAAAAAAAAAATAAATAGGCTTTCTATGGCCCACTGAATGAGAGGGAGAGAGGTGGCACACCCAGGAGTCAAGCCTGGCACACAAGCTGAAAGGGCAATATTACTCTCCCACTGTTTTTTTATGTATTTTTTGTTTTTTAAGGGAGACTTTAGAAACCCAATAATATTTTTTAAAAAAATAAATAGGCTTTCTATGGCCCACTGAATGAGAGGGAGAGAGGTGGCACACCCAGGAGTCAAGACTGGCACACAAGCTGAAAGGGCAATATTACTCTCCCACTGTTTTTTTATGTTTTTTTTTTTTTTTCAGGGAGACTTTAGAAACCAAATAATAAGAAAAAAAATAAATAAATAAATAGGCTTTCTATAGCCCACTGAATGAGAGATAGCACACACAGCAGTGGCACACAAGCCCTGACTGAGGCCAATATTTTTCTCCCACTGATTGATGTAGTGTTTTTGTGTTGAGGTAGAATTTAGAACACAAATCACGGAAAAAATAAATAGGCTTTCTATGGCCCACTCAGTGAGAGATGGCACACACAGGGATGGCACTGTAGCAGAAATGCCAATCTTAATCTCCCACAAAAAAAAACAAAAAAAAAACAGGGACTGTCCTACAATTACTATCTCCCTGCAGTAATGTAAGCCAGGTATGGCAGGCAGCAATAGGAGTGGACTGATGCACAAATTAAATAAAAAGTGTGGACAAACAAAAAAGATAGCTGTGCAGAAAGGAAGGAACAAGAGGATATGTGCTTTGAAAAAAGCAGTTGGTTTCCACAGTGGCATACACACAGCAATACAGCTATCACGGAGCCTTCTAGGGCAGCCCAATGAGCTACAGCGCTGAGGGGAAAAAAAAAAAAAAATAGCTTCCACAGTCCCTGCACACCGAAGGTGGTGTTGGACAGTGGAAATCGCTGCAGCACAAGCGGTTTGGTGGTTAGTGGACCCTGCCTAACGCTCTCCCTGCTTCTGACAAAGCGGCAGCAACCTGTCCCTAAGCTCAGATCAGCAGCAGTAAGATGGCGGTCGGCGGGAACGCCCCTTTATAGCCCCTGTGACGCCGCAGACAGCAAGCCAATCACTGCAATGCCCTTCTCTAAGATGGTGGGGACCAGGATCTATGTCATCACGCTGCCCACACTCTGCGTTCACCTTCATTGGCTGAGAAATGGCGCTTTTCGCGTCATTGAAACGCGACTTTGGCGCGAAAGTCGCGTACCGCATGGCCGACAAGCACAGGGGTCGGATCGGGTTTCATGAGACGCCGACTTAGCCAAAAGTCGGCGACTTTTGAAAATGATCGACCCGTTTCGCTCAACCCTAATTATGATTACTAAATTAGTAATTTAGTATAGTTTTCCTGATTTGCTATGTCTCTTTCCTCATGTGCAGGCATTGCAGGACCTTAAGTATCCATGGTTATGACCACTAGCAACTAACTAACTGTCACTATGTCAGTGGTCGTAATCATTAATGCCTAAGCCACTGCAATGCCTGCCCATGAGGAAAGAGACATAGCAAAACAGAAAAACTATATTATATTTCTAATTGGAGGTATTTGCTAATATTATTATTATTACACCTACTACATATAACATATTGCAATAGGATCTTGGAGATGGAAATACCCCTTTAAATATTTGAAATCGTCTTATTTCCATTGTTAAATTATGTCAGTATCATTTCTCTAGTACAAACGTCTTACTGTTTTTGTTATATAAATTAAAAAAAAACGCTCCTTGTATGGACAATTATTTATAGTTTACCATCCCCCTTCTTGCTTCTCAGATTACACACTGAAATGCTTAGCTGAATGAGAAATGTGAGGTTGTGAAGGCTTGCAATAACCTCTGGTGAAACAGGCAACAGAGGCAATTTGGCAGTTATCGCTGTTGTGCAAAAATCAGTAAATCATTCCACTCTTAGAAACAGAATGGCCTCTGCATTAGTGCTATGGAGAATTCGTCAAATACAGATTATGCTTTAACCTGTGCAGGCAGTTTATGAATGATTTTTTCTGTGACTAAACACAGATAGCGCATCATCATCATCATAATGATTATTATGAAATCATAACTCATCGTCAGTCTAATCTAAGAAAAACACCCAAGTTAAGCATGCAAATATGGAACTGAAATGTTTGATTTACCTATTATAAATTATGGATAATTATTTGACTTTAGTAGTAAACTAAAATATATATATATATATATATATATATATATATATATATATATATATATATGTACACATACACACACACACTAGCCGTACTACCCGGCTTCGCCCGGGTTAATAACTGCTGTTTGCAAAATAGAATGTGTTAACAAAAAATTATTCTGCACACAAAAACCACAAAATCTGGAGGCTCATCTTTCCATTTCAGAGCACTGCAGTACATGCAGACCACATCCATTTTTCCTATGTGAACTTTAGGATTATCGTGATAGTTTATGTCTGACTGGTAACAAAAGGCAGCATGTTTCAAATCTCCAACCATTTCTTGTGCCCTGGTGGAAGAAATAGCAATTTCTTAGTGGCAAGTCGGCCTTCTCTCTGCTGAGATGACTCATTGGCCCTTGAGGAAGCAGCTCTTCTTCTCTTATCTGCAAGCCTCGCTTCCCTCTCATTGGCTCTTGAGGAAGCAGTTCTTGTTCTCCTGTCTGCAAGCCTCGCTTCCCTCTCCTCAGAAAGTTTATTGGCCCTTGAGGAAGCAGCTCTTGTTTTCATGTCTGCAAGCCTTGCTTCCCTCTCATTGGCTCTTGAGGAAGCAGTTCTTGTTCTCCTGTCTGCAAGCCTCACTTCCCTCTCCTCAGAAAGTTCATTGGCCCTTGAGGAAGCAGCTCTTGTTTTCATGTCTGCAAGCCTCGCTTCCCTCTCCTCAGAAAGTTAATTGGCCCTTGAGGAAGTGCAGCGCCCCAGAGTACTGGTCGTTGCAGTACTGTGGCTCCGCCACTAAGGGGAGCTATGGTATGTCTGATGGCACTGAAGGAGTTCATCTGAGCAGGTATCACAGACACCAATACATTTCACCGCCGGGCCTCCAGGGGGAGCTAAGGGTTCTATTTACTAGGCCACTCTCCACACACTGGTAAAACTGGGGGTCAGGCAGGAAGTTAGGCAGAAAGCTGACTGGGTTGGAGCCAGGCAACACCTTGTGGCAGAGGGTGTTGCAGGGGAAGATTCGGTAGGGTCTCTGTCAGGGGTGGGATCCTGACAGAGGCTTGGCAAACTGAGAGAACGTAACGGGACCGTGCCTGCTCAGTATAGCGGCGGTGCCCAAGGAAGGACTAGAAGCGAGATAGATTGTGCTGAGTGAGAAACGAGATCAAAGCAACAAGGAGAATACCAGTAGGGGTCGTGCTGAAAGACCG
Source organism: Ranitomeya variabilis (assembly GCF_051348905.1). Classification (NCBI taxonomy): domain Eukaryota; kingdom Metazoa; phylum Chordata; class Amphibia; order Anura; family Dendrobatidae; genus Ranitomeya; species Ranitomeya variabilis. The sequence continues at coordinate 146,984,380 of NC_135239.1, read as the reverse complement.
AGGCAACATCCTACTGAGGCGCAAACAACCGGTGGCCGGAACGCCGAAGGAAGTATTTCTATATACAGCTTCAGGCAATACTTCGAACCTACGGCAGGACAGTCAGTCTCAGGCGGGCTGTCTCACTTAAATCACCTATGCAGTCTTGGGGGGCAACTTGTGGAGAGGGGCGACTCTAGGGTCCCGGAAGAGCTCCGAGCCTACCCATCAAACGGGTGCCGTCCTAACCGTAACATCAGGGAGGGACGGAGGATTAGCAGAACATCATCTAATCAAGTTGTGAGGGAACTTAAGAAACAGACACAACAGTTGTGGGGACTTTCCGTAAGCACAGCAGGGAAGGACCGTAACACATAGCGCAAGAAGGAAGGCACAGATTTCCACCTGTTAAGAGAACTCTGGAGGTGCCATTGGACCGGCCGGACTTGCGCAGCCTGGTGAACCGTATTCTGGACTGAGGACCCAGAGATCTTCAGTAAAGAGGTAAAGAGACTGCAACCTGGTGTCCTCGTTATTTACTGCACCGCACCACCACCATTATCCATGATATCTACCACTGACTGTGCGCCCCTCGGCAGGGTCACGGGTCGGGCCTAGCCACCGTGACAACCCCAGAGCAGAGACTCAGAGGCCCGGTACCGGGTACCCCTCGGCCCTGCGGCAGTGGGGGCGCTACAGAAGCAGCTCTTGTTTTCATGTCTGCAAGCCTCACTTTCCTCTCCTCAGAAAGTTCATTGGCTCTTGAGGAAGCAGCTCTTATTTTCTTGTCTGCAAGCCTCGCTTCCCTCTCCTCAGAAAGTCCATTGGCTCTTGAGGAAGAAGCTCTTGTTTTCATGTCTGCAAGTATCACTGCACTTTCCTCAGAAAGTTCATTGGCCCTTGAGGAAGCAGCTCTTGTTCTCTTGTCTGCAAGCCTCACTTCCCTCTGCTCAGAAAGTTCATTGGCTCTTGAGGAAGCAGCTGTTGTTCTCATGTGTGTCAGCCTTGTTTCTCGGTCTTCACATTTTTCATTGGCACGTAATGCAGCTTTTCTTTTCACGTCAGCTGACATTCGTGCCATGGAATTCCTTTTCTTATGAGGCATTAATGTGGTAAAAATAGTCTGTAACTGGCAGTTTCTATATCCTCTCACATAGAGGTAATGTGACTGACATCAGCCTTTCCACCAACACCCTAGCTGATATGCTATTACTTCACACAAGCTTTGTTATACTGAGAATGTCCTTTGTAGCCTATATTAACCAATCAGAGCTCAGATTAATTAACTGTAGCAAAATAGATGCTGAGCTGTGATTGGTTGCTATTGGCAGCCTGATAAATCCCCAGCCAACAGGAAGCTCTCCCCCCTTTCAGTATATATTAGCTCACACATACTGTAATAATTATAGGGGATAACTCAGGAGACTCTTTGCGTGGAACAAGACAACTACAGGCCACAGTTTTATAAGTGGTAAAGTCTATATTATCAAACGGTGATTCAAACAGGTGCAGAGAGAAACTCAAGTCCACAACACTTGGTGCAAATATCAAATGCAGCTCAGCAGTCTATAGGAAACTTCAGGGAAAATGCAATCAAGCAGAAATTCTATGAAGCACAGTAATTCTTGAGGATACTTAACACGAATAAATCCTTGTCTTAGTCCAGGCACAGATAGATATGCCTATTAGGCAGTTCAAATCATATCTTAGCTCAACCAGGGAGGCCTGGTTAATAGTCTCAGGTTATTGCAAAGCAGCAACAGCTTACATGACCAGCAAATGCAGATGGAAGTAAACACGAGCAGCAGATGAAGGAGGATTACTGGAAACTTGTGTATGCAGCAGGAACTCAGAGCAGAGTAGCAGGATCACCACACAGGTTCACAGGAGCAGGTGTATAGCCAGGGAGTAATCAGAGGTCAGGAGCTGGATGCAAGGCAGAATACTCTAGCACAGACTGAAGGCTGGGGTGGAGTTTTATAGCAGGAGACACAGTGCACATGAGACCAAAGATGCCATCTTGAAAAAGGACAGTAATGCACAAAAGGTAAAAAACGTTCAGAGTCCTGACATTACTCCCTCCTTAGAAGCGGCCTCAGGACGATCCTGGACCTGGTTTCTCAGGGAATCTCTGATGAAAACAAGAAATCTTCTGTTGGGCATTGATGTTTTCCACAGGTTCCCAAGAGTCTTCCTCAGGGGGATATCCCTGCCATCTTATCAGATATTGGAGCCGATTCCTGCGAATCCTGGAATCAATAATTTCCTCCACCATGAATTGTTCTTGCCCATCAATCACCACAGGCTGCGGAGGTGGCACAACACATCCCTGGAAGGTATTAGGAGATACAGGCTTTAGTAAAGATACATGAAAAACTGGGTGTACCTTCATTGCCCTAGGCAGCTTCAGCCGGCAGGCCACAGAGCTCACAATACCATTGATCTTGAAAGAGCCAATGAATTTCTGTCCAAGTTTTTGTGAAGGAACGTTTAACTTCAGATTCTTAGTTGCTAACCACACGGAATCTCCTACCTTGAACATGGGTGCATGTTTACGGAATCTATCAGTCGATCTTTTATAACGTTCTTAAGCTGTGGTCAGATTCCTTCAGAACCTCCAGATTCTGTCTCATCGCAGTCAGCCTTTCCTCCACTGCCGGAACCAGAGAATTAATTGGAGACCTAGGTAAAATACACGGATGATAACCCAGATTGGCAAAGAAAGGTGTAAATTTAGTGGAGGCGCTCTGAGAATTATTATATGAAAATTCGGCCAACGGCAACAACTCCAACCAATCATCTTGGAGATGGCTGACATAACATCTTAGATATTGTTCCAGCGTCTGGTTGGTACGCTCAGTCTGACCATTTGTCTGGGGATGGTAAGCAGAAGAGAGACAGACATTAATATTGAGTGCAGAGCAAAACCCCTTCCAGAATCTTGAAGTGAACTGTACTCCATGGTCAGAGATGATCTCATCCGGAACCCCGTGCAACCGAAAGACATTCTGTATAACCAAGTTCACTGTATCTTTAGCTGAGGGGAGGTCGGTGCATGGAACAAAATGAGCAGCTTTAGTCAGGCGATCAACTACCACCATGATTGTATTCATGCCCCCCGATGTAGGCAGCTCCACAATAAAGTCCATTGATATAGACCCCCAAGGGCGGGACGGAATGAGTAATGGTTGTAGAAGACCCGTAGGTGCCACATGAGGAGTCTTGTAACGGGCACATACCTCGCAAGAGAGAACATAGTCCTTGGTATCCTTCAGGCAAGTTGGCCACCAGAAGAATCGGCTCAGGAACTCGTGTCTTCTGTACCCCCCTGTGACCAGCCAACTTGGAGTCATGTACCAACTTGAGGATCTGCAGACGGACGACCTCCGGGACATAGATACGTCGATCTCTGAACCACATGCCACCCTTAAAGACAAGATTAATATCCACAGGTGGGTTGGCCAGAAATACATCACCTTCATAGGCCTCCCTGCACTCCTTCCACAAGTCCTGATCGTGGATAACTACGATGAAATTGGCATCAGATAGAATGGTCTTGGACGGGGCTCCAGGTACAGAATCCGCAGCATGGATTCGGGATAAAGCATCAGCCTTCCCATTACGAGAACCTGGACGGTACGAGATAACAAAGTTAAATTGATTTAAAAATAAGTTCCAACGAGCCTGAGGAGGAGAAAGACATCTAGCGGATCTAAGGAACTCTAGATTGCGATGGTCAGTTAGTACTATGATCTGTTGTGCAGCTCCTTGCAGATGATGCCTCCATTCTTTGAAAGCCGCAATAATAGCCAGCAATTCCTTGTCTCCCACATCGTAATTCTTCTCTGCTGAGGTTAATCTACGGGAAAAGAAAGCGCAAGGATGTAGCAGATCCTTCTCTCCAGTTCTTTGGGAGAGAATAGCCCCCAAAGCATTATCAGAAGCGTCCACCTCCACAATGAAAGGAAGTGTTGGATCTGGGTGTATCAACAGCGGTGCTGATGTGAAACAGACTTTAAGCCGATCAAAAGCTTCTTGAGCCTGTGAAGACCACTTAAAGGGCTATTCCTTCTTTGTCAAGGAAGTAATGGGATGGACAATATCAGAAAAATTTCGAAAGAAGCGTCTGTAGAAATTTGCAAAACCAAAACGTTGGACCTCCTTAACATTCTTGGGTACCGGCCAGTCAAGGATAGCCTGAATCTTACCAGATTCCATGTTCAGCCCCTGGGGAGAGATGATATAATCTAAGAAATGTATCTCAGAACAATGGAACTCGCATTTCTCCGGCTTAATATACAGATGGTTCTCTTTCAGACATCTTAAAACAGCAAATTGATTCCGTTCAGAGGTGCGGGATCAATGAGCGCCGGGAGCATTGCCTGCGTGTAAGTCTATGTTTCTACTGCGGCCAGTCTGACCACTTCTTGATCAATTGTCCTAAGTGTCCTAGACGGCCTAACAAAGTGCTAGCAGCAATAGGGGAGTATGACAACTGTGATGATGAATCTGACATCTCTGAATGTAGCCTGCCTTTAAACGCTGTATTCCATTCACTTTCTATGACTTCACCCCCCAAGGAGCTGAAGGAAAAGAACTCTCACTGTTCTCTCCCTATTAAGATCCTGCGTTCAGGAAAGTGGATTTCCAGTTCAGCTATGATTGACTCTGGTGCAGGTGGCAATTTCATGGATATCGCATTTGCCAAGGAACATGGTATTAAAATTCAGCAAAGAGCCTCTCCAATTACCATGGAAACAGTGGATGGGTCACCTTTAATGTCTGAGCCTGTGGATCAGGAGACCGTACCCCTTGAAATTTTGTTGGAGCCTAATCATCAGGAGCAACTTTCTTTCTTGCTAATTTCTTCTCATTTTCCTGTGATTTTAGGCATTCCTTGGTTGCGTTCTCAGAACCCAATTATCAAGTAGGAGACCAAGGAGATTATCTTTCCAACAAGGAGCAACTCAGCGTTAACAGAAGCTGTCCCTGAGTCCACGGCTACGGAACCACATGTACAGGTATCTTCTTTACCTCCAGCATAAAAAGAGTTCTCTGACCTCTGTGACAAGAAGAATGCAGATCAACTTCCTCCACACAGGCATTATGACTGTTCCATTGAGTTGCTTCCTGGGGCAGATATTCCTTTTGGTCACGTATACCCTTTGGCGGCACCTGAGCTTCAAGCCTTAAAGGAGTATATTGATGAAAATCTGGCCAAAGGCTTCATTCGTCCTTCTTCCTCACCAGCCGGGGCACCCATTTTTTTTGTAAAGAAGAAGGATGGGACCCTGAGACCCTGTGTTGACTATCGGGAACTCAATAAGGTAACCGTACAAAACCGTTACCCTTTGCCTCTGATTCCTGAATTACTGGAAAGAGTCCGCCATGGTAAGGTGTTCTCTAAGATGGATCTTCGTGGGGCATATAATTTGGTGCGTATTCGTCCAGGGGATGAGTGGAAGACAGCATTCAGATGCCGGTATGGACACTTTGAATCTCTTGTGATGCCCTTCGGGCTTTGTAACGCCCCTGCAGCATTTCAACACCTTGTTAATGACATCTTCAGAGATTTGTTGGACCAGTTTGTGGTGATCTATTTGGACGATATACTAATCTTTTCTGACTGTCTACAGGAACATGAAGAACATGTCAAAACTGTTTTAAGACGTCTGAAAGAGAACCAACTGTATATCAAGCCAGAGAAATGCGAGTTCCATCGTTCTGAGATACAGTTCTTGGGTTATATCATCTCTCCCCAGGGGCTGAACATGGAATCTGGTAAGATTCAGGCTACTCTAAATAGCAAAGCCACTAAAGACTCAAGGTCTACAAAAATTCAATTTTCAACAGCAGAAAAAAAAAAGGCAGCAACACTTACCTGCCCAGATCTTGGAACAAATGCACTGCAGGGTGCAGCCAGCCCATAAAGCTTTATGGGCTGGCTGCACCCTGCAGTGCATTTGTTCCAAGATCTGGGCAGGTAAGTGTTGCTGCCTTTTTTTTTTCTGCTGTTGAAAATTGAATTTTTGTAGACCTTGAGTCTTTAGTGGCTTTGCTATTTAGTTTAGTGATAGGACTCGTAAGCGTGGGGACCCTTGGCGCGGGTTACGAGCTTCCGTATTTTGGCCAACATATCAACCAATACCTCACTATTTTTGTATATTTTTGCACTATATTTTTCGGGGTGCAGCCAAGCCCAAACACGTTCGGTCTCGCATGAGGGGTGTTCACACTGGGATGCATTGAGAGTGTGCTGGCCAGCCCGCCTAATCGAAAAGTAGGGGCGTGACTAATAGGCTGTGAACCAGACACTATGCAGTACCATTGTGTGAACAGCACCCTATGTAGGCCTTTATTGTGCACTTGTATACTGGGCAGTCACCCCCTCCAGGAGTGGGTATGTGGTGAGTGGCTGTTGATCTGGTATTTTGCACCTGTGTTGCTAACATCTTGCTTTATAGGCTGGCTGCAGCCTGCAGTGCATTTGTTCCAAGATCTGGGCAGGTAAGTGATGCTGCCTTTTTTTTTTCTGCTGTTGAAAATAAGATTCAGGCTATCCTTGACTGGCCGGTACCCAAGAACGTTAAGGAGGTCCAACGTTTTATTGGTTTTGCAAATTTCTACAGACGCTTCATTCGAAATTTTTCTGATATTGTCCATCCCATTACTTCCTTGACAAAGAAGGAAAAGCCCTTTAAGTGGTCATCACAGGCTCAAGAAGCTTTTGATCGGCTGAAGATCTGTTTCACATCAGCACCACTGTTGATACATCCAGATCCAACACATCCTTTCATTGTGGAGGTGGACGCTTCTGATAATGCTTTGGGGGCTATTCTCTCCCAAAGAACTGGAGAGAAGGGTCTGCTACATCCTTGTGCTTTCTTTTCCCGTAGACTAACCTCAGCAGAGAAGAATTACGATGTGGGAGACAAGGAATTGCTGGCTATTATTGCGGCTTTCAAAGAATGGAGGCATCATCTGCAAGGAGCTGCACAACAGATCATAGTACTAACTAAGAATCTGAAGTTAAATGTTCCTTCACAAAAGCTTGGACAGAAATTCATTGGTCCTTTCAAGATCAACGGTATTGTGAGCTCTGTGGCCTGCCGGCTGAAGCTACCTAGGACAATGAAGGTACACCCAGTTTTTCATGTATCTTTTCTAAAGCCTGTATCTCCTAATACCTTCCAGGGATGTGTTGTGCCACCTCCGCAGCCTGTGGTGATTGATTGGCAAGAACAATTTGTGGTGGAGGAAATTATTGATTCCAGGATTCGCAGGAATCGGCTCCAATATCTGATAAGATGACAGGGATATCCCCCTGAGGAAGACTCTTGGGAACCTGTGGAAAACATCAATGCCCAACAGAAGATTTCTCGTTTTCATCAGAGATTCCCTGAGAAACCAGGTCCAGGATCATCCTGAGGCCGCTTCTAAGGAGGGAGTAATGTCAGGACTCTGAACATTTTTTACCTTTTGTGCATTACTGCCCTTTTCCAACATGGCGTCTTTGGTCTCATGTGCACTTGTCTTCCTGCTATAAAACTCCACCCCAGCCTTCAGTCTGTGCTAGATTATTCTGCTTTGCATCCAGCTCCTGATTACTCCCTGGCCTTGCACCTGCACCTGCTCCTGTGAACCTGTGTTGGAGATCCTGCCACTCTGCTCGGAGTTCCTGCTGCTTACACCAGTGTTCAGTAGTCCTCCTTCATCTGCTGCTCGTGTTACTTCCATCTGCATGGACATGTAAGCTGTTTCTGTTCTGCAAAACCTGAGACTATTAACCAGGCCTCCCTGGTTGAGCTAAGATAAGATTTGAACTGCCTAATAGCATATCTATCTGTGTCTGGACTAAGTCAAGGATCTATTAATATTTATTCCATGGCGCTTTACATGTGAGGAGGGGTATACATAATAAAACGAGTGCAATAATCTTGAACAATACAAGTCACAATTGGTACAGTAGGAGATAGGACCCTGCCCGCGAGGGCTCACTATCTACAAGGGATGGGGGTGAGGATACAGTAGGTGAGGATAGATCTGGTCGTGCAGCGGTTTGGTCGATCGGTGGGTACTGCAGGTTGTAGGCTTGTCAGAAGAGGTGGGTCTTCAGGTTCTTTTTGAAGGTTTCGATGGTAGGTGAGAGTCTGATATGTTGTGGTAGAGAGTTCCAGAGTAGGGGTGATGCGCGAGAGAAATCTTGTATGCGATTGTGGGAAGAGGAGATAAGAGGGGAGTAGAGAAGGAGATCTTGTGAGGATCGGCGGTTGCGTGTAGGATAGTACGGGGAGACGAGGTCACAGAGGTATGGGGAAACAGGTTATGGATGGCTTTGTATGTCATGGTTAGGCTTTTGTACTGGAGTCTCTGGGTAATGGGGAGCCAGTTAAGGGATTGACAGAGGGGAGAGGCCGGGGAATAGCGGGGGGACAGGTGGATTAGTCGGGCAGCTGAGTTTAGAATAGATTGGAGGGGTGCGAGAGTGTTAGAGGGAAGGCCAGAGAGCAGGAGGTTACAGTAATCAAGGCGGGAGATGAGGAGGATATGGACTAGGGTTTTTGCAGATTCTTAGTTTAGGAATGTATGGATCCATGAAATATTTTTAAGTTGAAGGGGGCAGGAAGTGGAAAGGGCTTGGATCTGTAGCTTGAAGGAGAGATCAATGTCAAGGATTACCCCGAGACAGCGAGCTTGTGGGACTGGGGAGAGTGGGCAGCCGTTTACTGTAATAGACAGTTTTGTTGGGGGGGTCGCGTGAGATGGGGAAAGACGAATTCGGTTTTGTCCATGTTAAGTTTTAGAAATCTAGCGAGAAGGATGAAATAGCGGATAGACATTGAGGGATTCTGGTTAGTAGGGTGGTGATATCTGGCCCAGAGATGTAGATCTGTGTGTCGTCAGCATAGAGATGATACTGAAAACCGTGAGATTCTATGAGCTGTCCCAGGCCAAAAGTCTAAATGGAGAAGAGCAGGGGCCTTAGAACTGGACCTTGCGGGACTCCGACAGATAGGGGGCGAGGTGAGGAGGTGGTGTGTGAGTGGGAGACTCTGAATGTCTGGTCAGTTAGGTATGACGAGATTCAGGATAGGGCCAAGTCTGTGATGCCAAGGGATGAGAGGGTCCGCAGCAACAGGGAATGGTCCACTGTGTCAAAGACAGAGGACAGGTCCAGGAGGAGGAGGATAGAGTAGTGTCACTTGCTCTTGGCGGTTAATATATATATATATATATATATATATATATATATATATATATATATATATATATATACTAGATTGTGGCCCGATTCTAACGCATCGGGTATTCTAGAATATGCATGTCCCCGTAGTATATGGACAATGATGATTCCAGAATTCGCGGCAGACTGTGCCCATCGCTGATTGGTCGAGGCAACCTTTATGACATCATCGTCGCCATGGCAACCATTATGACATCTATGTCGATCCTGTGCCCGTCGCTGATTGGTCGAGGCAACCATTATAACATCATCGTCACCATGCTGTGCCCGTCGCTGATTGGTCGAGGCCGCCAGGCCTCGACCAATCAGAGACGTGGGATTTCCAGGACAGACAGACAGACAGAAAAACCCTTAGACAATTATATATACACTCACTGGCCACTTTATTAGGTACACCTGTCCAACTTCTTGTTAACACTTAATTTCTAATCAGCCAATCACATGGCGGCAACTCAGTGCATTTAGGCATGTAGACATGGTCAAGACAATCTCCTGCAGTTCAAACCGAGCATCAGTATGGGGAAGAAAGGTGATTTGAGTGCCTTTGAACGTGGCATGGTTGTTGGTGCCAGAAGGGCTGGTCTGAGTATTTCAGAAACTGCTGATCTACTGGGATTTTCACGCACAACCATCTCTAGGGTTTACAGAGAATGGTCTGAAAAAGAAAAAAAATCCAGTGAGCGGCAGTTCTGTGGGCGGAAATGCCTTGTTGATGCCAGAGGTCAGAGGAGAATGGGCAGACTGGTTCGAGCTGATAGAAAGGCAACAGTGACTCAAATCGCCACCCGTTACAACCAAGGTAGGCCTAAGAGCATCTCTGAACGCACAGTGCGTCGAACTTTGAGGCAGATGGGCTACAGCAGCAGAAGACCACACCGGGTACCACTCCTTTCAGCTAAGAACAGGAAACTGAGGCTACAATTTGTACAAGCTCATCGAAATTGGACAGTAGAAGATTGGAAAAACGTTGCTTGGTCTGATGAGTCTCGATTTCTGCTGCGACATTCAGATGGTAGGGTCAGAATTTGGCGTAAACAACATGAAAGCATGGATCCATCCTGCCTTGTATGGAGCATCTTTGGGATGTGCAGCCGACAAATCTGCGGCAACTGTGTGATGCCATCATGTCAATATGGACCAAAATCTCTGAGGAATGCTTCCAGCACCTTGTTGAATCTATGCCACGAAGAATTGAGGCAGTTCTGAAGGCAAAAGGGGGTCCAACCCGTTACTAGCATGGTGTACCTAATAAAGTGGCCGGTGAGTATATATATATATATATATATATATATATATATATATATATATATATATATATATATATATATATATATATATATATATATATATATATAAAAAACAGTACCTGATGAAATGAAAAAATTTAAACAGTTGGGTGCAGAGCTTAATAGGTACATACCAGTCCTTATAGTAGTGAAAATGAGAAAGCAACAATTACTTTATTGCAAAAATGCTATGTTAATGGACCATTTGCATGATGTTTCGGCTCTGGCTTTAAGAAGACTCACACACAGAGCCGAAACATCGCACAAATGCCACAAATGGGCCATTAAAATAGCTTTTTTGCACTAAAGTAATGGTGTGCTGCTATATACTTAACAAAAAAGTGTGAAACAACTGAAATTTTGTCTTATAATCTAGGTTCTTCAAAGCAGCCACCTTTTGCTTTGATGACTGCTTTGCACACTCTTTGCATTCTCTTGATGAGCTTCAAGAGGTAGTCACCGGAAATGGTTTTCACTTCATAGGTGTGCCCTGTCAGGTTTAATAAGTGGGATTTCTTGCCTTATAAATGGGGTTGGGACCATCAGTTGTGTTGTGCAGAAGTCTGGTGGATACACAGCTGATAGTCCTACCAAACAGAATGTTAGAATTTGTATTATGGCAAGAAAAAAGCAGCTAAGTAAAGAAAAACAAGTGGCTATCATTACCTTAAGAAATGAAGGTCAGTCAGTCCGAAAAATTGGGAAAACTTTGAAAGTGTCTCCGAGTGCAATGGCAAAAATCATCAAGCGCTACAAAGAAATTGAGGACAGCTCCAGGAAAGGAAGACCAAGAGTCACCTCTGCTTCAGAGGATAAGTTTATCCGAGCCACCAGCCTCAGAATTCGCAGGTTAACAGCAGCTCAGATTAGAAACCAGGTCAATGCCACACAGAGTTCTAGCAGCAGACACATCTCTACAACAACTGTTAAAAGGAGACTTTGTGCAGCAGACCTTCATGGTAAAATAGCTGCTACGAAACCACTGCTAAGGACAGGCAACAAGCAGAAGTGACTTGTTTGGGCTAAAGAACACAAGGAATGGACATTAGACCAGTGGAAATCTGTGCTTTGTTCTGATGAGTCCAAATTTGAGATCTTTGGTTCCAACCACCGTGTCTTTGTGCGACGCAGAAAAGGTGAATGGATGGACTCGCATGGAGGAGGATGAGTGATGGTGTGGGATCGAGATGGTTTGGGGTGAGCTGGACCGCAGAGTGAAGGCAAAAGGGCCAACAAGTGCTAAGCATCTCTGGGAACTCCTTCAAGATTGTTGGAAGACCATTCCCAGTGACTACCTCTTGAAGCTCATCAAGATAATGCCAAGAGTGTGCAATATAAGACATAATTTCAGTTGTTTCACACTTTTTTGTTAAGTATATAATTCCACACGTGTTAATTCATAGTTTTGATGCCTTCAGTGTGAATGTACTACTTTCATAGTCATGAAAATACAGAAATATCTTTAAATGAGGTGTGTCCAAACTTTTGGTCTGTACTGTATATATATATATATATATACACACACTACATGGAGGCCCGATGCTATCGCATCTGGAGGGCAGTAATGTCACGATGGGTGCAGGCTTTGCAGCATTGAGAATCTCTCTCCCCTTGTTCTCACCTACCTATCCACTGTCTATTTCCCCATGTGCTGACTTCTCAGAGGATCCATTTTGTGAGGTAAAATATTGTTTAAAAAGTCAGTGAAATATTTTGCCTGACAAAACAAATCCTCTGTGATCCCCTGCTGTAATGTCAGTATTGTCTTTTGCTTTCTCCCCTGCCCAGGAGATGTGGTATGCTCCGTACATGGTTAGGCACAATTTTTAAAATAATCTTTCGTTCGTGGGAAAACCAGCTTCCTCTGCCTGTAGACACGTCGCGCATCTGCCACCGGGATCAGCCGAATGAACACTGCGCCTGCGTGGAATTCGTGCAAGCACAGTAAATCAGACTGCGGCGGTCAGTGAATCACTCGTATGATCCTGGCCGCAGTGTGTTCTTAATGGTGTTCCGCTGGTGGTACAGCGCAAGAGGCTGCGTACGGCGTATACAGTGTGTGTGGTGTGTACGGCGTATTCAGTGTACGTGTGTGGTGCGGCGGTGTTCCACAGGTGGTACCTCGCAAGAGGCTGGTACCACCAGCTATTTCCCATTTAAACACCCATCACCTGGGTGTCCCAATATGGAGGTCGGTGATCTTCCGCCGCTTGGAATTCTGTGATCCGGACACATCTGGAAGGAGCAGGATGTGAAGACATTACAAGGTAAGTACTCAATTGGCTGGTCGTTGAGGAATATACTGGGACACTCCGGGTTAAAAAGTCCATTCGATTTATTAGTACACAGCATAAACCTCTCTTTAGGAACTTGGTAACACACAGCAACCTGTGCACCGTCCGGCAGCCATTCGGCTTCATAGAACCCAGGGTCCTCGCTGAGCCCCAGTATGCCTGTTACGGATTAGTGTCCGTTAACTGTCAGTCAGTGAAGTCCGCACAGGTGCCTAGATACTTCTTACTCTCTGAGGCATCCTTCCAACACGTCTCACTCTGGCTCACACTAGCCAGCACTGCCACCCCTGCACAAACACACAGCCTCCATCTTGGGTCTCTAGACACACACCCTTTGGGTGGGGTATGTAGGTGTCTGGGCAAACCCATCTCTCCAAGTCTCCTAGAAGCCTTCCCAATGTATAGTAAAAACCGCCCATTAACCGCTGGACCAGTCGCCATACCACAATATACATTGAGAAAGGATGTTTTACGTGAAACGTTGCCATGCCACAGGGCATTAAAGTTATCTTTTTTACATCTTTTTGTGCCGTTTCCCTTTTTGTTTACTGTCCGAAAGGCCATTGGAATGCTGGTCAGGGAAGCGTGCACGCTTTAAGGTATTTTTTCTGGTGCTGTTCCTCTATATATATATATACACTCACTGGCCACTTTATTAGGTACACCTGTCCAACTTCTTGTTAACACTTAATTTCTAATCAGCCAATCACATGGCGGCAACTCAGTGCATTTAGGCATGTAGACATGGTCAAGACAATCTCCTGCAGTTCAAACCGAGCATCAGTATGGGGAAGAAAGGTGATTTGAGTGCCTTTGAACGTGGCATGGTTGTTGGTGCCAGAAGGGCTGGTCTGAGTATTTCAGAAACTGCTGATCTACTGGGATTTTCACGCACAACCATCTCTAGGGTTTACAGAGAATGGTCCGAAAAAGAAAAAAAATCCAGTGAGCGGCAGTTCTGTGGGCGGAAATGCCTTGTTGATGCCAGAGGTCAGAGGAGAATGGGCAGACTGGTTCGAGCTGATAGAAAGGCAACAGTGACTCAAATCGCCACCTGTTACAACCAAGGTAGGCCTAAGAGCATCTCTGAACGCACAGTGCGTCAAACTTTGAGGCAGATGGGCTACAGCAGCAGAAGACCACACCGGGTACCACTCCTTTCAGCTAAGAACAGGAAACTGAGGCTACAATTTGTACAAGCTCATCGAAATTGGACAGTAGAAGATTGGAAAAATGTTGCTTGGTCTGATGAGTCTCGATTTCTGCTGCGACATTTGGATGGTAGGGTCAGAATTTGGCGTAAACAACATGAAAGCATGGATCCATCCTGCCTTGTATGGAGCATCTTTGGGATGTGCAGCCGACAAATCTGCGGCAACTGTGTGATGCCATCATGTCAATATGGACCAAAATCTCTGAGGAATGCTTCCAGCACCTTGTTGAATCTATGCCACGAAGAATTGAGGCAGTTCTGAAGGCAAAAGGGGGTCCAACCCGTTACTAGCATGGTGTACCTAATAAAGTGGCCGGTGAGTGTATATATATATATATATATATATATATATATATATATATATATATGTATGTATATGTATGTATGTATGTATGTATATATATATATATATATATATATATATATATACACATACATACATACATATATATATATATATATATATATATATAGACACACACACACACGACTTTTCCTTACTTTGAGCACTTGACTTTAATATCACTATTTCTGGCCATTGGTTATGACACATGTCCTACATTTATTATCAGGTTTCCCTTCCCAGCCCCATTTCTGATTTTTCTTCTCATGACCTTAGATCCAGGAGGGGTGAAGACTATTGGCTATGATGTCTACTATGCATTGCAAAGGATAGAATTAAAGGTGATCGTGCCCATCTAATTCTTTTATACACAGAGAAATAAGCTGCATAAAGTACATCATACAGAAGTAATTAGCAGTGTTGCTGTGAAAGCAGCACTAGGGTGAGACAATAGATTTACTGCATGCACAATTTCTCATGCTGGTCCCTCTCCCCACTCCATAGAAGTCTATTGACAGCAGCTGCAGTCTGAACTCTCCTGTGATCTGATGTCTTTACTTCTCATGATTTTGCAAGTAAATTATTTGAGAGTTCAATGCAGGAGGAAGAAGATGAGAAGTCTGATTGGTAAATAAATAAGCATTTTTCTTTAATATGATATGTTATAGGGTTTCTTATAATCACTTTCACAAGAGATTTTTTTATTTTTGAAAAGAAATGTAAAAACAAAAACTAGTAAACTACAATAGTAATATATTGCAATTTATGATGCCTGACAATGTTATACTGTATTCAATATATACTGCTAGGTTCATGCTACTGTCCTGAGAGCACGTGCAAATATTGTTTGTTTATCATTCTCGGCAACATACAAAGACGATTAGAAGTGATGCTTAGTTTAAACAGGTTTTTTTTCAATATATCCATCATAAGATGTCACAGCTATTTGTCTAAATTTTTTTTTACCTATGATGACTTTATAAAATTCTTCTAACACAAAAAACAATAACAATAAAAACAATATTAACACAAAAGTATACCACACGTAATACATGTGATCATGCAGGGAAAAGACTATGATCAATATAATAATTAGAGATGCGGAAATCTGCAGATAGTCGAATTCAGTAAATCTCTCAATTCAGGGCTGGCGTTTGGCCTTTAGAATTTTGGCTTCTCCAGGAAGTAGTGCTATGTGAGCATGGAGTCCACTACCGGTTTCTGTGCCCCAGTGGGGCTTGCGTACACCTGTGAAGCTAACAGGGTTCGCGTTTAGTGCCATTATCACTCTGCGGCTGTGTGCCTATAAACACAGCTCTGCTGCAGAGTTTCGTTCCCGTCGCTGTGTGCGATTGACACAGCCACGTGTTCCCAACGGAGTGACGTTTAACTCAGTGCGAGTCAGTTACGATCGCTGCTTGTTTCGTTATTGTTCTATTAGCTGCAGTATACCATCTCTGCACGGTGGACCCCGGGTGGCGAACGCACTTTATTATCATATTTTATCTAGTGTGTTCCGCCTACCCTAACAACATGTCTCCGAAGTTCCAAGCAAATTAGGAACATCTTTACACTTATATCACATCTGTGACATTATCCCATAATGCAAGTTTTTAATAAACTACCAAAAATTCATAAAAATCTAAATGCTACACCACGTTGATGGTGGTTGATGGCATCATCAACTGACTC
Source organism: Ranitomeya variabilis (assembly GCF_051348905.1). Classification (NCBI taxonomy): domain Eukaryota; kingdom Metazoa; phylum Chordata; class Amphibia; order Anura; family Dendrobatidae; genus Ranitomeya; species Ranitomeya variabilis. Next base: position 146,968,329 of record NC_135239.1, on the reverse strand, counting down.
GATCTTATCCCACCTAGCGATAGTTTTAGAGAAGGAAAGCACAACCTATTTGGTTCTGAGGGCCACACTGTCAGATTGAACCAACAATATGGGACAGCAGTAGTATTACTAAAGTATTCCTCCTGAGATATTTACTGCATATTAAAAATATGTGCCATAAATATGTAATAGCTGTTGGGCCCATTTATAAAGCTCCCACCTATCAGGCAAATAGAGGCACCCTTCTCTTGAGTGTGCAGTCCATAAAAGAAAACGCCATGCATTCAGCTCTCTACATTTTAAACTATTTAAAAACAGAACATTGAAATTAGAAAAGAAAAAAAACACCACTAGAACTTAGTATATTTTCTTATTTGAATTTTGCAAGATTTGACAATTTTTTTTAAATAAAATTTGATTTGCTGTCAAAGTTACTGCAATGCATCCAATTGCCATGAAAATACATATCTGACGCTCAGAAGTCTCCCAATTCCGTGTCCAACCCTTTTCAAGCTCTTAAATGAGTAACTGCCTGTGTAATTTCAAAGTGACCTTAATGCCTCTATGGCTATGGGTAACTGGTGGTAATCAACCTCCCATTTATTAACATATTGCACTTTTGAACTTTATATGATTTTTCAAAATAAAAATACACTCCCAAAAAGGACCCTATTTTGAGTGCAACCCCTTAACAACATATGACGTACTATGTATGTCATATACTGTTTCCCTATCTTTTATGCAGGTTCTTTCGTGACAGATGATGGCTGAATTATTTGTAGTTACACCATTCCAGCGAAGGGGTTCGCTGTGCTAACGGCTCATCGGCATTCCCGTAACGCAATCGTGGGACTCAAATGCTGAAGACCCCTGTGCCTGTCATGATGGTACTCCTGTGAAAGTCAGCCCACAACTGGTGTTCATAGGAGACTGTGATTTTTACGATATACAGCAACGCTGCGGTATTGCTGTATATCGCATAAGCGATCAGGTGATCGCAGGTTCAAGTCCTCCAAGGTGACTAACAAATATAGTGAACATTGAAATACATATATTAAAAAATACAGTGGGTGAAATAAGTATTTGATCCTTTGTTGATTTTGCAAGTTTGCCCACTGGCAAAGACATGAACAGTCTATAATTTTAAGGGTAGGTTAATTTGAACATTGAGAGATAGACTATCAAAAATAAAATCCAGAAAATCACATTGTATAAATGATATAAATGTATACAATACAAAACTGGGGGCTAAAAAATAATTTTTGTGGAAAAAAAAGAATTTCAGAGCTCTCACAACACATCTAGATAAGATCCTTAGGGGGTCTACTTTCCAAAATGGTGTCACTTGTGGGGGGTTTCAATGTATAGGCACATCAGTGGCTCTCCAAACGCAACATGATGTCCCATCTCAATTCCTGTTAATTTTGCAGTGAAAAGTCAAACGGCGCTCCTTCCCTTCCGAGCTCTCCCATGCGCCCAAACAGTGGTTTACCCCAACACATGGGGTATCAGTGTACTCAAGACAAATTGTACAACAACTTTTGGGGTCCAATTTCTTCTCTTACCCTTGGGAAAATAAAAAATTGGGGGTGAAAAGATAATTTTTGTGAAAAAATATGATTTTTTTATTTTTACGGTTCTGCATTATAAACTTCTGTGAAGCACTTGGTGGGTCAAAGTGCTCACCACACCTCTAGATAAGTTCCTTAGGGGGTCTACTTTCCAAAATGGTGTCACTTGTGGGGGGTTTCAATGTTTAGGCACATCAGTGGCTCTCCAAACGCAACATGGCGTCCCATCTCAATTCCTGCCAATTTTGCATTGAAAAGTCAAACGGCGCTCCTTCCCTTCCGAGCTCTGTCATGCACCCAAACAGTGGTTTACCCCCACATACGGGGTATCAGCGTACTCAGTACAAATTGCACAACAACGTTTGGGGTACAATTTCTTCTGGTACCCTTGGGAAAACAAAAAATTGGGGGCGAAAAGTTCACTTTTGTGAAAAAATATGATTTTTTATTTTTACGGTTCTGCATTATAAACGTCTGTGAAGCACTTGGTGGGTCAAAGTGCTCACCACACCTCTAGATAAGTTCCTTAGGGGGTCTACTTTCCAAAATGGTGTCACTTGTGGGGGGTTTCAATGTATAGGCACATCAGTGGCTCTCCAAACACAACATGATGTCCCATCTCAATTCCTGTTAATTTTGCAGTGAAAAGTCAAACGGCGCTCCTTCCCTTCCGAGCTCTCCCATGCGCCCAAACAGTGGTTTACCCCCACACATGGGGTATCAGTGTACTCAAGACAAATTGTACAACAACATTTGGGGTCCAATTTCTTCTCTTACCCTTGGGAAAATAAAAAATTGGGGGTGAAAACTTAATTTTTGTGAAAAAATATGATTTTTTATTTTTACGGTTCTGCATTATAAACTTCTGTGAAGCACGTGGTGGGTCAAAGTGCTCACCACACCTCTAGATAAGTTCCTTAGGGGGTCTACTTTCCAAAATGGTGTCACTTGTGGGGGGTTTCAATGTTTAGGCACATCAGTGGCTCTCCAAACGCAACATGGCGTCCCATCTCAATTCCAGTCAATTTTGCATTGAAAAGTCAAATGGCGCTCCTTCGCTTCCGAGCTCTGTCATGCGCCCAAACAGTGGTTTACCCCCAAATATGGGGTATCGGCGTAGTCAGGACAAATTGTACAACATCTTTTGGGGTCCATTTTCTCCTGTTACCCTTGGTAAAATAAAACAAATTGGAGCTGAAGTAAATTTTGTGTGAAAAAAGTTACCGTAAATGTTCATTTTTATTTAAACATTCCATAAATTCCTGTGAAACACCTGAAGGGTTAATAAACTTCTTGAATGTGGTTTTGAGTACCTTGAGGGGTGCAGTTTTTAGAATGGTGTCACACTTGGGTATTTTCTATCATATAGACCCCTCAAAATGACTTCAAATGAGATGTGGTCCCTAAAAAAAATGGTGTTGTAAAAATGAGAAATTGCTGGTTAACTTTTAACCCTTATAACTCCCTAACAAAAAAAAATTATGTTCCTAAATTGTGCTGATGTAAAGTAGACATGTGGGAAATGTTACTTAAGTATTTTGTGTGACAGATCACTGTGATTTAATTGCATAAAAATTCAAATTTGGAAAATTGCGAAATTTTCAAATGTTTCGCCAAATTTCCATTTTTTTCACAAATAAACGCAGGTAATATCAAAGAAATTTTACCACTATCATGAAGTACAATATGTAACGAGAAAACAATGTCAGAATCACCAGGATCTATTGAAGCGTTCCAGAGTTATAACCTCATAAAGGGACAGTGGTCAGAATTGTAAAAATTGGCCTGGTCATTAACGTGCAAACCACCCTTGGGGGTGAAGGGGTTAAGATTGTTTATTAATTTCTGGGTATCTGGTTTATTTTGTTTATTCTCTTGCAGATTGTTATATGAATAGCCTCTTCATGGACAGAGGTGTTATTGGTATCTCTGGTGGCATTAAGTTATCCAGTAATAGGGTGCAATAGGGACCACTAGGGCTAGCCGTTTGTGAGTGGAGGTGCCACATTGCGTCCAAGCTAAGGTGCCAAGCAGGGTATCCATAGGGCAAGATAGACCTTTTCCACGTGAAATTTATACCCTAAGGTGTATTATATTTGTAATTTCTTTTTTTATTAATCTAATAATATTGTAAACAAATTAAATAAATGATATAATTTAGTGACGTAATTTTTGATAAGCTTATGAAGAGTTTTGAGTACAGATTTTCCTCAAAGAATTACACTTCAGAAAACCTTCAGAGAAAAAAAACACATATGCATTTTTAGTGTTGCATGTGACTGTATCAATAAAGTTTTGTCCAAGCCAAAAACTAGGAAGTATAAAAAAACAAAGCAGCTTTATTTAAAAAATAACATGGTACTAAATTTACCTAATAGGTGAAGATATGCTGCCAAAAAATCTGCAACAGCAAATACTCATAGTGAGAACGCAGCCTAAAGGTACCTTCACACTAAACGATATCGCTAGCGATCCGTGACGTTGCAGCGTCCTGGCTAGCGATATCGTTTAGTTTGACACGCAGCAGCGATCAGGATCCTGCTGTGATATCGCTGGTCGTTGAACAAAGTTCAGAACTTTATTTGGTCGTCAGACCGGCGTGTATCGTTGTGTTTGACACCAAAAGCAACGATACCAGCGATGTTTTACACTGGTAACCAGGGTAAACATCGGGTTACTAAGCGCAGGGCCGCGCTTAGTAACCCGATGTTTACCCTGGTTACCAGTGTAAAATGTAAAAAAAACAAACAGTACATACTCACCTTCGCATCCCCCGGCGTCCGCTTCCCACACTGACTGAGCGCCGTAAAGTGAAAGTGAAAGTACAGCACAGCGGTGACGTCACCGCTCTGCTGTTAGGGCCGGCGCTCAGTCAGTGCAGGAAGCGGACGCCGGGGGACGCGAATGTAAGTATGTAGTGTTTGTTTTTTTTACATTTTACGCTGGTAACCAGGGTAAACATCAGGTTACTAAGCGCGGCCCTGCGCTTAGCAACCCGATGTTTACCCTGGTTACCCGGGGACCTCGGCATCATTGGTCGCTGGAGAGCGGTCTGTGTGACAGCTCTCCAGCGATCAAACAGCGACGCTGCAGCGATCAGCATCGTTGTCGCTATCGCTGCAGCGTCGCTTAATGTGAAGGTACCTTTAGGATACAGGATATAGCAACTGATTTTCTGTTTATTTGCATTTAGACTTATTCAGACACAAGCTGACTTTCTAAACTCATTCCCTTCAAAGTAAAAGTCACTGAAAATAGCACAAAAAGATGCTAGATAGTAAAAAATAAATTTTACTTAAATATCAACATGACTATGAACAGATTAAAAAATAATACAACTTAAATTGTAACAATTCTACGGTTCATATTTTATCATATTTTCGCGCTCATTATTAATTATATTTTAGGAAACATGTTTTTGCAGATTCTTTAAAAATAGCCTTACATTAAAATAAAATGTGCTTGGTCTTTGTACAAAGACAATGAAAAAATTATATTGAACTAATTATGCATATAACCTTTTAGCATTTTAAGTAACAGAGATTGAGTTATAAAAGGAAGATCTTGAAGATACAGTATAAAAAATGTGGTGATGTCACTGACTTTAAAATAAACAAGTATAAATCATTGACTATGCTTTTACAAGGCAATCTTAGACACAACCAGACTCTTTCCATATCGTTCATTTAAAATCTAATTAGGAGACTAGTAGACAAATATACAGGTATTACAGTATATCTGAGTACATGGGAGAAATATCTGTTGACAATCAGTTGAGACATTTGAATATTTTGCCAGATGGATGTTTTCAGAGAATGTAGCAAACTTTCTTGGTATGTTCAGTCCGCATTCAATCTGGCCCTGATTCAGAAAATAAAGGTTAACGATCGCATAGGTGACATCTGCAAAATCCAATTTCAGAAAAATATATCTACCCTGTGTATCTACAGCTCTGGCAAAAATTAAGAGACCACCACATCAAAACCCTGTCATGGGCAGCCCCATCTCCAGACCTGAACCCCATGGAAAACCTCTGGAATATAATCAAGAGGATGATGGGTAGTCACAAGCCATCAAACAAAGAAGAACTTCTTAAATGTTTGCACCAGAAGCAGTGTGAAAGACTGGTGGAAAGCATGCCAAGACGCATGACAGATGATTAAAAATCACGGTTATTCCACAATTGAAAAAAAAAATACAAAATGTATTGCTTGGAAATTTGGAGACATGTCAGAAGTTTATAAGTTTATAGACTAAAAGAACAATTTACGTTTTACTCAAAAATATACCTATAGAGAGAAAAATCAGGCAAACTGAACATTTTGAAGTGTTTTTTTAATTTTTGCCAGAGCTGTATGTCAGTGTATAAGATAGTAGGGAAAAAAGAAGAGTGGAAGGCAATAGATGCCTATCTGGCTTTGACAGAGTGGTTGGGACTATGGGTAATATTTATTTTCAAAAAATCAGAACTGTAACAGATTTAAACTGGGTCTTCTGGATAAACAGTACCAGGGATAATTCCTTATGAAAATTACGGGAGATTTGGCTTCTTTATTTTCGGGAACATAAACAAAACTTTCCATTTTGTACATACTAGCAGTGAAATGATTATTTAGGGGATAGTGCTTCTTACAGTTTGGCAGTAATCAGCAAAATGCGCCCTTTATTATGGAAGTAGGATGAGAAGGATTATGTTGAGTCTGCATGTTATTTGTTATACTGTAAGCAGCTTGTATGGTCTAAATGTGCTGCCATGGCCTGCAGCATCTCCAGACTTGTCCCTCATCAAGCCCATCTGGGCTTCAATAAAATGGTGCTGGAAACAGCGCATGTGCAGACTGATCTTTTGGCGGTCTCCATGAAATTACGTCTTTGGTAGTGCATGCACAGATTGAGATCTCGCCTCATCTTTGCTAAGACAGAGCTGGCAAAGAATTAAAATAAGAAAGACAGCAGAGGCAGTGGAGGGGTCATGCCAGAGTCAAAGACCCTACCCACGGTCCTGCTCCACAGGCCCGCCCCGATGCACGGAAATCAAAACTAAATTGATTTTATAAAAACCAGGCTACGGATTTCTTCGCTGAAAGTATGTGTTAAATCACTATACCAGTGCCATTATAGTTTAATATGTATAACTCTGATGACCGGTTCGCTTTAAGTAAGAGAAACAAAATAACATTGGCTTAAATTTGATACTCTATACTGGCTAACAGAAAGAAAAATATGGTCAATGCAAGGTTTCAAGGTAACTTAGGTATCTTGATCAGGCATGAGCATGTAGAGAGCAAACGTTAGAGCAATATAAATAGAAAAATCTGCTGGAATTGCAATTAATTATACTTTTGATTAATCATATAAAATGTCTTTTGCACACGATAAGGTCAGTCTTGGCTATGACTGACCTACTGAACTTAAATGTCAGGGCATCCTCCATGTTTAAATGGATCTGCTAATGCAGATTATAGTAGGACAGAAAGTTAATGTTGAGCACTAATTATTCAAACTCCTGTTTAATATTACCCAAACATTTATCAGAGTAGTGACAATGTGGATTACTAAGTTTTGAATCTGTATTCCCACATTAATAATGAAACTGGGTAGAAATATGAGACAAATTGTTAAGAAAAACTCCATATTTAGTACTTTTTAAGCAACATGAGGAAATAATGTAAAAAAAAAAATCTGTCTTTGAATTAATATGAATTGCTGTTAAGTATATCTGTCAAATACCTAATATAAACTATAGATGACATCATCAAAAATAAATCTGATAACTCCAATTTATTTAACAGTTATACAAGGGCAAGAGTTCTAACAGTGCTGAATATCGCGTCAATGCTTAACAATTTGTCTGGGTTTTCTACCAAGTTCTAATATGGCAGATCCATTTAAACACATGGCATCAACTTGAATTGTAATTTACTGGGTCAGTCATTCACCTGACTCACCTTCTAATGTTAACATGATTTATTAAAAGTTATATTTTGTTTCAATTCTAACATTAATTTCAGATCACATATCTCCTCTTCTAATTCCTTCCCATATAGTATATATTTTTCCTAGTCTGACCTTAGTGGTATATCCCGGTTCGGAAACTGACAAAATTAGCGGGTCAAAACATAAAACTCATTACTATGAGCTATAATAACAATAATAATAATAATAATAAAATCTGCTCAGGTCCTCCTCCTCTGTAACATACTGCCTGTAGGTTGGACTGCAAGTTCACTAGAACTACTATAAGAGAAGGTATAGGATGTTCAAAGATCTGGCTTTAGGCCCCTATGTTACTTTAGTTTCTACTGATGGCCTATGTTCACTTTTTTGTTTCAAACTCATTAATTTACCTTTTTCTTTTGATTTAAGGAAAAACAGATGTCAGTTTTATGCCATTCCAGTTTCTAATCCATGTTTCTACTGCAGTGTCATACAATTTAGATATTTGAACATATTCTATGTAAATTGATAATCCTGTTTCTTTCATATTAATACAATTCTGTGGCGCCCATGCAGAGCAGAACCCACAAAACATTTTTTTGCAAAATCATTTATCTAAATACTAGACAATTAAAAAATAAAAACACGAAAAAAGATATAGCCTTACCCAACACCAGGTCAGACAATTAAAAAACAAAAACACGAAAAAAGATATAGCCTTACCCAACACCAGGTCAGATTACCAATGCACTAGCAGGATGCAGGAGACCCCTATGATAAAGTCAGGGGCAGCACGGGTGCAAAATACTGATGGACCAACCACTCACAAACCTATCAACTCATGAAGCAGGTGGTTGCCTATTATTAACCCCTTAATAACCAGTCCACATTTTTGAAATCTAACCATTGTCATTTTATGTAGCAATAACTCTGGAATGCTTCAACATATCCCATTCATTTTGAGGCTGTTTGTTTCATGACAAATTTATGCTTTATGATAATGATAATTTCAGGTTGATATGTTTTATGTTTATTCATAAAAATATCAGACATTTGACAGAAATTTCAACAACCAGGCAACCCCCACATGTACTTATGCTGGCTAACAGATGTAAATCATTCAGCTGCGGCAAGAAAAACAATCTCCGAGCACTAAAAAATACTCAGAGGACCCCCGAGCATGCTCGAGAAATCTCGAGTAACGAGTATATTCGCTCATCACTAATAATTATCTCTTTAATCCAGATAGTCATACCACACAAAAACATTAATAAATAACATTTCCCTCATGTCTGCTTTACATCAGCACCATTTGTAAAATGTTGTTTTATTTTACTTAGTATTTTAAAAGGTTTAAAAATGTAGCTGTAATTTTAATTTTTTTCAAGGAAATTTACAAAACGTATTTTTTTAGGGACCGATCCAGTTTTGAAATGTCTTTGAGGGAGCTACAGCACATATTGGAAACCCCAACAGTGTTACCATTTTAAAAACAGCACCCCTCAACGTATTCCAAATTGCTTTCAGGTAGTGTATTAACCCTTCAGATGATGTTCAGTAGTCAATGCAAAGTGACATGACAGGAATGAAAAAATATGTTTTTACCCCCTGAATGTTTTTAACTTCTGAACGAGCTGCTATAGCTGGAAGACTTTAAGGTCATTATTTGGCCATGAATTGCCATCACAAACATCAGGACCACTCGATCAAGATTTCAGGTTGCCGATGGGGTTAACCAGGGAGCCCTCACACTCTGTTAATCATCTAGATTCTGTAGTCTCTATTTACAGCAGTATTTAAGAGGTTAAATGGCCATAGTCGGTGCCAACACTGATCATTGCTGATGCAGCAAGTTGTCAGCTATAGTGTACAGCCAACAGCTGCTGGATTATGACCTGTTGGATGCTCTTTTCTTATATCGCAGGTCAGTTTTAAGTCGTATTGGTGGTCATTATTAAAAATGGATACAGATGAGACTTGTATAGGGCACCAGTTACACAGGTATGTGTGATGCACAGTGTCTGGCTTACAGCCTATTACTGACATCCATACTATTAGATCAGGCAGGCTGGCCAGCACTATATAAGTACACCCTCCAAGGATAAACACTCCAATTCACCCAACCAACAATAAAGGGCCTGCCTGCATTCTGTATAAAAGTGGAGAAATGTGCAATAAGGCTACGTTCACATTTGCGGCCAGCGCCGCAGCGTCGGGCGCCGCATGCGTCATGCGCCCCTATATTTAACATGGGGGCGCATGGACATGCGGCGCACTTGCGTTTTGCGCCGCATGCGTCGCTGCGGCGCCCGCGTCGGGGCGCAGAGGACGCAGCAAGTTGCATTTTTGCTGCGTCCAAATTCAATGAAAAAAACGACGCATGCGGCGCAAAACGCAGCGTTGTGCATGCGTTTTGCTGCGTTTTTGTTTGCGTTGTGCGCTGCGGCGCCGACGCTGCGGCGCACAACGCAAATGTGAACGTAGCCTAAGTAACACTTCTGTGACAAAGTAAGGACACCCCATATAAATGTTTAGTTTTTTCAACATAAAAGAAATTGTAAAAAACATTAACATCACTGACTCCCAGGTCTCTGCTGAGAACAATGTTGTCAATGTATTACGCAACGTTTATGGACTGACAATGAAACATACAAAAACGAAGATAAAATGGATTTTTCAGGATAAAATGATAGAAAGCTTTCTTTCCTGTATTATGACTTACATATAATGCAAAATTAAAAAGAAAAAAAAAAAGATCCCAACCTCCTCCACTCTTTTAATAGCTGGGTCATCTGCCACCCTATTTCCCTGTCGCCTATAGCTACAGTAGATAATATACTAGAGGGGGAAATAAAACTAAACCCACCGGTAGGCACTGGTAAATTAAATTTTACTACCTTTTCTGAGCATGTGTAGTGTGACATAGTCAGACACATCCTGTTTAATTTATGAAGGATGGATACTGAAACTACCAAAGCCTATGTGGACAATGCAAGAACTGCCAAAAATTAGAAGTAAGAGGGACTCCGATGCACCCTGTATTAGACAAAGGGGTGTATTTTAAATAAAAAAATTCTGTTAAAATTGTTAGGTAGTGGGACTCCTAGACTCAATGCCTATGCAAGGGATGACAAAAAGTAGAAAGGACTGCAATACACCCTGTAAGACAAAAATTTTTAATGAGTGCAACATAATGACCCTCTAAAAATTTGGAGAAAGTGACGCATAATGACCTTGTAAAAAATTGGAGTGATGCATAATGACGTAGTTGCTGATTCTGCTTGCGAATGTGCAAAGGCAAGTGTAGGGCGTGAGGCATCCCCTCCTGTGTCCTGGACAGGAGATTGGCAAGCATTTAGCACAGGGGAAGAGGTAGTAGTGTCACCCGCAGACACTGATTGTGGACCTAGGCGTTCCACCCATCTAGTTGGGTGCTTCGATGACATGTGCCTGAGCATGCTGGTGGTGGTCAAACTCGTATTGGTCAGGCACCTGCTGATCTTGGTACGGCACAGTTTGCAAATGACCATTCATTATCCGCATCACATAGTAACATAGTAACATAGTTACATAGTTATTAAGGTTGAAGGAAGACTTTAAGTCCATCTAGTTCAACCCATAGCCTAACCTAACATGCCCTAACATGTTGATCCAGAGGAAGGCAAAAAAAAACCATGTGGCAAAGAGTAAGCTCCACATTGGGAGAAAAAAATTCCTTCCCAACTCCACATACAGGACTAGTTCCCTGCATCAACGCCCTATCAAGGAATCTAATATATAACATGTAACATTATACTTTTCCAGAAAGGTATCCAGTCCCCTCTTAAATTTAAGTAATAAATCACTCATTACAACATCATACGGCAGAGTTCCATAGTCTCACTGCTCTTACAGTAAAGAACCTGCGTCTGTTATTATGCTTAAACCTTCTTTCTTCCAGACGTAGAGGATGCCCCCTTGTCCCTGTCTCAGGTCTATGATTAAAAAGATCATCAGAAAGGTCTTTGTACTGTCCTCTCATATACTTATACATTAAAATAAGATCACCCCTTAGTCTTCGTTTTTCCAAACTAAATAGCCCCAAGTGTAATAACCTGTCTTGGTATTGCAGACCCCCCAGTCCTCTAATAACCTTGGTTGCTCTTCTCTGCACCCCCTCTAGTTCAGCTATGTCTTTCTTATACACCGGAGACCAGAACTGTACACAGTACTCTAAGTGTGGTCGAACTAGTGACTTGTATAGAGTTAAAATTATGTTCTCCTCATGAGCATCTATGCCTCTTTTAATGCATCCCATTATTTTATTTGCCTTTGTAGCAGCTGCCTGACACTGGCCACTAAATGTGAGTTTGTCGTCCACCCATACACCCAGGTCTTTTTCATTGACGGTTTTGCCCAGAGTTTTAGAATTAAGCACATAGTTATACATCTTATTACTTCTACCCAGGTGCATGACCTTACATTTATCCCCATTAAAGCTCATTTGCCATTTGTCAGCCCAAGCTTCTTAGTTTACATAAATCATCCTGTAATATAAAATTGTCCACCTCTGTATTGATTACCCTGCAGTTTAGTGTCAGCTACAAATATTGAAATTCTGCTCTGTATGCCCCCTACAAGGTCATTAATAAATATGTTAAAAAGAAGAGGGCCCAATACTGACCCCTGTGGTACCCCACTGCTAACCGCGACCCAGTCCGAGTGTGCTCCATTAATAACCACCCTTTGTTTCCTATCCCTGAGCCAGCTCTTAAACCAGTTACACATATTTTCCCCTATCCCCATTATTCTCATTTTATGTATTAACCTTTTGTGTGGCACCGTATCAAAAGCTTTTTAAAAGTCCATATACACTACGTCCACTGCGTTTCCTTGGTCCAGGAACGGTCCCTAGTAAACCCATGTTGATATTGGGTCATGAGGATATTCCTCTTCAGATACTACAACATAGCATCCCTTAGAATGCCCTCCAGTATTTTACCCACAGTAGAGGTTAAGCTTACTGGCATATAATTTCTGAGTTCAGCTTTTGTCCCCTTTTTGAATATTGGCACCACATTTGCTATACGCCAGTCCTGTGGTACAGACCCTGTTACTATGGAGTCTTTAACCACTTCACCCCGGAGCTTTTTCCGTTTTTTCGTTTTCGCTTTTCGCTCCCCTCCTTCCCAGAGCCATAACTTTTTTATTTTTCTGTCAATATGGCCATGTGAGGGCTTATTTTTTGCGGGATGAGATGTACTTTAGAATGACATCATTGGTTTTACCATGCCGTGTAACAGAAAACGGGAAAAAAAATCCAAGTGTGATGAAATTGCAAAAAAAGTGCAATATCACACTTGTTTTTTGTTTGACTTTTTGCTAGGTTCATCAAATGGTAAAACTGACCTGCCATTGTGATTCTCCAGGTCATTACGAGTTCATAGACACCTAACATGTCTAGGTTATTTTTTATCTAAGTGGTGAGAAAAAAATTCCAAAGTTTGCTTAAAAAATAAATAAATAAATTGCTCGATTTTCCGATACCCGTAGCGTCTTCAATTTTCGTGTTCTGGGGTCAGGTGAGGGCTTATGAGGGCTTATGCGCCAAGCTGGCGTTTTTAATGATACCATTTTGGTGCAGATACGTTCTTTTGATCGCCCATTATTGCATTTTAATGCAATGTTGCGGCGACCAAAAAAACGTAATTTTGGTGTTTTGATTTTTTTCTCGCTATGCCATTTAGCGATCAGGTTAATCCTTTGTTTTTATTGATAGATCGGGCGATTCTGAACGTGGCCATACCAAACATGTGTATGTTTGATTTTTTTATTGTTTTATTTTGATTGGGCGAAAGGGGGGTAATTTGAACTTTTATATTTTTTTTATATTTTTAAACACTTTTTTTTTTTTTTTTGGCATGCTTCAATAGCCTCCATAGGAGGCTAGAAGCATGCACTACGCGATCGGCTCTGCTACATAGAGGTGAAGTACAGATCACCTCTATGTAGCAGAAATGCAGGTGTACTTTGAACGCCGACCACAGGGTGGCGCTCAAAGCAATTGGCCATCAACAACCATAGAGGTCTCAAGGAGACCTCTGGTTGTTATGGCAATGCACCGATGACCCCCGATCATGTGACGGGGGTCAGCGGTGCGAGCGCTTCCGGCCGCGCGGCCGGGAGCACTAGGTAAATGCCGCTGTCAGCGTCTGAAGGCAGCATTTAACTAGTTAATGAGTGGATTGCGATTCTGCTCGCGCTCATTGCGCGCACATGTCAGCTATAGAAAACAGCTGACATGTCGTGGCTTTGAGGTGGGCTCACCGCCGGAGCCCACCTCAAAGCGGGGGATCTGCCAGCTGACATACTATTCCATCAGCTGGCAGAAAGGGGTTAAAGATTAAAAATAATGGTCTATCAATGACTGTACTTAATTCCTGCAGTACTCGGGGGTGTATCCCTTCCGGGCCTGGAGATTTGTAAATTTTTGTGATTTTTAGCTGTACTTCCTGCTGGGTTAAGCAGGTGACATTTAATGGGGAATTTTTGTTATCACAGATCATATTGTCTGCCATGGGATTTTCTTGTGTAAATACTGATGAAAAAAAGTAATTTAGCTTATTGGCTTTTTCCTCATCCTCATCCACCATTTCACCCAGACTAATTTTAAGGGGGCCAACACTATCATTTTTTAGTTTCTTACTATTTACGTGCCTGGACTGGGGAACACCTAACCCATGGCCTGGGAACTTGCCACGTGTGGGTGTACTAGGGAACAGTTGTCCGCCTTCTCCCTCTGGCCACTCTACTGCCTCTTCTTGCCTGTGGTGAGTGGTGTCCCGCGCCCCCTGCAAAGTGCAACAAGAAGCTAGATCTTAGAGATGAGAGGGTTTTTTGTGCTCTCGCAGCAGGCAGTTTCACCTGGCCCACGGCCTCTGCATCCACCATCAGCAGAACCACATGCCTTGCATATTTTAAATTAAGGTATATATGCCTTCAAGCTTTCTGGTATTATTAGGGAAAAGAAAATATGCAGCTCTGAAAAGGACTTTTTAGGTTGTTTTTAGGTTGCTTCAGCAGTATACCTATAGAAGAACTGTAAGGCATTAAACCCTTCCTATAAGCCTGTAATGCATCTAATCCAAAACTATCCCTTCTCCACCAACTATACCTACACTGAATGCAGGTAACAGCAATTCTACTAAAGAAAGGACAGTATGTAGCACTGAAAAGGACTTTTGTTTTAATAATGCAGCAGCGGTATACAAGTACTGCAATAACAATATTAAACACTGCCTATATACCTGCTCTAAAATGAGCTCTTCCCCCTTCAATAATAACTGTCATTGATCTGCTTCCAGAGGAGAGTATGCCAAGCATTGCTTCACCGGGTGTTATAGAAAAGACAAGATGACACGATGCGGACGGCAAATAACTGTATTGCCAGTAGCCAACATGGCTACTGTATTACTGTGTATGGCAGACAATTCTCACATGTTTATTGACTGTCTAACGGCCGCAAAACATATGGGGCAGGGACTCGTGCATGGTGCACAGATACTCCATATTGCACATGACTAAAATATACACATAGTCATACACATCTGGGAATTCTTTTATTCATCTCCGATTCCCCTTAGGGAGATGAAACATGCAAATAACAAATATAAGATAAGGTGATGTAGTCATTTTCATGCTGCTTTATTTAGTTTCCTTGAGCTATGGTGTGCATAACATTATCTCTGATTTTCCTTGGGAGTTGTGTACCTTATATCACCTTATCTTATATTTGTTCTTTGCATTTTTCATCTCCCTAAGGGGAATCAGAGATGAATAAAAGAACTCCCAGATGTGTGTGACTTTTCATGTATCCCGCATCTCTGTGTACATTTTAGTCATGTGCACTATGCACTTTATTCAGCACTAACATATTATCTACTTCACTGACTTGTTTATTTTACAGTACAGGTTGTGAAAAAACTCTTTTCAGGATGTGATATACTTTGCATTGTCATTTCCTGCGCAGGCGTACTGATCTGCCCTGTTGAGAGCAGAGTAAAGTACTGCAGTGTGCAGGCACCAGAAAAGGTCAGAGAGGCCCGGCACCTGTGTACTGCAGTACTTTACTCAGGGCAGATAAGTACTCCTGCGCAGGAGTGTGATGCTGGGGAGCGATGAAGAAGCAGGAGGGCGGCATCACAAGAAGATGGGAGACACCGGACCCGAACTTGCGACACCTATGGACCGGAGCACCCCCTGGGTGAGTATAATAAAACTTATTTTTCTTATCTTTCATGATGGACTGGGGGTTTATCTACAGCATTATAGAGTACTATAGATAAGCCCTGAAAGGCGGTGGCTGTATCTTTTATCTGCCAAAACTACTGACAGGTTCCCTTTAAAGTCCTCTTTTTGTGGATTTGCTGTTTAGTGATAGGACTAGCAAGCGTGAGGACTAGTGATGAGCGAATATACTCAGTACTCGAGATTTCCCAAGCACGCTCAGGTGTCCTCCGGGTATTTGTAAGTACTCGGAGATTTAGTTTTCAGCGCCGCAGCTGAATGATTTACATCAGTTAGCCAGATTGATTACATGTGGGGATTCCCTAGCAACCAGGCAACCCCCACATGTACTTATGCTGGCTAGCAGATGTAAATCTTTCAGCTGCGGCACAGAAAACTAAATCTCCGAGTACTTACAAATACTCGGAGGACACCCAAGCGTGCTCGGGAAATCTTGTTACCGAGTATACTACTCGCTGATCACTAGTGAGGACCCTTGACGTGGGTTACGAGCTTGCATAGCTTGGCCAAAATATCAATACCTCACATTTTTATATGTTTTCTGCACTTTATTTTTTAGGGTGCAGCTGGGCCCATTTGGTCTTGTAAACTGTGGTGTCTGTTCACATGGGATGCATTTGGATAGCGCTGGGCAGGCCGCCTGATTGAATAGTATGGGTGTCACTAATAGACTGCTAACCTGAATGCTGTGCATTACCTGTATGTGAACAGCACCACATACAAACCTCTATTGTGCATTGATATACTAAACAACCACCCCCTCCATGGACTGGTAGGCTGAGAGTGGTTTTCTCATCTGTATTTTTGCACCTGTGTTGCCGCCATCTTAACTACATGGGTCCACTGCATCCTGATGCATTTGTTTGGAGGCCTGGGCAGGTAAATATCACTGCCTTTTTTCTGCTGTTTTTTGTTCACACTTATGCAACCACATTATTTTAGTTTTATTTTTTTATTACTCCTCAAAATATTTTCAGTTTGTTTCTCAATGGATTTGTACAGATTACAGGTGACATTAAAAGGTGATAAAGTTGTAAAATAATTCTTCTTGCTATCATTTTTTACAAAACAAAACCTGGTGTGTATTCTTTTTGTATTTAGTTTAAGCTGACGACTAAAAAAATATATTTTTTAATTTCTTTCAATACTTCTTGTGATACACAATGCAAAAAATACCAACTTTAAGTCTAAATTTGAACAAATAAAGGCAGCATTATTTCATTTATGTACAAGTGAATTGTAAAGAGGTTCAAGGCTCGATGATGAAAATTTGTAAAAAAATGGTGGTATGAAGCAAATTTATGGATGAAGGATTATTACATGGGGAATTTGTGAACCTATAAAGAAAGTAAAATAAATGGAAATATATCACAGAGTGATGGCTGCAAAAAAGAATATCATAGAGATGAGCGAATCAGGAAAATTCAAAGTGATATGTTTTTAAACCCCCCAGAAATTAGATTCTAAGAATTTAGAATAGCTTCTCTGTCAATTTAATGTCCCATATTATGCTCTGGGGTCATTAAAAAAATAAATAAAAATATTTATATTCACCTTAATGCTCATCAGTCTGGTTCCTCCACTTCTAACCATCACACATACGGTCCCCGCCACATCTTCAGATCGCCACAAGGGTTCTGAGCATGCAGGCTGAAGGTAAATGCACACATCATGACATAGTGACCTTTCATGCACTTGCGCAGAATTCTCCTGGGCTCTCACCATAGCCAGAAGTCCTAGGAGGCTTAGGGTGAGAGGCCCTGGGATTTCATTGTGAACTGTGGCTATATGAAGATGCATTAAAGACCGGAAAGGTGAGACAGAGGGGCTGGACAGGTGAATATAAGGATTTTTTTATACATTTTAATGGCATTTTATGGTTCAGAAAAATAATGACCATCAGCTGCTATGTTGCTGAATCCATGCAGAAGCAGATTTTTGTAAAATTCGAGTAGAACTCAATTCCACTCAAATTTATTTGCTCATCTCTAATTATGAATAATAAATAAAAGAGATGCTTTAAAAAATCAAATAGGATAAAGTCTAAAGGTTAAAAAAAAAACAAAACTTAGGAACAAATATAAAATCCATTTATTACAATAAATTAGTTGATTGTATACTATATTTATTTAAAAGAGATACATTTTAAATACTGTTTGGAATTTAGGTCCATGTATTCTCGAGTTAGTGAAGAAAAATGAAGGGGTTAAAAAATTTGGAGAGGAAAGGTGTGATCAAAGGTTCATAGAAATTTAAATCTATTTTTTCTTAAAGAATAATAAAACATCACTGTTCTAAGAAACAAACTACAGTAACTATTATTTTTTTCTGCTTCAATATCTTTAATTGTTTACACATAATATCAGATTCAGGCCCCAATTCACCAAAGTAATGTTACCAGAATACTGACATAAATTGCTTTAAAAAGTCCCTACATTTTTGCGCAACTATTTTGAGACTTTTGATGTTTTCACACCAGTTTCTCCCACTTTCTTTCTTACACCAGAAATCCTACTCCTGTCAGGGACTCGAATACGACTTCTGACGAGGCACATGAAGGAGAATGCCACTTGTCATACGCTCCTGATTCATTAAGAGGCATGAGCATCTTAAATGGAGTCTGTCACCCCCTATTAATATGGGCATACAGATGATAGAAAAGTTACTCTAGTCCTACCTGTATACCTCATAGCTGCAGTCTTGTTGAAATTGTATTTTATTTCTGTTTGCTAATGATTTCTTCCAGTCTCCAGAGTGTGGAGTTAATAGCATACAGAAATAAAATATTATTTCTCAACAATAAGACCACAAATATAAGGCATACAGTTAGGACAGGTTTAGCAATTATATCACCTGTATGCCCATATAGGTCATATATGTCCCAGGGAGAGATAGATTCCCTGTAATGAATTAGGAGCCTCTGATTCCAACATGTTTATTGTTGAGGATTTTCTTACCATTTGAAACTCCAGTATCTATATTTACTTTGAGAATATCTTCTTTAACCCTTTCAAGATCTGACAGTTATTTTTCTTTTTCAACGTTTATGTTTTCCTCCTTTTCTTTCAAGGGCCATAACTTCTTTTTTTTATCGCTATACACATATGAGGACTTGTCTCTTTGTGGGACGATTTGTGGTTTTGAATGACACCATTCAAAGTGTTATATATATTCTTCCAAGATTTATTTTTTAAATTTTTACTTTATTTCGTAGTTTCCTTGGGACTTGAACTTGTGACCAAACTACTAAACCACTACAGTATTACACTATATTGTATAACTGACATAATTATATAATAAAATATGAAGGGTTAAACCACACGCCGAAAAAAATTCCAAGTCTATTAAGACAAAGAGGTGCATGTTATAACCAGGGAGTCCATCCCAGAGTACATTCCATCATAATAAGTCAAATGACAGCGCCTCAAACCCTTAGACAATTATATAGTAGATGTGTCTTTTTGGCTTTGATGAGATTGTATTTACTATTGTGTCTGTATCCTATTGGTGTTGTGTTAATTAGGGGGGTGGTATTTGCTGTATATAATGGTGGTTAGAAACACTCTGTACTATGCTTGAAAAAGGTCTTCGGACCGAAATGTCGCCCCAGGAGGCAGTATAAAATGTAAGACTTGCTTTTCACCATTGTTTGAGGTGCTGTCATTTGACTTATTATGATACTTATATAATAAATCGCAGACTGATGCTGTACCTCACAGAGAACTAAGCTGGCAACAACATGGGTGCCTTGAGCAGCTCCCCGGCTGCCATCATAACCCATTTGATCCTTATAATTTGATCACAGGAAAGGGGGGGGCGACAAGAAAAGCTGGCAAACCGGCTCTTTAAATGCAATTGTCAGTGATTGACAGTAATCTAAATGGTTAAATAGCAGCGATTGGAGCTACCTCCAGGTTCTGTGTAAGCCTACATTCTCATGATAAGTATTTGATGAGTTTTTGATGTTGCACATTTTCTGCAACATTTCTGCACCTATTATGTAAATGAGGTTATTTTGTTTGTTTTTTCATCTCTTTTTTTGGTATGTCATATTTTAAATAAAGCTGTTTTTTATACTTTCTGATAATTGGCTTTAATAAAACTTTATTGATATTGACACATGACTGTTACATGTACCTGCAGATTTTCTAATGCAATTCTATGGGAAAATCCACACATAAAACTCAACGTACTGGCAAGAGAAAATGACACATTGTGGATTTCAAATACGCACTGGAGGTCAGATTACATTGCATAAAAAATGCACATTAGGCATGAAATTATCATAAGTTCAATCCACTTGTCTGGAACTGAAAAAATACACAGCATCAAAAACTAACCATGTGAACTTAATCTTAGCTTCTGAACTTTCTCTGAATGCCCTAGACCTGTGACAAAAATGTACATTGTGGTTTGTTAAGGGGCTGTAATTTCCCAATACTGCTCAAATTGAGGTGTTACCACACTTTTTCCTTCCACTCAAATTTCCATTAACATGCTTGGATACAGCACTCTGAACAACCATCTTCTTTAGCAATGACCTTTTGTGGCTTATTCTCCTTGTGGAGTGTGTCAATGACTCCCTTCTGGATGTCTGTCAAGTCAGCAGTCTTCCCCATGATTGTGGAGCCTATGGAAACAGACTAAGGGGCCTTTTTAAATGCTTAGGAAGCCTTTTCAGGTTTTTTTTGTGAATTATTCTAATTTACTGAGATAATGACTTTTGGGTTTTCATTGGCTGTAAGCCACAATCATCAATATTAGCAGAAGTAAACACTTGAAATAGATCACTCTGTTTGTAATGACTGTATATAATATATGAGTTTCACTTTTTGTATTAAAGAACTGAAATAAATTAACTTTTTGATGGTATTCTAATTTTGTGAGAAGCACCTGTAAATCCAATGTTAGCTACACTTTCATCACATCTATGGCAATGTGAGCTTTGATTTTTTTTCTTTTTCATTCTTTCAGAGGTACAATAGAAATAATTTATTGAGAACAATTGTAATAGCAAATGTTCATTGTAAATTGACATGTATTTAATACATCTATGCTACAGTGGGGAAAAAAGTATTTAGTCAGCCACCAATTGTGCACGTTCTCCCACTTAAAAAGATGAGAGAGGCCTGTAATTGACATCATAGGTAGACCACAACTATGAGAGTCAAAGTGAGAAAACAAATCCAGAAAATCACCTTGTCCGATTTGTCAAGATTCATTTTGCAAATTATGGTGGAAAATAAGTATTTGTTCATTAACAAAAGTTCATCTCAATATTTTGTTATATATCCTTTGTTGGCAATGACAGAGGTCAAACGTTTTCTGTAAGTCTTCACAAGGATGGCACATACTGTTGTTGGTATGTTGGCCCTTTCCTCCATGCAGATCTCCTCTAGAGAAGTGATGTTTTGGGCCTGTCGCTGGGCAACATGGATTTTCAACTCCCTCCCTCATTTTGACTCTCATAGTTGAGGTCTACCTATGATGTCAATTACAGGCCTCTCTCATCTTTTTAAGTGGTAGAACTTGCACAATTGGTGGCTGACTAAATACTTTTTTCCCCACTGTATGTATGTTGACCCAGAATGTCACTGGGATTTTAACAGTATCTTTCTCGACCATTTCATCCAACTATTGCTAGCTGCCCTTTTCTTTTTTGTATAGTTTAGAAATTAAGGCCTTTGTACATTCCCGGCTCAACATAGCAATTGTTTGAGACATCACTATTGAAAAATACTCATCAGTGCTCATAAAATCAGCTGCAAAAAAAAAAGTTGACATCAGAAAATAATCTTATCATCCCTTCACAATGACCTTTGTGCATGCTCATTAAATGCTTCAGTGCAAAAGATCTACATGTGGATTTATAAAACAAAAAGAAAACTGAGCTTAAAAAGAAGCTCCACTGGCCAGTGTGAAAGTTACAAGATTTCTAATATTTATTTTAATAAAGATTTTCATATGGAAAAAAAAAACATTGCCATTATTAAAAATAAAAGCATTTAACACAGAATCCCAATTTAAATAATAAGCAATTTTCTGTTGACATATTAGTTTTAACTGAAACATTGTCAATATGCAGTTTGATGAAATTGTAATGTACTTTTGAACTGTACTTAAAGAGTAACTCATTTTCATTTTGTAAATTAATACTACACATGAAAATAAGAAACTTTGTAATATGTGTTATCACAAAACATTGCTTCTTTCACCTCCCCGATCTCTCACTTTTAATTAATGGGTAAAATCTGTCTTCAGTGAAGACAGATTTTCCCACAATGGAAATAGAAGATGCCAACTGATGCTTGTAAAATATTGTGGAGGAGGGAGAGGGTAGGTAGGATGAGGAGGAAAGGGCTAAAGGCAGACATAGACATTCTGCTACACATTCTCCTGAAATGACATTTACCATTCTCCATAGGTCTTTATGAGCACCAAGTTTCCTTTCTCAGTGATGGGAAAGTCTGCATTCACCAGATTTTACTGGCGAATTAAAAATACTGAGAGTGAAAACTTTTTGAGAAAGAAACAGAATACTCTAATAAGTTATATTATAAAGCTTCTTGTTTTCATGTGTACTATTGATTTATGAAAAATAAATTGAAACAGCGGTTACTCTTTAAAGGTTCACTTTCTGTGTAAAATGGTGGTTCTGCTGATAACTGGAGCAATTATGCATTGTGAAATGATACAGGGACAGAGGTACTGATTCCATTTTGCATGGTGTATGTATTGTACCCAAGTAATGAATTCAAGTGTATGAGCATTTTATCAACAAACACTGGGATACAGTTGTAAGGGTATGGTTATAATTTACAGGACCTATGTCAGTTGTGTTTACTATCTTGTGGGGATAATATTGTTATACAAGTTTAGAAAACTGTGCATTTGCATAACCTAGCCCCTGCATCTTTTAAAGCCTACTTGTATAGAGCTCTCCTATGTTAACACTACTTATTTATTCTACTGATGAACCTTATCCACTAGTAGCACTTTACACTAGCAAACTGCACTTTCTATTACTGTATTAGTGGCACTGATTTTTGTGCATTTAAGTATGGTGGTGGTTTCACCAGTTGACATATACTTTTGGTCCCCTCATATTTTTATTGCTATAATACTGAGCATCAACCTCCCTTTTTAGAGGTTTAAGCCCTGTCTTTTTTAATATTTATTTTATCATTGTCTTTTATTTTCTATAAATAAAAATGTACTTTTAAATGTATTATTTGTGAGTTCGAATCACTTCTTGTCTAGCTGTAACTAACCGCATTAGACCAGGTTGATGTATTTGGGTCTTAAATGTCTAACAATTACTGGCCTTTTTTGGACATATACGAATTACTATTATTATGCCTGTAAGACCCGGACTGGATTACGTAAGTGACCTTTCCCACTCAGGCTCTTTTGGTTGCTCCTATATCTTGGACCCAAAATCCAGTCAAATAAAGACTCTCTCAGTAACGTAGTGCTACTGATGCAGATTTTACATTACAGAGGCCAGCCAACTCAGCGACACATGACAGCCAACCACAACCTTACCACCTGCTTTCTTACATATCCCCCCTCAGCCCAAAGCTGAAGGGCTGGGCACCTTCTGTCATCAAATATTGTACCCTCGACAGAGCATCTGCATTTCCATGTAGCTTACCGGGTGTAATAATTATAGGGGATAACTCAGGAGACTCTTTGCATGGAACAAGACAACTACAGGACACAGTTTTATAAGTGGTAAAGTCTATATTATCACACGGTGATTCAAACAGGTGCAGAGAGAAACTCATGTCCACAACACTTGGTGCAAATATCAAATGCAGCTCAGCAGTCTATAGGAAACTTCAGAGGAAAATGCAATCACGCAGAAAGTCTATGAAGCCCAATTATTCTTGAGGATACTTGACACAAATAAGTCCTTGCTTAGTCCAAAACACAGATAGATATGCTATATGGCAGTTCAAATAATATCTTAGCTCAACCAGGGAGGTCTGGGTAATAGTCTCAGGTTCTTGCAGAGCAGAAACAGCTTACATGTCCAGCAAATGCAGATGGAAGTAAACACGAGCAGATTAAGGAGGATTATTGGAACTGGTGTATGCAGCAGGAACTCAGAGCAGAGTAGCAGGATAACCCCACAGGTTCACAGGAGAAGGTATATAGCCAGGGAGTCACCAGAGGTCAGGAGCTGGATGCAAGGCAGAATACTCTAGCACAGACTGAAGGCTGGGATGGAGTTTTATAGCAGGAAGACACAGTGCATATGAGACCAAAGACGCCATCTTAGAAAAGGGCAGTAATGCACAAAAAGGTAATAAAAAAATGTTCAGAGTCCTGACACCTGGTCTATGCTCTACAATTGAGTCATTTTTCTCACATGGGGAAAACATTCTACTCAAGTTGACTATTGGGTGTTCCTTCCCAATGATCTCCTTGGACAATGAAAGCTTGTAGTCCAACGCATCTGTCTGGCCTATGAACACTTTGGAGACATCCTTCGCTACCAACACTGTTTGCCTAGACAGTGAGTTTAGGACCCTGAAAAGGCCTCTTAGACTGCAGAGACAACTTAACCATAACTGATTTTGTGCCCTTTAGCAGATCGGTTAGAGTTGCAAGGGACAATGCCCTTATAATGGCCTTAAATTCCCAGTGATGCTCTGACCTGTTTTTTTCATGAGTGGATTATGCCAGCTCTTTATCGACCCCTTTGAAATGACCTCCCACCAAATTTTAGGAATCCTGTAGAGCTTTAAATTGACCCACACAAGCGTAAGGCTCAGTGAGTACCTTATACCTGCTGACACGAGCGAGACCTGGAAACTCTGAGAACATGTCCCTACATTGGTGTATCACTTTCTGATACTGATTTTTTGGGGGAAGGCGACAAGGTTTCTGCTCCTTTGACACACTCAATATTGGCTTCTAACTAGGCTAACAAGCAAAGTATTTTGAGCGGGTCCCTATCCTACCACAGTTTTAGTAGGATATGATATATCATAAAGGGGCTTCCTTTTACCTGATCAGTGTATTTACAGTTGACCGCTCACCTTTTCCACCACCTCACCACTTGGCAAGGTACTTGCTTTCCTTTTGTGTGCAACTAACACAAGTATCCAATTCCCACACTTTGGTCCCTTGATACCACAGATTATGACTGGCCAAACACGGAAAACTATCATTCACTCCCGGGGAACACCATTTAACACACATTTTCCAGATCACCTGTCACTATTAAGTCCCTGAGCTGGTCAATCCCAAAGTTGCCCTGGGACTCCTCGCGGTTAGGTATATTATTATTATTATTTATTTATATAGCACCATTAATTCCATTGTGCTGTACATGAGAAAGGGGTTACATACAGGGTTATAGATATCGTTTACAGTAACACACTGGTACAGAGGGGAGAAGACCCTGTCCTTGCGGACTTACATTCTATGGGATAGTGGGGAAGAGACAGAAGGTAGGGGAGAGGCGGCGGCGGCTCTGGCGGTGGTGAGGCGGCGGCTCGGTTATTGTAGGCTGTAGGCTTTCCTGAAGAGATGGGTTTTCAGGTTCCGTCTGAAGGATCCGAGGGTGGTGGATAATCGGACGTGTTGAGGCATGGAATTCCAGAGGATGGGGGATATTCGGGAGAAATCTTGGAGGCGATTGTGTGAGGAACGAATAAGTGTGGAGGAGAGTAGGAGGTCTTGGGATGAACGAAGATTATGCGAGGGAAGATATTGGGAGATTAGTTCAGAGATATAGGGAGGGGACAGGTTGTGGATGGCTTTGTAGATTAGTGTTAGTAGTTTGAACTGGATTCGTTGGGGAATTGGGAGCCAGTGGAGGGATTTGCAGAGGGGAGAAGCAGGGGAGTAGCGAGGTGGATTAGGCGGGCAGCAGAGTTGAGGACAGACTGGAGTGGTGCAAGAGAGTTAGCGGGGAGGCCACAGAGGAGGGTGTTGCAGTAATCGAGGCGGGAGATGATGAGAGCATGCACAAGAGTTTTGGTAGATTGTGGGCTGAGGAAGGAATGGATTCTGGCAATATTTTTGAGTTGGAGGCAACAGGAGGTGGCAAGAGCTTGGACGTGAGGTTTGAAGGACAGGGCAGAGTCAAGAGTTACCCCGAGGCAGCGGATTTCAGGAGCGGGAGAGAGCGTGATGCCGTTTACCATAATAGATAGATTGGGTAGGGGGGATACGTGAGGTGGGGGAAAGATGAATTCGGTTTTGTCTACATTGAGTTTTAGGAAGCGAGAGGTGAAGAAGGAGGATATGGCTGACAGACACTTCGGGATTCTGGACAGTAGGGAGGTGACATCTGGGCCAGAGAGGTAGATCTGAGT
Source organism: Ranitomeya variabilis (assembly GCF_051348905.1). Classification (NCBI taxonomy): domain Eukaryota; kingdom Metazoa; phylum Chordata; class Amphibia; order Anura; family Dendrobatidae; genus Ranitomeya; species Ranitomeya variabilis. Next base: position 146,942,225 of record NC_135239.1, on the reverse strand, counting down.
GTCGTCTGCATTACAGGTGGTACTGGAAGCCATGGGACTTTATGAGTTGTCCTAGGCCAAGGGTATAGATGGAAAAAAGTAGGGGTCCTAGGACAGAGCCTTGAGGGACTCCAACAGAGAGAGGGTGGGATGAGGAGGTAGTGTGGGAGTGGGAAACCCTAAATGTGCGGCTGGATAGGTATGAGGCAATCCAGGACAGGGCGAGGTCTTTGATGCCAAGGGAAGAATCTGTAGCAGTAGGCAGTGATCGACTGTGTCGAAAGCAGAGGACAGGTCAAGAAGGAGGAGGATGGAGAACTGTCTGTTAGCTTTGGCTGTGACTGTCATTAGTAATTTTTGTCAGGGCAGTTTCGGTGGAGTGGTGGGGGTGGAAGCCAGATTGGAGGTTGTCAAGGAGAGAGTTAGATGAGAGGTGGGAGGAAAGCTGACCATGGACATGCTGCTCAAGGAGTTTTGAAGCAAACGGGAGCAGTGATATGGGGCGATAGCTGGGCATAGCAGTTGGGTCAAGGTTAGTTTTTTTGAGGATGGGTGTGATGGTGGCATGTTAGAAGGTAGAGGGGAAGGTACCAGAAGAGAGCGATAGGTTGAAGAGATGGGTTAGGGCTGGAATAAGCGTGTTAGTGAGGTTGGGGAGCAGGTGGGAAGGGAAGGGATGGGGTCAAGTGCACAGGTGGTAAGGTGTGATTTGGAAAAGAGGCGAGTAAGCTCTCCTTTGGTGATGTTGGAGAGGGAGGTTATTAGGGAAGGGCAGAGGTCTGGTATATGGAGTGGTATATTGAGTGGTATATTGATTTAACAGGATGCTTCCTCATCCGCTTCTCTAGTCAGGAGAGTGAAAGGAAATTCATTAGTTACATCATGTGACTTTGTTACCATAGCAGACATCTGGCAGCATACCGGACTACTGGGTGATACAACTTTAGCTCATAAGTCCCAGATCAAAGGAAAATCTTGTTCCATAACAATAGCATGCAACAAGTCCTTGACAATTCTTACTTGGTGAGACACAAAACCACAGTCTGTACTTATGTTGACCTGGACAATGGGATAGTTCTTGTCATCTCCATGGATACACCTCACTTCTACCCTCTTCCCAGGGACTAGAAGATGCGGAAGTATAGCAGTTATTAAGGTAACCAAACTCCGAGTCCAGTTACAGTAACACCGTTCACTATAACTTGGCACAGCTAAGGTCCCTCACCAGGGTGAAGTATGGCACTGCACTCAGGATGTGCAACAAATTAGAAGCTTCTGCTTACGGAGCAGTCCATCAGCTCTGGGGTCATAAGACAATGGGCTCCTATATGACCTGGGCCATAACACCTCCAACAGAAAATGAAACCCTTTGAAACCAACTCTGGCCCCTCCTGAGACTTTGGGAGCTCCTCATATGTGGACCCCTTATTTTGGGTATCCCAGTAAGCTGACCTCAGACTCCCTTGATTACCCAGGGAGTTCTCCACAGCCTATCTTTTCATGAGGCTCACAAGGTTATTGGCATTTTGGGGGTTTCCTTGGTCAACCCAGGTTTGCACAGACTTAACTAGTGAGTAGATAAATCGGTTCACTGCCACTCTGCCAGAGAGCAGGTCTCAGGCTGCAGCAATTTTTGCACCATGTGTAATACGTCGAACATCTGAGACCTGAGAGGCTTGTCTCTTTGTAGCACCAGAGGTGCACCCATTGAGTTCTGATTGCAAAGGGTTACACTTAAACGTGCCGTAATCTCCACCTTCAACCCACTGAACTCCTTGGGATCCGGCAGGGCAAGGTCGTAGTACGCTTTTTGAAGTTCCCTAATAAGGTACAGTACGAGCAGTTTCTTCCTGTCTGCCACCCTCCCAAAGACAGTCAGAAATGCCTCAACATCGTCCTCCAGAGATATTTTCTGCAAGGCCTCAAACACTGTTTGCCTCACACCGGTTCAGTCACATTGACTTGTGCGATGTGCTGTCTCTCTTGCCCAGACAATTCTTGCTACTGCTGCTGCAGGTTGCCCAGGACCAATTGCTTAATAAGTTCCTTCATGCTTTCATATCAAGTTTGCAACACTGTAACTGTCTTTACACAGGACTTTCACACTTTCAAACACCAATTCTAGAGGTTTCTGCTCTCTGGTAGCCTCATAAATACACTCAGGCATATTGTGATTATTTCAAGACAGAATAAAGTTTATCGTCCTTCATAAATTTTACAACTCAAAATTAAAAATAGCCTTTATTCAGCACAAATCAATAACAAAACAGTCCTTTTTTCAGCAGAAATGAATAACAAAACAGTTCTTTCTCTGGGTTAGGCAAAGTAAATAAAAACAGCCTTACTAATTTGGTATTACAGCCACTTCTCAGTCTCTAGCATATAATGTCCACCATTAATGGTCTTTATCCAGCTTCAACACAACACACTCTGCTAAGCTAACCCGGCTGCCTGTTATTATGCCTGTAGGACCTGGACTAGAGTATCGGAGTCACCTTTCCCAACCAGGTTCTTCCAGTTGCTCCTAAATCCCACAGGCAAAAAACAGTCAAATATAAACCCTCTCCGTGATCTTGTGCTACTGGTACAGACATTACATTGCTGAGGCCAGTCACCTTGATGACAAATACCTCCCACTCAGTACTTAACCTTCTGCTTAAGTAAAACACCGAAGTTCTTGTTTTTTGATAAGTTCACACTCGAGCTGTCTCCTGAGCGCATAAAAAGGCCACCCCCTCCCAAAGAGGAGGAGCTGACCAATTACAGCAGCACCTTCCCCTTAATAACACATAGTGTGCCTAGAGCCAGAACACTTTGCAGACACAGAGTGCCAGTTATGACATAACCCTGACTCTGGGACAGCAAGACATCTCCCCTAATACACACTGTATTGCTGGATCTGGGATGGTTGGGAGGTTGGGAGATATGGTTGAAGTTTACCTCCAATGAAAAACTTCATTACTTTCAGATACTCATGTCAAGTACTTCTATGAAAGCCTTTCAAAGCCATTTGAGTTCCAGAACTTCTACTTAGGCCGGAGTCACAGTAGCGTATGCGAGAGCATCAGATGCGATATGCTAATGACCCTTGGCTCCTGCTCTGCTGCGAGTGAGAGCCAAGAGGATTGGAGCATAGCTGCGGAGGAGGCAGAGAAACTAATTTCTCTATCTCCTCCATTGCCGGCATTGTCGGATGATATCCGAGTGATGTTCGCTGTGTCACTCGTACCCATAGACTTATATTCACAATTTCACTTGCACGCAGAGGCGTAGCTAGGGTTTTGGTTCAGGGGGGGCGAAGCTTCTGAGTGGGCCCGTAACCAGGTAACCTTGATTATAAATGGGTAACGCGCTCTAATAGTGGAGGAGAACCTCAGCAGATGACCGCGCTATTATTGAAGATAATCTCTATATAAAGATCAACATGGATATTACCGCCATATGGTCAGTGGTAGATACCAGCCCTGCAGAACACGTAAGAGATCACAGCACAGTTACAGATATCTTACCGCTGATGTCCTTTATGATGGAATCGTTCACTTTTCACGTCTTTTCCATCTGGCCCAGACCGACATGACAACTTCTTCCAGCCAGGACTCGTCTGCAGAAATTACAGCAAAGACACGTTTCACTTCTAATATTCCAGCCCCAACACCATCTATTCCCAACCTGCACAAACTCCTCATCCTGCAGATACTCCAATACTGAGCCACTGCTGCCGTATGTGACCCTATTACTGCCCATGATACCCCAATACTGAGCTGCTGCTGCTGTATGTGTCCCTATTACTGCACCTGATACCCCAATACTGAGCCACTGCTGCCGTATGTGTCCCTATTACTGCACCTGCTGCGTGGTTCTCTGTACCCTCTAAAGTAATGCCGGGTGCAAGTGCCCTAGAAAACAGTGCCCACATTTTGCACCCTAGAAAGTAATATTACCCTGTGTGCCCCTTTTATAGTCACAATAACCTGAGTTCCCCTATAACAATAAGTGCCCATTTTACATTTAATAATGTTCTGAGTCGCCTCGCTGTACAGCTCCCCTATACACAGTATAATGCCCCCTAACTGTATAGTACCACCCACACAGTATACTGACCCCTTATTAACCTCCAAACTGTTTGATGGCTCCAACACTGTATGATGGCCCCCTCAATGTAATCCCTACACTGTATGATGCCCCTTCACTGTAATCCCCACACTGTATGATGGCCCCATAGATAACCTCCATATAGTATAATGTGCCAGATAGTCCTCAATATAGTACAAGGCAGCACCCCCATAGGCAGACCCTGTAGTATAAGACAGTATCCCTATAGGCAGACCCTGTAGTATAAAGCAGCACCCTCATTGGCAGACCCTGTAGTATAAGGCAGCATCCCTATCAGCAGACCCTGTAGTATAAGACAGTACCCCATAGGCAGACCCTGTAGTATAAGGCAGCACCCTTATTGGCAGACCCTGTAGTATAAGACAGTACCCCATAGGCAGACCTTGTAGTATAAGGCAGCACCCCATAGGCAGACCCTGTAGTATAAGGCAGCACCCCATAGGCAGACCCTATAGTATAAGACAGTACCCCCATAGGCAGACCCTGTAGTATTATGCAGCACCCCATAGGCAGATCCTGTATATAAGGCAGCACCCCCCATAGGCAGATCCTGTATATAAGGCAGCACCCCCAATAGGCAGATCCTGTATATAAGGCAGCTCCCCCCAATAGGCAGATCCTGTATATAAGGCAGCATCCCCATAGGCAGATCCTGTATATAAGGCAGCACCCCCCATAGGCAGATCCTATATATAAGGCAGCACCCCCCAATAGGCAGATCCTGTAAATAAGACAGCACCCCCAATAGGCAGATCCTGTATATAAGGCAGCACCCCCAATAGGCAGATCCTGCATATAAGGCAGCACCCCCCCCCCAATAGTTAATATTACAGTCATGAAGCACCAATATACTTTGTATAAATGAGTGGTAAATACCAACTCTCTCTAGGCTCTCCTCAGGTGCCCTTCTGGGACTACTCCAAACCAATACATAAACAAAAACACGGAGGAAAAAAGTCCACTTAAACATATTTAGAAACAATATTCAAAAGGTTTATTAAGTAATCAATCATGTACAAATGCAAATATGTAAAATACAAAACATGGGTGTATTGTCAATACAGCCATATAGCAGAAGACACATAAAGGAGAAAATGCGGCAATGACCAAGTCAGGGGGGAGCTCACAAATAAACCTTTTGGGTGGCAGCGTCAATTCGAAGTATAAAGAAAACGTATGACCAAATGCAATCACTATGTCTAACTCACATGGCTAAATAGCCCAAAGTACAAGATCATATCTTCATAAGTGCATATAGTTGCTGCTTACCCATTGTGGATCAGGTATGTCCTCCCCACCTCACTCGGTCCCCCCGGACGCGCGTTTCGCGTGGCTTTTTCAACAGGGTGTCACCCTGTTGGGCTATTTAGCCATGTGAGTTAGACATAGTGATTGCATTTGGTCATACGTTTTCTTTATACTTCGAATTGACGCTGCCACCCAAAAGGTTTATTTGTGAGCTCCCCCCCTGACTTGGTCATTGCCGCATTTTCTCCTTTATGTGTCTTCTGCTATATGGCTGTATTGACAATACACCCATGTTTTGTATTTTACATATTTGCATTTGTACATGATTGATTACTTAATAAACCTTTTGAATATTGTTTCTAAATATGTTTAAGTGGACTTTTTTCCTCCGTGTTTTTGTTTATGTACCCCCCCAATAGGCAGATCCTGTATATAAGGCAGTACCCCCCCATAGGCAGATCCTATAAACAATAAATACTCACCTCTCTTCCTCCTTGTTCCAGCGATGCTCCCACTCATCATCTGACAGCCGGCGCAGGGCAGTGATGTCATCGTGCCCGCTGTCAGTGTGGGGGATGATGGGAGAAGGAGCGCAGCGCAGCACTCCTTGCTTCATCAGTGCAGTGAGCTGTATCGGCTAGATGCCGATACAGCTCACCTTGCGATAACGGGCGGGGGCCCACTGCTGGCACCGGGCCCCCTGCCTGCTCAGGGGCCCCGTAGCGGCAGAGCACGGAGATTGATTCTCCCTGCTCTGCCGCAGAATGTAACTGCGCGCACCGATGCAGTTACAGTAGCATAGCTCCGGGTGGGCCCCCTCAGAGCGCGGGGCCCAGGGCAATGCCCCCCCGGTAGCTATGCTACTGCTCGCACGTATAATACGACCGAGAAAAAAAATGGTGATGGGAGCTGCCCCATGGATTAAAAGCGGTCCGAGTGCTATGCGATGTTTTGTCACAAAGCACTCGTCCGTATTCCTCGCCTGTGTGACTCTGGTCTTAAAGGAAGTTGCTAATCGTTTTCCGCCATGTGAAAGTGATACTGCAGAGCTGGCTGTCATATCCACTAAATATGCTAGATCACAATATACTTATCCATTACTCTCCAATCCCTCTCACACTGCAGAGAGGAAACGAGAGGCTGCGTGCTTTAATACTGTCAATGTCTCTGTTCACATTACAACGAGTTTCATAAGACTTAGGACTATTGCCAAACGTATACCTTAGAAGGATAGGCAACAGTAGCATATGTTGTTCATTTAAAAATAAATATACATAGACCATGATACACTTTTTGGTGGGATGCCTTTATAGTTATACTACATAAAATATTTAAAAGACTACTTCAATGTATCTTAAATAAATTACATTTCTAAACCAGAGATCAATGCAATAATAGAAAGGTTTGTGCAGCATGTAATCATTTCTGTCAAAACTGACTCTCCAGCTGCGTCTCACCAACTGGGAGGCAAGTCACAGTATGAGAAGCACTGGCATGGTGCACTCAATTTGAATTCTAGATTAGAAATTTGAATTTGCACATGGATGGATAGCTTTAGAGGTTTCTATTCTGATCCCTGGATGAATACTTTACCCAGCCCCCCACCTTTCATGTTGGGCTGCAGACACACTGTTCAAAAAATTGCACTATATGTGGCTCCTTCTCATTACATACTAAGCAGTAAATTTTGTATCAGACTTCACCGTAAAGAGGAAATAGGATTTTTGGGCTCTGAAGTTAAATTAGTATTTCCATCATAGACATTTATGGCATATCCATTATTTGCATGAAACTTGGGTGCTCCACCACTGGAACCAGCTTCTGTCTCCAGAACAGAGGTCCCCTGACCCTACTGGTGAGGTAGCCAATGGCTGGAGGTGGGTAATGAATGGAGAGGTATCTTTGTGCTCAGCTGTTTCCAGAACCCCTACAGAGATATGCAAATGAATAGTCTCATCTCCATTAATTCCTCACCTATCATCAGTTGTATTTTGCATCATCGCATAACCATGCAGAGTCGGCTTACAGTACAAATATACAATATTGTATAAATCACAAATTTTTTATATATATATATTTTTTTAAATCCTAAGGCCACAATAACATTTTTTTCATTTTCTTGTGTCAGTGCAGCACTGATAGTTGTAAACTACCTGCAATGCTTTTGCATGGCAATGGTTTATACCAGCGATCAGAGCTGTAAAAGTGAGAGTTCCATAATGGTACTAAGTAAAAAAAAAAAAATTGGCAAAATATTTGAAAACAAAAATCAGTAAATAAAATTATATTGTACTGATCAATTTCTATTTTTATATTTAAAAAACAGACAAAAAAAGTACACGTTTGGTGTCGCCGTGTCTAGAACGACCTACTCCATAAAACTGTCATATGTCTTAAACTCTTCAGTGAACGCTGTAAAAAAAAAAAAAAAAAAAAAAAAAAAAAAGAGGCAAAAAAAAACTATGCTTTTTCATCATACCACCAAACAAAAACTAGAATAAAATGCAATAACAAAGACAAATCTAAATATGTAAACAAAAATGGTATAGCTGAAAACGACATCTAGTCGCGCTAAAAACAAGCCACCATACAGCTCTATTAGCGTAAAAATAAAAACGTTATAGCTCTCAGAATAAAGCGATGCAAAAATAATTATTTGTTCTATAAAATAGTTGGTATTGTGTAAAAGCGGCAAAACATACCCTGGCAGAATTTTTACTTTCTTGGCCTTTTTTCAAAGAATATGAATGATAACACCAAAGTGTTTTCTCCACTCATGGTTAGTGGTTGGGTGAAGCCATTTATTGTCAAACTACTGTGCTCTTTTGTTTTAAATCATACTGACAATCTAAAACATCCAAATGACCCTGATCAAAAGTTCGCATACCCCATTTCTTAATACAGTGTATTGCCTCCTAGAACATCAATGACAGCTTGAAGTCTTTTGTGCTAGTTGTGGATGAGGTTCTTTATTTTCTCAGATGTAAAGCTGCCCACTTCTCTTAGCAAAAAAACTCCAGTTCCTCTAAATTTCTGGGCTATCTAGCATGAACTGCGTGCTTGAGATCTCCCCAGAGTGGCTCAATGATATTGAGGTCAGGAGACCGAGATGGCCACTCTGAAACAAAATTTTGGTGGTAAAAATGTAATAATTTTTTTTGTTATTGCCCAATGATATAAAATTCTGTAACCCTCCTGTGGTGTCAATATGATCACTGCACCCCTAGGTATATTCATTGAGAGGTGTCGTTTGTAAAATAGAGTCTCTTATGGGGGGTTCTGCTGTTCTGGCACCTGAGAGACTCTGCAAATGTCACATGGCACGCTCAGACCAGTCCAGCAAAATGTGAACTCCAATATGGCGCTTCTTCCTTTTTGATCTCTGCACTGTGCTTCAAAAGTAGTTTTCGACCACATATAGGGTATTGGCGTACTCTGGAGAAATTGCACACATTTTTGGGTCCACTTTCTTCTGCTATCCTTGTGAAAATAAAAATTTGGGGCTAAAATAACATTTTTGTGGGAAAATGTAGATTTTTTTTATTTTCATGCCTCAACATTATAAACTTCTGTGAAGCAGCTGGGGGTTCAAGGTGCTCACCACACATGTAGACACATTCTTTGACAGGTTCAGCTTCTAAAATAGTGTCACTTGTGGGAGTTTCCACTGTTTAAGTACATCATGGACTCTCCAAACAAGACATGACACTGGTAGACCATTCCATCAAAGTCTGCGTTCCAAAACGTCACTCCATTTCGGAGTCCAGCCTTGAGCCCAAACAGTAGTTTATTCCCACATATGGTGTATCAGCATACTCAGGAGCGATTGCACAACAAATTGTATGGTGCAATTTCTCATGTTACCCTTGTGAAAATGCAAAAATTTGGGGCTAAAATAAAATTTTTTGGGAAAATGTGATTTTTCTTTACTTCCATGGCTCAATATTCAATAAACTTCTGTGAAGCACCTAGGGCTTCAAGGTGTTCACCACACATCTAGGATGAGTTCCCTGAGGGCTCTAGATTCCAAAATTGTCTCACTTGTAGGGGGTTTCCACTGTTTAGGCACATCAGGGACTCTCCAAACGCGGAATAGCATTTGCTAATCCAGCAAATTTTGCGTTCAAGAAGTCAAAAGACGCTTCTTCCCTTCCAAGCCAAGCTGTGAGACCAAACAATCTTCTTCCCCCACATATGGGGTATTGAAGTACTCAGGAGAGATTGCACAACAAACTATATGGTGCAATTTCTCCTGTTACCCTTATGAAAAGAAAAAAAATGTTGGTCTGAAGTAACATTTTTGTGACAAAAAGTTAAATGTTCATTTTTTCCTTCCACATTCCAAAAATTCCTGTGAAGAACCTGAAGGGTAAATAAACTTCTTGAATGTGGTTATGAGCAGCTTGAGGGGTGCAGTTTTGAGAATGTTGTCACTTTTAGATATTTTCAGTCATATCGGCCCCTGAAAGTCACTTCAAATGTGATGTGGTCCCTAAAAAATGGTTTTGTAAATTTTGTTGGAAAAATTAGAAATTGCTGGTCAACTTTTAACCCTTACAACTTACTGAAAAAAAATATGGTTCAAAGATTGTACTGATGTAAAGTAGACATGCGGGAAATTTTGTGTGATATAACTGATTTAAGGGCATAAAAATAAAAGTTTGAAAATAGCTGTTTTTCACCAAATTTCCATTTCTTTCCCAAATAAACACGTCATATTGAAGAAATGTTACCGCTATCATGAAGTACAAATGTCACAAAAAAAAACAACTTAGAATCAGTGTCATCCATTGAAGTATTTCAGAGTTATTACCTCTTAAAGTGACACTGGTCAGAATTGTAAAAATTGGTCTGGGTTAATAGCCTGTTTTTGTTATCGAAAGCACATATCCTGGTCGATTCGCTGCTGAGAATGATGATTTTTTTTAAGCATGCCAAAAGATCATTTTACCTGAAGAACAAGCATGATGCTCGCTTATTGGGAGATTAGTAGTCATTTTACACTGCAGGATTATCAGGTAATAAGCATTCCAAGGAACGCTCGTTCCAAATAACCTTGCGATGTAAATGCACCATTAATACTTGGTATATTAAATTATCACTATACTGTTATTAAAATGGTTTAAATGGGGTTGTTCAGGCTTTGGACATTGTCTGCGGTCACTTGCTGTGACTGCAAGTACACAAATCGTGAACATGTGGTGATGTGACCACCCACTCACACTGGTAATACCATTAAATCATGACAGTATCCAAACAACACCTTTACTTATATGACTAGACTAGTAAAAATTAATATGAACACTTGAAAACTATTGTGATTTATTTTTATCTAAACTCTAAATCTATCTATACTTCTGTGTTAATCAATTTAATATAGCTTTATAGCTGATGGATCTTTAATTCTCTACTATAAGCAAAGATTTAATAGGAAAGTGTCATTAGATTCATGCTGCCCAAACCACGAGCAGCAATTTGAGCCTGGCTGTGTGATGGCAGCCAAGTATGTTTTACTGTGAAGCACTACAGTGTTTCAGAGTAAACATACTTATAAACGCCGACTTCTACATGCCCTATTTGAGGTGATTGATAGGTCTCTCCTTAAGAAAACACATGGGAAAAACCTTTCAATCAACTTGTGCTGGGCTAGAGAGAAGTTGGCAAGGGGCCATGACTAGTCAGGTCCCTCACTATGGTCCCTTAGTGTGATAAGCCAGGAACCATAAAAAAAGACCTGATTAGTCTGCACCTACCAAGCTTCCTTCTCCCTGCCCTGCTTTGCATGTTTGACAGGTTTCTTGCCATATTAAAAAAAACAAAGAATCAATAAAAAGCTGGAAGGAAAGTAAAAGCGCAATAGCGTCTTATCTGAGCATTAAGAGATACCACTAATCAGATTTTATTCACCAGATAGAGCACAAACACAGGCTCAATAGAAATATTAGCTGCTGCAGATCCACCTGTCTCCTCGTAACCAGCCAGAGTAAAAAAAAAAAGGGATAAAAAAGTGGATTAACTCCGTGCTGCTTGAAAGATAGAAGTCCAAATGGATATTCAGATGAAAAAGAGGCTTTATTCAACGCGTTTCGGAGAACTATGACTCCTTCATCAGGAAACCACAAAAGTATGCTATACTTCATATAATCCACCTTTTTATGCCATTTTTTAAAATAAAAATAAAGGCAGAACACAAAAGAGAACTCATTACTAAAATATATATATATATATTAGAAAAAAAGTAGAAAGGGGGAAACAGCACAGTAGACTTCCAGAAAAAAGTGATGTTTATTGCCCAAATGGCGTGGCGACGTTTCGGATACAATCCTTTCTCAAGGCTTGAGAAAGGATTGTATCCGAAACGTCGCCACGCCATTTGGGCAATAACCATCACTTTTTTCTGGAAGTCTACTGTGCTGTTTCCCCATTTTTTCTACTATTGCAAGGAGCCTTCTGAGATTGCTGGCTGGGGATGCGTGCACTTTGTTAAGGTACTGTGTTTGGTGCTGTTCCAATTTTTTAATCTATATTATATATCTACTATATAATTGTCTAAGGGGTACTTCCGTCTTTCTGTCTGTCTGTCACAAATATTCATTGGCCGCGGCCTCTGTCTGTCATGGAATCCAAGTCGCTGACTGGTCGTGGCAAAACGCCCACGATCATTGCCACGACCAATCAGCGATGCACACAGTCCGGAAGAAAATGGCCACTCCTTACTCCCCGCACTCAGTGCCCAGCGCCCGCATACACCCCTCCGGTCACCGCTCACACAGGGTTAATGCCGGCGGTAACGGACCGCGTTATGCCACGGGTAACGCACTCTGTAACCGCTGCTATTAACCCTGTGTGTCTCCAATTTTTTACTATTAATGCTGCCTATGCGGCATCAATAATAAAAAAATGTAATGTTAAAAATAATAAAAAAAAAAAAACCTGCTATACTCACACTCCGTAGTCTGCCGAGCCGCTCGCGCCGGCCGCCATCTTCTGTTCCCGACGATGCATTGCGCAATTACCCAGAAGACTTAAGGCCCCGTCTCACATAGCGAGATCGCTAGCGAGATCGCTGCTGAGTCACAAGTTTTGTGACGCAACAGCGACCTCAGTAGCGATCTCGCTATGTGTGACACGTATCAGCGACCCGGCCCCTGCTGTGAGATCGCTGGTCGTGTCGGAATGGCCTGGACCTTTTTTTGGTCGTTGAGGTCCCGCTGACATCACTGAATCGGTGTGTGTGACACGGATTCAGCGATGTCTTCACTGGTAACCAGGGTAAACATCGGGTTACTAAGCGCAGGGCCGCGCTTAGTAACCCGATGTTTACCCTGGTTACCATCGTAAATGTAAAAAAAAAAAACAGTACATACTCACATTCTGGTGTCCGTCAGGTCCCTTGCCGTCCGCTTCCTGCACTAACTGACTGCCGGCCGTAAAGTGAAAGCACAGCACAGCGGTGATGTCCACGCTCTGCTGTTAGGGCCGGCGCTCAGTCAGTGCAGGAAGCGAACGCCGGGGGACGCGAAGGTGAGTATGTAGTGTTTGTTATTTTACATTTTACACTGGTAACCAGGGTAAACATCGGGTTACTAAGCGCGGCCCTGCGCTTAGTAACCCGATGTTTACCCTGGTTACCCGGGGACCTCGGCATCGTTGGTCGCTGGAGAGCGGTCTGTGTGACAGCTCTCCAGCGACCACACAGCGACTAAACAGCGACGCTGCAGCAATCGGCATCGTTGTCTGTATCGCTGCAGCGTCGCTATGTGTGATGGGGCCTTTAGCGGTCTCACGAGACCGCTAAGTCATCTGGGTAATTTCGCAATGCATCCTGGGAACGGAAGATGGCGGCCGGAGCGAGCGGCTCGGCAGAGCTTCGGTGGATCCCAAGCGTCGGTACCCGCTTCCTGGATCCAGGCGCCAACAGAAGGTGAGTGAGTATTAAACTATTTTTAATTTTATTTTTTTTATTTTTTAACAGGGATATCATGCCCACATTGCTATATACGTGGGCTGTGCAATATACAACGTGGGCTGCGCAATATACTACGTGGGCTGCACAATATATAACGTGGGCTGCGCAATATATAACGTGGGCTGCGCAATACACTACGTGGGCTGCGCAATGTACTACGTGGGCTGCGCAATGTACTACGTGGGCTGCGCAATATACTACGTGGGCTGCGCAATATACTACGTGGAATGCGCAATGTACTATGTGGGCTGCGCAATATAATACGTGGGCTGCTCAATGTACTACGTGGGCTGCGCAATGTACTGCGTTGGCTGCGAAATGTACTGCATGGGCTGCGCAATGTACTGCATGGGCTGCGCAATATACTGCATGGGCTGCGCAATATACAACGTGGGCTGCGCAATATACTACGTGGCCTGTGCTATACACTACGCATACATATTCTAGAATACCCGATGCGTTAGAATCGGGCCACCATCTAGTGTGTATATATATATATATATATATATATATATATATATATATATATATATATATATATATTACATACATACATACACACACACACAGTACAGAGCAAAAGTTTGGACACACCTCATTTAAAGATTTTTCTGTATTTTCATGACTATGAAAATTGTAAATTCACACTGAAGGCATCAAAACTATGGATTAACATATGTGGAATTATATACTTAACAAAAAAGTGAAACTGAAAATGTGTCTTATTTTCTAGGTTCTTCAAAGTAGCCACCTTTTGCTTTGATGACTGCTTTGCACACTCTTAGCATTCTCTTGATGAGCTTCAAGAGGTAGTCACCGGAAATGGTTTTCACTTCACTGGTGTGCCCTGTCAGTTCTAATAAGTGGGATTTCTTGCCTTATAAATGGGGTTGGGACCATCAGTTGTGTTGTGCAGAAGTCTGGTGGAAACACAGCTGATAGTCCTACTGAATAGACTATTAGAATTTGTATTATGGCAAGAAAAAAGCAGCTAAGTAAAGAAAAGAAAGTGGCCATCCTTACTTTAAGAAATGAAGGTCAGTCAGTCCGAAAAATTGGGAGAACTTTGAAAGTGTCCCCAAGTGCAGTTGCAAAAACCATCAAGTGCTACAAAGAAACTGGCTCACATGAGGACCGCCCCAGGAAAGGAAGACCAAGAGTCACCTCTGCTTCTGAGGATAAGTTTATCTGAGTCACCAGCCTCAGAAATCGCAGGTTAACAGCATCTCAGATTTGAGACCAGGTCAATGCCACAGAGTTCTAGCAGCAGACACATCTCTACAACAACTGTTAAGAGGAGATTTTGTGCAGCAGGCCTTCATGGTAAAATAGCTGCTAGGAAACCACTGCTAAGGACAGGCAACAAGCAGAAGAGACTTGTTTGGGCTAAAGAACACAAGGAATGAACATTAGACCAGTGGAAATCATTGCTTTGGTCTGATGAGTCCAAATTTGAGATCTTTGGTTCCAACCACCATGTCTTTGTGCGACGCAGAAAAGGTGAACGGATGGGACTCTGCATGCCTGGTTCCCACCATGAAGCATGGAGGTGTGATGGTGTGGGGGTGCTTTGCTGGTGACACTGTTGGGGATTTATTCAAAATTGAAGGCAGAGTGAACTAGCATGGCTACCACAGCATCTTGCAGCGGCATGCTATTCCATCTGGTTTGCGTTTAATTGGACCATCATTTATTTTTCAACAGGACAATGACTCCAAACACACCTCCAGGCCGAGTAAGGGCTATTTGACCAAGAAGGAGAGTGATGGGGTGCTACGCCAGATGACCTGACTTCCACAGTCACCAGACCTGAACCCAATCGAGATGGTTTGTGGTGAGCTGGACCGCAGAGTGAAGGCAAAAGGGCCAATAAGTGCTAAGCAGCTCTGGGAACTCCTTCAAGATTGTTGGAAGACCATTCCCGCTGACTACCTCTTGAAGATCAAGAGAATGCCAAGAGTGTGCAAAGCAGTCATCAAAGCAAAAGGTGGTTACTTTGAAGAACCTAGAATATAAGACATTTTCAGTTTCACACTTTTTTGTTAAGTATATAATTCCAAGTATTAATTCATAGTTTTGATGCCTTCAGTGTGAATTTACAATTTTCATAGTCATGAAAATACAGAAAAATCTTTAAATGAGATGGTGTGTCCAAAATTTTGCTCTGTACTGTATATATCTATATATAATATATATGGCTCAAAAAGTAAAGGGAACACTAAAATACCACATTCCAGATATTACTGAAGTATTCCAGTAGCATATCTTTATTCATTACATAGTAGAATGCGTTGAGAACAATAAAACATACAAATGAGTAATGCAAATCAAAATTAATATTCCATGGAGGTCCGGGTTTGGAATGATACTCAAAATAAGTGGAAAATCAAATTACAGGCTGCTCCAACTTCAGTGGAAATGCCTCAAGACAAGGAAATGATGCTCAGTAGTGTATGTGGCCTCCACGTTCCTGTGTGACCTCCTTACAGCACCTGGGCATGGTCCTGATGAAGCGGTGGATGTTCTGTTCTCCTGAGTGATCTCCTCTCAGACCAGGATTAAAGCATCAGTCAACTCCTGGACAGTCTCTGGTTCAACGTGGTGTTGGTGGATGAAGCAAGACATGATGTCCCAGATGTGCTCGATTGGATTCATGTCTGGTGAATGGGCAGGCCAGTCCACAGCATCAAAGTCTTCATTATGCAGGAACTGCTGACACACTTCAGCCACATGAGGCTTAGCATTGTCATGCATCAGAAGCAACCCAGGGCCCAGTGCACCTGCATATATTCTTACAATGGGTCTCAGGATCTCATTCCGGTACCTAATGGCAGGCAAGGTACCTCTGGCTAGGCTAGCATATGGAGGCCTGTGTGGCCCTAAAAAAAATGCCTCTCCACACCATTAGTGACCCACTGCCAAACCAGTCATGCTGGAGCATGTTGAAGGCAGCATAACATTCTCCAAGGCATCTCCAGACTCTGTCAAGTCTGTCACTTGTGCTCAGCGTTTACCTGCTCTCATCTGTGAAGAGCACAGGACTCCAATGTCGAATCTGCTGATCTTGGTGTTCTCTGGAAAATGCCAATCTCCCTGCAGAGTGTGGAGCTGTAAGCACAACACCCACTTGAGGACGTCGGGCCCTCATATTACCCTCAAGGAGTCTGACAGTTTGAGCAGACACATGGATGTTAGTGGCCTGCTGGAGGTCATTTGCAGGGCTCTGGCACTGCTCCTCCTTGCACAAAGGAGGTAGTGGTCCTGCTGCTGGGTTGTTGCCCTCCTACAGGCCCTTCCCTGTCTCTTGGTGTACTGGCACCTGGTATCTGCTCCATGCTCTGGACACTGTGCTGAGACTCAGCTACCCTTCTTGCCACAGCTTGCATTGATGTGCCATCCTGGATGAGTTGCACTACCTGAGAAACTTCTCTGGGTTGTAGATACAGCCTCATGCTACTATACCTCTTGGGATGAGAACCATAGAATGAAAAAGTGACCAAAACAGCCAAAAAGGATTAGAACAGAAAAATGGTCTATGGTCACAATCTGCAGAACCACTCGTTTATAGTGGTTGTCATACTAATTGCCTATAATTTCTACCTGTTGTCTGAAAACAACATCTAAAAAAAACACGTTGGACCACTGAGAAACAGTCCAGTTCTTTTTCTCCTTGGCCCAGGTAAGACTCTTTTGGCGTTGTCTATTGGTCATGAGTGGCTTGACACAAGAATGCAACACTTGTAGTCCTGGATACTCTGTGTGTGGTGGCTCTTGAAGCAATGATTCCAGCAGCAGTCCACTCCTTGTGAATCTCCCCCTAATTTTTGAATGGCCTTTTCTTAACAGTCCTTTCAAAACTGTGGTTATCCCGGTTGCCTGTGCACCTTTTTCTACCACACTTTTTCCTTCCACTCAACTTTCCATTAATATGTTTGGATACAGCACTCTGAACAGCCAGCTTCTTTAGCAATGACCTTTTGTGGTGGCTTACCCTCCTTGAGGAGTGTGTCAATGACTGCCTTCTGGACATCTGTCAAGTCAGCAGTCTTCCCCATGATTGTGGAGCTTACTGAAAGAGACTAAGGGACCTTTTTAAATGCTTAGGAAACATTTGCATGTGTTTTTTGTTAATTATTCTTATTTACTGAGATAATGACTTTTGGATTTTCATTGGCTGTAAGCCATAACCATCAACATTAACAGAAATAAATACTTGCAATAGATTTTGTGAGAAGCACCTGCATATTTATAGTTAGAAATTAAGCATTACAGAAGTGACTCAGTGCTAAATTAAAAACTTTAAAAAAATTCCTTGTTTTAGTTATATAGATAATGCCATTTTTACATACTCGAGGTACCTATTTATACAAAACAACAGGAAGTGTAGTAATTTTAGTTGCAACCACTGAATTTACATCTCAGGAGCTATAGTGAAATCTGTTGGTTATGCAAAGAGTTCATTCATATGCAATTCTAGCAGTGAAAAGGTTGGCTGGCACTTAAAGGGAACTTGTCAGTGAGATCATCCCACCCAAAATGCATATATGGGCATGCAGATCTTTGAAAGCCAATTCTGCATATCTACCTTTTTATGTTTTTTATATTTTACATTTCCATGAAATCAGCATTGTATTTCATATGCAAATGAGGTGTTAAGTGCTCTGAAGGTGACAGAGCACTATCTGAACCTCTGTCTCTTAATGTTGTTTCCTCACCCAGCATCAGCCTCTGTAGCTTGGGAGACTAAAGGTACCGTTACACTAAGCGACGCTCCAGAGATACAGACAACGATCCGACCTAAACTAGATCGCTGGAGCGTCGCTGTTAGGTCGCTGTAGAGACGTCAAACACAGCAACTCCAGAACGATGCAGGAGCGATCCAGTGACGTAACGGCGACTCACTTATTGTTCACGCTCCATGTAAAAACATTGCAGGCATCGTTGCTTTTGCTGTCAAACATGACGATATACGCCGATCTAGTGACCAAATAAAGTTCCAGACTTCTAGCTCCGACCAGCGATATAACAGCAGGATCCAGATCGCTGCTGCGTGTCAAACACAACGAGATCGCTATCCAGGACGCTGCAACGTCACGGATCGTTGTCGTTCTCGTTGCAAAGTTGTTTAGTGTGAAGGTACCTTAAGGAGCAGTGCTCGGTCATGCCCAGAGCACATAATGCCTAAGTTGCGTATGAATTGAAACACTCATTTCTTGGGCATGCACCAACTGATAGAAGATATAAAGATGTCAATGGATTAAGCTTTCAAAGCCCTGCATGACTATTTGGTTTGGGGTGAGGGGGGTGGGATCTTACTGACATATTTTCTTTCAATGCTTTTTCCCCAGGTCACCACCCATAGGTCTCTGTACTTTTTGCTCCTATTCTGTTTGTGGAAATAACTCTGTGTGGAAACTTCCTGAAGAAGAAGCCATGAGCTTCGAAACGCATTGAATAAACCACCCGAACACCTTATAACTATATCTGGATCCATTATTTGTCGCAGCAGCGCAGATTTTATCCACATTCATCTATTATAACGTCTCTAAGAGGTCGCAGCGCCGACCTGTGCATCTGCAGCAGCTGACAAACTACACGCCTTTACTGTGTACCACCAGGTGAGCAGCTCTCTCATAATTGATTAGAAGCAATCCTGAGGATAAGACCCTATTTGCGCTTTTTTTGTCTCCTACTTTTCTATACTAGTTTGTGGAAATAAGACTGATCGTGCAGTCACACTAGGGTATAAATAATCAGTCACATGTTGATCCAGAAAACTAGGACGAGTGTCATGAGAGTGTCATGGGAACAGAATGCGATTTTTCTCACATAGCGTCCATATGATATCAGTATGACATGCATATGCAATGCGTTTTTAAGATCAGCTTTTACATACAGTAGTTCTCAGTCACTTAAAGCTAATTTTCAAACTAATAAAGCAATCTTATACAGATAAGAATAGATTGATTAAACAGATGTCCTGTAGATATTTAATGCCATAAGCCCACTACATATAATAATCCAGCACCCTTTAGTGCCTTTCATGTGGCACTAAAGGGTGTTTACCCTTATTTAACCTATTAAGTAAATTTTAAAAATGGTGTGGGGGTCTTTAAAAAAAAAAAAAAAGCAGACAGCTGTGAGCTGGTGTTATTATTCTAGGAAGAAGCCAATAACCATGGAGCTTCCCAGCCTATTAATATCAGCTCACAGCTGTCTGCTTTCACTCATCTGGTTATTAAAAAAGTAGGAGGACCCAAAGCCATTTGGTACATTTTTTATTTACTAGGTTAAATACAAGTAAAGAAAACTACACACACAAAGCACTGATTATATGTATCTCACTGACATTTCTATCTATTCTATTATTATGGTTCTGGCTGTGATTTTACTGTACTTGGCTGATGAAATGTCAGGTTTCCTTTGAGATGTGGGTGTAAAGAATCAGATGGCACAAAAATGGTCTGTGTGACATGCAATTTTTGAGGATCAATAAGGTATAATTTATTTTACATTAGTTTTTTATTTAATTTTGAAGAATTTGGTTAACCCATTTAATATAATTTTCAAACTTTTTTTAAAAAAACTTCAGTTTGACATACATATGGCTACAAGGAGACACATGTTCCCCTTACAAATCTTTGCTTTTGTGATCCCCTGGCCTTTTTTTCACTCTGTCACAGTGAATAAGCTGCTGTATTTTACACGATTGTGAAAGCTTTTACACAAAAATGTGGTATAAAAGCTTTGAAAAGTCACACAGTTTAGCACAACTCAGAGTTGCACCAAAATTTTTTTACTTTTACCAGTATTACACCAATTTCTTCCAGCTCCACTAAAATGAGCAGAGCTTGGGCAAGTGACTAGAGACCTGAGGGGTCGTGATGTCACAGATTTATCTAATTCATCATGAATTGTCCTGTTCCTACCTGGAGTGAGATTTCTAACATGGTGCATGCCACTTGTCTGATGCCCCAAATTAATCAAGAAGAATGCACCTCTTCATGAATCAGGAGCGCCTGACTCCACCACATCCCCTCATCAAGTCTGACAAGAAAAATGTCTGGTCTTAATGAATCGGTGCCTATGTGTTGGCAGTTTCAGGCAGAGACTTTCTAGAACAATAGTTTACTCCAACCCTACAACTACAGACAGCATTTGAGACCTCATACTGTACATGTAAAGGATCAACAACTAGCCATAAGTTTGGTTGTGATCAGTAGTCAGGGAGATAATCAAAGATCATTTTAACCCATTCTCGACCAGGCTGTATCACCTTTTTTTGGTTTTGCTTTCATATCACCTAATTCACAGAGCCTTAACTTTATTTTTCCTTTCACATAGCTGTATGAGGTCTTAGGGTATGTTTCCATGTTAAGGATTCGTTCAGGATTTGCTGTGGATTGGATGCTGCGTACATCCACAGCTTCCAAATGTTACAGCACAGTGGAGTGGATTTTATGAAATCCCATCTCCACTATGCGTGCAGGGCGGCATCCAGCGCCTCTGCGTAACCGAACATGCAGCTCGTCTTTCTAGACCGCATGTCTACACTGTGTTCCAAATTATTATGCAAATAATATTTCCTCCTATTTTCTCTAAATTACCTATCTGAATTGCAGTCATTGTTATTTTCCAGTCATCTACTATTATAGTATAATTGCAATGTTTTGGAAAAAAACTGCCTATGAAAACAGTATCTTTCAAAAATAAATAAACACTCAAAATGCATGTTCCAAATTATTATGCACAGCAGAGTTTTCAACCTTTTTTTTTTTATTTTGAACCAAAAAATGGTCAATTGTGAAGTTATAAGCATTATCAGCTTATTACAAAATGAAATCAAACAGTTTTCAAGTGAAAACTTTATTCTAGGTGATGTTACATTTGCACGTAGGACCCCTTGTTCAAAAGAAGCTTCTGAACTCTCTCGTCCATTGAATTTGTCAGTTTTTGGATGGTTTCTGCTTCAATTGCTTTGCATGGGGACAGAATACCCTCCCAGAGCTGTTGCTTAGATGTGAACTGCCTCCCGCCATCATAGACACTCCTTTTGATGATGCTCCAGAGGTTCTCAATGGGGTTGAGGTTAGGGGAAGATGGTGGCCACACCATAAGTTTGTCCTCTTTTATGCCCATAGCAGCCAGAGATGCAGATGTGTTTTTTGCAGCATGAGACGGTGCATTATCATGCATGAAAATGATCTTGCTGCAGAAAGCACGGTTCTTCCTCTTGAACCATGGCAGGAAGTGTTGTTTTAGAAACTCCACATAGATTATGTAGTTCATCTTTACCCCTTCAGGGATCATAAAGGGGCCGACAATCTCTCTCCCCATGATTCCAGCCCAAAACATTACTCCACCTCCTCCTTGTTGGCGCCTTAGCCGTGTTTTCATGGGGTGTCCATCCTCCACTCCATCCATCTGGACCATCGAGCGTTGCACGGCACTCATCGGTGAACAAAACCGTTTGGAAATCAGTCTTCATGTATCGTTTGGCCCACTGGAGCCGTTTCTGCTTGTTGCAGTGGATAGAGGTGGTCAACAGGATGGCTGACGCACAGCTGCAAACCTCTGAAGGACCCTGCATCTTGTTGTTCTGGGGACGTTGGAGGCACCAGCTGCTTCAAAAACTTGTCTGCTGCTATGACAAGGCATTTTTGCAGCTGCTCTTTTAACCTTACGCAATTGCCTGTTGGAAAGAGTCCTCAATTTTTCTGTATCAGCACGCACACGTGTGTGCTGGGAATCAGCTACATACTTCTTGATTGTGCGATGATCACGATGAAGTGTCTTGGCAATGTTGATTCTAGTCATGCCTTGACCTAAATACTTCACAATTTGTTGCTTCTCAGCAGCCGACACATCCTTTTTCTTTCCCATTTTGGCAAAAAATGTAGGCTGCTTACTAATGTGGAACAGCCTTCTTAAGTAGTTTTGCCTTTATTTGGACACACCTGCCAAACTAATTTGCACAGGTATCTGCAATTGCTTTCAGTGATATAAAGAGCCCTGACACACATCACCATCAATGAGTTTAAATGACAAACAAAAAAATTCTAACCTTATCACTCCTAAACTCTATGTGCATAATAATTTGGAACACAGTGTATTTATCTTGTGGAGACGCTCCGTCTCCGGAAGATAAACAACCCAGTCTATGAATACGATGCAGTGATTCTGGATGTGTTCAACACATCCACAATCATCGAGGGTACAACAGGGGGCAGCACTTTGGGTGCAGCAGGGTATCCGCTGCGTCCAAAGTGCAGAGATTACGCCCTGTGGAAACATAGCCTTATATTTTCTGAGACAAATTGTAGTGTTTACCAATGGAAAAAAAATAAGATCAGTGAAATTGTGCAAAAAAAAACAAAACACAATTCTGCAATAGTTTTTGGGTTTAGTTTTTATGGCATTCATTGTGTGGTAAAAAATAACCTGGTAGTAGGATTTTCCAGGTCAATAAAAAAGAAAAAACACTTAAAAATTTTTTTTGCTTGTGTTGCTATTTTCTGTGACAAGTAACATTTTAATTTTTAAATTAAGTTAATCGAGCTGTGTAAGGAGATTGTTGTTAGCATGGTGAGGGGAGACTTTATTTTTTAGTTTTTGTGGTGACCAAAAAAAATTAATTCTGGCACTTTGATTTTCTTTTCATGAAGTCATTTATCGTTCAGGTTAAATAATATTATATTTTAATAGTTCAAACGTTTACAGATGTGGAGATACCAAATGTTTTTTTTTTTAATTTCTTTACTTTTATCATTTTCAGCAGACCCTCAAATGTAATAACATCCCCTTGGCACCTCTCAATCATGTCAAAATTCACCCCGCCACCCGGGCTGTAGATTGACAGCAGCATTTAAGGAGTTAAAAGCAGCGGACGGAGCTCAGCTCCACGCGCTACTAGAGACAGATGAATTCTACAGCTATTACTTGCCAGCAAAAATGCAGGCTCAGCTTCTGAGCGTGCTCCAAAGACAGGGAGCTGACATATGATGCCAGATGTCAGAAGGAGTTAAATTATAGTCATAATTAAATGATGATTCTCATGGTGATCAAAGTGGGTCACCAAATTTTAAGATACAAAGTGCATACATTTTTTGTAGATATCTTAGACCTGACATGGTTGGTGTACTTACTTTAAAAACCCATGATAAAATGGCTATATTATCCTTTTTGCTGGGCATATTCAAATGATGAAGAATGAAGTCTTGTGTGCATAAGTAATGCTTACTTCAGCAGCTTGCTGATTAAAGCATACTTCTTTCCCAGTGCCCTATTCTTCATGTTCACCAATTGTGAGGTTTATTTTGTTGGATCGCACTCAGGCTGCAAATACGCTGGTTTGCCTACAATATGCTTTTGATGAGTTTTGTATGCAGCGCATTTTTGCTGCTCAAAAAATGCAGCATCTTAAAGCTCAGGCAAAATGGATGAGATTTATAGCAATCTCATGCCCACAGTGGGCTTTTTTTATCAGCTTAAACCGACCTGTGGTGAGACTTTCAACTCTGCAACACATACATTTCTCTTTTGAGTTTTATGTTGATTTTCCTGGTAAAATTGCATTAGATGCAGAAAATGGACAGGTTAAAAATGCACATGCAGTTTTAATGAAATTACACAGCAGAAACGCAGTAAAAACACATGTTATCCATACATGACTGTATTAGTCAAGTTTAATCAAAGTCAAATAACAGGAAGTATCCAGAAAAGCAGCTTTACTTAAAACATATATCAAAGGCGAAAAACAATGTAGCGTCAAAAAAGCTCTAAAAATGCATGTTAAAAAAACGAACTCATAAGTAACCAAATTTACATAACAGGTGCAGAAATGCTGAAGAAAATCTGCAACATCAAAAAGTCTCAACAACCTAAAACCCAACACGTGTGATAAATACGGTAGGGCAAATGAAGCGAGCCAACAAAATAAAATAATTTTATTGAAATATATCAAAACATACTATTTTAAAAGCAGAAAATACATAAAAGGGACGCTGAGCAAATGGAGAGTAGATAATACACTTGAAAAAATGGGGTAGAATAACAGCTCAATGACCCCCCAAAATATAATGACAAAACTCCCTACATAGTGCAGTACATAAGTATAAATACAAGAAAAAACATCCAAATAGTGGTGGTAGTCTCAGTGGGGGATAAGGAAGGGTTAAAGGATATCAAAATACACTATATATCCCATGGTGCAGTTAGCAATAAATAAACCCTAAAAATGAAGTGCACCTTTGCTCTATTAATTCTCTGTAGGACTGCTGAAGATGCCCCAGTGCAGACCTTGGATATCCTCGACAGTGCCCTATAGAATAAATGGAATGAAGGTGTGCATACTGAACCTACACTTCATTCAGATAGGGCTGTTCAGAGCCTAGCGATGGGGGCTAATGTATCACCTTGGTACACACCCGTTAAAGGAAAAACCATAAGAATGGGTTTCCTACTTTAACATTAGAGAAGCTATGTGCTTTCCGTTACTACAGATTTCCTGACATTGCAGCACCAAATGAGTGCCATCTCTGGGACTTCTTGGTCAGTAATTGAGTCCGCCACATTTTACCTCTATCTGGATCAGTAGGCGGGACTCACAGCCAAGCCCCTCCCACAGAGGTCACAATTAAAATCCGGCAGTTAGAAGTGCTGCTCCACAGAGCCCAACAGACATAAAGCTGAGGTATACATCTTGGCCCTAATAATATCCCGCAGAAATGTCATGTCTGAGCATACTTCCTGCACTGAGCCCCGTAGTACACACCAGCACCGCTCTGTTGCTATGCCAACAAATGGATTTGCTTCGTCCTTGTAAACAGCGGGGGGGGGGGGGGGGGGGGCTCTCTGAAACAGCACGAATCAGGGAAATAAAACTTTGCGAGTATGTAATGCTCCACGTAAAGTGTGTCTCCCCTCCACGTAAAGTGTGTCTCCTAGATTTTGGCTGGAATGACCTTTTAATGTTAAACATTTTTCTAAAACAAAATGTAAGAAAAAAGGAAAAAAAAATTTAACCAAAAATATTCCTGTCTTTACAGTGACCACTCTGTATTCACGATAAGTATGGCTTCCGTTTACCCTGGCATCAGGATTTCCCTTTTTACAGGAGCCATGAAGGATATGACGGAGCAGTTTTGATGTGAAACAATCAGTAATGACCTTTCTTCCTCCACTGACTTGCATTAGTTCCATCAGTTATCTCTGCTGAATACAATCCTGCAGTAAGCTAAGGCTACTTTCACACATCATTTTTTTTGTTTCAGGAACAATCTGGGCAATTTTTGAAAAAATAGATCTGTCGCAAATAGTGGAAAACTGATGCAACAGATCGATTTTTCTGCTGGACCCATTTTTCTTTTAACCCGGGGGGGAGGAGAGAGAGAGATTGTGCATGATTGTATGCAGAATGCATGGAAAACCGGATTCGGATTCGTCATTTCACATGTCAGTTTCATCCGTTTATCACTAGAAACGTCGCTGGGCATTTTTTCGCCGGACAGAAAAAAAGTTCCTATGAACATTTTCTCTGGCCGCCGGAAAACTAATTCTAGACGGATCCGGCAAAAAACGGATGAAACGTGAGGCCATCAGGCACAATCCGGCACTAATACAACTCTATGAGAAAAAAAAGAGATCCGGCGGAAAAAAAAATGATTCATTTTTTTCAAAACTCGCTGGATTGCGTCACGCTCATGCCCTGACTGGTGGGCATGAGCTCGGGGGGTTTGTGGCCCCACTGTGCCACAAACCAGACTACCCTGGAAGTTGCTATGACAGCTGCCTGGGTTTTCACTGGAGCCTCTGATGGTGAGGTCAGGCTTGTGCAGCAGGCAGCTGCCAGGAGCTACTCCAGGGCGGTGTCTGGCTGTGGCTGCTGATCCCACTTGGGAGACAGGAACACCAGGATTAGTGCGGGCATCAGGCAGGACTGGCAGAACAGCACGGCTGAAACTCAGACAAGTAGGCTGGCACGGCTGAGACACAGGGCTGGCAGAGACACGGCAGAGAACACAGGGCTGGCAGGCATGGCAGAGAACACAGGGCTAGCAGGCACAGCAGAGAACACAGGGCTGGTTGATGTGGTGTATGAAGGAACAGGTAGGGACCTGTTCACACTGGAGGTGCAGGAACGGCAAGATTGCCTTGCGCAGGCATGTACTACGGAGGACACAGCATGAACTTCAATCCAATATTGCGGCCAGCATGCAGCCAGCAGGTTAGGAAAGGGTGAATCAAACACCCGAAAACCCCGCCCATATGACCGCAAAAGTGTCCCGCCAAATTCAGGTGACAGGTTCCCTTTAACTATTGCACTCTCTGCCATGCACAAGTCAACAAGCTTCATGGAAATCAGCTGCACAATATGAAAGATAAAAGCTCTCATTGCAGGAAAATGACAGCAGATAGAAAATACAAGCCAATTGCAAACTTGCTTATGGTCATGCTGTCTGACTAAAGTATTTAGTAACTTTAAGAATACCCCTTAAAATCATTTAGTGTTAATGCCTAACCAATACTGGGTACAAAAAAACCTAACTATTCTTAGTAGCTATTCTACTGCCATTTAGTAATGTGCCCTTCAAACATCAATTGTTATAAATTATGTACTTCAATTTAAGAGATAAATATGGTAACCACATGACAAATATGCAGTTACTGTATGTTTACTTTTGGAAAATTTGTTTTCAACTTGACCACTTAAGGAGCGATTTTCTATTTTTGCACTTTTTTTCCCCTCCCCTTCCAAGAGCTGTACCATTCTTACTTTCCCACTAACAAAGCCATAGGAAGGGCTTGTTTTGTGTGGGACTAGTTGTACTTTTGGATAACATCATCCATTTTATCATACGCTCCACTAGAAACTGGTAAAAGAATTCCAAGTGAAGGAAAATTGTGAGAAAAGAAAAACGCAATTGCACAATATTTTTTTGCGCTTATTCTCCAGTAAAAATTGGCCTGGAAATATGACTGTCCAGTTCAGTATGACTACGACGATACCAAACGTTCATATTTTTTTCTTTTTAAGTGATGAAAAAAAAATTTAGAAATCTGTAAAAAAGAAATTTGCTCGAGTTGACAATTTCTAAAATCCATAACATTTGTATGTTTCAGTCAGTGGAGATCTTTGAGGGCTTATTATTAGCATAATGACCTGAAGTTTTTATTATTATTATTTTGTGGCAGATATGATGCTTTGATCGCTTTTTATTACATATTTTTTGTGGAATTGCAGCAACCAAAAGTCTGCAAATTACATTTTTTTTTTCTGTTAAAAGTTTTTCCAGATTGGGATAATTAATTTTATATTAGATAGATCAGACTTTTCTGTACATGTTGCGAACAAATGTGTATTTTTATATCTTGTTTTACATTTCTTTATTGTTTATTTTGTTAGCAGAGAAAAAGAGGGGATGATTCTAATTTTTATAACTTATTTTTTATAAACTTTTTTCTTTACATTATTTGTTATTGGGATTGTCTGACTGCTTCTACTATACACAATTCCATAGTACAGTTGTATAGAGTAAAAAATCACTGTTTTCCATCACGCCCAGCCACAGCTAGACATTACAGAAGTGATCACATAACAGGCACAGACAGGGGTGTTCAGTCAACCCTCGGCTGTCATAGCAATCCATTGTCTCTATGCAATAACTTACATTGTGGACAGCAGTGTACACCGCCTTCGTACCTTAGCAACCCTTGAATCTCCAGTATTAGATTAGATATACAGGGTAGACAGCAATGTGAGCAGTCTCTTCTTACCTCAGCACTGCTGGTATTTCCAGTATTAGATTAGACAGGGTGGACAGCAGTTTGAGCAGCCTCCTCTTACCTCAGCACTGCTGGTATTTCCAGTATTAGATCAGATAGGCAGGGTGGACAGCCTCCTCTTACCTCAGCACTCCTGGTATTTCCAGTATTAGATTAGATATACAGGGTGGACAGCAGTGTGAGCAGCCTCCTCTTACCTCAGCACTCCTGGTATTTCCAGTATTAGATTAGATAGACAGGATGGACAGCAGTGTGAGCAGCCTCCTCTTACCTCAGCACTCCGAGTATTTCAAGTATTAGATCAGATAGGCAGGGTGGACAGCAGCATGAGCAGTCTCTTCTTACCTCAGCACCACTGGTTTCTCCAGTATTAGATCAAATTATCCAATAAGAACACACGTTCCTACACATCGAGCTAATACTGCACAAGATCACCAGCTTTTGTCCTAAGGGTGATTTCACATTGTGCTCCGCCACCTGTTCAGTGACCCAGTCAGGGCTTACATCTGAACCCCTAGCAAAATGCGATTTGAATGTATGTGCCGACGGGGCCATAGACTATAATGGTGCTGACAGAGTGAGTGTGTGCTCTGCTGTGCATCATTTTTGAGTGTGCAGCACATTGCTGTATATCTGTTGGCGCACAGGTCCGAATCCCATTTATAAGGGCATTCAAATGTAAACCCTGACTGGGCCACTGAACGGGTGCCAGATCACAATGTGAAAGCAAGGCTTCTTTTACACTTACCGTGATTTTAGCGGCCCGTTTTTGCAGGCCTTTTTAGTGAGCCATATCGCCGTAATTTTCCCGGTCTGCTGCAAAAATCTTGTGAATCGCCGTTTTTCTGGATTATAATAGTAGGGAAAAAGTAGGGACAAAAAAAAGGAGTTCCACAATAACGGAATTCACAGTGCATTGCAAAAACAAGCTTCCGTTGGTTTTGCGGCCCCATTGAAAACAAGCCGTGAAATATATCGAGCAAGCTCGATATTTTTTCACGGCCGTAAATGTGACCCTCACGGCCTTACGGCGTACCTACGAATGTTTGCGGCCCCATAGAAATGAATTGGGGCCGCAAAAACGGGCCGAAAAAAACACGGCAAGTGTAAAACCAGCCTAAGACAAGTTTCTACCAGTATAAAATGATGGTGGTCAATTTCGAAGGTCTGTCCAAGCTGGGAAGAAAAGTTTGCATTCTTTCCATGTGACTACAGACTGTCGAATATTGACAGGGTGTGATGCAGGCACTTTCACGATTCACATGCAAGTGGGCAGTCCCGTGAGCACATGTATGTGATTTGTATACTTGTGGTCACCTGCAGACTATTATCACCCAGATTCTCTTCCTACCCTTGAGAGAAGCTGAACAGGACTAGTTGGGATATGATCACAAATATACAGATCACACACATTGTGGTCATGTGACCGCCCTCCCGCATGTGGAAGCGTGGAAGTGTGAGCGTCAATGATCCGGCAGTCTGTGGTCACACTGGATGACTGCACGCCACTCATTTCAGCCCCAACAGCCCCTTGAAAACATGGACTAGGTATGAGGGGACTACAAAGACTAGTCATGGAGGACGGCCCCGCTAGCCTCCTCCCACCCCGCTCACGACTGATGGGTTTCTTCCTACTTTTTCTTTATGTGGCAGTGTAGGGGGGTAAATAAAAAAGTCCAACTAGGGTGTATATGCATTACAGGGAGCGAAGTGTACTGCGCTGCACAATATGGCGGTGCTATTTAGAACACCTGTATTTTTTTTAATTGACAATTTCTGAGATCACATAAAAGTAATGGGCCATAAAAAAAAAATCACAAGTGACACAAGGACGCACTATATATATATATATATATATATATATATATATATATATGTATACAGTATATATACACGCACACGAGAGACTGAGGCGTGACACATTCTCTACAGCGATGCCCTTATAGGAAGCGCTACACCTTATGCTAGCTGGTGACCCCAATGTTGGTGAGCAGGCGTTTAGTAGGGCCACAGCAATACCTGGGGGCTTCCCACTACACAGCGCGGTGCCAGCAGCACAGCACGGTCTTCTCTGTGGCTCGTCCTGCCAGCTGCGAGGCCATGTGACGGGGCGGGGCCACCTACCTTGCTGCCCCTCAGCTCCCCTGCGCCCGTCGGCGCACACAACACTCGGCGCGGGATTGGCAGGCTGCAGAAATCGGCGGCTTGTTTACTGCCAATTGGCAGCGTTTTTTCAGGCAGTCATTTGCATAACGACGGCTCACGTGACGTTGGGTTTAGAAGTGGGAGGAGCGCTCGGCGTTCCAGTTTGAATGTCGGAGTCGGAGCTAGAGGCACCGAGGGAGAAGGAAGACTTGCGGGAAGGCGGCTCTGTGACCGTGCAGCGTCGAGACCGCTCCGTCCAGTTACCGCTCGCTCTCCCACAGGACTGAGCGCAGAACGTCTTCTGATTAAGGTAACCATGTTCGCTTTTCAGGTAGCCGTTTGTGACACGCTATGTCGCGATAGAAGAGCTCTGCTGTCGGGTTTTCTCGCAGGAACCCAAAATGGCGCCTTTGACTTGAAGAAAATGGTGCACAGCGCCCCCTCCCTTCACAGGAGGTGGGCGGAGCGTCCCTCGGATATCCTCGGACAGGCTGCGGCGCCGCTCAGTGTCGGTGCTGCCGGCGGTGCAGAGCTCCAGCGCCTTCTCCTCAGCCCGGAGCGCAGCGGCGACTGTCACTTGTGGCGGCGCCGCCTCATGGCTCTCACCTGCGCTCTAAAATCCGCCTGCGCTCTCCAAAATCCGCCGCCACTCTCCAGTAGGCTGAGTTATTTGTAATGTGTGTATGTAAAGATAGATTTATTTTATATTAGTAGTTAGATAATTTTATTTATATTTTACCTGAGAAACTAAACCTAACAAAGGTTTAGGAAATGACTGTTTTCCAGTGTTCCCATCCTGGTCCTTCCTGCTGCCGGGGTAATTCTGTGGAGCGCGTCGGTTCTTAATGCAAATGTCCCAAATTTGTGTATTCAAATTTTTTTTCTTTCATAAATACCATAATGCTTTAAGCCAGGCGTGTCCTCCGTGCCCAATGCTACCAATAAATCCAAATAATAAAGTGTAAAGTGTGAGCCCTTCGTAAAGAGCAGTGGCCGGCGCTGAGCGCTAGCGGGACTGTACCTGCGCGGGGGAGGGAGCCTCGGGCCGCTGCTCGGTGCCCGCTACTCGTGGTTTGGGGTTCCTGAACACTATCTCTTAATGAATAAATGTTATTTTAGTTGTTTGTTTCTTTTGAATATTCTCTAAGTTCCCGTTTTGGTGCTTCAGTATAATATCCATATAGCGCTCTATGTACCGGAGCACAAGAGAACAGAAATGGAGAATATCTTAAAACTGCTGACCAAAATAATTAACAGTTTCAGTACTGGGCATTTCTGAACTTTCTCTGATTCGATTCCAAAACGCGTGGTGGTGATGTTATAAATAAAGCTGTTCTTCGGTGTAAAATAACTTTTGACCATGAGATATATTTTAATGATTGTTTTTACCCATTTTATGTAGAGTTTTTTTGTTTCTTTCTTAGAGTATGTACAGTTTTCTAATTTCCAGCTTCAGAGCAGCTGACTTTTTCTAGACGAAGCTTCAGCAGTCTTTTTTCCGATGTGTCTTTGCCGTAATTTTTTGTGGTGGCTCTTCTGCTGGTATTTTTTCCTGTATCCTTTCAACTAAAGTAGTGCCCAATGAGTCCAGCATGCCACTACTTTTCACCTAGTTAAAGGGAATCTGTCAGTGGGATCATCCCTCCTAAGCCTTCTGCATAGACATGTAGGTCATAGGAAGCTGAATAAAATTATAACTTGATATCTGTGATCTGATGTCTTATTCCAAAAAAATCCATGTTTTTCTTATATGGAAATGACCTTTTCCCGGCTGAACCATAACTCTCCCTCCAGAGCTGATTTTACATGAAGGAGGAGTTACCAGTGTGATGGCCGCTCTCTGCTCTCCTGACCTCACTGCAGAGCTGTGTGTGGTTATACCTGACGGGTGCAGGTTCCTCTCAGCCTCCATCTCACAGACAGACAGGGCTGCAATATTGTTACAATGCAGCAGAGCTGTGAGAGCTGCAGCTGCTAACTTTGTTATAAAACATAGTTCAGTTCTGCTGTTCTGTTACATGTCTCAACTGCTAACACCTCGTTTTATTGAACGTCTGAGGCACATGCTCATGCAGATCAATGTCTGGCCCATAGTCTTTAACAGATCATTAACATGTTGCAAAACTTTTTGTAAATTCACGCAGGGTAAGATTGCGTATAAAGTATAGATTATAACAGATCATTAACATGTAAGAAAACATGGCTTTCTCAGAAATAAGAATCGGATCGCGGATATCAAAGTATCATTTTACTCAGCTTCCTATGACTTACATGGTCATGTAGACTGCTGAGGGAGGGTTGATCTAAAGGACAGATTTCCTTTATCTTTCCAAACCCTGAAGTGGTTAAAAGGAGTAGCAAAAGATTGTGTGCATAACAATGTTGTTTTATGTTAGTTTTTTTGCATGTGTGAAAAATAAGTTTGTGTGCACATACCCTTAAGCCCTATTCAGACGTCGGACTGGATTTCATCAGAATTCTATCAGTTTGGCCAGTCTTAGCGGTTGTTTTTTTCAGTATTGAGAAAAAAAGTTTCTCCCATCTATTAGCCAGTGAAAAACAGACAGCGTATGGATGGCATCAGTGTGCTGTCTGACTTTTTATTTATTTATTTTTTACATACACTAAAGATTTTGATCAGTTATCTTGCAGTATGTGTATGGAATGCCATACTTGACTCTCTAAGCATGATTATAGCTTCTGTTGACTTAGGACTAAATCGGCACCTGTACAGCGTTCTATTTTTTAATATTATTTTACACACACGGGCGCTCTCTTAATCATATATTTGTGCAAGTTTGGAAACTCATGGAATGTATCATCACCCATCCCCTGCAGACTGTGAGCCCTCGCGGGCAGGGTCCTCCCTCTTTATGTACCCGTATGCCTTGTTTTTTGCTCATGTTTAATGTATTTGTCTTTATTTGCCCCGTATTTCACATGTAAAGCGCCGTGGAATAAATGGCGCTATCAAAATCTATAATAATAATAAAATAATAACCCCACCCCATACGAAACTGTTCTATACCACTGGGATAGGAGCCTTGTCCTCCAAAAATCGATATAAAGAATGATACATGCTTTGCAAGGAGACTACAAAAGATTGGCTGTAAGAAGAATATTACAAGACTTTCCAATGCCAATTCAACATATTGGCCATGGGCACACTTGTGCAACCCTTACTAATTAGCCCAGTAGTCTGCTGATCACATGACTTTTTGTAAAACACTTACATGGTCAGTTCCGAAACCTTTTTTTGCCATGTCTGTTTTTTTTGGAAAGAGGTGATACTTGTTAAATTTTGCTCTGTAAATGTTGCAGATTTTATTCTTCACCAGTCTCTTGGTGACGGGTAATGTATAAATAAATGGAGACAAACACAATTATTCCTCTTCAAGAACTGTTCACCACAAATTCTTTCAAAACATGGAAAAACCATATGGGTCTGAAGGTTTTGCTACTGTACCGTCCTGTACGAACTGAAAGCGTTTACAAGGGAAGAAAGAAACAAGGACTCTACTCTTAAAAGACCAGATATGCATCTGCTGACTCATATAATTAGTACGCCACAGGTGGTGAGGCCATCATAAGTAGAAGAGACTCGTCCCTCACTGAACGGGCGGCTCAGTAGTTTTGGGGGTATTGGATCACGGCACTCCTAGTTTAGTAAGCTGACTGTGATTTCAAAACTGTTTTCTGAATTGGCAAAACCCAACTGGATCCTATCCCTTGGTACAACCAAATATTTAAATGCACTAATCTGGTCGCCTGACAGAATTTTACTACTTTAAATTGAAGAAGGAAGGAAACGTGAAATCCATGCATTTGTTCATGCCGTGAATGCACAACTTCTTGCTCTGTGGTCTGCGAAACCTCCAAACTGGTTGTGCATTTAAAGAGAACTGTCAATTGGTATTTGACCACTTATTCACCTGTATGTTATACAGCTGGGGTTTAGTGTTCCATATATGCCCATGTTAGAACTTTGTATTCTGCATTATGGCATAAAAGAGCTCTAGGGTAGGGTTACGTGGGGTGTCCCTGGGATTCTCGTCCATAAGCATGGTGGACTGTGCAGATGCAGTTAGGAGCTGGACACTTGCGTCATTGGATGCTGATGGCACAGTGGCCCAAAACCTACAGTGAAGTCCTGTGACCAGAACATAAGGGAGGAAACAATAGAATTGTTAAGGATACTAAATGTTACTTGCTCCAGTACTTAAGAGCTTAATTAAATGGTCCGCCCATCGTTCACCAAGTACACCTTTGTGCAGATGGCTAGACTATAGTTTTAAGTCTGTCCAATGGAAACCTAGAAGACAGAAACCAGAATCAGTTACTACAGGTATTGCTGGGAGTGGGTCAGGCTTTAAGTGCAATGGAAGAGTTGGGCTATGTGCACGTGTTGAGTATTTGCTGCACATTTTCTCCATAGGAAAAACACTACTTAAAATACGCATGTTCTTGGCACACTTTTACTTTTTTTTCCCCCATTCATTTTGAATGGGTCAAAATTGTTGCAAAATTGCTGAAAGAATTAACATGATGCAGACTTGAAAAAAAATATTTGGTTGTTCAAATTCAGAAGAAAAAGATAAGCAGCATGAAATCTCATTCACTTTGCGGCTACTGTAAAATGCTGCATTTGTTTTCCTCAGGGAAGGGTGGGGTGTGTGGTAGGAAGGCTGTTTGAACAAGCCCTTAAGCTAACAGTTTACACTGGGATTTTTAACAACTGCACGTTACAGGCAATTGGGACAATATTTTGTAAATATGTTGTAGAATCTGGAGAAAATGATGTAATGGCACCTGTACATTTGCTATAACTTTCTGTGGATAAGGTTGTACAAAGTGACCAAAATGCCGTGGCAGTCTGGTGACTGTTTAACAAATGATAATGTCTTTGTGAGGAGGAGCAATAACACATGGCCATTTCTATTGGCTGCACAGTTTTGAAGATGAAATAACTCTTCAACAACAGCAACAACTGAATTGTTTAACAATTAATTTGAAAACTACGTAAGCTTTTCAGCCTTACTCATATTGTTTTCATTAGGCCAGATTAACAGGAGTGTATTACAGCTAAAAATCCAGGCCTGATTGGTGCTTTTAGTTCATGTCGTTTGTCTTAGATTCCTATATGGGTGGTTTCACAAAGTTGTTTTTACTTTTGTCACTTGCTGTCGGATATTAGCTATAATTTGACTGGTAAGTATCAAACATTTCTTTACCCTTCTGCTTTGTGGGTCCTCTTAAATTTTTCGAAAGCACAACCTTCTATTGTGTTTTTTTTTTTTTTTTTTAACTTTTGGCACTTTCTTAGGGGTGACAAGTTTTGTTTTTTGCCAATGAATAATAAGATACTTTAAAAAAAAAAAAAATAATTCTAGATTTTTCAAATCTGCTTGTATGAAAGCAAAGGTTACAAAAATTTAATTATTTGTAATGTTCCTTTTTAAACATTTTCTCCTGTTTAATTTTTAACAACTAAAATATCGTCCGTGCACTTGTCCTGTGTAGCCCCTTATTGTACCGAATTTTGCGAATTAGATTACATTGCAACTTGCAGTTTGTAATCTCACAAAGCACTTTAGGATCCCATTGCTGTGACCTTGAAAGAAAACGGACTTGCTGCAGCCAGCCATGCCTCTTTATGCATGCAGTTAGATCTGCTGCAAGAACAGCACTGCAAGGGTGTCTGGGATCCTGGGAAGCCAAGCGCCTGCTAATGAAAAAACACTGGGGGAAGGGTGGCTGGAATGCAGGAGGTGGAGCTGTAATTTTCCAGTGAGTCACCTCACAAGGCACAAAAGAGCTGCTGTTCCAAGCACCAGATCCTCAGCCACAACCAGTAGAATTCAGCTGCAATAGATTTAGAGGCTTTTATTCATTTCCATAATCTGTCTTCTGCTGCAAGTTACATGACATCTGTTTTCCTACAAATCTTTCCCTAGATGTCAGAATTTCTTTTCTTCAGGTTGCCCATGCTACGCATACAAGAACATGCAAATTAAGTCATCAATCTTTTTGCTTTTTTTCCATTTTCTAAGTCAATAATTGTATATTGTTTTATAAATTTAGTGCAGCAAATGAAGAGTATTGGAAAAGTTGTCCATAGATGTGAAGATTTTGCACACAACAGGCAATTTTTTTTATTTGGTTTTCCAAATTATGTACAATTAATGCAAGGGTATGCAGCTGTTAGTCCCCTGCAAATTGTCAATTAAACCGCAATTGCCTACAGGGGTGTTACAGCCACTCTGTCTGGCCATACCCTAGAGGCATTAGAAACCTGAGGGCCTTTTACACGGGATGATTATCTAGAAAGTTTGCTCTCATCGGTGAGAATTTGCACATTTGTGGTTGATGGAATCTTTAATAATAGCGCGGTATCCCCATGTGTGAACAAGCATCTGCAAGTCATTAGCGGAGAAGATGGGAAGAAAAGCAATCGCAAAAAGATCGAAATTACTGACAACATTTTGGTTACATGGTATGTGCAGTGGATCACTGAAATGTTGATCACCATTTTTTTTATAAAAACTCAGGCTTTCTTTTTTTACATTAGTATTTGATTTTTTTTCACAAATGGCACCTTTTTCTTCCCAACATTTCTTAAACTTGAAAGTCCATACATGCATTTTCTTTTTTTTTTTTTTTGGATTTTAACTTGCAGGTTCAGAGAAGTCCAATATATAATTCACATACACTTGTTAACAATGATCAAATATATATATATATATATATATATATATATATATATATATATATATATATATATATATATATATATATATATATATATAATTTTTATTTTTTTTTTATTTTTTATTTTTACTTTTTTGCTATCAATTTGGTTGTCAAATCTCTTTAAAGGATTAGACAGAATTGAAGTTTTATTTTTCCAAAACTGCACGTTCCATACATTGCTGTTCACTACACCCCTCACTGCTCCAGCATCATCCATGTACATTCTCCTTGCAGGCAACAACCAAGTGCCACTTATATTACAGGCAGGATGCCATGTAATCTCAGTGGCATTTGTTCCTAGCATACTCTTTTGTTGTGACTCCATTACACATTACCGCACCTGGTGCAATGTGTAATTCTTTCAACCTCCTCTAAACATACTATTCACTATAGCACTACAATAAGAACATCAAATTCCAGCAAAGAAATGGTGCAGGGTAAGATTATCTTTATTACTGCCTTAAAAAAGTAAAAAATGCATAAGTGTGGGAACAAAAGACTAGGAGGTGGCCCGATCAGAGTAAGGAATAAATTAAATATATAATATGTACTAATTGTATAAGTGTCAGGCAACTGCTTGATCGCTTCAGCATTTTGGTAATGTAAGTTGTTTTTGTTTTGCTTTTTTATTTAAGCCATGAAAAGTTATATACCGTTACTACTTTCATTGTATATTTATATGTACCCTGACCACTTTTAGATTATATAGTTATACCTCCAATTGTTGAACTTATTGTATATGTAATTTGTTCCTTGCTCCGATCAGACCGCCTCCCATTCCTTCTTGTTCCTAGTATCTTTCTTGGTGTGCTTGTCTCCAGTGTCTGAATGTCATCAACAGCACAGCTCTTCATACTGTTCCCTCCACCTGCTGTTCCTTTTTGATGGTGCTGTAAACCGCCTTGTTCATTATTCCAGGACTTATGGTATCTGTGGAACTGAACCTGATTCCTGGCTTGATCTGGCTAGGTTTCATACTATGCCTGGTACTACTGGTTCTGATAATCAGGCCCTGGCTACTCTCCTGTCCTATAGCCACATTCTGCATGTTTTATGGCCATGATCTTGTTCCAACAGCCCGACCTCTGTTCAGTTCTGTTCCAAGCTCCATATCCTGTTTTAGTTCCTTTCCTGTCCTCTTTGCTGCATTCATCTACCAGCTGCTGACAGTTCTGTGGATTGTGATCAGAGTATCTCACTGTAACATGGTTCATAACCCCTTCTAAGGGTTAAGAGTAATGGGAGATCCGCTATGTTCCTTAGGCTAGCCAGCGCAAAACTGGTTGCAGCCCAAAGGATCTGTTATCCAGGTCACAAAGAAAATCACACCTCTGTTGTGGTGGTCCCATTTTTTTACCACTCAACAAGGGTTGTGGCCTATTTTGTTACCCCTTCCCCTCCTAAAGAGTAGGAGTTCAGGACATGACTGTCAGTGGAGTTAAGGATCCAATATATGTCCAATTTTTGGACTATCGATCCTTTTTAGTTCTCCAGGAGATAAGCTGCTATCTGACATGTCTGGTGGCAGCTCTCACTTACAGAACACAAGCGTTTGGTCGAACGATCACGGTGTATGTGAGAGCTAGCCGAGATGGCTGCTGGCTAAGCCATCGTTCATCCAACAGTCCATCTAATGTGTATGGCTTAGTCTACTGATGGCATGTTCACATGCAAATCTAAAGAGGTCCCAAATTTATCTAACCCGTGCTTTAATAAATTTGATACAAATATTATAAGACTGTATAAATTTGTATTATCTAAAACTTTTACTAAATCTACTCAATGGTTTCTCTCATGTGCAATAAACGCTCTTCCCACTAAAATCAATTAAAAATCGCCAGTAAATCTAAAACCTGGCAATGTCTTTGGCTCAGGTTGGGGAGGGAAACTTCAGTTTCTCAATTACGCTGGCTTTACATATATTTATTCTCGGTCACTTGAAAAAAAATCGTCCTTTTTATATACGGTGTGTGTGTGTGTGTGTGTGTGTGTGTGTGTGTGTGTGTGTATATATATATATATATATATATATATATATATATATATATAATTTTTACAGTATGCTGGATACATTTTTGGTCCGTGTCAGTTTTTACATTCCTTATTTTATCTGTTTTTCTCATGTAAAGAAGAAAAATAATCTTTGCTTCTCCTACCCATTAAATAGCAAAATACAGACCGCAAATGAATGACATCCATATGCAACAATTTTTTTTCCCAACTTGTCGTCAAAGTAGGACATGTATATCCAGGAAAAAACCAATCTGCTTACCAAAAATGGCATATGGAAAGACTCGTCCATTGTAATGGGTCTGTGATCTAGCTGCAAAAATAGCTGCGTGAAAGGGTCCTTTCATCTTTAGGAAAGTAGGATGATGTCTGATGGTGTTAGAATGAGCGCCTGAAGGACTAGCCCTCTTCTTGTCACCAACCCCCGCGTTGCAAATCACGTACCTGACATACAACTGTGTGTATTTCACATTCCCTACTCTGGGACCATTGGATACAAATATTTGGTGAGGTATGTGGATAGTGAAATCGAATGCCATCCAGAACTGTCAGAAAGTTGATTTATCTGGTAAGGGTATGTGCACACGTTGCGGATTCTCTGCGGATCCGCAACATTTTTTGAGGTGCAGAAACGCTGCAGATCCGCAATTGATTTACAGTACAATGTAAATCAATGAAAAAAAAAATGCTGTGCACACTTTGTGGAAAATCTGCTGCAGAAACGCTGCGGTTTAAAAGAAGTAGCATGTCATTTGCTTTTTGTGAATCTGCAGCGTTTTTGTACCCACTACATTATACAAAACCGCAGGGGTAAAAACCGCAGCAAAAACGCACAATAAAATGCTGCGGAACCGCACAAAAAACCGCAGGTGCGTTTTCTGCCAGGAGAGGCAGAATCCGCACCAGAAACTCCTAAGCCTAATCCGCAACGTGTGAACATAGCCTTAAAGTCTAGCAAGTTGTAAAAAAAAAAAGGGAATGTATTTAGTAATATATACTTTTTTTTTTTTTTTTTTTTTTCTAGTGGTATGTTTTAGAAGGAAATTTTCAATCAAATGTTTTCTTTAGTTCTTTTTGTTACTATTTTTTTTTTTTTGTTTTTAGTAAGAGGCCTTCTATGCATTCCCACATCAGCACTTGCTAATATGATTGCATGAGCTTTCTTGTGCTGCATGTTTACCCAAGTGCTACAATCCTCACAAAATCAGCATTTAATAAAGTGTAGGATTTCTTCTGTTTCTGGAATTTTCAGAATAGATCTGAATTTGCTTTTCAGGTTTGTTTGTTTTATTTTGTATATTCTCACAGGTCCTGTTTTTTATTTAGCTTTAGATTTTTATTGGCCAGTGTGAGGAACAGTGCTTACTCCTGCCTTGATCATGTCCTGTTTGTCTTTTTCTGCTAGAGATTAGTTTAGTCTGCTGGTGCTGCTGTGTGTGGTGTAGGAGGGGCCTCGCTGAACACATTTGCTGCAGTACTCTTAGTTGGCAAGCACAGAAAAGCAGTACAAAGAGTCCAGACCATAGTAACTACACGATCAGTCTCTCTTCTACAGCTTCTTCTTCTCTGCTATGTTTTTTCTTTTTGCTATTGGTTTTGCATTCTAGGTAGAAGGTTCTTGCATGGCAATGTGGATCAGTCTTTTTATTAATGTTAAATATAACATGACTGTATTTGTTTCTTGATATATATTTTTTGTAAGTTAAAGTGCAGTGTGTGTAGTACAGAGTACATGTGGGTTTGCATCTTGGCGGTGTGTCCAAAAAGTGAAGATTGCTTCGCGGGCATTGTTTTTCCAGGTAAGGCAGTTTATTTTGGTATTTTATTGTGAAATTGTGCAAGTACACATCTTTATGATAAAGTTGCTAAAGCTAATGACACTTTTTCTTAAAGCTGCAAGGTTGATGTCCAGACTGAGACTGAAGGTGATTAATGTATTTGGGGGAGTGGCAAACCTTTTGAATGAGGAGTAATTCTGCCAAAGCGCCACCCACAGGGGACCTGTGCTTCTGTGTGTATGAATAACTTAAATATATATACACTTAATTATTATAGAACATGTGTGTGTATATAGCATGTATGTGCTGTATTGGTAAAACTGCTAACATTAATTTGGCATCAGGTGGATTGATATCTTTGTAGTTACATGCAAACTGCCCTGTTTTTACCCCTTCATATTAAAGCTGTAAGACTTATGGTACAAAGAGTTATTGTTGCCTTAGTACCCTATTAACATGTTTTGGGCAAAGCATTTTCTAGTGTAGTGATTTAAGTAAAGTGTAATATTTGCAGTAATCAGGGCAATAACTTTCTATTTGTTTTCTCCTAATGTTTCTGTACTTACTATCTGTTGATGCTGCAGCACACTCTAGTGTTTATGTTCTGTATTGTTCCTTTCACTATTCTTTTCCTTGTTGGAATGGAAATGTAGGCTTATCTTCAAACTGATAACAATTTTTTTTCCTGGGTCTAATATCTTATGTTTTCACTTTTCTTTTTGTAAACAAAAGATGTTGTTTTTTTTTTTGTTGTGTTTTTTTGTTTTTTTCTCCCTTGCTCAGTTTGAATATTATTATTGGAACATAACCATACCTATTCTTTAAATAGATTCTTTTAAAGATTCACTCCATGCATGTTTATGCAACTAATATTAAAGTGATGAAATGTATTTAAAGGGAATGATGTTGATAGTAGATTTGATACCAAATTCCATATTTTTTAATATTCAAGCCACTGTTTAAGGCTACGTTCACATTTGCGTTGTGCGCCGCAGCGTCGGCGCCGCAGCGCACAACGCAAACAAAAACGCGGCAAAACGCACGCTAAAACGCTGCGTTTTTGCGCCGCATGCGTCCTTTTTGGCCGAAAGTTGGACGCAAAAAAAATGCAACTTGATGCGTTTCTTGCGTCCAACGCTTGCGGCCATGCGGCGCAAAACGCAGCACAACGCATGTCCATGCGCCCCCATGTTAAATATAGGGGTGCATGACGCATGCGGCGACGCTGTGGCGCCCGACGCTGCGGCGCTGACCGCAAATGTGAACGTAGCCTAACTCTTAAACTAGTGATGTCTGTATTAAGTTATGCCTCACTGCAATAATTTGGTCACTGAGGACATCATTGGGACGCTGGCTAATTGGTTTTTTAAGATTCGACCTATCAATGACCAAGGGTTGCATTTGCTTAACCTTTTTGAGATTCAGATTTCGGGGAGCAGGTGCTCCTTCCTTGCCTTCAAAAAAGGATGGATGGTATTGTACTGATGGCATTTACATTCATGATTATTTGCCAAAAACTGCAAGATTCTGGAAGCTCAATGCCTGATGCTTGCAATAGGCATTAGTATTTGGATTTCTAATCTT
The DNA here is from genome assembly GCF_051348905.1 of Ranitomeya variabilis. NCBI lineage: Eukaryota > Metazoa > Chordata > Amphibia > Anura > Dendrobatidae > Ranitomeya > Ranitomeya variabilis. The sequence goes on along the minus strand of NC_135239.1, from coordinate 146,899,865 downwards.
GTGGATAGTCAAAGATGAAATGAAAAGCAAGCTGATGAGGATGATTGCAGTCAGCAAAAGTCGGCTGTACATTTTTGCAAGCCATAAGAATAATTTCTATAGCACCAACATATCTTGCAGCACTTTATAATTTCGAGGGTATGTGTATAAGCAATATCATACATTACAGAGTAACACAATTTCCAGTTCATTAATAAACAAATGAGGTCCTGCTAGCGAGTTTAGTCTATAAGGAAATGGAGGTGGATCAAAATGTAAAATGTGCTTGATGTTTAGGGCCTGTGCACACGTTGCAGATTTATCGCAATACCTGAAGGGCTTCCTGATGATTGCAAAGAGAATGATAATCCTGAAGTTCATGCACATGTTGCTTATTTGTGACTTGCAGATCTAAATCTAAGCGGGGAAAATCTGCACCAAAAAAATGCATGTAAAAAACACACCTATTTTAATCTTCGTGTTTCTTGCTAAGAGATGTAGAATTTTCTGCAACAAATACCTAACATATTGTCCACATAACCTTATAGTCTAGCCATGTTTATATTATATGTATATACAAGTAGAGCTGCATGAAGCCATCATGATCCAGTCCAGTCTCTGTATATGTACAGATACAAAGTCCTACTGCGAGATCAATTAACCATCTCCCCTGACATTTGCTTTTAAAGTGTACCTGTCGCTTCATGTGAACTTGCAGAATGTCTCTGCCTGGACCTGCTTCCCTCCACCCACCCCCATAGACTCTCATAAACTGCAACTGCTATCTGTCTTCACTGAAGACAGATTTTTATTGTTGCATTGAGAAGGAAGATCAGTCCGGGAGGAGAGAGAATCATATATATTACAAAGTTTCTTATTCTCCTGTATACAATGAATTTATGAAAACATTTAACTGACAGTTCTGTTTAAAGGGAATCTGTCACCCATTTTTTTGTGATATAATGTAAAAATATCAATCAATTTAGTGTCACATACACATTATAGCAATAGTTTTGATACCCGCTGACTCCCCACCTTTGACACCTGCGGTGTATTTAAATCTCGGTCCGGTCTGGTCTGATGGGCGGGACTTATTCTATCTTGCCCCCCCCTCCTGTCTTGCTCTACACATTTCTTTCTGGTCATTTCTGCATTCATGTAGAGTTGCCGCGCGCGTGCATTGAAATGGCCTCGTGCGTGCCCAGTATGCTTTGCCCAACTGTGGGCAAAGCATTAAAATCAGTATTGCGCATGCGCCGGCATTTTTCATTACATTCTATGCCCTGGAAGTCTTGCGATGCAAATTGTGTGTTCCTGGACGCCGGAGTTTCAATTTCATAAGCTTTCGGTGTTATGTGCAAGGCTTTACAAAGGTTACCAGCATCCAGGAACGCACACTTTGCATCGCAAGACTTCTGGGGCATAGAACGTAATGAAAAATGCCGGAGCATGCGCAATACTGATTTTATGCTTTGCCCACACGCGAGAGGCCATTTCAATACGCACGCGTGGCAACTCTACAGGATATGTGATATTCACAGATCACAATACGTACAGCAAGCTGAGGAGGGGGGAGAATAAGCCCCGCCCATCGGACCGGGCCAAGGAGATTTACATACACCACAGGAATTGAATGATCTTTTTACATCATATCACAAAAATGGGTGACCGCTTCCCCTTAAAGGGAATCTATCATCAGAAAAATATCTATTATCATGTTTGAGTCACGTTTTTGTGTTGCATGTACAGTACAGACCAAAAGTTTGGACACACCTCATTTAAAGATTTTTCTGTATTTTCATGACTATGCAAATTGTACATTCACACTGAAGGCATCAAAACTATGAATTAACACATATGGAATTATATACTTAACAAAAAAGTGTGAAACAACTCAAATTATAAGTTCTTCAAAGTAACCACCTTTTGCTTTGACTGCTTTGCACATTCTTGGCATTCTCTTGATGAGCCGGGAATGGTTTTCACTTCACAGGTGTGCCCTGTCAGGTTTAATAAGTGGGATTTCTTGCCTTTATAAATGGGGTTGGGACCATCAGTTGTGCAGAAGTCTGGTGGATACACAGCTGATAGTCCTACTGAATAGACTGTTAGCTGCTTTTTTTCTTGCCATAATGCAAATTCTAAGTAAAGAAAAACGAGTGGCCATCATTACTTTAAGAACTGAAGGTAGGTCAGTCCGAAAAAATGGGCAAACTTTGAAAGTGTCCCCAAGTGCAGTGGCAAAAACCATCAAGCGCTGCAAAGAAACTGGCTCACATGAGGACCACCCCAGGAAAGGAAGACCAAGAGTCACCTCTGCTTCTGAGGATAAGTTTATCCGAGTCACCAGCCTCAGAAATCGCAGGTTAACAGCAGCTCAGATTAGAGAGCAGGTCAATGCCAAATAGAGTTCTAGCAGCAGACACATCTCTACAACAAGTGTTAAGAGGAGACTTTGTGCAGCAGGCTTTTATGGTAAAATAGCTGCTAGGAAACTACTGCTAAGGACAGGCAACACGCAGAAGAGACTTGTTTGGAAATCTGTGCTTTGGTCTGATGAGTCCAAATTTGAGATCTTTGGTTCCAAGCACCGTGTCTTTGTGCGACACAGAAAAGGTGAACAGATGGACTCTACATGTCTGGTTCCCACCGTGAAGCATGGAGGAGGTGTGGGGGTGCTTTGCTGGTGACTCTGTTGGTGATTTATTCAAAATTTGAAGGCATACTGAACCAGCATGGCTACTACAGCATCTTGCAGCGGCATGCTATTCCGTCCGGTTTGCCTTTAGTTGGACCATTATTTATTTTTCAACAGGACAATGACCCCAAACACACCTCCAGGCTGTGCAAGGGCTATTTGACCAAGAAGGAGAGTGATGGGGTGCTACGCCAGATGACCTGGCCTCCAGTCACCAGACCTGAACCCAATCGAGATAGTTTGGGGTGAGCTGGACCGCAGAGTGAAGGCAAAAGGGCCAACAAGTGCTAAGCTTCTCTGGGAACTCCTTCATGATTGTTTGAAGACCATTCTCTGTGACTACCTGTAGAAGCTCATCAAGAGAATGCCAAGAGTGTGGAAAGCAGTCATCAAAGCAAAAGGTGGCTACTTTGAAGAACCTAGAATATAAGACATATTTTCAGTTGTTTCACACTTTCTTGTTAAGTATATAATTCCACATGTGTTAATTCATAGTTTTGATGCCTTCAGTGTGAATGTACAATTTTCATACTCATGAAAATACAGAAAAATCTTTAAATGAGAGAGTGTGTCCAAACTTTTGGTCTGTACTGTATATTCACAATGAACCTTGCACACGCTCATCATATACCGTTGACAAATAATGGAGTTTAACCATTGTGGCCATGTAAAGGTGTTGTTTCCTAATCTAGGAAATCGGTCTAAAAATAATTCCCAACGTCCTGTATAAAAATCGCAAGACTTCCATAATTTTTATTTTAGCAGGTTGGGATTTCTAAAAAAAAAATAAAATGTATGCAAAACCCTTATTTAACCCCTTTCTGCCATTGGACGTACTATTCCGTCCATGTGGGGTGGGCCTTATTTCCCACGGACGGAATAGTACGTCCAGCGCGATCAGCCGCGCTCACGGGGGGGGGGGGGGTGGCTGACTATCGGTCACGGACCGCCCCTGGCACATTAACCCCCGGCACACTGCGATCAAACATGATCACAGTGTTCCGGCGGTATAGGGAAGCATCGCGCAGGGAGGGGGCTCCCTGCGTGCTTCCCTGAGACCCCCGGAGCAGCGCGATGTTATCGCATTGCTGCGATGGTCTCTTACCTCCTCCCTGCAGCAGGCCCAGATCCACTATAACATGATTCCCCCCCTGGGGCAATGTTTATAGTGTAAAAAAAAAAATATATATTTACATGTGTAAAATAAAAAAAAATTCCCCCCCCCCCCCCCAAAAAAAAAAAAAAAAAATAAAAATATATATATATATATATTATTTCCTATAAATACATTTCTTTATCTAAATAATAAAAAACAGTAAAAGTACACATTTAGTATCGCCGCGTCCGTAACGACCCGACCTATAAAACTGTCCCACTAGTTAACCCCTTCAGTGAACACCGTAAAAAAAGCCAAAAAACAACGCTTTATTATCATACCGCCAAACAAAAAGTGGAATAACACGTGATCAAAAAGACGGATATAAATAACCATGGTACCGCTGAAAACGTCATCTTGTCCCGCAAAAAACGAGCCGCCATACGGCATCAAAGAAAAAATAGTTATAGTCCTCAGAATAAAGCGATGCAAAAATAATAATTTTTTCTATAAAATAATTTTTATCGTATAAAAGCACTAAAACATAAAAAAATGATATAAATGAGGTATCGCTGTAATCGTACTGTCCCGAAGAATAAAACTGCTTTATCCATTTTACCAAACGTGGAACGGTATAAACGCCTCCCCCAAAAGAAATTCATGAATAGCTGGTTTTTGGTCATTCTGCCTCACAAAAATCGGAATAAAAAGCGATCACAAAATGTCATGTGCCCGAAAATGTTACCAATAAAAACGTCAACTCGTCCCGCAAAAAACAAGACCTCACATGACTCTGTGGACCAAAATATGGAAAAATTATAGCTCTCAAAATGTGGCAACGCAAGAAATATTTTATGCAATAAAAAGCGTCTTTCAGTGTGACGGCTGCCAATCATAAAAATCCGCTAAAAAAACCCGCAATAAAAGTAAATCAAACCCCCCTTCATCACCCCCCTTAGTTAGCAAAAAATTACAAAAATGTATTTATTTCCATTTTCCCATTGGGGCTAGGGTTAAGGCTACAGTTAGGGTTGGGGCTAAAGTTAGGGTTAGGGTTTGGATTACATTTACGGTTGGGAATAGGGTTGGGATTAGGGTTAGGGGTGTGGTTAGGGTTACCGTTGGGATTAGGGTCAGGGATGTGTTTGGATTAGGGTTTTGTTATAATTAGGGGGTTTCCACTGTTTAGGCACATAATGGGCTCTCCAAACGCGACGTGGCGTCCGATCTCAATTCCAGCCCCAATTCTGCGTTGAAAAAGTAAAACAGTGCTCCTTCCCTTCCGAGCTCTCCTGTGCGCCCAAACAGGGGTTTACCCCAACATATGGGGTATCGGCGTACTCAGGACACATTGGACAACAACTTTTGGTGTCCAATTTCTCCTGCTACCCTTGGGAAAATACAAAAACTGGGGGCTAAAAAATAATTTTTGTGGAAAAAAAAAATAATAATAATTTTCACAGCTCTGCGTTATAAACTGTAGTGAAACACTTGGGGGTTCAAAGCTCTCACCACACATCTAGATAAGTTCCTTAGGGGGTCTACTTTCCAAAATGGTGTCACTTGTGGGGGGTTTCAATGTTTAGGCACATCAGGGGCTCTCCAAACGCAACATGGCGTCCCATCTCAATTCCAGTCAATTTTGCATTGAAAAGTCAAATGGCGCTCCTTCCCTTCCGAGCTCTCCCATGCACCCAAACAGTGGTTTCCCCCACATATTAGGTATCGGCGTACTCAGGAGAAAATGGAACCCAAAAGTTGTTGTACAATTTGTCCTGTTACCCTTGGTAAAATAAAACAAATTGGAGCTGAAATAAATTTTTTGTGTAAAAAAAAAAAAAAAAAAAAAAAAAAAAAAAAAAAAAAAAAAAAATTAAATGTTCATTTTTATTTAAACATTCCAAAAATTCCTGTAACACCTGAAGGGTTAATAAACTTCTTGAATGTGGTTTTGAGCACCTTGAGGGGTGCAGTTTTTAGAATGGTGTCACACTTGGGTATTTTCTATCATATAGACCCCTCAAAATGACTTCAAATGAGATGTGGTCCCTAAAAAAAAAAAAAAAAAATGGTGTTGTAAAAATGAGAAATTGCTGGTCAACTTTTAACCCTTATAACTCCCTAACGAAAACAAATTTTGGTTCCAAAATTGTGCTGATGTAAAGTAGACATGTGGGAAATGTTACTTATTAAGTATTTTGTGTGACATATCTCTGTCATTTAATTGAATAAAGATTCAAAGTTGGAAAATTGCGAAATTTTCAAAATTTTCGCCAAATTTCTGTTTTTTTCACAAATAAACGCAGGTAATATCAAAGAAATTGTACCACTATCATGAAGTACAATATGTCTGGAGAAAACAATGTCAGAATCGCCAGGATCTGTTGAAGCGTTCCAGAGTTATAAACTCATAAAGGGACAGTGGTCAGAATTGTAAAAATTGGCCTGGTCATTAACGTGCAAACCACCCTTGGGGGTATAGGGGTTAAATAATTTTTGGGCAATGGCTACTTCTTTTTAACCTTGCATGCCTACCTGCACATGTATGTTTGCTACATTGGCAACTAGTGGTACCTCATAGTGGCAGATCTTGGCTTTTTCAGGCATTTTTTGCTTGCAAAGGTAGGAGGCCCAGAATGTAAGCTGATTCTGTTCTGCTGAGCTGGCTGATGAAGGTGTCATCAATGTGTACAAATTGTGATAGTCCATTTACATTGGGTGCCCTGATTAGGAGTTGGGATGCTTTCCTCCAGCTGTTAAGAAGCAACCTACTCAATTATTGTCAGTTTTGGTCATTGTGACTTGACATTTTACTTTTTTCCTTTGCTACCGAATGAGAACTATAATTTATTTACCTATCTGTCTGAAGGTGTTTTTTTTTTTTTTTTTCCAATGATATTAGTATACAATCGTCTTGCAATGTGCTTGCATTGTGCCAGGGCCTAAAGTATGCTGTAATCTTTAGAGTGTTGTCTGCCGCACACTTACTATATGGACAGCTGTATTGGGACACCTTCACATTACTCCTATAGGCGCTTTTATGACATTGACTATGAAGAACCAAACTTTACAGTTGCACGATTCCAGTAGGTAAAATTCTCCAATCCTCCATCGGATGCCAGATAAGTGTGATTGGTCACTCAACAGAACACCTCTCAACTGCTCCAGAGTCCAATGGTGGTATCTGACGCTTGGTGATGTAAGATTTACAGTAACTGCTCAGCCATGGAAACCCTTGTCATGAAGCTCCTGGTGCACAAGTTTTTGTGCTAATCTTGATGCTAGAGGAAGTTTGGACTCTGCAGTTACGAGTCAGCAAAGCAAAGACAACTTTTATCCTCTCAGTCGGTCATCTTTACCCGATGTGTCATTTCGTGGACGAGTTGCTGTAGTTCCTAAAACATTTTTCCTTTCAATAATGCCACTCTGTTGATCATGGGATGTTAGGGAAGACATTTCCTGAGCTGGCTTGTTATAATGCTGACATCCTATTGCAGGACCACAATCGTATTTAGATTGCTCTTCAGAACGACTTTCATTCTCAAACGTTGTAAAGGCAGACTGTATGGCTGGAGGCTGGATTTTACACGTGTCATTGGGACTGAATGGAAAAACTTGATTTTTAATGTCTAAAGAGGTGCATGCCAATACTTTTTTCTATGTAGTGTATATGGTACGTATAGCTAAGGATAGTGCCTGTCAGACACCTGAAACTACATGTCTTTGGGAGGAGCAATCAATCTGGCAATAAAGTTCTAGACCTCAATAAACCAAGCCCAGGCCCCATAGACATAAATTGTAAATCTCCTCATTAAACATCTCCTTTCGTTCTCAGAGCACTAAATTTGTCAGAAATTTAAGAAAAAATGCTTCCCATTTTTTTTTAACCTTTTGATTTATCTTTTTATATGGTCATTTTTATCCTTTTCCTGTGGTCTCAAGTTTAAGTTTCTTTATGGTTTTTTGCTTGGATGCTTTTTTTTAAGCATAAAATATAAAATATGACTTTAAATAATGCCTATGTATGTATTACAGTAGATCCCTAGGGATGATGTCACCCAGTTCTAGATAATAATGGGATCCTAAATCCAATCTCCCGTACAATTTTTGGCTTGAGGCTTAAAAAAATGTGCAGAATTCATAAATGCCAATTAAATTTGTTTATATCTACTAGTATGTAGTAGTATGAAAGCTATGAAAAAATGTCTGCAACACGGATTCTTGCAAGCAAATAACCTGATCAGGAGCACAGTGTGTTTAGATGTGGAGCTGGTCAACTTTGTACCACTTTTGTAGTGAGGAAAGTCCTGCAGGAACCTTAAATTATGATTAGTGTTACATGATGAAGAAGCTATTTAAAAGGGAATGTGTCATCAGATAATTGTTTAAATCAGCCTTTTGTGTTTAAAATTGCCAAAAATAAAAAAAGCATGTATTTCATATTGCATTATAATCTTAAAAATTAAAACTACTAAACTTTCAACTTTCACACTGGCCACTGGGGCTATCTTAGGCTTATACTTGCTGCATTGTAGGAAGCGTTTAGAGCAGTTTCTTTATTAGTCATTGTAATCCTGCCTCTGCTGATAACCTCTATACACAGCTGATCACACAGGGTCCACCAAGCACAATAAGCGATGTCACAGCTGACACTGCTTCCCTTTCTTCACAATGACCTTTGCACAATGTGGTTAATGTTCATGTGAATTTTGAGGCACCAGAGAGTTGATCTAAAAAAGGCCTAGTGGCCAGTATGTAAATTGCAGCATTTCTAATTTTGTTTAAAAAAATAAAAAATAATAAAAATAATAATAAAAAAAAGGGAAAAGATAGCTTTGAAAAAAATTAACACAAATACCTGATTTAACAATAGATAATGTTTCTGATGGCTCACTCTTTTAGGCTGTTACAATTGTACACGTGTGTCTGTCAGATGGTGTATGCCTTGGAAGGGGATTTTATAGACATTTTCACTTATACCGGTGTGGTTGCTGATTTTGTTTTCTTAATGTATGTAACATCAAGTTTTGATTTGACCAAGTGCTTTGATACCCATCCCAGATCACATAAGTGCTCCAGGAGTCCAACCTTCATGGGGCCAGTGCCTTGCCCTTTGTGGACAGCTGCATGGGTGATAGTTTGATCTGCACGGAGACCTCATCCATGCACTGTATGACCCTAACCTGGTGCATTTGCCACTTATGGGCTGGGACTGACCTCTAAGTACTTGCTAGCTAAAAAATAAAAATATGTATTTTTATCAATTCTTGTGGCCCAACAGGGTTGCTTGGCAATATCTCCTCCCTGGTGCCGTGGATGGCTTAGTAAGCACAGTCTGCCATACTCCCTTTTAGCCTTGCAGAAGGGGCCTGTGCAGTGGCCAGATGAGCAGAGGTCCTAGCACAATGGCACGCCTGCTGCTCTGGTTCCGTCTGAGCATGCCTGCCTCTTGGGCTCCTGCCTGTATTCAGCACCGTGCCATCACTTTACAGCTGTAGGTTATACGGTCATCGTATTACTGGTGACTTGGTATACTGCATTTCTGTCCTGTGCTGTCTGTGTACCTATAGCCCCACCAATACTTTTTCTGATGTGTCGGTAATGTAAACAAACTGCATCATGTGCATCATTTACTTAAAGGCATTTTCTTCTGAAGCTTCACTGGTAAAATAAATTACTCTAGTTATAATTCACTCTCCATCTGTAAATGGCTACATGATATTAAGCCATGTAAAATGTGTTGCAAATGTTCTTTGTAATTTTCCCAAATCCTGCCACAATCTGCTTCCATTTCCACATCCTGGTCAGACCTGGTACATGACATTTTCCCAGTCTCCCTGTTACTAGGCAGATTTCTCCATCCCCTCCTCCTCTGTGCAGTCAGCTGTCTGCTGCCTATCCGGATTGGTTTGCATAATGTGAAGTATAAAAACCAATGGTTGCTGCTATGCAAATTGTGCACTCATTCATCTGACATCAGACAGAGCTGGTGTGGTTATTTGCCGGGAGAGCTGATCTTTGACGGCACCATGGCTGCAGGGGGCTCCCTTTCCGGTATGCTTTTTTTATATATGTTTTTATAACCTCATTTAAATCCTTTGCTGTTTTTTTTTTCATCAGGGGACTGAGATGTTGATGGAATAGAGCAGGCTCCTGTCTGCAGTTTTCATTCATAGCAAATTTACAAGGCCTTATTTGAAATTTGCGTTAAGGCACACTTATTGCTCAAAATTTGTAGCATGTGGCAGTACATAGGTGTTTTTGTGACTTTAAAACTGGTCTTTTGTAGCAAATGCAATAACGCCATGAGCCTAATGCATCATTAATATATTTGGTAATGTTTTGGTGTAGGGTTACAATGTGACACACCTTCCCGCTAGTTTTCCAGCTCAGAAGAAACCACTTTCATGTATCCAATGATACCACAGACGTGAGCAGTATGGCTGGTAAACTATAGTACAGGAAAACTCGTACAATTAAACTGACTTATTGCAAGACTTTGTGCTGTGATTATAGAAGGAAAAAATCTGTAGGCAGCAATTATTTGACACCTCTCCATTTTTGGTAATGTTCTGCCAAGAAAATTTTCAGTGGATTTATGAAAATCTTCACGATAAAGCTTTGCAAGTGCAGGATTCTGTAAGTTCTCTTGATCATTGGGACAGACTTGAAATTTTTGCTTTACAAGCATCTACAATGATACCCGGGTCAGTCACAGATCTTCCTGCTAAATGATGACCCCTCCTACGCATCCAAACTCCCAATCAAATCTTACTTGTTACATAAGCTGGCAAACAACTTCATTGGTCACATGGCAAATCTACTGATTTAACAGGTGTAAGTGTTAAGTAGTTTTCAAGCTATTTGCCCTTTTAATGCTTGTAACCACATACTTGGTTATTTATGCCATGGGCCAATATCAATATTGTGACAAGTGCTGAACTATGTGATGGCCATAAAATTCAGTTTGTATTCATGTGGCGAAATGAGCTGATGGCCGTGGACCTGATCTGAATAATCACAACTACTTGGGCCTCTTTTACCTCCTATTCTGTTTTTCAACTTTGAGGACAAAAGGCAGAACAAAAAACAGCAATTTTCGTGTTGTGAATTTTTTACGCTTTGCAATATTTACTGTATGGGTATGGGTTTATATTTTCATTGGATTTTTACAAATGCATCAATTCAAAATATTATTTTTTCACATTTTATTTTTCGTTGTTTACCAGGGTGATTTCAAATTTATTTATTTTATTTTCTTCCCCATCATCCAGCGGGGCACTTTGAACTTGTGATAATTTCACCTCTTGTACTACATACTAGTATTGCAGTGTACCATAAAGATCAGTCTCTATGAAGCTGATTGGCTGGACTTAATAGGCTAAATTAACACGGCATTCACTGGGCCTTCAGCAGGCCCGAGCTGCCATAGCAGCTGATCGCACACAGTCGTATAGCGGGGAGCCATTGGGCATCTGAGGAAATGCCAGGGCTGTGTCTGTACGTAGATGCTGTTGTCAGTGATTAACAGCAGCATTTAAGGGGTTAACAGGTGATTTGCTGCTGTTAGAGGCAGATGCCGGCTATTTAACAGCCCAGTAGGCATCTGCCCTGTGTGGTGTGAGCTCAGCTCCTGAACTGGCTACACACCGACTCCATGGCATATGTCAGTGGTGGAGGGGTTAAAAAAATCACAAACCAAGAAATAAAACATGTAAACCGTAGCATAACTTTCTTACGTTTTGGGTATTGGGTTCATAAAGTCCACCTTGATCTTTAATAAAGTTGTATTAAAATCCTACAGAGCACATTTGTTCAGATTTCTTCCATTTCATGCGAATATGGTAGAGAAGGATAGGACTTGGTTGGTCTATGACTAACTGGTGGAGGGAAGCTGGTGCAGCCACTTGCCTTACAGCCAGAAACAGGCGTTAAAGATATGTGAGCAGAACGAGAAGCCATTGATGCAGATTAAATCACATTCAGACTAGAGGATTTTTTTTATACAGGACTGTAGTCTTGTTTGATGTGACCATATATAGGTTTGTGCCAGATTTAAAAAATCCATATAATTGGAATAATCCTCAAGTAAAATGAGCTTTCCAGATTTTTTTTTTTATCTTATGTGGAAATCTGGTGTTTATTTTCCTCTTTTGAATTCTTAAGATCTAATCCACGTCAAATAAATGTATGTAACACGTGATAATTTGCTGCTAAATTAGTAGTGAAATATACGTCTCACTTGTGGAATTAACTTTACTGCTTTATGCACTGTTTTTGTAAATGTATCTAGTTAAATGTCTATTTAATACGTGTTCACAGTGTTATTTTTTTAAAGGTTCTACTAATTCAGGAATAGTGGATTTTTTTGTGTTATTCTGGTGGTTGGAATGAAATAAATGTGCCAGACTAGTTGAGGGGGAAAAAAGGGATTTAGGCCAAGGAGCAGGCGGGTAAAATCCAAACATTACCACCTGGCCTGGGGCCCTATTCATCTTGTCTAGGTAAGAACCTGCCAAATATGGGCTCTCTAATTACCTGTCCACTGCAGGATATTATTTTTTTTCGGTGGTTCTTTACCGTGACTCGCCCATTAGCACACCAGCACCTTTTAGCTTCACAGGATGCATGGGATCTCTGCAATATTGATGTATTGGTGAGTAGTCTCTCCATGGGTTCTGTTTCTTGAATGGTGTCATGTCACATTCTAAAAAATATATATTTTTTAAACAATTCTAATAAAAATTGAAACTTTTTTTAATTTCATCCACTGGTGTACTCCTTATTCTCCTATATCTCTCCACTTCCTTGGAGTTGGTGTGTATTTTCCTTGTGGGTAGACCACCATTGTGTGGCACTACCCTGCATATAACATGCAACTGAGGTTTGTGTTTGCAAAAATCCAACATGTTCAGTCTTCCCACCGGAGGGATTCTGGAACAATTGTGCTGTCCCCATACTTATTTTATTGAACTCCTGGACAGCAAACTTACTGTAATTGAGTTTTGAAGTTTGTTTGATCATAGCCATGTGGTGAACTGTGGTTTTTATAATATAACTTTTAGCTGTTGTTATTGCCAATAGTGTGGTTGCACCAGCATTATGTAACTTTTTTTATACTGGCCTTTTTTTTTTTTTTTTTTTTTTATAAATACAGGGAACCTATAATCTATCATGCTGACCACATCGTCGTCTGTTACAGGCTTGTAGTTTTTCTCTGAACCGAGCAGGCTAGTCTCCAATGACTAGTCCTAATTATCAATTTTTTTAGTACGAGTGCCATGTGTGGTTATCATGGATGGCACTCATACATATGATATTCTGTGGGGCTGTGATCCTTGGAACAGATCGGAGAAGTGTGCAATTTTGATCTGTGTTGGATCAAAATCTGCTGTTCAAGTCTGTGGGTCCATGAAAGAAATAGGACCGCATTCAGATGACATCAAAGTTCGATTCGATTTTTACCGACTGACAGAATGGAGACGGTCAACAAACTTTTTGTTGTTTGTTTTTTTTTTTTTCTCCACGTCCCAGAAAAACTGTTGCCATTCTGATCTGGATAACAGAACAGTTTTTTCAGGTGTGGAGAAAACTGTCATGTGACCCTACCCTTAGAGTAACGCATAAATGGCTGGAATAATCCAGCCACTAATTCATGCTGCCCATAATTTCGACAACATGAATCCGCTGTCAGGTTCCCTTTTAAGAGATGTCCTCTGGTACAGCCTTCAAAGGATCAGTATTGACCTTGATGCAGTTGTATCCCTGAAATGAGCTAATTGCTATTGGAGTTACTTCATGTGGGTTTTTTCTTTTTTTTTATAATTACATTGTGCCACTTCTGTTATGTCTCAGACATTATTGAATGTATTGCCGATTTAAGTCATTATTCCTCTTGTCAGAGGGCAGTATACCTACACAGGTGTATGACTGTGTAGGGAAATGCTCTGTGCTTTCTTTTTTGTAATTTGTGCTTGAATTTTAGACCTATGCTCAATGTCAAATTCTTGTTTTAAAGGTTTGAGATGGAAACTGCGGAGGAACCTCAAAAGAAAGTGTTTAAAGCCCGCAAAACAATGAAAGCAAGTGACCGCCATCAGTTGGAAGCTGTACACAAAGCAAAAGTGCTTAAATCTCCGGAGGTGAAGCTAGTTAATGGAATCCATGAAAATGGCAATTCAGATATGAATTATACCCGCAATGATAAAGTACTCATGGAGGACTCAAAGAATCTAAATGGCATTCTAGATATTAATTGTGATGCTCTTGAAATTCCTGTTGTGAAGCTTTCTGACCTAAGAGACAGTTTAAAACACATTGACCAAACCAGTGACCTAAAGCTGTCGCTTGATCTAGGACTTACTAAAAGTACTGTATGTCAGGGAGATGGTAATACAGTTGGGCCCGTAGAGGCGACTATCCAAACTGACACCACCCAACAAGAGCAGGATGAAATTATTCCTCACAAAGGAGTAGAACAAATCGATTCCAATGAACTGCTTGAGGAGAATGCCTCCTGCGAGCCTGAAAGTCCAGAGGAGCAGACCCAGTCAGACATTCCCAGTGAGGAGGAAAATTGCATGGTTTCAGAGGACACAAGTAAGCCGGAAGATGAAAATCCTGTGGAGGACTCCCTGATCAGAGAATTGGAAAATGAAGATATGGACATTATTTCAGAGACTCCTATTGATGATTCAGGGAATGTAATAGAAGAGAGTAATATTACTAAAGAGCCTCTTGAACCAGAGACTGTAGATTCTGGTAATGATGTAGAAAAGGATGATCTCTCAGCTGAGGAGCAAGAAAATGAAGCTATCATTGATGAATTACACAGTGAATTACAGAATACTGAGGAAACGGACACAAATACTGAAGAGCAGGAAAGTACAGAGCTTGTAAAGGAGTCACATGATGATGATGATGTTTCACCAGGTATGAATGTGGAAGAAAATGGGTCCCCTTTGGCGGATAAAAGGGAAACTTCAGAGTCCATGGTAGAACAAAACAATTTTGGGGATGAGGCTATATCAAGTAGCATGGAGGTGGACCATAACGTGCAAAATATAGAGCCAATATCTCCATTACCTGCAGAAGCTCTAATTGATAAGGCTCCATCAGAGGCACAGATGGGGCCTGAGTTAGAAAATGCAGAAGAAATGGAAACTGATGACATTATACCTATTCTAGAAAAGCTTAAACCGGTAGAAGATAAATGTTTTTCAGAGGGCACATCAGATTTTGAAACTGTCCCTGATAAAGAAGAAAAAGCAGAAAGTATTACAGCTTCTCCAACAAAGATTGATACTAGTGAGACTCTGCCCAGTGAAGCCTTTTTAGTGCTTTCAGACGAAGAAGAACCCTGTGGTGAAAGCACCCCACTGAAAGAGAGCATGTTAACTGATCAAGGTAACTTTCTTATTCATGAACTCAATTCAGCACTTCTATCATTGCTTTACAACGCATTGTCTAAAGAGGGGAAAAAAAGCCCTAAATGTTCAAAAATAAATACTACTCACTTTATCCAACCACTGCCGATCTAGCTTTGATGGTTTGTTTGGCCCTGATGGTCTATTCCTTTCAAACTTTCCGTCAGTTGTCTGCTTCAGCCTATCCGTGGCCTCAGTGGTTGTGTGTTGTACTACTGGTACCACCGCTAAGCACAGTGCCATGAAGCCGTTACATGCTAGCAGCTTGTAACCAAGGAGCTTTCATTGCGGGATTGGCATGGGATAGAGGTTTTTATTTTAGAATTTGTAGCATTTTTTTAAACTTTCGCATTTCATTTTTTTAAAATCTGGAAATGGCAACCCTTTTTATGGCGAAGTCTTCTACAATAGTTTTTTCATTACTTTTCGTTAATCTCCATATATGTACTACCCCTTGAAAAGTAATTTTTTTTTTTTTTTTAAAGAAAGAAATTGATTTAACAGTTGTGATCACTTTCTTCAAAACTGCTTATTAGGGCTAGACAGATTTTTGACAAATAACTATTCTGTAGAAGAAGCCACGCTTTCCTGGAAAGGATCGCAGATCATGTGTCCTCACACTTTAAAAATTTCCCACATAACCAAATTTAAAGGTGTATTGTGGGGTCACATGCTTTGCTTTTTTTTGCTTCTTCAATTTCCCGTGTCTCTGGTGGAGAAAACAGTATATCGCACTATTTCCCACATGGCCCTGATCTGGGGATCACTGGGAATCCCATTGTCATGTCTTTAGAGATCAGCAAGTTATTCCCTATCCATATGATATAACTTTGATTTCAGGGAATGACTCTTTAACCTAAACTAAATTATCTACCTGAATGCTGCTGATCAACTGCATTGTTATTTCATATTGGAAATATTTCATCTACTACCATTTCATCTATTTACTGAACTTACTATTATTTCATCTACTGCTTTCATTTGGTTGGGTCTGGGTGATCTGGATGCTTTTTTTTTTTTTCTCCTAATAAAATGCAACGTTTTCTACCTTGTCCTGATTATAGAAACCTAAAAGTAGAATGGAGCCGAGACATGGTTGGCATAATTAAAATGTCAAAATATCGGTACAAAGTAGGTGTTCAAAAAAAAAAAAAAAATACCTTTATTAACAAGTATGGTAAGTGTTGACACTGAAGGCACTTACAAAAATGACAAATTCATAAAGGTATTAAACAGAAATAATCTGGTATGATGGAGACACAGGTGTGGTAGCACCTTCAGTTCATATGCTATTATTTGTTAATAAAGGTATTTATTTTTATAACACCTACTTTGTCCTGATATTTGAATTACCCGTATGTTTCAGACTATAAGGCGCATCAGACCATAAGACGCACCTAGGTTTTAAAGGAGGAAATTAGGGGGAAAAAAAGGCAAAAAATGTCAATTCTGTACTTTATATCCCTTATCCTGGTGTGCATGGCCCCCTCATCCCTATCCTGGTGTGCATAGCCCCCATCTCGTCCTAGTATGATTGTCCCCATTCCCATTCTGGTGTGCATGGCCCCATCAGAAAACATTTAAAAAAAAACAAAAAAAAAACATACCTACTCGGCGCTCTGGGCATGGAAAGAGGTGAATATTCATTTCTCTTAAGTAGCGGCACATGTGACCGACTGCAGCAGGAGGAAGGCTCCGGCTGACACTGCTCGCTACTGAAGCACATTGAATACTCATTGCTCTCTGCGCACACAGTCCCGGCGTGCAGAGCGGTGAGTATTCCGGCAGCTGTGCTCTGCTTGTGAGCAGCGCATGACGTTCCTGCCATACGCTGCATACAAGCATAAAGCAGCTGCTGGCAGCAGAGCAGGACGCTGCAAGGGAGTACAGAAAGGTAAGTGTGTTTTTTTTTTTTTTTTGTTTTTTTTTCCCCTTTATTAAATGTTTTGTGTGGGGGCCAATCATAAGGATGGGGCATGCATACCGGGGTGCGGGCCAATAATACCAAGATACTATAATTAAAGAGAAATTATTATTCATTGGCCTCCATGGGTGTGGAATGCAGTGAATATTCATTTCTTTTTAGAAACAGGCACAGGAGTAAGCCGCAGCCGCCAGGCTCCTACCTCTGTGACCCGCTACTCCGCCAATGCCTCTCCCCCACCTCCCCATCACTGCCACAGCCGGTACATCCGGACAATGACGCATCCCCATTTTCTTCCACATTTTTGGAGGAAAAAAGTGCGTCTTATAGTCTGAAAAATACAGTATGTAACCAGTGTCTCTGTTCCATTCTTTTTTTTTTTTTTTGGTTTCTCTAGTTCCACCGAGTGGTTCTTCCACTAATCATTGGGTTCAATGGGAAAATAAGTGTCTTCATTTTAGCTTAAAACAATAGTTTTGGGTTTTTTTTGTTGCAGATGAGGTTAAAGAAGTTATTGCAGAGTCAAAGGAAAAACCTGCTGATGAACACACAGGGCCAGAAACTAAGGATGAATCACAAGCAGAGAAAAGTAAGATTATCGGATTACTTGTTACTGGAAAACTTTTTAGAAATTGGTTTTATGGTAGAGATCACGTCTCACAATTAAGGGATGTCCAGAAGAAGTTGATGTTTACATTTTTTTTTTTTTTTTAAGTTTGTAGTGCTTAAGCCCTCTTTAGTACCTATCCTCTGCTGCTGAAAGGATTGTCATAGGATTCACTAATTATTTTCTTAAAATATTTTCTTAGAAAGTATTCATTTAAGAACCCCTCTTCTCTGATCATGTGACAGAAGTGGCCAGCATAACCTTTGTATTTCGCAGTCAGCCAACCCCCTTTACACACTGCTCTGGAGCAGCTATAGGAAGATCTGGGCACTTGAGCTGACCAAACGATATTGGTGTGTCATATCGTTCACTATTTCAAGCTTATTTAAAGAAGCGCCACAGCAATTATTTTTACACACAATGCTTGCTCACCATCAATATTCTCACTAATTTAATTTTCAATCCCAATTCCGCAACATCTATGCATCTCTCTCCGGTCTTCATTATATAAAGTTGTTTAGTGATCCCCAGTCTGACAACCAGTCCAGTACATGCTCTGTGTAGACGGGAAGTCGGTGTCTGAGTTCTGTGAAATACAGGATGACTTAGTCAAATATCAACTCTCCTAGCATCTTTCTCTTGCCACCAAACTGTGCTCACATTATCCTTCTGCATGTCTTATCATTTTGTCTTTAATTTATTTTTTTTTTAGGCTATGTGCACACGTCAGGATTTCTTGCAGAAATTTCCTGAAGAAAACCAGACATTTTCTGCAAGAAATCCACATGCGTTTTTTTCACGTTTTTGCAAGTTTTTTTTCCGGAGCTTTCCCAATGCATTATATAGAGGGGGAAAAAAGCGAAAAAAAGCAAAATTAATGAACATGCTGCGTTTTTTACTCCAAAGACATACTGATTGGGGCTCACAATCTAAATTCCCTTTGTTTACATTGCTGATATTGTCTGCAAAGCGCTGTGGAATATGATGGTGCTTTATAAATGAGTAATATAAATACTAAAGGGAGAGCTAAGAGTAGTGGACAATCCCCTTTAACCCCTTAAGCCCGTATGACGTACTATCCCGTCGAGGTGGGGTGGGCCTTAATTCCCGGTGACGGGATAGTACGTCATACGCGATCGGCCGCGCTCACGGGGGGAGCGCGGCCGATCGCGGCCGGGTGTCGGCTGCACATCGCAGCTGACATCCGGCACTATGTGCCAGGAGCAGTCACGGACCGCCCCCGGCACATTAACCCCCGGCACACCGCGATCAAACATGATCGCGGTGTACCGGCGGTACAGGGAAGCATCGCGCAGGGAGGGGGCTCCCTGCGGGCTTCCCTGAGACGATCGGTACAAGGTGATGTACTCACCTCGTACCGAACGTCTTCTCCCTGCAGGCCCCGGATCCAAAATGGCCGAGGGGCTGTATCCGGGTCCTGCAGGGAGCACTTCCGGGTCGGAGCAGGCTGCAGATGAAAGCTGCAGCCTGCTCCGATGAAAGTATGATCGCGGATCTGATAGAGTGCTGTGCACACTACCAGATCTGCGATCTGTGATGTCCCCCCCTGGGACAAAGTAAAAAAGTAAAAAAAAAAATTTCCACATGTGTAAAAAAAAAAAAAAAAAAAAAAAAATTCCTAAATAAATAATAATAAAAAAAAAAATATTATTCCCATAAATACATTTCTTTATCTAAAAAAAACAAACAAAAACAATAAAAGTACACATATTTAGTATCGCCGCGTCCGTAACGACCCAACCTATAAAACTGGCCCACTAGTTAACCCCTTCAGTAAACACCGTAAGAAAAAAAAAAAAAAAAACGAGGCAAAAAACAACGCTTTATTACCATACCGCCGAACAAAAAGTGGAATAACACGCGATCAAAAAGACGGATATAAATAACCATGGTACCACTGAAAACGTCATATTGTCCCGCAAAAAACGAGCCGCCATACAGCATCATCAGCAAAAAAATTAAAAAGTTATAGTCCTCAGAATAAAGCGATGCCAAAATAATTATTTTTTCTATAAAATAGTTTTTATCGTATAAAAGCGTCAAAACATAAAAAAATGATATAAATGAGGTATCGCTGTAATCGTACTGACCCGAAGAATAAAACTGCTTTATCAATTTTACCAAACGCGGAACGGTATAAACGCCTCCCCCAAAAGAAATTCATGAATAGCTGGTTTTTGGTCTTTCTGCCTCACAAAAATCGGAATAAAAAGCGATCAAAAACTGTCACGTGTCCGAAAATGTTACCAATAAAAACGTCAACTCGTCCCGCAAAAAACAAGACCTCACATGACTCTGTGGACCAAAATGTGGAAAAATTATAGGTCTCAAAATGTGGAGACGCAAAAACTTTTTTGCTATAAAAAGCGTCTTTTAGTCTGGTTTCACACTTGCGTTTTTATCTGCATGCGTTTTTTAAAAAAACCGCATGTGTGAAAAAATGCATGTAAACGCGGTAAAACGCATGCGTTTTTATAGAAAAACACAAGAAAACAAGAAAAAAACAAAAAACCCTAACCCTACCCCTAACCCTACCCCTAACCTGAAATACGTGGCACTGAAATACGTGGCACTGAAATATACGTTTATATACGTATATACGTATATAAGTGCCACGATATTTCAGTGGCCACGTATTTAAGTGCCACGTATTTAAGTGCCACGTATTTAAGTGCCACGTATTTAAGTGCCACGTATTTAAGTGCCACGTATTTAAGTGCCACGTATTTAAGTGCCACGTATTTCAGTGCCACGTATTTCAGTGCCACGCATTTCAGTGCCACGCATTTCAGTGCCACGCATTTCAGTGCCACGTATTTCAGTGCCACGTATTTCAGTGCCACGTATTTCAGTGCCACGTATTTCAGTGCCACGTATTTCAGTGCCACGTATTTCAGTGCCACGTATTTCAGTGCCACGTATTTCAGTGCCACGTATTTCAGTGCCACGTATTTCAGTGCCACGTATTTCAGTGCCACGTATTTCAGTGCCACGTATTTACGTGCCACGTATTTACGTGCCACGTATTTACGTGCCACGTATTTACGTGCCACGTATTTACGTGCCACGTATTTACGTGCCACGTATTTACGTGCCACGTATTTACGTGCCACGTATTTTTCAGTGCCTGAAATACGTGGCACTGAAATACGTGGCACTGAAATTCGTGGCACTGAAATATCGTGGCACTGAAATATCGTGGCACTGAAGTATTTACGTGCCACGTATTTTTCAGTGCCTGAAATACGTGGCACTGAAATACGTGGCACTGAAATACGTGGCTCTTAAATACGTGGCTCTTAAATACGTGGCACTTAAATACGTGGCACTTATATACGTGGCACTTATGACTGTCAGAAAATGTTCAGTAAACGGTTAGGGGTGAGGTTAGGGGTAGGGTTTCAGGTAGAATTGGGGAGCTTCCACTGTTCAGGCACATCAGGGGCTCTCCAAACGCGACATGGCGTCCAATCTCAATTCCAGCCAATTCTGCGTTGAAAAAGTAAAACAGTGCTCCTTCCCTTCCGAGCTCTCCCGTGCGTCCAAAAAGGGGTTTACCCCAACATATGGGGTATCAGCGTACTAGGGACAAATTGAACAACAACTTCTGGGGTCCAAGTTCTCTTGTTATCCTTGGGAAAATAAAAATTTGGGGGGCTAAAAATCATTTTTGTGGGAAAAAAAATATGTTTTATTTTCACGGCTCTGCGTTGTAAACTGTAGTGAAACACTTGGGGGTTCAAAGTTCTCACAACACATCTAGATAAGTTCCTTGGGAGGTCTAGTTTCCAATATGGGGTCACTTGTGGGGGGTTTGTACTGTTTGGGTACATCAGGGGCTCTGCAAATGCAACGTGACGCCTGCAGACCAATCCATTTAAGTCTGCATTCCAAATGGCGCTCCTTCCCTTCCGAGCTCTGTCATGCGCCCAAACAGTGGTTCCCCCCCACATAGGGGGTATCAGCGTACTCAGGACAAATTGGACAACAACTTTTAGGGTCCAATTTATCCTGATACCCTTGTGAAAATACAAAACTGGGGGCTAAATTTCATTTTTGTGAAAAAAAAAAAAAAATAATATTTTCACGGCTCTGCGTTATAAACTGTAGTGAAACACTTGGGGGTTCAAAGTTCTCACAACACATCTAGATAAGTTCCTTGGGGGGTCTAGTTTCCAATATGGGGTCACTTGTGGGGGGTTTGTACTGTTTGGGTACATCAGGGGCTCTGCAAATGCAACGTGACGCCTGTAGACCAATCCATTTAAGTCTGCATTCCAAATGGCGCTCCTTCACTTCCGAGCTCTGTCATGCGCCCAAACAGTGGTTCCCCCCCACATAGGGGGTATCAGCGTACTCAGGACAAATTGGACAACAACTTTTATGGTCCAATTTATCCTGATACCCTTGTGAAAATACAAAACTTGGGGGCTAAAAAATCATTTTTGTGAAAAAAAAAAATATTTTTATTTTCACGGCTCTGCGTTATAAACTGTAGTGAAACACTTGGGGGTTCAAAGCTCTCAAAACACATCTAGATAAGTTCCTTAGGGGGTCTACTTTCCAAAATGGTGTCACTTGTGGGGGGGTTTAATGTTTAGGCACATCAGGGGCTCTCCAAACGCAACATGGCATCCCATCTTAATTACAGTCAATTTTGCATTGAAAAGTAAAATAGCGCTTCTTCCCTTCTGAGCTCTGCTATGCACCCAAACAATGGTTTACACCCACATATGGGGTATCGTCGTACTCAGGACAAATTGCACAACAACTTTTGTGGTCTAATTTCTTCTCTTACCCTTGGGGAAATAAAAAAATGGGGGTGAAAAGATCATTTTTGTGAAAAAATATGATTTTTTATTTTTACGGCTCTGCATTATAAACTTCTGTGAAGCACTTGTTGGGTCAAAGTGCTCAACACACATCTAGATAAGTTCCTTAAGGGGTCTACTTTCCAAAATGGTGTCACTCGTGGGGGGTTTCAATGTTTAGGCACATTAGGGGCTCTCCAAACGCAACATGGCGTCCCATCTCAATTCCAGTCAATTTTGCATTGAAAAGTCAAATGGCGCTCCTTCCCTTCTGAGCTCTGCCCTGCGCCCAAACAATGGTTTACACCCACATATGGGGTATCAGTGTACTCAGGACAAATTGCACAACAATTTTTGGGGTCCAATTTCTTCTCTTACCCTTGGGAAAATAAAAAATTGGGGGTGAAAAGATCATTTTTGTGAAAAAATATGATTTTTTATTTTTACGGCTCTGCATTATAAACTTCTGTAAAGCACTTGTTGGGTCAAAATGCTCACCACACATCTAGATAAGTTCCTTAGGGGGTCTACTTTCCAAAATGGTGTCACTTGTTAGGGGTTTCAATGTTTAGGCACATCAAGGGCTCTCTAAATGCAACATGGCGTCCCATCTCAATTCCAGTCAATTTTGCATTGAAAAGTCAAATGGCGCTCCTTCCCTTCCGAGCTCTGCCCTGCGCCCAAACAATGGTTTACACCCACATATGGGGTATCAGCGTACTCAGGACAAATTGCACAACAATTTTTGGGGTCCAATTTCTTCTCTCACCCTTGGGAAAATAAAAAATTGGGGGTGAAAAGATCATTTTTGTGAAAAAATATGATTTTTTATTTTTACGGCTTTGCATTATAAACTTCTGTAAAGCACTTGTTGGGTCAAAGTGCTCACCACACATCTAGATAAGTTCCTTAGGGGGTCTACTTTCCAAAATGGTGTCACTTGTTAGGGGTTTCAATGTTTAGGCACATCAGGGGCTCTCCAAATGCAACATGGCGTCCCATCTCAATTCCAGTCAATTTTGCATTGAAAAGTCAAATGGCGCTCCTTTGCTTCCAAGCTCTGCCATGCGCCCAAACTGTGGTTTACCCCCACATATGGGGTATCAGCGTACTCAGGACAAATTGTACAACAACTTTTGGGGTCTATTTTCTCCTGTTACCCTTGGTAAAATAAAACAAATTGGAGCTGAAATAAATTTTGTGTGAAAAAAAGTTAAATGTTCATTTTTATTTAAACATTCCAAAAATTCCTGTGAAACACCTGAAGGGTTAATAAACTTCTTGAAAGTGGTTTTGAGTACCTTGAGGGGTGCAGTTTTTAGAATGGTGTCACACTTGGGTATTTTCTATCATATAGACCCGTCAAAATGACTTCAAATGAGATGTGGTCCCTAAAAAAAAATGGTGTTGTAAAAATGAGAAATTGCTGGTCAACTTTTAACCCTTATAACTCCGTCACAAAAAAAAATTTTGGTTCCAAAATTGTGCTGATGTAAAGTAGACATGTGGAAAATGTTATTTATTAAGTATTTTGTGTGACATATGTCTGTGATTTAAGGGCATAAAAATTCAAAGTTGGAAAATTGCGAAATTTTCCAAATTTTCGCCAAATATTCGTTTTTTTCACAAATAAACGCAAGTTATATCGAACAAATTTTACCACTAACATGAAGTACAATATGTCACGAGAAAACAATGTCAGAATCGCCAAGATCCGTTGAAGCGTTCCAGAGTTATAACCTCATAAAGGGACAGTGGTCAGAATTGTAAAAATTGGCCTGGTCATTAACGTGCAAACCACCCTCGGGGCTTAAGGGGTTAAAGAGCTTGTCTGGTGAAAGCAAGTTTACACTTGCTCAAAGAAGTTGCCCTATTCTGATCTACAGAATGAGGAGCTTTTATCCCTGTTGGAATGGCATGGCACTCCTGCTATTAAACCTGCCACTCCCAGTTTGCAGCAGAATAAAAGTTCCCCAAAAATTCTCTGTTGTGCTGATCAATGCAGGTCCCAGTGACCGGATGCCTACAATCAGTAACTGGTAAGAATTGTTTTCTCCAGACAACCCCTTTTAAGCAGTGAAAGATTTTACATATTTGCCATAACTTTAATTGAGAAACACCCTCTTTCAGGATGACACATGACAAACTGTCATGTATGCTGGTTTGTTTGACACGTTTTTCACCTGAATGTGAATGCAAGGAGTTGTATGACACATGCATGCAGGGGCACACATACTGACTCTTGGCATGGACCTGGGTAATTACTAGTGATGATCGAATGTGTTTGGATAAGGTGTTATAAGAGCATGCTCGTGCATGTTTGTTAGACAATCCCTGCATGTGTTGCAGCTGTCTACCAGCCGTGAGACATGCAGTCTCGAGGACTCAACATATTTTTCGAGCACGCTGAATACTCTATTAGTACACGAGCATGCTCAGATAACAACTTATCGGAGCATGTTTGCTCATCACTAGTAATTAACATGTTTCTTCTGAAACCACGTTTTGTATTCATTTTTCCTTTGTCTGAACAGGTGAACTTTCCCAGCGGAAACGTTCTAAATCTGAAGATTTGGACAGCCAAAGCTCAAAAAGAAGGCGGTTTGAAGGTGAAGAGTACGAGGCAGAACTAAAGGTTAAAATTACAGCAGGCAATGATCTGAATGAGAAGCTGCAGAAGGTACAGTAATCAAGTATAATGTATCATTCTGGCACTTAAATAAACAATAAAGTAGAACAGGAAAAGATCAAAATGTTATATATTTATATAAAACTACACTTTTATTATATATACACTTTTTTTTTTTTTATTTGGATTTCTGTTTTGGTGATACTGTTTGTAATAATATGTATATACACAAATAATTACAAACAGTATCTTCAAAACTGAAATCTTATTCCAAAAAGCGTAAGTAGGACCCTGTGCCTCCATACCTGAGTGTTTAATGTAGTTGAACGTATTATCTATACAGCCCTTGTGTTACTGAATTTTGTTCTAGAGCAATTAAACACATGATGGTTTAAAACCTTTAAGCATCAGCACTTTATGTATTTATATATGAATTGGATACCCTCCCTGCCCTTATATAACATGTGGTGCATGTTTGTATTTATCAGAGTCCCTGTTCTATTTTGACTTTGGAAACCTATTTTTATTTTTTTTTTCTTATCCTAAATTGTTTGCCTTGAATTGTTTTTAATTAAAGTTCACGTATATTATTCTTGGACTGTACTCCATATTTCTTGGTAATGATATTCTATTTTAATGTGGCTTAATAAGAAACTCAAAGAATCTCTATAGTGAGGCAATTCATGTAGGTGAAACTTTAGGAGCATGACTCATTTTAAAGCCCTCATTTTAAAATAAAAAGAACACATCCGCCTCCCGGTAGATATCGCTGAAACGATGCAGGTAAAGGAGGTGAATATCTGTTTTTATTTTACACTAAGGAATACAGCATATAGGTTAGCGATGTTACGCTGATGAAAATATCTGGGTTGAAGAAATCCGTCTTGTGGTTGTTTAATCGGTTTGCAGTTTTGAGTTAAACTTGAAAACTTGGACAAAACAGCGCTTGTACAGTATCATCGATTGCCCAAAGGCCGCCTTGAAGCGCAAGCATCTCAGTAACGCAAAACTGCAAACAAAGACTAAACAACAACCACAAGACTGAGTTCTTCAACCCAGGTATCATTTTAATCAGTATAACAGCGGCAACCTGACAGTGTAGTTTACTGAGCAAAATCCTGACAAGTTCACTTTAAAGATTCTCTTGAAATACAGACCAATAAATGCTTATAATGTGTACTCTGTATACATGGATTTCTGCACCCACATATTGTTAAAGTCCATTTTGTTCACTCGTAGGTAATACAGAAAATGTTTGAAGAGAAGCTTGGTGCCTTACAGTGTTTAGACTTTGACAAAGCAATAGCTGAA
Source organism: Ranitomeya variabilis (assembly GCF_051348905.1). Lineage (NCBI taxonomy): Eukaryota > Metazoa > Chordata > Amphibia > Anura > Dendrobatidae > Ranitomeya > Ranitomeya variabilis. The sequence continues at coordinate 146,873,363 of NC_135239.1, read as the reverse complement.
CTGAAATCAAGGGTGGAGAAAATTGAATGCAAGAAACATGAGACTTCTCTGCATTCCATGCAGGTAAATTTTGTTTTGTTTTGTTTTTTTTAAGTACGGTCTGCTCGCTATTTAGTATTAGTACCCTTCCTACATTGTATTGTGTACAGGTTTTGCTCACCCGCTTACCGTCACTTTACTGCCTATTGACGTTTTCCATTTTGATGTCAATAGGCATACTATAACTTCCACTGTCATCACAAAATATATTTCCTCTCTGCCAGCACCTTCCTGACAAAACCAGTGCTGATTTATTTGCTTTTCAGACTTGTGAACACCATGAATAATGTCTGCGACTGCCTGGCATGTCGGGTGTACGTTTAATATATGTGTGTGATGCCAGCACCACCTCCTATCCTCTGTGCGCCATATTCACCCTGCCATCTCTGATTGTCCTGTGTGTCGGACATTTGGGGCCACTAGCACTCCAATCCCCAGCCCCCTTTCCATGCTTCCTGTCATTATACTATATATCAGGCCTGTATATGAATTGTCACATAATACTCGGGTAGACCCTCATCCTCCCTGCTGTTAGCCAGTATGGTGAGTGCCATAAATAAATATAAATATTAAGTTGCATGTAATCTAAAAATGTATTACTAGAATCATGCTGACCTGCCGTATATAGTTACATAGTTATTAAGGTTGAAGGAAGACTTTTAAGTCCATCTAGTTCAACCCATAGCCTAACCTAACATGCCCTAACATGTTAATCCAGAGGAAGGCAAAAAAACCCATGTGGCAAAGAGTAAGCTCCACATTAGGGAAAATTCCTTCCCGACTCCACATACGGCAATCAGACAGGTATATACCCTGTAATATTATACTTTTCTAGAAAGGCATCCAGTTCCCTCTTAAATTTAAGTAATGAATCACTCATTACAACATCATACGGCAGAGAGTTCTAGTCTCATTGCTCTTACAGTAAAGAATCCGCGTCTGTTATTATGCTTAAACCTTTTTTCCTCCAGACGTAGAGGATGCCCCCTTGTCCCTGTCTCAGGTCTATGATTAAAAAGATCATCAGAAAGGTCTTTGTACTGTCCCCTCATATATTTATACATTAAAATAAGATCACCCCTTAGGCTACTTTCACACTAGCGTCGGGAACAACCCGTCGCTGTGCGTCGGGCCGCCGTTCCCGACGCTAGCGTGGTCTCCGCCGCACAACGGGGGCAGCGGATGCATTTTTCCCACGCATCCGCTGCCCCATTGTGATGTGCGGGGAGGTGGGGGCGGAGTTCCGGCCGCGCATGCGCGGTCGGAAAAAGCGGACCGTCGGGAGCAAAAAACGTTACATGTAACGTTTTTTTCTCCCGACGGTCCGCTACCACACGCCCAAGCGTCGCAAAACGGACGCGACGTTTTGCAATGCGTCGCAAATGCGTCGCTAATGTTAGTCTATGACGAAAAAACGTATCCAGCAAGAACTTTTGCTGGATGCGTATTTTCGGCAAAACTACGCATTTGCGACGTATTGCAGTTAACGCTAGTGTGAAACTAGCCTTAGTCTTCAGTTTTCCAAACTAAATAGCCCCAAGTAATAACCTATCTTGGTATTGCAGACACCCCAGTCCTCTTAATAACCTTGGTCGCTCTTCTCTGCACCCGCTCTAGTTCAGCTATGTCTTTCTCATACACCGGAAACCAGAACTGTGCACAGTATTCGAAGTGTGTATAGGATAAACAGGTCGTTATGCCCTGATGTACTCCATACAGCTTATACATTTATTGAAATGCCTGTAAGCCCCTGAATAATACTACTACTATGACTTATTATACTTCTAGATCAATACTGTAAGGATACTTTAGCGATATTGGATTTTTCTTGAGTGCTTTTTGGGCTCTTAAGTTTCTATTGCCATGTCCAATAGCCAAATTGTAATCCTTACTTTTTCTGCGCTTTGCAGTGTGTCCAAACAGCAGTTTATGATCACATGTGGGGTCATTTTCTCCCATTACTCCTTGTGAATATGAGAACTTTCAGGATCAAACATTCTAGTGAAAAACAATTTTTTTTTTTATTTTTTTTTTTTGCATACCACTTTGTGCCGATTCCTGTGAGCCGTCTGCAGGGTTAACAAACTCCCTGAATGTGGTTTTGAATATTTTGAGGGGCTTCTATATTCCACCCCCTCAAAAATTAACATATCTAAAAAAAAACAAATAACTGCACCCCTAAAGTTCAATTCAAAAGCGAATTTAATTTGTGCCACGAAACACTGTATTTCCTTAAAATGTTAAAATATGAAAATTTGCTGCTAAGTTTTAAACATAATAACCAATCTATAGCATAATTGGGGAAAGAAAAGATGCTGAAGTAATGTAGACATATTGTACATTAGAAACTATTTGGTGTGGTATGACTTAATGTTTTAAGGGCATAAACTTTGAAAATTGTTAATTTTTCTAAACGTTCAGCAAATTTCATATATTTTCATAATTTGCCACAACATATTGATTTAAGTTTACCAGTTGTATAAAGTGCGATATGTCCAGTAAAAAAATCACTGGATATGTAGAAGCAGTCCAGAGTTCTTGCCATATAAAGTGGCACACGTCTGATTTGAAAAATGAGACATTGTCTGGCAGGTCAATCCAAGTGTGACTGGAAGGGGTTACTTTTTTTTTATTTTATTTTATTTAGGCTAAAATTACTCGTTTAACCAAACGGTTTGGAGCTGCTAAGGAGGACTTAAAGAAGAGATCTGAAGTAAGATTCCTTATCCTATCACCACTATATGCTGTTGCATGTTGAGGACCAGAAAGCTTCAAATAAGTGTTTTTAGTAAATGCTTGCATGCCCTGTGAAATGGCAATTCTCAATAATTTTTCTCCTAATTCTCCATTGCGCCATTCTTTTTGTTATTCTTTCGAAATATTTCTAGATAAATTGACAGATATCGGGTGTTTCCCTACAGTGTGACACCATTTGAAGACAAAATCCAGATTCTAGCTTATATAGGCACAACGTTTTTAAATCCTTTTTAAAAATGTGAAGTGAAAGGTGTGTAATAATCTTATAGGGGGTGTTGTCGGGATTTTATACCCCAAACTAATGCATGTAGAAGTGGGTAGGCACCCCACTTACAGCTCTCCTGCATCTCTCACTATTCCCCGCCTGCTGATGGCCTTCTGTTTGACTGACTGACTGACTAACAGGTCTGTGAAGCAGAAAGCAGTCAGTGAGAGGCAGGGAACAGGGAGAGAAGCAGGAGAGCGGACAGTGCAGGGCCCACCTGCTGCACTTTTGGTTTATTAGAATGCAAAAATCAACTAATGGTAGTAAACACATTCTGAAAGCCAGTGATTCCACCATTGCATGAACAAGTGTTTGTTCTTTTGACTGGTACTATACATTATTAAATGGATGTTGGACCTGATTTGGCTGATGTGTTTAGTTTCAAAATCCATGTCAGAATGGCTGTAATATCCTGATAATATGGGTGACTATCTTATCCGTCTAGTTAAAGAATGAGATGGCTCAGAAGTCTGAGTTCAGTCTCTACACCCAGCCTGACTGACAGCTGCAGCCTGTACTGAGCAGTGTGAGATCTCAGGAGTGGGGATGAGAGACACTGAGGAGCTGTCAATCAGGCTAAAGGGGCAGAGATTGAATTTTATCTTTCAAAAAAATATACAGACAGTTTAACATGAATTTTCAAAGTCCGCATACCAGACTCATCGGATCTATTTAACAATTTCAGGACAACAGTTGATCAAATTTTAGCAAGTGACCAAGATGAACTTTAATCTGATACTAAACATGTGTTGAATAACCCCCTTTTTTCCCCTCTAAAAAGCAACCAGCAGTCCAACCGCCTTCATCTGCAGTAAATGATTCTGCTCCAAACCCTAATATGGTGAATATCAGGTGAGATTAAAGACTTGGTTTTCCTGTTCTACTTTGTAGGTAATTGTTGTAATTTACACTGAGGCTGCATTGCCTTGTCTGTGCACAAACTTCAAGTCACTGGCCAACTGTGGGTCTCCTGAGCCAAACTAACAGGGTCATAGGCTTATAGGAGGCTGTTGGTTAGTCAGAGCTGCAGTCAGTCTGGGCATTGTTTTCCTTATAGACCTGGCGTTTGCCAAACTCCAGTCCTCACAGCATCCAACACGTCATGTTTCCAGGATTTCCTTAGCATTGAACAGGTGATGGAATTATTATTTAGGCATCAGAAACTGCCACATGTTCTCTCACCTGTGTGATGCTAAGGAAATCCTGAAAATCTGATGTGTTGGGGTCGTGATGACGGGGTTTGGGGAACACCAGACTAAGTAATGTGGAAATCTGATTAGGGACTTAACATTACTCAAATGTATGGCTTAAATTCTAAGTTGGGTGAATAATAATACATCTTGGTGGTAACCAGTTACATTGGAGATGCCGAGGTGCTTAAAGTAGTACTCCTCTCATCAAAGTTTTTATCCTCTTAATATTTTGCAATCATCATATTACATGGCATTGTGTACTTACAATTACTCATTTTGCATTTCTACCCAGATAATTCTTCTTTTCCATTAGGTCGATGACATCACATCTACTATATAATTGTCTAAGGGTCACTTCTGTCTGTCTGTCCTTCTGTCTTTCTTTCTGTCACGGATATTCATTGGTCGCGGCCTCTGTCTGTCATGGAATCCAAGTCGCTGATTGGTCTCGCCAGCTGCCTGTCATGGCTGCCGCGACCAATCAGCGACGGCCACAGTCCGATTAGTCCCTCCCTACTCCCTGCAGTCAGTGCCCGGCGCCCGCTCCATACTCCCCGCAGTCACCGCTCACACAGGGTTAATGCCAGCGGTAACGGACCGCGTTATGCCGCGGGTAACTCACTCCGTTGCCGCCGCTATTACCAATGTGTGACCAAGTTTTTACTATTGATGCTGCCAATACAGCGTCAATAGTAAAAACATCTAATGTTAAAAATAATTTTAAAAAATAAATAAAAAAAATCATTATATACTCACTTTCCACCGCCTTTCCCGCTCCTCGTGACGCACCGGTGACCGGTCCATGCAAGCGGCAGGTTTCGGTGCTAAGGATGGTCTGCGAGAAGGACCTGCCATGACGTCACGGTCACGTGACCGCGACGTCATCACAAGTCCTGCGCGAGAAGGACCTGCCATGACGTCACGTGACCGCGACTTCATCACACCCTGGGACCGGAAACTGCCGCCTGCACCCCACACAGGCGACAGAAATACAACGCGCCTTCGGAAGGTGAGTATATGTTTATTTTTTATTTTTTTAACCTGTGACATACGTAGCTGGGCAATATACTGCGTGACTGCCCAATATACTATGTGGCTGGGCAATATACTACGTCGCTCTGTGCCGTATACTACGTGGCTGGGCAATATACTACGTGGCTGGGCAATATACTGCGTCGCTCTGTGCCGTATACTACGTGGCTGGGCAATATACTACGTCGCTCTGTGCCGTATACTACGTGGCTGGGCAATATACTACGTGGCTGGGCAATATACTATGTGGCTGGGCAATATACTACGTCGACATACATATTCTAGAATACCCGATGCGTTAGAATCGGGCCACCATCAAGTGATTTAATAACAGATTAGCTGAATCCTTCTGAGCTCTATGTAGAAACAGGAGGTCTGTTTCCTTGCATGAGTCACTGCGAATGTCCCTGGCAGACAGAGGCAGGAGCAGCTGGGTCAGGAGGTGAAGGGGGAATGATTCATGCAGGGAAAAGAGACTTCATGTTTATACATAGAACAGGGAAAGGAAGAATTAACTGGGTAGAAAGGCAAAATGAGCAATTGTAAGTACACTGTGCTATATAATATGACTGCAATATATTAAGAGGATAAGTTTTCATGGCAGTGTTTCTTTAATAGGCTATTCCCATCTTGCACATTTATGGCGCATTCATAAGAGCAGTAGCAATTGTCATGGATGGTGCAAAAGTACCTCAGCAAGATGAGTTTTCTGCTATTTCATCACAAACTGGACACGGAACTAAAAAGAAATAATAAACCTTTCATGTGATTTATCTGAGAGCAGACTGGAGGGAGGGAGCTTAAATCTTTTATATAGATAATAATAATAATCTTTATATAGCGCCAACATATTCCGCAGCGCTTTACAGTTTAAGATGTAAATAATATGGAAAAGGAGTGCCACCAAGATGTACTCCAATCCTAGGAGAGTCCTGCACAGGGGTGAAATCTTTCCATGTGTGTCTTACTAGCAGCTATTGTAGAGCACTGCTGCAGGCAATGGAATAAATAGACTGCCTCTGTTTCAGCTGACCTTTCTTTCTTGTTCGCCAAAGTCCGGTGCTGTCATTTGTTACACTGGTTACCTGACTTACAATTCATGTCAAGTGTTCTTTTTAATGCTGGACAGCCGCACATCTCCACTCTTCTCTCCGATCACCTTCCCATGCACTTTACTCAGCCAGTGACCTAAGTAACTCATCCTCTTGTTTCACGAGCCATACCCGGTCTGTGGAGCATGTCTTATTTATTGATACCAAAGGGTAAACAGAAGTGAGCACCTCCTATCCAATACTTCTATAGCTGACATTCTGAATATCTCTTCACATTGACAACAATTGTTCTACATTTTCGATTAAGAATTTCTATAGTCTAAATGTTAATGTTTTACAGAAATGTTGGCACAGTGAGGCAAATGTTGGAAACAAAGCGAAATGTGGCAGACACGGCTCCCGTTAGTATCCAGACGACATCTGCTCCAGGTATGGCATATTGTGGTTACTGAATTAAATGTGTCACTATTTTATGAATAAATGGAAGCCTCATGCTTGTGTTCTTTTGTTGTTTTTTTTTTTTAATAAAGCTCCAGCTTCTACTCAAAGCTCTTCTAGTGTAGCACTTCGCACATCAAACACCACACAGATGCCTGTAAACCAGTCTCCTCTCAATAATATGCTCCAAAGCCGGCAACCACCTGACTGGAAATTGATTCAGCAAAAAAGTAAGTTCAATGTGTACAAAATGTAAAATGTCTTTTTTGCAGAATTAAGCTTGATAAAAAAAATTCTGCTTATTTTTCCTTTTTAAATGAGTTTTGTTATTTCTGATACTCCTTTTTCTGCGTTAAAAGGGTTGTCCATCTTCATCTCCGCTGCTGTTAAATTAATAGGAGTTGAAATGCAAGTACCCAGAAGCAGCCATTAATCCATGTACGACATGCTGCCGATCCACTTTTATGTAATTGTTCACATCTGGACACTGCCAGAGCTGTTGACCACTTATCAGTGGTGGTGCCGTTTGTCGGATACACACCAATTGGATAATGACCTATCCTCATAATGTCACCAGTATCAAAGTAATGAACAACCCCTTCAATGCTCACAAGTTGCGGTTAATATTAATGCAATTCTCTGTTTGTTTTTGCAGTTAATGCTTCCACTATTGGAGCTTCTCAAAATACTCAGAGCAGTCAGTCAAAATCTATAACACCTGTTACGTCTGCCCCAGTTATAACACCGGTCCTTTCTGCTCCTACTACTGCAACAGTTGTTGGAAACAGCCAGGTGTCAACCAGCAACACCCAGCCAGTGTCTGTCTCTCTTCAGTCCTTGCCTGTCATCCTCCACGTTCCACAGCTCCTACAAGGTGCAACAGGGACATTGGTGACTAATCAGCAATCTGGCAATGTTGAATTTATCCCGGTCCAAAACCAGTCCACAGTCAATAGTCTTGCAAAAACGCCAGTGTCTTTACCTGTAAATAAATCGATGAACAGCCCTTCAATGACCAGCTCAGGCATACAGAGAAATTCTTCAGCTAGTACTGTTAATTCCCCAATGACTGTGCAGGCTATGCCCATGTCACATTCAGTTGCTTTATCCTCGAGGCAATCTCTTCCAAATGTTGCAACTACTGGGATGTACAATCAAGCAAGTAATCGAAATACGACACAACTAAAATCAACAGCGCCTACATTCAACAGCTCCTCCACAACTGAAGCTCCTTCTGTAAGCAGATCAGGTGAGCAGATCTAGGCACTTCTGTTACTTTGAAGTTTCGATGGACAAGTCCAATATGATAGTAGAAATTGGGCTGGGTTTCTTTCTTTTATTTTTTTTTACTTAGCCTATTTTTTTAATCTAGATACTGGTGTGCCTAATGCATCCCATTTCTTAATGTGTGTATTGGAGGTAGCAGGATAGGCATAAAGTATTCAATTGTTAACTTGATATATTGCATTCAATTCACAGATTTGCAGATTAACCGGACAACGATGACTACTACTACTACAATGACTGCAGCAGAGACTGCTTCCAACAAGCGCAGCTCAGCTGACGGTAGTGCAGTGGTATGTTCACGGTTTTCCTTTTGTTACTAGATTAATGGAACCTTTCTTATGGCACTTACTATTATGTATTACCGTATATACTCATGTATAAGCTGAGTTTTTCAGCACATTTTTTGTGCTGAAAATGCTCCCTTGGCTTATACACGAGTCATTGTCCCAGAAGCCGGGGGGAGCAGCGGGTCTCAGGAGGCTGCAGCTGTAACTGTGCCCGCTGCTACAGAGAAATGAATATTCACTGCACTGGCAATGAATATTCATTTCTCTTATAGCGCGCACTGTTACAGCTGCAGCTGCTGGCTTCCAGCAGCTGTAAAAAAACAAACAAAAAAACCCCAAAACCTCCTACTTGCCTTCCTTGCGCGCCCTCGCAGCACCTGTTTTGGCTTCCAGCAGCACGTGTCCCCGGTGAGTGGAGAGAGGTGAATATTCATTACCTTAATGAGCGGAGACACGTGATCGCTTGGCCGCAGGAGCTTTTGGAAGCCAGAACACGATGCTACGAGGGCGCGCAGGGACGGTAAGTAGGAGTTGTTTTTTTTATGTTTTGTTTTGTCTTAATATTTTATTGTTTTCTCATGGGAGCCATGCATACCAGGACAGAGATGAGGAGCCATGCAGACAAGGATAGGGACGAGGGGACAATGCATACCCGGCTTAGACTCGAGTCAATATGTTTCCCAGTTTTTCGTGGCCAAATTAGGTGCCTCAGCTTATCCTGGGGTCTACTTATACACGAGTATATACGGTACATGCTCTCAATGGATGGAGGAGCATGTGATTTGACCTGTCCATAGTTTCTCCATGTTCTTAGAGCAGGCTGGTACACAGGTCTGGTCACGTGGACCATTGTCTGCCATTATGAACATGAGCTGTGCAGTCTATTAACTAACAAGTACTGGAGGAGATCCTGTAATACTTCTAAATCAGCTAGTAAATAAACCCTTTATTTGTATAGAAAATCTCCACAGTTTCACAACCTTAATAAAATATTAGCTGCAATAAATAAGTGGGTCTCTGCACCCTGTTCAAAATATGCCTGTAATAAAGAAGAAAAAGAAAAAAAAGTATGCTCTTTAATTCTCAAAGTATCAAATAGCACAGGGTTAACGTAAACACCACAAATCTAAATCCCTATATCTCAATCCATTCCAACCAAAAATTGCCTTGGAAAATCACAAATTTCCACAACATTGTAACCATGTAAACTCACTGAAGGCAAGAACCTGACACTAAGGCTATGTGCACACTTTGCGGGTGATCTCTGCGGGTTCTCCCGCAGCGGATTTGATAAATCTGCAGGGCAAAACCACTGCGGTTATCCGTGCAGATTTATCGCCGTTTGTTCCGCGGTTTCCGCTGCGGGTTTCCGCCTATACTATTGATGCTGCATATGCAGCAATATGCAGCATCAATAGTAATGTTCAAATAAAAAAAAAAAGTTTATATACTCGCCCTCTGACGTCCCGATCTCCTCGGCGCTGCACCCGGCGGTCCGGTTCCAAAGATGATGTGCGAGAAGGACCCTTCATGACGTCACGGTCATGTGACCGCGACGTCACGGTCATGTGACCGCGATGTCACCGCAGGTCCTGTTCACACAGCAACTCTGACCGGCCGGCCGCGTGCAGCGCTGAGAGGTGAGTATAACATGATTTTTTATTTTAATCCTTTTTTTTACACACAAATATGGTTCCCAGGGCCTGGAGGAGAGTCTCCTCTCCTCCACCCCGGGTACCACCCGCACATTATCCGCTTACTTCCCGCAACGTGGACACAGACCCATGCGGGAAGTAAGTGGATCAATGCATTCCTATGGGTGCAGAATCGCAGCGATTCTGCACAAAGAAGTGACATGCTGCGGAATGTAAACTGCTGCGTTTCTGCGTGGTTTTTCCCGCAGCATGTGCACAGAGGTTTGCGGTTTCCATAGGTGTAAATGTAAACGCAATGGAAACTGCAGCGGACCCGCAGCGGCATAATCGCGGCGATTCCACGGTAAAAAACGCAAAGTGTGAACATGGCCTAAAACTGTCGTATAAGCAAAAATGACAAGATCTCTCTTGCAGAACTAACTGGATCCCAGAGCTGATCTTGGTTATTGTTCTTTGTATGGTGCGTTTGCAAAATAAATTCAGAAAAGTGAAGTCTGATTCTTGAGTCTCACCAGCAGCGCTTGCTTAGTATGGAAAGTCCCGTTTGCAAAGCCGTTCCTCCGGCCAAGAGCACAGTTGACGTGCAGAAACTAACATGAGTCCCAATACGACACAATAACTCCAAGACCACCTGTGTGATATTTGCTTATACAGCATTTTCAGTATTTGCTGTCATTACCACTACTGTTTACTTTCCTTTCTGTGTTGTAGTAAAACGTGGCAATTTTTGGATTGTATGGTTTAGATACACATATTTAAAATGGCGGTGTATTTTTTTGTTACTTTATCAAAAGAGATAGATATATACCTGTGTGTGTATGTATATGTATATGTATATATATATATATATATATATATATATATATATATATATAATATTTTTTTCTTTTTACATAAAAGCTACACACAATTTTCTCCCTTCTCACCTCTGCAGTCTTCCCAATTCTATCTTTATAAACCCACCCCTCTTTCAATCCAATACAACAAAGGGGGAAAAACAGTTCTGTGAAATGAGGTGGAAGAATCTAGATGACAGTGTGAAATCACTGTGTTAGTCTTCAAGATATCTAAATATCAAAATAATATATTGATGAATTCCAGTGATTAGGTATAAGTTTGTATCCTTTTGTTTTTAATATGTCTCAGTTTTCCCAACCTGTCTAATAAACAGTTTGTCAGCTACTCGGACATCCCCTTCTCAAACAGTATGTTTGCCCAGAGTAAAAGAACACTTATACACTTAGGCCATGTGCACACGTTCAGGATTGTTAGCGTTTTTTTCACGTTTTTTCGCTATAAAAACGTGATAAAAACGCGAAAAAAACCGCTTACATAAGCCTCCTATTATTTACAAGGTATTCCGCATTTTTGGTGCAAATGTTGCGATTTTTTCCGCGAAAAAATCGCATAGCGGAAAAAAAAGCAACATGTTCATTAAAAATGCGGAATTGCAGGGATTCCGCACACCTAGGGGTCCATTGATCTGCTTACTTCCCGCACGGGGCTGTGCACACCATGCGGGAAGTAAGCAGATTATATGCGGTTGGTACCCAGGGTGGAGGAGAGGAGACTCTCCTCCACGCACTGGGCACCATATAAGTGGTCAAAAAATAAGAAATAAAATAATAAACAGTCCTATACTCACCCTCGATGTCTTGCCGCCTCCTCGCACGCTGCCGTTCGGTTTCTGTACCTGGTGTGCGCTGAAGGACCTCGCCGAATGACGTCACTGTCCTGTGATTGGTCGTGAGCGGTCATGTGACCGCTCACGTGACCGTGACGTCACGGGAGGTCCTGTGCGCACAGACCAGCTATACGGAACGGACGCCGGTGAGATGTCTGGGTGAGTATAAGCATTTTTTTATTTTTTTTATTATTTTTAAACATTCTATCTTTTACTATAGATGCTGCATAGGCAGCATCTATAGTAAAAAGTTGGTCACACTTGTCAAACGCTATGTTTGACAAGTGTGACCAACCTGTCAGTCAGTTTTCCAAGCGATGCTACAGATCGCAGGGAAAACTTTAGCATTCTGCAAGCTAATTACGCTTGCAGAATGCTAAAAAAACGCGAAAAAAACGGAAAAAAAACGCAAAAAAAAAAATGCGGATTTCTTGCAGAAAATTTCCGGTTTTCTTCAGGAATTTTCTGCAAGAAATCCGCAACGTGTGCACATACCCTTATAGTTGCCCTCCCAGGGCTCACATCACATTGTCACGCATTCCCTGCAACCAAAAAGCTCTGGCTTCACTCTCCCCACCTTTGGATGAATCGAACATCAAGAGAAAGTCATATCTGCGGCAGGCTGCTCATTTCCTCCTGATGTTTCAGATTAACTCTGGGGTTTGGATGCTTGAATCCCTTTCCACCAGCTGTTGGCTTCTGGGGCATTTGGAGGTATATAAACATTTCTCCTGTAGGAACTTCATCTCAGGTTATCAAGAGTAGTTTAGGGTTAAAAGAAAATAACAGTTGCATAAAATTTCCTGAATTATTATCTTTCAATTTCATAGGTAAAGTGTTTGATATTTTGAGTAGCTCAATTGTATGTGGAGTATAAATTTTTAACATTTTTTTTTTTTTTTTCCCTTCAGGCTGGTAAAGCTAGTGTTATTGATCTTACACTGGATGATGAAGATGCTGAAATGTCAACTCGTGGTAAGTATTTCCACATTTTTGTCCATGCCTACAAATACTCCTGAAAAGGAATAAAGGAACAAAAAGTGCAATGGAGTCTTATCTAGACAGTGAATATTCTCCTCCACACTGCCTATCCTGCTCACCTGATGGGGTTGTGTACATAATGACTGAAAGAGGCTTAAGCTGCTGCAGGCCCACAAGGAAGGAATCAAATGTGCTGGAATGGTATGGGTTCACCTGCGCTGCCGTCAATAGAGAAGACAGGGATCCAAAAATTAATTGCTGCGGTTTATTGGTCAATGCATTTCAAAGTTTCAAACTTCTTCATTAGGGCAACCATTGATTACCATGGTCTTGTCCTGATGAAGAAGTTTGAAACTTTGAAACACGTTGACCAATAAACTGCAGCAATTGATCTTTGGATCAATTGCTGCGGAATATGTTGGCGCTATATAAAGATGATGATTATTACTATTATTGGATTCCTGTCTTATCTATTGACGGCCACGCAGGTGAACCCATACCATTCCAACACCTTTGACTACAAATACTGCTGGAGATTTCCGAGGATTCCCCAGAATTCTGGCTTAGTTTGCTGAGACCTCTAACGTCTTGATCTGGATTCATTGGGTCTTGGATACTTTTTCTGACTCAAGGAAAGGTTGTGTGATTTAGCTAAATGTGACCTGAAATCTGAGGCACTGCACAAAACTGTGCCAAAACTAGTATTTTCTAATGAAAATTTGTATTCTGTCTAAAACTTTAAGGCTAGGTTTACACTGCGTTAGCAGCAGCCTGTTCAGCACATACGCTAACGGGCTGCTGTTAGTGCGATGTAACGTCGGCACTTGCATTATCGCAGGTAGAGCATCTGCTAGCTCTATCTGCGCTAGCAGTGACGGACCCAGAAATGCTGCAGCCCGCGTCCCTGGGTCCGTCACTCAATGACAGCACATGGCTAGCACATGCCCATTGTGGGCGTGCACTAGCGATGCGTCAGACATTGCATTCAATGGCGGCGTTAACGGACTACGTTACACTGCGTTATGCCACGGTGTAACGTAGTCCGTCTAACGGACGCCAGGAACGCAATGTGAACCCAGCCTAACAGATGTGATATATTTGCATTATTGTCTTATGAAAATAAAACTTATATTGAATATTACATATGAAAACTAAAATTATTTTGTTTTTAAATAAGATTCAAGAAGGACTAACCCCTCATCTGTACCTGCAACTGTTCAGTCATCACAACCAGTGGGTCGCCAATCACAGCCTGTGCAGACAAACACTGTGCAGACCTCGCCTGCACCTGCTGGTCTTCCTCCTCAGGCCACTATACATGTTTTACCCACAGGTAAGAGAAAATGTCCATGTCATCACAGTACCTGTGCTCCTTTTTGCATAAAAAGAAAAATGCCAAGCTTCTGGACTCCAATAGTTGTGGTCAATCCCGCTTCAGCTTTATTATTTGCCTTTTTGTTACATTAGCCTTACATGTTATGCTACATTCCCATGATGAGCTTTTAGTGAGTTTTTGATGCTGGATATTTTTGCTGCTTGAAAATCGTAGCGTCTTACAGTTCCAGCAAATCTCATGCCCTTTCTTTTCTTTTTTTTTTTTTTTTTTTTAAGTCAGTGTAAACTGACCCACAGTGTGTGTTTTCAAATATTCAGCGTTCCAATTTCTCTTTATGGTACGCTGAACTTTATGTGCATTTCTCCATAGACTTACATTAAATACAGAAAATCCTCAGGTAAAAATGCACACGCGATTTTTGGTGCCTTTCAGCTCTGGAAACTCATCCGACACTTGTAATCTTCACCTAAGTATCAAAGTTTTCTCAAAGCCAAATATCAGGAAGTATCAAAAACAAAGCCGCTTTATTTAAAGCATGAGTAATCAGAAAAAAAACATGCAATACAAACGCAAGTTTACCTAATTTACCGTATTTCCCCGTAAATAGGGCGCCCCCCTGAAATTAAGGCATGCTAGGGGGAGCACTGTGCCTGCTAATATAAGTGTCCCCCAAAAAAAAAAATAAAAAATAAGGCACACCTTGTTCTGTGCATGGGGCATGCAGTTGTCTCGCTCCCGCAGTCCGGTGCTCTCCGGTGCCTGCCACTGGAGCCGCGCTGTTCGCAGGAGTTAATCACAGCCTCGGAGCTGTGTGCCAATCTCTGCCCATGAGCCCTGCGCCAATCACAGCGCAGGAACCATGGGCCAGCTGACATCATCCATAGCCTCTGATTGTTCCTGGGCTGTGATTGGCCCAGGGCTCCTGCACCACCAAAGCACTGAAAGCAGCACCGCGGCGGAAACCAGTAAGAAAGTGAGTGTGTGTCTGTGTATGGGGGTGTGTGTCTGTGTAAGGCTACTTTCACACTAGCGTTTTTTTGCATACGTCGCAATGCGTCGTTTTGGTGAAAAAACGCATCCTGCAAAGTCGTCTGCAGGATGCGTTTTTTCCCCATAGACTAACATTAGCGACGCATTGCGACGTATTGACACAAGTCGCAACCGTCGTGTTGTGGCGGACCGCCGGCAAGGAAAAACGTTACATGTAACGTTTTTTGTGCCGACGGTCCGCCATTTCCGACCGCGCATGCGCGGCCGGAACTCCGCCCCCACCTCCCCGCACCTCACAATGGGGCAGCGGATGCGTGGAAAAACACTGCCCCCGTTGTGCGGCGCTTGCACAGTATGCGTCGGGCCGACGCAGCGCGACGGCCCCGTACCAACGCTAGTGTGAAAGTAGCCTAAGGGTGTGTGTTTACGGTACACACATGGGAGGCTGCAGTGGGATACTGTGATAATGGGAGGCTGCAGTGGGATACCGGGATGATGGGAGGCTGCAATACTGTACTGTAGAATGATGGTGGCTGTAATGGAATGATGGGGGTGCTGTATTGGGGACTGTAAAGGGATGATGAGGGCTGCAATGGGATGATGTGACTATTTTGGGCTGCAAAATGATGATAGGGCTGCTACTGTAAAGGAACTGCTGTGGGTGATTGTTACGGTAGCGTTACAGTGTCCAGAAAGTGTGTGGGAGCCATTTTAGAGCCCTTATGTTTTGTGGCCCTGTGTGGGAGTCGGGCAATTACAGTACCGTACCATGGTGTGTTTCTTTGATTTGTTGTCTGCTTTTCTGCTGAACGGTCTACCGTAAAGTACCGTACTGTAAAAAATACCGTAAACAATGGTGATACGGTATATATTTACCCCTAGACATGAGCGCTAAAAGAAAGAGCTATTCCGTCGAGTACAAAAAAGGAATCGTAGAAGAATCTTGGGGCAAAAATCTTACTGAATTCTGCAAAGAGAAAATGTTGAGTGTCCGATTGGTCCAAAAATGGCGAGCAGATTAATAATAATAATAATCTTTATTTTTATATAGCGCTAACATATTCCGCAGCGCTTTACGGTAACCTCAGTTAACAAGTGGACAGTGGAAATGCTAAAAAGGTCAAGGTTGGATCTGGTCGGCAACCATTATATTCTGAGCTGGAAGACCTGATCTGTGAGTGGGTGGCTGACAGGAGAGCAAAGACATTGGTTGTGACTAGGGCTCAGATTCAAGAATTTGCTCTTGCAATGGCACCACAGTTTGAAATTGCCCCTGAAGAATTCAAGGCATCACAACACTGGCTGGATAACCTTCCTTCAACGAAGTGAACGGTCTTTGAGAAGATCCACAACACTCTTTAGGCTGGAAGATGCTGAAATTATTAAACACGTATTTGCTTTCAAGACCTTTGTTGATGACGCTGACTTTTCTAAATACAATCTTTCCAACATGATTGCCATGGATGAAACTGCAGTGTTTATGGGCCAAGCATCTCAAACAACAATTGAACAACGAGGTGCCTCCTCAGTGTACGTTCCTTCCACTGCTTATGAAAGTGCACGTGTTACCTGTATTTTGGCGATGCGTCTGGATGGCACAAAAGTCCCACCTTTACTCATTTCAAAGGGCAAGAAAGACCAGATTGAATGTGGTTCAGGCATTTATATTCCTGAAACTGAAAAAGCCTGGGCCACACAAGCAGTTATAAGGAAGTGGGTCGATTTAATGCTGCTGCTTGTTATGCAAGGGAGCCAAAGAGGAATGCTGATCTGGGATGCAGCCAGCACACATCGTGCCAAAGACATGAAGAACTTCCTTCATGAGAGAAAAATAGATCAAATAATGATTCCTGCAGGAATGGCGGCTTATCTCCAGTCTCTTGATATCGTCATTAACAAGCCATTCAAGGACAATTTGCGTGTGGAAATCAATGACTACATTGAAAATAGAATAGAGAGAAATCAACGTGGAAACTGTGTGAAACCTAAACTGCCAGAGATTGTGACTTGGGTGAAGAATTCATGGGAGAAAATCACTGACACTTGCATTGCAAATGCACTACGAGCAGGCTACCTTGCCAAGAAGTGCTCATTTAAGGACCGTGCTATTGCTAGACATGAGAGATATGGGCCAATGATTCTGAAAGAAATGGAGTCACAAATTCCACAGGAACTTCAGAGTTTAGATTGTTATGATGATGTTCCAGAAGATATGGTTGTCACTGAAGAAATCTTGTTTTGTGTTATTAAATATTGAGATCACTAAATGAACCATTGTTCGTTGTTTTACATGTTGTACATGGAAATACTGTAATTATACGGTAGTAACAAGAAATTCTTGATACGATTCACAGTTTATTTGATTCTACTGTTTTGTAAGGACTACTGTTCAGCATACGCTGCTCTGTTATTAAATGTTTGTTTGTTTTTTTGTTGTTTTTTTTTAAAAAGTCAATTATTTTTTTTGAGAAAATAAGACACCACCCGAAAATAAGACATGGTGCAACTTTCGGAGCAAACATTAATATAAGACGGTGTCTTATTTTCGGGGAAACAGGGTAATTTGATGCTGCAGAATTTCTGCACCTATTGAAGCTCATCATGGGAGTGTAGCGTTAAGGTTTTGTATAGAAGACAATCTCCAGGTTTTGGAGAAGCATGTATAGGCAGAACCACTTAATGTTCAGAGGATGGGCAAAAGTAGGAATATTTATAAAAACCGCCAGCTTCCTTGCACTTTTTCCAAAAGGATTTTGCCAAATAGTTTTCCTATTTATTTACAGAGCTTAGCACATCTTGTTTTTAAGCAATTATAGAAATATCTTGCATGACTAAGTTTATTTATTTTTACTCTTAGATCGTGCTATTAATTCCACAGCTCTTTACAGACATCATTATCACTGTCCCCACTGAGGCTTTCATTCTAAGGCTATGTGCACACGTTGCGGATTAGGCTTAGGAATTTCTGGTGCGGATTCTTTCTCTCCTGGCAGAAAACGCTCCTGCGTTTTTTTGTGCATTTTTGCTGCGGTTTTCTTGTGGATTTGCTGCGTTTTTTACCTCTGCGGTTTTCTGTAATGGAATGGGTACAAAAGCTCTGCAGATTCACAAAAAAGAAGTGACATGCTACTTCTTTTAAACCGCAGCGCATTTTCCGCAAAGTGTGCACAGCATTTTTTTTTTCTCATTGATTTATATTGTACTTTAAATCAATTGCGGATCTGCAGCGTTTCTGCACCTCAAAAAACGCTGCGGATCCGCAGAGAATCCGCAACGTGTGCACATACCCTAAATGCTCTGTCAGCATGCCTTTTTGGCATGTGGGAGGAAACCTTCTCAAACACGGGGAGAACATGCAAGCTCTCTGATTATATTGGGTTATGTGGTGACATAATGTTATTGCCTGTCCCAGGTATAGGTGTCAACTTATAGATTGGTCGGATCCAGTGACTGATCAGCACAACTGGGCACTTTTATCCCCACTAGAATAGGGCCGCAGTACGTATGCCCAACTGCCACATCATGAAAACTGCCAGAAAAAGTAGAATACGGTGCTTGGCAGTCCCTTAAAAATAGAATGTCAGTCGGGTATGCACACTGTCGCTCCATTCCTATGGGAATAACCGAGCCCCGTTATGGCAATCCATGAGGGTCCCAGCAACCGGACCCCCATCCACTTTAAGGCATCCTTTTAATCCTGTATTTATTTCTTCTTAATTATCATCGAGCAGCTTATTTCACTGTATATAAAAGTTGTAACACAAATCTTTAAGTCAAAATTGCTTTGTTTGTTTGTTTGTTTTTTTTTAATATATAAATTGGTCAAATAAAAAAATGTATTTCAATGTTTTATAACTGCAAGGTGTACACAGATGTGTAATGATTTGTATACCTGTATGAATGCTAGTATATAATAGTTTACATATTAATGACCAGATTTATAAAATTTAATGGCCCATTAATTGCTTCCTCTTTAGCGCAGACAACAGTCAATATAACACAACGGCCAGGGACTCAGGCTGTACCAAGAGCCGCAGCTCCTCGAGCACCAAGCAATCCACACATGGTTTACACTACAACTGCGCTCCCCACTGTACCTGTGCAGACCCCTGTGCGCAACACCGCCATGCAAAACCAAAATCTGCGACAGATCAGTCCTCAGACAGGAGGTAAGGAAATGCTGGACATGCTTTCACTGTAAATATCTTAACATGTTCACATCTTGGCTTTCTTTTAAACTTTGTATGGATGTTGTAAACCATTAACCCTTTTGTGACTGAAGCTTTTCTAAAACAGCAGAGCAGAATTTCAAGTTTGGAATACTACATTCTAAGGCCTCGATACATGTCCAAAAATACTTTTTTTTTGCGTTTTTTTTTTTTTCTCTGCAGGTGTCCACACCAAAATGCACAATTGCAATCTGTTTTGACTACTTTGCTTTTACGTGAGGTGTGGGTTTTTTGTGTGTGCCTTTCTGTGCAGAATTAAACCGTTTTGTTCAGATTCAGTGTAGAAACCTATATGAAAAAAAAAATGCAGTTGTGTAGCATCTTCAAACGCTTAGTGGGTGTGAGTTTTCATGAAATCACATCCACTTTCCTTGAATTGTTAAATGCTGATTTTCTGTACACAAAAAAAAACTAAAAAGAATTTATGCTACATGAGAACATGGTCTGTTTTTTCATTAGTGGAATATATCAATTTAGTCAGTCAAATTTAGGGGAAATTGTCTTCTACCCCATGATGCTTCTCTTACTATATTGTGCATATTGATGTCGTGTGTGCATATATATGTGGTGCTGTAAAAGCCATTATACACGCCTGAAATCTGTTCTGTCATTGTGAACTCTTGAACACAGCTTCACATTGGGGCAGATTTTCAGTACTGTAATTCTTACAGTACATATAGCTGACAGTCGTGGCATATACCATTATGATAAACTAGATGGCAGCCCGATTCTAAAGAATCGGGAGTCTAGAATCCATATATACTTTATTTATTCAAATGTAAGAATAATACAATTAATAAATAATAGTAAGAAAGAACAAAAAATGGCTGCACTCACCAGCTCTTGACAGTACGGCACATTTCTGATTGGTCGCTCGCGGCAGGCGGCAACCAATCAGAAAAGTGCCGTGCACCACGAAGGCATATATCTTTGTCCACCCTGAGCGGGTGTAGGACGCTGGTGACGTCACTTATCTCCGGACATTATCTCCGGACAAAGCCACGGAAGTTGGCACAAATTGCCGGAAGTAGTATTCTAGGCAATTATATATTAGATTTTAATGTTATCAGTGTTTACCTTTGAACGTTTATATTGTATTGTCCTGTCACCAGCCATGTGTACGATTATCGGCCGAAAGCCTCTCTGGAACCAATAATCACCCCATGTAAAGGTATCTTTATAAGTTAAAGATTCAGAATACTATGACTTTTATCATATCCTGAACAGTCAAGTTTTTTATGAACCGTTAAGGTTTTCTGGTTGAAGTAAAAAAAACTGAGTGTTTACAGTTTGAAACCATAAAATGTTGAAAAATTATGTCATTCTTGAGTATATCACTCAATGGTGCTCATAAACGTGTCAAATTTGATCTATAATATACTTTAATATACGTTACTTTAATCTTTAATATACTTAAGAACAGGGCCCCAGACATCACACAGGGGGTCTGAAACACCGCACAGTGGTCCAAAATATCGCTGTGCTCTGCCTGGGGCCCCATATGCTGCCTGGGGCCCCTGTGCTCTGCCTGGGGCCCCATATACTGCCTGGGGCCCCATATACTGCCTGGGGCCCCTGTGCTCTGCCTGGGGCCCCTGTGCTCTGCCTGGGGCCCCATGTTCTGCCTGGGGCCACTGTGCTCTGCCTGGGGCCCCATATGCTGCCTGGGGCCCCTGTGCTCTGCCTGGGGCCCCTGTGCTCTGCCTGGGGCCCCATGTTCTGCCTGGGGCCCCTGTGCTCTGCCTGGGGCCACTGTGCTCTGCCTGGGGCCCCATATGCTGCCTGGGGCCCCTGTGCTCTGCCTGGGGCCCCATAGGCTGCCTGGGGCCCCTGTGCTCTACCTGGGACCACTGTGCTCTGCCTGGGGCCCCATATGCTGCCTGGGGCCCCTGTGCTCTGCCTGGGGCCCCTGTGCTCTGCCTGGGACCCCATGTTCTGCCTGGGGCCCCTGTGCTCTGCCTGGGGCCCCATATGCTGCCTGGGGCCCCTGTGCTCTGCCTGGGGCCCCATAGGCTGCCTGGGGCCCCTGTGCTCTGCCTGGGGCCCCATAGGCTGCCTGGGGCCCCTGTGCTCTGCCTGGGGCCCCTGTGCTCTGCCTGGGGCCCCATGTTCTGCCTGGGGCCCCTGTGCTCTGCCTGGGGCCCCATATGCTGCCTGGGGCCCCTGTGCTCTGCCTGGGGCCCCATAGGCTGCCTGGGGCCCCTGTGCTCTGCCTGGGGCCCCATAGGCTGCCTGGGGCCCCTGTGCTCTACCTGGGACCACTGTGCTCTGCCTGGGGCCCCATATGCTGCCTGGGGCCCCTGTGCTCTGCCTGGGGCCCCTGTGCTCTGCCTGGGACCCCATGTTCTGCCTGGGGCCCCTGTGCTCTGCCTGGGGCCCCATATGCTGCCTGGGGCCCCTGTGCTCTGCCTGGGGCCCCATAGGCTGCCTGGGGCCCCTGTGCTCTGCCTGGGGCCCCATAGGCTGCCTGGGGCCCCTGTGCTCTGCCTGGGGCCCCTGTGCTCTGCCTGGGGCCCCATGTTCTGCCTGGGGCCCCTGTGCTCTGCCTGGGGCCCCATATGCTGCCTGTGGCCCCTGTGCTCTGCCTGGGGCCCCATAGGCTGCCTGGGGCCCCTGTGCTCTGCCTGGGGCCCCATAGGCTGCCTGGGGCCCCTGTGCTCTACCTGGGACCACTGTGCTCTGCCTGGGGCCCCATATGCTGCCTGGGGCCCCTGTGCTCTGCCTGGGGCCCCTGTGCTCTGCCTGGGGCCCCTGTGCTCTGCCTGGGGCCCCATATGCTGCCTGGGGCCCCTGTGCTCTGCCTGGGGCCCCTGTGCTCTGCCTGGGGCCCCATGTTCTGCCTGGGGCCCCTGTGCTCTGCCTGGGGCCCCATGTTCTGCCTGGGGCCCCTGTGCTCTGCCTGGGGCCCCTGTGTTCTGCCTGGGGCCCCGTGTTCTGCCTGGGGCCCCTGTGCTCTGCCTGGGGCCCCATGTTCTGCCTGGGGCCCTGTGCTCTGCCTGGGGCCCCATATGCTGCCTGGGGCCCCTGTGCTCTGCCTGGGGCCACTGTGCTCTGCCTGGGGCCCCATAGGCTGCCTGGGGCCCCTGTGCTCTGCCTGGGACCCCATAGGCTGCCTGGGGCCCCTGTGCTCTGCCTGGGACCACTGTGCTCTGCCTGGGGCCCCATATGCTGCCTGGGGCCACTGTGCTTTGCCTGGGGCCACTGTGCTCTGCCTGGGGCCCCATATGCTGCCTGGGGCCCCTGTGCTCTGCCTGGGTGTAGGACACTGGTGACGTCACTTATCTCCGGACATTAGCTCCGGACATTAGCTCCGGACATTAGCTCCGGACAAAGCCACGGAAGTTGGCACAAATTGCAGGAAGTAGTATTCTAGGCAATTATATATTAGATGGGCATTTCCTGAAGGAAATACATGGTGCTTGAACAGCGCTACCAGCTTTACAGCAGCACTTTTCACACACGGGACTGGGGGGCGCGCTTACTTTTGCACCCGGGGCCGGGGGCGCGCTTACTTTTGCACCCGGGGGCGCACTTACTTTTGCACCCGGAGGCGCACTTACTTTTGCACCCGGAGGCGCACTTACTTTTGCACCCGGGGGCGCACTTACTTTTGCACCCGGGGGCGCACTTACTTTTGCACCCGGGGGCGCACTTACTTTTGCACCCGGGGGCGCACTTACTTTTGCACCCGGGGGTGCACTTACTTTTGCACCCGGGGGCGCACTTACTTTTGCACCCGGGGGCGCACTTACTTTTGCACCCGGGGGCGCACTTACTTTTGCACCCGGGGGCGCACTTACTTTTGCACCCGGGGGCGCACTTACTTTTGGGGCCGCACTTACTTTTGGTGGGCGGGGCTCCTCGGCCTCCGATTTGGTGGGCGGGGCCCCTCGGCCTCCGATTTGGTGGGCGGGGCCCCTCGGCCTCCGATTTGGTGGGCGGGGACCGGCCTCCGATTTGGTGGGCGGGGACCCTCGGCCTCCGATTTGGTGGGCGGGGACCCTCGGCCTCCGCTTTGGTGGGCGGGGACCCTCGGCCTCCGCTTTGGTGGGCGGGGACCCTCGGCCTCCGCTTTGGTTGGCGTGGCCCCTCAGCCTCCGATTTGGTTGGCGGGGCCCCTCGGCCTCCGATTTGGTGTGTGCTCTGCCTGGGGCCCCTGTGCTCTGCCTGGGGCCACTGTGCTCTGCCTGGGTGTAGGACACTGGTGACGTCACTTATCTCCGGACATTAGCTCCGGACAAAGCCACGGAAGTTGGCACAAATTGCAGGAAGTAGTATTCTAGGCAATTATATATTAGATCTGCCGCATTTTGTTTGATAGTTTACAAATGTCTGTGCAGGCTTTCAGCAACCATCAGCTTGGTTTACTTTTGAGCCTCAGAAGATTTTTAGAGTAAAACATTTCACATTTATTCATGTTCCATTTCCAGCAAAGTTTAAGTGGGTGAAAGACAAACTATCTAGCATGCCATGTCCCCTTTTAGCAAACCCACACCACTAGCCTAGCAAAACACAGAAAATGTCTAAAACAAATAATCTTTGTTGTAAATTGTGCTAGAATTGTGGCATATTATTCTATGATAAATCTCTCCCATTGAGTGCGCTGTGTACCTGAATGCACCAGCCACCACCATTAGTCTAATGATTGGAGGCATGCAGAGAGGAAAAAATCTGCATCTTCTGGGCATTATGGTGTCTGCATACATGAGCTGCCACCATTAGAATAGCAGAATATCTGGAAATAAGGTCATCAGGAAAAAACTGAGAACAAAACCACCTCACACCTCTTTAAACCCCAAGTTGCTGAGCTTCTAGTACAGAGCTAATGTTTTGTTTTTTAACCCTGTAAAATGGAAAGGTTTTATTGGTTCTTTCCTGTTTAGCAGAAGTATAATTACTAGTGATGAGCTCATGTACTCTGCTCGGGTGACCTCTGAGTATTTGTTAGTGTTCGGAGATTTAGTTTTCATCTCAGCAGCTGAATGATTTACAGCTACTAGACAGCTTGATTACATGTGGGGATTCCCTAGCAACGAGGCAACAACCCCCACATGTACTCAGCCTGGCTAATAGCTGTAAATCATTCAGCTGAGGTGATGGAAACTTAATCTCAGAACACTAACAAATACTCGGAGGTCACCCGAGCAACGAGGACACTCGCTCATCACTAATAATTACACCTATGCGCACAAATGAATATCCCTCTTTTTAACAATAGTATAGGATTATACTAATGATTTGGACGCAAAGACTGCATGATTGCCCAGTGTGAAACATTCAGTATTGCTGTATAAAGCAGACAGTTTCTATTTGAAGTGTATCATGCTGCTTTAGTGCGATCATTCTTCCCCATATTTTTAAAACATCTGTGTCTTTTGTTCTAGCTGTTATACCATGTTGTAGTCCTAAAGTCCTGTTGGACAAGAAGTAAGAAATCAGACAATACAAAGGAGAAACCCTAATTTCTCTTTCTTTTTGAACTGTTTAGGATCATCAGTACGAATGCCACAAACTCCTACATACGTAGTAAATAATGGGATTCCTATAGGTTCTGCTGGACCACAGCTCACAGTTCATCATCGGCCTCCACAAGTAAGTACCAGCTCACGCTTTAATTAGCTGCAGGTAAAGAAGTTTTGATGGAGATGGGTTCCCTTTAATGTTAAAGTGATAATCTGATGGTAAATAGCAGATAAATCATGTTAGGCTGTTTTTTTGAAAGCAAGGTTTTAGGAGGAAGCATGGAGAATATAACCATTTTCTCCCTAACATCAACTATTACGGTGGTGCAGGGAGTGCTTAGTCACCGCTCACTACACAGTGTACATGGCTATAATTTCTCCCTTGCACTTTGACAGGCTGCTCTACGCTCAGCAGGCTGTCAGTTCTGGGGAGTGTTTATTACCTTGGAGACTGGACATTAGCAGATCCCAGAAGAATATACAGTATTTTTCGGATTATAAGATGCTCTTTTTTTTTTTGGGGGGGGGGGGGGGGGGAATGGGGGTGCATGTTATAATCCAAATTGTAGCTGCTGTGAAGCGGGATCCCAAGTTTGCAGCTCCCGGAAGCTTCTGGCGGCAGCAGTAGGTGGGCTGCAGGCCCCAGGCTGGTACGACGAGGTGTTCAGCGGCACTGGAGCTCCGCTGACATTTTTTGGGAGCCATGTGCTTTCCAAACACTTCTATGCAGTGGACTCCGGGAAAATGGCTGCCGGAGCAGGGCCATGTTCAAATTAAGATTTCTGCAGTGAGATCTCAATTGTAAATGTGCCTCCTTTGGCGGCTATTTTCCCGGAGTCTAGCTCATTAGAAAGTATGGAAGGTGCGGGGCTCCGAGCTGTCACAAAATGTCGAGTCCCCTGCACCACTGTACATCTAGTCGTTGCAGCCTGGCACTCGCAGCCATAGCCCGACTCCTCCTGCTATCACCAGACACCCCTTCCTAGCAGCCTGGAGCCCGTAGCATCTCCTGCCTCCGCAAGCCGCGACCCTTCCACCTGGGACTCCGCTCCACCACTGCTGCCCTTCAGGTAAGCCATTGCAAAAGTGGATTATAACACTCACCATTTTATTTAGAAAAAAACATTTTTTTTCCCTATTTTCCTCCCCAAATTTGGGGGTGCGTCTTGTAATCCACAAAACACGATAACTTAATTTTCAGTCATGGTAAAATTCAGTCATGTTATGAAAGCCATAAATTTTACACTTCTCTTTAGAAAGTTATGTTAAGGCTTGATTTTTACGTAAAAAGCTAATAGTATAAAATATATATATATCTATATATAATTTTATTTCATTTTTTTTTTGGTGCCGTATTGTAACACTTTTTTTTTTATTTTCCTTTCTTCAAACGCCGTTTTAAATATTAAAAAACAAAACAAAAAAAAAAGGAAAAATTCAGTCCTACAATTAGATCCTTCTTGTAGGCTCAAACTGCTGGGATTGGTGATCTCTCCAATCGTAACATTTTAAGCAGGAACCTCACTATGTACATCAGCCGGGTTCCTACACCTGATCACACCAGTACAGGGCTGTACCGCTCCTATCACCATGATGCATATCGCTTATATTTATCCATCATTAGCACTTGTAAATGTCAGAGTCTTAATGGATTACAAATCAAGTAAGCTTGGTAATATTGACAATCTCATTAAACTTGTGGTATGTATTATGCTACAGGTGCAGAATCCATTCCTAAATTTGATATGCTTTTATCCTGCGTATAAATTCCTCAGGTTTGTACAAGTGCCTCCCTCAGCTCATAGTGCAGTGGCCAGTAACAAAATGCGTAGCCATTTGTTAATCTAGTATGGATGACAAATATACCTGCCGTGCGTGTTTCTTCTCTCTTCACTTAATTCCCTATTTATCTTGGGTTTCAACTAGGACACCATAAAATGAAAGCACCCTATATATCATATAAACGATCTGCTCACCTTTACCAATTGTGCTTACTTCAACACGATACAGTCATGGCCGAAGGTGTTGCCACCCTTTGAAATTGTTCCAGAAATAAGAATTTCTTCCAGAAAATTATTGCAATTACACATGGTTTGTTATACACATGTTCATTTTTTTTGTGGGTTTTGGAACAATACCAAAACATTGAGGGGAAAAAAGCAAACAAATTGGACCTAATTTCACACACAACCCACACCCAAAAATGCGCTTTATAATATTGATGGCTTTCAACAAATTTGGTTGCACACCCTTATAAATAATATATATAATAAATAACTGCAATAAACCACTTCCTATAACAATCAACAAGCTTCTTCCGCCTCTCAACTGGAAATTTGGACTATTTTGCAAACCTCTCCAGGTCTCTCATATTTCAAGGGTGCCTTCTCCCAACAGCAATTTTAAGATCTCTCTGCAGTGGGACTTAGATCCGGACTTATTGCTGGCCTCTTTTGAACTCTCCAGCGCTTTGTTTCCATCCATTTCTGGGTGCTTCTTGAAGTATGTTTGGAGTCATTGTTCTGCTGGAAGACACCTATGACTCGGGAGGCAAAATCTGCTTTCTGGGAACTAACTTGCGACCCAAAATCCTTTTGGTAATTTGCAGATTTCATGATGCCTTGCACAATCAAGGCACCCAGTGCTAAAGGTAGCAAAACATCTTTGAACCTCCACCATATTTGACTATAGGTACTGTTCTTTTCTTTGTAGCCCTCATTCCATTTTTAGTAAATAGAATGATATGCTTTACCAAAAAGCTCTATCTTGGTCTCATCTGTCCATAAGACTTTCCCAGAAGGATTTTGGCTTTCATACAGTTTGGCCATCTGTAGTGTAGCTTTTTTATATCTGAATCAGCAGTGGGGTCCTCCTGTTTTTCCTGCCATGGCGTTTCATTTCATTCAAATGTGGACGGATAGTGCACTCTGACAATACAGCCTGAACATGCAGGATAGCTTGAATTTCTTTGGAACTTGATTAAGGCTGCTTATCCACCATCCAGACTATCCCGCGTTGCAACCTTTTATTAAGTTTTTTTCTCTGCCGTCCGTGTCCAAGGAGATAAGCTACATTTCCATGGGTTGTAACATTCTTGATTATGTTGTGCACTGTGGACAAAAAAAACCCATCAAGATCTCTGGACATGGACTTGTGACCTTGAACAAGCATCGCATGCTTGAAACAAAGATGTTTAGCTACAATTTTGAAAAGGTGCCAACAATTTTGTATGGCCCATTTTGGGGGTTGTGTGGAACTATTTCCAAATTGCTTTTTTTTCCCATTTTTTGTTGTGGTGTTCCACAATAATTTTCTGGAGCAATTTCAAGGATGCCAACACTTTCTGCCATGGTGGTACCTACTTATTATGTTCAGCAGCTTTCTGTTTACTTCAGCCTCCTTTTTTGTAGAGGGGGTTATCTCCAGCTAAAGAAATGATTTGAGGAACAGGACCGTGTTCCAGGTTATGACTTGGCTTCCAATTTCTCTAGATCCATATCTAATCTAATCTAATCTTGACTTGGCATTAGATCAAATATAAGACATGAAAGTTGCTAGTGTATTAGTGCCAGAGTTATTGTGAAGTCCATTTCTTGATGGATGAGAGATAAAAGGGACTCTAAACGATAAGGCGTCTGGTTTTAATGTTATGGCTGTTTGATACATAATATTAACCCCTTCCCGACCCATGACACCACGTAGGCGTCATGAAAACCCGTGCCAATCCGACCCATGACGCCTATGTGGCGTCATGGAATGATCGTGTCCCTGCAGAGTGGGTGAAAGGGTTAACTCCGATTTCACCCGATCTGCAGGGAGAGGGGGAGTGGTACTTCAGCCCAGGGGGGGGTGGCTTCACCCCCCCCCCCCCCCCCCGTGGCTACGATCGCTCTGATTGGCTGTTGAAAGTGAAACTGCCAATCAGAACGATTTGTAATATTTCACCTAAAAAACTGGTGAAATATTACAATCCAGCCATGGCCGATGCTGCAATATTATCGGCCATGGCTGGAAATACTGAAGTGACCCCCCCCAAGCCACCGATCTGTCACGTAGTCCCCTCCGACCTGTGCTCCGATGCCCCCCCCGTGCCCCGATCTCCCCCCCCCTTATACTTACCGAGGCTCCCGGTGCCCGTCCGCCTCCTCCATGGGCGCCGCCATCTTCCAAAATGGCGGGCGCATGCTCAGTGCGCCCGCCGAATCTGCCGGCCGGCAGATTCATTACAAAGTACATTTTGATCGCTGTGGTAGGTTCTATCACAGCGATCAAAATAAAAAAAATAATAAATAAACCCCCCCCTTTATCACCCCCATAGGTAGGGACAAGAATAAAATAAAGAAAATATTTTTTTTTTCTTTTTCCACTAGGGTTAGGGTTAGAACTAGGGTTAGAACTAGGGGTAGGGTTAGGGTTACGGGTAGGGTTAGGGTTATGGCATGTGCACACAGTGCGGATTTGGCTGCGGATCCGCAGCGGATTGGCCGCGGATCCGCAGCGGATTGGCCGCTGCGAATTCGTAGCAGTTTTCCATCAGGTTTACAGTACCATGTACACCTATGGAAAACCAAATACGCTGTGCCCATGGTGCGGAAAATTCCGTGCAGAAACGCTGCGTTGTATTTTCCACAGCATGTCAATTCTTTGTGCGGATTCCGCAGCGTTTTACACCTGTTCCTCAATAGGAATCCGCAGGTGAAATCCGCACAAAAAAACACTGGAAATCTGCTGTAAATCCGCAGGTAAAACGCAGTGCCTTTTACCTGCAGATTTTTCAAAAATCGTGCGGAAAAATCTCACACGAATCCGCAACGTGGGCACATAGCCTTATGGTTGGAATTAGGGCTAGGGTTGGAAATAGGGTTAAGATTAGGCTTGTGGTTAGGGTTACGGATAGGGTTAGGGGTGTGTTGGGGTTACAGTTGTGGTTAGGGTTGGGATTAGGGTTAGGGTTGGGATTAGGGTTGGAATTAGGGTTACGAGTGTGTTGCGGTTAGGGTTGTGGTTAGGGGTGTGTTGGGGTTAGGGTTGTGATTAGGGTTATGGCTACAGTTGGGATTAGGATTAGGGGTGTGTTGGGGTTAGTGTTGAAGTTAGAATTGAGGGGTTTCCACTGTTTAGGCACATCAGGGGTCTCCAAACGCAACATGGCGCCACCATTGATTCCAGCCAATCTTGCGTTCAAAAAGTCAAATGGTGCTCCCTCCCTTCCAAGCCCCGACGTGCGCCCAAACAGTGGTTTACCCCCACATTTGGGGTACCAGCGTACTCAGGACAAACTGGGCAACAACTGTTGGGGTCCAATTTCTCCTGTTACCCTTGCAAAAATAAAAAATTACTTGCTCAAACATAATTTTTGAGGAAAGAACAATTATTTTTTATTTTCACGGCTCTGCGTTATAAACTTCTGTGAAGCACTTGGGAGTTCAAAGTGCTCACCACACATCTAGATAAGTTCCTTCGGGGGTCTAGTTTCCAAAATGGGGTCACTTGTGGGGTGTTTCTACTGTTTAGGCACATCAGGGGCTCTGCAAATGCAACGTGATGCCCGCAGACCATTCCATCAAAGTCTGCATTCCAAAACGTCACTACTTCCCTTCCGAGCCCCGGCATGTGCCCAAACAGTGGTTTACCCCCATATATGGGGTATCAGCGTACTCAGGAGAAACTGGACAACAACTTTTGGGTCCAATTTCTTCTGTTACTCTTGCAAAAATAAAAAATTCTGGGCTAAAAAAAATATTTTTGAGGAAAGGAAACACATTTATTATTTTCACGGCTCTGCGTTATAAACTTCTGTGAAGCACTTGGGGGTTGAACGTGCTCACCACACATCTAGATAAGTTCCTTGGGGGGTCTAGTTTACAAAATGGGGTCACTTGTGGGGGGTTTCTACTGTTTAGGCATATCTGGGGCTCTGCAAACGTAACATGATGCCCGCAGACCATTCCATCAAAGTCTGCATTCCAAAACGTCACTACTTCCCTTCCGAGCCCCGGCATGTGCCCAAACAGTGGTTTACCCCCACATATGGGGTATCAGCGTACTCGGGAGAAACTGGACAACAACTTTTGGGGTCCAATTTCTCCTGTTACCCTTGGGAAAATAAAAAATTGTGGGCTAAAAAAATCATTTTTGAGAAAAGAAAAATTATTTTTTATTTTCATGGCTCTGCGTTATAAACTTCTGTGAAGCACTTGGGGGTTCAAAGTGCTCACCACACATCTAGATTAGTTCCTTGGGAGGTCTAGTTTCCAAAATGGGGTCACTTGTGCGGGAACTCCAATGTTTAGGCACACAGGGGCTCTCCAAACGCGACATGGTGTCCGCTAATGATTGGAGCTAATTTTCCATTCAAAAAGCCAAATGGCGTGCCTTCCCTTCCGAGCCCTGCCGTGCGCCCAAACAGTGGTTTACCCCCACATATGGGGTATCATCGTACTCAGGACAAACTGGACAACAACATTTGGGGTCCAATTTCTCCTATTACCCTTGGGAAAATAAAAAATTCTGGACTAAAAATCCTTTTTGAGGAAAGAAAAATTATTTTTTATTTTCACGGCTCTGCGTTATAAACTTCTGTGAAGCACCTGGGGGTTATAAGTGCTCACTATGCATCTAGATAAGTTCCTTGGGGGGTCTAGTTTCCAAAATGGGGTCACTTGTAGGGGATCTCCAATGTTTAGGCACACAGGGGCTCTCCAAACGCGACATGGTGTCCGCTAACGATTGGAGCTAATTTTCTATTCAAAAAGTCAAATGGCGCTCCTTCCCTTCGAGCCTTACCATGTGCCCAAACAGTGGTTTACCCCCACATATGAGGTATCGGTGTACTCAGGAGAAATTGCCCAACAAAATTTAGGATCCATTTTATCCTGTTGCCCATGTGAAAATGAAAAAATTGAGGCTAAAATAATTTTTTTGTGAAAAAAAAAAGTACTTTTTTATTTTTACGGATCAATTTGTGAAGCACCTGGGGGTTTAAAGTGCTCACTATGCTTCTAGATAAGTTCCTTGGGGGGTCTAGTTTCCAAAATGGGGTCACTTGTGGGGGAGCTCCAATGTTTAGGCACACGGGGGCTCTCCAAACGCGACATGGTGTCCGCTAAAGATTGGAGCCAATTTTTCATTCAAAAAGTCAAATGGCGCTCCTTCCCTTCCGAGCCCTGCCGTGCGCCCAAACAGTGGTTTACCCCCACATATGAGGTATCAGCGTACTCAGGACAAATTGGACAACAACGTCCGTGGTCCAGTTTCTCCTTTTACCCTTGGGAAAATAAAAAAATTGTTGCTAAAAGATCATTTTTGTGACTAAAAAGTTAAATGTTCATTTTTTACTTCCATGTTGCTTCTGCTGCTGTGAAACACCTGAAGGGTTAATAAACTTCTTGAATGTGGTTTTGAGCACCTTGAGGGGTGCAGTTTTTAGAATGGTGTCACTTTTGGGTATTTTCAGCCATATAGAACCCTCAAAATGACTTCAAATGTGAGGTGGTCCCTAAAAAAAAAAATGGTTTTGTAAATTTTGTTGTAAAAATGAGAAATCACTGGTCAAATTTTAACCCTTATAACTTCCTAGCAAAAAAAAAATTTGTTTCCAAAATTGTGCTGATGTAAAGTAGACAGGTGGGAAACGTTATTTATTAAACCAGAGAGTTATGTGACACAAAATAGTTAACAGAATAAAAATTCAAAATGTGAAAATTGTCACGAAATATGTCACGAAAAAACAATCTCAGAATCGCTAGGATCCGTTGAAGCGTTCCTGAGTTATTACCTCATAAAGGGACACTGGTCAGAATTGCAAAAAACGGCAAGGTCATTAAGGCCAAAATAGGCTGGGTCATGAAGGGGTTAAAAAATATGAACCTGTATATTTTATTATCTAGCAGTGCTAAAAATTATTTGTAAACAATCATTTTAAAAGCCTCTGAACATCATAATTTTATTTCCTTAGGAACCTACAAGGCCAATCCACCCAGCACCACTTCCTGAAGCTCCTCAACCCCAACGCCTTCCTCCTGAAGCTGCCTCAACTTCTCCACCTCAAAAACCTCACCTGAAATTAGCCAGAGTACAAAGCCAAAATGGAATTGTCCTATCCTGGAGTGTATTGGAGGTGGATCGTACCTGTGCCATTGTCGATAGCTACCATCTATACGCTTATCATGAAGACCCTACTGCAACATCTTCATCACAGTGGAAAAAAATTGGGGAAGTGAAAGCATTACCTCTTCCGATGGCATGTACTCTTACACAGTTTGTTTCTGGCAGCAAGTACTATTTTGCTGTCCGGGCAAAAGACGTTTATGGCCGCTTTGGGCCTTTTTGTGATCCACAGTCAACAGATGTTATCTCCACTCAGAGCAGTTAAAAGAAAACTTGAGGAAGCTTCCTACTACTTCCTATTAGAAAAGATCTCCTGCATGAAATCTATTATTTTAGATGACCTACTGGAATTTCGTAATGGAGACCATGTACAGCACTTGACTCTTGTCACAAATTAGCTTGCGTTTCTGCCAGGAACTTCTGAAATGTCTTAGTTAAGACCATTCTTCTGCAGAATGTGAATTGATTTATATTTGTTTCTCTGACTACACTAACCTTGAAAGTTTTCATATCAGTAGGCCAAAAACCAAGTCACAAGGCTGAACTATAGTTAGACAAGCAGCTCATGTAAAGACTGAGGTGCAAGAGGAACTACTGACAGAGGACATATAATTGGTTATATAATTTTCATAAAAATTGGAATGTCTTGCTTTGATACTTGGCAATGCTTAGCTCTTAAAGGTGACAAGTATTACATAGAAAATCCAGTGTTTGTGTTTTATTCATACACAAAGACAACACATGTATTTAATCCCCCTGGCTGGGGATGTGATACCAAGCAATTGTTTCTGACACATAATAAGGATGAACAAGCTAATGTGTTTTTTTTTTTGTTTGTTTTTTTTCTTTTTGTGAACTGTTTTTTTTTATTTTGTGCCTTAACTTGAAAAGGAACTGTGTTTCAGTATTTGGCCTCTACTTTTCCCTTTTTCATGGTCTATTACATTCTCCCATGCCCCAATGCCAAAGAGCAGTTGTTTTAAATCTCAAAATGTTTAAATTTTTTTTCCCTTTTTGTGTCTGCTGCTTTTTTTTTTTTTTCTATTCCATTCTTCTAAATAAAAAGAAACAAATAGTTGAACTTTGCAGGCTGTTCTGTCTTGCACACAAGTTCTCTATCTACAGTTTACATTGTCGCTGTGATTGAATATGTTTTTAAAAAATAAATGGAGCATTCAGTTGTATTGGTTGGCGCACATCTATCAATTCTACAACTTGATTGTGTCTCCTTAAACAAAATTTTATTATTTTATAAATTGCATGAATTGTACAGTATATCCTCGCTGTTTTTGTGAGGATAGGTATTTTTGTATTGGTGTAGATTTTCTCCATCTACGTTACTCAGAATTTGAATACAAGTGTTGTTAGTTCTGAAAACTCAGATGGTGTCTTTGTATGTGCAGTGCAAATCCTATTGCATATTTGTTAATTGTGCTTTTATCTATTTAAAGGGAATCTGTCACCAGGTTGTATCACTGAAGCATAAATAGACCTGATGCAATGTAGTTCAACCAACCACACCCCCACCACTGACTGGCAACTTTCTGCCTATGCAGTGTGTATCAAAAAGTTGCCAGTCAGTAGTGTTGGCTGGATTATACAGAGCTCAGCTTTCGGAGAACGGCTAAATCTGCAGCAGATAAAATTGGTTTTTAATCGGGGTTTATGCCCTTACATCGTGCTGCTGTCAGCTGGGGTACCTGGTGATCTATTTCTTTTAAGTACAATGGTTATTGCAGTTGCACACAATCAATCAGGACTGAGCTTTTTCAGTATTGGCAAGAAACTTGAAACTTACAATTCTAAAGCTGGTAAATTCTTCCTCTAAATTGTAAACTTTACACTCCCAATTCTTGATGTAAAAATCCTTAATTCTAAGCAGGTAAGCATTGGTTATCAGGTTGAAATTCTCTGCTTGAAAGAGATATTGTTACATTGTATGTAAATAAATATTTTTACAAATGTCAAGGTCTTTGGTATGCTGGTTTTTGATACTTTGTTGAACCATCTTGGATATTATAAATGAATTAAGGCATTTATAAGTTCTGTGACGATCATGGGAAATGCCGCTGGAATAATTCATTTAGTGGCAATGATAAATGTATAAATGATAAGACTGGCACTGCCAAATTAGAAAACTGGTAAGAGTAGCCATCTGTATACGGTACATTACAGATAAAGTTACTCTGTAGTGCTATTGCATGTAAATATGAAATATGAATTGCATTGCTGCTCTAGATAATAGGAACAAATGGAGATGCTTGGCACATAATTGGCCCATTCATGCATGCCCAGCAGTTAACGACAAGGTGATCTCCGGTTTTGCTGGGAACCTATCTAGTGTGAAAACCTTTCTAAGGCTAAAGCCTAAATTTATGGGTAGGTAGGATTCTGCTGCTATTAAATACACCATAGACTGGAGGGTGGAGTGGTCAGTCAGAGAGCTAATATAGAAATAACAAGACACTGACTGACATTTCCAAATCAGGAAATTGGTGCACACATGTGCGAACTAAGAGAAGTCATCTGTATACAGAACAGATAAACAAAGTGGCACTCTGTGGTGCTAAACCATGTAAATATGAAATATTAGCATTACTGCTCTAGACTGAAAGAAAAATTGGCCAAATTATGTGCCAAGTATCTCGATTTTTTTTTTTTTGTATTATCTAGAGCAGTATTGCTATTCAATATTTTTCATATTTACATGTGTTGGCACTACAGAGTGCAACTTAATTTATCTATAATGATAAATATATGCCAGTCAATGGCTGTTTTCTAATGCCAGATTAATATCCTCTGAAAGGGAATCTTTCGGCATGATTTCAACCACCCCTTGTTCCCCTTCCCCAAAACTGTTAAATAAGACTGGCAATACATTTTCATTGCCAGTCCGTTTTTCGATTAATGAGAAATAAACGTTTTACTTGATATGCAAATGAGGCTGGAGTGCTATTGTAGATCTGAAGATCTGTCATCCAGCTCTATTCCACACCCAACGTGCCTCTTCCCCACCCAATTCCTGTTTGACTGACTGCTCCCTTTGCCTGAAGTCACACAGCGTGTGTATGTGTGTGTTTGGTGTTAAATCCTGCTAACAGATTCCCTTTAAAGCCTAATGCGTTGTCCAAGTAGGCAAGGCTGTGGAGTCGGTGACCCAAAGGTTTTATATATATATATATATATATATATATATATATATATATATATATATATATATATATATATATATATATATATATATATATATATATATATATATATATATATATATATATTACATTTTTCTTAACATTCCGACTCCTTAGTAATAACAGGTGCAATAGTGAAATTGTAACATCACTATCTTTTTTTTTTTTTTTTTTTTTTTTTTTCCTAATAGGGAAATGAGTGATAACATTATAAATGAAATGGGAATTATTTAGGCAAGCTTAGAATATTGAGAATTTAGTCAAATATCCAGTATTACTAGAGAATATAGGTTTGGGGTGCCAGCTAATAGCTACTAGATTTTTGAAAGGGGATTTATTAGTGTGTTTATAAGTACATGGATAGGTTTTCACAAACTAAGAAACAAAGTTACGAAGACAGGGAAAAGGTAGCATGAGAGGGTAGTTTAAGACCAGAATTGCCAAACTCTGTATTATGTATATATCTGCAACACACTGAAGCATAGTCAATACCTTGTCCATCCTTGTAACACCTCAACACATTATCGTTCAATCATGTTGTTATTTTTCAGTGCTCCAGGAACATACAGGTAACTGATACTGTAATTCCCCTGAAGGTGGCATCCCTGGGTCCAAAATGGATTAAGATGGTCAAAGGTCATTTTGGAATACAGTTGCAGTGGTAATCCTCTTCATATAGGTGGTGTCCATTCATTTTGGAAAAGTCTTTGACAGTCCTGAGACCAAGTGGCCATTCTATATACTTGTACATACAAGATGCATCAGCACACTGTGATTAATAACTACATGAACTCTATTGTTCATATTTTTGCAAATTGTAAACCTAAGTAAACACTATTGTCCTACCAACCATATGCCACATCAGCCTTCTTCCAGTACTGCCCCCAATACGTGCAGGCTTCCATCGGTGTACAGCACAAAGTGCTGACAAAGGGCAGCGTAGGCCAAGATTGGAGCATTCGTCAGCGCCAATGCCTGACACTCTTCCTCTTGTTGTGGGCCCCACTGGATTGGCTGACGTTTGGCTCCTCCGGACATCCCGCGCAGTAGTTCGTTAAGCAATACCAAAATCTTGGCAAAATCTTTTATGACCCTGCCGTTCTATCCAGCTAGCCCTAGGAATTCTCTCAGGTGGGTATGAGTGGGCCACTTCTGTAATGCTACCACCATCTCTGTGGTGGGGTGAACTCCCGCACTAGATACAGTGTGTCCCAGTTACTCAATTTCCGCTTTAACAAGTGCCACTTTCAGGGCTTGACTTTTAACCCGTGTCTTTGAAGCTGCTCCAGTACTTGTTCCAGCTGGTTAAGTTGATCTTCAAACTTGGCAGAATAAATGATTGTCGTCTAGGTATAAAAGTGACTTTGAAGTTCAGATCTCCCAAGAATCTTTCCATCAAATCCTGAAAGGTTTCTGATGCATTTGTATGTCCGAATGGCATGGGGAGGAGAAAGGTGGTCTTCTGGCAATCTTCCACAGCCACCAGGACTTGCCAGTACCCGCTAACAAAATTTTTAAGGGAATAAAATATATATATATTCAAATCCAGACTATATTTAAAAATGGATGCTTTGCTAGATTCTAGAATCCTGTAGCTTTAATGTTCTCTGATACATCATTTGTCATACGACTTCTAAGCTCATAATTGACATCAAGTTACAAATGAACTATGAGATGGTTGTACAACCCACCCAGCTTATATTGCCTCTGTCATAAACCAAAGATCCATACAATACATGCAAAGACAGATGTCAGCTTGACCTAGCAATAACCATTAGGGTATGTGCACACATTGCGGATTTGGCTGCAGATCCGCAGCAGTTTTCCATGCGGTGTACAGTACCATGTAAACCTATGGAAAACCAAATCCGCTGTGCACATGCAGAAAATTCAGCGCAGAAACGCAGCGATTTAATTTCCGCAGCATGTCAATTCTTTGCGGATTCCACAGCGTTTTACAACTATTCCTTTATAGGAATCCGCAGGTAAAACGTAGGTAATTTTACCTGCGGATTCTGCAGAATCCACGCGGAAAAATCCGCAATGGAATCTGCAACGTGTGCACATACCCTTAAGGTACCTTCACACTAAACGATATCGCTAGCGATCCGTGACGTTGCAGCGTCCTGGATAGCGATATCGTTGTGTTTGACAGGCAGCAGCGATCAGGATCCTGCTGTGATATCGCTGGTCGTTGCTGAAAGTTCAGAACTTTATTTGGTCGTCAGATCGGCGTGTATCGTCATGTTTGACAGCCAAAGCAACGATGCCAGTGATGTTTTACAGTGGTAACCAGGGTAAATATCGGGTTACTAAGCGCAGGGCCGCGCTTAGTAACCCGATGTTTACCCTGGTTACCATTGTAAAAGTAAAAAAAACAAACCGTACATACTCACCCTCTGATGTCTGTCACACGTCCCTTGCCGTCTGTTTCCCGCACTGACTGTAATTGCCGGCCGTAAAGTGAAGGCAGAGCACAGCGGTGACGGCTGTGCTGTACTTTACGGCCGGCAATCACAGTCAGTGCAGGAAGCAGACGGCAAGGGACGTGTGACAGACAGCAGAAGGTGAGTATGTACGGTTTGTTTTTTTTACTTTTACAATGGTAACCAGGGTAATCATCGGGTTACTAAGCGCGGCCATGCGCTTAGTAACCCGATGTTTACCCTGGTTACCCGGGGACCTCGGCATCGTTGGTCGCTGGAGAGCGGTCTGTGTGACAGCTCTCCAGCGACCACACACCGATGCTGCAGCGATCGGCATCGTTGTCGATATCGCTGCAGCGTCGCTTAGTGTGAAGGTACCTTAAGAGTAATAATCCTATAGTAATAAAGATAACGACCTGGAACGTGTAATCAGCAATAACTGCAAAAATTTCCAATAATTATTAGTTGAAAAACAAGCGATGTAATGTGCTGAGATCACCTGATTTCCCCCCCCCTCCTATAAAAGACTCTACTTTTTGATTTAATAAAATCAGAATTAATTTGGGACACGAGTTACTCTTGCCCTGTGATTTCTCCGGCTGTAAATCTCACATACAATTTGACAGCGGACAATTAAGATGAGAGCACGCGCATCTCGTTTGCCCTAACATTTGGTGCCCAATGTGGGGCTAGGATGAAAGTTCAGACCTGACCAGCTGCGAAGAAGACCTTCAATCTTAAGCCTGAGTCACACATAACGATATCGTTAACGATATCGTTGCAATGTCACACTTTTGGTGACGTAGCAAAGATCCCGCTACGATCTCGTTATGTGTGACAGCGACCAACGATCAGGCCCCTGCTGGGAGATTGTTGGTCGATGGGAATGATCAGGACTAGGGTTGAGCGAAACGGGTCATTCATTTTCATAAGTCGCCGACTTTTGGCAAAGTCGGCGTCTCATGAAACCCGACCCGATCCCTGTGCAGGGTCGGCCATGCGGTACGCGATCTTGGCGCCAAAGTCGCGTTTCGCATGACGCGTTTAGCGCCATTTTTTCAGCCAATGAATGAGCGTGGGCAGAGTGATGACATGGGTCTTAGGGGAGTGAACGCCTATCGTCATATTATCGCTTGTGCGCAGTAGGGATTTGGAATGTGCAATACGAAATTTTCTGTGCTGGGACGGAGAGAGAGAGAGAGAGAGAGAGAGAGAAAAAAAAAATTTCCTTCATTGGGTTTCGTGTTTCGGCCGAAACCCGACTTTTCACGGTGGTCGGCCGATTTCACTCGACTCGACTTTTAAGACAGTCGGGTTTGACAAAACCCGACTCGACCCTAAAAAACTAAAGGTCGCTCAACCCTAATCAGGACCTTTTTTTGGTCGCTGATCACGCGCTGTCATTGCTGGAACGGCGTGTGACGCCGATCCAGCGATGTGTTCACTTGTAACTAGGGTAAATATCAGGTTACTAAGCGCAGGGCCGCACTTAGTAACCCGATATTTACCCTGGTTACCATTGTAAAAGTTAAAAAAAAAACAGTACATACTCACATTCTGATGTCTCACGTCCCCCGGCGTCCACAGTGTAAAAACTGCTTTTGGCAAGAGCGCTGCTAATATGCACGCGCTAATAAAACAAACCCAAGAAGAAAAATAACCATTTAAAGTTCACCCGCATTGCTCACAACCTCAGTGGGGGAGCATAGAGGCAGGGGGGAACACAATTAATTGAAAAAAGGACACTCCTACTGCATAATGAACCAAAAAGAATTGGAGTACATGTCCAGAAAAATATACCAAATTTTATTAAATTACACAGATGACAAGGCAAACATAACACAACACTTAAAGACATGAGTATATAAATTTAAATGAGGTGGGTAGCACAGACCAAACAACCGGTGCTGTCCGTTGCCAACGCCGTATATGTACAAAAAATCACATGCATAATGCAAAATATATAAAAGGGCACAGAGTCCAAGGGAAATATGTTGGGTCGTATAGAAAAAACACCGTGCAGCCCTGTACACAGGCTAGCACCCAAATAGCTATATATTCAAACCCGTCCCCATCCTCTTACCACAGTATTGGCATCAGACCTGGACAGCACCGTTGCCCCAACGGGCGTTTCGCGTCAGCTTCGTCAGGGGGCGGTGCTGTCAAGTGTCTGGCGCTGCTATTTATCATGCCCCCAATCTAGAGCGCTCCGGTCCACCTGTAGCGGCGCATGTTCAGGCGTCATTCAGCCAGGAACCGCATCGCGGGCGGCATCCAAGATGGCGCCGCGGTCCAGAGCGCCGTCGCGCTGACGTCATTGAACCGCAAGCGTCATCAATTGGCGCCGCCCATAATGCCCCGGGACCAAAACAACGACGAGCATGCGCACAGTGGACCCAGCTGAGTAGATTTCATCTATCAAACCGCTACTCGCGATCGCACATTCTACCAAAAAGAGACCATTAAGTGGAAACAGGGAGCAAGAAAGATAAAACGGTAAAATATTATTAGACATCTGATAAAAGACAAGGACTCAAAAATCGCCATTCTTATTACTACTGCGCTCAAAAAATATTATAAAGGAGAGAAAATTCATATATTTAAAAAAAAAAATACAATTAAAAAACCTAATATATAAATATTATTTAATTATGTGCATATAAAGGGCCATATACAGCCAATCTTAAAAAAGTTAATAACTATATATAA
Organism: Ranitomeya variabilis; assembly: GCF_051348905.1. NCBI lineage: Eukaryota > Metazoa > Chordata > Amphibia > Anura > Dendrobatidae > Ranitomeya > Ranitomeya variabilis. The sequence goes on along the minus strand of NC_135239.1, from coordinate 146,832,241 downwards.
AACCAACAGGCAATGTGAAGGCGGCTCATCCCACCATATAGAAAAAAATATATATAGATATAGTGGAAAAAAGGGAAAAATGTGAAAGGAATATAGAAAAAAACACAATGAATTACTTATTCAATCACAAAAATTCGTGCAATAAATACCATGAATACAAAAAAACAGCTACAATATAACATATTATAACTATACAAACCTATAAAAATAATAAAAGGGTAACAATTATTACCAAAAAACTTTTTTTTATACAGTCATCTCAGAAAGTGTTAATAAAAGTGCAAATTAGTGACAAGAGAACACACTGAAATTATCATTTTAATCCCCCCCCCCCTCTTTTTTTCTTTTTTCTCTCCTCTTTTGTTCCGGATGTTTAAAGAAATGGAGCACCACAAGCGAACAAAAACCCCCAATCCAGTCAGTCCGTGTCCAATCACCCATCGATGTCCATTCCAAATAGGGGAAACGACAATTAGGAGCGCCATGAAGGAAAAGAGGGTAACTAAATATAAATAATAATAAATATACTACAGTTAAAAACCAATAAAGACACACAACAACACTTAATTAAAAAGGAGAAATCAGAGAAATTTATTTTCTCCAGAGACAGGGCACTGCCATGGGGCGGCCTGTGCGCCGTCCTACGCAAATTTATTTCTTGGTTATTGGGAGCGTGAGTTATTTCAGGGTGGCGCACAGTCCGCCCCCAAAATTTTGGGGTGGTTCAGATATATAGATGACGTCCTGTTTATATGGCATGGCCCTGTCCTGGAACTACAGACTTTTATGTCAGGATTGAACAACAATGACTCCAACATTAGGCTCACCTATACTTTTCATGACAGTGAGATTTCTTTTTTAGATATAACATTAAAGGTGCAAGAAAATGGATATATCTACACGGATATGTACCGGAAAAAGACATCCGTTAATGCACTGTTGCATTCAACCTCGTCCCATCCACCCTCCACAATTAAGGCCATCCCCATAGGACAGTTCCTTTGGGCTCGAAGGATATGTGCCTCTGACACCTTGTTTGAGAGGCAGGCTGTGGACCTTGGGGAGCGTTTCCGACAGCGTGGATATAGTGGTCGGACAATTAAGAAGGGATATCTGAGGGCAAAAAGGTCTAGTAGGAATGACCTTCTCGCTGTGAGAAGTAAGACGCAGAGAAATGCTGTGGATGACCAACTCCTTTTTAATTAAGTGTTGTTGTGTGTCTTTATTGGTTTTCAACTGTTGTATATTTATTATTATTTATATTTAGTTACCCTCTTTTCCTTCATGGCGCTCCTAATTGTCGTTTCCCCTATTTGGAATGGACATCGATGGGTGATTGGACACGGACTGACTGGATTGGGGGTTTTTGTTCGCTTGTGGCGCTCCATTTCTTTAAACATCCGGAACAAAAGAGGAGAGAAAAAAGAAAAAAAGAGGGGGGGGGGGATTAAAATGATAATTTCAGTGTGTTCTCTTGTCACTAATTTGCACTTTTATTAACACTTTCTGAGATGACTGTATAAAAAAAGTTTTTTGGTAATAATTGTTACCCTTTTATTATTTTTATTTTTATAGGTTTGTATAGTTATAATATGTTATATTGTAGCTGTTTTTTTGTATTCATGGTATTTATTGCACGAATTTTTGTGATTGAATAAGTAATTGTTTTTGTGCACTCACAATTCATTGTGTTTTTTTCTATATTCCTTTCACATTTTTCCCTTTTTTTCACTATATCTATATATATATATATTTTTCTATATGGTGGGATGAGCCGCCTTCACATTGCCTGTTGGTTTTATATATAGTTATTAACTTTTTTAAGATTGGCTGTATATGGCCCTTTATATGCACATAATTAAATAATATTTATATATTAGGTTTTTTAATTGTATTTTTTTTTTAAATATATGAATTTTCTCTCCTTTATAATATTTTTTGAGCGCAGTAGTAATAAGAATGGCGATTTTTGAGTCCTTGTCTTTTATCAGATGTCTAATAATATTTTACCATTTTATCTTTCTTGCTCCCTGTTTCCACTTAATGGTCTCTTTTTGGTAGAATGTGCGATCGCGAGTAGCGGTTTGATAGATGAAATCTACTCAGTTGGGTCCACTGTGCGCATGTTCGTCGTTGTTTTGGTCCCGGGGCATTATGGGCGGTGCCAATTGATGACGCTTGCGGTTCAATGACGTCAGCGCGACGGCGCTCTGGACCGCGGCGCCATCTTGGATGCCGCCCGTGATGCGGTTCCTGGCTGAATGACGCCTGAACATGCGCCGCTACAGGTGGACCGGAGCGCTCTAGATTGGGGGCATGATAAATAGCAGCGCCAGACACTTGACAGCACCGCCCCCTGACGAAGCTGACGCGAAACGCGCGTTGGGGCAACGGTGCTGTCCAGGTCTGATGCCAATACTGTGGTAAGAGGATGGGGACGGGTTTGAATATATAGCTATTTGGGTGCTAGCCTGTGTACAGGGCTGCACGGTGTTTTTTCTATACGACCCAACATATTTCCCTTGGACTCTGTGCCCTTTTATATATTTTGCATTATGCATGTGATTTTTTGTACATATACGGCGTTGGCAACGGACAGCACCGGTTGTTTGGTCTGTGCTACCCACCTCATTTGAATTTATATACTCATGTCTTTAAGTGTTGTGTTATTTTTGCCTTGTCATCTGTGTAATTTAATAAAATTTGGTATATTTTTCTGGACATGTACTCCAATTCTTTCTAATATGCACGCGCTGCTGCTGAGAGCTTCCCTGCACTGACTGTCAGCGCCGGCCGTAAAGCAGAGCACAGCAGTGACGTCACCGCTGTTACTGCCTGCGCTGACACATTCAGTGCAGGGAAGCTCTCGCCGAAAGCAGTTTTAACCCTGTGGACGCCGGCGGGGGGACGTGACAGACATCAGAATGTGAGTATGTAGTGTTTTTTTTTTTTTTACTTTTACAATGGTAACCAGGGTAAATATCAGGTTACTAAGCGCGGCCCTGCACTTAGTAACCCGATGTTTACCCTGGTTACCCGGGTGCCGCTGGGGAACTTCGGCATCGTTGAAGACCGTTTCAACGATGCCGAAGTCGTTCCCCTGATCGTTGGTCGCTCGAGAGAGCTGTCTGTGTGACAGCTCTCCAGCGACCACACAACGACTTACCAACGATCACGGCCAGGTCGTATCGCTGGTCGTGATCGTTGGTAAGTCGTTTAGTGTAACGGTACCTTTAGACCGGACCACTCGAGGGTGGAGAGTGCACCTCCTACTAAGTAAGAAAATCATTAATCTTGCCTAAAACCCTCCAGTGTCTCGTGCTGAGATAAGTCAGTTGGCTGTCAGACTCAGACATAGTGACCGCTCTGATAAGTCCTAGCACCAAAATCCCACCATGGTCACAGTTTCCTTAAGGGTATGTGCACACGTCAGGATTTCTTGCAGAAATTTCCTGAAGAAAACCGGAAATTTTCTGCAAGAAATCCGCATTTTTTTTTGCGTTTTTTTCGCGTTTTTTTTTTTAGCATTTTGCAAGCGAAATTAGCTTGCAGAATGCTAAAGTTTTCCAAGCGATCTGTAGCATCGCTTGGAAAACTGACTGACAGGTTGGTCACACTTGTCAAACATACTGTTTGACAAGTGTGACCAACTTTTTACTATAGGTGCTGCTTATGCAGCATCAATAGTAAAAGAGAGAATGTTTAAAAATAATAGAAAAAATAAAAAAAATGGTTATACTCACCTGCAGACAGACGATCTCCTCAGCGGCGTCCGTTCCTATAGATGGTGTGTGTGTGTGCAGGACCTTCGATGACGTCGCGGTCACGTGAGCAGTCATGCGACCAATCACAAGACCGCGACGTCATCGCAGGTCCTTCACCACACCATCTATAGGAACGGAAGCGGCAGCGTGCACCTGAGAGGCGGGAAGACTGCGGGGGCCATCGAAGGTGAGTATATCACTATTTTTTATTTTAATTCTTTTTTTTTTTTTACCAATTATAATACTAAAAGGTAATTTTAAGGACCACAGGGAAAGAAAAATTTGGGAATACAAACTAATGAATATGTTTAATTCCTTGAAACTAGGACTCAATTTAACACCTGGATTTATGAGTCACTACATGGATACAATTCAAGCCTCCACCAGACGGACTCCAGATAACTAATAACATTATTCCCACTGCCTCTCCATTTGTAAGAAAATGCCTAATTTGATTTCCTTGGCTTATCTATGGACTCATCATCACACTTCCCACCTCCTAACAAATGTCCTCCTGTAGTATTCTTTAAATGTTGTGCTTTTCTTAAGTCCTCTTTTTTCAGCAGAGGCAATTTGCGTGCTTTTCTTATTAATCTATTTGTAATCTTGCCTGAAGAAGGAGCCACTGTGCTCTGAAAGCTTGCAAACATATTATTTTCTGGTTAGCCAATAAAGGTATCACTCCTAGAATACTTCTGTCATCATTGGGCAGAAAAGTATTCACATCGATTCTATACAGGTGGAAGGGTAATTACAATTACCGTATTGATGTGACTGAGTGATTGCTCTCTCCCAGTCTTCTTCAAGCATGTTTTGCCCAGGTGTAGACCTTTCATCTCTACAAATCAATATTATGAGGTCTTGCAGGACCTTGAAGCATTTTATAAGATGGTAAAGAAAGTGAGAAGATGGGCATGGAGAGAGGAATATGGTATTACTGAATGTTATGCCAATCAGGTGCCTACATCTGCATTAGTCATTGATACCTGCTATAAACATTCCTGACAACTGGACATGTGACAGCTGTCAAATTCAGAATGCAAGTTAGTCCTCAATTAGAAGAAGCTTTTGGAGCGCCCCCAGATGCAGGGCCGCGGAGTACTCGGTACCGGACCTCTCTGTCTCGGTCCTGGGGTTGACACGGTGGCTGGACCCTGTCCGTGACCCTGCTAAGGGGCGTCCAATGAAAGGGTGATTATGGTGCATGGTGCAAGGCGTGATGAATAACCAGGACACAGGGTTGCAGTCTCTTTACTGAAGGCTTCGGGATCCATAATCCAGAGCACTGCTAACAGGGTTGGCTGAGACCGGCCGGTCCGAAGGCACATCCAGAGTTCCTTTTGCAGGTGGAAATCAGTGCCTACCTACTAGCACCTGTGAGTTGTAGTACTTCCCTGCTGAGCACCACGGGATAGTCCTCACAACTGTTGTGTCTGTTTCTGATGTTCTTTCTCTCTCCGTCCCCCAGATGATATGCCTAGGATGCACCCGTATGACGGGGTAGGCCTGGAGTTATTTTATAGGGACACTAGAGACACCCCGCTCCCACAATTGCCTCCGTTGTCTGCTTAGGTGAATTAGGTGAGACAGCCAACCTAAAGTTAACTGTCCTGCCGTTGGTTTGAAGTAATGCTTGGAGCCCAATACTTCCTCAGCGTTCCGTCCACTGGCTACGCGCCTCAGTAGGATGTTGCCACGATCTTAGGGCACGACTCCTTCTGGTTCTACTCTCCTTTGTGCTGTGATCTCGTTTCTCACTTCTCCACAATAAACCTCGCTTCGTGTCGTTTCTTAAGATGCCGCCGCAACGGGTACAGGCGCGGCTCCATAACGATCTGTCCTTTTTGCTAGGCCGCTGTCAGGATCCCACCCTTGACAGAGACCCCCCTGAATCTTCCCAGGAGCTCCCTCTCTCACAGGATGTTGCCTGGGCAAAACCCAGTCAGCTTCTCCCTAACTTCCTATCCAACCCCCAGTTTTACCAGAGTGTGAGGAGTGGCCTAATACATAGAATCCTTTGCTCCCTTGGTGGCCAGAGTGTGAAGTGTAATGTGTGACTGTGATACCTGGTCAGGTGAACTCCTTTAGTGCAATCAGATGTAACATCACTCCCCTTAGTGGCAGAGCGACATTACTGCAATGACCAGGACTCTGGGGCGCTGCACTCCCCCCCGGTTAAATCCAGTACTCCCGGACTGGGAAGAAGAACAACAATACATGTTAGCAAAAGACATACAAAATTTTGAAATGCAATGAACAAGTCAATTTAACAGTGATTCCCTTTATGGGAGGTGAGGACACTTGAACGTTACAAACGGAAACATATTTACATTTTTACTCAAGGTTATAAATAACACTTATGACTAACTCGACTATAAATAACCATCATTACCCAGCCGGGTATTCTATCTACTAAGTGCAAATTTTGAACAATAATTTAACTTTTCCTTTAAGGGCGTATAAGCTGAACCCACCAAAGGCTTTACTATAAAACTTTAAAATATAAATTAACTTTGTCTTTATTTCTATTTTCTAAATGCAACACTTTTCTTTACTCTCTGACTTCGAACATGCAGGACCGCCTGGCTACTCGTCCGGGCCTACTGCCTCTTTTCTTCTATAAGCTCAATTTTTATTCACAGTATAAGATCAATCAACCATCTCTCTATGGTTTCCAGGAGGACTCACTAACCCCTACGGGTTCACTTCACCGAAACTCGGCTTTCAACTCTTTCCTGTCCTCAACCTCTAGTAACATCATCGAACATTTCCTATTATTTCTTAAATAACTACACACTATTCACTACTATTTAACGTTCTTAAAGTAACATTATACTTAAGTGCAACACATGAACATTCCCTTTAAAAGGGAACCAAGTCTCTTTGAAGTAGTGCAGACTCTCTATCTGAAAGTCCATTTAAGGCAAGAACTTCTGCGCTGTATTCAAGAACAGTCTCTTCAAAAAGTTCTCCTTTTTGTAAAACCAGTAGGGGGCACCTTTAAGAAGGTGCAAACTATTTACAACACAGTTTGTGAACCATTCACTGTCCATGATTCGGCAGTCTTTGTAAACAATGATGAACACAAGCAAAAACAATAGGGATCCCGGGTAAACGAAGGGATCCCTTTAAGAACTAACCCTGGTCGGGTTTTAGCAGCAAAACAATAGGAAAAACAGTTAACTATTTACATTAGTTCCAGTTCTAAGGTTTACTCCTGTTCAGGCGGCTGCAGCTCCACAGGTAGCAATGGGCGAGGCCATCCGCCCGAATACCTGCAGCTACCAGGTGTTGTACCAGGAGCTCCCTCGCTCCAAACAGGGGTCTGGGTACACACAGTTTTAGATCCTGGGATGGCCTGGGCACTGGCCATCACCGCAGTCAGTTCTCTAGCCACCACAGTGGCGGTGGTGGCAATAGTGCAGGTCGTGGTCTTGACGATGGTGCATGTCAGGGTAACAACGGTGGTCTTTGTGGTAACCGTAGCCTGACCACAAGGGGGCGCTTTCATCACGGGGGACAATTTCACCGGCACCTTAGTCGGGGGTGTCACGGAGCTTCGCCTCTTGTGGACGTTCAAAGCGAATCACCCCTTTTCCGCGAAGTGCCGGGTGTAGGTGACTTCATCCCCCGGGCAGAGATCCCGATCCGGGTGGCCCTCTCTAAGGTGGGACTCTACATCCCTCCGATTCACAAAAACTTCAGCATACAGGCCCGGCTCCTTAATGAAGCCCCTGCCCCCACGGAGTCTAAAGGCGGTGACGATGCCCTGCCTGCGCGGGGCCTGGTGGGTGGTGCGGTCCTTGCGGGCCCGGTCCTTCACCGCCAAGTCCCGCTGATGATGGGCCTCCCGCCGGGCCTGGTAATCCTTCTCCTCCTTCTCCCATCATTGGTCTAGCTGGGCCTGATATTCCGCCCAGCTAAGGGCCTCCACCATCTCCCCTTCCTGCGTCTTCACCCCGTGGAACCCCATGAAGTCGGATCCGGGGTTCACCCAGCGACACACTGTGAACTCCGCATAGACCTCGCCCGGCGAGGTGATGGGCGAGATCGGGGCCTTTAAGAGGTGCTCCATACCCGTGGCCTGGTCCCAGGGGGTAAGATGCTGGAGTCTATAGGTCCCAGGGAGAGGGGGTGCCGCGACGGGGCCTATCAGCAGGTCCTCTGCTGGTGGGGCAGGGTCGGCAGACTCACCGGCCGGTGCGGCTTCCTCCATCGCGGCTGGCTCCGCTGGCGGCGGTGTCGGTGGGGGCATCGGCAGGAGCTCCGGCAACAACACAGGAGTCGACGTCGGGGAGTCCTCCGCTGGCGCCTCCTGGTGCAAGGCCTTGGCCTCCACCCGCAGTTGAAGGAGCTGCTCGATTAATTCCTCCATCTCGACCTGCAGGAGGTCAGTGCCGACTGTGGAGATTTGACTGTTCTGCTCTTCCGGGTAGCTGGGGGAGTCATCCGCTTCCACCCCACACTCTGGTTCCGAGCTATTAGCCATGGCACTCTCCACGTGGCACACTTCCTGGTCTTTTTCCCGCTCTCTCCTTCGTGGGCGGTGTCGCTTTCTTTGTCTCCGCCCTCCATTGAGAATCAGGAGGCGGATCTCGGCTGCTGACGGACACGTCCTCACGGTACAGAGGTATTTAGACTGGGCGGCCATCGTTTTTCGCGCTCTTCAGCTTTTTCACGCCCACAAATCGACGCCCTTCTTCTTCTGCACTCCGCGTTGCGCTGTAATGGCGGCGGGTTTGGCGGGAATTTTTGGCGGCAATAGCAATACACAGTCTTTGCAATAAGTTACAGTTCAAGCACAATTCAGACACAGTTCCAAGGCACACATGACCTGATTCTTCAGGCTTAAGTAGATCCTGTTCGTGACGCCAAGTTGGAGCGCCCCCAGATGCAGGGCCGCGGAGTACTCGGTACCGAGCCTCTCTTTCTTGGTCCTGGGGTTGTCACGGTGGCTGGACCCGGTCCGTGACCCTGCTAAGGGGCGTCCAATGAAAGGGTGATTATGGTGCGTGGTGCAAGGCGCGATGAATAACGAGGACACAGGGGTGCAGTCTCTTTACCTCTTTACTGAAGGCTTCGGGATCCATAATCCAGAGCACTGCTAACAGGGCTGGCTGAGACCGGCTGGTCCGAAGGCACATCCTGAGTTCTCTTTGCAGGTGCAAATCAGTGCCTACCTACTAGCGCCTGTGTGTTGTAGTACTTCCCTGCTGAGCACCATGAGATAGTCCTCACAACTGTTGTGTCTGTTTCTGATGTTCTTTCTCTCTCTGTCCCCCAGATGATATGGCTAGGATGCACCCGTATGACGGGGTGGGCCTGGAGTTATTTTATAGGGACCCTAGAGACGCCCCTCTCCCACAATTGCCTCTGTTGTCTGCTTAGGTGAATTAGGTGAGACAGCCAACCTAAAGTTAACTGTCCTGCCGTTGGTTTGAAGTAATGCTTGGAGCCCAATACTTCCTCGGCGTTCCGTCCACCGGCTACGCGCCTCAGTAGTATGTTGCCACGATCTTAGGGCATGACTCCTACTGGTTCTATTCTCCTTTGTGCTGTAATCTCGTTTCTCACTTTCTCCACAATAAACCTCGCTTCGTGTCCTTTCTTAAGATGCCGCCGCAACGGGTGCAGGCACGGCTCCGTAACGATCTGTCCTTTTCGCTAGGCCGCTGTCAGGATCCCACCCCTGACAGAGACCCCCCTGAATCTTCCCAGGAGCTCCCTCTCTCACAGGATGTTGCCTGGGCAAAACCTAGTCAGCTTCTCCCTAACTTCCTATCCAACCCCCAGTTTTACCAGAGTGTGAGGAGTGGCCTAATACATAGAACCCTTTGCTCCCCCTGGTGGCCAGAGTGTGAAGTGTAATGTGTGACTGTGATACCTGGTCAGGTGAACTCCTTTAGTGCAATCAGACGTAACATCACTCCCCTTAGTGGCAGAGCGACATTACTGCAACGACCAGGACTCTGGGGTGCTGCACTTTGACACCCTCCACCACCGAGTTCCAGACCCTAATAGGATATTGGCATACTGAATCCGCAACCCATAAAAGTACGTATACTCTTACAGTCCACAAAAATATCCGAGAGAAACACCTTTCACCCAGATAGAGATTGAGGGTACATCCCTCAATTTCCTGGTGTGTCCCGGTACAGCCATAAGCGTAATCAGGGACATTGATCTATCCAACCTGGATTGTTCCACTGTAGTGCCTTGTGTAGGGGTGGATGGTACCACATGGAACACTCCAACGATCAGACCCCTACACATAGTATACTCTGTGTAGGTTGTAGGCCTGTCTCAACTAGTAGTCTTAGACCTGCTGTCAAAACGCCAAGCCAACACAGCTACAGTACTTTCTTGGACTTACATCCTACTGCTGTCCCTATATCCTGGATGCCGCTCTACACATGCAATCCCTGTATGACTGCCTCAAGGACACTCCTTTTAGTGTATCCAAGGGAGCCATAGATAGATTCTACATACTAAAATCTGCAATCGAATCCTGTCCTGCTTTAGGACTATCAGAGTGCAACAAACTGTTCTGCCTGTTTGTCATGGAGAAACAAGGCCATGCAACCAAGGAAGACAACGCCCTCTGCCAGACTTGACCCAGTTACCCGTGAAGCACCAACCTGCATGAGAGCTGTGTGTACAACCCACCTGTTGCTGAATAAGACCCCTGAGGTGATTCTGGGCCATCAGTTAAAGATAATAGCATCCCATGGCATTACTGCCATTCTGGCCCACGTCTGTCACCTACGTCTGAAATGCCCTATTCTGCTCCCAGACAACGTCACCATCTCCAGATGTGCTGTCCTTAACCCAGCTACTCTCCTACCTCTGTCAAGGAGGGGAGAGGGTGAAGATCATATCTCTAACATGCCAGTGGAAGAGATAGTCGACTCTGAAATGGCTCAACACAATTGTTTCGCTGTCATGAGGCAGGAAACCTCCGGATTTGACTCGGTCACTGATGTACCTCTGGAAGATCCTGACCTGACAATCTTTGTATGCAGACAACGAAGGACCTTCGCACACTGGTATAGCAGTAGTTGCAGAAGATACCATGCGCTAGCAAAACCACTGCATCCGTTCGAAGGCAGAACTGCAGGCTTTGACAGAAGCATGCAAGATGTCCACTCAACACGAAGCTATGACCAATCTGGAGGGAAAGAGACTTCATCACGGCTAATGGAATGCCGGTCAGACACCAGAAAGCCGTACAAGAACTAATGGAGCCCTTGATCATACCAGGAAGAGTTACGGTGGTAAAGATGAGGGCACACACTGGAGACACCTCAAGGGATGCAGTGGGCAGCAGACTGGCTGAAGCAACAGCAAAAGAAGCAGCAGTGATGCCACTTGACACAGAAACATTTCATCAGTACTCTAATATGGATCTGAAAACGGGAAAAGGGACAACCCTGGAAAAAGATGCTCTGACACTCCAGAAGCAAGCATCCAAAAAAGAAGAAATGGATCCAAGATGGAGCCACACCGGATGTAATACAAGGATGACCAAGGAAAAATTTAGGCTTCAGAACAAAAACCCTACATATCTAATGCTGGACAGGAAACAGGGGAGCCATAGCATAAGCGTTTTAATCTTTCCCTTGGGTCTCACAAACGCACACACACACTAGTAGGTCCACAAACTTAGCTCCCATAAGATCCTATTTGAAAATACTCACAGTTTAGGATTATATTTTCCCACTTTAGTTGTCCATATGAAGACTAAGTTTGTTGTTAAGTTAACTGAAACGTGGCTAAAATATGTTCTCAAGTTCCATCCATCCCAGACCCTGAGGACCTAGAAGGAGCCCACCAGATCTTGCCCGATGACTGAGTACTCATCACCTACTACCACAGCAGTTAATGGATCCACGCTTCCCACTGCAAGGAGATGTCAGATACGGAGACCATCAATGCTGAAAGGTTTCCGATGCATTTGTCAGTCTGAAAGGCATGGGGAGGACAAAAGTATTCTTTGGGTGATCTTCCACAGCCACCAGGACTTGCCAGTAACCGCTAGCTAAATCAAGGGAGGAGAAATAATTGATTTTTCCCAGCCCAGATAGGGACTCCTTGATTCTGGGCAAAGGATAGTAGTCAAACACAGTACACACATTCAGTCTCCGGTAGTTCACGCAGAACTTCAGGGTTCCATATTTTTTTCCATACTAACATAATGTGGGCCGCCCAAGGACTCCAACTCTTATGGATCATGCCATTGCGCTGCATGTGTGCCAGCAGTTCTTTCACCTTCTGGTACATCTGAGGTTGTTTCTGCGGATACCACTGTTGAATGTGAGCAGTGGTTCCTGTAGGGATCTTGTGCTGAATAGCCTGGGTACACCCAAAGTGATCTTCGTGTCATGCAAGCACCCCCGATATCACTGTAATAACTGTTCAACCTGTTCAAGTTGGCTTAAAGAGAATTCTGTGAGGTTGGAGACATCTGCTCCAAGAAGTTACGTCCAGCAAGAGGTTCACTTCTGTTCTTTTGACTGTTGAGTGACACTGCCAAGGTCTATGGATCTCCTCCTACAGGTATCCGTTGTATAACATCATCTCTGGTGAGATCTTCCAGCATTATGCAAACTCAGGCCATTTCTCAACTGCAAGCTTGCTTCACTCAAGTTTATACAACGCACAGGTACTCGTCCCTGTTGCACGTCGGCCAGATTACGGGCAACCAATAATCTGTAGATCGCATCTTATCCCCCATCTGTCGACTCAATTTAGATGTCCACACCCTCTAAAGATATATAGGCCAGTACCGGCACATTCCGTACAGTCTGTTCCACCGTCAGCGTCATTGTGGCTTCTGGAGGTGTCATCACTTTGCCAAGATGTGGGAATGTAGCGGGTAACTTCTGAATTTGGCTGACTCTCACAAATTGTTGAAACACCTTCTTACTGGCTGGATTATGGGAGGCATGGGTTCAGCCTAGAATTGTCACACTTCTTTTAACATCTTCATGCGCAGGATTACAATGGATCCTCCTCCTTTGGACCCCTTTAACAGTGCTATTCCTTTTCAGCCCAGATCTTTTCTGCACACCCATGCAAACATCCACAATAGTCCCGCTACTGGGATAGGCAGTTGACTTGCACCCACTAGTTGGATGGTGTGTTCTTTTCTGGAGTGAGCAACTTCCACAAAGTTACTCTGGAAATATGCATCAGGCATAGTAGTCACCTGAATCTCCATGCCCATCAAGCAGCAAATGCGGTGTTCATTGAATTCGTCCAGAACTTAGAGATATTTTATCCCTTCCGCATCCTCCTCTGCTTCATCTTCTTCCTCTGTGACCACCACCTCCTTTAACTGACTATTCAAAGTGTGCTCCAGCATGTAGAAGACTGGAATAATGATGCTGACTGATGGCATCATCAGCACTAGCCATCTTAGGGGCCACTTCGAAATTGTGCAGAAGGGTGCAGAGGTCCTTCATCTGTGCCCACTCCACAAGCGTAATTTGCATCATATCTGTGCTGTGTTGGTTCAGGCTATGCAAAATTACATACTGCACCAGGACTCTTTGCTGCTGCCACAGTTCCTGCAATATGTGCAGAGTACAATTCCACTGTCAGAACATCGCAAATCAAATGGTTAACTGGTAGGCCGAAAGACATCTGTAACAATGCAAGATGATGATCTGCAGGGTGCAATAAGAGGAATTGAGCACACAACGACCGTGCTTTCTGCAGCAGCGCTTCCAGGCCGGGATAGTGGAGGAGAAATTGCTGTACCTCTAGGTTGAGGACGTGAGCCATGCACCCCGGTGTAGGGCAACCACCAGGTTTGTACTTTTATCACACACGGACTTCCCTGGCTCCAGGTTCAGTGGAGATAGCCACTACTCTTACTCACCCTGAATAGCTGTCCACATATTAATTTTAACACTGCATGATTGCAGTGAGCCCTGCCTGTGCAGTACAGAGGTGGGGAGGATTCTCTCTGCATTGCTGGAATGCATGTTTCATTAAGGGAGAGGTTGAGGGCGCAGGTGGAGGACCTAGAGGAGGTGGAGGAGCCAGAAGTAGAGGAGGAAGTGTAAGAAACAGAGGTTTGTTCTGCAAGCCTTGGGAATTTCAAGAGCTGTGGAGCAGCTCCTTGACCGCCTGCCCCCACAGCCATCAGAGTCACCCAGTGCCCAGTCACCAAGATGTAACGTGAGTGGTGAAAAGCACTCTGGCAGACATAGAATTTTTCAGGGAACGGGTGATGTTGTCTGCAACATGCTGGTGTAGCACAGGCACAGCTTTCTTAAAGAACTAATGGCAACTGAGCAACTGGTACTTGGGGACTGCGACGGCCATCATCTTTTGGAAACCATCTGTATCCACCAGGCAGAAGTGCAGCATTTCGGTGGCCAACAGATTGGAGATGGTGGAGTTAAATCTCTTAGCTTTGGCATATGTAGAAGGAAACATTCTTTTTTGTGACCACATTTGTGGGACCTATGGCTGGCTGGTGTGCTGAGAGGATGAAGTAAGATGAACAGGACAAACTGCTGGACTGTGAGTGAGGTGCAGGTGGAGATGGTATGCTGGATTGAGAAAAATGTGTTATGCTAGGTGACACAAAAACAGCAGGCATTTCCACTTCCAAAACAGCTGACTGTCTCTCACTCACCCTGACTGTACAGGGTAAACAAGTGGAGTTTCTGTGGCCAGAGACCTGTGAAAGAACACTTGGCAAGGTGACGGAGGAGGAAGAAGCAGCAGATGTGGTTGATGGGATGGCCGGCGGTTGGCGAGGCCCGCTAGTCGACATTTTAGCACAGTGACAATCCCAGATTAAGGCATGTTGATCGCACATGTGCCGATTCATGCATGTAGTTGTCAAATTATTGCAATTTTTGCCTCTACTGATTTTTTTTGTGTAAATGTGGCAGATAACGTGTGTTGGTTCATCCTTTGTGGTCTCAAAAAATGCCCAGGCTAGGCAACCCTTACCGCCACTGCAAACTTCAGACTTGCGACCATTGCTGGCTACAGCCAGAGTTGTGGCTAAGGATGCAGTGCCTGTCATGCTTGCATTACCCCGTGTCTGTGCGGGAACCACAATGTAACTTTCTCGTCTTCCTCCTCCTCTACCTCCTCTGCTGAGCTACTCAGCTGCATATCTTTGGGTTCACACCAAGTGGGATCTACAACCTCATTATCATCCTCTGTGTTCTCTGTTGTGAATTCTGCTCTTGGGTTCCCTCCGGTGGTTGTTGGTGGTAGTGCAGTTGCCTCTGGGTTGCAATCCTGGGCAGGTGTTTCTGCTGATTGCAGCTCTGACTGGGCTATTTAGGTGTGCAGGATCCATTAGCCCTTGCCAGTTGTCCATTGTTCTTGGAGGTGTTACATCTCTGTCTGGTTCCTCCTGCTCTGCTGCTAATTCAGCTAAGATAAGTTTCTGTTTTTGTCCCTGCAGCACACATGCTGTGTGCTTTACAATTCAGTGCAATTCATTTTGTTTATTTGTCTAGCTTAGACTGTGTTTGGATTTTTCAGTCATGTTGGATTCTCAGGAGATGCAGATATACATTCCATGTCTTTAGTTAGATGTGGTATTTTTGTATTATCTGCTGTGGATATTTTTAGGATTTTAATACTTACCGCTTAGTACTCTGTTCTATCCTTTTCTATTTAGCTAGAGGTGCCTCTTATGCTAAGTCCTGTTTTCTGCCTGTGTGTGTCTTTACTCTTATATTCACAGTCAATATTTGTGGGGGGCTGCCTATCCTTTGGGGTTCTGCTCTGAGGCAAGAGAGAATTCCCATTTCCATCTATAGGGGTATTTAGTCCTCTGTCATCCTCTGTCTAGGATGTGTTAGGTACACCCCACGGCTACTTCTAGTTGCGGTGTCAGTTTAGGGTTTGCGGTCAGTACAGGTTCCATCTACTCCTGAGAAAGTCTCATGCGGCTCCAAGGTCACCAGATCATAACAGTACAACTGGCCCACAATGAGTTAAATGCATCTCAGAAGAAGGGAAGAAAGGTGTTGAGCCATTTTTTTTTCTGTAGCCTACTTTGTCTTTCCTTCCCTCTTTTTCTCTGGGTGGCTGAGGAGTTTTGTGCTAGCATGGATGTTCAGGGATTAGCTTCTCGTGTAGACCAGCTTGCTGCTAGGGTACAGGGTATTTCTGATTATATTGTTCAGACACCGGTTTTAGAGCCTAGGATTCCTACTCCTGATTTGTTTTTTGGGGACAGGTCCAAATTCTTGAGTTTTAAAAACAACTGTAAACTGTTTTTTTCTCTGAGACCTCGATCCTCTGGTGATCCCATTCAGCAGGTTAAAATTGTCATCTCCCTGCTGCGTGGCGATCCTCAGGATTGGGCATTTTCCCTGGAATCTGGGAATCCGGCCTTGCTTAATGTAGATGCCTTTTTTCAGGCTTTAGGATTATTATATGATGAACCAAATTCTGTGGATCAAGCGGAGAAGACCTTGTTGGCCCTGTCTCAGGGTCAAAAAGCGGCAGAATTGTATTGTCAGAAATTTAGAAAATGGTCTGTGTTGACTAAATGGAATGATCATGCTTTGGCAGCAATTTTCAGAAAGGGTCTTTCTGAATCCGTTAAAGATGTTATGGTGGGGTTTCCCACGCCTGTCGGTCTGAGTGATTCTATGTCTCTGGCCATTCAGATTGATCGGCGCTTGTGGGAGTGCAGAACTGTGCGCGCTGTGGCGTTGTCCTCAGAGCAGATGCCTGAGCCAATGCAGTGTGATAGGATTCTGTCTAGAACGGAACAACAAGGATTCAGACGTCAGAATAGCTTGTGTTTTTATTGTGGCGATGCTTCTCATGTCATTTCAGTCTGCCCTAAGCGTACTAAGAGGATCGCTAGTTCAGTTACCATCAGTACTGTACAACCTAAATTTCTGTTATCTGTGTCCTTGATCTGCTCATTGTCATCATTTTCTGTCATGGCGTTTGTGGATTCAGGCGCCGCCTTGAACTTAATGGACTTTGAGTTTGCCAGGCGTTGTGGTTTCCCCTTGCAGTCTTTGCAGAACCCTATTCCTTTGAGGGGCATTGATGCTACACCTTTGGCTAAAAATAAACCCCAGTTTTGGACACAGGTGACCATGTGCATGGCGCCAGCCCATCAGGAAGATTGTCGTTTTCTGGTGTTGCATAATTTGCATGATGCTGTTGTGCTGGGTTTTCCATGGTTGCAGGTACATAATCCTGTGTTGGATTGGAAGTCTATGTCTGTGACTAGTTGGGGTTGTCAGGGGGTTCATAATAACGTTTCTTTGATGTCAATCTCCTCTTCTCCCTCTTCTGAAATTCCAGAGTTTTTGTCTGATTTTCAGGATGTATTCGATGAGCCCAAGTCCAGTTCCCTTCCACCGCATAGGGACTGTGATTGTGCTATTGACTTGATTCCAGGCTGTAAGTTTCCTAAGGGCCGACTTTTCAACCTGTCTGTGCCTGAACATACCGCCATGCGGAGTTATGTTAAGGAGTCTTTGGAGAAAGGGCATATTCGGCCATCTTCTTCACCGTTGGGAGCGGGATTTTTTTTTGTTGCTAAGAAGGATGGCTCCTTGAGACCCTGTATTGATTATCACCTCTTGAACAAGATCACGGTCAAGTTTCAATACCCTTTACCTTTGCTTTCTGATTTGTTTGCTAGGATTAAGGGGGCTAGTTGGTTTACGAAGATTGACCTTTGGGGGGCATATAATCTTGTTCGTATTAAGCAGGGTGATGAATGGAAAACTGCATTTAATACGCCCGAAGGCCATTTTGAATACCTTGTGATGCCATTCGGACTCTCTAATGCTCCATCTGTTTTTCAGTCCTTCATGCACGATATCTTCCGGACTTATCTTGATAAATTCATGATTGTATATTTGGATGACATTTTAATTTTTTCCAATGATTGGGAGTCTCATGTGGAACAGGTCAGGATGGTATTTCAGATCCTTCGTGATAATGCTTTGTTTGTGAAGGGGTCTAAGTGTCTCTTTGGAGTGCAGAAGGTTTCTTTTTTGGGCTTCATTTTTTCTCCTTCATCTATAGAGATGGATCCGGTTAAGGTTCAGGCCATTCATGATTGGATTCAGCCCACATCCGTGAAGAGCCTTCAGAAATTTTTGGGCTTTGCTAATTTTTATCGCCGTTTCATTGCTAACTTCTCCAGTGTGGTTAAACCCTTGACCGATTTGTCGAAGAAAGGCGCTGATGTGACGAATTGGTCCTCTGCGGCTGTCTCTGCTTTTCAGGAGCTTAAACGCCGATTTACTTCTGCCCCGGTGTTGCGTCAACCGGATGTTTCTCTTCCGTTTCAGGTTGAGGTTGACGCTTCTGAGATTGGGGCAGGGGCCATTTTGTCTCAGAGGAATTCTGTTGGTTCCTTGATGAAACCGTGTGCCTTCTTTTCCCGTAAGTTTTCGCCTGCTGAACGCAATTATGATGTCGGCAATCGGGAGTTGTTGACTATGAAGTGGGCATTTGAGGAGTGGTGACATTGGCTTGAGGGAGCTAAGCCCCGTATTGTGGTCTTGACCGATCATAAAAATCTGATTTACCTCGAGTCTGCCAAACGGCTGAATCCTAGACAGGCTCGATGGTCCCTGGTTCTTTCTTGTTTTGATTTCGTGGTCTCGTATCTTCCAGGTTCTAAGAATATTAAGGCTGATGCCCTCTCTAGGAGTTTTTTGCCTGATTCTCCTGAGGTCCTTGAACCGGTCGGCATTCTGAAAGAAGGGGTGGTTCTTTCTGCCATTTCCCCTGATTTACGATGGGTTCTTCAGGAATTTCAGGCTGACAAACCTGACCGCTGTCCAGTGGGGAAACTGTTTGTTCCTGATAGATGGACTAGTAGAGTGATTTCTGAGGTTCATTGTTCTGTGTTGGTGGGCCATCCTGGTATTTTTGGTACCAGAGATTTGGTTGGTAGGTCCTTTTGGTGGCCTTCTTTGTCGCGTGATGTGCGTTCTTTTGTGCAGTCCTGTGGGACTTGTGCGCGGGCCAAGCCTTGTTGTTCCCGTGCTAGTGGGTTGCTTTTGCCCTTGCCGGTCCCTGAGAGGCCCTGAACGCATATTTCTATGGATTTTATTTCAGATCTTCCGGTTTCCCAGAGGATGTCGGTTATCTGGGTGGTTTGTGACCGGTTCTCTAAGGCTGGTTTCACACTTGCGTTTTTATCTGCATGCGTTTTTTTAAAAAAACGCATGTGTGAAAAACGCATGTAAACGCGGTAAAACGCATGCGTTTTTTAGACGCATGCGTTTTTATAGAAAAACACAAGAAAACACAAGAAAACACAAGAAAAAACAAGAAAACCCTAACCCTACCCCTACCCCTAACCCTAACCCTAAACGTGACTGAAATACGTGGCACTGAAATACGTGCAACTGAAATACGTGGTACTTAAATACGTGGCACTTAAATACGTGGCACTTAAATATGTGCCACGTGGCACTTAAATACGTGGCACGTGGCACTTAAATACGTGCCACGTGGCACTTAAATACGTGGCACGTGGCACTTAAATACGTGGCACGTGGCACTTAAATACGTGGCACGTGGCACTTAAATACGTGGCACGTGGCATACGTGGCACTGAAATACGTGATACGTGGCACTTAAATACGTGGCAATATGACTGTCAGAAAATGTTCATTAAACGGTTAGGGGTGAGGTTAGGGGTAGAGTTAGGGTTAGGGTTTGGATCCCTTTATCACCTTGATGGTGGTGGGTGGCTTTTCAGTGTGTTTTCTGGGTTTTTTCTATAAAAACGCATGCGTTTTTAGCGCAAACAAACGCATGTGCTTAAAAACACATGCGTTTACATAGACAGCAATGCATTTTTTTGCCGCGAAAAAACGCATGCGTTTTTTCGCTGCAAAAAAACGCGCAAGAAAATACTGCAGGTAGCATTTTTGAAAATGAACGCATGCAGACAAAAAACGCATGCGTTTGAAAACGCGACCAAACGCATGTGCAAAAAAACGCATGCGTTTTCAATGTTAAATATAGGAAAAAAAAACGCATGCGTTTTTTGTGCAAAAAACGCTGCAGACAAAAACGCAAGTGTGAAACCAGCCTTAGATGGTTCATTTGGTGCCTTTGCCTAAATTGCCTTCCTCTTCTGATTTGGTTCCGTTGTTTTTTCAGCATGTGGTTCGTTTGCATGCTATTCCGGAGAATATTGTGTCCGACAGAGGTTCCCAGTTTGTTTCTAGGTTTTGGCGGGCCTTTTGTGCTAGGCTGGGCATTGATTTGTCTTTTTCTTCCGCATTTCATCCTCAGACAAATGGCCAGACCGAGCGAACTAATCAGACTTTGGAAACTTATGTGAGATGCTTTGTGTCTGCTGATCAGGATGATTGGGTGGCTTTCTTGCCATTGGCCGAGTTTGCCCTTAATAATCGGGCTAGTTCGGCTACCTTGGTTTTGCCCTTCTTTTGTAATTTTGGTTTTCACCCTCGTTTTTCTTCGGGGCAGGTTGAGCCTTCTGACTGTCCTGGTGTGGATTCTGTGGTTGACAGGTTGCAGCAGATTTGGGCTCATGTGGTGGACAATTTGGTGTTGTCTCAGGAGGAGGCTCAGCGTTTTGCTAACCGTCGTCGGTGTGTTGGTTCCCGGCTTCGGGTTGAGGATCTGGTCTGGTTGTCTTCCCGTCATGTTCCTATGAAGGTTTCTTTCCCTCAGTTTAAGCCTCGGTTTATTGGTCCTTATAGGATTTCTGAGATTATTAATCCGGTGTCTTTTTGATTGGCCCTTCCGGCCTCTTTTGCTATCCATAATGTCTTCCATAGATCTTTATTGCGGAAATATGTGGTTCCCGTTGTTCCCTCTGTGGATCCTCTGGCCCCTGTGTTGGTTGATGGGGAGTTGGAGTATGTGGTTGAGAAGATTTTGGATTCTCCCTTTTCGAGGCGGAGGCTTCAGTACCTTGTCAAATGAAAGGGTTATGGTCAGGAGGATAATTCTTGGGTTTTTGCCTCTGATGTCCATGCTGCTGATTTGGTCCGTGCCTTTCATCTGGCTCATCCTGATCGGCCTGGGGGCTCTGGTGAGGGTTCGGTGACCCCTCTTCAAGGGGGGGGGTACTGTTGTGAATTCTGCTCTTGGGTTCCCTCCGGTGGTTGTTGGTGGTAGTGCAGTTGCCTCTGGGTTGCAATCCTGGGCAGGTGTTTCTGCTGATTGCAGCTCTGACTGGGCTATTTAGGTGTGCAGGATCCATTAGCCCTTGCCAGTTGTCCATTGTTCTTGGAGGTGTTACATCTCTGTCTGGTTCCTCCTGCTCTGCTGCTAATTCAACTAAGATAAGTTTCTGTTTTTGTCTCTGCAGCACACATGCTGTGTGCTTTACAATTCAGTGCAATTCATTTTGTTATTTGTCCAGCTTAGACTGTGTTTGGATTTTTCAGTCATGTTGGATTCTCAGGAGATGCAGATATACATTCCATGTCTTTAGTTAGGTGTGGTATTTTTGTATTATCTGCTGTGGATATTTTTAGGATTTTAATACTGACCGCTTAGTACTCTGTTCTATCCTTTTCTATTTAGCTAGAGGTGCCTCTTTTGCTCAGTCCTGTTTTCTGCCTGTGTGTGTCTTTACTCTTATATTCACAGTCAATATTTGTGGGGGGCTGCCTGTCCTTTGGGGTTCTGCTCTGAGGCAAGAGAGAATTCCCATTTCCATCTATAGGGGTATTTAGTCCTCCGGCTGTGTCGAGGTGTCTAGGATGTGTTAGGTACACCCCACGGCTACTTCTAGTTGCGGTGTCAGTTTAGTGTTTGCGGTCAGTACAGGTTCCGCCTACTCCTGAGAAAGTCTCATGCGGCTCCAAGGTCACCAGATCATAACAGTTCTCCCACTCCACAACCTGAGCATCACCCTCCTTCTCATCCTGCCCTGACACCACAGTTCAGTCTGCATGTGCCTCTGGTATCTGAGCCTCATCAGGATCACGTACACCCCCAGTGGTTAACATCAGGTGGCAAGGGTCTGGATTCTGCTCGGAATCTACTTCGTCCCACCCCGGATGTGTCATGATTTTGGGCATCGTTGCAGATGCTCTCCTCCTCTGGATTCTGTGAATCTTTTGAGCAGACCTCTGATGTTCAAGGAATAGATTGTGTGAAGAGCTCTGCAAAATGGCCCATCTGTGGTTCCCCATAGTTAGTTGGGTGTTTGAAAATTTGTGCCACGGGGGGAAACAAAGGTGATTGGGGTGCCACCTCTGAGGAATGTACTGAGTGATGTTAAGATGGAGGAATTGGAGGAGAGTCCACTTGATGCAGCGCTTGCCATTCACTGAAGCACATGCTCTTTCTGAGCCTCATCTACAAGACATACTGCTGTGTGGCTGCGAAAGAAAGGTAGTTGAGTAGCCCGTCCAGTAACATGTTGTTAGTAGTCTTTGGATAGGATGAGACGGTGTTTGTTCAGTTGAGCTTTCATTAACATTAACCCTAACCCACGTACATGTCGAGCACCAAGCCTACTCCCCCTTCCACTGCTACCTCGCTTTTTCCCACTCATGTTGTATGTACCCTTCCCCTGTTTTAACCTGCTGTTTCACAACCTTAGGCCCAGTTCTGTCAGTCACCTGTCAATAAATGACCAATCACTATTTATTTTCTTAGATAGTGTACCTAAACTATAGAGATGAGTGAATATATTGGGAAAACGATCGCCAAACAAATTCGGCACAAATATGGCACATTCGGATTCGTGATCGGAAACACGAGCAACTTTTCTTAAAATTATAAACAAATCAGTAAAATTCGGTAAAAGTGTGGGAAAATAATTGTGTTGCCCTTAAACTATTTTAGCACTTTAGCATTTTAGCTAGGGTAGGGGTAGTATATGATGCGTTGGGGTCACGTGTTTGATGAGGTGAGGGGGTGAGGAGAACTCAGAAGAACTTTGAATTTTTTTTATCTTTATGTATGTAAATTGTGGCTGGCCAATCAGGGAGCAGCAAACATTCACAATGTCCAGACACAAGGGCTGGTGCCATTGGCTGCTGAAATCATATGTCCCTCCTTATATAAAGACTGAACGTCTTGTTTTAGTGCCATTTTGTCAATATAACAGCACAGAGAGCCTGCTCCTGATGCTGGGACTGTTTGCTAATAGATTTTAGATACATAGCTAGGCGCTTGTTTCTAAGGCCGGTTTCACACAAGTTCACAGCAGATCACCATGAGAATTTTTCATGGTGATCTGCCGTGAAGACACAGAATTTGAACTGCGGTGAACTCATCACTGGCTTTCTCCCACAGTGTTGAAGTCAACGCAGTTTAGCCCTGCTGAGAACGCAGCCTCACTGACCGGCGTTAACCTTGATGATGTCACCGTTGGTCAAAGATGCTGCTTTTCCAGCAGCAGCTCATTCACCAGTGGTTCTCAGCCTGGACGATCTCATCTTAGCGCTGTCCAGGTAGAAAACTATTTATTCCCCAGACATGGATGGCGGCGTAGGTCAGATCGTTGTACAGGTGAGGGATGTTGATTTTTATTTTTGGTTTATTACAAGAAGACAAGGCCTTCGGTGGAATTAGGTGTTAGGTGAGTATAACTGGGTTTGATATTTTTAAATAAAAATGGAAAACTGTTTGATTTTATTTGTAATAAAAGACTTTATACTTGCTGTGTCTTTATTTACCATGTAACTATAGTATTAGTAATGGAGAGGTGTCTTATAGACACCTCTCCATTTGTAAACCATGGGCTTGATATCACCTGACAATACAAAGGTGACATCAACCCCACAAATATGAATACCACTTGCCACCACTATAGAGCATGTGGGAAAAGCTGGGCAAAGTACCAGAATTGGCATAACTAAAAGATGTGCCTTTTCTGGGAAGCTGCAGGCTGCTATTTTTAAGCTGGTGGTGTCAATATCAATGGCCCCTTACCAGCCTGAGAATACCAGCCCTCAGCTGTCAGCTTTAGCAAGGCTAGTTGTCACAAATGGGGGGAACATCAAGCCATTTTTTTTAATTATTCATTTAAATCATTTAAAAAAACAGCTTGGGGACAGAGCCAATTTTGTACCTAATGACTAAGCCAATTTTTACAATTCTGACCACTGTCACTTTATGAAGTTATAGATCTGGAACGCTTCAACGTATCCCACTGATTCTGAGAATGTTTTTAGTGACATGTTGTACTTCATGTTAGTGATAAAATGTATTTTATATGACTTGCATTTATTTATGAAAAAACTGAAATTTGGCAAAAATTTTGCAATTTTCAATCTTTTAATTTTTGTACCCTTAAATCAGAGTGATGCCACACAAAATAGCCAATAAATAACATTTTCCACAAGAGCTAGAGCAATGTGGAAGGAAAAAATCATTTTTCTTTTTTCACAAAAAATTTACTCTGGAGCCAAACTTTTTTTATTTTCACAAGGGCATCAGGAGAAAATGGGCATCAAAATTTGTTGTTAAAAGCGACGCTGATAAATAAGTACCCTGCCACCGTTAAAAGGGGTATCGGTGGTCATTAAGAGGTTAAAAAACATTTTTTCAATTGCTAATGTGATTCACCAAGGCATATCTCACTTGGAATGTAGTGGGATGAAATTCAGCTGTATTCAGATAAAAAAATATATATATTTTTTAAGTTGTTAAAGGGATTCAGCAAGACACATCTCACCTTGTAATTTATTGGCGGTGAAATTCAGCTGTATGCAGAGTAAAAAAACAATTTTTTTCAGTTGCTAATGTGATTCAGCACGCCAAATTTTACCTTGTTGTTTAGTACCACTGAAATTCAGCTGTGTGCAGAGCTGGTGCAGAGTAAAAGCAAATATTTTTTTCAGTTGCTAACTTAGTTCAGCACGTCATATTTCACCTTGTAATTTAGTACCGCTGAAATTCAGTTGTGTTCAGAGCTGTGCAGAGTAAATAAAAACCTATTTTCTCAGTTGCTAACATGATTCATGACCAGCAAAGAAAAAATGAAGTAGCACAGCCTGTAATACAGACCAAATCTGCAAATAGTCCTTAAGACCGTTGCCCGATGTCTGTCGGGAGGTGCTCGCGTAGAAAAACAGGAGACTATATGACAAAAATGAAAGAAAAACGCGGCAACACTCACCGATCTTGTGAACAGGGCTTGGCTTTATTGTAACATCGGGTACAGCATCTTCACGGCATGGGGGAATAAGACGGAGGGTGTAGTCCATGGACCCGTAGAAGCGCTGGTTATAGCGTGAAACGGCCGTCATTCCTTTCTGCTCACTACACCCTCCGTCTTGTTCCCCCTTGCCGTGAAGATGCTTTACCCGACGTTACAATAAAGCCAAGCCCTGTTCACAAGATCGGTGAGTGTTGCCGCGTTTTTCTTTCATTTTTTGTCATATGCAGTAGGCTAACATGATTCAGCATGCCATATTTCACCTTGTTATTTAGTGCCGATGAAATTCAGCTCTGTTCAGAATGAAAAAAACTATTTTTTTCAGCTGCTAACATGATTGACCATGCCATATTTCACCTTGTCATTTAGTGCCGCTGAAATTCAGCTGTGTGCAGAGTTAGTACAGAGTAAAGAAATATATTTTTTTAGTTGTTAACGTGATTCAGCATGCCATATTTCACCTTGTCATTTAGTGCCACAGAAATTCAGCTGTGTGCATAGCAGGTGAGAAGTAATAAAACCTATTTTCTCAGTTACTAACGTGATTCAGAACGTCATATTTCATCTTGTCATTTAGTGACATTGAAATTCAACTGTGTGCAGAGCTAGTGCACAGTAAAAAAAAAGCTATTTTTTTCAGTTGCTAACGTGATTAAGCACACCATACTTCACCATGTCATTTCGTGCCGCTGAAATCCAGCTGTGTGCCGAGCTGGAGCAGAGTAAAAAAATCAAATTTTTTGTTGCTAAAAGTGTGCTCCTACCACACTATCTGTGCAACATGAGTGGGAAAAAGCAAGGTCATGGTGGAAGGGGGAATAGACTTGGTGTTCAAGGTGTACGTGGGGTAGGTGGTAATGTTAGTGAAAGCACGTCCTATCCAAACACAACTGATAACTTCTGTTACTGGATAGGCTACTCCACCCCCTTTTTTTGGCAGCCACACAGTGGCACACCTTGTTGATGAGGGCCAGAAAGACCATGTTCTCCAGTAGATAGCAAGCGTAGCTTCAAGTGGCCTCTCCTCCTCTTCCATCACATCAACATCACACATAGTACAGTCATCAGAGGTGGAACCCCAATTACCCT
The DNA here is from genome assembly GCF_051348905.1 of Ranitomeya variabilis. Classification (NCBI taxonomy): domain Eukaryota; kingdom Metazoa; phylum Chordata; class Amphibia; order Anura; family Dendrobatidae; genus Ranitomeya; species Ranitomeya variabilis. The sequence goes on along the minus strand of NC_135239.1, from coordinate 146,806,255 downwards.
TGCTTCCCCTACATTACAATTCTCCAACCGTCCAACTTCACTGCAGGGAACCACAGATGGGTGAGTCTGCACAGCTGTTCACACATTCTATGCTATGGGCATCAGACGTCTACTCCAAAGATTCATAGAGTCAAGAGGAGAAAATCATCTGCACTGAGGCACAACTTTTTTTTTTAGCTTGGATTCGGTGCAGGACGAAGTAGGGTCCTAGCAGCATCTTGATCCTTCTCACCAGACTTTAGTCCCTGAGGGGAAAGGTAATCCTAATGAAACTCAGATACCTGAGGCTCACGCTGACTGTACTGTGCTGTCAGGGCAGGAAGAGAATGAGGGTAAACTCTAAGGGATAACACAGAGGATGATGATGGAGTTGTAGATCCCACTTGGTGTGAACCCAGAGGCACACAGCTGAGTAGGTCATCTAAGGAGAATGAAGATGAGGAGCAGGGCTGGACTGACCATTGGGCAGTTCTGGCATTTGCCAGAGGGGCTGCCACCTGCCATGGGCTGCTCCCTCTGCAAGAGCCCCTTTGATGTGGTGACAGTACAGGAGCCGCTCAGGAGAAGGAGGCATGGCCTCAACTGCTCTTTTCATGCAAACATCAGCAGTGGGACAGGAGTCAGCAGTCAGGAGGAAGAGTAGAAGTAAGCTGGGCTGGGGGCAGGGAGGCATTTATCCCCGGGCTATCTCCCAGCTGCTGCTCATGGCCAGGGATAATTTACATACCTCTCCTAGAGGCCGTACCAGACACAGCTGCTGTCTGTAACACTCAGCCAATGAAATCAAGCAGGGGAGCTACAAAAACCATTTGGAGGAGATGGGCGGGTCCAGTGCTGTGAGGAGAACAAGATGATGGAAGATTACAGCGCTGAGCTCCTCCAATAGCAGCTGCAGCGTTCCCTCCTCTGCTGTATCAGTGCTGGAGGATGCAGGGCTGAGGGTGAGAGGATCAGTGCTGGAGGATGCAGGGCTGAGAGTGAGAGGATCAGTGCTGGAGGAGGTAAGGCTGAGGGTGAGAGGATTAGTGCTGGAGGATGCAGGGCTGAGAGTGAGAGGATCAGTGCTGGAGGATGCAGGGCTGACAGTGAGAGGATCAGTGCTGGAGGATGCAGGGCTGAGAGTGAGAGGATCAGTGCTGGAGGATGCAGGGCTAAGTGTGAGAGGATCAGTGCTGGAGGATGCAGGGCTGAGGGTGAGAGGATCAGTGCTGGAGGAGGCAGGGCTGAGAGTGAGAGGATCAGTGCTGGAGGATGCAGGGCTGAGGGTGAGAGGATCAGTGCTGGAGGATGCAGGCTGAGGGTGAGAGGATCAGTGCTGGAGAATGCAGGGCTGAGGGTGAGTGGATCAGTGCTAGAGGATGCAGGGCTGAGGGTGAGAGGATCAGTGCTGGAGGATGCAGGGCTGAGGGTGAGATAATCAATGCTGAAGGATGCAGGGCTGAGAGTGAGAGGATCAGTGCTGGAGGATGCAGGGCTGAGGGTGAGAGGATTAGTGCTGGAGGATACAGGGCTGAGGGTGAGAGGATCAGTGCTGGAGGATTCAGGGCTGAGGGTGAGAGGATCAGTGCTGGAGGATGCAGGGCTGAGGGTGAGATGATCAGTGCTGGAGGATGCAGGGCTGAGGGTGAGAGGATCAGTGTTGAAGGATGCAGGGCTGAGGGTGAGAGGATCAGTGCTGGAGGATGCAGGGCTGAGGGTGAGAGGAGGGCTCAGGCCTGTGTGTGCAACCACTAGCAATGGAGCTGAAATCCCCTGGTCCTAGAAAGTAATGTCACATGAAGAAATCCAGCTGCCTGCAGAAAGGAGTGAGTATATAGGAGTATGCTCAATGTGTAAAGTGTGTATATGTGCAAGTCATGTGTCTGGAACCAAAGATCTCAAATTTGGACTCATCAGACCAAAGCACAGATTTCCACTGGTCTAATGTGCATTTCTTGTGTTCTTTAGCCCAAACAAGTCTCTTTTTCTTGTTGCCCGTCCTTAGCAGTGGTTTCCTAGCATCTAATTTACCATGAAGGCCTGCTGCACAAAGTCTCCTCTTAACAGTTGTTGTAGAGATGTGTCTGCTGCTAGAACTCTGTGTGGCATTGACCTGGTCTCTAATCTGAGCTGCTGTTAACCTGCGATTTCTGAGGCTGGTGACTTGGATAAACTTATTCTCAGAAGCAGAGGTGACTCTTGGTCTTCCTTTCCTGGGGCGGTCCTCATGTGAGCCAGTTTCTTTGTAGTGCTTGATGGTTTTTCCCAGTGCACTTGGGGACACTTTCAAAGTTTGCCCAAATTTTCGGACTGACCTTAATTTCTTAAAGTAATGATGGCCACTCGTTTTTCTTTACTTGGCTGCTTTTTTCTTGCCATAATACAAATTCTAAGGGTATGTGCACACGAAGGTGGGATGTCTGCGGATTTTTCCGCACCTGTTTTTGTAAATCCACAGGTAAACCGCACTGCGGACTACCTGTGGATTCACTGCAGAATTACCGCAGATTTACCACGGTTTTTGTGCGGATTCCACCTGCGATTTTACACCTGCGGATTCCTATTATGGAGCAGGTGTAAACCACAGTGGAATCCGCACAAAGAATTGACATGCTGCAGAATGTAAACCGTGGCGTTTCCGCCTGTTTTTATCCGCAGCATGTGCACTGCGGATTTTGTTTTCCATAGGTTTACATGGTACTGTAAATTCATGAAAAACAGCTGCAGATCCGCAGCTTCAAAACCGCTGTGAATCCGCAGCAAAATCCACACCGTGTGCACATACCCTAACAGTCTATTCAGTAGGACTATCAGCTGTGTATCCACCAGACTTCTGCACAACACAACTGATTGTCACAACACCATTTATAAGGCAAGAAATCCCACTTATTAAACCTGACAGGGCACACCTGTGAAGTGAAAACCATTCCCGGAGACTACCTCTTGAAGCTCATCAAGAGAATGCCAAGAGTGTGCAAAGCAGTCATCAAAGCAAAAGGTGGCTACTTTGAAGAACCTAGAATATAAGACATAATTTCAGTTGTTTCACACTTTCTTGTTAAGTATATAATTCCACATGTGTTAATTCATAGTTTTGATGCCTTCAGTGTGAATGTACAATTTTCATAGTCATGAAAATACAGAAAAATCTTTAAATGAGAAGGTGTGCCCAAACTTTTGGTCTGTACTGTATATATATATATACAGTGGGGCAAAAAAGTATTTAGTCAGTCAGCAATAGTGCAAGTTCCACCACTTAAAAAGATGAGAGGCGTCTGTAATTTACATCATAGGTAGACCTCAACTATGGGAGACAAACTGAGTAAAAAAAATCCAGAAAATCATATTGTCTGTTTTTTTAATCATTTTATTTGCATATTATGGTGGAAAATAAGTATTTGGTCAGAAACAAAATTTCATCTCAATACTTTGTAATACATCCTTTGTTGGCAATGACAGAGGTCAAACGTTTTCTGTAAGTCTTCACAAGGTTGCCACACACTGTTGTTGGTATGTTGGCCCATTCCTCCATGCAAATCTCCTCTAGAGCAGTGATGTTTTTGGCTTTTCGCTTGGCAACACGGACTTTCAACTCCCTCCAAAGGTTTTCTATAGGGTTGAGATCTGGAGACTGGCTAGGCCACTCCAGGACCTTGAAATGCTTCTTACGAAGCCACTCCTTCGTTGCCCTGGCGGTGTGCTTTGGATCATTGTCATGTTGAAAGACCCAGCCACGTTTCATCTTCAATGCCCTTGCTGATGGAAGGAGGTTTGCACTCAAAATCTCACGATACATGGCCCCATTCATTCTTTCATGTACCCGGATCAGTCGTCCTGGCCCCTTTGCAGAGAAACAGCCCCAAAGCATGATGTTTCCACCACCATGCTTTACAGTAGGTATGGTGTTTGATGGATGCAACTCAGTATTCTTTTTCCTCCAAACACGACAAGTTGGGTTTCTACCAAACAGTTCCAGTTTGGTTTCATCAGACCATAGGACATTCTCCCAAAACTCCTCTGGATCATCCAAATGCTCTCTAGCAAACTTCAGACGGGCCCGGACATGTACTGGCTTAAGCAGTGGGACACGTCTGGCACTGCAGGATCTGAGTCCATGGTGGCGTAGTGTGTTACTTATGGTAGGCCTTGTTACATTGGTCCCAGCTCTCTGCAGTTCATTCACTAGGTCCCCCCGCGTGGTTCTGGGATTTTTGCTCACCGTTCTTGTGATCATTCTGACCCCACGGGGTGGGATTTTGCGTGGAGCCCCAGATCGAGGGAGATTATCAGTGGTCTTGAATGTCTTCCATTTTCTAATTATTGCTCCCACTGTTGATTTCTTCACTCCAAGCTGGTTGGCTATTACAGATTCAGTCTTCCCAGCCTGGTGCAGGGCTACAATTTTGTTTCTGGTGTCCTTTGACAGCTCTTTGGTCTTCACCATAGAGGAGTTTGGAGTCAGACTGTTTGAGGGTGTGCACAGGTGTCTTTTTATACTGATAACAAGTTTAAACAGGTGCCATTACAACAGGTAATGAGTGGAGGAAAGAGGAGACTCTTAAAGAAGAAGTTACAGGTCTGTGAGAGCCAGAAATCTTGATTGTTTGTTTCTGACCAAATACTTATTTTCCACCATAATATGCAAATAAAATGATAAAAAAACAGACAATGTGATTTTCTGGATTTTTTTTACTCAGTTTGTCTCCCATAGTTGAGGTCTACCTATGATGTAAATTACAGACGCCTCTCATCTTTTTAAGTGGTGGAACTTGCACTATTGCTGACTGACTAAATATATATATATATACATATGCACTGTATATGTGTGCATGTACTGTAATGCTGCAGAATCATGACCCCCCAGGCTGCCCACCCTTTATTTCTGTAACTTGCATCTTACTGCCCTGTGTTGCAGTTTTATGGAAACAAGTCTACTTTTAAAGGGAACTTATCTCCAGTGTTTGAGTCTTTCAACAAATTCTGCCACCTTTATGTCCTCTGTGCTGCATTACACTGACATGTATATTGACTCCTGACCCCCTGTTTACCCCCAAACAAAACATTTTATTTGCTCTCCCACTGTATTTAAAGTGAGGCTGGTCAGGCGTCATCTCTGTTGTATGCTGCTGACCTGTACTTAGACTATCTAGAGCAGAGGTGTCAAACTGCATTCCTCGAGGGCCGCCAACATGTCATGTTTTCAGGATTTCCTTAGCATTCCACAAGGTGCTGGAATCATTCTGTGCAGGTGATTAAATTATCACCTGTGCAATACAAGGAAATCCTGAAAACATGACCTGTTGGCGGCCCTCGAGGAATGCAGTTTGACACCTCTGATCTAGAGAGCAAGTTTACAGAAGTTACAAGAAGTGGGCCTGTGTTCTTAAAAATGAACAAGCACACCACAACTTTATCAATCCAACGTAACATCTCTGCCTGCACCTCACTCGCGGTTCAGCAGTTTGTCCAGCTGACTGTACTCCTCCCTCTCTCAGCACTGCAGCCAGCCCACGGTTCTGCAGTTGTGATCACGTAAAAGATTGTTTCCTTCTACACATGACAAAGCTAAGAGGTTGAACTCTATCATTTCCAATCTGTTGTCCATGGAAATGCTGCCTTTCCGTTTGGTAGATACAGATGGTTTTTGAAAGCTGATGGCTGTCGCAGTCCCCAATACCAGTTGCCCAGTCACCATTATTTTTTTTTAAAAAAAGCTGTGCCTACGCTACATCAGCATGTCGCAGAAAATATCACCTGTTTCTTGACTAAATCTATGTCTGCCAGGGTGCATTTCACCAAAGACACTTGGACAAGTAAGCATGGCCAAATGGAATTACATCTCACTGACTGGGCATTGACTGTGGTGGCTGTGAGGGCAGGCGAGGAAGGGGCTGCTCCACAATCTTTGAATTCCCAAGACTTGCAGGACAAACCTCTGTATTTCACAGTTCCTCCACTTCTTCTGCCTCGTCTACCTCCTCTAGGGCCTCCACAAGCTCCCTCAACCTCTGCCTTAATGAGACACGTGTTCGGACAGTGTTGAGCAAATCCCCACCACTTCCGTGCTGCACAGCCAGGGCTCACCGCAATCAGACAGTGTTAAAATTAATGTGCCTTGGAGATCACAGTCAAACAGCAGAAGAGTTGTGGACAGCTCTCCAGGCCGAATTTGAGCAATGGCTGTTTCTATTGAACCTGGATGCAGGGAACACTGTATTCGATAATGGTGCGATCCTGGTGGCGGCCCTACACCGAGGCAAGCTCACACATATGCCTTGCATGGCTCATATCCTCAATCTGGTGGTACAGCCACATTTCTCCATCACTATCCTGGCTTGTGTGACCTGCTGTAGAAAGCATGGAAGCTGCGTGCTCACTTCCGCTGTTCGCACCCCTCAGGTCATCGACTTGATTCGATACAGAGGTCTTTGTCCATGCCAGTTAGCAGGTTGATATGTGATTTGCCGACAATGTGGAATTCCACTCTACACATGTTGCAGCAACTGTGGCAGCAGTAATGAGCACTCACGTAGTATGTCATTTCGTCGCAGTACAGAAGTTGGGCATATCAAGTTCACGGAGTGGGCACAGATGAAGGACCTCTGCACCCTTCTGCACAGTTTCAAAATGTCTAGTAAGTTGGTTAGTGCTGATTATGCCTTCATCAGCATCAGTTATCTACATGCTGGAGCAGACTTTGAATAGCCTGCAGAAGGAAGTGATGGTCCCAGAGGAAGAGGAGGATGCAGGAGTGATAACAATGTCTCAAAGTTCCAGACTGTCGTCACTCAGGTGGCTGTCAAGGTAGGGTGGTTTGAAGAGGGCTGGTGATGCCAGACAAGCTGTTAGTGAAAGTGCAAGAGCTGAAGAACAAATGGAAGAGGAAACGGTGATGGCTGAGCAACTGTCAGGAGATGAAGAGGATAATCATCCCCTCTCTGTTGTTCGTGGTTGCGGGAGGGGATGGAGGAAATAAGCATCAATGTTTCCCAGCCACCAACACAGCATGGGCTTGGACCTCATAGAAGAGCCCAATATATGAGTGCCTTCTTTCTGCTACTTGATCCCCCTATAGTTATGATTCAAAATAGTGCTGACTACTTGGTTGCCACTCTGTTAGATTCACGTTATAATAGTAAATTTTGCCAGATGCTTCCCTCCCTGGGAAGGGACCCGTGAATGCTGGAGTATTGAATTACGCTTTTACACAACCTTAAGAGAGGTTTCCCCAAGACAGCAGTGCAGCACACAGTGTGCATCGCAGCTCTTGTCTTCCAACCTCTGGCACATCAATTTGTCAATGCCAAAACATTAGCAGCAGCAGTGTAAGTGGAAGAAGCAATTTCTGTGTGTCCTTTCAAGCATTTTTTAGACCGGTTCGTGCACCAACATAACAGAGTACAAGTCTGACATTTGATGAACAATTGGAAAGGATGGTGCAGGAGTATTCAGAACTCAATATCAATACCATCAGTGAGGGTTTGGACCCTTTTACATTTTGGTCTTAAAAAACAGTTGAGTGGCCTGGGTTCTCCTGTCATGCCTTGGAGGTTTTATCTTGCCTGGCAGCCAGCGTTCTCTCAAATGTGTCTTCAGCGCTGCTGGTGGTGTCCTAATGGATAAGTGTAGCCGCCTGTCCCCTGAAGTGTAGACCACCTAACTTTCATCAAGATGAACAAGTAGCGACGGGGCCTATCAGCAGGTCCTCTGCTGGTGGGGCAGGGTCAGCAGACTCACCGGCCGGTGCGGCTTCCTCCATCGCGGCTGGCTCCGCCGGTGGCGGTGGCGGTGGGGGCATCGGCAGGAGCTCCGGCAACAATACAGGAGTCGACGTCGGGGAGTCCTCCGCTGGCGCCTCCTGGTGCAAGGCCTTGGCCTCCTCCCGCAGTTGAAGGAGCTGCTCGATTAATTCCTCCATCTCGACCTGCAGGATGTCAGTGCCGACTGTGGAGATTTGACTGTTCTGCTCTTCCGTGTAGCTGGGGGAGTCCTCCGCTTCCACCCCGCACTCTGGTTCCGAGCTATCAGCCATGGCATTCTCCACGTGGCAAACTTCCTGGTCTTTTTCCCGCTCTCTCCTTCGTGGGCGGTTTCACTTTCTTTGTCTCCGCCCTCCATTGAGAATCAGGAGGCGGATCTCGGCTGCTGACGGACACGTCCTCACGGTACAGAGGTATTTAGACTGGGCGGCCATCGTTTTTCGCGCTCTTCAGCTTTTTCACGCCCACAAATCCACGCCCTTCTTCTTCTGCACTCCGCGTTGCGCTGTAATGGCGGCGGGTTTGGCGGGAATTTTTGGCATCAATAGCAATACACAGTCTTTGCAATAAGTCACAGTTCAAGCACAATTCAGACACAGTTCCAAGGCACACATGACCTGATTCTTCAGGCTTAAGTAGATCCTGTTCGTGACGCCAAGTTGGAGCTCCCCCAGATGCAGGGCCGCGGAGTACTCGGTACCGGGCCTCTCTGTCTCGGTCCTGGGGTTGTCACGGTGGCTGGACCCGGTCCGTGACCCTGTTAAGGGGCGTCCAATGAAAGGGTGATTATGGTGCGTGGTGCAAGGCGCGATGAATAACGAGGACACAGGGTTGCAGTCTCTTTACCTCTTTACTGAAGGCTTCGGGATCCATAATCCAGAGCACTGCTAACAGGGTTGGCTGAGACCGGCCGGTCCGAAGGCACATCCAGAGTTCCCTTTGCAGGTGGAAATCAGTGCCTACCTACTAGCGCCTGTGTGTTGTAGTACTTCCCTGCTGAGCACCACGGGATAGTCCTCACAACTGTTGTGTCTGTTTCTGATGTTCTTTCTCTCTCTGTCCCCCAGATGATATGGCTAGGATGCACCCGTATGACGGGGTAGGCCTGGAGTTATTTTATAGGGACCCTAGAGACGCCCCTCTCCCACAATTGCCTCCGTTGTCTGCTTAGGTGAATTAGGTGAGACAGCCAACCTAAAGTTAACTGTCCTGCCGTTGGTTTGAAGTAATGCTTGGAGCCCAATACTTCCTCGGGGTTCCATCCACCGGCTACGCGCCTCAGTAGGATGTTGCCACGATCTTAGGGCACGACTCCTACTGGTTCTATTCACCTTTGTGCTGTAATCTCGTTTCTCACTTCTCCACAATAAACCTCGCTTCGTGTCCTTTCTTAAGATGCCGCCGCAACGGGTGCAGGCGCGGCTCCGTAACGATCTGTCCTTTTCGCTAGGCCGCTGTCAGGATCCCACCCCTGACAGAGACCCCCTGAATCTTCCCAGGAGCTCCCTCTCTCACAGGATGTTGCCTGGGCAAAACCTAGTCAGCTTCTCCCTAACTTCCTATCCAACCCCCAGTTTTACCAGAGTGTGAGGAGTGGCCTAATACATAGAACCCTTTGCTCCCCCTGGTGGCCAGAGTGTGAAGTGTAATGTGTGACTGTGATACCTGGTCAGGTGAACTCCTTTAGTGCAATCAGATGTAACATCACTCCCCTTAGTGGCAGAGCGACATTACTGCAACGACCAGGACTCTGGGGCGCTGCACTTTGACACCCACCACCACCGAGTTCCAGACCCTAATAGGATATTGGCATACTGAATCCGCAACCCATAAAAGTACGTATACTCTTACAGTCCACAAAAATATCAGAGAAACACCTTTCACCCAGATAGAGATTGAGGGTACATCCCTCAATTTCCTGGTGTGTCCCAGTACAGCCATAAGCGTAATCAGTGACATTGATCTATCCAACCTGGATTGTTCCACTGTAGTGCCTTGTGTAGGGGTGGATGGTAACACATGGTACACTCCAACGACCAGACCCCTACACATAGTATACTCTGTGTAGGTTGTAGGCCTGTCTCAACTAGTAGTCTTAGACCTGCTGCCAAAACGCCAAGCCAACACAGCTACAGTCCTTTCTTGGACTTACATCCTACTGCTGTCCCTATATCCTGGATGCCGCTCTACACATGCAACCCCTGTATGACTGCCTCAAGGACACTCCTTTTAGTGTAACCAAGGGAGCCATAGATAGATTCTACATACTAAAATCTGCAATCAAATCCTGTCCTGCTTTAGGACTATCAGAGTGCAACAAACTGTTCTGCCTGTTTGTCATGGAGAAACAAGGCCATGCAACCAAGGAAGACAACGCCCTCTGCCAGACTTGACCCAGTTACCCGTGAAGCACCAACCTGCATGAGAGCTGTGTGTACAACCCACCTGTTGCTGAATAAGACCCCTGAGGTGATTCTGGGCCATCAGTTAAAGATAATAGCATCCCATGGCATTACTGCCATTCTGGCCCACGTCTGTCACCTACGTCTGAAATGCCCTATTCTGCTCCCAGACAACGTCACCATCTCCAGATGTGCTGTCCTTATCCCAGCTACTCTCCTACCTCTGTCAAGGAGGGGAGAGGGTGAAGATCATATCTCTAACATGCCAGTGGAAGAGGTAGTCGACTCTGAAATGGCTCAACACAATTGTTTCGCTGTCATGAGGCAGGAAACCTCCGGATTTGACTCGGTCACTGATGTACCTCTGGAAGATCCTGACCTGACAATCTTTGTATGCAGACCAAGAAGGCCGTTCGCACACTGGTATAGCAGTAGTCGCAGAAGATACCATGCTGCTAGCAAAACCACTGCCTCCATTTGAAGGCAGAACTGCAGGCTTTGACAGAAGCATGCAAGATGTCCACTCAACACGAAGCTATGACCAGGGCTGAGGGTGAGAGGATCAGTGCTGGAGGAGGCAGGGCTGAGAGTGAGAGGATCAGTGCTGGAGGATGCAGGGCTGAGGGTGAGAGGATCAGTGCTGGAGGATGCAGGCTGAGGGTGAGAGGATCAGTGCTGGAGAATGCAGGACTGAGGGTGAGTGGATCAGTGCTAGAGGATGCAGGGCTGAGGGTGAGAGGATCAGTGCTGGAGGATGCAGGGCTGAGGGTGAGATAATCAATGCTGAAGGATGCAGGGCTGAGAGTGAGAGGATCAGTGCTGGAGGATGCAGGGCTGAGGGTGAGAGGATTAGTGCTGGAGGATACAGGGCTGAGGGTGAGAGGATCAGTGCTGGAGGATTCAGGGCTGAGGGTGAGAGGATCAGTGTTGAAGGATGCAGGGCTGAGGGTGAGAGGATCAGTGCTGGAGGATGCAGGGCTGAGGGTGAGAGGAGGGATCAGGCCTGTGTGTGCAACCACTAGCAATGGAGCTGAAATCCCCTGGTCCTAGAAAGTAATGTCACATGAAGAAATCCAGCTGCCTGCAGAAAGGAGTGAGTATATAGGAGTATGCTCAATGTGTAAAGTGTGTATATGTGCAAGTCATGTGTCTGGAACCAAAGATCTCAAATTTGGACTCATCAGACCAAAGCACAGATTTCCACTGGTCTAATGTGCATTTCTTGTGTTCTTTAGCCCAAACAAGTCTCTTTTTCTTGTTGCCCGTCCTTAGCAGTGGTTTCCTAGCATCTAATTTACCATGAAGGCCTGCTGCACAAAGTCTCCTCTTAACAGTTGTTGTAGAGATGTGTCTGCTGCTAGAACTCTGTGTGGCATTGACCTGGTCTCTAATCTGAGCTGCTGTTAACCTGCGATTTCTGAGGCTGGTGACTTGGATAAACTTATTCTCAGAAGCAGAGGTGACTCTTGGTCTTCCTTTCCTGGGGCGGTCCTCATGTGAGCCAGTTTCTTTGTAGTGCTTGATGGTTTTTCCCAGTGCACTTGGGGACACTTTCAAAGTTTGCCCAAATTTTCGGACTGACCTTAATTTCTTAAAGTAATGATGGCCACTCGTTTTTCTTTACTTGGCTGCTTTTTTCTTGCCATAATACAAATTCTAAGGGTATGTGCACACGAAGGTGGGATGTCTGCGGATTTTTCCGCACCTGTTTTTGTAAATCCACAGGTAAACCGCACTGCGGACTACCTGTGGATTCACTGCAGAATTACCACAGATTTACCACGGTTTTTGTGCGGATTCCACCTGCGATTTTACACCTGCGGATTCCTATTATGGAGCAGGTGTAAACCACAGTGGAATCCGCACAAAGAATTGACATGCTGCAGAATGTAAACCGTGGCGTTTCCGCCTGTTTTTATCCGCAGCATGTGCACTGCGGATTTTGTTTTCCATAGGTTTACATGGTACTGTAAATTCATGAAAAACAGCTGCAGATCCGCAGCTTCAAAACCGCTGTGAATCCGCAGCAAAATCCACACCGTGTGCACATACCCTAACAGTCTATTCAGTAGGACTATCAGCTGTGTATCCACCAGACTTCTGCACAACACAACTGATTGTCACAACACCATTTATAAGGCAAGAAATCCCACTTATTAAACCTGACAGGGCACACCTGTGAAGTGAAAACCATTCCCGGAGACTACCTCTTGAAGCTCATCAAGAGAATGCCAAGAGTGTGCAAAGCAGTCATCAAAGCAAAAGGTGGCTACTTTGAAGAACCTAGAATATAAGACATAATTTCAGTTGTTTCACACTTTCTTGTTAAGTATATAATTCCACATGTGTTAATTCATAGTTTTGATGCCTTCAGTGTGAATGTACAATTTTCATAGTCATGAAAATACAGAAAAATCTTTAAATGAGAAGGTGTGCCCAAACTTTTGGTCTGTACTGTATATATATATATATACAGTGGGGCAAAAAAGTATTTAGTCAGTCAGCAATAGTGCAAGTTCCACCACTTAAAAAGATGAGAGGCGTCTGTAATTTACATCATAGGTAGACCTCAACTATGGGAGACAAACTGAGTAAAAAAAATCCAGAAAATCATATTGTCTGTTTTTTTAATCATTTTATTTGCATATTATGGTGGAAAATAAGTATTTGGTCAGAAACAAAATTTCATCTCAATACTTTGTAATACATCCTTTGTTGGCAATGACAGAGGTCAAACGTTTTCTGTAAGTCTTCACAAGGTTGCCACACACTGTTGTTGGTATGTTGGCCCATTCCTCCATGCAAATCTCCTCTAGAGCAGTGATGTTTTTGGCTTTTCGCTTGGCAACACGGACTTTCAACTCCCTCCAAAGGTTTTCTATAGGGTTGAGATCTGGAGACTGGCTAGGCCACTCCAGGACCTTGAAATGCTTCTTACGAAGCCACTCCTTCGTTGCCCTGGCGGTGTGCTTTGGATCATTGTCATGTTGAAAGACCCAGCCACGTTTCATCTTCAATGCCCTTGCTGATGGAAGGAGGTTTGCACTCAAAATCTCACGATACATGGCCCCATTCATTCTTTCATGTACCCGGATCAGTCGTCCTGGCCCCTTTGCAGAGAAACAGCCCCAAAGCATGATGTTTCCACCACCATGCTTTACAGTAGGTATGGTGTTTGATGGATGCAACTCAGTATTCTTTTTCCTCCAAACACGACAAGTTGGGTTTCTACCAAACAGTTCCAGTTTGGTTTCATCAGACCATAGGACATTCTCCCAAAACTCCTCTGGATCATCCAAATGCTCTCTAGCAAACTTCAGACGGGCCCGGACATGTACTGGCTTAAGCAGTGGGACACGTCTGGCACTGCAGGATCTGAGTCCATGGTGGCGTAGTGTGTTACTTATGGTAGGCCTTGTTACATTGGTCCCAGCTCTCTGCAGTTCATTCACTAGGTCCCCCCGCGTGGTTCTGGGATTTTTGCTCACCGTTCTTGTGATCATTCTGACCCCACGGGGTGGGATTTTGCGTGGAGCCCCAGATCGAGGGAGATTATCAGTGGTCTTGAATGTCTTCCATTTTCTAATTATTGCTCCCACTGTTGATTTCTTCACTCCAAGCTGGTTGGCTATTACAGATTCAGTCTTCCCAGCCTGGTGCAGGGCTACAATTTTGTTTCTGGTGTCCTTTGACAGCTCTTTGGTCTTCACCATAGTGGAGTTTGGAGTCAGACTGTTTGAGGGTGTGCACAGGTGTCTTTTTATACTGATAACAAGTTTAAACAGGTGCCATTACAACAGGTAATGAGTGGAGGAAAGAGGAGAATCTTAAAGAAGAAGTTACAGGTCTGTGAGAGCCAGAAATCTTGATTGTTTGTTTCTGACCAAATACTTATTTTCCACCATAATATGCAAATAAAATGATAAAAAAACAGACAATGTGATTTTCTGGATTTTTTTTACTCAGTTTGTCTCCCATAGTTGAGGTCTACCTATGATGTAAATTACAGACGCCTCTCATCTTTTTAAGTGGTGGAACTTGCACTATTGCTGACTGACTAAATATATATATATATACATATGCACTGCATATGTGTGCATGTACTGTAATGCTGCAGAATCATGACCCCCCAGGCTGCCCACCCTTTATTTCTGTAACTTGCATCTTACTGCCCTGTGTTGCAGTTTTATGGAAACAAGTCTACTTTTAAAGGGAACTTATCTCCAGTGTTTGAGTCTTTCAACAAATTCTGCCACCTTTATGTCCTCTGTGCTGCATTACACTGACATGTATATTGACTCCTGACCCCCTGTTTACCCCCAAACAAAACATTTTATTTGCTCTCCCACTGTATTTAAAGTGAGGCTGGTCAGGCGTCATCTCTGTTGTATGCTGCTGACCTGTACTTAGACTATCTAGAGCAGAGGTGTCAAACTGCATTCCTCGAGGGCCGCCAACATGTCATGTTTTCAGGATTTCCTTAGCATTCCACAAGGTGCTGGAATCATTCTGTGCAGGTGATTAAATTATCACCTGTGCAATACAAGGAAATCCTGAAAACATGACCTGTTGGCGGCCCTCGAGGAATGCAGTTTGACACCTCTGATCTAGAGAGCAAGTTTACAGAAGTTACAAGAAGTGGGCCTGTGTTCTTAAAAATGAACAAGCACACCACAACTTTATCAATCCAACGTAACATCTCTGCCTGCACCTCACTCGCGGTTCAGCAGTTTGTCCAGCTGACTGTACTCCTCCCTCTCTCAGCACTGCAGCCAGCCCACGGTTCTGCAGTTGTGATCACGTAAAAGATTGTTTCCTTCTACACATGACAAAGCTAAGAGGTTGAACTCTATCATTTCCAATCTGTTGTCCATGGAAATGCTGCCTTTCCGTTTGGTAGATACAGATGGTTTTTGAAAGCTGATGGCTGTCGCAGTCCCCAATACCAGTTGCCCAGTCACCATTATTTTTTTTTAAAAAAAGCTGTGCCTACGCTACATCAGCATGTCGCAGAAAATATCACCTGTTTCTTGACTAAATCTATGTCTGCCAGGGTGCATTTCACCAAAGACACTTGGACAAGTAAGCATGGCCAAATGGAATTACATCTCACTGACTGGGCATTGACTGTGGTGGCTGTGAGGGCAGGCGAGGAAGGGGCTGCTCCACAATCTTTGAATTCCCAAGACTTGCAGGACAAACCTCTGTATTTCACAGTTCCTCCACTTCTTCTGCCTCGTCTACCTCCTCTAGGGCCTCCACAAGCTCCCTCAACCTCTGCCTTAATGAGACACGTGTTCGGACAGTGTTGAGCAAATCCCCACCACTTCCGTGCTGCACAGCCAGGGCTCACCGCAATCAGACAGTGTTAAAATTAATGTGCCTTGGAGATCACAGTCAAACAGCAGAAGAGTTGTGGACAGCTCTCCAGGCCGAATTTGAGCAATGGCTGTTTCCATTGAACCTGGATGCAGGGAACACTGTATTCGATAATGGTGCGATCCTGGTGGCGGCCCTACACCGAGGCAAGCTCACACATATGCCTTGCATGGCTCATATCCTCAATCTGGTGGTACAGCCACATTTCTCCATCACTATCCTGGCTTGCGTGACCTGCTGTAGAAAGCATGGAAGCTGCGTGCTCACTTCCGCTGTTCGCACCCCTCAGGTCATCGACTTGATTCGATACAGAGGTCTTTGTCCATGCCAGTTAGCAGGTTGATATGTGATTTGCCGACAATGTGGAATTCCACTCTACACATGTTGCAGCAACTGTGGCAGCAGTAATGAGCACTCACGTAGTATGTCATTTCGTC
The DNA here is from genome assembly GCF_051348905.1 of Ranitomeya variabilis. Taxonomy (NCBI): domain Eukaryota; kingdom Metazoa; phylum Chordata; class Amphibia; order Anura; family Dendrobatidae; genus Ranitomeya; species Ranitomeya variabilis. The sequence goes on along the minus strand of NC_135239.1, from coordinate 146,790,298 downwards.
GCAGTACAGAAGTTGGGCATATCAAGTTCACGGAGTGGGCACAGATGAAGGACCTCTGCACCCTTCTGCACAGTTTCAAAATGTCTAGTAAGTTGGTTAGTGCTGATTATGCCTTCATCAGCATCAGTTATCTACATGCTGGAGCAGACTTTGAATAGCCTGCAGAAGGAAGTGATGGTCCCAGAGGAAGAGGAGGAAGTAGAGGAGGATGCAGGAGTGATAACAATGTCTCAAAGTTCCAGACTGTCGTCACTCAGGTGGCTGTCAAGGTAGGGTGGTTTGAAGAGGGCTGGTGATGCCAGACAAGCTGTTAGTGAAAGTGCAAGAGCTGAAGAACAAATGGAAGAGGAAACGGTGATGGCTGAGCAACTGTCAGGAGATGAAGAGGATAATCATCCCCTCTCTGTTGTTCGTGGTTGCGGGAGGGGATGGAGGAAATAAGCATCAATGTTTCCCAGCCACCAACACAGCATGGGCTTGGACCTCATAGAAGAGCCCAATATATGAGTGCCTTCTTTCTGCTACTTGATCCCCCTATAGTTATGATTCAAAATAGTGCTGACTACTTGGTTGCCACTCTGTTAGATTCACGTTATAATAGTAAATTTTGCCAGATGCTTCCCTCCCTGGGAAGGGACCCGTGAATGCTGGAGTATTGAATTACGCTTTTACACAACCTTAAAGGAAAGGTGCCGCAATTTTGTTTTTGTATTAAAAATGATTGTTTATATAAACAATTATCTTTAATACAAAATTATTTTTATTAACCTTAATATCTTTTTTATTATTAATAATTTTTGCAGCCACTGGGCGCCGCCATTTTGCTTTGCAGGAGTGTAAGAGTCCCAGCACGACATTTCCACTCTGCATTTACGGCAGCCCTGTGCATAGGACTCAGCAGTCGGGAGCCGACCGCGTTATCTCCTGCTCTGATCTGGCCACGCCCCCTGGGCTGTCTCCACATCACAGCAGAGGCAGGAGGTCGGCGCCATGTTTCTTCAGCCCACAGTGTGTGAGCTCCACTGTGACTGAGAGCTGTGCTGTTGGAGGGGCAGCTCCAGCTGCCTCTCCTTTCACACTGTCAGCAGTCGGCCGTTCCCTGTCCTCTGCTGCCTGGTGCCCTGGCTCAATCTCTAGAATCGCTAGAGAGGGTGAAGTGCTGGGGTCTGATGTCCTCTATCAGGAGCTGCAGAGAGGTAACGGGGGAAGGGGGAGAATCTCTGTGCTGCTCCGACCCGACCCTGCCTCTCACTGCAGCCACTGATCAAGGACATCAGACCGTGTATCTATCACTACACTGTGCTGAGCCATGTATCTAATCCTCTCCTGTATGATAGTCTGCTGTGCCATGTACCTAATCCTCTCCTGTATGATACTGTCTGCTGTGCCCTGTACCTAATCCTCTCCTGTGTGATACTATGCTGAGCCGTGTATCTAATCCTATACTGTGTGATACTGTCTGCTGAGCCATGCATCTAATCCTATACTGTGATACTATGCTGAGCCATGTATCTAATCCTATACTGTGTGATACTGTCTGCTGAGCCATGCATCTAATTTTATACTGTGATACTATGCTGAGCCATGCATCTAATTCTATCCTGTGTGATACTGACTGCTGAGCCGTGTATCTAATCCTCTCCTGTGTGATACTGACTGCTGAGCCGTGTATCTAATCCTCTCCTGTGTGATACTGTCTTCTGAGCTGTGTATCTAATCTTATCCTGTGTGATACTGACTACTGAGCCGTGTATCTAATCCTATCCTGTGATACTGTTTGCTGAGCTGTGTATCTAATCTTATCCTGTGTGATACTGACTGCTGAGCCGTGTATCTAATCCTATCCTGTGATACTGTCTGCTGAGCCGTGTATCTAATCCTATCCTGTGTGATACTGACTGCTGAGCCGTGTATCTAATCCTCTCCTGTGTGATACTGTGCTGAGCCGTGCATCTAATCCTCTCCTGTGTGATACTGACTGCTGAGCCGTGCATCTAATCCTCTCCTGTGTGATACTGACTGCTGAGCCGTGTATCTAATCCTCTCCTGTGTGATACTGACTGCTGAGCCATGTATCTAATCCTATCCTGTGTGATACTGTCTGCTGAGCCGTGTATCTAATCCTCTCCTGTGTGATACTGACTGCTGAGCCGTGTATCTAATCCTCTCCTGTGTGATACTGACTGCTGAGCCGTGTATCTAATCCTCTCCTGTGTGATACTGTCTTCTGAGCTGTGTATCTAATCTTATCCTGTGTGATACTGACTACTGAGCCGTGTATCTAATCCTATCCTGTGATACTGTCTGCTGAGCTGTGTATCTAATCTTATCCTGTGTGATACTGACTGCTGAGCCGTGTATCTAATCCTATCCTGTGTGATACTGTCTGGTGAACCGTGTATCTAATCCTCTCAGGCACTCCTCTCCCCCCTGCATATCTTTCCCCATTACACACACAACTCAATGCATGCGATAACAGGAGCTGCAGGGGTCATGCTGTATTATGGCATTATGTGAGATCTATATGACGGTATTATGTGATCTGTATGGTGGTGATTATGCTTGATCAGTATTGTGAGAATTATACGGTGGTATTGTGTGTGATCTATATGGTGGTATTATGTGAGAACACTGGCGGTATTATGTGTGATCTATATGGTGGTATTATGTGAGAACACTGGCGGTATTATGTGTGATCTATATGGTGGTATTATGTGAGAACACTGGCAGTATTATGTGTGATCTATATGGCGGTATGTGAGAACACTGGTGGTATGTGTGATCTATATGGTGGTATTATGTGAGAACACTGGCAGTATTATGTGTGATCTATATGGCGGTATGTGAGAACACTGGCGGTATTATGTGTGATCTATATGGTGGTATGTGAGAACACTGGCGGTATTATGTGTGATCTATATGGTGGTATGTGAGAACACTGGCGGTATTATGTGTGATCTATATGGCGGTATGTGAGAACACTGGCGGTATTATGTGTGATCTATATGGTGGTATGTGAGAACACTGGCGGTATTATGTGTGATCTATATGGTGGTATTATGTGAGAACACTGGCAGTATTATGTGTGATCTATATGGTGGTATTATGTGAGAACACTGGCAGTATTATGTGTGATCTATATGGCGGTATGTGAGAACACTGGCGGTATTATGTGTGATCTATATGGTGGTATTATGTGAGAACACTGGCAGTATTATGTGTGATCTATATGGTGGTATGTGAGAACTGTATGATGGTATTGTGTGTGATCCATATGGCTGTATTATGTGTGCTCTATATGGTGGTATGTGAGAACTGTATGACAGTATTGTGTGTGATCTATTTGATGGTATTGTGTGTGATCTATATGGCGGTATTATGTGTGAGCTATATGGCAGTATTATGTGAGAACACTATGGCAGTATTATCTTCAGAAAGCGGACCCATTCTATGGTGGTTCTGGCTGAGCACCTGCTCGCGGGTCTGGGGTAATAGAGGGGGCAGCATGACCTCCAGTTAGGTGCAGTCAGGGCTGGTCAGGCTGCTGAAGAGAGGGGTCTCATTTTTATTGTTACTATATGGCTAAATTTCCTTCCCAGCGTCACCCCGTACTTCGCCTGTCGTCTCACTTTCACACATCACCAGGACAGGATGGAGAAGACAGGATCTGAGGAGGGGAATGGGGTTACTTAGCATGCAAAGTCTGGATCAGAACAGGCCATCAATCCGCAGAAATGTTTCCTGGATTTCTGTGGAGCAGACGGTCCATCCATGTGTATAAAAGACAGTGCTCTGTGTACAATCCCTGGCTGCTCCGCGCACCAAACAGGGTGCCCCCATAGACCAGCACACTGCTCTCCTGAAATACTCTGCGCTGCGGTCACCCTGCTCCCTCCACCACATATCTCCCAGAGTCCTTGCTGGCTGCCATCCTCGGTGACTGTCTACTTGTCAGTGTAAGGCTGCTTTCACACTAGCGTCAGTACGGGCCCGTCGCAGTGCGTCGGGACGACGTACCGACGCATGCTGTGAAAGAAATGCCCGACGTGGTAGCGGATGTAGTCTTACGACGCTTCCGCTGCCCCATTGTAAGGTCCGGGGAGGAGGGGGCGGAGTTTCGGCTGCGCATGCACGGTCGAAAATGGCGGACTCGACGCACAAAAAAACCGTTACATGTAATTTTTTTTGTGGCGGTGGTCCGCCAAAACACGACTCAACCGTCGCACGGTGGTTGCGACGTGTGGCAATACGTCGCAATGCGTCGGTAATGTTAGTCTATGGGGAAAAAACACATCCTGCAGACAACTTTGCAGGATGTGTTTTGCAGGATGTGTTTTATCTCCTGAACGACGCATTGCGACGTACAGCCAACAACGCTAGTGTGCAAGTAGCCTAAGGCTGCCGTCACACATTCAGTATTTGGTCAGTATTTTACCTCAGTATTTGTAAGCCAAGACCAGGAGTGGCTGATAAATGCAGAAGTGGTGCAGATGTGTCTGTTATACTTCTCCTCTAATTGTTCCACTCCTGGTTTTGGCTACAAATACTGAGGTAAAATACTGACCAAATACTGATAGTGTGACGGCAGCCTTACTCTGCAGTCACCAACAAAATGGCTGCTCACTGGGTTCCTGAATATCATCCTCTTATCCCTTAGCAGACACCCAGAAGGGAAGGAGAGGAGTGACATCACACACGTCAGCAGACTCCGCCCATAATTACTGCAGTGCTGTAATGTGAGCTTGTTGTACACGAGGTTTTTCTGAAATTTCAGCAGCTGCTCCCCCTAGTGTTTAAAAGTGGAAATTCCAAAACTTTTCAAATTATTTTTCATATTTTACTAAATTATAAACAAATGATGATAATTTTTAAGAAAATGTAAACATTAATTCTTTACATTTTTACAATTTCTGTAAAAAAAATTTTTTTTGATGGCACCTTCCCTTTAAGAGAGGTTTCCCCAAGACAGCAGTGCAGCACACAGTGTGCATCGCAGCTCTTGTCTTCCAACCTCTGGCACATCAATTTGTCAATGCCAAAACATTAGCAGCAGCAGTGTAAGTGGAAGAAGCAATTTCTGTGTGTCCTTTCAAGCATTTTTTAGACCGGTTCGTGCACCAACATAACAGAGTACAAGTCTGACATTTGATGAACAATTGGAAAGGATGGTGCAGGAGTATTCAGAACTCAATATCAATACCATCAGTGAGGGTTTGGACCCTTTTACATTTTGGTCTTAAAAAACAGTTGAGTGGCCTGGGTTCTCCTGTCATGCCTTGGAGGTTTTATCTTGCCTGGCAGCCAGCGTTCTCTCAAATGTGTCTTCAGCGCTGCTGGTGGTGTCCTAATGGATAAGTGTAGCCGCCTGTCCCCTGAAGTGTAGACCACCTAACTTTCATCAAGATGAACAAGTAGCGACGGGGCCTATCAGCAGGTCCTCTGCTGGTGGGGCAGGGTCAGCAGACTCACCGGCCGGTGCGGCTTCCTCCATCGCGGCTGGCTCCGCCGGTGGCGGTGGCAGTGGGGGCATCGGCAGGAGCTCCGGCAACAATACAGGAGTCGACGTCGGGGAGTCCTCCGCTGGCGCCTCCTGGTGCAAGGCCTTGGCCTCCACCCGCAGTTGAAGGAGCTGCTCGATTAATTCCTCCATCTCGACCTGCAGGATGTCAGTGCCGACTGTGGAGATTTGACTGTTCTGCTCTTCCGTGTAGCTGGGGGAGTCCTCCGCTTCCACCCCGCACTCTGGTTCCGAGCTATCAGCCATGGCATTCTCCACGTGGCAAACTTCCTGGTCTTTTTCCCGCTCTCTCCTTCGTGGGCGGTTTCACTTTCTTTGTCTCCGCCCTCCATTGAGAATCAGGAGGCGGATCTCGGCTGCTGACGGACACGTCCTCACGGTACAGAGATATTTAGACTGGGCGGCCATCGTTTTTCGCGCTCTTCAGCTTTTTCACACCCACAAATCCACGCCCTTCTTCTTCTGCACTCCGCGTTGCGCTGTAATGGCGGCGGGTTTGGTGGGAATTTTTGGCATCAATAGCAATACACAGTCTTTGCAATAAGTCACAGTTCAAGCACAATTCAGACACAGTTCCAAGGCACACATGACCTGATTCTTCAGGCTTAAGTAGATCCTGTTCGTGACGCCAAGTTGGAGCTCCCCCAGATGCAGGGCCGCGGAGTACTCGGTACCGGGCCTCTCTGTCTCGGTCCTGGGGTTGTCACGGTGGCTGGACCCGGTCCGTGACCCTGCTAAGGGGCGTCCAATGAAAGGGTGATTATGGTGCGTGGTGCAAGGCGCGATGAATAACGAGGACACAGGGTTGCAGTCTCTTTACCTCTTTACTGAAGGCTTCGGGATCCATAATCCAGAGCACTGCTAACAGGGTTGGCTGAGACCGGCCGGTCCGAAGGCACATCCAGAGTTCCCTTTGCAGGTGGAAATCAGTGCCTACCTACTAGCGCCTGTGTGTTGTAGTACTTCCCTGCTGAGCACCACGGGATAGTCCTCACAACTGTTGTGTCTGTTTCTGATGTTCTTTCTCTCTCTGTCCCCCAGATGATATGGCTAGGATGCACCCGTATGACGGGGTAGGCCTGGAGTTATTTTATAGGGACCCTAGAGACGCCCCTCTCCCACAATTGCCTCCGTTGTCTGCTTAGGTGAATTAGGTGAGACAGCCAACCTAAAGTTAACTGTCCTGCCGTTGGTTTGAAGTAATGCTTGGAGCCCAATACTTCCTTGGGGTTCCATCCACCGGCTACGCGCCTCAGTAGGATGTTGCCACGATCTTAGGGCACGACTCCTACTGGTTCTATTCACCTTTGTGCTGTAATCTCGTTTCTCACTTCTCCACAATAAACCTCGCTTCGTGTCCTTTCTTAAGATGCCGCCGCAACGGGTGCAGGCGCGGCTCCGTAACGATCTGTCCTTTTCGCTAGGCCGCTGTCAGGATCCCACCCCTGACAGAGACCCCCTGAATCTTCCCAGGAGCTCCCTCTCTCACAGGATGTTGCCTGGGCAAAACCTAGTCAGCTTCTCCCTAACTTCCTATCCAACCCCCAGTTTTACCAGAGTGTGAGGAGTGGCCTAATACATAGAACCCTTTGCTCCCCCTGGTGGCCAGAGTGTGAAGTGTAATGTGTGACTGTGATACCTGGTCAGGTGAACTCCTTTAGTGCAATCAGACGTAACATCACTCCCCTTAGTGGCAGAGCGACATTACTGCAACGACCAGGACTCTGGGGCGCTGCACTTTGACACCCACCACCACCGAGTTCCAGACCCTAATAGGATATTGGCATACTGAATCCGCAACCCATAAAAGTACGTATACTCTTACAGTCCACAAAAATATCAGAGAAACACCTTTCACCCAGATAGAGATTGAGGGTACATCCCTCAATTTCCTGGTGTGTCCCAGTACAGCCATAAGCGTAATCAGTGACATTGATCTATCCAACCTGGATTGTTCCACTGTAGTGCCTTGTGTAGGGGTGGATGGTAACACATGGTACACTCCAACGACCAGACCCCTACACATAGTATACTCTGTGTAGGTTGTAGGCCTGTCTCAACTAGTAGTCTTAGACCTGCTGCCAAAACGCCAAGCCAACACAGCTACAGTCCTTTCTTGGACTTACATCCTACTGCTGTCCCTATATCCTGGATGCCGCTCTACACATGCAACCCCTGTATGACTGCCTCAAGGACACTCCTTTTAGTGTAACCAAGGGAGCCATAGATAGATTCTACATACTAAAATCTGCAATCAAATCCTGTCCTGCTTTAGGACTATCAGAGTGCAACAAACTGTTCTGCCTGTTTGTCATGGAGAAACAAGGCCATGCAACCAAGGAAGACAACGCCCTCTGCCAGACTTGACCCAGTTACCCGTGAAGCACCAACCTGCATGAGAGCTGTGTGTACAACCCACCTGTTGCTGAATAAGACCCCTGAGGTGATTCTGGGCCATCAGTTAAAGATAATAGCATCCCATGGCATTACTGCCATTCTGGCCCACGTCTGTCACCTACGTCTGAAATGCCCTATTCTGCTCCCAGACAACGTCACCATCTCCAGATGTGCTGTCCTTATCCCAGCTACTCTCCTACCTCTGTCAAGGAGGGGAGAGGGTGAAGATCATATCTCTAACATGCCAGTGGAAGAGGTAGTCGACTCTGAAATGGCTCAACACAATTGTTTCGCTGTCATGAGGCAGGAAACCTCCGGATTTGACTCGGTCACTGATGTACCTCTGGAAGATCCTGACCTGACAATCTTTGTATGCAGACCAAGAAGGCCGTTCGCACACTGGTATAGCAGTAGTCGCAGAAGATACCATGCTGCTAGCAAAACCACTGCCTCCATTCGAAGGCAGAACTGCAGGCTTTGACAGAAGCATGCAAGATGTCCACTCAACACGAAGCTATGACCAATCTGGAGGGAAAGAGACTTCATCACGGCTAATGGAATGCCGGTCAGACACCAGAAAGCCATTCAAGAACTAATGGAGTCCTTGATCATACCAGGTAGAGTTACGGTGGTAAAGATGAGGACACACACTGGAGACACCTCAGGGGAAGCAGTGGGCAGCAGACTGGCTGAAGCAACAGTAAAAGAAGCAGCAGTGATGCCACATGACACAGAAACATTTCATCAGTACTCTAATATGGATCCGAAAACGGGAAAAGGGACAACCCTGGAAAAAGATGCTCTGACACTCCAGAAGCAAGCATCCAAAAAAGAAAAAGAAGAAATGGATCCAAGATGGAGCCACACCGGATGTAATACACCTAAGGATGAGCAAGGAAAAATTTAGGCTTCAGAACAAAAACCCTACATATCTAATACTAGACAGGAAACAGGGGAGCCATAGCATAAGCGTTTTAATCTTTCCCTTGGGTCTCACAAATGCACACATACACTAGTAGGTCCACAAACTTAGCTCCCATAAGATCCTATTTAAAAATACTCACAGTTTAGGATTATATTTTCCCACTTTAGTTGTCCATATGAAGCCTAAGTTTGTTGTTAAGTTAACTGAAACGTGGCTAAAATATGTTCTCAAGTTCCAACCATCCCAGACCCTGAGGACCTAGAAGGAGCCCACCAGATCTTGCCCGATGACTGAGTACTCATCACCTAGAGGTTCAAGAGATGTACCCTGGAACCTAGAGATGACAGGCCGTTCCAAGTCTACTACCACAGCAGTTAATGGATCCACGCTTCCCACTGCAAGGAGATGTCAGATACGGAGACCATCAATGCTGAAAGGTTTCCGATGCATTTGTCAGTCTGAAAGGCATGGGGAGGACAAAAGTATTCTTTGGGTGATCTTCCACAGCCACCAGGACTTGCCAGTAACCGCTAGCTAAATCAAGGGAGGAGAAATAATTGGTTTTTCCCAGCCCAGATAGGGACTCCTTGATTCTGGGCAAAGGATAGTAGTCAAACACTGTACACACATTCAGTCTCCGGTAGTTCACGCAGAACTTCAGGGTTCCATATTTTTTTCCATACTAACATAATGTGGGCCGCCCAAGGACTCCAACTCTTATGGATCATGCCATTGCGCAGCATGTGTGCCAGCAGTTCTTTCACCTTCTGGTACATCTGAGGTGGTTTCTGCGGATACCACTGTTGAATGTGAGCAGTGGTTCCTGTAGGGATCTTGTGCTGAGTAGCCTGTGTACACCCAAAGTGATCTTCGTGTCATGCAAACACCCCCGATATCACTGTAATAACTGTTGAACCTGTTCAGGTTGGCTTAAAGAGAATTCTGTGAGGTTGGAGACATCTGCTCCAAGAGGTTACGTCCAGCAAGAGGTTCACTTCTGTTCTTTTGACTGTTGAGTGACACTGCCAAGGTCTACGGATCTCCTCCTACAGGTATCCGTTGTATAACATCATCTCTGGTGAGATCTTCCAGCATTATGCAAACTCAGGCCATTTCTCAACTGCAAGCTTGCTCCACTCAAGTTTATACAACGCACAGATACTCGTTCCTGTTGCACGTCGGCCAGATTACGGGCAACCAATAATCTGTAGATCGCATCTTATCCCTCATCTGTCGACTCAATTTAGATGTCCACACCTTCTAAAGATATATAGGCCAGTACCGGCACATTCCGTACAGTCTGTCCCACCGTCAGCGTCATTGTGGCTTCTGGAGGTGTCATCACTTTGCCAAGATGTGGGAATGTAGCGGGTAACTTCTGAATTTGGCTGACTCTCACAAATTGTTGAAATACCTTCTTACTGGCTGGATTATGGGAGGCATGGGTTCAGCCTAGAATTGTCCCACTTCTTTTAACATCTTCATGCCCAAGGTTACAATGGATCCTCCTCCTTTGGACCCCTTTAACAGTGCTTTTCCTTTTCAGCCCAGATCTTTTCTGCACACCCATGCAAACATCCACACTACTCCCGCTACTGGGATAGGCAGTTGACTTGCACCCACTAGTTGGATGGTGTGTTCTTTTCTGGAGTGAGCAACTTCCACAAAGTTACTCTGGAAATATGCATCAGGCATAGTAGTCACCTGAATCTCCATGCCCATCAAGCAGCAAATGCGATGTTCATTGAATTAGTCCGGAACTTAGAGATATTTTATCCCTTCCGCATCCTCCTCTGCTTCATCTTCTTCCTCTGTGACCACCACCTCCTTTAACTGACTATTCAAAGTGTGCTCCAGCATGTAGAAGACTGGAATAATGATGCTTGATGATGGCATCATCAGCACTAGCCATCTTAGTCGCCACTTCGAAATTGTGCAGAGGTCCTTCATCTGTGCCCACTCCACAAGCTTAATTTGCATCATATCTGTGCTGTGTTGGTTCAGGCTATGCAAAATTACATACTGCACCAGGACTCTTTGCTGCTGCCACAGTTCCTGCAATATGTGCAGAGTACAATTCCACTGTCGGAACATCGCAAATCAAATGGTTAACTGGTAGGCCGAAAGACATCTGTAACAATGCAAGATGATGACCTGCAGGGTGCAATCAGAGGAATTGAGCACACAACGATGGTGCTTTCTGCAGCAGCGCTTCCAGGCCGGGATAGTGGAGGAGAAATTGCTGTACCACCAGGTTGAGGACGTGAGCCATGCACCCCGGTGTAGGGCAACCACCAGGTTTGTACTTTTGTCACACACAGACTTCCCTGGCTCCAGGTTCAGTGGAGACAGCCACTACTCTTACTCACCCTGAATAGCTGTCCACATATTAATTTTAACACTGCATGATTGCAGTGAGCCCTGCCTGTGCAGTACAGAGGTGGGGAGGATTCTCTCTGCATTGCTGGAATGCATGTTTCATTAAGGGAGGGGTTGAGGGCGCAGGTGGAGGACCTAGAGGAGGTGGAGGAGCCAGAAGCAGAGGAGGAAGTGTAAGAAACAGAGGTTTGTCCTGCAAGCCTTGGGAATTTCAAGAGCTGTGGAGCAGCTCCTTGACCACCTGCCCCCACAGCCATCAGAGTCACCCAGTGCCCAGTCACCAAGATGTAACGTGAGTGATGAAAAGCACCCTGGCAGACAGAATTTTTCAGGGAATGGGTGATGTTGTCTGCAACATGCTGGTGTAGCACAGGCACAGTTTTCTTAAAGAACTAATGGCAACTGAGCAACTGGTACTTGGGGACTGCGACGGCCATCATCTTTTGGAAACCATCTGTATCCACCAGGCAGAAGTGCAGCATTTCGGTGGCCAACAGATTGGAGATGGTGGAGTTAAATCTCTTAGCTTTGGCAAATGTAGAAGGAAACATTCTTTTTTGTGACCACATTTCTGGGACCTAGGGCTGGCTGGTGTGCTGAGAGGATGAAGTAAGGTGAACAGGACAAACTGCTGGACTGTGAGTGAGGTGCAGGTGGAGATGGTATGCTGGTTTGAGAAAAATGTGTTATGCTAGGTGACACAAAAACAGCAGGCATTTCCACTTCCATAACAGCTGACTGGCTCTCACTCACCCTGACTGTACAGGGTAAACAAGTGGAGTTTCTGTGGCCAGAGACCTGTGAAAGAACACTTGGCAAGGTGACGGAGGAGGAGGAAGCAGCAGATGTGGTTGATGGGATGGCCGGTGGTTGGCGAGGCCCGCTAGTTGGCATTTTAGCACAGTGACAATCCCAGATTAAGGCATGTTGATCGCACATGTGCTGATTCATGCATGTAGTTGTCAAATTATTGCAATTTTTGCCTCTACTGTTTTTTTTTTTGTAAATGTGGCAGATAACGTGTGTTGGCTCATCCTTTGTGGTCTCAAAAAATGCCCAGGCTAGGCAACCCTTACCGCCACTGCAAACTTCAGACTTGCGACCATTGCTGGCTACAGCCAGAGTTGTGGCTGAGGATGCAGTGCCTGTCATGCTTGCATTACCCCGTGTCTGTGCGGGAACCACAATGTAACTTTCTCATCTTCCTCCTCCTCTACCTCCTCTGCTGAGCTACTCAGCTGCATATCTTTGGGTTCACACCAAGTGGGATCTACAACCTCATTATCATCCTCTGTGTTCTCCCACTCCACAACCTGAGCATTACCCTCCTTCTCATCCTGCCCTGACACCACAGTTCAGTCTGCATGTGCCTCTGGTATCTGAGTCTCATCAGGATCACGTACACCCCCAGTGGTTAACATCAGGTGACAAGGGTCTGGATTCTGCTCGGAATCTACTTCGTCCCACCCCGGATGTGTCATGATTTTGGGCATCGTTGCAGATGCTCTCCTCCTCTGGATTCTGTGAATCTTTTGAGCAGACCTCTGATGTTCAAGGAATAGATTGTGTGAAGAGCTCTGCAAAATGGCCCATCTGATGTTCCCCATAGTCAGTTGGGTGTTTGAAAATTTGTGCCACGGGGGGAAACAAAGGTGATTGGGGTGCCACCTCTGAGGAATGTACTGTGTGATGTTAAGATGGAGGAATTGGAGGAGAGTCCACTTGATGCAGCGCTTGCCATTCACTGAAGCACATGCTCTTTCTGAGCCTCATCTACAAGACATACTGCTGTGTGGATGCGAAAAAAAGGTAGTTGAGTAGCCCGTCCAGTAACATGTTGTTAGTAGTCTTTGGATAGGATGAGACGGTGTTTGTTCAGTTGAGCTTTCATTAACATTAACCCTAACCCACGTACACGTCGAGCACCAAGCCTACTCCCCCTTCCACTGCTACCTCGCTTTTTCCCACTCATGTTGTATGTACCCTTCCCCTGTTTTAACCTGCTGTTTCACAACCTTAGGCCCAGTTCTGTCAGTCACCTGTCAATAAATGACCAATCACTATTTATTTTCTTAGATAGTGTACCTAAACTATAGAGATGAGTGAATATATTGGGAAAATGATCGCCAAACAAATTCGGCACAAATATGGCACATTCGGATTCGTGATCGGAAACACGAGCAACTTTTCTTAAAATTATAAACAAATTAGTAAAATTCGGTAAAAGTGTGGGAAAATAATTGTGTTGCCCTTAAACTATTTTAGCACTTTAGCATTTTAGCTAGGGTAGGGGTAGTATATGATGCGTTGGGGTCACATGTTTGATGAGGTGAGGGGGTGAGGAGAACTCAGAAGAACTTTGAATTTTTTTTATCTTTATGTATGTAAATTGTGGCTGGCCAATCAGGGAGCAGCAAACATTCACAATGTCCAGACACAAGGGCTGGTGCCATTGGCTGCTGAAATCATATGTCCCTCCTTATATAAAGACCGAACGTCTTGTTTTAGTGCCATTTTGTCAATATAACAGCACAGAGAGCCTGCTCCTGATGCTGGGACTGTTTGCTAATAGATTTTAGATACATAGCTAGGCGGTTGTTTCTAAGGCCGGTTTCACACAAGTTCACAGCAGATCACCATGAGAATTTTTCATGGTGATCTGCCGTGAAGACACAGAATTTGAACTGCGGTGAACTCATCACTGGCTTTCTCCCACAGTGTTGAAGTCAACGCAGTTTAGCCCTGCTGAGAACGCAGCCTCACTGACCGGCGTTAACCTTGATGATGTCACCGTTGGTCAAAGATGCTGCTTTTCCAGCAGCAGCTCATTCACCAGTGGTTCTCAGCCTGGACGATCTCATCTTAGCGCTGTCCAGGTAAAAAACTATTTATTCCCCAGACATGGATGGCGGCGTAGGTCAGATCGTTGTACAGGTGAGGGATGTTGATTTTTATTTTTGGTTTATTACAAGAAGACAAGGGCTTCGGTGGAATTAGGTGTTAGGTGAGTATAACTGGGTTTGATATTTTTAAATAAAAATGGAAAACTGTTTGGTTTTATTTCTAATAAAAGACTTTATACTTGCTTTGTCTTTATTTACCATGTAACTATAGGATTAGTAATGGAGAGATGTCTTATAGACACCTCTCCATTTCTAAACCATGGGCTTGATATCACCTGACAATACAAAGGTGACATCAACAACACAAGTATGAATACCACTTGCCACCACTATAGAGCATGTGGGAAAAGCTGGGCAAAATACCAGAATTGGCGTAACTAAAAGATGTGCCTTTTCTGGGAAGCTGCAGGCTGCTATTTTTAAGCTGGGGGTGGCAATATCAATGGCCCCTTACCAGCCTGAGAATACCAGCCCCCAGCTGTCAGCTTTAGCAAGGCTAGTTGTCACAAATGGGGGGAACATCAAGCCATTTTTTTAAATTATTCATTTAAATCATTTAAAAAAGCAGCTTGGGGACAGAGCCAATTTTGTACCTAATGACTAAGCCAATTTTTACAATTCTGACCACTGTCACTTTATGAAGTTATAGATCTGGAACGCTTCAACGTATCCCACTGATTCTGAGAATGTTTTTAGTGACATGTTGTACTTCATGTTAGTGATAAAATGTATTTTATATGACTTGCATTTACTTATGAAAAAACTGAAATTTGGCAAAAATTTTGCAATTTTCAATCTTTTAATTTTTGTACCCTTAAATCAGAGTGATGCCACACAAAATAGCCAATAAATAACATTTTCCACATGTCAACTTTACATCAGCACAATTTTGGAAACATCATTTTTTTTGTTAGGACGTTATAAGGGTTAAAAGTTGACCATCAATTTCTCATTTTTCCAACAAAATTTTCAAAACTATTTTTTAGGGACCACCTCATATTTGAAGTGAGTTTTGGGGGTCAATATAACGGAAAATACCCAAAAGTGACACCATTCTAAAAACTGCACACTTCAATGTGCGCAAAATCACCCTTCAGTTGCTTCACGAGAGCTAGAGCAATGTGGAAGGAAAAAATCATTTTTCTTTTTTCACAAAAAATTTACTCTGGAACCAAACTTTTCTATTTTCACAAGGGCATCAGGAGAAAATGGGCATCAAAATTTGTTGTTAAAAGCGGCGCTGATAAATAAGTACCCTGCCACCGTTAAAAGGGGTATCGGTGGTCATTAAGAGGTTAAAAAACATTTTTTCAATTGCTAATGTGATTCACCAAGGCATATCTCACCTTGGAATGTAGTGGGATGAAATTCAGCTGTATTCAGATAAAAAAATATATATATTTTTTAAGTTGTTAACCCCTTCATGACCCAGCCTATTTTGGCCTTAATGACCTTGCCGTTTTTTGCAATTCTGACCAGTGTCCCTTTATGAGGTAATAACTCAGGAACGCTTCAACGGATCCTAGCGATTCTGAGATGTTTTTTTCGTGACATATTGGGCTTCATGTTAGTGGTAAATTTAGGTCGATAATTTCTGAGTTTATTTGTAAAAAAAACGGAAATTTGGCAAAAATTTTGAAAATTTCGCAATTTTCACATTTTGAATTTTTATTCTGTTAAACCAGAGAGTTATGTGACACAAAATAGTTAATAAATAACATTTCCCACATGTCTACTTTACATCAGCACAATTGTGGAAACAAATTTTTGTTTTTGCTAGGAAGTTATAAGGGTTAAAATTTGACCAGTGATTTCTCATTTTTACAACAAAATTTACAAAACCATTTTTTTAGGGACCACCTCACATTTGAAGTCACTTTGAGGGTTCTATATGGCTGAAAATACCCAAAAGTGACACCATTCTAAAAACTGCACCCCTCAAGGTGCTCAAAACCACATTCAAGAAGTTTATTAACCCTTCAGGTGTTTCACAGCAGCAGAAGCAACATGGAAGTAAAAAATGAACATTTAACTTTTTAGTCACAAAAAGGATCTTTTAGCAACAATTTTTTATTTTCCCAAGGGTAAAAGGAGAAACTGGACCACGGACGTTGTTGTCCAATTTGTCCTGAGTACGCTGATACCTCATATGTGGGGGTAAACCACTGTTTGGGCGCACGGCAGGGCTCGGAAGGGAAGGAGCGCCATTTGACTTTTTGAATGAAAAATTGGCTCCAATCTTTAGCGGACACCATGTCGCGTTTGGAGAGCCCCCGTGTGCCTAAACATTGGAGCTCCCCCACAAGTGACCACATTTTGGAAACTAGACCCCCCAAGGAACTTATCTAGAAGCATAGTGAGCACTTTAAACCCCCAGGTGCTTCACAAATTGATCCATAAAAATGAAAAAGTACTTTTTTTTCACAAAAAAATTATTTTAGCCTCAATTTTTTCATTTTCACATGGGCAACAGGATAAAATGGATCCTAAATTTTGTTGGGCAATTACTCCTGAGTACACCAATACCTCACATGTGGGGGTAAACCACTGTTTGGGCACATGGTAAGGCTCGGAAGGGAAGGAGCGCCATTTGACTTTTTGAATGAAAAATTATCTCCATCGTTAGCGGACACCATGTCGCGTTTGGAAAGCGCCTGTGTGCCTAAACATTGGAGCTCCTCCACAAGTGACCCCATTTTGGAAACTAGACCCCCCAAGGAACTTATCTAGAGGCATAGTGAGCACTTTAAACCCCCAGGTGCTTCACAAATTGATCCGCAAAAATAAAAAAGTACTTTTTTTCACACAAAATTTCTTTTAGCCTCAATTCTTTCATTTTCACATGGGCAACAGGATAAAATGGATCCTAAAATTTGTTGGGCAATTTCTCCAGAGTATGCCGATACCTCATATGTGGGGGTAAACCACTGTTTGGGTGCACGGCAAGGCTCTGAAGGGGAGGCGTGCCATTTGACTTTTTGAATGGAAAATTAGCTCCAATCGTTAGCGGACACCATGTCGCGTTTGGAGAGCCCCTGTGTGCCTAAACATTGGATCTCCCCTACAAGTGACCCATTTTGGAAACTAGACCCCCCAAGGAACTTATCTAGATGCATAGTGAGCACTTATAACCCCCAGGTGCTTCACAGAAGTTTATAACGCAGAGCCGTGAAAATAAAAAAAAAATTTTTCTTTCCTCAAAAATGATTTTTAGCCCAGAATTTTTTATTTTCCCAAGGGTAATAGGAGAAATTGGACCCCAAATGTTGTTGTCCAGTTTGTCCTGAGTATGATGATACCCCATATGTGGGGGTAAACCACTGTTTGGGCGCACAGCAGGGCTCGGAAGGGAAGGCACGCCATTTGGCTTTTTGAATGGAGAATTAGCTCCAATCATTAGCGGACACCATGTCGCGTTTGGAGAGCCCCTGTGTGCCTAAACATTGGAGCTCCCGCACAAGTGACCCCATTTTGGAAACTAGACCTCCCAAGGAACTAATCTAGATGTGTGGTGAGCACTTTGAACCCCCAAGTGCTTCACAGAAGTTTATAACGCAGAGCCATGAAAATAAAAAATAATTTTTCTTTTCTCAAAAATGATTTTTTAGCCCACAATTTTTTATTTTCCCAAGGGTAACAGGAGAAATTGGACCCCAAAAGTTGTTGTCCAGTTTCTCCTGAGTACGCTGATACCCCATATGTGGGGGTAAACCACTGTTTTGGCACACGTCGGGGTTCGGAAGGGAAGTAGTGACGTTTTGAAATGCAGACTTTGATGGAATGCTCTGCGGGCATCAGGTTGCGTTTGCAGAGCCCCTGATGTGCCTAAACAGTAGGAACTCCCCACAAGTGACTCCATTTTGGAAACTAGACCCCCAAGGGAACTTATCTAGATGTGTGGTGAGCACTTTGAACCCCCAAGTGCTTCACAGAAGTTTATAACGCAGAGCCGTGAAAATAATAAATGCGTTTCCTTTCCTCAAAAATATTTTTTTAGCCCAGAATTTTTTATTTTTGCAAGAGTAACAGGAGAAATTGGACCTCAAACGTTGTTGTCCAGTTTTTCCTGAGTACGCTGATACCCCATATGTGGGGGTAAACCACTGTTTGGGCACATGCCGGGGCTCGGAAGGGAAGTAGTGACGTTTTGGAATGCAGACTTTGATGGAATGGTCTGCGGGCATCATGTTACGTTTGCAGAGCCCCTGATATGCCTTAACAGTAGAAACCCCCCACAATTGACCCCATTTTGGAAACTAGACCCCCCATGGAACTTATCTAGATGTGAGGTGAGCACGTTCAACCCCCAAATGCTTCACAGAAGTTTACAACGCAGAGCCGTGAAAATAAAAAATAATTTTTCTTTCCTCAAAAAAGATGTTTTAGCAAGCAATTTTTTATTTTCACAAGGGTAACAGGAGAATTTGGACCCCAATATTTGTTGCCCAGTTTGTTGTGAGTGTGCTGGTACCCCAAATGTGGGGGTAAACCACTGTTTGGGCACACGTCAGGGCTCGGAAGGGAAGTAGTGACATTTGAAATGCAGACTTTGATGGAATGGTCTGCGGGTGTCACATTGCATTTGCAGAGCCCCTGATGTGCCTAAACAGTAGAAACACCCCACAAGTGACCCCATTTTGGAAACTAGACCCCCGAAGGAACTTATCTAGATGTGTGGTGAGCACTTTCAACCCCCAAGTGCTTCACAGAAGTTTATAACGCAGAGCCGTGAAAATAAAAAATAATTGTTCTTTCCTCAAAAATTATGTTTTAGCAAGTAATTTTTTATTTTTGCAAGGGTAACAGGAGAAATTGGACCCCAACAGTTGTTGCCCAGTTTGTCCTGAGTACGCTGGTACCCCAAATGTGGGGGTAAACCACTGTTTGGGCGCACGTCGGGGCTTGGAAGGGCGGGAGCACCATTTGACTTTTTGAACGCAAGATTGGCTGGAATCAATGGTGGCGCCATGTTGCGTTTGGAGACCCCTGATGTGCCCAAACAGTGGAATCCCCTCAATTCTAACTTCAACACTAACCCCAACACACCCCTAATCCTAATCCCAACTGTAGCCATAACCCTAATCACAACCCTAACCCCAACACACCCCTAACCACAACCCTAACCGCAACACACCCGTAACCATAATTCCAACCCTAACCCTAATCCTAACCCTAATCCCAACCGTAACCCTAATCCCAACCCTAACCACAACTGTAACCCCAACACACCCCTATCCCTATCCGTAACCCTAACCACAAGCCTAATCTTAACCCTATTTCAAACCCTAGCCCTAATTCCAACCCTAACTCTAATTCCAACCCTAACCCTAAGGCTATGTGCCCACGTTGCGGATTCGTGTGAGATTTTTCCGCACGATTTTTGAAAAATCTGCAGGTAAAAGGCACTGCGTTTTACCTGCGGATTTACAGCAGATTTCCAGTGTTTTTTTGTGCGGATTTCACCTGCGGATTCCTATTGAGGAACAGGTGTAAAACGCTGCGGAATCCGCACAAAGAATTGACATGCTGCGGAAAATACAACGCAGCGTTTCTGCATGGAATTTTCCGCACCATGGGCACAGCGGATTTGGTTTTCCTTAGGTGTACATGGTACTGTAAACCTGATGGAAAACTGCTTCGAATTCGCAGCGGCCAATCCGCTGCGGATCCGCGGCCAATCCGCCGCGGATCCGCGGCCAATCCGCCGCGGATCCGCGACCGATCCGCCGCGGATCCGCGGCCGATCCGCCGCGGATCCGCTGCCGATCCGCCGCGGATCCGCTGCCGATCCGCCCGCGGATCCGCTGCCGATCCGCCGCGGATCCGCTGCCGATCCGCCGCGGATCCGCGCCCGATCCGCCGCGGATCCGCGGCCGATCCGCTGCGGATCCGCGGCCGATCTGCTCTGTGTGCACATGCCATAACCCTACCCCTAACCCTAACCCTACCCGTAACCCTAACCCTACCCCTAACCCTACCCCTAGTTCTAACCCTAGTTCTAACCCTAACCCTAGTGGAAATAGAAAAAAAAATATTTTCTTTATTTTATTATTGTCCCTACCTATGGGGGTGATAAAGGGGGGGGTTTATTTATTATTTTTTTATTTTGATCGCTGTGATAGAACCTACCACAGCGATCAAAATGTACTTGTAATGAATCTGCCGGCTGGCAGATTCGGCGGGCGAACTGCGCATGCGCCCGCCATTTTCCAAGATGGCGGCGCCCATGGAGAAGTCGGCCGGACACCGGGAGGGACATGGAAGCTAGGTAAGTATGGGGGGGTGGGATCGGAACACGGGGGGGGGATCGGAGGACCAGGGGAGCGGACAAGAGGACCGGGGAGCGGACAGGAGGGAGGAGGGGAGCGGACAGGAGATCGGGGCAGAAAGGACTGGGGGGGCGATCGGTGGGGTGGGGGGGGTCAGATCGGGGTCTCCAGCCATGGCAGATGCTATTGCAGCATCGGCCATGGCTGGATTGTAATATTTCACCATTTTCATAGGTGAAATATTACAATTCGCTCTGATTGGCTGTTTCACTTTCAACAGCCAATCAGAGCGATCGTAGCTACGGGGGGGTGAAGCCACCCCCCCTGGGCTGAAGTACGACTCCCCCTGTCTCTGCAGATCGGGTGAAAATGGAGTTAACCCTTTCACCCGATCTGCAGGGATGCGATCTTTCCATGACGCCACATAGGCGCCTACGTGGCGTCATGGGTCGGGAAGGGGTTAAAGGGATTCAGCAAGACACATCTCACCTTGTAATTTATTGGCGGTGAAATTCAGCTGTGTAGAGATTAGACTGAAAGAATCCATTGTGTCTTTCTGCTGAGATGTCTGGCTTATCAGCAAGAAACTAGAGCAATGTTGACATTTCCTTTTTATGGACGCATTCCTTTTGATAGTGTAACCTTTTACCTACATACTAGAAAGAATACCTCATCATAGTATAGATCTGCTTGTAAAGGAATGTGAAATATAAGCGCTTGTGCGCATGTCTGCAAATGCATAACTCTTTTCCTTTATAAAGGAGGGGTAAAGCCCAGAGAGTCAGACGCGCTCCTGAGCTTCCCCTGTATATGATCACACAATACTTTGTTTGCGTGTCATTTACCTGGAAGCTTACCTCCAGTAAGCCAGGGACTGAGAAGGACTTAACATTTCTTTGGCGCATCGAACAGGGACCTGAGATAAGAGTATTTGCTCGAGATTTACCTGCGGATACGGACAACGGAGATCTGGGATAATGGACGGCAAATGAACTGAAAAACCTGGCCAGGTAAGAGACATTATTAGTTCTCTTTTATCTGCCCTGTATTATCCGAAAGATCTCTATGAGCCGTGTCACGCTGGGTTAGTCTAGTAGTGAGTAGATACCTATAAAACTCGGGTTACCATATTGTATAGACTTATGAGTCCTGTCCCTGGCAGTGTGTGAACAGTGTGAAGGTTGTGGTATGTTGTGAAAGAAGAGCAAAAGTGCATAGAAAAATAAGCCGAAATAGTTGGGGTATAAGCCTTATACACGGAAGTCAGCCTAACTGGGTCATGTGGTTGCGTCCTTCTGGGAGACCTCCGCCCATGCTTGACTATTCATTAAGTGCTTAACCTCCTTCATTTCTGGATAAGGTTTGATAGAATGAGCCCAGGACGCGGAATCATGAGCCTGGGACAAGTATGCTAACTGACACAGAAAGTTTTGTGATCTGTATGGTGTTGCTGGGTCTGTTTGTGTGCATAATAGCACTTAAGTACGTCCTGCATATTAGAAGAAACGGAGCAGACAAGCCCTTCAATATTTTAGCTCCCTAGGAGAGAAGGCAACGAGACATCACCATAGAGTAAGTGATTGTCCAAACGTCACCTAGGGTAGTCATAGCTAATATTGAAAAGAAAAATGGGAAATAAACAGACCAAAACTGTCTTAGGACAAGTGGAAGCAGCAGATATCATACAGGAAAGATGTGGAAAGACAGTCAGAAGGCAGATTAGAAGGGTAAGAGGAAAATTGGGAATTTCAGAAGCACTTATGTTCAGTACAGAATGGGAAAGACTGAGTAAAGAACGAGGTGGAATTATCAAAGACAATGGGTGGGAAGAAATCATACATTGTATGATAGAGGTCTCAAAAACCGCTAAAGAGGAGAATTGGAAGTACGATCCAGACACTTTCAAATGGTCTATAGGAAGGAAAGGATGTATTCCGCCACCTTACCTAGATCCAAAAGCCCAATCATTTGTACCATCTGGAAGAGCAGAAGGAGGAAAACAATTTCCAGCCTTGTATCCCAATCTTGGTGGGGTAGGAGGATGGGAATGTTCACACTGTGGACAACAAACTCCAGATTGGAGAAATGATTGCCTAGCCTGTGGTACACCTAGATATGGCGCTGTACTTGCCCCTGTTAGGGTAGTACCAAGACCTTTTAGAGAAGCTGGTGCTGACGGGGTAATGAACACCAGATATCATCAGACCAGACAATACTTTCCTTGGTCCCCTGCCGAGGGTATGTCCCTCCTGCATAATGCGCCTGATCCCACTCAATATCCTATCCGATTTGCGCAGTATATACAACAAATCATGCAGACTCATGCTGGGGTCTGGGCGGACGGGGAAGAATTATGTAGAATGAAAATGTCCCCCGGACTTTTTCAGGAATTATTGACACACCTACAGCCCAATAGACCAGTGGCAGAAGGGGGTGCCTTACAGACAGAAGCATCAGGTACCCAGTTCACAGAGGCATTAATAATTTTCATGAGAGGAAAACAGAGGGAAAGGGGGTCTACAGGTGTGATTATGCAGAAATTTGGGCAAAGTATTGAAGAATATAGTCAAGAACTAGAAAATAACTTTAGGGATGAAGGATTGGATTTGACTGATGCTTCAGTAAGGAGACTTTTTACAAAACAATTAATAGAGGGGCTAGATCCGAAAATCAGAGAAAAATTTAAATCCTCTACTCCAGATTGGAGAACAATTGAACAACCAAATATTGTGAAACAACGATGTTTAGGAATAGCCATGGATATGAGAGAGAATCGTAAGCCTGTTAGAATAGCACAAGCTAATACAGGAGGAAGAGTGAGACACAATTTTCTTTGCCACTACTGTAAAAAGCCAGGTCATTTCCAAAGAGAGTGCAGGAAGAAGTTGGCAGATATAAAGTCAGGCAAATTTGTTCCCAGAAATAACCCTCCCCAAACGGACAACCAGCAGAAATCTACCATCATAGATGGTCCCATACCAGATTCAGATTGACTCGATGTGTTACAAACTTCCCTACCAGCTAGAAGACCTATGATACAGGTGAATGTGGGGGGGAGAGAGATTCCATTTTTGATAGATACAGGTGCAACTTCCTCAATTTTGAATCAAGATTTTCTTCCGAATCCGGAAGATATTTCAGAACAAACAACTTTTGCTGAGGGTTATGATGGGGTAATTCGAACACTGCCATATACTGTGCCCCTAGAGG
Organism: Ranitomeya variabilis; assembly: GCF_051348905.1. NCBI lineage: Eukaryota > Metazoa > Chordata > Amphibia > Anura > Dendrobatidae > Ranitomeya > Ranitomeya variabilis. Next base: position 146,766,697 of record NC_135239.1, on the reverse strand, counting down.
TCTCATTAGGACCTAAATGTTTTGCATCCAGATTTTTGTATGCCAGAGGTGCCCCAACATGTCTGTTAGGAACTGATGTACTAAAGAAATTAGAAGCTAACATCAAATTTAGGGACGATGGCACAGTTATGCTGACTATCCCTGATGATGCAGAATCATTAGAACAATATGTCAGAATTCAGGCTTTTGAGGATTATACTGAAGAAAAAGAGTGCACCACAGATCTAGACCTCTCAACGGTCCCAGAAACACTGTGGGCACAGGGTGACACTGATGTGGGATTATTGCATATTTCTCCTGTAAAATTATCTGTGCAACCAGGAGCTGTTCTCCCACAGCTCAGACAATACCCTGTGAGTGCCCAGCAGGAATTAGCGATTACAAAACAGATAGAGGGATATAGAGAGAAAGGAGTTCTGGTAGAGATACAATCACCTGCTAACACTCCTCTGTATCCAGTCAAGAAGAGAACTCTTGATAAGGGTTCCATGCCCAAATATCGTATGGTACATGATCTAAGAGAAATAAACAAAGTTCTAGATCCAATCACCCCAGTTGTACCCAATCCTCATACGTTACTATCACAGATACCAGCCAGTTCTCAAGTGTTTACTGTAATAGATCTTTCAAATGCATTTTTCTCGGTTCCTTTACACCAAGATAGTTGGCATTTGTTTGCATTTACATTTAAGGGCAAACAGTTGGCGTGGACACGCCTTCCACAGGGAATGATACACTCCCCTACTCTTTATTCAAATGCCCTACAAACAGTTCTTCAAAGGTTTGAACCTGAATCACAGGTAGTAATTTTTCAGTATGTGGATGACCTACTACTTTGCTGCCCAGATCTAGAAACTGCAGAAAGGTCCACTGTGAGTTTACTATGTTTTCTAGAAAAAGAAGGGTGTAAAGTGAATAGACAAAAGCTACAAGTTTGTCAGATCAAAGTGGTCTTTCTAGGTCATTGCATTTCTCAAGGTAAAAAGCATCTTACACCTCAAAGAACTGAAGCAATAAGACAGATGAATGAGCCTAGAAATCATAAACAGCTACGAGCATTTTTAGGAATAGTGTCTCATTGTAGACAATGGATTATACATGCCAGTCAACTAATGCAATCACTGTATGACTGTGTAAAAAGTGAACCTTATTTGTTGACAAAAGAAGGTCAGATTTCGTTCCAACAATTAAAAGATGCCCTTGTTTCAGCTCCAGCGTTAGGGCTACCAGACTACACAAAATCATTTCAGCTTATGGCTGCAGAAGTTGATTCTCATGCTACAGGAGTTCTTACCCAGAAGCATGCAGGGAAACAAAGACCAATTGCATATCTTTCAGCAAGGTTAGATCCCGTAGCTAGAGCAGCGCCAACCTGTGTACGTGTAGTTGTTGCTGTCTCACTATTGTTGGACAAAGCATCAGAAATTGTCCTAGAGCATCCACTCACAGTTCAAACTACACATGATGTTTATGGGATATTAAACCAGGTCCAACCAAAACACATTTCCATGGCCAGACATTTGCGGCTACAGTGTTCTTTGCTGCTTCCCTCTACTATCACATTTGCAAGGCTTCAGACTCTCAATTTAGCTACACTGCTACCTCTCGAGTCTGAAGGGGGGAATAAGGACACTGATCCACACGCAAATTTTTTCCCTACAGACACACATGATTGTACAGAGCTCATTTTACAAGAAACGGTAGGCTTACCCAATGTATCCGAAACACCACTTCAAAATCCAGATTTAGAGCTGTTTATAGACGGTAGTAGGTTTGCAGATGACACAGGTAACTTTCATACAGGGTATGCAGTTGTGTCAGAATCTGAAACTCTCAAAGCAGAACCACTTCCACCAAAACAGTCTGCACAAGAAGCAGAACTAACAGCATTGATTGAAGCGCTAAAAATAGCTGAGAATCAGACAGCTAATATATACACTGATTCTAGGTATGCACATGGTATTGTGTTTGACTTTGGAGTAATCTGGAGAGCTAGAGGTTACATGACAGCGTCAGGCCAACCTGTAAAACATGCTTCTCTGATCAAACAGATCTTAGAGGCTGCACAAGAAACAAAAGAAGTAGCAGTAATTAAGGTAGCTGCACATGTGAGACTCGACACTAGGGAATCTAGGGGAAATGATAGGGCTGATAAAGCAGCCAAGGCAGCAGCGGTCAAACCCTTACAGCAGGTTCATACTGTAAACCCCACAGAAAATACTGAAGATAGACTGAGACAAGCACAGGAAGATGCAGGAGAAGAGGAGAGGGACAGGTGGAAAAAGGAAGGGGCAGAAGAACAAGCAGGAATTTGGAAGAAAGATGGACTAATATGTCTACCTAGAGCCTGGTACCCGATTGTAGTTGGTGGACTACACCACCCTACTCATGTGTCTGCAAATGCAATGACACTACTGGCAAAGCAAGTCTGGTTGGCTCCAGGTTTTGGCAACTACGCAAGAGACTATTGTGCTGCATGCGTTATATGCCTGGCACATAATCCCGGACAGACGACAAAGACCCCTATGAAGCACCACGTCCGACCTCTCTATCCGTTTCAGCGATTACAAATAGACTTTATCCAGCTGCCAAAAAGTAATGGGTATGAGTATGTGTTGGTGTGTGTGGACATGTTCTCGGGGTGGCCAGAGGCCTATCCAGTTCGGAAGGCTTCAGCTAAAAACACTGCTGTAAAGCTAGTTGCCGAACTGATACCCCGTTACGGTCTCCCTGAAGTGATCGAGTCAGATAGGGGTACTCATTTCACTGGAGAAATATTTCAAAATGTACTGAAAATGTTGGGTGTTGAAAGTCAGTTACACACTCCATACCATCCTCAAAGTTCTGGTAAGGTGGAACGCATGAATGGAACTTTAAAATTAAAAATACAGAAAGCCATGGCTGAAACAGGAAAGCCTTGGACAGAATGCCTTCCACTGGCCCTTTACTCAATACGCAATACCCCAAGGGGTAAGACTAAACTGTCTCCATATGAAATTTTGTTTGGCAGGACTGCCAATTTAGGATGTTATTTTCCACAACAACTTGTGTTAAATATTGAGTCATTGACTTCTTATGTGCAAAATCTTCAGAAACAATTAACTAAGGTGCATGCACAAGTTTTTGCTTCCCTTCCAGATCCTGACAACATTGAAGGAAGTCACAAGTTGGAACCAGGTGATCAAGTCTATGTAAAAAGACACACCAGAAAGGCTCTTGAACCAAGATTTGACGGACCCTTCCAAGTCCTGTTGACAACACCTACATCAGTCAAGCTTGAAGGAAAGGCATCATGGATACATGCAAGCCACTGCAAAAAAGCAGTACAAAACTCATGATATTGATGTTAATAATGTTAACACTAGTGTTGAGCGATACCGTCCGATACTTGAAAGTATCGGTATCGGAAAGTATCGGCCGATACCGGCAAAATATCGGATCCAATCCGATACCGATACCCGATACCAATACAAGTCAATGGGACTCAGGTATCGGACGGTATTCCTGATGGTTCCCAGGGTCTGAAGGAGAGGAAACTCTCCTTCAGGCCCTGGGAACCATATAAATGTGTAAAATAAAGAATTAAAATAAAAAAAATCGCTATACTCACCTGTCCGACGCAGCCGGGACCTCGGCGATTGTAAGCGGCAGCGTTGTTTCTTTAAAATTCGCGCTTTTACTTGCTTACGTGAATTCCCGGCTTCTGATTGGTCAGGGCGGCCATGTTGCCGGGACTCGGACCAATCACAGCAAGCCGTGACGAAATTACGTCACGGCTTGCTGTGATTGGTCCGCGTCCCGGCAATATGGCGCCGTGACCAATCACAAGCCGTGACGTCACGGGAGGCTGGACACGCGCGCTTTTCAAAATAAGCGCGTGTCCAGCCTCCCGTGACGTCACGGCTTGTGATTGGTTAATGGCGGCCATGTTCCTGGGACGCGGACCAATCACAGCAAGCCGTGACGTAATTTCGTCACGGCTTGCTGTGATTGGTCCGCATCCCGGCAATATGGCGCCGTGACCAATCACAAGCCGTGACGTCACGGGAGGCTGGACACGCGCGCTTTTCAAAATAAGCGCGTGTCCAGCCTCCCGTGACGTCACGGCTTGTGATTGGTTAATGGCGGCCATGTTCCTGGGACGCGGACCAATCACAGCAAGCCGTGACGTAATTTCGTCACGGCTTGCTGTGATTGGTCCGCATCCCGGCAATATGGCGCCGTGACCAATCACAAGCCGTGACGTCACGGGAGGCTGGACACGCGCGCTTTTCAAAATAAGCGCGTGTCCAGCCTCCCGTGACGTCACGGCTTGTGATTGGTTAATGGCGGCCATGTTGCCGGGACGCGGACCAATCACAGCAAGCCGTGACGTAATTTCGTCACGGCTTGCTGTGATTGGTCCGAGTCCCGGCAACATGGCCGCCCTGACCAATCAGAAGCCGGGAATTCACGTAAGCAAGTAAAAGCGCGAATTTTAAAGAAACAACGCTGCCGCTTACAATCGCCGAGGTCCCGGCTGCGTCGGACAGGTGAGTATAGCGATTTTTTTTATTTTAATTCTTTCTTTTACACCTTTTTACATTAATGTTGTTTCGATACCGATATCCGATATTACAAAAATATCGGATCTCGGTATCGGAAATTCCGATACAGCAAGTATCGGCCGATACCCGATACTTGCAGCATCGGAATGCTCAACACTAGTTAACACAGATGTGGGATAAATTAGTTAGGGCCACAGACTATCTAGATGATCAAATTTGGGATATATTGGATATACTAAACACTAGTATAGCTGTACAGAATCAGCTTATAATAGTCATATATGTACTATTCCAGATTGTGCTCAAGGGTATCTCAGTATGCACAGATAAACTTTGTGTAATAGATGCAAGAGTATAAAGTTTTTTTTTTCTTCCTTCTTATGTTATCCTCTAGTGATTCTAATTAATATTACTGTACTAATTTTTGCTTTTATATTTTAGTATACTGCTAAAGAAGAAAATAATTTGCGATAGAAGAACTAATACTAGATTTGATTCTCTTATTAATAATATAAGTGTGTGCATGTGTAATACCAAAAATAAAGGCTTTGTCTTTGGCCCTGTGGTAATAAATAAAAGGAATATGTCAAAGGGGGGAATTGTAGAGATTAGACTGAAAGAATCCATTGTGTCTTTCTGCTGAGACGTCTGGCTTATCAGCAAGAAACTAGAGCAATGTTGACATTTCCTTTTTATGGACGCATTCCTTTTGATAGTGTAACCTTTTACCTACATACTAGAAAGAATACCTCATCATAGTATAGATCTGCTTGTAAAGGAATGTGAAATATAAGCGCTTGTGCGCATGTCTGCAAATGCATAACTCTTTTTCTTTATAAAGGAGGGGTAAAGCCCAGAGAGTCAGACGCGCTCCTGAGCTTCCCCTGTATATGATCACACAATACTTTGTTTGCGTGTCATTTACCTGGAAGCTTACCTCCAGTAAGCCAGGGACTGAGAAGGACTTAACAAGCTGTATGCAGAGTAAAAAAACATTTTTTTTCAGTTGCTAATGTGATTCAGCACGCCATATTTTACCTTGTTGTTTAGTACCACTGAAATTCAGCTGTGTGCAGAGCTGGTGCAGAGTAAAAGCAAATATTTTTTTCAGTTGCTAACTTAGTTCAGCACGTCATATTTCACCTTGTCATTTAGTACCGCTGAAATTCAGTTGTGTTCAGAGCTGTGCAGAGTAAATAAAAACCTATTTTCTCAGTTGCTAACATGATTCATGACCAGCAAAGAAAAAATGAAGTAGCACAGCCTGTAATACAGACCAAATCTGCAAATAGTCCTTAAGACCGTTGCCCGATGTCTGTCGGGGGGTGCTCGCGTAGAAAAACAGGAGACTATATGACAAAAATGAAAGAAAAATGCGGCAACACTCACCGATCTTGTGAACAGGGCTTGGCTTTATTGTAACATCGGGTACAGCATCTTCACGGCACGGGGGAATAAGACGGAGGGTGTAGTCCATGGACCCGTAGAAGCACTGGTTATAGCGTGAAACGGCCGTCGTCCCTTTCTGCTCACTACACCCTCCGTCTTATTCCCCCTTGCCGTGAAGATGCTGTACCCGACGTTACAATAAAGCCAAGCCCTGTTCACAAGATCGGTGAGTGTTGCCGCGTTTTTCTTTCATTTTTGTCATATAGGCTAACATGATTCAGCATGCCATATTTCACCTTGTTATTTAGTGCCGATGAAATTCAGCTCTGTTCAGAATGAAAAAAACTATTTTTTTCAGCTGCTAACATGATTGACCATGCCATATTTCACCTTGTCATTTAGTGCCGCTGAAATTCAGCTGTGTGCAGAGTTAGTACAGAGTAAAGAAATATATTTTTTTAGTTGTTAACGTGATTCAGCATGCCATATTTCACCTTGTCATTTAGTGCCACAGAAATTCAGCTGTGTGCATAGCAGGTGAGAAGTAATAAAACCTATTTTCTGTTACTATCGTGATTCAGAACATCATATTTCATCTTGTCATTTAGTGACATTGAAATTCAACTGTGTGCAGAGCTAGTGCACAGTAAAAAAAAAGCTATTTTTTTCAGTTGCTAACGTGATTAAGCACACCATACTTCACCATGTCATTTCGTGCCGCTGAAATCCAGCTGTGTGCCGAGCTGGAGCAGAGTAAAAAAATCTAATTTTTTGTTGCTAAAAGTGTGCTCCTACCACACTATCTGCGCAACATGAGTGGGAAAAAGCAAGGTCATGGTGGAAGGGGGAATAGACTTGGTGTTCAAGGTGTACGTGGGGTAGGTGGTAATGTTAGTGAAAGCACGTCCTATCCAAACACAACTGATAACTTCTGTTACGGGATAGGCTACTCCACCCCCTTTCTTTGGCAGCCACAGAGTGGTACACCTTGTTGATGAGGGCCAGAAAGACCATGTTCTCCAGTAGATAGCAAGCGTAGCTTCAAGTGGCCTCTCCTCCTCTTCCATCACATCAATATCACACATAGTACAGTCATCAGAGGTGGAACCCCAATTACCCTTGCTTCCCCTACATGACAATTCTCCAACCGTCCAACTTCACTGCAGGGAACCACAGATTGGTGAGTCTGCACAGCTGTTCACACATTCTATGCTATGGGCATCAGAAGTCTACTCCAAAGATCCATAGAGTCAAGAGGAGAAAATCATCTGCACTGAGGCACAACTTTTTTTTTAGCTTGGATTCGGTGCAGGACGAAGTAGGGTCCTAGCAGCATCCTGATCCTTCTCACCAGACTTTAGTCCCTGAGGGGAAAGGTGATCCTAATGAAACTCAGATACCTGAGGCTCACGCTGACTGTACTGTGTTGTCAGGGCAGGAAGAGAATGAGGGTAAACTCTAAGGGATAACACAGAGGATGATGATGGAGTTGTAGATCCCACTTGGTGTGAACCCAGAGGCACACAGCTGAGAAGGTCATCTAAGGAGAATGAAGATGAGGAGCAGGGCTGGACTGACCATCGGGCAGTTCTGGCATTTGCAAGAGGGGCTGCCACCTGCCATGGGCCGCTCCCTCTGCAAGAGCCCCTTTGATGTGGTGACAGTACAGGAGCCGCTCAGGAGAAGGAGGCATGGCCTCAACTGCTCTTTTCATGCAAACATCAGCAGTGGGACAGGAGTCAGCAGTCAGGAGGAAGAGTAGAAGTAAGCTGGGCTGGGGGCAGGGAGGCATTTATCCCCGGGCTATCTCCCAGCTGCTGCTCATGGCCAGGGATAATTTACATACCTCTCCTAGAGGCCGCACCAGACACAGCTGCTGTCTGTAACACCCAGCCAATGAAATCAAGCAGGGGAGCTACAAAAACCATTTGGAGGAGATGGGCGGGTCCAGTGCTGTGAGGAGAACAAGATGATGGAAGATTACAGCGCTGAGCTCCTCCAATAGCAGCTGCAGCGTTCCCTCCTCTGCTGTATCAGTGCTGGAGGATGCAGGGCTGAGGGTGAGAGGATCAGTGCTGGAGGATGCAGGGCTGAGAGTGAGAGGATCAGTTCTGGAGGAGGTAAGGCTGAGGGTGAGAGGATTAGTGCTGGAGGATGCAGGGCTGAGAGTGAGAGGATCAGTGCTGGAGGATGCAGGGCTGACAGTGAGAGGATCAGTGCTGGAGGATGCAGGGCTGAGAGTGAGAAGATCAGTTCTGGAGGATGCAGGGCTAAGTGTGAGAGGATCAGTGCTGGAGGATGCAGGGCTGAGAGTGAGAGGATCAGTGCTGGAGGATGCAGGGCTAAGTGTGAGAGGATCAGTGCTGGAGGATGCAGGGCTGAGGGTGAGAGGATCAGTGCTGGAGGAGGCAGGGCTGAGAGTGAGAGGATCAGTGCTGGAGGAGGCAGGGCTGAGAGTGAGAGGATCAGTGCTTGGAGGATGCAGGGCTGAGGGTGAGAGGATCAGTGCTGGAGGATGCAGGCTGAGGGTGAGAGGATCAGTGCTGGAGAATGCAGGGCTGAGGGTGAGAGGATCAGTGCTGGAGGATGCAGGGCTGAGGGTGAGAGGATCAGTGCTGGAAGATGCAGGGCTGAGGGTGATATAATCAGTGCTGAAGGATGCAGGGCTGAGAGTGAGAGGATCCGTGCTGGAGGATGCAGGGCTGAGGGTGAGAGGATTAGTGCTGGAGGATACAGGGCTGAGGGTGAGAGGATCAGTGCTGGAGGATTCAGGGCTGAGGGTGAGAGGATCAGTGCTGGAGGATGCAGGGCTGAGGGTGAGAGGATCAGTGCTGGAGGATGCAGGGCTGAGGGTGAGAGGATCAATGTTGGAGGATGCAGGGCTGAGGGTGAGAGGATCAGTGCTGGAGGATGCAGGGCTGAGGGTGAGAGGAGGGCTCAGGCCTGTGTGTGCAACCATTAGCAATGGAGCTGAAATCCCCTGGTCCTAGAAAGTAATGTCACATGAAGAAATCCAGCTGCCTGCAGAAAGGAGTGAGTATATAGGTGTATGCTCAATGTGTAAAGTGTGTATATATGTAAGTCATGTGTCTGTAGTTTGTGTATATATATATACATATATATATATATATATATATATATATATATATATATATATATATATATATGTACTGTATGTATATATGTATATATATGCACATTATGTGTCTGTATATATACTGTATGTGTGTATATATACAGTGGGGCAAAAAAGTATTTAGTCAGTCAGCAATAGTGCAAGTTCCACCACTTAAAAAGATGAGAGGCGTCTGTAATTTACATCATAGGTAGACCTCAACTATGGGAGACAAACTGAGAAAAAAAAATCCAGAAAATCACATTGTCTGTTTTTTTTAACATTTTATTTGTATATTATGGTGGAAAATAAGTATTTGGTCAGAAACAAACAATCAAGATTTCTGGCTCTCACAGACCTGTAACTTCTTCTTTAAGAGTCTCCTCTTTCCTCCACTCATTACCTGTAGTAATGGCACCTGTTAAAACTTGTTATCAGTATAAAAAGACACCTGTGCACACCCTCAAACAGTCTGACTCCAAACTCCACTATGGTGAAGACCAAAGAGCTGTCAAAGGACACCAGAAACAAAATTGTAGCCCTGCACCAGGCTGGGAAGACTGAATCTGCAATAGCCAACCAGCTTGGAGTGAAGAAATCAACAGTGGGAGCAATAATTAGAAAATGGAAGACATTCAAGACCACTGATAATCTCCCTCGATCTGGGGCTCCACGCAAAATCCCACCCCGTGGGGTCAGAATGATCACAAGAACGGTGAGCAAAAATCCCAGAACCACGCGGGGGGACCTAGTGAATGAACTGCAGAGAGCTGGGACCAATGTAACAAGGCCTACCATAAGTAACACACTACGCCACCATGGACTCAGATCCTGCAGTGCCAGACGTGTCCCACTGCTTAAGCCAGTACATGTCCGGGCCCGTCTGAAGTTTGCTAGAGAGCATTTGGATGATCCAGAGGAGTTTTGGGAGAATGTCCTATGGTCTGATGAAACCAAACTGCAACTGTTTGGTAGAAACACAACTTGTCGTGTTTGGAGGAAAAAGAATACTGAGTTGCATCCATCAAACACCATACCTACTGTAAAGCATGGTGGTGGAAACATCATGCTTTGGGGCTGTTTCTCTGCAAAGGGGCCAGGACGACTGATCCGGGTACATGAAAGAATGAATGGGGCCATGTATCGTGAGATTTTGAGTGCAAACCTCCTTCCATCAGCAAGGGCATTGAAGATGAAACGTGGCTGGGTCTTTCAACATGACAATGATCCAAAGCACACCACCAGGGCAACGAAGGAGTGGCTTCGTAAGAAGCATTTCAAGGTCCTGGAGTGGCCTAGCCAGTCTCCAGATCTCAACCCTATAGAAAACCTTTGGAGGGAGTTGAAAGTCAGTGTTGCCAAGCGAAAAGCCAAAAACATCACTGCTCTAGAGGAGATCTGCATGGAGGAATGGGCCAACATACCAACAACAGTGTGTGGCAACCTTGTGAAGACTTACAGAAAACGTTTGACCTCTGTCATTGCCAACAAAGGATATATTACAAAGTATTGAGATGAAATTTTGTTTCTGACCAAATACTTATTTTCCTTACTTATTGAGCGAAACGGGTCGTTCATTTTCAAAAGTCGCCGACTTTTGGCAAAGTCGGCGTCTCATGAAACCGAGCCGATCCCAGCGTTGCATCGGCCATGCGGTACGCGACTTTCGCGCCAAAGTCGCGTTTCAATGACGCGAAAAGCGCCATTTCTCAGCCAATGAAGGTGAACGCAGAGTGTGGGCAGCGTGATGACATAGATCTCAGTCCCCACCATCTTAGAGAAGGGCATTGCAGTGATTGGCTTGCTTTCTGCGGCGTCACAGGGGCTATAAAGGGGCGTTCCCGCCGACCGCCATCTTACTGCTGCTGATCTGAGCGTAGGGAGAGGTTGCTGCCACTTCTTCAGAAGCAGGGATAGTGATAGGCAGGGTACATAAAGCTACAAACCGCTTGTGCTGTAGAGATTTCCACTGTCCAACACCACCTTTTGTTTACAGGGACAGTGGAAGCTACATTTTTTTTTCCTCAGCGCTGTCGCTCATTGCGCTGCCCTAGAAGGCTCCCTGACCCTGATAGCTGCGTTGCTGTGCCTGTGTGTGTACGACGCTGTGCAAACCAACTGCTTTTTTCAAAGCACAAATCCTCTTGTTCCTTCCTTTCTGCACAGCTATCTTTTTTGTTTGTCCACACTTTTTATTTAATTTGTGCATCAGTCCACTCCTTATTGCTGCCTGCCATACCTGGCTGAGATTACTGCAGGGAGATAGTAATTGTAGGACAGTCCCTGTTTTTTTTTGTTTTTTTTTGTGGGAGATTAAGATTGGCATTTCTGCTAGAGTGCCATCCCTGTGTGTGCCATCTCTCACTCAGTGGGCCATAGAAAGCCTATTAATTTTTTTGCTTGATTTGGGTTCTAAAATCTACCTGAAAAAAAATCACTACATCAATCAGTGGGAGAAAAATATTGGCCTCAGGGCTTGTGTGCCACTCCTGACTCCTGTGTGTGCCATCTCTCACTCAGTGGGCTGTTATGGTTCTCAATGGCAAGAGAACATAGCCCAGCAAACATAAGAACTAGCTCTTGGAAGGATGGAAACTAAACTGACCATGAACTAAACCTGCCGCACAACTAACAGTAGCCGGGTAGCGTTGCCTACGTTTTATCCCTAGACGCCCAGCGCCAGCCGGAGGACTAACTAATCCTGGCAGAGGAAAATACAGTCCTGGCTCACCTCTAGAGAAATTTCCCCGAAAGGTAGACAGAGGCCCCCACATATATTGGCGGTGATTTTAGATGAAAATGACAAACGTAGTATGAAAATAGGTTTAGCAAAATTGAGGTCCGCTTACTAGATAGCAGGAAGACAGAAAGGGCACTTTCATGGTCAGCTGAAAATCCTATCAAAACACCATCCTGAAATTACTTTAAGACTCTAGTATTAACTCATAACATCAGAGTGGCAATTTCAGATCACAAGAGCTTTCCAGACACAGAAACGAAACAACAGCTGTGAACTGGAACAAAATGCAAAAACAAACGAGGACTAAAGTCCAACTTAGCTGGGAGTTGTCTAGCAGCAGGAACATGCACAGAAAGGCTTCTGATTACAATGTTGACCGGCATGGAAGTGACAGAGGAGCAAGGCTAAATAGCGACTCCCACATCCTGATGGGAACAGGTGAACAGAGGGGATGATGCACACAAGTTCAATTCCACCAGTGGCCACCGGGGGAGCCCAAAATCCAATTTCACAACAGTACCCCCCCCTCAAGGAGGGGGCACCGAACCCTCACCAGAACCACCAGGGCGATCAGGACGAGCCCTATGAAAGGCACGGACCAGATCGGAGGCATGAACATCAGAGGCAGTCACCCAAGAATTATCCTCCTGACCGTATCCCTTCCACTTGACCAGATACTGGAGTTTCCGTCTGGAAACACGGGAGTCCAAGATTTTTTCCACAACGTACTCCAACTCGCCCTCAACCAACACCGGAGCAGGAGGCTCAACGGAAGGCACAACCGGTACCTCATACCTGCGCAATAATGACCGATGAAAAACATTATGAATAGAAAAAGATGCAGGGAGGTCCAAACGGAAGGACACAGGGTTAAGAATCTCCAATATCTTGTACGGGCCGATGAACCGAGGCTTAAACTTAGGAGAAGAAACCCTCATAGGGACAAAACGAGAAGACAACCACACCAAGTCCCCAACACAAAGCCGAGGACCAACCCGACGCCGGCGGTTGGCAAAAAGCTGAGTCTTCTCCTGGGACAACTTCAAATTGTCCACTACCTGCCCCCAAATCTGATGCAACCTCTCCACCACAGCATCCACTCCAGGACAATCCGAAGATTCCACCTGACCAGAAGAAAATCGAGGATGAAACCCCGAATTACAGAAAAAAGGAGACACCAAGGTGGCAGAGCTGGCCCGATTATTGAGGGCAAACTCCGCTAAAGGCAAAAAAGCAACCCAATCATCCTGATCTGCAGACACAAAACACCTCAAATATGTCTCCAAGGTCTGATTCGTCCGCTCGGTCTGGCCATTAGTCTGAGGATGGAAAGCAGACGAGAAAGACAAATCTATGCCCATCCTAGCACAGAATGCTCGCCAAAATCTAGACACGAATTGGGCTCCTCTGTCAGAAACGATATTCTCCGGAATACCATGCAAACGGACCACATTTTGAAAAAACAGAGGAACCAACTCGGAAGAAGAAGGCAACTTAGGCAGGGGAACCAAATGGACCATCTTAGAGAAACGGTCACACACCACCCAGATGACAGACATCTTCTGAGAAACAGGAAGATCCGAAATAAAATCCATCGAGATGTGCGTCCAAGGCCTCTTCGGGATAGGCAAGGGCAACAACAATCCACTAGCCCGAGAACAACAAGGCTTGGCCCGAGCACAAACGTCACAAGACTGCACAAAGCCTCGCACATCTCGTGACAGGGAAGGCCACCAGAAGGACCTTGCCACCAAATCCCTGGTACCAAAGATTCCAGGATGACCTGCCAACGCAGAAGAATGAACCTCAGAAATGACTTTACTGGTCCAATCATCAGGAACAAACAGTCTACCAGGTGGGCAACGATCAGGTCTATCTGCCTGAAACTCCTGCAAGGCCCGCCGCAGGTCTGGAGAAACGGCAGACAATATCACTCCATCCTTAAGGATACCTGTAGGTTCAGAATTACCAGGGGAGTCAGGCTCAAAACTCCTAGAAAGGGCATCCGCCTTAACATTCTTAGAACCCGGCAGGTAGGACACCACAAAATTAAACCGAGAGAAAAACAACGACCAGCGCGCCTGTCTAGGATTCAGGCGTCTGGCGGACTCAAGATAAATTAGATTTTTGTGGTCAGTCAATACCACCACCTGATGTCTAGCCCCCTCAAGCCAATGACGCCACTCCTCAAAAGCCCACTTCATGGCCAAAAGCTCCCGATTCCCAATATCATAATTCCGCTCGGCGGGCGAAAATTTACGCGAAAAAAAAGCACAAGGTCTCATCACGGAGCAATCGGAACTTCTCTGCGACAAAACCGCCCCAGCTCCGATTTCAGAAGCGTCGACCTCAACCTGAAAAGGAAGCGCAACATCAGGCTGACGCAACACAGGGGCGGAAGAAAAGTGGCGCTTAAGCTCCCGAAAGGCCTCCACAGCAGCAGGGGACCAATCAGCAACATCAGCACCCTTCTTAGTCAAATCAGTCAATGGTTTAACAACATCAGAAAAACCAGCAATAAATCGACGATAAAAGTTAGCAAAGCCCAAAAATTTCTGAAGACTCTTAAGAGAAGAGGGTTGCGTCCAATCACAAATAGCCTGAACCTTGACAGGATCCATCTCGATGGAAGAGGGGGAAAAAATATATCCCAAGAAGGAAATCTTTTGAACCCCAAAAACACACTTAGAACCCTTCACACACAAGGAATTAGACCGCAAAACCTGAAAAACCCTCCTGACCTGCTGGACATGAGAGTCCCAGTCATCCGAACAAATCAAAATATCATCCAGATACACAATCATAAATTTATCCAAATAATCACGGAAAATGTCATGCATAAAGGACTGAAAGACTGAAGGGGCATTTGAAAGACCAAAAGGCATCACCAAATACTCAAAGTGGCCCTCGGGCGTATTAAATGCGGTTTTCCACTCATCCCCCTGCTTAATTCGCACCAAATTATACGCCCCACGGAGATCTATCTTAGAGAACCACTTGGCCCCCTTTATGCGAGCAAACAAATCAGTCAGCAGTGGCAACGGATACTGATATTTAACCGTGATTTTATTCAAAAGCCGATAACACAGGTCAACAAAAAAAATTTTTTTTTCTGGTGTCCAAAATATTTTAATGAATTTGGGGTATTTTTGGGGTGCTGATTCTGAATATGCTATCAGTTTTGCCAGATTGGCTCAAGTTTTTGAGATTTTTGGTATCTTATTTATAGCACTTGTTGGTAAATGCGACGCATCATCTCATTAATTTCTTTGGATTAGTACTTGAACTGAGCAGTTCTCAATATAGTTTTGTGTTAATTAGTGTTCTAAAAGTTTGTTCATAGCTTGATTTTTGCACTAACTTTATGTTGTTGTCTGTTTTCCAGTGAAAAGCATGAACTCATCAAGAAGAAGTTGTCTTAACGATCCAGACTCATTCTGTTACATTTCTGGTGAATACACACTGCCAAAACATAGAAGAAACATAACAGACTTCGTAAAAAAAGTGTATTTTGCCTATTTTGGGGTTATGCTTGGGGACCAAGACAAGTTTTGGGCACCACACATAGTGTGCAAAGCATGTATCGAATTATTACGAAAATGGAGCAAAGGACAAAGAAAAAGCTTCAAATTTGGTGTTCCAATGGTGTGGAGAGAGCCAAAAAATCATCATGATGACTGTTATTTCTGTGCAGTGCAAGTGCAAGGATTCAATAAGCATAAGAAACGAAAATGGGAGTAACATGGAATCTGCAAGAAGGCCTGTCCCTCATTGTGAAGATGTGCCTGTACCTGTGTTTACCATAAATAACAGTCATCATGATGATTTTTTGGCTCTCTCCACACCATTGGAACACCAAATTTGAAGCTTTTTCTTTGTCCTTTGCTCCATTTTCGTAATAATTCGATACATGCTTTGCACACTATGTGTGGTGCCCAAAACTTGTCTTGGTCCCCAAGCATAACCCCAAAATAGGCAAAATACACTTTTTTTACGAAGTCTGTTATGTTTCTTCTATGTTTTGGCAGTGTGTATTCACCACAAATGTAACAGAATGAGTCTGGATCGTTAAGACAACTTCTTCTTGATGAGTTCATGCTTTTCACTGGAAAACAGACAACAACATAAAGTTAGTGCAAAAATCAAGCTATGAACAAACTTTTAGAACACTAATTAACACAAAACTATACTGAGAACTGCTCAGTTCAAGTACTAATCCAAAGAAATTAATGAGATGATGCGTCGCATTTACCAACAAGTGCTATAAATAAGATACCAAAAATCTCAAAAACTTGAGCCAATCTGGCAAAACTGATGACATATTCAGAATCAGCACCCCAAAAATACCCTAAATTCGATGAAATATCTTTGGCACCAAAAATGCTGTTGACCAGTGTAATCAATACACGGCCTCAAAGAGCCATCTTTCTTAGCCACAAAGAAAAAACCGGCTCCTAAGGGAGATGACGAAGGACGAATATGTCCCTTTTCCAAGGACTCCTTTATATATTCTCGCATAGCAGCATGTTCAGGCACAGACAGATTAAATAAACGACCCTTAGGGTATTTACTACCCGGAATCAAATCTATGGCACAATCGCACTCCCGGTGCGGAGGTAGTGAACCAAGCTTAGGTTCTTCAAAAACGTCACAATAGTCAGACAAGAATTCAGGAATCTCAGAGGGAATAGATGATGAAATGGAAACCAAAGGTACGTCCCCATGCGTCCCCTTACATCCCCAGCTCAACACAGACATAGCTTTCCAGTCGAGGACTGGGTTATGAGATTGCAGCCATGGCAATCCAAGCACCAACACATCATGTAGGTTATACAGCACAAGAAAGCGAATAATCTCCTGGTGATCCGGATTAATCCGCATAGTTACTTGTGTCCAGTATTGTGGTTTATTACTAGCCAATGGGGTGGAGTCAATCCCCTTCAGAGGTATAGGAGTTTCAAGAGGCTCTAAATCATACCCACAGCGTTTGGCAAAGGACCAATCCATAAGACTCAAAGCGGCGCCAGAGTCGACATAGGCGTCCGCGGTAATAGATGATAAAGAACAAATCAGGGTCACAGATAGAATAAACTTAGACTGTAAAGTGCCAATTGAAACAGACTTATCAAGCTTCTTAGTACGCTTAGAGCATGCTGATATAACATGAGTTGAATCACCGCAATAGAAGCACAACCCATTTTTTCGTCTAAAATTCTGCCGTTCGCTTCTGGACAGAATTCTATCACATTGCATATTCTCTGGCGTCTTCTCAGTAGACACCGCCAAATGGTGCACAGGTTTGCGCTCCCGCAGACGCCTATCGATCTGGATAGCCATTGTCATGGACTCATTCAGACTCGCAGGCACAGGGAACCCCACCATAACATCCTTAATGGCATCAGAGAGACCCTCTCTGAAATTCGCCGCCAGGGCGCACTCATTCCACTGAGTAAGCACAGCCCATTTACGGAATTTTTGGCAGTATATTTCAGCTTCGTCTTGCCCCTGAGATAGGGACATCAAGGCCTTTTCCGCCTGAAGCTCTAAATGAGGTTCCTCATAAAGCAACCCCAAGGCCAGAAAAAACGCATCCACATTGAGCAACGCAGGATCCCCTGGAGCCAATGCAAAAGCCCAATCTTGAGGGTCGCCCCGGAGCAAGGAAATCACAATCCTGACCTGCTGTGCAGGATCTCCAGCAGAGCGAGATTTCAGGGACAAAAACAACTTGCAATTATTTTTGAAATTTTGAAAGCAAGATCTATTCCCCGAGAAAAATTCAGGCAAAGGAATTCTAGGTTCAGATATAGGAACATGAACAACAAAATCTTGTAAATTTTGAACTTTCGTGGTGAGATTATTCAAACCTGCAGCTAAACTCTGAATATCCATTTTAAACAGGTGAACACAGAGCCATTCCAGGATTAGAAGGAGAGAGAGAGAGAAAGGCTGCAATATAGGCAGACTTGCAAGAGATTCAATTATAAGCACACTCAGAACTGAAGGAAAAAAAAAAAAAATCTTCAGCAGACTTCTCTTTTCTCTCCTTTCTCTGCCAATTAATTTAACCCTTTGTGGGCCGGTCAAACTGTTATGGTTCTCAATGGCAAGAGAACATAGCCCAGCAAACATAAGAACTAGCTCTTGGAGGATGGAAACTAAACTGACCATGAACTAAACCTGCCGCACAACTAACAGTAGCCGGGTAGCGTTGCCTACGTTTTATCCCTAGACGCCCAGCGCCAGCCGGAGGACTAACTAATCCTGGCAGAGGAAAATACAGTCCTGGCTCACCTCTAGAGAAATTTCCCCGAAAGGTAGACAGAGGCCCCCACATATATTGGCGGTGATTTTAGATGAAAATGACAAACGTAGTATGAAAATAGGTTTAGCAAAATTGAGGTCCGCTTACTAGATAGCAGGAAGACAGAAAGGGCACTTTCATGGTCAGCTGAAAATCCTATCAAAACACCATCCTGAAATTACTTTAAGACTCTAGTATTAACTCATAACATCAGAGTGGCAATTTCAGATCACAAGAGCTTTCCAGACACAGAAACGAAACAACAGCTGTGAACTGGAACAAAATGCAAAAACAAACGAGGACTAAAGTCCAACTTAGCTGGGAGTTGTCTAGCAGCAGGAACATGCACAGAAAGGCTTCTGATTACAATGTTGACCGGCATGGAAGTGACAGAGGAGCAAGGCTAAATAGCGACTCCCACATCCTGATGGGAACAGGTGAACAGAGGGGATGATGCACACAAGTTCAATTCCACCAGTGGCCACCGGGGGAGCCCAAAATCCAATTTCACAACAGTGGGCCATAGAAAGCCTTTTTTTTTATTATTTGGTTTCTAAAGTCTCCCTGAAAAAAAAAAAAATTTCAAACAGTGGGAGATTAATATTGCCCTTTCTGCTTGTGTGCCACTCCTGACTCCTGTGTGTGCCATCTCTCACTCAGTGGGCCATAGAAAGCCTATTAATTTTTTTGCTTGATTTGGGTTCTAAAATCTACCTGAAAAAAAATCACTACATCAATCAGTGGGAGAAAAATATTGGCCTCAGGGCTTGTGTGCCACTCCTGACTCCTGTGTGTGCCATCTCTCACTCAGTGGGCCATAGAAAGCCTATTTATTTTTTTGCTTGATTTGGGTTCTAAAATCTACCTTAAAAAAAAAAAAAATTCAAACAGTGGGAGATTAATATTGCCCTTTCTGCTTGTGTGCCACTCCTGACTCCTGTGTGTGCCATCTCTCACTCAGTGGGCCATAGAAAGCCTATTAATTTTTTTGCTTGATTTGGGTTCTAAAATCTACCTGAAAAAAAATCACTACATCAATCAGTGGGAGAAACATATTGGCCTCAGGGCTTGTGTGCTGTTATGACCCCAATGGCGAGGGTCTCAGAGGAACGTGGAAGTCTGCAGAATACAAAAATCCAGCTCATAGGGCAGTGGTAACTGGGTTGACCATATATCTACTCCTAACGCCAACACTAGAAGTAGCCGGGGATCATTCCTACGTTGATTCTAGATGACACGCGCCAGCCGGAGAATCTAGCTACCCCTAGTAGAGGAAAACAAAGACCTTTCTTGCCTCCAGAGAAGGGGACCCCAAAGCTGGATAGAAGCCCCCCACAAATAATGACGGTGAGGTAAGAGGAAATGACAAACACAGAAATGAACCAGGTTTAGCACAGAGAGGCCCGCTTACTGATAGCAGAATAAAGAAAGGTAACTTATATGGTCAACAAAAACCCTATCAAAATCCACACTGGAAATTCAAGAACCCCCGAACCGTCTAACGGTCCGGGGGGAGAACACCAGCCCCCTAGAGCTTCCAGTAAAGGTCAGGATATAGATTTGGAACAAGCTGGACAAAAATACAAAACCAAAACAAATAGCAAAAAGCAAAAGGCAGACTTAGCTGATATAACTGGAACCAGGATCAGTAGACAAGAGCACAGCAGACTAGCTCTGATAACTACGTTGCCAGGCATTGAACTGAAGGTCCAGGGAGCTTAAATAGCAACACCCCTAACTAACGACCCAGGTGCGGATAAAAGGAATGACAGAAAAACCAGAGTCAAAAAACTAGTAACCACTAGAGGGAGCAAAAAGCAAATTCACAACAGTACCCCCCCCTTAGTGAGGGGTCACCGAACCCTCACCACGACCACCAGGGCGATCAGGATGAGCGGCATGAAAGGCACGAACTAAATCGGCCGCATGAACATCAGAGGCGACCACCCAGGAATTATCCTCCTGACCATAGCCCTTCCACTTGACCAGGTACTGAAGCCTCCGCCTGGAGAGGCGAGAATCCAAGATTTTCTCCACCACGTACTCCAACTCGCCCTCAACCAACACCGGAGCAGGAGGCTCAGCAGAAGGAACTACAGGCACAATGTACCGCCGCAACAAGGACCTATGAAATACATTGTGAATAGCAAACGACACAGGAAGATCCAGACGAAAAGATACAGGATTAAGGATTTCCAATATCTTGTAAGGCCCAATAAAACGAGGTTTAAATTTGGGAGAGGAGACCTTCATAGGAACAAAGCGGGAAGAAAGCCACACCAAATCCCCAACGCGTAGTCGGGGACCCACACCGCGGCGGCGGTTGGCAAAGCGCTGAGCCTTCTCCTGTGACAACTTCAAGTTGTCCACCACATGATTCCAGATCTGCTGCAACCTATCCACCACAGAATCCACCCCAGGACAGTCAGAAGGCTCCACATGACCCGAAGAAAAGCGAGGATGGAAACCAGAGTTGCAGAAAAAAGGCGAAACCAAGGTGGCGGAACTAGTCCGATTATTAAGGGCAAACTCAGCCAACGGCAAGAATGTCACCCAATCGTCCTGATCAGCAGAGACAAAACACCTCAAATAAGCCTCCAAAGTCTGATTGGTTCGCTCCGTCTGTCCATTAGTCTGAGGATGGAAAGCAGACGAAAACGACAAATCAATGCCCATCCTACTACAAAAGGATCGCCAGAACCTGGAAACGAACTGGGATCCTCTGTCTGACACAATATTCTCAGGGATGCCGTGCAAACGAACCACGTTCTGGAAAAACACAGGAACCAGATCGGAAGAGGAAGGCAGCTTAGGCAAAGGAACCAAATGGACCATCTTGGAGAAGCGATCACATATCACCCAGATAACGGACATGCCCTGAGATAGCGGAAGATCAGAAATGAAATCCATGGAGATATGTGTCCAAGGTCTCTTCGGGACAGGCAAGGGCAAGAGCAAACCGCTGGCACGAGAACAGCAAGGCTTAGCTCGAGCACAAGTCCCACAGGACTGCACAAATGACCGCACATCCTTTGACAAGGAAGGCCACCAAAAGGACCTGGCCACCAGATCTCTGGTGCCAAAAATTCCCGGGTGACCTGCCAACACCGAGGAATGAACCTCGGAAATGACTCTGCTGGTCCACTTGTCCGGGACAAACAGTCTGTCAGGTGGACAAGACTCAGGCCTATCAGCCTGAAATCTCTGCAACACACGTCGCAGATCCGGAGAAATAGCTAACAAGATAACTCCATCTTTAAGAATACCAACAGGATCAGCGACTCCAGGAGCATCAGGCACAAAGCTCCTAGAAAGAGCATCGGCCTTCACATTCTTTGAACCTGGTAAATACGAGACAACAAAATCAAAGCGGGAGAAAAACAATGACCAGCGGGCCTGTCTCGGATTAAGGCGTTTAGCAGACTCGAGATACATCAGATTTTTGTGATCAGTCAAGACCACCACACGATGCTTAGCACCCTCGAGCCAATGACGCCACTCCTCAAATGCCCATTTCATGGCCAACAACTCCCGATTGCCCACATCATAATTTCGCTCGGCAGGCGAAAACTTCCTAGAGAAAAAGGCACAAGGTTTCATAACAGAGCAACCAGGGCCTCTCTGCGACAAAACGGCCCCTGCCCCAATCTCCGAAGCATCCACCTCAACCTGAAAGGGAAGTGAGACGTCAGGCTGGCACAAAACAGGCGCCGAAGTAAACCGGCGTTTCAACTCCTGGAAAGCCTCCACGGCAGCAGGAGCCCAGTTAGCTACATCGGAGCCCTTCTTGGTCATATCCGTCAAAGGTTTCACAATGCTAGAAAAATTAGCGATAAAACGACGGTAGAAGTTAGCGAAGCCCAAGAACTTCTGAAGACTCTTAACTGACGAGGGCTGAGTCCAATCAAGAATAGCTCGGACCTTGACTGGGTCCATCTCCACAGCAGAAGGGGAAAAAATGAACCCCAAAAAGGGAACCTTCTGTACACCAAAGAGACACTTTGAGCCCTTGACAAACAAAGAATTTTCACGCAAAATTTTAAAGACCAACCTGACCTGCTCCACATGCGAATCCCAATTATCAGAAAAAACCAAAATATCATCCAGATAAACAATCAAAAATTTATCCAGATACTTCCGGAAAATGTCATGCATAAAGGACTGAAAAACTGAAGGCGCATTGGAGAGCCCAAAAGGCATCACCAAGTACTCAAAATGACCTTCGGGCGTATTGAATGCGGTTTTCCATTCATCACCTTGCTTAATGCGCACAAGGTTGTACGCACCACGAAGGTCTATCTTGGTGAACCACTTGGCACCCTTAATCCGGGCAAACAAGTCAGACAACAGCGGTAAAGGATACTGAAATTTGACAGTGATCTTATTTAAAAGCCGATAATCAATACAAGGTCTCAAAGATCCGTCCTTTTTTGCCACAAAAAAGAATCCCGCACCAAGAGGGGAAGAAGACGGACGAATATGTCCTTTTTCCAGAGACTCCTTGATATATGAACGCATAGCGGTATGTTCAGGTACCGACAGATTAAACAGTCTTCCCTTAGGAAATTTACTGCCTGGGATCAAATCTATAGCACAGTCACAGTCCCTATGAGGAGGCAGTGCACTGGACTCAGACTCACTGAAGACATCCTGATAATCAGACAAATACTCCGGAACTTCCGAAGGCGTAGAAGAAGCAATAGACACAGGCAGAGAATCCTCATGAATACCACGACAGCCCCAACTTGAGACTGACATAGCCTTCCAGTCCAGGACTGGATTATGGGTCTGTAACCATGGCAGCCCTAAAACGACCAAATCATGCATTTTATGTAAAACCAGGAAACGTATCACCTCGCGGTGTTCAGGAGTCATGCACATGGTAACCTGAGTCCAATACTGCGGTTTATTTGCTGCCAATGGTGTAGCATCAATACCCCTAAGAGGAATAGGATTTTCTAATGGTTCAAGAGTAAATCCACAGCGCTTAGCAAATGAGAGATCCATGAGACTCAGGGCAGCACCTGAATCTACAAACGCCATGACAGGATAAGATGACAGTGAGCAAATCAAAGTTACAGACAGAATAAATTTAGGTTGCAAATTACCAACGGTGACAGGACTAACAACCTTAGCTATACGTTTAGAGCATGCTGAGATAACATGTGTAGAATCACCACAGTAGTAGCACAAGCCATTCCGGCGTCTATGAATTTTCCGCTCATTTCTAGTCAGGATTCTATCACATTGCATTAAATCAGGTGTCTGTTCAGACAACACCATGAGGGAATTTGCGGTTTTTCTATCACATTGCACCGAATTAGGTGTCTGCTCAGACAACACCATGAGGGAATTTGCGGTTTTGCGCTCCCGCAACCGCCGGTCAATTTGAATAGCCAGTGCCATAGTATCATTCAGACCTGTGGGAATGGGAAAACCCACCATAACATTCTTAATGGCTTCAGAAAGGCCATTTCTAAAATTAGCGGCCAGGGCACACTCGTTCCAATGTGTCAGCACGGACCATTTCCGAAATTTTTGGCAATACACTTCAGCCTCGTCCTGCCCCTGAGACATAGACAGCAAGGCCTTTTCTGCCTGAATCTCAAGATTGGGTTCCTCATAAAGTAAACCGAGCGCCAGAAAAAACGCATCAAGATCAGCCAATGCCGGATCTCCTGGCGCCAGCGAAAAAGCCCAATCCTGAGGGTCGCCCCGTAAGAACGAAATAACAATTTTTACTTGCTGAGCAGAATCTCCTGATGAACAGGGTCTCAGGGACAAAAACAATTTACAATTATTCACGAAATTCCTAAACTTAAACCTGTCTCCGGAAAACAGTTCAGGAATCGGTATTTTAGGTTCTGACCTAGGATTTCTGATAACATAGTCTTGTATGCCCTGCACACGAGTAGCCAGCTGGTCCACACTTGTAATCAAGGTCTGGACATTCATGTCTGCAGCAAGCATAGCCACTCTGAGGTAAAGGGGAAGGAGAAAAAAAAAAAAAACTCAGAATCTTCTTTCTTATAATCCCTCTTCTGCAATGCATTAAACATTTAATACTGGCCTGGCAAACTGTTATGACCCCAATGGCGAGGGTCTCAGAGGAACGTGGAAGTCTGCAGAATACAAAAATCCAGCTCATAGGGCAGTGGTAACTGGGTTGACCATATATCTACTCCTAACGCCAACACTAGAAGTAGCCGGGGATCATTCCTACGTTGATTCTAGATGACACGCGCCAGCCGGAGAATCTAGCTAC
Source organism: Ranitomeya variabilis (assembly GCF_051348905.1). NCBI lineage: Eukaryota > Metazoa > Chordata > Amphibia > Anura > Dendrobatidae > Ranitomeya > Ranitomeya variabilis. The sequence continues at coordinate 146,742,337 of NC_135239.1, read as the reverse complement.
CCCTAGTAGAGGAAAACAAAGACCTTTCTTGCCTCCAGAGAAGGGGACCCCAAAGCTGGATAGAAGCCCCCCACAAATAATGACGGTGAGGTAAGAGGAAATGACAAACACAGAAATGAACCAGGTTTAGCACAGAGAGGCCCGCTTACTGATAGCAGAATAAAGAAAGGTAACTTATATGGTCAACAAAAACCCTATCAAAATCCACACTGGAAATTCAAGAACCCCCGAACCGTCTAACGGTCCGGGGGGAGAACACCAGCCCCCTAGAGCTTCCAGTAAAGGTCAGGATATAGATTTGGAACAAGCTGGACAAAAATACAAAACCAAAACAAATAGCAAAAAGCAAAAGGCAGACTTAGCTGATATAACTGGAACCAGGATCAGTAGACAAGAGCACAGCAGACTAGCTCTGATAACTACGTTGCCAGGCATTGAACTGAAGGTCCAGGGAGCTTAAATAGCAACACCCCTAACTAACGACCCAGGTGCGGATAAAAGGAATGACAGAAAAACCAGAGTCAAAAAACTAGTAACCACTAGAGGGAGCAAAAAGCAAATTCACAACAGTGTGCCACTCCTGACTCCTGTGTGTGCCATCTCTCACTCAGTGGGCCATAGAAAGCCTATTTATTTTTTTGCTTGATTTGGGTTCTAAAATCTACCTTAAAAAAAAAAAAAAAATTCAAACAGTGGGAGATTAATATTGCCCTTTCTGCTTGTGTGCCACTCCTGACTCCTGTGTGTGCCATCTCTCACTCAGTGGGCCATAGAAAGCCTATTAATTTTTTTGCTTGATTTGGGTTCTAAAATCTACCTGAAAAAAAATCACTACATCAATCAGTGGGAGAAAAATATTGGCCTGAGGGCTTGTGTGCCACTCCTGACTCCTGTGTGTGCGCCATCTCTCACTCAGTGGGCCATAGAAAGCCTATTTATTTTTTTGCTTGATTTGGGTTCTAAAATCTACCTGAAAAAAAATCACTACATCAATCAGTGGGAGAAAAATATTGGCCTCAGGGCTTGTGTGCCACTCCTGACTCCTGTGTGTGCCATCTCTCACTCAGTGGGCCATAGAAAGCCTATTTATTTTTTTGCTTGATTTGGGTTCTAAAATCTACCTGAAAAAAAATCACTACATCAATCAGTGGGAGAAAAATATTGGCCTCAGGGCTTGTGTGCCACTCCTGACTCCTGTGTGTGCCATCTCTCACTCAGTGGGCCATAGAAAGCCTATTTATTTTTTTGCTTGATTTGGGTTCTAAAATCTACCTGAAAAAAAATCACTACATCAATCAGTGGGAGAAAAATATTGGCCTCAGGGCTTGTGTGCCACTCCTGACTCCTGTGTGTGCCATCTCTCACTCAGTGGGCCATAGAAAGCCTATTTATTTTTTTGCTTGATTTGGGTTCTAAAATCTACCTGAAAAAAAAAAAAAAAATTCGAACAGTGGGAGATTAATATTGCCCTTTCTGCTTGTGTGCCACTCCTGACTCCTGTGTGTGCCATCTCTCACTCAGTGGGCCATAGAAAGCCTATTTATTTTTTATTATTTGGTTTCTAAAGTCTCCCTGAAAAAGAAAAAAAAAATAAAACAGTGGGAGATTAATATTGCCCTTTCTGCTTGTGTGCCACTCCTGACTCCTGTGTGTGCCATCTCTCACTCAGTGGGCCATAGAAAGCCTATTTATTTTTTATTATTTGGTTTCTAAAGTCTCCCTGAAAAAGAAAAAAAAAATAAAACAGTGGGAGATTAATATTGCCCTTTCTGCTTGTGTGCCACTCCTGACTCCTGTGTGTGCCATCTCTCTCACTCAGTGGGCCATAGAAAGCCTATTTATTTTTTATTATTTGGTTTCTAAAGTCTCCCTGAAAAAGAAAAAAAAATAAAACAGTGGGAGATTAATATTGCCCTTTCTGCTTGTGTGCCACTCCTGACTCCTGTGTGTGCCATCTCTCTCACTCAGTGGGCCATAGAAAGCCTATTTATTTTTTATTATTTGGTTTCTAAAGTCTCCCTGAAAAAGAAAAAAAAAATAAAACAGTGGGAGATTAATATTGACATTTGTGCTTGAGTAACAGTCCTGCGTGTGTGGCATCTCTGTGATTTGGTGCCACAGAAAACAGAGTGTGTAACATTGTGCCTGATTTTCCTTGTGGTCTCACCAACCTGTTAAGGGATATTGAAATCATACTGAAGTTATAGCTCACCGTGTAAGTTGTTTGACAGCAACAAATAAAGTTACTTTGGTTAAGTTTTTAAAACAATGAGGAAGTCTGGTGCAAGAGGTCGTCGTGGCCGTGGGCGTTCATTGTCAGCTGGTAATGATGGTAGTGGTAGTGGAGCATCAGGTGGTCGTGGGGATAAAAATATTCCGCCTAAGTCTGGAGCTGTGGAGCCAGTTTCATCGTCTGGCTACACAAAGCCTCGAACGCTCTCTTTTCTGGGAGTAGGAAAACCGCTTTTAAAGGCGGAGCAGCAACAGCAAGTTTTGGCTTACATTGCAGACTCAGCCTCTAGCTCTTTTGCCTCCTCTTCTGAAACTGGTAAATGTAAAAGCAGCGCGTCGCTTGTGGATGTTCACTACAACAAGAGAGAAGGATGCAGCAGGCGACACAACGGGTTACTCCATGGAGCTCTTTACACATACCGTCCCTGGCTTAGAAAGTGAAACACTTAACAGGCCATGCCCATTACAAGTAGATTCTGACATGGAGTGCACTGATGCACAGCCACAGCCAGAGTACTATGCTGCTCCTTTGACTCAGACCACCACATTGCCCTCTCAGGGTACTGATCCACAATCAGACCCTGATGAGACTATGTTGCCCCGCCACGAACGCTATACCACCGACCGACACAGTGACACAGACGAAGTTGCACACGAGCTCGAAGAGGAGGTAATAGATGACCCAGTTGTTGACCCCGATTGGCAGCCATTGGGGGAACAGGGTGCAGGCGGCAGTAGTTCAGAAGCGGAGGTGGAGGAGGGGCCGCAGCAGGCATCAACATCGCAACAGGTTCCATCTGCCGGGCCCGTATCTGGCCCAAAACGCGTGTCAAAGCCAAAACCTGTTGGAGGACAGCGTGGCCATCCGGTTAAAGCTCAGTCTGCAATCCCTGAAAAGGGATCCGATGCTAGGAAGAGTGCAGTCTGGCATTTTTTTAAACAACATCCAATTGATCAGCGCAAAGTCATCTGTCAAAAATGTTCAACTAGCTTAAGCAGAGGTCAGAATCTGAAAAGTCTAAATACTAGTTGCATGCATAGACACTTAACCACCATGCATTTTCAAGCCTGGACTAACTACCAAATGTCCCTTAAGGTTGTAGCACCCTCGGCCAATGAAGCTAGTCAGCAACGCAATATCCCTTCCGTCACTGTAAGGCCACCATTTTCCGCACCACCGGCAGTATCTGTGCAGGTTTCTTTGCCAGCCAAAAGCAGTCAGGGTCAGGGAATCACCAGTTTTGTAGGAGGAAATATTGCATCTAGGGCACCGGCGGAAACAATACCGTCTCCAACCGTCTCTCAGTCTGCCATGTACACCGGCACACCCGAAAGTTCCACGATCTCCAGCTCTCCAGTCCAGCTCACCCTACATGAGACTGGTTAGAAAAAGGAAGTACTTATCCTCGCATCCGCGTACACAGGGTTTTAACGCCCACATAGCTAGACTAATCTCGTTAGAGATGATGCCCTACCGGTTAGTTGAAAGCGAAGCTTTCAAAGCCCTGATGGAGTACGCTGAACCACGATACGAGCTACCCAGTCGACACTTTTTTTCCAGAAAAGCCATCCCAGCCCTGCACCAGCATGTTAAACAGCGCATCGTCCATGCACTCAGGCAATCTGTGAGTACAAAGGTGCACCTGACTACAGATGCATGGACCAGTAGGCATGGCCAGGGACGTTATGTGTCCATCACGGCACACTGGGTGAATGTGGTGGATGCAGGGTCCACAGGGGACATCAATTTCGGGACAGTTGTGCCTAGCCCACGGTCTAGGAAACAGTTGGCTGTAGGCGTTCGCACCCCCTCCTCCTCCTCCTCCTCGTCCTCCTGCAGAAGCTACAGCTCTTCCACAGACCGCAGTCGGCCAACCACTCCATCGGCAGATGACACTGTTGCACACCAGTTGTCCCATTATGGGCCAGCTACTGGCAAGCGTCAGCAGGCTGTATTGGCTATGAAGTGTTTGGGCGACAACAGACACACCGCGGAAGTTCTGTCCGAGTTCTTGCAACAAGAAACGCAGTCGTGGCTGGGCACAGTAGATCTTGAGGCAGGCAAGGTAGTGAGTGATAACGGAAGGAATTTCATGGCTGCCATCTCCCTTTCCCAACTGAAACACATTCCTTGCCTGGCTCACACCTTAAACCTGGTGGTGCAGTGCTTATTGAAAACTTATCCTGGGTTCTCCGACCTGCTCCTCAAAGTGCGTGGACTTTGCTTACATATCCGACGTTCGCCTGTACACTCCAGCCGTATGCAGACCTATCAGTGGTCTTTGAACCTTCCCCAGCATCGCCTAATCATAGACGTTGCAACAAGGTGGAACTCAACACTGCACATGCTTCAGAGACTGTGCCAACAGAGGCGCGCTGTTATGTTTTTGTGGGAGGATACACATACACGGGCAGGCAGTAGGATGGCAGACATGGAGTTGTCAGGTGTGCAGTGGTCGAAGATACAAGACATGTGTCAAGTCCTTCAGTGTTTTGAGGAATGCACACGGCTGGTTAGTGCAGACAATGCCATAATAAGCATGAGCATCCCCCTAATGCGTCTGCTGATGCAAAGTTTGACGCACATAAAGGATCAGGCGTCTGCACCAGAGGAAGAGGAAAGCCTTGATGACAGTCAGCCATTGTCTGGTCAGGGCAGTGTACAGGACGAGGTAGCGGGCGAAGAGGAGGTGGAGGACGAGGAGGATGATGGGGATGAGTATATTTTTAATGCGGAAGCTTTCCCGGGGGCACTGGAAATTGGTTGCGTGGCAAGGCCGGGTTCTGGTTTTTTGAGGGACACAAGTGACGTAGATTTGCCTGAAACTGCCCCTCAACCAATCACAACCGGAGATTTGACAACTGGAACTTTGGCCCACATGGCGGATTATGCCTTACGTATCCTAAAAAGGGACACACGCATTACGAAAATGATGAACGATGACGATTACTGGTTGGCCTGCCTCCTTGATCCACGCTATAAAGGCAAATTGCAAAATATTATGCCACATGAGAACTTGGAACTAATATTAGCAACCAAACAATCAACTCTTGTTGACCGTTTGCTTCAGGCATTCCCAGCACACAGCGCACGTGATCGTTCTCACACGAGCTCCAGGGGGCAGCAGACTAGGAGTGTTAGGGGTGCACACATCAGAAGTGGCGTTGGACAGAGGGGTTTTCTGACCAGGTTGTGAAGTGATTTTGCTATGACCGCAGACAGGACAGGTACTGCTGCATCAATTGAAAGTGACAGGCGACAACATTTGTCCAGTATGGTTACTAACTATTTTTCATCCCTTATCGATGTTATCCCTCAACCGTCATTCCCATTTGATTACTGGGCATCAAAATTAGACACCTGGCCAGAATTGGCAGAATATGCATTGCAGGAGCTTGCTTGCCCGGCAGCAAGTGTCCTATCAGAAAGAGTATTCAGTGCTGCAGGTTCAATATTAACCGAAAAAAGGACTCGTCTGGCTACCCAAAATGTTGACGATCTAACATTCATTAAAATGAACCACAACTGGATTTCAAAATCTTTAGCCCCACCTTGCCCGGCCGACACCTAGCTTTCCTATGAAAAGCTCTTGCCTGTGGACTACTGTGAATTACTTTTCTAATGTCTAATTTTCTGCAGCTGATTGTCCAGCATACGACATGTTTACACCTCCCTAAATGGCCAAACTCCCCACACGGGGCCGTGGTATCGCGACTTGGCGCAAGCACCCGTGTGACTGCTGTTTGTCTGAAGAGGTGGGTGTGCTCGCTTTTGGTCGACGGCATTGCTACTGGGTCCCTCATAGTACAATAAAGTGTCTCTGGCAGTGGTGGTGCGCACCCAACGTCAGACACACTGTTGTAACATGAGGGGCCCTGGGCCTGTACCGCCGGCCACAAGAGAGTTCACCCACCCCCAGGTCAAACATTGCTCTACCACTTCCACAGTTATCTCTCACACTTCCACCAATGTTTAGTCTATTCGCTGACATCCTTCCATACCTGCCACTGACAATACCATTGTGTTGACATGTATGATGGTACTTAACATAGTCAGGGGCAGTGTCCTCTATTTACCACAGTAAATACTTTGCGCTAAATTAGTAGGTCTGAAACAACGCAGAGGATCCCACCCCTGAACCTAATGATTGCACCCTTTAGTGTTTTTGTTTTGTTTTAATGCGAGACATTCACATTTAATTGTTGTTTTTGACTACTAACTGGCAGACACTCATTACAATCGGCCTCCGTTGACCAGACCACTGCTGCCCGTGTACCCCTGGAACCGATTATAAAGTGCCTACAGCCCGCCCATTTTATTGTGTTAGGCCTTCGAAGCCTGTCTGCGGTCCCTCCTTCCACTAGGCCTCCACTGACCAGACCACTGCTGCCCGTGTACCCCTGGAACCAATTATAAAGTGCCTACAGCCCGCCCATTTTATTGTGTTAGGCCTTCGAAGCCTGTCTGCGGTCCCTCCTTCCACTAGGCCTCCACTCACCTGACCACTGCTGCCCGTGTACCCCTGGAACCTATTTTACAGTGCATAGAGCCTATTGTTTTATTTTATTTAATATTAATAAAGCCATGATGGACTACGCTGTACCACGCTATGAGCTACCCAGTTGACAATTCTTTTGCGAGAAAAGCCATCCCACCCCTCCACCAGCATGTTAAAGACCACATTGTCCTTTCATTCTGTCAATCTGTGAGTCCAAAGGTACACCTGACAACAGACACATGGAGCGGAAGGCATGGCCACGGAAGGTTACGTGTCCTTTGTGGCGCAATGGGTTAATGTATTGCATGCATGGTCCACACAGGGGACAGCCTGGTAAGTCTGTCTGCAGTCCCTAATTCAAGTTGTCCTCAAATGAATAAATCTGAGCTTCTACCTTCTGGCTCTGATTAACTGCTGTTTTTTAAAAAAATTGTTGGTTCCGGCCTACTAACGGTGTCTGCCCCTGCCTGGTGTTGTCCTCAACTGAATAAAGCTGAGCTTCTACCTTCTGGCTCTGATTAAGCTTTTTTTTTTTTTTTTTTTTTAATTGCTGGATGGGGCCTAATACCTCTGTTTGCTGCTCCCTGGTGTTTGTCCTCAACTGAATAAAGCTGAGCTTCTACCTTCTGGCTCTGATTAACTGCTGTTTTTTAAAAAAATTGTTGGTTCCGGCCTACTAACGGTGTCTGCCCCTGCCTGTTGTTGTCCTCAACTGAATAAAGCTGAGCTTCTACCTTCTGGCTCTGATTAAGCTTTTTTTTTTTTTTTTTTTTTAATTGCTGGATGGGGCCTAATACCTCTGTTTGCTGCTCCCTGGTGTTTGTCCTCAACTGAATAAAGCTGAGCTTCTACCTTCTAGCTCTGATTAACTGCTGTTTTAAAAAAAATTGTTGGTTCCGGCCTACTAACGGTGTCTGCCCCTGCCTGGTGTTGTCCTCAACTGAATAAAGCTGAGCTTCTACCTTCTGGCTCTGATTAACTGCTGTTTTAAAAAAAATTGTTGGTTCCGGCCTACTAACGGTGTCTGCCCCTGCCTGGTGTTGTCCTCAACTGAATAAAGCTGAGCTTCTACCTTCTGGCTCTGATTAACTGCTGTTTTTAAAAAAAATTGTTGGTTCCGGCCTACTAACGGTGTCTGCCCCTGCCTGGTGTTGTCCTCAACTGAATAAAGCTGAGCTTCTACCTTCTGGCTCTGATTAACTGCTGTTTTTAAAAAAATTGTTGGTTCCGGCCTACTAACGGTGTCTGCCCCTGCCTGGTGTTGTCCTCAACTGAATAAAGCTGAGCTTCTACCTTCTGGCTCTGATTAACTGCTGTTTTAAAAAAAATTGTTGGTTCCGGCCTACTAACGGTGTCTGCCCCTGCCTGGTGTTGTCCTCAACTGAATAAAGCTGAGCTTCTACCTTCTGGCTTTGATTAACTGCTGTTTTTTAAAAAAAATTGTTGGTTCCGGCCTACTAACGGTGTCTGCCCCTGCCTGGTGTTGTCCTCAACTGAATAAAGCTGAGCTTCTACCTTCTGGCTCTGATTAACTGCTGTTTTAAAAAAAATTGTTGGTTCCGGCCTACTAACGGTGTCTGCTCCTGCCTGGTGTTGTCCTCAACTGAATAAAGCTGAGCTTCTACCTTCTGGCTCTGATTAACTGCTGTTTTAAAAAAAATTGTTGGTTCCGGCCTACTAACGGTGTCTGCCCCTGCCTGGTGTTGTCCTCAACTGAATAAAGCTGAGCTTCTACCTTGTGGCTCCGATTAAGCTTTTTTTTTTTTTTTTTTTTTTTTAATTGCTGGATGGGGCCTAATACCTCTGTTTGCTGCTCCCTGGTGTTTGTCCTCAACTGAATAAAGCTGAGCTTCTACCTTCTGGCTCTGATTAACTGCTGTTTTAAAAAAAATTGTTGGTTCCGGCCTACTAACGGTGTCTGCCTCTGCCTGGTGTTGTCCTCAACTGAATAAAGCTGAGCTTCTACCTTCTGGCTTTGATTAACTGCTGTTTTTAAAAAAAATTGTTGGTTCCGGCCTACTAACGGTGTCTGCCCCTGCCTGGTGTTGTCCTCAACTGAATAAAGCTGAGCTTCTACCTTCTGGCTTTGATTAACTGCTGTTTTTAAAAAAAATTGGTGGTTCCGGCCTACTAACGGTGTCTGCCCCTCCCTGGTGTTGCTCTCAACTGAATACAGCTGAGCTTCTACCTTCTGGCTTTCGGCCTATAGTATCAGATATTAAACTGCATTTGGCCTACTAGTGTGGTTGGGCCCTTAAAACAGTGTCTGCTGCTCTTGGGTTTGCTACTCCACTGAACAAAGCAGTGCCGCCTGTTTAGTCCTGTTACCAATTTTGAACTGCATTTAGCCTACTTTATTCTTTGGCCCTATATCTGTTTCCTCCTCATCCTGCCCATTGCCCAGCCACTGCTAGATGAGTCTGCTGGTACATTGACTCAGACCACTACATTCCCCTTGCACTCTACACAGCCAGAATCTGACCCTGCTGAAAGTAAGGTTCCCCTACCCGCATGTTATACCACCTTACACAGGGACAAAGAGGAAGGTGCAGATGAAAGTGCAGGTTCCTTCATCAGGTGGGGGGGGCATACTCGTTGGCGACGTCACTAGCACAGGGCCCCTCAGAGTACGCAAAAGTGTCGCTGCCGGTGGGAGGCGCCCCCGCCGTGCAAACACACCGCTGTACTTTGAGGGGCCCTGTGCCAGTGCCAATGCCAATGAGTGGGCCCCCCTGCTTGCTTAGGATCACAGCACTTGCAAACTTTACATACTTACCTCTCACTGCTCCACCGCCGTGACGTAGTCCACGTTTCCTGTGCCCACTAAAACCTTGAACCAGCCCTACCCCCCACAACTTTTGCCAAATGACCCCAATTTCCAATGCCCAACTATTATTATAAAGTTAATTAAGATTGACAAGCTTCAGAAACAAGAATGGATGTTTTTGGCATTAAAATGGGCACTGTAGGTGTTTTCCTGGCCTCCACTCACTGCCGACTATGCTTCCCCATTGACTTGCATTGGGTTTCGTGTTTCGGTCGATCCCCGACTTTTAGCGATAATCGGCCGACTGCACTCGACTCGACTCTGGACAAAGTCGGGTTTCACAAAACCCGACTCGACCGTAAAAAAATGAAAGTCGCTCAACCCTATTCCTGACTATGAAAATTGTACATTCACACTGAAGGCATCAAAACTATGAATTTACACATGTGGAATTATATACTTAACAAAAAAGTGTGAAACAACTGAAAATATGTCTTATATTCTAGGTTCTTCAAAGTAGCCACCTTTAGCTTTGATGACTGCATTGCACACTCTTGGCATTCTCTTGATGAGCTTCAAGAGGTAGTCACCGGGAATGGTCTTCCAGCAATCTTGAAGGCATTCCCAGAGATGCTTAGCACTTGTTGGCCCTTTTGCCTTCACTCTGCGGTCCAGCTCATGCCAAACCATCTCGATTGAGTTCAGGTTTGGTGACTGTTGAAGCCAGGTCATGACTATTATTACCCCTGATGAAGTCACTTATGTGACGACACGCGTTGGGTGGGTCACAGTGGGGCTGACGTCCTTATTGCCTCTTCTTATCCTTATGCACTGATTGACCGTGAGCATGTCCACCAGGATCTTTTTGTGTGGTTAACTATATGCTATATGATATATGCTTTATGCTTTGGTCTATTTATTGAAGTAGTACTGTATGTTGGTTTGATAGCTGCAGATATTGCATTGTGTGATTTTTACTGACTGACACACTTCTTATTATAGCCACTAGTTCAGGACTACATAGGCATATTGTGTAGGAGGTCAGGTCCCGTGTGAGATTTATTTTCTTGGGTAATTTTTCTATTGTTTATTTTAAATGTTTTTAACTTGTTAGTGTTCTGTGTTAGGACTTGAAATTAATAAAAATTGTTATACTTGTGGATCCCTGCGGTTCATGCATGTTTCTTTTTTCTGGTTAATTCATTTGTTGAAGCCAGGTCATGTGGCGTAGCACCCCATCACTCTCCTTCTTGGTCAAATAGCCCTTACACAGCCTGGAGGTGTGTTTGGGGTCATTGTCCTGTTGAAAAATAAATGATGGTCCAACTAAACGCAAACTGGATAGAATAGCATGCCGCTGCAAGATGCAGTGGTTGCCATGCTGGTTCAGTATGCCTTCAATTTTGAATAAATCCCCAACAGTGTCACCAGTAAAGCACCCCCACACCATTACACCTCCTCCTCCATGCTTCACGGTGAGAACCAGGCATGTAGAGTCCATCTGTTCACCTTTTCTGTGTCGCACAAAGACACGGTGGTTGGAACCAAAGATCTCAAATTTGGACTCATCAGACCAAAGCACAGATTTCCACTGGTCTAATGTGCATTTCTTGTGTTCTTTAGCCCAAACAAGTCTCTTTTTTCTTGTTGCCTGTCCTTAGCAGTGGTTTCCTAGCAGCTATTTTACCATGAAGGCCTGCTGCACAAAGTCTCCTCTTCACAGTTGTTGTAGAGATGTGTCTGCTGCTAGAACTCTGTGTGGCATTGACCTGGTCTCTAATCTGAGCTGCTGTTAACCTGCGATTTCTGAGGCTGGTGACTTGGATAAACTTATTCTCAGAAGCAGAGGTGACTCTTGGTCTTTCTTTCCTGGGGCGGTCCTCATGTGAGCCAGTTTCTTTGTAGTGCTTGATGGTTTTTCCCAGTGCACTTGGGGACACTTTCAAAGTTTGCCCAAATTTTCGGACTGACCTTAATTTCTTAAAGTAATGATGGCCACTCGTTTTTCTTTACTTGGCTGCTTTTTTCTTGCCATAATACAAATTCTAAGGGTATGTGCACACGAAGGTGGGATGTCTGCGGATTTTTCCGCACCTGTTTTTGTAAATCCGCAGGTAAACCGCACTGCGGATTACCTGTGGTTTCACTGCAGAATTACCGCAGATTTACCATGGTATTTGTGCGGATTCCACCTGCGATTTTACACCTGCGGATTCCTATTATGGAGCAGGTGTAAACCACAGTGGAATCCGCACAAAGAATTGACATGCTGCAGAATGTAAACCGCGGCGTTTCCGCCTGTTTTTATCCGCGGCATGTGCACTGCGGATTTTGTTTTCCATAGGTTTACATGGTACTGTAAATTCATGGAAAACAGCTGCAGATCCGCAGCTTCAAAACCGCTGCGAATCCGCAGCAAAATCCGCACCGTGTGCACATGCCCTAATAGTCTATTCAGTAGGACTATCAGCTGTGTATCCACCAGACTTCTGGACAACACAACTGATTGTCCCAACACCATTTATAAGGCAAGAAATCCCACTTATTAAACCTGACAGGGCACACCTGTGAAGTGAAAAACATTCCCGGAGACTACCTCTTGAAGCTCATCAAGAGAATGCCAAGAGTGTGCAAAGCAGTCATCAAAGCAAAAGGTGGCTACTTTGAAGAACCTAGAATATAAGACATAATTTCAGTTGTTTCACACTTTCTTGTTAAGTATATAATTCCACATGTGTTAATTCATAGTTTTGATGCCTTCAGTGTGAATGTACAATTTTCATAGTCATGAAAATACAGAAAAATCTTTAAATGAGAAGGTGTGCCCAAACTTTTGGTCTGTACTGTGTGTATATATATATATATATATATATATATATATATATATATATATATATATATATATATATATATATATATATATATATATTTATATATATATATGCACTGTATATGTGTGCATGTACTGTAATGCTGCAGAATCATGACCCCCCCAGGCTGCCCACCCTTTATTTCTGTAACTTGCATCTTACTGCCCTGTGTTGCAGTTTTATGGAAACAAGTCTACTTTTAAAGGGAACTTATCTCCAGTGTTTGAGTCTTTCAACAAATTCTGCCACCTTTATGTCCTCTGTGCTGCATTACACTGACATGTATATTGACTCCTGACCCCCTGTTTACCCCCAAACAAAACATTTTATTTGCTCTCCCACTGTATTTAAAGTGAGGCTGGTCAGGCGTCATCTCTGTTGTATGCTGCTGACCTGTACTTAGACTATCTAGAGCAGAGGTGTCAAACTGCATTCCTCGAGGGCCGCCAACAGGTCATGTTTTCAGGATTTCCTTAGCATTCCACAAGGTGCTGGAATCATTCTGTGCAGGTGATTAAATTATCACCTGTGCAATACAAGGAAATCCTGAAAACATGACCGCTTGGCGGCCCTCGAGGAATGCAGTTTGACACCTCTGATCTAGAGAGCAAGTTTACAGAAGTTACAAGAAGTGGGCCTGTGTTCTTAAAAATGAACAAGCACACCACAACTTTATCAATCCAACGTAACATCTCTGCCTGCACCTCACTCGTGGTTCAGCAGTTTGTCCAGCTCATTGTACTCCTCCCTCTCTCAGAACTGCAGCCAGCCAACGGTTCTGCAGTTGTGATCAAGATTGTTTCCTTCTACACATGACAAAGCTAAGAGGTTGAACTCTATCATCTCCAATCTGTTGTCCATGGAAATGCTGCCTTTTCGTTTGGTAGATACAGATGGTTTTTGAAAGCTGATGGCTGTCGCAGTCCCCAATACCAGTTGCCCAGTCACCATTATTTTTTTTTAAAAAAGCTGTGCCTACGCTACATCAGCATGTCGCAAAAAATATCACCTGTTTCTTGACTAAATCTATGTCTGCCAGGGTGCATTTCACCAAAGACACTTGGACAAGTAAGCATGGCCAAATGGAATTACATCTCACTGACTGGGCATTGACTGTGGCGGCTGTGAGGGCAGGCGAGGAAGGGGCTGCTCCACAAGTCTTTGAATTCCCAAGACTTGCAGGACAAACCTCTGTATTTCACAGTTCCTCCACTTCTTCTACCTCGTCTACCTCCTCTAGGGCCTCCACAAGCTCCCTCAACCTCTGCCTTAATGAGACACGTGTTCGGACAATGTTGAGCAAATCCCCACCACTTCCGTACTGCACAGCCAGGGCTCACCGCAATCAGGCAGTGTTAAAATTAATGTGCCTTGGAGATCACAGTCAAACAGCAGAAGAGTTGTGGACAGCTCTCCAGGCCGAATTTGAGCAATGGCTGTTTCCATTGAACCTGGATGCAGGGAACACTGTATTCAATAATGGTGCGATCCTGGTGGCGGCCCTACACCGAGGCAAGCTCACACATATGCCTTGCATGGCTCATATCCTCAATCTGGTGGTACAGCCACATTTCTCCATCACTATCCTGGCTTGCGTGACCTGCTGTAGAAAGCATGGAAGCTGCGTGCTCACTTCCGCTGTTCGCACCCCTCAGGTCATCGACTTGATTCGATACAGAGGTCTTCGTCCATGCCAGTTAGCAGGTTGATATGTGATTTGCCGACAATGTGGAATTCCACTCTACACATGTTGCAGCAACTGTGGCAGCAGTAATGAGCACTCACGTAGTATGTCATTTCGTCGCAGTACAGAAGTTGGGCATATCAAGTTCACGGAGTGGGCACAGATGAAGGACCTCTGCACCCTTCTGCACAGTTTCAAAATGTCTAGTAAGTTGGTTAGTGCTGATTATGCCTTCATCAGCATCAGTTATCTACATGCTGGAGCAGACTTTGAATAGCCTGCAGAAGGAAATGATGGTCCCAGAGGAAGAGGAGGAAGTAGAGGAGGTTGCAGGAGTGATAACAATGTCTCAAAGTTCCAGACTGTCGTCACTCAGGTGGCTGTCAAGGTAGGGTGGTTTGAAGAGGGCTGGTGATGCCAGACAAGCTGTTAGTGAAAGTGCAAGAGCTGAAGAACAAATGGAAGAGGAAATGGTGATGGCTGAGCAACTGTCAGGAGATGAAGAGGATAATCATCCCCTCTCTGTTGTTCGTGGTTGCGGGAGGGAATGGAGGAAATAAGCATCAATGTTTCCCAGCCACCAACACAGCATGGGCTTGGACCTCATGGAAGAGCCCAATATATGAGTGCCTTCTTTCTGCTACTTGACCCCCCTATAGTTATGATTCAAAATAGTGCTGACTACTTGGTTGCCACTCTGTTAGATTCACATTATAATAGTAAATTTTGCCAGATGCTTCCCTCCCTGGGAAGGGACCCGTGAATGCTGGAGTATCGAAATATGCTTTTACACAACCTTAAGAGAGGTTTCCCCAAGACAGCAGTGCAGCACACAGTGTGCATCGCAGCTCTTGTCTTCCAACCTCTGGCACATCAATTTGTCAATGCCAAAACATTAGCAGCAGCAGTGTAAGTGGAAGAAGCAATTTATGTGTGTCCTTTCAAGCATTTTTTAGACCAGTTCGTGCACCAACATAACAGAGTACAAGTCTGACATTTGATGAACAATTGGAAAGGATGGTGCAGGAGTATTCAGAACTCAATATCAATACCATCAGTGAGGGTTTGGACCCTTTTACATTTTGGTCTTAAAAAACAGTTGAGTGGCCTGGGTTCTCCTGTCATGCCTTGGAGGTTTTATCTTGCCTGGCAGCCAGCGTTCTCTCCAATGTTTCTTCAGCGCTGCTGGTGGTGTCCTAATAGATAAGTGTAGCCGCCTGTCCCCTGAAGTGTAGACCACCTAACTTTCATCAAGATGAACAAGTCATGGATCTCCAAGGGCTTTTTCACCCTAATTGCAGCGGACTGTACAGACTAGGCAATGTTGTAGTTTTTAGTCTGCATTGATCTGGTGTAATTGCAGTCTGTGATATCTTTAGTGTGGCTTCTGAGCCTGCTGTTGCTGCTGCTGTTGCAGATGTTAACACTAATTTTTGCAAATGTGAATACTCCTGCTGGGTCTCCATCTGCTGGGTTGGCTGTAATGGAAGAGATGTCAGTCCTCATTATACTATTTCTACTTTAGTGAAATTGATTCCACTTGAGTGGTGTCAGGCCCTAAGTTTTGGAAGTTTGAAGACTCCTGATTGGTTCGCCTCTGCTGGGTTGGCTGTAGTGGAAAAGGTGTCAGTGCCTATTATACTATTTCTACTCTGGTGAAATTGTTGCAACTTTGGTCATGTCCGGATCGCAAAACATAAATACGGAACAAATATTGCATATTTTGGATTCGTGATAGGAAAAATGAGCAAATTTTTATAAAATCTAAAAAAATCTGTAACATTTGATAAAAATATTTTGAGCACTCTGGCTAGGATAGTGGTGGTGTATGATGAGCGTGGGGCATGATTTTGATGAGGGGAAGGGGTGGGGAGTGCCCTGAGGAGCAGTGTGCTTGTAAACTTTTTTTTTCTAACTTTATGTGTGCACATTGCGGCTAGCCAATCAGGAAACATCCACAATGTCCAGACACAGCAGCTTGTGTCATTGGCTGCTGAAATAACATGTCCCTCTCCATATAAAGAGCAGACATCTTGTTTTAGCGCCATTTTGACAATATAATACAGCAGAGAGGCTGCTCCTGACACTGGGACTGTTTGCTGATAGATTTTAGCTAGTTAGCTAGGTGGTTGCTTCTAAGCCAGATAGTTTAGATAACTTGTGTCCTGTATGGCTGTGAAATCAACCTTACAGCAGATTTTTTTGTGCTGTTACTGAGGTCCACATACAAAGACAGCAAGGCACTTTTCAAGTGTGTTGTGCACTGCTTCTATTGTGTTCCATGCATGAGTAAACCCTTCTATATCTTATTTTTTCAGTTGCTAAATGCGATACAGCAAGGCATGTCACCTTGTCATTTAGTGGTGGTGACATTGTTCTGTGATTTGAGCTGTTGGCCAGTAAAAAAAAATATTTTGGCAGTTGTAATTTAGTAGCAGAGAAATTCATAATTCTGTACAAATGTTGCACAGTAAAAAAAAATAATTTCTGTTGCTAAACGTGATACAGGCCGCCATATCCCACCTTGTCATTTTGTGGCGATAACATTTCTGTGTTCAGAGCTGTTGCAAAGTTAAAATAAAACATTTGGGCAGTTGCTAATGTGACTCAACAAGCCATGTCTCACCTTGTGATTTAGAGGTGGTGAATTTCAGCTTTGTGCAGAACTTATACAGAGTAAAAAAATAAATTTTTGTCAGTTACAAATGTGATGCAGCATGCCATATCCCACCTTCTCATTTAGTGGCAGTGAAAATGTTCTGTAATTTTTGTTTTGCACAGTAAAAAAAAATAATTTTCTGTTGCTAATGTGATTTAGCACGTCATATCTCACTCTGTCATTTAGTGGTGGTGAAATTCATCTTTCTGCACAGCTGTTGCACAGTAAAAAAAGAAATAATTTCTGTAGCTAAACGCTATACAGCCCGCCATATCCCACCTTGCCATTTAGCGGCGGTGAAATTGTTCGGTGTGCCGACCTGTTGCACATTATAAACAAATATTTTTTTTTAACAAACGTGATACAGCAGGCTATATCCAAGTTTGAAATTGTTTGGAGCTTATCTTCCAGGTTATACAGGCCTCATCCACACTCAAATAATTCTTTGTTCTGTTTCTAATGTCATACAGCATGGGAGATCTCAGTTTGAAATTGTTTGGAGCATATCTTTTTTGCCATACAGGCCTCATCCACATTCAAACAATTCTTTCTTCTGTGACTAACGCGGTTCAGCACCCTATATTTAAAGGAACTCTGTCACCTCAAATTGGCAGGATATTTAAATGACTTTTTACCTGTCTGATGGGCGACGTTTCATCTTCATTTCTCCACTCCATCTGTCCCTGTTGTCCGCAATATGTTAGTGAATTAGAGTACTTGTGCTCCATAGTTAGCGCGTGCACAATGCAATCTTCGGTCGCACACGCGCAGTATGCTTTGCCCAACTGCGGGCAAATCTGAAAAGCATTACTGCGCATGCGCCAGCGCACTATGTCCCACAACACAGCAAAATACTTACAGGATTTTATATACTATCCTGGCCTGGCTGAGCTGCTATGCAAAGCACGGAAGCTGTGTACTCCCTTCTGCTGTTCGCATCCCTCAGGTTGTCGACTTGCATCAATACAGAGGTCTTTGTCCATGCCAGTTAGCAGGTTGATATGTGATGTGGAATTCCCCTCGGCACATGTCCTTAAATAGAAATTTTTAATAAATTGGTCATAAAGGTTTTGAAGACAATCCCTATTGACAATAGGGGGAACAGTTTGACCAAAGCCCACCCTAGGGCCCTAAAAGAGTTAAGATCTTTACGTGATGTGGAAATTAAACCAGCGGAAAAGGGAGGGGGAATGTAGTCATTTGGCCAACACTCAAGTATGAGAAGGAGGCGTTTCGGAAGTTGAGGGAATGGGAATCATACACGACTCTCCCACAGAACCCCCTGGGCACATATTCAAATGTCCTTTAAGAGATTTTGGATTGAGCCTTCGTACAGGAAATCATTTCTAAAATGATCTTTGAGGGCCTGCTTGTCAAATGCCCGGAATCCCTACTTTTTACATTTTGACAAATGTCCATAAAGATCCGGTTGAACCACCGGGGCGTGCAATGGCCTCTAGCATGGGAAGGCTGTGTGACCCCATTTTCAAATTCATTGAATATTACCGGCACCCTATGGTGGAGGTGCTGCCCTCCTATGTCAGGGACACTACAGACATCCTGAGGAAACTGAATGGCCTTAGTCTCGAGCATAAGGCATGCTGACAGGTTAGAAGCAGTGGAGTTCTTCCTGGTCAAGAGTATCATTGAGTCAGCATTCCTTGAACCTGGAATTATTGCAGTTTATTTTAACTCACAATTTTTTCACTTTCAAAGATTGTTTTTTTCTTCAGAACCGCGGAACTGCGATGGGAGGGCGGTCATTTGCACCATCTTATGCTAATCTCTTTTTCAGATTTTGGGAGAGAAAGATTTTTGGGGACGGCATGTGCGCCGCCCCCCCAGGCACAGTGCTGGTATAGATACATTGATGATGTATTCATCATTTGGCATGGTCCTGAGTCTGAGTTTCTGAATTTCATCCTTGTATTAAATCAGAATATATCAATCTGACATATAAAAATGCTACTCGTGAGATTGACTTTTTGGACATGAATATCATGAGGTGTGCTGATGGTGGGATTCAAACCAATGTGTTCCATAGGGAAACATTGGTGAATACCCTGCTTCACAATACCTCAGCACACATATCCTCGACAATATGGTATATACCGATTGGACAGTTTTTGAGGATGAAAATGATATTTTTGAGGGTCAGGCTTGTGACCTTTGCAACCACTTCCAGGATGATGGGTACAGCAACATAAACATCAAAAAGGGTTACTTTCGCACCAGGAAGGCTCTATGGGACCAGCTTTTGTGTAGAAGTTCTACACCTGCCAAAAAGGATCCACCACTGAGGTTAATTACACTAATTACAACATTTAATAATCAGTGGTCCAGGATCCTTCAGGCATTACAGAAACACTGGCCCGTACTTAAGACAGATCCCACTTTAAATCAGATTTTACCGGATAAAACCCTTCCCATGGCCAAGAGAGGCAAGAACTTAAAAAACATGTAAGTCAGAAGTCACTATGTGTCCAACCCTTTTGGTGCTGGCCGTCAGAGATGGGGATGCTTCCCTTGTGGGTCTTGTCTGGATTGTTGGAATATTATACTCGCCATGACTTTTTCATGGGCCAATGGAAGTAGGGACTACCAGATAACAAGCTATATCTCATGTAGCACATACTACATGATTTATTATGCTGTGTGCACATGTAATCTCACTAATGTAGGCCTCATCTCCCATGAGTTCCATATCAGGGCCGGGGAGCATGTCAGGAACATCATGGCTGCCAAGGATGCCATTGATGTTTCTAAATTGAAGTCTGTCCTGTGACACTTCAGACTTCACCATTATTGCAACCTTGATACCTTAAAAGTACGGGGGATTGATAAGGTCCACAGTGGCATCAGGGGGGGTGATTTCAAGTGGACACTGGCACAGCTGGAATGTCGCTGAGCAGTCTCTTTGAGCACCATGTCCTCCCATTGCCTCAATGAGAAGCTCTCATTTCTCCTTGTTCTTGTGAAGCCTGTTGTGTGAGATCCCTCCATTCTCTTACTTCTATTTTTGTGTTGTATATGTGTCTTAACATGTTTATGTTTTATATGAAGTTTATATATCCTTGGATTCTTGGCTTGGAACCCTCTTTCTTTCATCATGTGCCAAGTTCATCTTTTCTCCCCCCACCCTGTTCGTCTTCACATCATCTGCATATTGGAGTATGGACACAGTATTTGGATGATCGGAGCATGTATTTTCCTTTGAGAGCCTTGATGTATTACTATATTTCATGAACCTTCTGAATACTAAATATGCACATAGCACTTTACCTGTGTTTTGATGCCTAGGGCTTGTTTCATGCACTTCGATGCCATTGTTCTCTTCTGTTTGGATAGACAATGCCGGATCGGTCTTTTTCTAATGTTCTGCGCATTCTCCATGTTGACCACACATGTTCCCTGACTTGCGATGGCCGCCGTGTTGCGCGCATGCGTGGTGGATTCTCTCGTCGCTTGCATTCCAGAAGGCATCTCTATCGGCGACGTGCGGGTCTTTGACATCACAGGAACTTTCTTCCTGACCTGTGTGTGATTGTCGTAAGTGACGTGACCACGGCGTTTGGATTCGCCCCATGTGCTCACTATGTGCGACGGTCATCATGAACAGCTGGGAGGTATTTAACACAGACTGTATTTCACACAGCCCCCGAGGAAGTCTACAGTGCGAAATGCACGTTGGGACTTAGACTTTCCCAGCATCTGATCATTATGGGTACTATCCTTGACATCTCTTACGTATGTAGATACCTCCAAAGGTTTATGTGCAGACTATGGGTGTAGTACTTGGGAGCAGAACGTGTGATCACCATTACTTGTGCTGACCTTACTAGTGGGGATATTTTATTACATGTTAAGGTACACACAGCTGTAGTCCCACTCATCACTTCCTGTCATGATAATGTAAATATGCCATGTTCTGAGTGTACTTCTAGGAGCTTTCCAGACACATGTTGTGGGGTTTCTGACCCCTTCTCTTCCCCCCAGCTGCCTGTGGGTCAATACACTCCTTACACTGCCTGTCAGCTCTGTGTAGTCCTATACTCCTACCCCCCTCAGGAATGCTTTTGTTTGCAGCCATGCATCTCCTGAGATCTGTGTGAGAATTATTCATGATGAATAATTCGACCTCAGCTGGTGTCAGAGATATGAAAGTTATATATTTGGTATGTGCAACTATAGGGCTACACACCAGTGTGTTTTCTAAGCACAGCGCCTAGAAGAAACGAAGAAACGGATTACTGCTTAACCGGGGCTCATATCCACTTCGTGTTTATACTTAAATGAACACCCATGTCGCACTGAGCATAATGGTAATTGTGTCGTTCTCCTATGAGGTTCATACGGCGAGATAAGTCTAGAGATGGTTTTCCATAACTCTGGAAAAGGGGAGTATTCAGACTCCAAGTGAGGTCAGCACAGGGGGAGTGCCTTGGTTTTGGGCACAGGTATAAGAAAGTGAGACCTCATTTTTCACTAGCCTTTGTGCAGGAAGCTAGCTGAGAGACGCTCTGTAATGCATCTTGATGTATCGCCCCTCCCCCTCACCGCATGGTCTGCTATGAAATGATGTGAAAGAACTGTAAGTTTATCTTCAACTTTAATCCCTTTTATTTTTTTAATTGTATATACGATACTTGTCTCCTTTCATAATATCTTGTTATACTTTTGTAAACACTGCATACCTTTTGGAGTAAAATATAAAAAATTACTAGCTTCATTTCTCCTTGCTCTAACGTACTGTCACATCCTCTGAAGTAAATTACGCTACTAATTGGGTTGGCTCCTGACACATTGTTAATTCAGGAATAGGAGCTGGTGGCAGAGGAAGTGCCCTGAGCCATTGGGAACACTGGTAGCGACGGACAGCATTGATAATTATTGCTCCTGCCTGAGTGGGAGTAGTTATATCACCCTCGCTGCAGTGTGCCCATTAGCCAGTACATAGTACGGCAGCCTTTCTGGTGACTAATTATCCTAGGTGCTTTTCCTTGGCTCACCCTGAGGGTAAGGGGGGCGCCAGAGAGCTGCGAGTCCCAAACCGGAACTGGGAAGTGGGATATAAATAAATCTCCTTCAGAAAAGAACCGGGGGGCAGCCAAACAACCCCGATTCATGACATATTGGTGACCGCAGTGGGATGATAAAAATATCCCCCCTGTGATTCGTGACACTACCCTTACTGCCATCTTGTGAGTGGCAAATGATGTGATAATGATGCACTTTAGATTATACTATTAATAGTGCATTGCCACAGCTTGCTGGGTTTGCCCATCTTTGTCATTTTACCATTACCCATCATATGTATTGTCTATTTTGATTCAATATTAGTTTGTTGTAATAACATTTGTAATTTTTATAACACTTTCTCCATCTTGCCTGTATATTTTGGGGCATTTTCACTCCAGAATTTTTTGTAGGATTCCACATATTGCAGCGAATGTGGCAGCAGCAACAAGTCCTGATGCAGTGTGTCATGTCGTATAGCCTGAGCCAACGCAGTACGGACATTGGGCATATCACATTTACAGAGTTGACACAGATTAAAGACCTCTGCACCATTCTGTATAGTTTTGAAATGGCTGCTAAGATGGTTAGCCCTGGTGATGCCGTCATCAGCATCACTATTCTGGTAATCTACATGCTGGAGCAGACTTTGAATAGGATACGGCAGGATGGGGTGGTCCCAGAGGAAGAGGAGGAAGCAGAGGAGGATGTAGAAGGGTGTTATGATCCGGTGGTAGGATCTCAAAACTGACCTGACACGTATGACCAGAATATAGGACAAGTTCTGGGGATGTGGAAGCTATACTGACCGCAATCCTGATCCTATCCACAAACACTAAAGGTAGCTGTGGAGTGTTCCTAAAATCCTAGACGCCTCGTTCACAGCCTGAGAAACTGACTACCCCTAGAGAGAAAGCAAAGACCTCACTTGCCTCAGAGAAATAACCCCAAAGTTATAGTCAGCCCCCCACAAATAATAACGGTGAGTTAAGGGGAAAAGACAAACGTAGAAATGAAACAGGTTCAGCAAATGAGGCCCGCTAACACTAGATAGACTGAAAATAGATAGGTGTCTGTGCGGTCAGTACAAAAACTATCAAAAATAAACCACGCAGAGAATACAAGAACCCCCACACCGACTCACGATGTGAGGGGCGCACTCTGCACCCCAGAACTAACCAGCAAGCGAAAAATCACATATAAGCAAGCTGGACTGAACTCATCATATACAGAGAAACATTTTCAAGGAAATAATGAGCAAAATGAACAAACAAACTTAACTTCTCCAGCAGGAGACTGGTCACAAGGAATATTCAGGAGCTCTCAGAAACAGGACTGAATACACCGACAGCAGGCAACAAATGAAGGGCCAGGTGAATTAAATAGGCCCAGCATAGCAGGAAATGAATCAGCAGAGCCCAGCCAAGACCAGCCATATCGCTAAAGGCCACCAGAGGGAGCCCTAGAACAAACTCACACAGTACCGCTCATGACCACAGGAGGGAGCCCGAGAACGGAATTCACAACAGTACCCCCCCTTGAGAAGGGGTCACCGAACCCTCACCAGAGCTCCCAGGCCGATCAGGACGAGCCGAATGAAAGGCACGAACCAAATCGGCCGCATGGACATCGGAGGCGACAACCCAGGAATTATCCTCCTGACCATAACCCTTCCATTTAACCAAGTACTGAAGCTTCCGTCTCGAAACACGAGAATCCAAGATCTTCTCCACCACGTACTCCAACTCCCCCTCAACCAAGACCGGAGCAGGAGGATCAACAGAAGGGACCACAGGCACCACGTATCTCCGCAACAATGACCTATGGAACACATTGTGAATGGCAAACGATGTTGGGAGGTCCAAACGAAATGACACAGGGTTGAGGATTTCCAAAATCTTATAAGGACCGATGAAACGAGGCTTGAACTTAGGAGAGGAAACCTTCATCGGAACAAAACGAGAAGACAACCATACCAAATCCCCCACTCGAAGTCGGGGACCCACACAGCGACGGCGGTTAGCAAAGCGCTGAGCCTTCTCCTGTGACAACGTCAAATTGTCCACTACGTGGTTCCAAAGCTGCTGCAACCTATCCACCACAGAATCCACCCCAGGACAGTCAGAGGGCTCAACCTGACCCGAGGAAAAACGAGGATGAAAACCAGAATTGCAAAAGAACGGAGAAACCAAAGTAGCAGAACTAGCCCGATTATTGAGGGCGAACTCAGCCAATGGCAAAAAAGTCACCCAATCATCCTGGTCAGCAGAAACAAAACATCTCAGATAAGTTTCCAAGGTCTGATTAGTTCGTTCGGTTTGGCCATTCGTCTGAGGATGGAAGGCTGATGAAAAAGACAATTCAATGCCCATCTTAGCACAAAAGGACCGCCAAAATCTGGACACAAACTGGGATCCTCTGTCAGACACAATGTTCTCTGGAATACCATGCAAACGAACCACATTCTGAAAAAACAGTGGAACCAAATCGGAAGAGGAAGGCAGCTTAGGCAAGGGTACCAAATGGACCATTTTAGAAAAACGATCACAAACCACCCAGATGACAGACATCCTCTGAGAGACAGGGAGATCCGAAATAAAATCCATGGAAATATGCGTCCAAGGCCTCTTCGGGACAGGCAAGGGCAAAAGCAACCCACTGGCACGAGAACAGCAAGGCTTGGCCCGAGCACAAATCCCACAGGATTGCACAAAGGAACACACATCCCGCGACAAGGAAGGCCACCAAAAGGACCTCGCCACCAAATCCCTGGTACCAATAATCCCAGGATGACCTGCCAACACCGAAGAATGAACCTCGGAAATAACTCTACTGGTCCATCTGTCCGGGACAAACAATCTCTCCGGTGGACAACGGTCAGGTCTATTGGCCTGAAACTCCTGCAACACCCATCGCAGATCAGGAGAGATGGCAGACAAAATCACCCCCTCTTTGAGGACACCAGTAGGTTCAGAAACTTCCGGGGAGTCAGGCACAAAACTCCTAGAAAGGGCATCAGCCTTCACGTTTTTCGAACCCGGAAGATAAGAAACCACGAAATCGAAACGAGAGAAAAACAGCAACCATCGAGCCTGTCTCGGATTCAACTGTTTGGCAGACTCGAGATAAGTCAAATTCTTGTGATCCGTCAAGACCACCACACGATGCTTGGCTCCTTCAAGCCAATGTCGCCACTCCTCAAATGCCCACTTCATTGCCAACAACTCACGATTACCAACATCATAATTCCGCTCGGCAGGCGAAAACTTTCTTGAAAAGAAAGCACATGGTCTCATCACAGAGCCATCAGAACTTCTCTGCGACAAGACAGCCCCTGCTCCAATCTCAGAAGCATCAACCTCGACCTGAAAGGGAAGAGAGACATCGGGCTGGCGCAAGACAGGAGCCAAAGAAAACCGACGTTTCAGCTCCTGAAAGGCCTCCACAGCCGCAGGAGACCAATTCGTCACATCAGAACCCTTCTTGGTCAAATCCGTCAAAGGCTTAACCACGGTAGAAAAATTAGTGATGAAGCGACGGTAAAAATTAGCAAAACCCAAGAACTTCTGAAGACTCTTCACAGATGTAGCAAAATCAGAGAAAAGATAACGCAGCACTCACCAGCACCCAGGTCAGATGTCTTCTTTATTACGACATGAAAAGTTACAGCTTCACGGCACGGGGGAGTGACGAGGTGAGGAGCATGTGAGGCGGGACGACGGCTGTTTCACGCTGATAAGTAGCGCTTCTACGGGTCCCGTAGATGGACCCGTAGAAGCGCTACTTATCAGCGTGAAACGGCCGTCGTCCCGCCTCACATGCTCCTCACCTCGTCACTCCCCCGTGCCGTGAAGCTGTAACTTTTCATGTCGTAATAAAGAAGACATCTGACCTGGGTGCTGGTGAGTGCTGCGTTATCTTTTCTCTGATTTTGCTACTCAAGATTGTGTGTTTTTTCTAACGCTAGCACCTCCGCTGTAAGACGTCTGTGATTTTCCTGTGCCTTATACACCCTTCGTATCCTCTGCTGGGGAGTTGTGCCACTTTCTTTTTTCTTCGGACTTGGCTTCACAGATGTAGGTTGAGTCCAGTCATGAATAGCCTGGACCTTGACTGGGTCCATCTCAATAGTAGAAGGAGAAAAAATAAAGCCCAAAAAGGAAATCTTCTGGACTCCGAAGAGACATTTAGAGCCCTTCACAAACAAGGCATTGGCACGCAGGACCTGAAATACCATCCTGACCTGCTTCACATGAGACTCCCAATCATCAGAAAAGACCAAAATATCATCCAGGTACACAATCATAAATCTATCCAGATACTTTCAGAAGATGTCGTGCATGAAGGACTGAAACACAGAGGGGGCATTAGAAAGCCCAAAAGGCATCACCAGGTACTCAAAATGGCCTTCGGGCGTATTAAATGCGGTTTTCCATTCATCGCCCTGCTTTATGCGCACAAGATTATACGCTCCACGAAGATCTATCTTGGTGAACCAACTGGCCCCCCTAATCCGGGCAAACAGATCGGACAACAGTGGCAAGGGGTACTGAAATTTGACCGTGATGTTATTTAGAAGGCGATAATCTATACAGGGTCTCAGAGAACCATCCTTCTTGGCCACAAAAAAGAACCCCGCACCCAAAGGGGACGAGGACGGGCGAATGTGCCCCTTCTCCAAGGACTCCTTTATATAACTCCGCATAGCGGTATGTTCAGGTACAGATAAATTAAAAAGTCATCCCTTAGGGAACTTACTACCAGGAATCAGATTTATGGCACAATCACAATCCCTATGAGGAGGTAGGGCACTGGATTTGGGCTCATCAAATACATCCTGGTAGTCCGACAAAAATTCAGGGATTTCAGAAGGAGTAGAAGAAGCAATTGACACCAAAGGAGCATCGCCATGAATTCCCTGGCAACCCCAACTTGACACAGACATTGCTTTCCAATCCAGGACTGGATTATGAGCCTGCAGCCATGGCAGACCCAACACGACAACATCATGCAAATTATGTAGCACAAGAAAGCGAATCACCTCCTGATGTGCAGGAGCCATGCACATGGTCACTTGAGTCCAGTACTGAGGTTTATTCTTGGCCAATGGCGTAGCATCAATTCCCTTTAGTGGAATAGGAAATTGCAAAGGCTCCAAGATAAAACCACAGCGCCTGGCAAAAGACAAATCCATCAAATTCAGGGCAGCACCTGAATCCACAAAAGCCATAACAGAGTAGGATGACAGAGAGCAAATCAAAGTAACAGACAAAATGAATTTAGGTTGTACAGTACCAATTGTTGTGAAATTGGATTCTGGGCTCCCCCGGTGGCCACTTGTGGAATTGTACTTGTGTGCATCATCCCCTCTGTTCACCTGCTCCTATCAGGATGTGGGAGTCGCTATATAACCTTGCTCCTCTGTCAGTTTCATGCCGGTCAACAATGTAATCAGAAGCCTTCTGTGCATGTTCCTGCTACTAGACAACTCCTAGCTAAGTTGGACTTTTGTCCTTGTGTGTTTTTGCATTTTGTTCCTGTTCACAGCTGCTGTTTCGTTACTGTGTCTGGAAAGCTCTTGTGAGCGGAAATTGCCACTCTGGTGTTATGAGTTAATGCTAGAGTCTTAAAGTAATTTCTGGATGGTGTTTTGATAGGGTTTTCTGCTGACCATGAAAGTGCCCTTTCTGTCTTCATGCTATCTAGTAAGCGGACCTCGATTTTGCTAAACCTATTTTCATACTACATTTGTCATTTCATCTAAAATCACCGCCAATATATGTGGGGGCCTCTGTCTGCCTTTTGGGAAAATTTCTCTAGAGGTGAGCCAGGACTGTCTTTTCCTCTGCTAGGATTAGGTAGTTCTCCGGCTGGCGCTGGGCATCTAGGGATAAAAAACGTAGGCATGCTACCCGGCCACTTCTAGTTGTGCGGCAGGTTTAGTTCATGGTCAGTATAGTTTCCATCTTCCAAGAGCTAGTTCTCATATATGCTGGGCTATGTTCTCTCGCCATTGAGAATCATGACAGTTTGACCGGCCCAAAAAAGGGTTAAATTACTGGCTGAGAAAGGAGAGAAAAAAGAAGTCTGCTACAATTTTTTTTTTTTTCTCTAGTTCTGAGTGTGCTCTTAATTGAATCACTTGCTAGTTTGCCTATGCTGCAGCCTTCCTCTCTTTCTCTCCTTCTAATCCTTGAATGGCTCTGTGTTCACCTGTTTCAAATGGATCTTCAGAGTGTAGCTACAGGTTTGAATAATCTCGCCACAAAGGTACAAAATTTGCAAGATTTTGTTGTTCATGCACCTATGTCTGAGCCTAGAATTCCTTTGCCTGAATTCTTCTCGGGGAATAGATCTCACTTTCAAAATTTTAAAAATAATTGCAAATTGTTTTTGTCCCTGAAGTCTCGCTCTGCCGGAGACCCTGCACAGCAGGTCAGGATTGTAATTTCCTTGCTCCGGGGCGACCCTCAGGACTGGGCTTTTGCATTGGCACCAGGGGATCCTGCGTTGCTCAATGTGGATGCGTTTTTTCTGGCCTTGGGGTTGCTTTATGAGGAACCTCATTTAGAGCTTCAGGCGGAAAAGGCCTTGATGTCCTTGTCTCAGGGGCAAGATGAAGCTGAAATATACTGCCAAAAATTCCGCAAATGGTCTGTGCTTACTCAGTGGAATGAGTGCGCCCTGGCGGCGATTTTCAGAGAAGGTCTCTCTGATGCCATTAAGGATGTTATGGTGGGGTTCCCTGTGCCTGCGAGTCTGAATGAGTCCATGACGATGGCTATTCAGATCGATAGGCGTCTGCGGGAGCGCAAACCTGTGCACCATTTGGCGGTGTCTACTGAGAAAACGCCAGAAAATATGCAATGTGATAGAATTCTGTCCACAAGCGAGCGGCAGAATTTTAGACGAAAAAATGGGTTGTGCTTCTATTGTGGTGATTCAACTCATGTTATATCAGCATGCTTTAAGCGTACTAAGAAGCCTGACAAGTCTGTTTCAATTAGCACTTTACAGTCTAAGTTTATTCTATCTGTGACCCTGATTTGTTCTTTGTCATCTATTACCGCGGACGCCTATGTCGACTCTGGCGCTGCTTTGAGTCTTATGGATTGGTCCTTTGCCAAACGCTGTGGGTATGATTTGGAGCCATTGGAGGCTCCGATACCTCTGAAAGGGATTGACTCCACCCCATTGGCTAGTAATAAACCACAATACTGGACACAAGTGACTATGCGTGTTAATCCGGATCACCAGGAGGTTATTCGCTTTCTGGTGCTGTATAATCTACATGATGTTTTGGTGCTGGGATTGCCATGGCTGCAATCTCATAACCCAGTCCTCGACTGGAGAGCTATGTCTGTGTTAAGCTGGGGATGTAAAGGAACTCATGGGGACGTACCTTTGGTTTCCATTTCATCATCTATTCCCTCTGAGATTCCTGAATTCTTGTCTGACTTTCGTGACGTTTTTGAAGAACCCAAGGTTGGTTCACTACCTCCGCACCGGGAGTGCGATTGTGCCATAGACTTGATTCCGGGTAGTAAATACCCTAAGGGTCGTTTATTTAATCTGTCTGTGCCTGAACACGCGGCTATGCGAGAATATATAAAGGAGTCCTTGGAAAAGGGACATATTCGTCCTTCGTCATCTCCCTTAGGAGCCGGTTTTTTCTTTGTGTCTAAGAAAGACGGCTCTTTGAGGCCGTGTATTGATTATCGACTTTTGAATAAAATCACGGTTAAATATCAATATCCGTTACCACTGCTTACTGATTTGTTTGCTCGTATAAAGGGGGCCAAGTGGTTCTCTAAGATTGATCTCCGTGGGGCGTATAATTTGGTGCGAATCAAGCAGGGGGATGAGTGGAAAACCGCATTTAATACGCCCGAGGGCCATTTTGAGTATTTGGTGATGCCTTTTGGTCTTTCAAATGCCCCTTCAGTCTTCCAGTCCTTTATGCATGACATTTTCCGCGATTATTTGGATAAATTTATGATTGTGTATCTGGATGATATTCTGATTTTTTCGGATGACTGGGACTCTCATGTCCAGCAGGTCAGGAGGGTTTTTCAGGTTTTGCGGTCTAATTCCTTGTGTGTGAAGGGTTCTAAGTGTGTTTTTGGGGTTCAAAAGATTTCCTTCTTGGGATACATTTTTTCCCCCTCTTCCATCGAGATGGATCCTGTCAAGGTTCAGGCTATTGGTGATTGGACGCAACCCTCTTCTCTTAAGAGTCTTCAGAAATTTTGGGGCTTTGCTAACTTTTATCGTCGATTTATTGCTGGTTTTTCTGATGTTGTAAAACCATTGACTGATTTGACTAAGAAGGGTGCTGATGTTGCTGATTGGTCCCCTGATGCTGTGGAGGCCTTTCGGGAGCTCAAGCGCCGCTTTTCTTCCGCCCCAGTGTTGCGTCAGCCTGATGTTGCTCTTCCTTTTCAGGTTGAGGTCGACGCTTCTGAAATCGGAGCTGGGGCGGTGTTGTCGCAGAGAAGTTCCGACTGCTCCGTGATGAGACCTTGTGCCTTTTTTTCCCGTAAATTTTCGCCCGCCGAGCGGAATTATGATATTGGGAATCGGGAGCTTTTGGCCATGAAGTGGGCTTTTGAGGAGTGGCGTCACTGGCTTGAGGGGGCCAGACATCAGGTGGTGGTATTGACTGACCACAAAAATTTAATTTACCTTGAGTCTGGCAGGCGCCTGAATCCTAGACAGGCGCGCTGGTCGTTGTTTTTCTCTCGGTTTAATTTTGTGGTGTCTTACCTACCGGGTTCTAAGAATGTTAAGGCGGATGCCCTTTCTAGGAGTTTTGAGCCTGACTCCCCTGGTAATTCTGAGCCCACAGGTATCCTTAAAGATGGAGTGATATTGTCTGCCGTTTCTCCAGACCTGCGGCGGGCCTTGCAGGAGTTTCAGGCGGATAGACCTGATCGTTGCCCACCTGGTAGACTGTTTGTTCCTGATGATTGGACCAGTAGAGTCATCTCTGAGGTTTATTCTTCTGCGTTGGCAGGTCATCCTGGAATCTTTGGTACCAGGGATTTGGTGGCAAGGTCCTTCTGGTGGCCTTCCCTGTCACGAGATGTGCGAGGCTTTGTGCAGTCTTGTGACGTTTGTGCTCGGGCCAAGCCTTGTTGTTCTCGGGCTAGTGGATTGTTGTTACCCTTGCCTATCCCGAAGAGGCCTTGGACGCACATCTCGATGGATTTTATTTCGGATCTGCCTGTTTCTCAGAAGATGTCTGTCATCTGGGTGGTGTGTGACCGTTTCTCTAAGATGGTCCATCTGGTTCCCTTGCCTAAGTTGCCTTCTTCTTCCGAGTTGGTTCCTCTGTTTTTTCAAAATGTTGTTCGTTTGCATGGTATTCCGGAGAATATCGTTTCTGACAGAGGGACCCAATTCGTGTCTAGATTTTGGCGGGCATTCTGTGCTAGGATGGGCATAGATTTGTCTTTTTCGTCTGCTTTCCATCCTCAGACTAATGGCCAGACCGAGCGGACTAATCAGACCTTGGAGACATATTTGAGGTGTTTTGTGTCTGCGGATCAGGATGATTGGGTTGCTTTTTTGCCTTTGGCGGAGTTCGCCCTCAATAATCGGGCCAGCTCTGCCACCTTGGTGTCCCCGTTTTTCTGTAATTCGGGGTTTCATCCTCGATTTTCCTCCGGTCAAGTGGAATCTTCGGATTGTCCTGGAGTGGATGCTGTGGTGGAGAGGTTGCATCAGATTTGGGGGCAGGTGGTGGACAATTTGAAGTTGTCCCAGGAGAAGACTCAGCTTTTTGCCAACCGCCGTCGTCGTGTTGGTCCTCAGCTTTGTGTTGGGGACTTGGTGTGGTTGTCTTCTCGTTTTGTCCCTATGAGGGTTTCTTCTCCTAAGTTTAAGCCTCGGTTCATCGGCCCGTACAAGATATTGGAGATTCTTAACCCTGTGTCCTTCCGTTTGGACCTCCCTGCATCCTTTTCGATTCATAATGTTTTTCATCGGTCATTGTTGCGCAGGTATGAGGTACCGGCTGTGCCTTCCGTTGAGCCTCCTGCTCCGGTGTTGGTTGAGGGTGAGTTGGAGTACGTTGTGGAAAAGATCTTAGACTCTCGTGTTTCCAGACGGAAACTCCAGTATCTGGTCAAATGGAAGGGATACGGTCAGGAGGATAATTCTTGGGTCACTGCCTCTGATGTTCATGCCTCCGATCTTGTCCGTGCCTTTCATAGGGCTCATCCTGATCGCCCTGGTGGTTCTGGTGAGGGTTCGGTGCCCCCTCCTTGAGGGGGGGGGTACTGTTGTGAAATTGGATTCTGGGCTCCCCCGGTGGCCACTTGTGGAATTGTACTTGTGTGCATCATCCCCTCTGTTCACCTGCTCCTATCAGGATGTGGGAGTCGCTATATAACCTTGCTCCTCTGTCAGTTTCATGCCGGTCAACAATGTAATCAGAAGCCTTCTGTGCATGTTCCTGCTACTAGACAACTCCTAGCTAAGTTGGACTTTTGTCCTTGTGTGTTTTTGCATTTTGTTCCTGTTCACAGCTGCTGTTTCGTTACTGTGTCTGGAAAGCTCTTGTGAGCGGAAATTGTCACTCTGGTGTTATGAGTTAATGCTAGAGTCTTAAAGTAATTTCTGGATGGTGTTTTGATAGGGTTTTCTGCTGACCATGAAAGTGCCCTTTCTGTCTTCATGCTATCTAGTAAGCGGACCTCGATTTTGCTAAACCTATTTTCATACTACGTTTGTCATTTCATCTAAAATCACCGCCAATATATGTGGGGGCCTCTGTCTGCCTTTTGGGAAAATTTCTCTAGAGGTGAGCCAGGACTGTCTTTTCCTCTGCTAGGATTAGGTAGTTCTCCGGCTGGCGCTGGGCATCTAGGGATAAAAAACGTAGGCATGCTACCTGGCCACTTCTAGTTGTGCGGCAGGTTTAGTTCATGGTCAGTATAGTTTCCATCTTCCAAGAGCTAGTTCTCATATATGCTGGGCTATGTTCTCTCGCCATTGAGAATCATGACAACCAATGGTGACAGACTTGTTGAACCTTTTTGTGCGCTTTGAACACTCTGAGATAACATGAGAAGAATCACCACAGTAAAAGCACAACCCATTCTGACGTCTGTGGTTTTGCCGTTCAACTCTGGTCAGAATCCTGTCGCATTGCATAGGTTCAGGTTTCTGCTCAGAAAATACCACCAGATGGTGCACAGGTTTGCGTTCCCGCAAACGCCGATCAATCTGAATGGCCAAAGACATTGACTCATTCAGACCCGCAGGCGTGGGGAACCCCACCATAACATCTTTAAGGGCTTCAGACAGACCCTTTCTGAAAATCGCCACCAGGGTGCACTCATTCCATTGAGTGAGCACAGACCACTTCCTAAACTTCTGACAGTAAACCTCTGCTTCATCTTGACCCTGAGAGAGAGCCAGCAAAACCTTCTCTGCTTGGTCTACCAGATTTGGTTCCTCATAAAGCACTCCAAGCGCCAGAAAAAACGCATCCACATTTAGCAATGCAGGATCTCCTGGCGCCAGAGAGAATGCCCAATCTTGAGGGTCGCCACGTAACAAAGAGATAATAATTTTAACTTGCTGAACAGAATCACCAGAGGAGCGAGGTCTCAGAGAAAGGAATAACTTACAATTATTCTTAAATTTCAAAAACCTAGATCTGTCTCCGGAGAACAGTTCAGGAATTGGTATTTTAGGCTCTGACATAGGACTGCGGACTACATAATCCTGAATGCCCTGCACCCTTGCAGTGAGATGATCCACACTAGAAGACAGACTCTGAATGTCCATATCTGCAGCTGAGTTCAGAACCACCCAGAGATTAAGGGGAGGAGAGAGGCCAAACACAGTGCAGAAAAAAAAAAAAATGACTTCAGGATTTCTCTTCTCCCTCTTCTGCTGCATTAACACTTTTTGGCCTGCTGTACTGTTATGATCCGGTGGTAGGATCTCAAAACTGACCTGACACGTATGACCAGAATATAGGACAAGTTCTGGGGATGTGGAAGCTATACTGACCGCAATCCTGATCCTATCCACAAACACTAAAGGTAGCTGTGGAGCGTTCCTAAAATCCTAGACGTCTCGTTCACAGCCTGAGAAACTGACTACCCCTAGAGAGAAAGCAAAGACCTCACTTGCCTCAGAGAAATAACCCCAAAGTTATAGTCAGCCCCCCACAAATAATAACGGTGAGTTAAGGGGAAAAGACAAACGTAGAAATGAAACAGGTTCAGCAAATGAGGCCCGCTAACACTAGATAGACTGAAAATAGATAGGTGTCTGTGCGGTCAGTACAAAAACTATCAAAAATAAACCACGCAGAGAATACAAGAACCCCCACACCGACTCACGATGTGAGGGGCGCACTCTGCACCCCAGAACTAACCAGCAAGCGAAAAATCACATATAAGCAAGCTGGACTGAACTCATCATATACAGAGAAACATTTTCAAGGAAATAATGAGCAAAATGAACAAACAAACTTAACTTCTCCAGCAGGAGACTGGTCACAAGGAATATTCAGGAGCTCTCAGAAACAGGACTGAATACACCGACAGCAGGCAACAAATGAAGGGCCAGGTGAATTAAATAGGCCCAGCATAGCAGGAAATGAATCAGCAGAGCCCAGCCAAGACCAGCCATATCGCTAAAGGAGGGTCACCACAGGAGGGAGCCCGAGAACGGAATTCACAACAGAAGGGATAACAATGTCACAAAGTTCCAGTCTGTCGTCACACTGGTGGGTGCCAAGGGAGGGTGAATTACTGTGATCGAGAGGGGCTGGTGATAACAGACAAACTGTTTGTGAACGTGCAAGATCCAAGGAACAAATGGAGGAGGAATAGGTGATGAGTGAGCAACTGTCAGGAGATGAAAAGGATAATCATCCCCTCTCTGTTGTTCATGGTTGGCAGGAGGGGACGGAGCAAAAAAAGCATCAGTGTTACTCAGCCACCATCACAGCATTAGCTTTTACCTATTGGAATAGCCCAACATCTACACATGATCCCCATATAGTTATGATTCAAAATACCACTGGGTTGTCACTCTGTTAGTTCTAAACCAAAATTTTGCCAGTTGCTTCCCGCTCTGGAAACGGATCCGCGAATGCTGAAGTATCGAAACATGCGTTTACACAACCTTAAGAGAGGTATTCCCCAAGACAGCAGTGAGGTACACAGTGTGCATTGCTGTTCTAGACTTCCAACCTCTGGCACATCAATTCGTCAATGTCAAAACATCAGCACCAGTGTAAGTGGCAGAAGCAATTTCTGTGAGTGCTTTGACACATTTTTTAGACCAGTTCGTGCACCAGCACAACAGAGTCCAAGTTAGACACCTGGTGAACGAATGGAGAGGATGGTGCAGGAGTATCTAGTACTCAATATCAATACCATCAGGGAGGATTTGGACCCTTTCATATTTTGGTCTTCAAAAATGGATGAGTGGCTTGAGCTCACCTCTCACGCCTTGGAGGTTTTGTCATGCCCGGCAGCCAGCGTTTTCTCAGAATGAGTCTTCATCGCTGCTGGTGGTGTACTGACGTATAAGCGCTGTCTGCTGTTCCTTGAAAGTGTAGACTGCCTAACTTTCATCAAGATGAACAAGTTATGGATCTCCAAGGACATTTGCACCCCAATCGCAGACTGTACAGACTAGGCGATGTTGAAGTTTTTAGTGTGCTGCATTGATCTCAAGTAATTGCAGTGTGTGATATCTTTAGTGTGACTTCTGTGCCTGCTGTTGCTGCAGATGTTAACACAAATTTGTAGAAGTGTTATGTTAAGTCATGGTTGGTCTCCATCTGCTGGGTTTACTGTAATGGAAGACATGTCCGTCCCTATTATACTATTTCTACTCTTGTGACATTGATGCCACTTTGATGGTGTCAGGCCCTCATTTTTTTAGATTGATGCCACTTGGTGGTTGCCCCTGACGAAGGCTGACGCCGAAACGCGCATCGGGGAGTGGCACATCCAGGAGACGGCAGGACAACAGGTAATACCTGCTCCAGGCAATCTATTCATTTAAAGATATTATGTTCTATATTTATGACTTATCATCTGTGATATTGGTCAGAATGCCTAGATCTATTTAGCAGGTACCCAGCGTATATTTGGCCGCACACTTGCACCTTATAGTGATACTCTGGCCACTCTTACTAGCACGTATTGCACTTCATGCTGGTATATTAATATATACACACACGTTCTATTGGACTTGCAGTTACTATTAAATATATATTAATTTATACACACACGTTCTATTGCACTTGCAGTTACTATTAAATATATATTAATATATACACACATGTTCTATTGCACTTGCAGTTACTATGTGCACTTCAGCTTACAAAGCACTTTAGACACCATTATATGTATTTTATATTCATTTATTTTTTCTTTTTTATTTATTTATTTTTTCTTTTGTACATTTAGTATGTTAGTGTGTGTTTATACAATTTTCAGTTCTGCGTTGGGTTATATATATTTATTCATTTGTATTACATCATCACCCTATTATAGCAGGACTGTGTATTGCTTTGTCTCCTTGGTATTGTGCCCTCTTTTTGGTTTCTTTCCCCCTACCATTTGGTGTATTCTTTTATAAATAAAATTATATGAATTATTGTTTGGGCATCAGTTCGGTTTTTGTGTTCTCTTTTTTCACTTGGTGGTTGTGTCTGTGTCTGCTACTAATTTTTGCAGATGTGGAGAGTCCTGATTGGGTTTTTCCATCTGCTGGGTTGGCTGTAGTGGAAGAGATATCACTCCATGTTATAAAATTGATGCCACTTTGGTATTGCTTGCCACTAATTGTTTGAAATACGAACACTCCACCCTATCTGATGGGTTGGCTGTAGTGGAAGACATGTTGGTCCCTATTATGTTACTTCTAGTCTGGTGAAATTGATGCCACTTTGTTGGTGTCTGCCAATAGTTTTAGAATATGTGTAGACTCCTGGTTTGGTCTCATTCATGTGTGTTGCCTGTAGCAGTAGGCCTCCATGCCCGGCAGGCCTCCACTTCCTTTGAGTCAACGGCCCCTGTTACTATCCTTACAATCGTAGTCTACGAAACTGATATGTGGGCCATCTGAGTGTGGCTGACATAAAAGCAGGTTGAGCTGTTGCATGTGGTATCAGGGCTGCCAACACAGCAGGCCTACACTGATGCCTCACCCAGCTCGTCTTAATTTGAAGTTAAATTCAAAGCTGTAAATGCTGTCCCAGACCCCGATACCTCATGCCTGGCTGATTTCTGCAGTGCCATTCTAAAATTTGTACTGTGGGTGAATTGAGGCCACTTTCCTGGTGTCTGCCCCTAATTTGATGTGATTTGTCAGCTTTTGGGGCCATTATAAGGTGTTGTGCATGCGTTTGTTTTTGGCTCCCATTGACTTCAATGGCGTTCAGCTATGTTTAGTGAATATTCCATGAATATATCAGCAAATATTGCAAATTCAGCAGTCGTAATCCGAACCAAACATTGAAATATTTGCACATCTCTAGTTATGATGAGTTAGAGAGGTATTCACACAGGTCAGGGACCCATCAGGCTGAGTCCACCTTGACATTGGTTGATGAGCACAAAATATTTGGCCAAATTTTATGCTAAGAGTATCATATTTTTTCCTAATCCTCCAAAGCCATATTGCTATTCAAATTTCACATATTTCAAATTGACATGCTTTAGCATGATAGAGTGCAACCTTTTTTGTATATTGTATATGGAGGTAGCTCATCCTGGTATGCACCTATTCACACTAGTCTGGTTGTACCAGTCAGTTCTTTGTCTTTTGTAATGTTAGCTTACTGACCGAGCACTCCGCCCTCCACCAGGTGGTGATTTTAATTACAGCAGGTCCCTACTTACTCATAAATGCAGGCATTGCTGTCAGAGGTGTCCACATTCACGCAGGAATTCAGTCATCAGCCTTAGAGAGGTATTCACAAAGGTCAGGGACCCATCCGGCTGAGACCACCTTGACGTTGGTTGATCGGCACATAATATTTGACTGCAGACTTATGAAGTCCCCAGCGCAAGCCCTTTCCACTGCGAGTATTCCCCGATTTCTGAGATGGGAATAGTAGTTATATATGTGATATGTATACATCCGGGCAGAACTCATCTAGTGGGAGCAGTCTTGCTCCATACAGTTGTATTATCACAATTAGGCCTGAGTCACACTACTGTAGAATACGGACGAGTGCTATGCGATAAAAAAATCTCATAGCACTCGGACCAGTATTCATCTATGGGGCAGCTCACATCATCGTTTTTTTCCTCTGCCGTATTGTGCGTGCGAGTGAAATCGCAGCATGCTGTGATTGTCACCGACACTCAGAAGAGTCTAGGCTCACTCGCCCCAATATAAGCCTATGGGTGCAAGTGAGACAACGCACATCACTCGGATGATATCCGAGTGATGAGCGATATACGCTGACCCCGGCAATGGAGGAGATGGAGAAATAAATTTCTCCAACTCCTCCGCCGCTGAGGTCCGATCCTCTCTGTGCGAGAGGCTCGGAACACAGACGCATGACACTCGGCTCCCACTCACAACAGAGCAGGGGCTGAGGGTCATTAGCATATCGCATCCAATTCTCTTGCATTGGATGCCGTACGCTCATCTGACCCCGGCCTTATAGAGACATGGCCATCTAGTGGGTGTGGCATCGCTCAATACAAGTGTATGTAGAAAGGTTGCACCCACTAGACTGGCCTTGCCCAGGAGTATGCATAATGCATACATAACCACCATTCTCAGCTCAGAAACTGGCAAATCTGCACAGTGCACAATGCATGCACTGGGGAGATTCATAAGTCTGCAGTCACACATAGTATACAAGGTCCTAGCAATGCCTTTCATCTCTGAGAATAAAGTCTTCATCTGAATGGGAACCTAAAAGGGAGTCCTCTCTTTGACTAAAAATCTCTCTCTCTGTGGAGGGGTAGTGGACATACTGTGATTAAAAACACCTGTGGCTAAGAGGCGGAGTGCTCAGTCAGAAGGCTAATGAATACAAACTTAAAAAAACTGACCGTCACATCCTGTAATAATTATAGGGGATAACTCAGGAGACTCTTTGCGTGGAACAAGACAACTACAGGACACAGTTTTATAAGTGGTAAAGTCTATATTATCACATGGTGATTCAAACAGGTGCAGAGAGAAACTCAAGTCCACAACACTTGGTGCAAATAATAAACGCAGCTTAGCAGTCTATAGGAAACTTCAGAGGAAAATGCAATCAAGCAGAAAGTCTATGAAGCACAGTTATTCTTTAGGATACTTGACACGAATAAATCCTTGTCTTAGTCCAGGCACAGATAGATATGCTTATTAGGCAGTTCAAATCATATCTTAGCTCAACCAGGGAGGCCTGGTTAATAGTCTCAGGTTATTGCAAAGCAGCAACAGCTTACATAACCAGCAAATGCAGATGGAAGTAAACACGAACAGCAGATGAAGGAGGATTACTGGAAACTTGTGTATGCAGCAGGAACTCAGAGCACAGTAGCAGGATCACCACACAGGTTCACAGGAGCAGGTGTATAGCCAGGGAGTAATCAGAGGTCAGGAGCTGGATGCAAGGCAGAATACTCTAGCACAGACTGAAGGCTGGGGTGGAGTTTTATAGCAGGAAGACACAGTGCACATGAGACCAAAGACGCCATCTTGGAAAAGGGCAGTAATGCACAAAAGGTAAAAAATGTTCAGAGTCCTGACACATCCAAACATAGACTAAGTGTGAACAGGTGCTGAACCTAGAGTCACCAACTCGTATACAGTCAAATAAATAAGACAGCACACTGTGGAGCCAAAACCTGCAAACATGAAACATGAAAATTGAATTGCATTACTGCACTAGCATTAGCCTTCTGACTGAGAACTTCTCCTTTTAGCCTCAGGTGTTTTTAATCAGTAATGCAATTCAATTTTTGTGTTTCATGTTTGCAGGTTTT
This sequence comes from Ranitomeya variabilis, assembly GCF_051348905.1. Taxonomy (NCBI): domain Eukaryota; kingdom Metazoa; phylum Chordata; class Amphibia; order Anura; family Dendrobatidae; genus Ranitomeya; species Ranitomeya variabilis. Next base: position 146,702,629 of record NC_135239.1, on the reverse strand, counting down.
GGCGCCACAGTGTGCTGCCTTATTTATTTGATTGTATATGAGTTGGTGACTTTAGGTTCAGCATCTGTTCACACTTAGTCTATGTTTGGATGTGACGGTCAGTTTTTTGAAGTCTGTATTCATTAGCCTTCTGACTGAGCAATTCTCCTTTTAGCCACAGGTGATTTTACTCACAGTATGTCACTACCCCTCCACAGAGAGATAGATTTTTAATCAAAGAGTGGACTCCCTTTTAGGTTCCCATTCAGATGAAGACTTTATTCTCAGAGAGGAAAGGCATTGCTAGGACCTTGTATACGAGAAATGCCTTAACGTGGCTACAAGGTAAACATAAATTGGCCAATTTATGCGCTAAACTTTCTCAATTTTTCATATTTCTAGTGCAGTAATGCAATTCAATTTTCATGTTTGATTTTTGCTGGTTTTGGCGCCACAGTGTGCTGCCTTATTTATTTGACCTTTCTTCTTGTGTTCTGTGGTATTCCTGGACATTTTTTGCTCCCAAATTCTTCAAAAGAGAGTATGCGGTTCATGAATTTTGTGAAAAACCAAAAATTCTCTTACTTTATTTTTCCAATATGGGAAAACTGGAAGACAATAGCACAAAATAGGGTCTTACCTGGATATAGGATATGAGAACTATAGATGAGAACGATAGGTGCAGGGATTTGCTCACTTGGCAGGGTTGTGTGCTACATCACTTAAGAAAGCTCAGTAGAAAGGTTGCTGGAGATCCAGGATACATGCAATGGAAGGAAAAAACATAGACGATGGATCTTTAAGGCCGGTTTCACACTAGCGTTTGTGTACGCAGCATAGGGCTGCGTACTTCTTACCTTCAGATCCACATACATCTGCATCCATCCTGCATACCTATGTTTAACATTGTGTGCACAGGGACATCCGTGGTCATGCGTTGTATGTGGATGAGTCCCCGTGCGACGTTTTGACGTGCCCACCGAGCGCAACATGTTATATAATTTGAAGGTAAGAAGTATGCAGCCCTGTGCTGCGTACACAAACGCTAGTGTGAAACCAGCCATACTGCACTGTCGAAGACACCATATGATGAAAAAGAAGATCCACGTGTTGATGTGTTGAAAATTGCGATTTTATTAGTCAATGTGTCAAAGTTCAAAGGCTTCTTCATCAGGACAAAAACACATTTAATATATTTTTAACTTGTATTGCAACTTGCAATTTTGCAAAAAGTTACATATTCCACTAAAATTTCACAAAATTGAAGTTATACATAGAATCACTTCAAGTGGGACAGCAGTACACTTGCACAAAAAAATTACCTTTTTAAGAAGTTGTAATTGTTGAATCAGCTAAAAACATCAGGAAAGCTCAATTCCCTCCCAAAATGATGACCATAAGGAAAAATATGCAAACATATAAAATAGACTTTAAAAAAGATGTAAATTATACAGGGCACCAAAGGAAAAGAGCTATAAGACACAAATGGAAAACAGGCTAAAACAACAAAACCTAGATAAAAAGGCAAATGCAATAAGCAATCGAGCCTCGAGACCCCAATTCATTAATTGGATTGTGTTAAGTCACTTTTCTTTTTTGTCTTGAGCTATTCTGATTTTTTTTGCACCAAATTCTTGACAATAGCACATGTAAAAAATTGATTTTTTTATTCATTTATTTTTATTTAGCTTTTATTTTTGTCTTTAAACTTTTTTTGTTAACCTGTAAATTTCGCACAGTTCACAAAATGCCTAAAAAATTGTACCGGAATAACTGGAGTACAAAAACATCACTCCAGGAAGATTTTGTTACTTATTAAAAAGACGTAAATGATGAATCAGGCAAAAACATCCCAAAATAATAACGTCAATGACGTCAAATTAAATCTATAAGACTTTGACAGAGTTTAAAACATCAGCTTAAACTTTTTTATCTATTTAGTGCATGTCAATCCTTTTATTACAGATAAGTGCTTGGTGGGCCACTTGTGTTTATCTGTAGGTATTCCAAGGTACCACTTCTATAGCTTGCTACACGGGTCAGTGGTCTATCTTCATAGCCATCTTCTTCTCTTTTTTTCAAAGAACTTTCAATCATATCTGCAAAATCTGACTGTAGACGCTGCTGATTTTCCCTGTTTAACATAAAACAATTTTTACAAGTTATAAAAATAGCTGGTGAAGCACATTTTACCAATCATGTTTTAATTTTAAAATGAAGATAATGAAACATTTCTCAGTATATTACAACATTGTTCACATGATATTTCACATTATAAAATTATAATGCACAATATCAAAACTCTAACTTAGCAAACAAGGACGGTACAGCTCTGCAGTATCTTCTATTTGTGTGAGAAGTTATAATGTGGCACCTAAATAATCACATGGATTATGTATGACAGTACGGCCAGAAGTTGCAAATTCTGACTCAACATTACAAGAAACCAAAGCATTACAAAGCATATGAAGGTCCTGGAGTGGCCTAGCCAGTCTCCAGACCTCTGACATTACTAACAAAGGATGTGGCACCCCAGGAGTCCGGTTGCCACAGTGGCATTGCCTTCCTCACAGGGGGTGATGCCATGCCTAGAAGCAAGGAGGGATTCACTTAGCAGGTAATACATCAGCATGCAACATCTTTCCTACTCCACACCAGAAGGGGGAGCTCTAACACCTGATTTCAGGGAGCTTCCTGATATACGTTCTGGCCCGCAGGCGGAGTCAGTTAGTCTGAGGAGGACAGAGAGGAAGGAAGAGGAGGCAAGTGAGGAGAATCTGAGGGATTGGAGCTGCGACTGAACTCACCCCAGGACTGAGCGCCAAAGACCGGACACCGGAGTCCGTGGTTGTGTTGGAACTGTAGGCCCAGCAACTAAATCCAGAGGGCAGGGGACTGCAGGTCTCCTGGCCCATCACAACATCTGAAGGCACAGCAGCAAATGAGAGCCCGGAGCTACCATGAAGGAGTGACACCTGTAATAGGCTCAAGCTGCCTGCCATACAGACAAGGACTAAAGAACAAGAAGGATAAGAGGACTGAGCACAGCTTTAGGCAGCAATAACCTCAAAATACAGTGCAATCGGGCCTACTCTGAACTCACCTGGTTAGGTGGATCCCAAATTGCTTCCAGGCTGCCCGGATCTCCATTACCATCTGTAATCAGTGCCATGGACTGCACCACAAACCGGATTCAGGTCAGTATATGGGACTATGCTCTTAACCTTCAGGAAGCACTACGGGCTGTAAAACAAGTTGACCTTGACAGTGTGCAAGATGAAGACAAGTTGCTGATGGAGCAGATTATAGAAGGACTCCTGTCTAATAATCAAAGGACACAGCTACGCATAATTGCCCTACAATTTCCTGACCTGAACTTTGCGCACTTTAAGGATAGGGCCATCCGGGTGCTGTGTGAATCAAATCCTAGTGGCACAGCGCCCTCTAGGCGCCCAGCAATTACATATCAGCAGGAGGCAGCATCCTTTCCCCGGATCCCCGTGGAGGTTGACATGCTAACCCAAGATAATGATTCTTCTGCAGACCTACCTTTCCAGGTCCAGGAGCTGACAAAAAGTATGGCTGCATTAACTAAAATCGTAAAGTCCCTGCAAGTGTCCCCAAAGGAGAAGATCCAGCTGGCCTCCAGTCCAGATGACGTCCCATGGAGACGGCAGAAGAGGATTCCACTGACCAGAGGGAGAGACAACGACCGCTACGACCAGAACGGGCAACCGATCTGTCGCTGCTGCAGCAAGGCAGGGAACATCGCAAGATTCTGCAATTTGAACGAGCAACTCCTGGGACAGAGGGCCAACCCCCAGGAGTAATATGACCAGGCCCACAAAGATGACGAGACAAGTACGTGGGAGGATGGCCGGTCCTGCCCGTCGTGATTGATGACGTCCCGATGAATGCTTTACTGGACACCGGCTCCCAGGTGATGACTATGCGATATTTTCTTTACAAACGGTACTGGGATTACTCTGAAATTACCCGCGGCCCAGATAATGATCTGACAATAGTAGCCAGCAATGGTCAGCCTTTGCCACAAGTAGGCTATAAAGAGGTGACCATTAAAATTGGCTGAGTAGAATTGCAGTCGCAACGTTTGATCATAGTCGACATTAACAAACAAGAATGCCATCCTATGATCACTTTAGGTACCAATGTAATAGAACATTGTCTTGCAGAAATTATTGTTTTGTTGCAACAGGTAGCCGAGACCGCCAGTTCCAGTCAGCAGCGAGTCCTGCAAAAGGAGATCAAAGCACTGTTGCAGAGACAACAGGTAGAGTTGTCTGGTGGAGAAGTCGGCAGTGTCAGAGTGAGTGATCCGTTCCCCATTGCAGTACCCCAATGAGTGAAATGTTAATTTGGTGTCAGGCAGCAATAGGCCTCAGGGGTCAAGATTATCAGACCCTGGTAGAGCCAGTGTACTCTGATAGTAGGCCCACTGACCTGACAGCCAGGGGGTAGTCGATGTCCGCAAGGGGAGGGTACCGATACACATCCTGAATTGTGAGGAGAAAGAGGTCCATTTACCCCAATATGCCACCCTTGCTAAGCTGTTCACTGTAAGTAACAATGCAATAGAGACAGCAGAACCCTTGCTTCCATCCAACAAGGTGGAGCACAATGGCTCTAAAGGGCAGCTGCAGGATTGGTGTCAACAGCTACACGTAGTCACTGACTCCATTCCTTTGCACCAAAAGCATGGGGCTTACCGGGTGGCTCGAGGGTATGAGCCGGTCTTCAGCAAACATCCTCTAGACTTTGGGCAGGTAAAAGGGATCCAACACGATACCCCTCTGGAGATCATCTGGCCATTAAAGAAAGGTACCAGCCTGTACCCCCAGCACACTATCAACATGCCAAGGATATGTTACGGGAGATGAAGGAGGCTGGGGTAATCAGAGATAGTTGTAGCCCCTGGGCAGCTCTGTTAGTCCTCGTTAAAAAGAAAGATGGTACCATGAGAATGTGTGTTGATTACAGAAGAATTAACAGCATCACACATAAGGACGCCTACCCATTACCTAGAATTGAGGACTCACTAGCTGCACTAAGATCCGCTATTTCTCCACCTTAGATCTCACCAGTGGGTACTGGCAGGTTCACATGGCAGAGGCGGATAGAGAGAAGACAGCGTTTATGACACCAATGGGCTTCTGCGAGTTCAACTACATGCCATTTGGGCTTTGCAACGCATCGGGGACGTTCCAAAGGATGATGGAGTGTTGCCTCGGGCACAAGAACTTTGAAACCATTCTGTTGTACCACCTGGATGATGTCATCATCTTCTCCAAAACCTATGAAGACCACTTGAAGCACCTGGCCGAGGTGTTCGAAGCCTTGTCCAACTTTGGCCTGAAAGTGAAGCCGTCCAAATGCCACCTGCTGAAGCCCAAGATGCAGTATCTAGCTCACATGGTAAGCACCGAAGATGTAGCACTAGACCCTGACAAAGATACCGTTATCAGGGACTAGCCAAAACCCAACAACATTCATGAAGTACGACAGTCATCATGGGCTTTACCAAGATAGCCAAACCCCATTAATACCTCCTAGTGGGCCATTCCAAGAAAGCCAAGAAAAAGAATCCTCTGTTCGAGTGGAACAACAGACTAGAAGAATCCTTCACTCGGTTGAAGCTCGCTCTCACGGGAGATGAAGTGCTGGCCTATCCTGACTATGACCAACCATTTGTACTTTACACAAACACCAACAATGTGGGATTAGGAGCAATGCTGTCACAAATGCAGAAAGGCAGAGAGAGAGTTATTGCCTACGCCAGCAGGAAGCTAAGCTTCGTCTCACTGAAAGGAACCCCAACAACTACAGTTCCTTTAAACTGGAGTTCCTCGCCATAGTCTGGGCAGTAACAGAGAGCTTCAAGCACTACCTGGCACCAGTGAAGTTTACTATTTACATGGACAATAATCCGCTAACCCACCTTGAAATGGCAAAGCTAGGTGCATTGGAGCAGCGATGGATGGCCGGCTGTCCAACTACGAGTTTACCATCAAGTTTCGAGAGGGACATAAGAACGCTAATACTGATGGGCTGTCCGGAAAGCCCAATTTATCAGACGAGGGAGAAGATCCAGAAGCATTCGAAGAAATTGAGTTACCAGCCTTCCACCACCAAGTTGCAGCCAAATGCTCTCAGGGGGTGAGGAACAAGCACCGCATCGTGCAGGAGGCCATGTTAAACCCATTGCCCCACCATGAGTGGGCAGAGACGCAGGATAGCGATCCAGCAGTCTGCCTAGTAAAGGAGTTACTGATACAAGCTGACTCACACCCTGGTCCAGATGCTCCACAGGAAGCACTGCAGTTGTGGAAGGAAAAGGGCAAACTGTTCATCTATGAGGGTAAGCTGGTTCGGAGGAACATCAACTCATGCACTCATGAACTGGTCTGGCAGGTGATAGTCCCGAAGGGTGATGCGCCAATGGTTTTGGAAACAAACTGGCTATACCTATGCTCTGACCATAGTGGACCATTACTCAAGGTTCCTGGTAGTCGTGCCTGTCAAAGACCAAACAGCGAAGACGGCAGCCAAAGCATTTCAAGAACATTTTTGTAGACCACGTGGTTACCCTGAACTAGTGCTCACCGACCAAGGCCCAGCCTTTGAGGCAGAAGTGTTCCAGGAGTTCTGTAACCTATACGGTTGCAAGAAAATCAGGAGAATGCTGTACCATCTGCAGACACATGGCATGTGCGAGAAAATGAACTAGGTGACTTATTGAAGACCTTGCCCTTGGAAGAGAGAACCAGTGGCCAGAGAAGTTTCCGGATTTGGTAGATCTATACAACCATATCCCGGTGAACTCCACCAACTGTACACCCGTGTACCTGATGAGAGTGAGACCTGCCAAGTTATCCATTGACTTGGACATGGAAGTCTTAACACCTGAAACAACAACACTAGATGCAGACTGGGATACAGAGTGTCGGCAGCAATACCGCAAAGTGCAGGAATGCGTGGAACGAAGTTTGTCCCAAGCAAGGCAGAAACAGGAAAAGAGCTACGATCAACAAACTCCTGCTACTCCTTTAGTACCTGGAGAAGAGGTTCTCAAAAGAAAGAGGAGGATGCACAAGCTAGATGATCAGTGGGAGGCTGAACCATACACCGTTATGACTTCAAACTGATAATACCAAGGTATGCCTCATCTGTAAAGATGGAAGAGAAACCTCAGCGGAAGTGTTGAGGGATCATCTGAAAGTATGCCCTGACCAATTGAAAAACAAAGAAGATCAAGATGCCCCTCAGGGTATGTGCACATGTAAGGATTTCTTGCAGAAATTTCCTGAGGAAAACCGGAAATTTTGTGCAAGAAATCCGCATTTTTTTTTTGCGTTTTTTTCCCGTTTTTTTTGGCATTTTGCAAGCGAAATTAGCTTGCAGAATGCTAAAGTTTTCCAAGCGATCTGTAGCATCGCTTGGAAAACTGACTGACAGGTTGGTCACACTTGTCAAACATAGTGTTTGACAAGTGTGACCAACTTTTTACTATAGATGCTGCCTATGCAGCATCAATAGTAAAAGATAGAATGTTTAAAAATAATAAAAAAAATTAACATGCAGACAGCCGATCTCCTCAGCGGCGTCCATTCACGTGAGCGGTCACATGAGCGGTCATGCGACCAATCACAAGACCGCGACGTCATCGCAGGTCCTTCACCACACCATCTATAGGAACGGAAGCGGCAGCATGCACCTGAGAGGCGGGAAGACTGCGGGGGCCATCGAAGGTGAGTATATGACTATTTTTTATCTTAATTCTTTTTTTTTTACCAATTATACGGTGCCCAGTCCGTGGAGGAGAGTCTCCTCTCCTCCACCCTGGGTACCAACCGCACATAATCTGCTTACTTCCCGCATGGTGTGCACAGCCCCGTGCGGGAAGTAAGCAGATCAATGCACTCCTAGGTGTGCGGAATCCCCGCAATTCCGCAAATTTAATGAACATGTTGCTTTTTTTTCCGCTATTCGATTTTTTCGTGGAAAAAAATGCAACATTTGCACAAAAAATGCGGAATACCCTGAAAATAATGGGAGGCATATGTTAGCGTTTTTTTCGCGTTTTTTATCACGTGTGCACATGGCCTTAACCCATACAAGAGAAGGAAGAGAAAATCCATAGTGTTCTTGGAGATTTTCCCCAGTCATGGACACAGGTAAAGCAAGCCATCGTAGTACTGCCCCTGACCTTTCTCCAACCTACTGCACCTGAAGCAGCAGAGACTCTAGACCCGTCGGCTCAAGCAGCAGATGCCACACCAGCAGCGGAGCAAGAGAATCTACTCCATGCTAGTGGTGAATCTGTCAGACCCATGGTGAGTCTAATAAGTCGCAGACGGCTGCCCAGTTTACCAGTACAATACAGGCCTACAAGTAGCACAGACACTAGTGGGTCCACAACAGCAGTAGCAGACGCATCAGACCAGGCTAGGTCATCAGAGGTACCAGTACTGCTTAAATTCACCCGTAGTACCAGAGGTCAGATCCCGGCCTGGTATAAGGACTAAAATGTTAATGTATTAATAATGTAAATAAGTTAATAATGTTTATATTTGCAACCATTAAGCATATGAGTCTACAGAGACTCTGTAAGAACTTTTAAAAATATTCATTATAACCTGTTGAAGGACTATTGAGAGACAGGACTATGTGTGGTCAGGACCTTCATTGTATATAGTTCCCCGACCTGACATAAATATAAACCATCGGCGTGGCTGAAGAGCCAGAAAAAGTCAGGTCTAGAGTCCAATAGCCACACCCGGGAATGAAGCAAAGATGGGTTGGGGCAGTTCCCACCGCAGAAACTCAAAAGTCCGCAGGGCAACGCAAATGGACCATTGTTGCCGTCAGGAACTTAATTGACAAATTCTTATCATTTACAAGGTTTTTGTAATTTATATCTTTTTGAAATCTTGTATAGTTCTAATTGTTAATCTGTTAACATGTTATGTTTCCTCAGTCCGGGAGTACTGAATTTCACTATGGGGGAATGTGGCACCCCAGGAGTCCGGTTTCCACAATGTAATTGCCCCCCTCACAGGGGGTGATGCCATGCCTGGAAGCCAGGAGGGATTCCGTTAGCAGGTAATACATCACTAGACTATGCTATCACGTTCTCATCTCTGGGGGGGTCCAGCCTCTGTAAACCCTCACAAATACTGGAAACGATGGGGCTTCAGCACTGATATAGTGCTATGGTGCGTCACTGTTTTTTTACTAAACAGCTTCCTGGCCACTGCATTTGGAGGGGACTATCACATGGCTCTATTGGAATGAATGGCGCTGTAATGCAGCATCCTGCGTAGCCGCTGGCCACAAGACCCGCTGTGCTGTGAGCATAGATGTCTGACACACACATAGGCTACACAGTGAGGGCATAGCTTAGCAATATACAAGTAGATGGAAATAACCCTTTTATGTCTCATTCTGGCTGGGTAAAAATTATTTTTGTAGAGAAGAACTTACACAGAAGGAGATATAGGAAGGTTGTACTGCTGGTCCTTTTCTCCTGTAAGCCAATACGTTGTTTCTGTACCCTTTCCCTAATAAAAATGAAAAAAATACTATGATTATAACGAAAATTTTACAGTTTAGTCCAACACAGTTTTTTGTGTTTTATGCTGATTACTGTGTGGCAACATGCTGTATTACTTGTTATATATGTTATTAATGTTGTGATATATACTGTATGTACGTGTATATATATATATATATATATATATATATATATATATATATATATTTTATTTTATTTTTCATTTTACTACTTTTTAACAAAATTTGTGCATTGTATTGAACACAAATGTTTTTTGTATCTGCATTCCAAGAGACCAACTTTTTTTTTTCTGGATGTCGGGATGGTTTTTGTAAATGTTTCTAACATGTCTAACCCCTTAGTGACAGAGCCAATTTGGTACTTAATGACCAGGCCAATTTTTGAGGTTATAACTCTGGAACGCTTCAACGGATCCTGCTGATTCTGAGAATGTTTTTTCGTGACATATTGTACTTCATGCTAGTGGTAACATTTCTTCAATATTACTTGCGATTATTTATGAAAAAAACAGAAATATGGCAAAAAAATTTAAAATTTTGCAATTTAAAAACTTTGTATTTTTATGCCCTTAAATCAGAGAGATATGTCACAAAAAATAGTTAATAAATAACATTTCCCACATGTCTACTTTACATAAGCACAATTTTGGAAACAAAATTTTTTTTTGTTAGGGAGTTATAAGGGTTAAAAGTTGACCAGCAATTTCTCATTTTTACAACACCATTTTTTTTCAGGGACCACATCACATTTGAAGTCATTTTGAGGGGTCTATATGATATAAAATAACCAAGTGTGACACCATTCTAAAAACTGCACCCCTCAAGGTGCTCTAAACCACATTCAAGAAGTTTATTAACCCTTTACGTGCTTCACAGGAACTGAAAAAATGTGGAAGGCAAAAATGAATATTTAACTTTTTTTTGCAAACATTTTACTTCAGAACCATTTTTTTTTATTTTCACAAGTGAGAAAACAGAAATTTAACCATAAATGTTGTTGTGCAATTTCTCCTGAGTACATCGATACCCCATATGTGGTTGTAAACCACTGTTTGGGCGCACTGAAGAGCTTGGAAGAGAAGGAGTGCCGTTTTACTTTTTCGATGTAGAATTGGCTGGAATTGAGATCAGACGCCATGTCGCGTTTGGAGAGCCCCTGATGTTCCTAAACAGTGGAATCCCCCCACAAGTGACACCATTTTGGAAGCTAGACCCCTTAAGGAACTTATCTAGATGTATGGTGAGCACTTTAAACCCCCAGGTGCTTCACGGAAGTTTATAGCGTAGAGCCGTGAAAATAAAAAGTCGCATTGTTTCTACAAAAATGATCTTTTTGCCCACCAATTTTTATTTTGACAAGGGTAACAGGAGAAATTAGACCACAAAAGTTGTTTTGCAATTTCTCCTGAGTACATCGATACCCCATATGTGGGGGTAAACCACTTTTTGGGCGCACTGCAGAGCTTGGAAGAGAAGGAGTGCTGTTTTACTTTTTCGATGTAGAATTGGCTGGAATTGAGATCGGACGCCATGTCGCGTTTGGAGAGCCCCTGATGTGCCTAAACAGTGGAATCCCCCCACAAGTGACACCATTTTGGAAACTAGACCCTTTAAGGAACTTATCTAGATGTGTGGTGAGCATTTTAAACCCCCAGGTGCTTCACGGAAGTTTATAGCGTAGAGCAGTGAAAATAAAAAGTCGCATTTTTTCTACAAAAATCATCTTTTTGACCCCAAATTTTTATTTTGACAAGGGTAACAGGAGAAATTAGACCACAAAAGTTGTTGTGAAATTTCTCCTGAGTACGTCGATACCCCATATGTGGGGGTAAACCACTTTTTGGGCGCACCGCAGAGCTTGGAAGAGAAGGAGTGCCGTTTTACTTTTTCAATGTAGAATTGGCTGGAATTGAGATCGGACACCATGTCGCGTTTGGAGAGCCCCTGATGTGCCTAAACAGTAGAAAACCCCCACAAGTGACCCCATTTTGGAAACTAGACCACTTAAGGAACTTATCTAGATGTGTGGTGAGCACTTAAAACCCCCAAGTGCTTCACAGAAATTTATAAAGTAGAGCCGTGAAAATAAAAAATCCTTTTTTTTTTCCTCAAAAATGATTTTTTTAGCCTGCAATTTTTTATTTTCTCAAGGGTAACAGGAGACATTGGACCCCAAAATCTGCTGACCAGTTTGTCCTGAGTACGCTGATACCCCATATGTGGGTGGAGGCACTGTTTGGGCACCCATCGGGGCTCGGAAGGGAAGGAGCGCCGCTTGGAATGCAGACTTTGATGGGATGGTCTGCGGGCGTCATGTTGCATTTGCAGAGCTCCTGATGTACCTAAACAGTAGAAACCCCCCACAAGTGACCCCATTTTGGAAACTAGACCCCAAAGAGCTTATCTAGATGCATGATGAGCACTATGAACCCCCAACTGCTTCACAGAAGTTTATAATGTAGAGCCATGAAAATAAAAAAAATCATATTTTTTCCACAAAAATGAATTTTCACCCCCAAATTTTTGCTTTCACAAGGGTAACAGGAAAAATTGGACCCCAAAATTTATTTTGCAATTTATGCTGAGTAGGCTGATACCCCATATGTTGGGGTAGACCACTGTTTGGGCGCATGGCAGCGCTCGGAAGGGAAGGAGCGCCGTTTTGGAATGCAGACTTTGATAGAATGGTCTGCGGGCATTATGTTGCGTTTGCAGAGCCCCCGATGTACCTAAACAGTAGAAACCCCACACAAGTGACCCCATTTTAGAAACTAGACCCCCCAAGGAACTTATCTAGATGTGTGGTGAGAACTTTGAATGCCCAAGTGCTTCACAGAAGTTTGTAATGCAGAGTCGTGAAAATAAAAATAAAAATTTTTTTCCACAAAAAAGATTTTTAAGCCCCCAAATTTTTATTTTGACAAGGGTAACAAGAGAAATTGGACCTCAAAAGTTGTTGTCCAATTTGTCCTGAGTACACTGATACCCCATGTGTGGGGGAGGACCACTGTTTAGGTGCACGGCAGAGCTCGGAAGGGAAGGAGCGCCATTTTGGAATGCAGACTTTGATAGAATGGTCTGCGGGCGTTATGTTGCGTTTGCAGAGCCCCCGATGTACCTAAACAGTAGAAACCCCACACAAGTGACCCCATTTTGGAAACTAGACCCCCCAAGGAACTTATCTAGATGTGTAGCGAGAACTTTGAATGCCCAAGTGCTTCACAGAAGTTTATAATGCAGAGTCATGAAAATAAAAAATAAAAAAATTTTCCACAAAAAAGATTTTTAAGCCCCCAAATTTTTATTTTGACAAGGGTAACAGGAGAAATTAGACCACAAAATTTGTTTTGCAATTTCTCCTGAGTACATCGATACCCCATATGTGGGGGTAAACCACTGTTTGGGCGCACTGCAGAGCTTGGAAGAGAAGGAGTGCTGTTTTACTTTTTCGATGTAGAATTGGCTGGAATTGAGATCGGACGCCATGTCGCGTTTGGAGAGCCCCTGATGTGCCTAAACAGTGGAATCCCCCCACAAGTGACACCATTTTGGAAACTAGACCCCTTAAGGAACTTATCTAGATGTGTGGTTAGCACTTTAAACCCCCAGGTGCTTCACGGAAGTTTATAGCGTAGAGCAGTGAAAATAAAAAGTCGCATTTTTTCTACAAAAATGATCTTTTTGACCCCAAATTTTTATTTTGACAAGGGTAACAGGAGAAATTAGACCACAAAAGTTGTTGTGAAATTTCTCCTGAGTACGTCGATACCCCATATGTGGGGGTAAACCACTTTTTGGGCGCACCGCAGAGCTTGGAAGAGAAGGAGTGCCGTTTTACTTTTTCAATGTAGAATTGGCTGGAATTGAGATCGGACACCATGTCGCGTTTGGAGAGCCCCTGATGTGCCTAAACAGTAGAAAACCCCCACAAGTGACCCCATTTTGGAAACTAGACCACTTAAGGAACTTATCTAGATGTGTGGTGAGCACTTAAAACCCCCAAGTGCTTCACAGAAATTTATAAAGTAGAGCCATGAAAATAAAAAATCCTTTTTTTTTTCCTCAAAAATGATTTTTTTAGCCTGCAATTTTTTATTTTCTCAAGGGTAACAGGAGACATTGGACCCCAAAATCTGCTGACCAGTTTGTCCTGAGTACGCTGATACCCCATATGTGGGTGGAGGCACTGTTTGGGCACCCATCGGGGCTCGGAAGGGAAGGAGCGCCGCTTGGAATGCAGACTTTGATGGGATGGTCTGCGGGCGTCATGTTGCATTTGCAGAGCTCCTGATGTACCTAAACAGTAGAAACCCCCCACAAGTGACCCCATTTTGGAAACTAGACCCCAAAGAGCTTATCTAGATGCATGATGAGCACTATGAACCCCCAACTGCTTCACAGAAGTTTATAATGTAGAGCCATGAAAATAAAAAAAATCATATTTTTTCCACAAAAATGAATTTTCACCCCCAAATTTTTGCTTTCACAAGGGTAACAGGAAAAATTGGACCCCAAAATTTATTTTGCAATTTATGCTGAGTAGGCTGATACCCCATATGTTGGGGTAGACCACTGTTTGGGCGCATGGCAGCGCTCGGAAGGGAAGGAGCGCCGTTTTGGAATGCAGACTTTGATAGAATGGTCTGCGGGCATTATGTTGCGTTTGCAGAGCCCCCGATGTACCTAAACAGTAGAAACCCCACACAAGTGACCCCATTTTAGAAACTAGACCCCCCAAGGAACTTATCTAGATGTGTGGTGAGAACTTTGAATGCCCAAGTGCTTCACAGAAGTTTGTAATGCAGAGTCGTGAAAATAAAAATAAAATTTTTTTTCCACAAAAAAGATTTTTAAGCCCCCAAATTTTTATTTTGACAAGGGTAACAAGAAAAATTGGACCTCAAAAGTTGTTGTCCAATTTGTCCTGAGTACACTGATACCCCATGTGTGGGGGAGGACCACTGTTTAGGTGCACGGCAGAGCTCGGAAGGGAAGGAGCGCCATTTTGGAATGCAGACTTTGATAGAATGGTCTGCGGGCGTTATGTTGCGTTTGCAGAGCCCCCGATGTACCTAAACAGTAGAAACCCCACACAAGTGACCCCATTTTGGAAACTAGACCCCCCAAGGAACTTATCTAGATGTGTAGCGAGAACTTTGAATGCCCAAGTGCTTCACAGAAGTTTATAATGCAGAGTCATGAAAATAAAAAATAAAAAAATTTTCCACAAAAAAGATTTTTAAGCCCCCAAATTTTTATTTTGACAAGGGTAACAGGAGAAATTAGACCACAAAATTTGTTTTGCAATTTCTCCTGAGTACATCGATACCCCATATGTGGGGGTAAACCACTGTTTGGGCGCACTGCAGAGCTTGGAAGAGAAGGAGTGCTGTTTTACTTTTTCGATGTAGAATTGGCTGGAATTGAGATCGGACGCCATGTCGCGTTTGGAGAGCCCCTGATGTGCCTAAACAGTGGAATCCCCCCACAAGTGACACCATTTTGGAAACTAGACCCCTTAAGGAACTTATCTAGATGTGTGGTTAGCACTTTAAACCCCCAGGTGCTTCACGGAAGTTTATAGCGTAGAGCAGTGAAAATAAAAAGTCGCATTTTTTCTACAAAAATGATCTTTTTGACCCCAAATTTTTATTTTGACAAGGGTAACAGGAGAAATTAGACCACAAAAGTTGTTGTGAAATTTCTCCTGAGTACGTCGATACCCCATATGTGGGGGTAAACCACTTTTTGGGCGCACTGCAGAGCTTGGAAGAGAAGGAGTGCCGTTTTACTTTTTCAATGTAGAATTGGCTGGAATTGAGATTGAACACCATGTCGCGTTTGGAGAGCCCCTGATGTGCCTAAACAGTAGAAACCCCCCACAAGTGACCCCATTTTGGAAACTAGACCACTTAAGGAACTTATCTAGATGTGTGGTGAGCACTTAAAACCCCCAAGTGCTTCACAGAAATTTATAAAGTAGAGCCGTGAAAATAAAAAATCCTTTTTTTTTCCCTCAAAAATGATTTTTTAGCCTGCAATTTTTTATTTTCTCAAGGGTAACAGGAGACATTGGACCCCAAAATCTGTTGACCAGTTTGTCCTGAGTACGCTGATACCCCATGTGTGGGGGGGACCACTGTTTGAGCGCATGGCAGAGCTAGGAAGGGAAGGAGCGCCGTTTTGGAATGCAGACTTTGATAGAATGGTCTGCGGGCGTTATGTTGCGTTTGCAGAGACCCTGATGTATCTAAACAGTAGAAACCCCCCACAAGTGACCCCATTTTGGAAACTAGACCACTTACGGAACTTATCTAGATGTGTGGTGAGAACTTTGAATGCCCAAGTGCTTCATAGAAGTTTATAATGCAGAGTTGGGAAAATAAAAAATATTTTTTTTCCCAGAAAAAATATATTTTAGCCCCCAAGTTTTTATTTTCACAAGGGTAACAGGAGAAATTGGACCCCAAAAGTTGTTGTCCAATTTATCCCGAGTACGCTAATGCCCCATATGTGGGGATAAACTACTGTTTAGTTGCACGGCAGAGCTCAGAAGGGAGGGAGCACCATTTGACTTTTTGAGCGCAAAATTGGCTGTGGCGTTTAGAGACCCCCTGATGTACCTAAACAGTGGAAACCCCCAAAATCTAACTCCAACCCAAACCCCAACACACCCCTAACCCTAATGCCAACCCAATCCATAATCCTAATCACAACCCTAAGGATAATCGCAACCCTAACCCCAAAACAACCATAACCCTAATCAGAACCCTAAATCCAACACACCCCTAATCCTAATCTCAACCCTAACCTCAAACCGAACCCTAATCCCAACCCTAACCTTAACCCTGATCCCAAACCTAACCCTACTCCCAAACGTAACCCTAATGCCAACCCTAATCCAAACCCTAATCCCAACTCTAACCCTAACTTTAGCCGCAACCCTAGTCCTAACTTTAGCCCCAACCCTAGCCCTAACTTTAGCCCCAACCCTAACCCTAACTTTAGCCCCAACCCTAACCCTAAATTTAGCCCCAACTCTAACTCTAGACAAAGACAATCAAATAAGAAGATGCTGTATCTAATATCCTCACCATACTCAAACCCAAGTGAGAGAGTTACTATGGGAGATATTTATACTCAATCCGGATGGACACTCCTCAGATATAGCAATAAACCAAGAACAAATGGAGTTAAAGTCCATAAATATATTTTTATTAGTTATAAAAATGTCATCCATAGCCAAAAGAACATACAAAAAATCATAATTCAAAATGTACACAATATGAAACAAAAAAGAGGGTAAATGGTAGCAAAAGATGGAAAAAGACACAGTGTGGGTACTCCTGATGCCAGATTTACGTATTAATAAAGTGCATCGTGCAACACAACATAGCCAAAAACTGGGAAACAGGATCATAAATATAGGGGTAAGTAAACCTAACCGGCTCTTCTAAGGATACGCCAGAGCCCAAATAGAGCAAAACTGCTATAAATCAACCCTATTGATCCTTACCCTAACCTTAGCCCTAACTTTAGCCCCAACCCTAACCCTAGCCCTAACCCTAAATTTAGCCCCAGCCCTAACCCTAAATTTAGCCCCAGCCCTAACCCTAAATTTATCCCCAATCCTAACCCTAAATTTAGCCCCAACCGTAACCCTAAATTTAGCCCCAACCCTAGCCCTAACCCTAGCCCTAACCCTAACCCTAGCCCAAACCCTAACCCTAACTCTAGCCCTAACCCTAAATTTAGCCCCAACTCCTCTAGCTGCAGGCCAGCAGATCATGGCAGGTGCACTGCGCATGCGCCCGCCATTTTCTTACAGAAGGAAGAAGCCGGCGGCCAGAAGAGGACACAGGAGGACCCAGGGACACCGGTAAGTATGATAGGGTCCCCGAATCCCCCTATTTCTCTGTCCTCTGATGTGCGATCACATCAGAGGACAGAGAATTACACATCGTTTTTTTTTTTTGGTTTTTTTTGCGGTCGCCGGTAAACAGTTAATTACCGGCGATCGCAAAACAGGGGTCGGTAAATACCGACCCCGATCATGTTCTTTGGGGTCTCGGCTACCCCCGGCAGCCGAGACAAGAAAGATCTCCCGGGTGCCGGCCGGCGGGCGCACTGCTCATGCGCCCGCCATTTTTTTGCCGGAAGAAGATGGCGGCGCCCATAGGGAGCCACGAGGAGCACCAGGGGAGACAGAGTATCGGGGGGCTATCGGGGGCGATCGGGGACCCCATTTCTCTGTCCTCTGATGTGCGATCACATCAGAGGACAGAGAAATTAAATGGGAAATCGCGTTTTGGTTTTTTTTGCGACCGCCGGTAAACGGTTAATTACCGGCGATCGCAACTCGGGGGTCGGTAAAAAAACACCGAATCATGTTCTTTGGGGTCTCGGCTACCCCCGGTAACCAAGACCCCAGAGAAAATCCGACTCTGGGGGGCGCTATTCACTTTTTCCACAGCGCCGTTAATTAACGGCGCTGTGGTTTAAGTACCCTTAACTGCCGCCGTTAAAAGGCGTATCGGCGGTCGTTAAGTGGTTAAAGCCATTGTTCACAATGCAATAAATAACATACAAACTTTACACGTGTCATTGCGATTGAGACAATACCATAGATCTGTCATTATTATTATTACTATTATTATTGTTAACATGTGTAAAATAAAACCCTTTTTTTAAAAATTGAACACTTTTTTTTTTTATAGTGAACACACATATTAAACTTGAATAACAAATATTTAAAGGGAACCTGTCACCAGGTTTTTCCCATATAAAGTAGGGCCAGAACCTGTAAGCCTTATGTGACAGCATTCAAAAAATATGTTTTATTATAATCCACTGCAGGGCGGTCCGGTTTGATTGGCATCGCTGTTCTTGATCCGGTGCCTCCTCCCCTCTTACTTCGCGGGGATGGCGCATTCTGCGCCTGCGCAAGAGGGCGATGCCGAGGTGACTATGTGGATGACATAGAACGCGTCATCCACACGAAACAAGAAGAGAGAAGGCGTCGGATCAAAAACAGTGATGCTCCTTGGACCGGACTGCCCAGTAGGTGAGTATAAGGGTATGTGCACACATAGAATGGTCCTCTGCGGATTTTTCCGCAGTGGATTTGATAAATCTGCAGGGCAAAAACGCTGCGTTTTTGTTGCAGATTTATTGCGGATTTACCGCAGTTTTTCTGCGGTTTTCACTGCGGTTTTACACCTGCAGTTTTCTATAGGAGCAGCTGTAAAACTGCTGCGGAATCCGCAGAAAGAAGTGACATGCTGCGGAATGTAAACCGCTGTGTTTCCACGCGTTTTTTTCCGCAGCATGTGCACAGCTTTTTTGTTTCCCATAGGTTTACATTGTACTGTAAACTCACGGGAAACTGCTGCGGACCCTCAGCTGCGGAAATGCTGCGGATCCGCAGCAAAATCCGCAGCGTGTGCACATAGCCTAACAAAGATATTTTTTTTGTTTTATGGAAAGTGCATTGACACATACAGGTGCATCTCACAAAATTAGTATATCATCAAAAAGTTAATTTATTTCAGTTCTTCAATACAAAAAGTGAAACTCATATATTAGAAAGAGTCATTACAAACAGAGTGATCTATTTCAAGTGTTTATTTCTGTTAATGTTAATGATTATGGCTTGCAGCCAATGAAAACCCAAAAGTCATTATCTCAGTAAATTAGAATACTTTATAACACCAGCTTCAAAAATGATTTTAAAATCCGAAATGTTTTATCAAGACCAAAATCAGCTCAGCCGTCTACCAGGATATTTTAGAGCACTTCATGCTGCCTTCTGCTGACAAGCTTTTTGGGGAAGGAAATTTCATTCTCCAGCAGGACTTGACACCTGTCCACACTGCCAAAAGTACCAATTCCTGGTTTAAAAACAACAGTATCACTATGCTTGACTGGCCAGCAAACTTGTCTGACCTTAACCCCATAGAGAATCTATGAGGTAGTGTCAAGAGGAAGATGAGAGACACCAGAACCAACAATGCAGACGAGCTGAAGGATGCTATCAAAGCAACCTCGGCTTCCATAACACTCAGCAGTGCCACAGGCTGATCACCTCCATGCTATGCCGCATTGACACAGTAATTGATGCCAAAGGAGCCCCAACCAAGTATTGAGTGCATTTACTGAACACACATTTCAGTAGGCCAACATCACGGATTTGAAAATCATTCTTTCAAGCTGGTGTTATAAAGTATTCTAATTTACTGAAATAATGAATTTTGGGTTTTCACTATAATCATCAACATTAACAGAAATAAACACTTGAAATAGATCACTCTGCTTGTAATGAATATATAATATGTGAGTTTGACTTTTTGTATTGAAGAGCTGAAATAAATGAACTTTTTGGTGATATTCTAATTTTGTGAGAAGCACCTGTTTGTACAGCAACCTAGAAAAACTTGATGACAGGTTTCCTTTAATGATTTGTAATCCTACCCACGGGGGACTTCACAATGCAATCTGGTGATCGCTCTTACTTATTATGTTGGTGTACATGTAGGGGACAGGGACCTGGTGAGCTGTGCAGACGGGTGGAACCATTGTTGCCGGGAGTCGGGGTTCCGGGGGACGGATTTGAGGGGTGCATGGGAAGCCAGGCTCATGTGACAGGAGGAAGAGTGACGCAGGGAGAGGAGAGGATAAAAAGCAAAACGCGCGAAAGCAGGGGCAGAGAAGCGCGGGAAATCTCTGAGGAGAGGAAACTGCAGCGCAGTTGTTGTGAGTGTGCAGGCCGCAGTGAGACTTGCTGGAAGCAGGGGGAAAACGTGCAACAGACACTGCGGGCAACTACCAGAGCCCCCAAAAAGAGGCGCATTCGTCGTCAGCGACCCCCCAGGCAGAGGGGTAGTGCTGACCAGCTCAGGGACAGTATTACCGCGCTCCCTGAGAGCACCTTGCCAGAGAGTGCTACGGACTCGCATGGTTTCGTCTCAGCTGTGACTGATACTGATTATTCTCCTAATCCTCCTCAAAAAGACTCTTCTCTGGACTGGGAGGCTGTTACCTCGGATCAACGTCCGCCTGCAGGAGGGAACGCAGCACCGCAAAAGACATTCTGGACTCGACTCTACGCCTGGGCCCGTCGCCAGAAGACACCTCCTTCCTCCGCCATCAGGACTACGGCGTTGTCGGAGCCTCACCGTCAGGACTACATCGCTGAACCAGCACTGATAAGTGACCGTTGTTGACTTTATCTTAGTAGGGAGTCACTAGTGAGGCGCTGCCGCGTTCTACGGGTATAGTTCAGGGCGGTCATATAGTAATTAGGATTTACTGCGAGATTGTGTTCTTGTATATAAGTTCCCTGCGTGGAAAAACGTTTGTCATCTTTTTGGTTGGAAGTTAAAAAGAAAGTTAAAAACGCTATTTGCTTTCTGGCTCCTATTTGTCCCTGCATCCTTCTTTACCTGCGGTCCCTACATTTGGCGTAGTCGGCAGGATGCAGGATCCAAAGAAGGAGCCAGAAGATACGGAGGATGGGGCTGGGCCTAGAGCTTCTCTCTCATTGGGGGCCATGTTAAACAATTTGCCCAAGTTTAATGGGAGCAACATGTTGTTGTGGAGCTGGACTGAAAGGATGAGGGGGCTGTTGAGAATGCATCCTATGACCCCAGCCCTGGAAGCAGAGGTGGCCATTATGGCCTTAGACGGAGAGGCTCGGGATTCAGTGATGTTGAGACCCCCCACAGAGCGGAATACTTTTACCGGGGTGTTACATGTGTTAGAGGGGACGCACGGGGATCCCACCGACGTGGGAGAGCTGCGGGCCCGGTTGTTTGGACGGCGACAAAAAGAGGGCGAGACTGTCACTCAGTACATGAATGCTCTGCAAGAGCTAAACATTGCAATCGTGCGGAAAGATGGTATGGGGATGGGACATGTTGACGTGACCCTGCGCGACCAACTGGTGACGGGACTGCGGGATGAGTTGACCAAACAGGCTCTACGTGAACGAGTGCGGGTCGACCCGCGCCTGACTTTCTCCGACATAGGCAATGAGGCCCGCACCCGGGAGCAAGAGAGGGGGGTGACGGTCCTGACAGGAGAGGCTCGGGTTATCCAGACCGCTGCACCAGGAGGGGGTGAGCCGTCGTGGGTTCAGGAGATGCGGCAGGAGCTCAAACAAATCCGAGAGGAACTGGCCGAAGTTAAAAAAAATGCGCGAAGCCCAAGGGAGCTACCCCGGGGGCAAGGGTCTGGGAGTCCAGCTCGTGGCGCTCGTTCAGGATATTATCCGGTCCCCGGTGCTTGCTATGGTTGCGGGGAGGCAGGACATTTCGCACGGGAGTGCCCCCGGAGAGGGAGGGCCTCGTCACGGCGGCCGTTAAACTAGAGGACTCCGAGCTAAGGGGACGACGCTCGGAGTCAGAATCCCCGCGGATGGGTGGTGAAAGTCCCGAAAATTTGGTTGCCAGCTGCCCCCTGGTTTGGGCAGAGTTTGAAGGGCGGGCTGTACGTTGTCTGGTGGACACCGGATCTCAAGTCACGACGATGCCCGAGGCCTATTTTAGAAAACACTTCCCTGTGTCAGTCAGACCCCAATGGGGCCCCGTAATCCGGTTGCAGGCCGCCAATCAGCTGCCCATCCCAGTGGAAGGGGTCACCTGGATGCAAATATCTTTATGTGGGAAAGACCTGGGCCGCCGGGGGGTTGTGTTGACGCGGGGGGATCCCAGCCCACAACATATCGTGACTTTGGGGATGAATGTATTGAAGGACTTTGGCAGTTTGCTGTTAGGGGAGACCACACAAGAGACACTCAATCAGTGGGGGACCAGTACACCTCAAGGCTCCGTGTTCAGACAGTTAGTGAGGGAAGTCCGTGTGCAAGAGACCTTTCAGGAGGGAGACATACTAGGGAAAGTAATCACCTCCCCGACAGCAGAAGTGACGTTTCCCCCAGGACAGACTGTTATATCCCTGCCCATCCGAGCTCGCATCCCTCTGGAAGGAGTGCAAGTGCAGGTTGAGCCCACCTTTACGTCCCCTTTGCCCACAGGACTGCTGGTGGCCCGATCTCTGGCTACTGTTAAAAATGGGGCCGTACCAGTGCGATGTGTGAATGTGGACGAACACGATGTCGTGCTACGGGTCCGAAGTGAGATGGCCAAAGTGTTACGACCGTTAGAAGTGATGCCTCCTCCAGATACTTTACAGTTAAAGGTGGATTCCCCTGATCCCTGGATGGTCAGTGTCCGGTCTACACAGGATCCTGAGCTGATAGCGTTCCGAAAAGGTCAAACTATTCTGGAACATATGCGAGCAGAATTACCGGGTCTGGATCCATCACAAGTCTCGCGAGTGCAGCGGCTCCTTGGACACTATGCTGAAGTGTTTGCGCAACATGAAGATGATTTTGGCTGTACCACGGCCATCGAACATGGAATTCCGACCGGAGATACAGTGCCCATCAGGGAGCGGTACAGACAGATTCCCCCGCAGATGTACCAGGAAGTAAAGACGTTGTTAGGCCAGATGCTACAAAAGGGAGTGATCCGTGAGAGTCAGAGCCCGTGGGCTGCCCCGATCGTGCTGGTGCGGAAAAAGGACGGCACGCTCCGGTTCTGTGTGGACTATCGTAAGCTAAATGCATGCACCGTCCGAGACTCTTATCCACTTCCCCGTATCGAGGAGTCTCTCTCCGTGCTGGGTCGGGCCAAATATTTTTCCACCTTAGACCTAGCCAGCGGATACTGGCAGGTCCCGATGACAGAAGCAGATCGTCCTAAGACAGCGTTCATCCTTCCCATGGGACTATTTGAGTTCAATCGAATGCCGTTTGGGCTGGCCAACGCTCCAGGCACCTTCCAACGATTAATGGAGCGGTGTCTGGGGGATTTGAACTTCGAGGCCACTCTCATTTATCTGGATGACATCATCATCTACGCCCCAACATTCGAGGAACATCTGTGCCGACTGGAACAGGTACTAGACCGGTTGCTGAAATACGGGCTTAAGGTGAAGCCCCAGAAGTGTCACTTGTTCCGGGAACAGATCGAGTACCTGGGGCATGTGGTGTCCGCCGAAGGAGTCCGGCCATCGCAGGAAAAGATTGCTGCAATCCAGGAGTGGCCCACACCGGAGACCGCTAAGGATGTACGGGCGTTCTTGGGCCTCGCTGGGTACTACCGGCGCTTCGTGAAGAATTTTGCTCGCCGTTCTCACAATCTACAAGTCCTGCTGAAAGGAAGCTCCCCCAAGGAACGGGGAAAGAAGATACAATGGCAGGAGTCACAAGAAGCAGCGTTCCGGGACTTGAAGACAGCTCTCATGGAGCCGCCGGTGTTGGCTTATGCGGACTTTTCGCAACCGTTCATCCTACACACCGACGGCAGCTCTCAGGGATTGGGGGCTGTGTTGTCTCAGGTTCAGGATGGGCGGGAGAGAGTGATCGCCTATGCGAGTCGGTCTCTTCATGACTCTGAGTTGAACCCAGACAATTACAGTTCTTTCAAGGTGGAGCTGCTGGCCGTGGTGTGGGCTATGACGGAGCGGTTCGCTGAGTACCTGGCCGGTTCCGAGGTGCTGATACGCACGGATAACAACCCATTGGCACATCTGGAAAATGTAAAATTGGGTGCCCTAGAACAGCGCTGGGTAGCCCGGATGGCCAAGTACAGATACCGTATCCTCTACAAGCGAGGAGCGGAGAATGTTCATGCTGACGCATTATCTCGTCTGCGGAAGAATCCCCCAAGGACTAACCGAGATGAGGAGCTGGAGGGAGAAGAAATCCCCTACGCCATCGGGGGCGCTACTCGGACGGCTGTGAGCCGGGAACAGACCGGGAACGGAACGGCTACAGGACTGTTGGTTCAGAGTCGGGACGAATGGATACGGCTGCAACAGGAAGACCAGGAACTAGCTCCATTGCGACAGTGGATAACGAATGGTCTATTGCCCGTGAGAAGCCCTGGACAAACTCTCCCGTCAGACCTGAACCTTCTTCTGCGGCAGTGGGAGCGCCTAACTCTTCAGGACGGGCTCTTATGCCACTTAACCATGGCTCAGGCAGATTCCGAGCCGACCTGGCAGATGGTCTTACCAGGGCCCGTGGTGGCCGCAGTTGCTAAAGAAGCTCATGAGTCCGGGGCACACTTCGGAGTGAAGAGGACGTTTAAGTGGCTGCAAACTCGGTTCTATCATCCTCGGCTGCTTGCGGAAGTACAAACTGCCTGTAGACAATGTCGACAATGTGAGCTAACCAAGTCACCGGAGGAAAGGGCGCCTGTGCAGAGCATCACGACGTCTGCCCCTTTTGAAGTATTAATGATAGACTACATTACCATTGGAGCAGCGCATCAAGGCTACGAACACTGCCTCGTTATGGTAGATCATTTTTCAAAATTCGCGGTAGTCACCCCTACCCATGATCAGACAGCTGAGTCGGCGGCGAGCGCTATCTGTAAGAACTTTATTCAAGTTTACGGCTGTCCGAGGCGAATACATTCGGATCAAGGCGCCTGTTTCTTGGGCAAAGTCATGGAAGAGCTGCATCGCCTCTACGGCATTGATAAGTCACGCACCACACCGTATCATCCCCAGGGAAATGGGGCTTGTGAGCGGTTTAACCGGACTTTGCTTCAAATGCTGCGTGCGCTAGAACAAGATCAGAAGGCCCGCTGGCCGGAGTATGTGTCGGACCTAGTGTGGGTCTACAACAATAGAGTTCATCAAGTCACAGGACGCACCCCGTATGAAGTGGTCTTTGGGCGCCCAGGAAAAGGCATGACAGATCTGGAACTGTCTTCGGAGGAAGAAGGCCCCCGAACAGGGATGGCTTCGTGGGTGCGTGATCATCGGCATCGGCTGCAGACCTTACACCGACTGGTACACACTCGAATTCGGGAAGTGGAGCATCGGAGCACCCCTACAGCAAAACCCCCAGAGTTCCGGCCAGGTGATCGAGTACTCGTTCGAGAGCAAAGACCGCAAAACAAGTTAGACCATCGTTGGGAAAAAACACCCTATCGGGTGCTTCGCCGTATAGAACCGCATGGACCTGTATATGAAGTGCAGTCTGAGGCCCTCGGAAGTACAGGTACTCGCATTCTTCATCGCAACATGCTCCGGTTGTGTCGCTCTGTTGACTCGGACACCCCGGAATCCGCAATCAGGGAAGAGCCACCTACGACTGAATCCCCCAACAACCATTGGTGGGATGAAGAAGATGATGAAGAAGAAGAACGGCGTCAAAATACTCCCCCTATCTCGACTACTACACTACCCCTGACCAGTCACTCTTCCGCTGACGACATTTCCCCAACACCCCCTATACAAGGACCCGAGCCACGACGTTCTGAACGTTCTACTGCCGGTAGACCCCCAACTCGCTACAGTCCTGACTTACACACCAGACAGACCCAAGTGTGGAACAATCCGTCAGGTGGGCGACCTGTCAGTGCGAAGGCCTCGCCCAGGGACTGGCGAGCATACAGGGTGGGGGAATGTAGGGGACAGGGACCTGGTGAGCTGTGCAGACGGGTGGAACCATTGTTGCCGGGAGTCGGGGTTCCGGGGGACGGATTTGAGGGGTGCATGGGAAGCCAGGCTCATGTGACAGGAGGAAGAGTGACGCAGGGAGAGGAGAGGATAAAAAGCAAAACGCGCGAAAGCAGGGGCAGAGAAGCGCGGGAAATCTCTGAGGAGAGGAAACTGCAGCGCAGTTGTTGTGAGTGTGCAGGCCGCAGTGAGACTTGCTGGAAGCAGGGGGAAAACGTGCAACAGACACTGCGGGCAACTACCAGAGCCCCCAAAAAGAGGCGCATTCGTCGTCAGCGACCCCCCAGGCAGAGGGGTAGTGCTGACCAGCTCAGGGACAGTATTACCGCGCTCCCTGAGAGGACCTTGCCAGAGAGTGCTACGGACTCGCATGGTTTCATCTCAGCTGTGACTGATACTGATTATTCTCCTAATCCTCCTCAAAAAGACTCTTCTCTGGACTGGGAGGCTGTTACCTCGGATCAACGTCCGCCTGCAGGAGGGAACGCAGCACCGCAAAAGACATTCTGGACTCGACTCTACGCCTGGGCCCGTCGCCAGAAGACACCTCCTTCCTCCGCCATCAGGACTACGGCGTTGTCGGAGCCTCACCGTCAGGACTACATCGCTGAACCAGCACGGATAAGTGACCGTTGTTGACTTTATCTTAGTAGGGAGTCACTAGTGAGGCGCTGCCGCGTTCTACGGGTATAGTTCAGGGCGGTCATATAGTAATTAGGATTTACTGCGAGATTGTGTTCTTGTATATAAGTTCCCTGCGTGGAAAAACGTTTGTCATCTTTTTGGTTGGAAGTTAAAAAGAAAGTTAAAAACGCTATTTGCTTTCTGGCTCCTATTTGTCCCTGCATCCTTCTTTACCTGCGGTCCCTACACATGGTTTACTAAAGTATTATTACATGCCTGTGATGATGGATTGGACTATGCCTTTGGAGATTGGACTTACATGTGTAACCACTTAGTAGCCTTGGTATAGTAACATCAGCACCCACAGCTTATGTTGTAGGCACAGCATCTCTGCTCATGCCATCCATTGCCGTAATTTTCATACATTTGCTCTAAAGCACTGCGAATATTTATGTCCATTTCTGTAAAAAAGGTTCATACTTGCTTATTAGGAACAGGGGCGGGCTGGACCTGGTGGCAGTGAGGCAAATGCCCCTGGGCCGCTCCTCCAGCAGCTGTGCAGGGCCGGCCACCTGATGGCCCTGCACTGCAAACTGTGTGCGGGCCAGTGAGGTTATGTAGTGGGCACATCAGGGGAGTGGCAGTTACTGGGGGCTGCAGGCACTCATTGGCTGTGCAGCTCTGTGCTTTGATTTACTGCCAGGCTGCAATTGGCCTGATGCTAATTGGTGCATCAGGGCAGAGTGGGGCAGGCTTAGGCTACGTTCACATTTGCGTTGTTGTGTGTTGCGTCGGCGACGCATCGTTGACGCAACGCACAACGCATGCAAAACGCATGCAAAACGCATTGTTTTGTGACGCATGCGTCCTTTTTTTGCATGATTTTGGACGCAAAAAAAATGCAACTTGCTGCGTCCTCTGCGCCCTGACGCGTGCGCCCAAAAAGACGCATGCATCACAAAACGCAACACAACGCATGTCCATGCGCCCCCATGTTAAATATAGGGGCGCATGACGCATGCGGCGACGCTGCAGTGCCCGACGTTGTGGCGCACAACGCAAATGTGAACGTAGCCTTAGAAGGTGGAAGGCGCGCATTTAGGTGCGTGCTCAGTCAGTAAGTAGTTAGAAGGTGGAAGGCACGCATTCAGGACCGCGCTCAGTCAGTAAGTACACTAACTGAGCTCTATACTGTAGCCAGAGCTCACCCTCGGGATATAATTTTGTCCCTGGGAAAGAGCCAGCCTAATAGGGAGGGAGGAAAGTGGTCAGAACCTCTCACCTCTCACCATGGCAGGTCCTGCACCCACAGTGTGAGGGGTCGTCAGTGGAGTGGGGGTATGTGTGGACAGCTCTTGCAGAGCATCAAACCTCTATGTGGAGGGCTGCTGCACTCCTTACTGCACACAGGGACATGCAGGGTGACAGTCTGCAGAGCATTGCTTCCCTATGTGTGCATGCATCTGCAGAGCATCACTTCCCTACGTGTGCATGTATCTGCAGAGCATCACTTCCCTACCTGTGCATGTATCTGCAGAGCATCACTTTCCTACCTGTGCATGTATCTGCAGATACTGTACAGACCAAAAGTTTGGACACACCTTCTCATTTAAAGATTTTTCTGTATTTTCATGACTATGAAAATTGTACATTCACACTGCACTTTTTGCTTTGATGACTGCTTCGCACACTCTTGGCATTCTCTTGATGACCTTCAAGAGGTTGTCACCGGGAATGGTCTTCCAACAATCTTGAAGGAGTTCCCAGAGATGCTTAGCACTTGTTGACCCTTTTGCCTTCACTCTGCGGTCCAGCTCACCCCAAACCATCTCGATTGGGTTCAGGTCTGGTGACTGTGGAGGCCAGGTCATCTGGCGTAGCACCCCATCACTCTCCTTCTTGGTCAAATAGCCCTTACACAGCCTGGAGGTGTGTTTGCAGTCATTATTCTGTTGAAAAATAAATGATGGTCCAACTAAACGCAAACCGGATAGAATAGCATGCCGCTGCAAGATGCTGTGATAGCCATGCTGGTTCAGCATGCCTTCAATTTTGAATAAATACCCAACAGTGTCACCAGCAAAGCACCCCCACACCATCACACCTCCTCCTCCTTGCTTCACGGTGGGAGCCAGGCATGTAGAGTCCATCCGTTCTCCTTTTCTGTGTCGTACAAGGACATGGTGGTTGGAACCAAAGATCTCAAATTTGGACTCATCAGACCAAAGCACAGATTTCCACTGGTCTAATGTCCATTCCTTGTGTTCTTAAGCCCAAACAAGTCTCTTCTGCTTGTTGCCTGTCCTTATCCTCAGAAGCAGAGGTGACTCTTGGTCTTCCTTTCCTGGGGCGGTCCTCATGTGAGCCAGTTTCTTTGTAGCACTTGATGGTTTTTGCCACTGCACTTGGGGACACTTTCAAAGTTTTCCCAATTTTTCGGACTGCATGACTTTCATTTCTTAAAGTAATGATGGCCACTCGTTTTTCTTTACTTAACTGCATTTTTCTTGCCATAATACAAATTCTAACAGTCTATTCAGTAGGACTATCAGCTGTGTATCCACCAGATTTCTGCTGCTCAACACAACTGATGGTCCCAACCCCATTTATAAGGAAAGAAATCCCACTTTTTAAACCTGACAGGGCACACCTGTGAAGTGAAAACCATTCCCGGTGGCTACCTCTTGAATCTCATCCAGAGAATGCCAAGAGTGTGCAAAGCAGTCATCAAAGCAAAAGGTGCCTACTTTGAAGAACCTAGAATATAAGATATAATTTCAAGTGATGGTGCAGCTGATTCCGCGCTCAAGGGGTGACAAAACACAAGGAAAGTGCAAACAACATGGTATGACCACTTAAACGAAACCTCCCAACAAATGTCTGTGCTGGGCACTGATGCAGAGAAAGCAGTGAGACCGCAAGAAGTTAACAAAGCCTGTGCTGCTGGTGCCCTGCAAATAGAACGACCGTCTTGTGTGGGCTGCAGCTAGCCTAGTGTCACATGGAATAACAGCACAAAAAGTACCTGGTGGAACTCACCAGGATGCAGGTGCAGCAGTGTGTGACGGAGTGCAGTCCGTCCGGCTCTGTAGTGGAGAATCCGGCGTGTCAGAGATGGACAGAGAGCAGGCAGGCAGAGTTAATCAACTGCGGCACAGCGATGAAACAGGGAAGCTACGCAGAGCCAGGGAAAGCCCCGGCCGGTGGCTGTTATGATCCTTAGTGGCTGAGGATCACAGAATGAACTAGCTAAGTAACTGAACATAGAACGAGCTCTAGGGAGGTGGTAACTGGACTGACCGCAAAACCTGATCCTAACCAAACACACTGAAGGTAGCCGGTGAACGTGCCTAAATTCCTGGACGTCTCGACGCAGCCTGAGAAACTTGCTACCCCTATAGAGAAAGTAAGACCTCACTTGCCTCAGAGAAATGACCCCAAAGATATAGTAAGCCCCCAACAAATATTAACGGTGAGGTAAGGGGAAAATACAAAATGTAGAAATGAAAACAGATTCAGCAAATGAGGCCCACTAATACTAGATAGCAGAAGACAGGCAGGGATCTGTGCGGTCAGTAAAAAACCCTATACAAAATATCCACGCTGAGAATACAAGAACCCCCACACCAACTAACGGTGTGAGGGGAGAAACTCAGCCCCCTAGAGCTACCAGCAAGCAAGGAAATCACATATTAGCAAGCTGGACAAGGACAAGGAAATAACCCAGAAACATATTGAACACTAATGAGCAAAAAATAACCAAACAGAAAACTTAGCTTCTCTTGGAGAGACTGATAGCGAAGGAATTCAGGAGAGATCAAAATAGCACTGAATACATCGACAGCAGGCAAACACTGAAAGTCCAGGAGAGCTAAATAGGAAACCAGCTAACAGATAACGAGACAGCTGATCCTGCCTCAGACCAGCAGAATGACACAAAGAGCCACCAGAGGGAGCCCAAAGACAGCACTCACACAGTACCACTTGTGACCACAAGAGGGAGCCCAAAAACAGAGTTCACAACCGTACCCCCCCCTTTGAGGAGGGGTCACCGAACCCTCATCAAAACCCCCAGGGCGATCAGGATGAGCCACATGGAAGGCATGAACCAAATCGGCCGCATGAACATCAGAGGCGACAACCCAGGAATTATCCTCCTGACCATAGCCCTTCCACTTAACCAAATACTGAAGCCTCCATCTAGAAATATGAGAATCCAAGATCTTCTCCACCACGTACTCCAATTCGCCCTCAACCAGCACCGGGGCAGGGGGCTCAACAGAAGGAACCACAGGCACCACATACCTCTGCAACAAAGACCTATGGAACACGTTATGAATGGCAAACGACGCTGGGAGGTCCAAACGAAATGACACTGGGTTAAGGATTTCCAAAATCTTATAAGGACCGATGAAGCGAGGCTTGAATTTAGGAGAGGAGACCTTCATAGGAACATACCGAGAAGGCAGCCATACCAAATCCCCAACACGAAGTCGGGGACCCACACCGCGACGGCGGTTGGCAAAGCGCTGAGCCTTCTCTTGTGACAACTTCAAATTGTCCACCACATGGTTCCAAATCTGCTGCAACCTATCCACCACAGAATCCACCCCAGGACAGTCAGAAGGCTCAACCTGACCCGAGGAAAAACGAGGATGAAAACCAGAATTGCAGAAAAAAGGCGAAACCAAAGTAGCAGAACTAGCCCGATTATTAAGGGCAAACTCGGCCAATGGCAAAAAAGCCACCCAATCATCCTGATCAGCAGAAACAAAACATCTTAAATAAGTTTCCAAGGTCTGATTAGTTCGCTCGGTTTGGCCATTCGTCTGAGGATGGAAGGCCGACGAAAAAGACAAATCAATGCCCATCTTAGCACAAAAGATCCGCCAAAATCTGGACACAAACTGGGATCCTCTGTCAGACACAATATTTTCAGGGATGCCGTGCAAGCGAACCACATTCTGAAAAAATAGAGGAACCAAATCGGAGGAGGAAGGCAACTTGGGCAAGGGCACCAAATGGACCATTTTGGAAAAACGATCACACACCACCCAGATGACAGACATTCTCTGAGAGACTGGAAGATCCTAAATAAAATCCATGGAAATGTGCGTCCAAGGCCTCTTCGGGACAGGCAAAGGCAAAAGCAAACCGCTGGCATGAGAACAGCAAGGCTTAGCCCGAGCACAAATCCCACAGGACTGCAGAAAGGAACGCACATCCCGCGACAAGGAAGGCCACCAGAAGGACCTAGCCACCAAATCTCTGGTACCAAAAATCCCAGGATGGCCTGCCAACACCGAAGAATGAACCTCGGAAATAACTCTGCTGGTCCATCTATCTGGGACAAACAGTCTCTCTGGTGGGCAACGGTCCGGTCTATCCGCCTGAAACTTCTGCAGCACTTGTCGCAAATCTGGGGAAATGGCAGACAAAATCACTCCCTCTCTGAGGATACCAGCCGGCTCTGAAACTCCCGGAGAGTCAGGCACAAAACTCCTAGAAAGAGCATCAGCCTTCACGTTCTTCGAACCAGGCAGATACGAGACCACAAAATCGAAATGGGAGAAAAACAACGACCAACGAGCCTGTCTAGGATTCAGCCGCTTGGCAGACTCGAGATAAATCAGATTTTTGTGATCAGTCAAGACCACCACACGATGCTTAGCTCCCTCGAGCCAATGTCGCCACTCCTCAAATGCCCACTTCATAGCCAACAACTCCCGATTACCAACATCATAATTCCGCTCGGCAGGCGAAAACTTTCTTGAAAAGAAAGCACAAGGTTTCATCACAGAGCAATCAGAGCTTCTCTGCGACAAAACAGCCCCTGCTCCAATCTCAGAAGCATCAACCTCGACCTGAAAAGGAAGAGAGACATCAGGCTGACACAAAACTGGAGCCGAAGAAAACCGGCGCTTCAGCTCCCGAAAGGCTTCCACGGCCGCAGGAGACCAATTAGTCACATCAGAACCCTTCTTGGTCAAATCCGTCAAGGGTTTAACCACGCCAGAAAAATTAGCAATGAAGCGACGATAAAAATTAGCAAAACCCAAGAACTTCTGAAGACTCTTAACAGATGTAGGCTGAGTCCAGTCATGAATAGCCTGGACCTTGACTGGGTCCATCTCAATAGTAGAAGGAAAAAAAATAAAACCCAAAAAGGAAACCTTCTGTACTCCGAAGAGACATTTTGAGCCCTTCACAAATAAGGCATTAGCACGCAGGACCTGAAATACCATCCTGACCTGCTTCACATGGGACTCCCAGTCCTCAGAAAAGACCAAAATGTCATCCAGATACACAATCATAAATTTATCCAGATATTCTCGGAAGATGTCATGCATGAAGGACTGGAACACAGAAGGAGCATTAGAGAGTCCAAAAGGCATCACCAAGTACTCAAAATGGCCTTCGGGCGTATTAAATGCTGTTTTCCATTCATCCCCCTGCTTAATACGCACAAGGTTATACGCACCACGAAGATCCATCTTGGTGAACCAACTGGACCCCTTAATCCGAGCAAACAGATCAGATAATAATGGCAAAGGATACTGAAATTTGACCGTGATTTTATTTAGAAGACGATAATCTATACAAGGTCTCAGAGAACCATCCTTTTTGGCCACAAAAAAGAATCCTGCACCAAGAGGGGAGGAGGACGGGCGAATATGTCCCTTCTCTAAAGACTCCTTTATATAACTCTGCATCGCGGCATGTTCTGGTACAGACAAATTAAAAAGTCGTCCCTTAGGGAACTTACTACCAGGAATCAAATGTATAGCACAATCACAATCCCTATGAGGAGGTGGGGCACCGGATCTGGGCTCATCAAATACATCCTGGTAGTCCGAAAAAAACTCAGGGACCTCAGAAGGAGTGGAAGAAGCAATTGACACCAAAGGAGCATCGCCATGAATCCCCTGGCAACCCCAACTTGAAACAGACATAGCTTTCCAATCCAGAACTGGATTATGGGCCTGCAGCCATGGCAGACCCAAAATGACAACATCATGCAAATTATGCAGCACAAGAAAGCGAATCACCTCCTGATGTACAGGAGTCATGCACATGGTCACTTGAGTCCAATACTGAGGCTTATTCTCAGCCAATGGTGTAGCATCAATTCCCCTCAGTGGAATAGGGAATTCTAAAGGCTCCAGAACAAAACCACAGCGCCTGGCAAACGACAAATCCATCAGGTTCAGGGCAGCACCTGAATCCACAAAAGCCATAACCGAGCAGGATGACAAAGAACAAATTAAAGTAACAGACAAAATGAATTTAGGCTGTATAGTACCAACGGTGACAGATTTAGCTATTTTTTTTACGCGCTTAGAGCATGCTGAGATAACATGAGTTGAATCACCACAGTAAAAGCACAACCCATTTTGACGTCTATGATTTTGCCGCTCAATTCTGGTCAGAATTCGGTCACATTGCATAGACTCAGGTCTCTGTTCAGAAAACATCGCCAGATGGTGCGCAGATTTGCGCTCCCGCAAACGCCGATCAATCTGAATGGCCAAAGCCATTGAGTCACACAGACTTGCAGGCGTGGGGAACCCCACCATAACATTCTTAATGGCTTCAGAAAGACCTTCTCTAAAATTTGCAGCCAGGGCACACTCATTCCATTGAGTAAGCACCGACCATTTCCGAAATTTTTGACAATACACCTCAGCTTCATCCTGGCCCTGAGAGAGAGCCAGCAAGGCCTTTTCTGCCTGGTTCTCAAGATTAGGTTCCTCATAAAGCAAACCAAGCGCCAGAAAAAACGCATCCACATTCAGCAATGCAGGATCTCCTGGCGCCAGGGAGAAAGCCCAATCTTGAGGGTCGCCACCTAACAGGGAGATAACAATTCTAACTTGCTGAGCGGAATAACCAGAGGAACGAGGTCTCAAAGAAAGAAATAATTTACAATTATTCTTAAAATTCAGAAACCTAGATCTATCTCCAGAAAACAACTCAGGAATAGGTACTTTTGGCTCAGACATAGGACTATGAACAACAAAATCCTGAATGCTTTGCACCCTTGCAGCAAGATGATCCACACTAGAAGTCAGACTCTGAATATCCATGTCTGCAGCTGAACTCAAAGCCACCCAGAGATTAAGGGGATGAGAGAAGCTGGACAGACTGCAGCAAAGGGAGAGGAAAAAAAAATTGTACTCAGGACTTCTCTTATCCCACTTCTGCGATGCATTAAACACTTTTTGGCCTGCTGTACTGTTATGATCCTTAGTGGCTGAGGATCACAGAATGAACTAGCTAAGTAACTGAACATAGAACGAGCTCTAGGGAGGTGGTAACTGGACTGACCGCAAAACCTGATCCTAACCAAACACACTGAAGGTAGCCGGTGAACGTGCCTAAATTCCTGGACGTCTCGACGCAGCCTGAGAAACTTGCTACCCCTATAGAGAAAGTAAGACCTCACTTGCCTCAGAGAAATGACCCCAAAGATATAGTAAGCCCCCAACAAATATTAACGGTGAGGTAAGGGGAAAATACAAAACGTAGAAATGAAAACAGATTCAGCAAATGAGGCCCACTAATACTAGATAGCAGAAGACAGGCAGGGAACTGTGCGGTCAGTAAAAAACCCTATACAAAATATCCACGCTGAGAATACAAGAACCCCCACACCAACTAACGGTGTGAGGGGAGAAACTCAGCCCCCTAGAGCTACCAGCAAGCAAGGAAATCACATATTAGCAAGCTGGACAAGGACAAGGAAATAACCCAGAAACATATTGAACACTAATGAGCAAAAAATAACCAAACAGAAAACTTAGCTTCTCTTGGAGAGACTGATAGCGAAGGAATTCAGGAGAGATCAAAATAGCACTGAATACATCGACAGCAGGCAAACACTGAAAGTCCAGGAGAGCTAAATAGGAAACCAGCTAACAGATAACGAGACAGCTGATCCTGCCTCAGACCTGCAGAATGACACAAAGAGCCACCAGAGGGAGCCCAAAGACAGCACTCACACAGTACCACTTGTGACCACAAGAGGGAGCCCAAAAACAGAGTTCACAACAGGTGGCGTCCCTGGATACGAGTGGGGAAGGAGAGGGAAAAAAATGGCTGGCGCGTGGCACAGCGTGTGACGTCACAAGAACTACGGGGCAGCACAGAGACCAGAAAGGTGACCGACGCGTTTCGAAGGAGTGGCGTCCTTCTTCATCAGGGACCCATTTTTTTCCCTTTCCTTCCCCGCTCGTATCCAGGGACACCACCGGCCGGGGCTTTCCCTGGCTCTGCGTAGCTTCCCTGTTTCATCGCTGTGCCACGGTTGATTAACTCTGCCTGCCTGCTCTCTGGTCCATCTCTGACACGCCGGATTCTCCACTACAGAGCCGGACGGACTGCACTCCGTCACACACTGCTGCACCTGCATCCTGGTGAGTTCCAGCCAGGTACTTTTTGTGCTGTTATTCCATGTGACACTAGGCTAGCTGCAGCCCACACAAGACGGTCGTTCTATTTGCAGGGCACCAGCAGCACAGGCTTTGTTAACTCCTTGCGGTCTCACTGCTTTCTCTGCAACAGTGCCCAGCACAGACATTTGTTGGGAGGTTTCATTTAAGTGGTCATACCATGTTGTTTGCACTTTCCTTGTGTTTTGTCACCCCTTGATTGCGGAATCAGCTGCATCATCACTCATTATTTCCACATCTGACAGCGGTGGCACCTACCTGATCTGATTCCTGCAGCTTAGGAGAACTTACATATTTAGTTTGTGTGAGGTAGCGCGTGTGTTCTCTTTCATACTCAAGATATAATTTCAGTTGTTTCACACTTTTTTGTTAAGTATATAATTCCACATGTGTTAATTCATAGTTTTGATGCCTTCAGTGTGAATGTACAATTTTCATAGTCATGATAATACAGAAAAATCTTTAAATGAGAAGGTGTGTCCAAACTTTTGCTCTGTACTGTACATGCACACGTACGGAAATGTTTGGGAACCTCTTCCACAAGCTTCTCACAATAGTTGGTCAGAATTTGGGCCCATTCCTCCTGACAAAACTGCTGTAACTGATCCAGGGTTGTTGGTTGCCTTGCTCGCACCGGCCTTTTCAGCTTTGCCCATAAATTTTCACTAGGATTGAGATCAGGGCTTTGTGATGGTCGCTCTAAAATATTGACATTGTTATCCTTGAGCCACGTTGTTAGCCACTATATACAGGGGGCAGTGGAGACCTTTATACTATATACAGGGGGCAGTGGCGACCTTCATACTATATAGGGGCAGGGGGACCTTCATACTATATATAGGGGGCAGGGGGACCTTCATACTATATATAGGAGGCAGGGGACCTTCATACTATATATAGGGGCAATGGAAACATCATATTTTATATAGGTGGTATGTAGCAATTTTACTATATATAGGGAGGTCTGGGATCTTCAAAGAACAATAAAGGGCTTTGGGGACCATCATATTGTGTTTTGCGGTCTGTAGGATCATCATTCTGTATATTCAGAGCTGTGTGGGCACTCAGAGGACATTATTTGTTATAAATGGGGACTTTATTAATTTTAATTGGGGCACTCAGGTTCCATTATTTTTTTCTTGGGGAGGGGGGCATTGTTATCTTTAAGTGGACACTAAAGGGTACATGTTGCTAGAAGGGGGCATTTGGGATATTATATTCTTCAAAGGAACATCCAGGGCTTTTCTATGCAGCACAGCATGGGAATTAATACTTTCCATGGCACACTTTAATTTTTGGGAGGAGTGAGTAATCATAGTAATGACACAGTTTTTTAAATATTGGGGTCACTGATCCTCTCCTCAAGTGCACGCAGAGTGGGGAGTTTTTGTATGTTGGTAATAGATGGAGACGTCGATGGAAATGAGAGAAGTCAGATGTGTTTTTATTGTAATTTGTATAGATGAGTTGTGGCTGGAGAAGTTGTCATGTCGGTCTGGGCCAGATGAAAAAGATGGGAAACGTGAGCGACCCAAATCAGAAAGAACGTCAGCTGTAAGTTACTATATATAACTGTACTGTAGTCATGTGTGTGTTCTGCAGGACTGGTATCTACCAATATACGGTTCCTGTAAGGTGGGAATATTGCTCTTTTTAGTAGCTTTTTTTTTGTTTAGTAACAACTTAATGTGCTTCGGTCATTATGTAGTAGAAGGTGTAGGGTGGTGTCATTGGTCTTTGTATAGAGTGTTTTGTTATGTAGAGGTAATGCTCATTATATTATGTATTCACGGTGTGGTGGTGATGGTCGTGCGCATTGTGCAGCCATATTGTTTTGGCCTTTTATAGTAGTAATATTGGTCTTTGCATTGTGTGTTTTTGGTTAACAGCGGTAAACTGTAATTATACACTGCTCAAAAAAATAAAGGGAACACTTAAACAACAGAATATAACTCCAAGTAAATCAAACTTCTGTGAAATCAAACTGTCCACTTAGGAAGCAACACTGGTTGACAATCAATTTCACATGCTGTTGTGCAAATTGAATAGACAACAGATGGAAATTATTGGCAATTATCAAGACACACTCAATAAAGGAGTGGTTCTGCTGGTGGGGACGACAGACCACATCTCAGTACCAATGCTTTCTGGCTGATATTTTGGCAACTTTTGAATGTTGATTTTGCTTTCACACTCGTGGTAGCATGAGATGGACTCTACAACCCACACAAGTGGTTCAGGTAGTGCAGCTCATCCAGAATGGCACATCAATGCGAGCAGTGGTAAGAAGGTTTGCTGTGTCTGTCAGCGTAGTGTCCAGAGGCTGGAGCCACTTCCAGGAGACAGGCCAGTACACCACGAGACATGGAGGGGGCCGTAGGAGAACAACAACCTAGAAGCAGGACCGCTACCTCAGCCTTTGTGCAAGGAGGAACAGAAGGAGCACTGCCAGAGCCCTGAAAAATGACCTCCAGCAGGCCACAAATGTGCATGTGTCTTCACAAACGGTTAGAAACTGACTCCATGAGGATGGTCTGAGTGCCCGACGTCCACAGATGGGGGTTGTGCTCACAGCCCAACACCATGCAGGATGCTTGGCATTTGCCTCAGAACTCCAGGATTGGAAAATTCGCCACTGGCACCCTGTGCTCTTCACAGATGAAAGCAGGTTCACACTGAGCACATGTGACAGACATGACAGAGTCTGGAAACGCCGTGGAGAGTGATCTGCTGCCTGCAACATCCTTCATCATGGTTTGGCAGTGGGTCAGTATTGGTGTGGGGTTGCATTTCTTTGGAGGGCCGCACAGCCCTCCATGTGCTCGCCAGAGGTAGCTTGACTGCCATTAGGTACCGAGATGAGATTCTCAGACCCCTTGTGAGACCATATGCCGGTTCAGTTGGCCGTGGGTTCCTCCTAATGCAGGACAATGCCAGACCTCATGTGGCTGGAGTGTGTCAGTAGTTCCTGCAAGATAAAGGCATTGAAGCTATGGACTGGTCCGCCCATTCCCCAGACCTGAATCCAATTGAACACATCTGAGACATCATGTCTCGCACCATCCACCAACGTCACATTGCACCACAGACAGTCCAGGAGTTGGCAGATGCTTTAGTCCAGGTCTGGGATGAGATCCCTCAGGAGACCATCCTAGGGGCATGCCTAGGCATTGTATGGAGGTCATATAGGCACATGGAGGCCACACACACTACTGCGCATCATTTCCTTTTTTTGAGGCATTTCCACTAAAGTTGGATCAGCCTATAATTTGATTTTCCACTTTGATTTTGAGTATCGTTCCAAATTCAGGCCTCCGTGAGATATTAATTTTGATTTACATTGATAATTTTTATGTTTTATTGTTCTCAATGCTTTCCACTATGTAGTGAATAAAGATTTACAACTGGAATATTTTATTCAGTGATATCTAGGATGTGGTATTTTAGTGTTCCCCTTAATTTTTGAGCAGTGTATATGCAGCGAGCTCCGTTCTGTTCCCATATCTATGTACCAGTGTGTTTTTAAAGCCTGTTATCTCTGCTGCTTTAATGCAGCGGCCAAAGATAATCAGGGCAAAAGCACCGCAACTGGAAGGCCACTGCCTTGTGATTGCCCCCCAGGCTGAAAAGAGCCAGCTAGCCCCTGATTAGGAGCACTGGGTCACAATACTTCAATCCAAAATATCCCCTGGCCTACTGTGTCTACTGTGTGATCTACTTCTACTGTGTGATCTACTTACATTTTGTGAACAGATTGCAAAAATTTTTTCTGAAGATTGCAAGCAGATGAAATTTGCAATGTAGAAAGAAAGTATTGTCTATACTGGACTAATGTTATAGCCCGAGACTTCAGGTCAGGTCAGGACTCCATGCTGCGGTAACTGCATATGGTCAGAACTCAACGCACATGTGGTGGCCAATGCTTGCACAAATTTAATGTGATGTCTTAGTTTACCCAGAGAATTGTGCAACCATTGTATGGGGGAGCGGTGTCGGATCCATGCGCCGTAACTAACATAAAGGTCAATAAAAATACTGCTCAAATCCAAGGTACTGTATGTCAGAGCAAACATTTTCATATGGATCTGCATGCATTCAGGACAGCAAATGCAACATGACAAGTTTTCTGTCTACTACTTATGCAAATTTTCTCTTCAGAGAGAAAGAGGACTTAAACTCTATAGCGCCACCTGTTGGAAGTAGCAATCCTACAAGTCACAATCAACCCTTTAACGAGTCTTGCAATATGACTTAGCATAAGAGCCAAATCAGTATCTCAATTCGCAGACAGTGTTTCAGGCTGTTGGCCCTCGTCAGTGCGAAGCATGAGAACTGATTTGGTTAGGTGAGAGGCTCTGGACTGAAGTCTAAGGGGTAAGGTTTCTCCTTGTGGAGAGTGACATACCAGCTCTGGCTTTGTCAAGGTAAGGAGGCTTATTCGCCGTGCAATACTCCTCTGGGAAATTTAATATGCAAATTGCCTCTTCAGAGAGAAAGAGGACTTAAACTCTATAGCACCACCTGTTGGAAGTAGCGCTCCTACAAGTCACAATCAACCCTTTAACAAGGTCAGTGAGACACATATATATATACTGTACAGTACAGACCAAAAGTTTGGACACACCTTCTCATTTAAAAATTTTTCTGTATTTTCATGACTAGGAAAATTGTACATTCACACTGAAGGCATCAAAACTATGAATTAACACATGTGGAATTATATACTTAACAAAAAAGTGTGAAACAACTGAAATTATATCTTATATTCTAGGTTCTTCAAAGTAGCCACCTTTTGCTTTGATGACTGCTTTGCACACTCTTGACATTCTCTTGATGAGCTTCAAGAGGTAGTCACCGGGAATGGTTTTCACTTCACGGGTGTGCCCTGTCAGGTTTAATAAGTGGGATTTCTTGCCTTATAAATGGGGTTGGGCCATCAGTTTTGTTGAGTAGAAGTCTGGTGGATACACAGCTGATAGTCCTACTGAATAGACTGTTAGAATTTGTATGGCAAGAAAAAAGCAGCTAAGTAAAGAAAAACGAGTGGCCATCATTACTTTAAGAAATGAAGGTCAGTCAGTCCGAAAAATTGGGAAAACTTTGAAAGTGTCCCCAAGTGCAGTGGTAAAAACCATCAAGTGCTACAAAGAAACTGGCTCACATGAGGACCGCCCCAGGAAAGGAAGACCAAGAGTCACCTCTGCTTCTGAGGATAAGTTTATCCGAGTCACCAGCCTCAGAAATCGCAGGTTAACAGCAGCTCAGATTAGAGACCAGGTCAATGCCACACAGAGTTCTAGCAGCAGTCACATCTCTACAACAACTGTTAAGAGGAGACTTTGTGCAGCAGGCCTTCATGGTAAAATAGCTGCTAGGAAACCACTGCTACGGACAGGCAACAATCAGAAGAGACTTGTTTGGGCTAAAGAACACAGAGAATGGACATTAGACCAGTGGAAATCTGTGCTTTGGCCTGATGAGTCCAAATTTGAGATCTTTGGTTCCAACCACTGTGTCAGAAAAGGTGAACGGATGGACTCTACATGCCTGGTTCCCACCGTGAAGCAAGGAGGAGGAAGTGTGATGGTGTGGGGGTGCTTTGCTGGTGACACTGTTGGGGATTTATTCAAAATTGAAGGCATACTGAACCAGCATGGCTACCACAGCATCTTGCAGCGGCATGCTATTCCATCCGGTTTGCATTTAGTTGGATCATCATTTATTTTTCAACAGGACAATGACCCCAAACACACCTCCAGGATGTGTAAGGGCTATTTGACCAAGAAGAAGAATGATGGGGTGCTACGCCAGATAACCCGGCCTCCACAGTCACCAGACCTGAACCCAATCGAGATGGTTTGGGGTGAGCTGGACCGCAGAGTGAAGGCAAAAGGGCCAGCAAGTGCTAAGCATCTCTGGGAACTCCTTCAAGATTGTTGGAAGACCATTCCAGGTGACTACCTCTTGAAGCTCATCAAGAGAATGCCAAGAATCCTCATAAAGCAAATAGATGAAGCTGCGACTCAAGGAGAAGTCATTATTATGGGGGACTTCAACTACCCTGAAATAGATTGGGGAACAGAAACCTGCAGTTCCAGCAAAGGTAATCGGTTTTTGACAACTATGAGAGACAATTACCTTTCACAACTGTTTCAGGACCCAACAAGTAGGGGGCACTGCTAGACCTAATATTAACCAACAGGCCAGACCGCATAGCAAATATATGGGTTGGGGGTCACTTGGGGAATAGTGATCACAAAATAATAAGTTTTCATGTATCCTTTAACCCCTTTACCCCCAAGGGTGGTTGGCACGTTAATGACCGGGCCAATTTTTACAATTCTGACCACTGTCCCTTTATGAGGTTATAACTCTGGAACGCTTCAACGGATCCCAGTGATTCTGACACTGTTTTCTCATGACATATTGTACTTCATGATAGTGGTAAAGTTTCTTTGATATTACCTGCGTTTATTTGTGAAAAAAAAACGAAATTTGGCAAAAATTTTGAAAATTTTGCAATTTTCCAACTTTGAATTTTTATACAATTAAATCACAGAGATATGTCACACAAAATACTTAATACGTAACATTTCCCACATGTCTCCTTTACATCAGCACAGTTTTGGAACCAAAATTTTTTTTTGTTAGGGAGTTATAAGGGTTAAAATTGACCAGCAATTTCTCATTTTAACAATACCTTTTTTTTTTTAGGGACCACATCTCATTTGAAGTCATTTCAGGGGTCTATATGATAGAAAATACCCAAGTGTGACACCATTCTAAAAATTGCACCCCTCAAGATGCACAAAACCACATTCAAGAAGTTTATTAACCCTTTAGGTGTTTCACAGGAATTTTTGGAATGTTTAAATAAAAATGAACATTTAACATTTTGACACAAAAAATTTACTTCAGCTCCAATTTGTTTTATTTTACTAAGGGTAACAGGAGAAAATGGACCCCAAAAGTTGTTGCACAATTTGTCCTGAGTACGCTGATACCTAATATGTGGGGCTAAACCACTGTTTGGGCGCATGGCTGAGCTCGGAAGCGAAGGAGCACCATTTGACTTTTCAATGCAAAATTGACAGGAATTGAGATGGAACGCCATGTTGCATTTGGAGAGCCCCTGATGTGCCTAAACATTGAAACCCCCCACAAGTGACACCATTTTGGAAAGTAGACCCCCTAAGGAACTTATCTAGATGTGTTGTGAGAGCTTTGAACCCCCAAGTGTTTCACTGCAGTTTATAACGCAGAGCCGTGAAAATAAAAAATCTTTTTTTTCCACAAAAATTATTTTTTAGCCCCCAGTTTTGTATTTTCCCAAGGGTAACAGGAGAAATTGGACCCTAAAAGTTGTTCTCCAATGTGTCCTGAGTACGCTGATACCCCATATGTTGGGGTAAACCCCTGTTTGGGCGCACGGGAGAGCCCGGAAGGGAAGGAGCATTGTTTTACTTTTTCAAAGCAGAATTGGCTGGAATTGAGATGGGACGCCATGTCGCGTTTGGAGAGCCCCTGATGTGCCTAAACAGTGGAAACCCCCCAATTATAAGTGAAACCCTAATCCAAACACACCCCTAACCCTAATCTCAACGGTAACCCTAACCACACCCCTAACCCTGACACACCCCTAACCCTAATCCCAACCCTATTCCCAACCATAAATGTAATCCAAACCCTAACCCTAACTTTAGCCCCAACCCTAACCCTAACTTTAGCCCCAACCCTAACTGTAGCCCTAATCCTAGCCCCAACCCTAAACCTAGCCCTAACTCTAGCCCTAACCCTAGCCCTAACCCTAACCCTAGACCTAACCCTTACCCTAGCCCTAACCCTACTGGGAAAATGGAAATAAATACATTTTTTTTATTTTTTTATTTTTCCCTAACTAAGGGGGTGATGAAGGGGGGTTTGATCTACTATTTATAGCGGGTCTTCTAGCGGATTTTTGATTGGCAGCCGTCACACACTAAAAGACGCTTTTTATTGCAAAAAATGTTTTTGCGTTACCACATTTTGAGAGCTATAATTCTTCCATATTTTGATCCACAGAGTCATATTAGGTCTTGTTTTTTGCGGGACGAGTTGACGTTTT
Organism: Ranitomeya variabilis; assembly: GCF_051348905.1. Lineage (NCBI taxonomy): Eukaryota > Metazoa > Chordata > Amphibia > Anura > Dendrobatidae > Ranitomeya > Ranitomeya variabilis. The sequence goes on along the minus strand of NC_135239.1, from coordinate 146,658,343 downwards.
TATTGTTAACATTTTCGGGCACGTGACTTTTTTGATCGCTTTTTATTCCGATTTTTGTGAGGCAGAATGACAAAAAAACAGCTATTCGTGAATTTCTTTTGGGGGGGGGCGTTTATACCGTTCCACGTTTGGTAAAATAGATAAAGCAGTTTTATTCTTTGGGTCAGTACGATTACAGTGATACCTCATCTATATCATTTTTTTATGTTTTGGCGCTTTTATACGATAAAAACTATTTTATAGAAAAAATTATTATTTTTGCATCGCTTTATTCTGAGGACTATAACTTTTTTATTTTTTTGCTGATGATGCTGTATGGTGGCTCGTTTTTTGCAGGACAAGATGACATTTTGAACGGTACCATGGTTATTTATTTATGTCTTTTTGATCGCGTGCTATTCCACTTTTTGTTCGGCGGTATGATAATAAAGCATTGTTTTTTGCCTCTTTTTTTTTTTTATTTTACGGTGTTCACGGTGGAGGGGTTAACTAGTGGGATAGTTTTATAGGTCGAGTCGTTATGGACGCTGTGATACTAAATATGTGTACTTTTATTTTATTTTTTATTCAGATAAGGGAATGTATGTGGCTGATCGCGCTGGACGTACTATTCCGTCCTTGGGAAGTAGGGCCCACTCCACACGGACGGAATAGTACGTCCAATCGCAGAAAGAGGTTATTAAGATGTGTAGTAGAGGGGTTACAAGGACACTAAACTTCAGGAGGGCAAATTTCCAAGGGATGAGAGATGATCTTGGTGCAATTAACTGGGACGATATCCTGAGACATAAAAATACGCAAAGAAAATGGGAGACGTTTATTAGCATCCTGGATAGGACCTGTGCACAATATATACCGTATGGGAATAAACATACTAGAAATAGAAGGAAACCAATATGGCTAAATAGAGCTGTAAGGGGCGCAATAAGTGACAAAAAGAAAGCATTTAGAGAATTAAAGGAAGTAGGTAGTAATGATGCATTAAATAAATACAGAAAATTAAATAAATTCTGTAAAAAGCAAATCAAGGCAGCAAAGATTGAGACAGAGACTCATTGCCAGAGAGAGTCAAAATAATCCCAAAATATTCTTTAACTACGTAAATAGTAAGAAACTAAAAAATGATAGTGTTGGCACCCTTAAAAATAGTCTGGATGAAATGGTGGATGAGAAAAAGCCAAATGCTAAATGACTTTTTTTTCATCAATATTTACACAAGAAAATTCCATGGCAGACAATATAATCAGTGATAACAAAAATTCCCCATTAAGTGTCACCTGCTTAACCCAGCAGGAAGTACGGCGGCGTCTAAAAATCACTAAAATTGACAAATCTCCGGGACCGGATTGGGATACACCCCCGAGTACTGCAGGAATTAAGTAAAGTCATTGATAGACCATTATTTTTAATCTTTAACCCCTTAATGCCATTGGACGTACTATCCCATCAAGGTGACCTGGGACTTAATTCCTAGTGACTGGATAGTATGTCCAGCGCGATCGGCAGCGCTCACGGGGGGGAGCGCGGCCGATCGTGGCCGGGTGTCAGCTGACTATCGCAGCTGACATCCGGCACTATGTGCCAGGAGCGGTCACGGAGCGCCCCTGGCACATTAACCCCCGGCACACTGCGATCAAACATGATCGCAGTGTTCCGGCGGTATAGGGAAGCATCGCGCAGGGAGGGGGCTCCCTGCGTGCTTCCCTGAGACCCCAGGAGCAACGCGATGTGATCGCGTTGCTCCGAGGGTCTCTTACCTCCTATCCCTGCAGGCCCCGGATCCAAAATGGCCGCGGGGCTGCATCCGGGTCCTGCAGGGATTACTTCCGGGTGCAGACCAGGCTCTGGTAAGCCTGCAGTACTGTAAGTCAGATCGCCGATCTGACAGAGTGGTGTGCAAACTGTCAGATCAGCGATCTGTGATGTCCCCCCCTGGGACAAAGTAAAAAAGTTAAGAAAAAAAAAAATTCCATGTGTAAAAAAAAAATAAAAAAAAAAAATTCCTAAATAAAGAAAAAAAAAATATTATTCCCATAAATACATTTCTTTATCTAAATAAAAAAAAAACAATAACAGTACACATATTTAGTATCGCCGCTTCCGTAACGACCCAACCTATAAAACTGTCCCACTAGTTAACCCCTTCAGTGAACACCGTAAGAAAGATAAAAAACGAGCCAAAAAACAACGCTTTATTATTATACCACCGAACAAAAAGTGGAATAACACGCAATCAAAAAGACGGATATAAATAACCATGGTACCGCTGAAAACGTCATCTTGTCCCGCAAAAAATGAGATGCCATTCAGCATCATAAGCAAAAAAATAAAAAGTTATAGTCCTCAGAATAAAGCGATGCCAAAATAATTATTTTTTCTATAAAATAGCTTTTATCGTATAAAAGCGCCAAAACATAAAAAAATGATATAAATGAGATATCGCTGTAATCGTACTGACCCGATGAATAAAACTGCTTTATCAATTTTACCAAACGTGGAACTGTATAAACGCCTCCTCCAAAAGAAATTCATAAATAGCTGGTTTTTGGTCATTCTGCCTCACAAAAATCGGAATAAAAAGTGATCAAAAACTGTCACGTGTCCGAGAATGTTACCATTAAATACGTCAACTCGTCCCGCAAAAAACAAGACCTAGCATGACTCTGTGGACTAAAATATGGAAAAATTATAGCTCTCAAAATGTGGAGACGCAAAAACTTTTTTGCTATAAAAAAGCGTCTTTTAGTGTGTGACAGCTGCCAATCATAAAAATCAGATATAAAAAACGCTATAAATCCCCTGCATGCGACTCATCCCGCAACTAAGTGAAATGAGTTAAGAGAATAAACTTTATTGACGGGGCGCATGCGCAGAGTACAGCAATGACAGACATGTTGTGCTGAGCTCTGCTACCCGACGGACCCCATTTAACCCTTTCCAGTGACCGGAGCACAGTAAATATTCCCCCCCCCCCCCCGGGGACAGTTTATCTTTAAGAGCGGGGCAATCTGTAATGCCGAAAAAGGGAAGCGCAGCACAGCCGGCGGGCCGCACTATTTCAGACCTCCTTATGAACGGCACCCCTTCCAAAATGGCTGCAGCAGCTAATCCTCCACCTGCCTCTACAACTCATGGTAGCGGGATGACATTTCCCCACACTCTGAAGCAATGATATCAACGGCTGCCCTCATGAGGTCCCTGCAAGAAACCTTTAGAGGAACTCACCACCACTATGCAGGGTATCTCATCCCAGTTGCAAGACCTAGCGCAGCGCACAAACAACTTGGAGGAAAAAATGGATGCTGTCTCAGACGCGCTGGAGGAGGATCAGGAAACTCTCAAGCGGCATACTGACCGCATTACTGAGCTAGAATTGAGAAGTGAGGACTATGAGAATAGATCCAGAAGAAGCAACATACGAATTAGAGGACTTCCTGAACATGTTGTTGCCCTTAAAGATACAGCAGCAGCCCTCTTTACGGCCCTTCTGCCTGACCTGGACCCGGCCCTTCTTCATATTACAAGAATACACAGGGCACTGGGCAAGCCACGATCTAATGATATGCCCAGAGATGTTAATACTAAAGATGCACTATGAGGAGACCCGTGATCAGATCTTGCTGGCGGCTAGAAACCATCCTATCTTACCCGGCCTGCCAGACTCAGTGCACATTTATGCAGACATTGCGCCCACCACACTGGCCAGGAGAAGGGCCCTCAGGTCAATTACGACCTCTCTACAAGAGGCCCAGGTCAAATACAGGTGGGGCTTCCCATTTGCCCTTATCTTCATATTCAAATCCCAACTCTATACCTGCCGGTCCCTAGAGGAAGGAACTCAGGCCTTAATTAAGGCTGGTATCTCACTATCTTCAGAGACATCCTCGCTCCCACAGAGAAAATCCAGGCCTGTAAGAGAGTGGAGGAACCATCCCAGAACAAGAAGCCAAAACACTCAGATCACTTGACTCGCATAACCCAGGATTTGGCATCCCCAAAATGTTTTATGTAACTTTGGGTTATGTTGAGAGACCAGTTGTTGGTTTTGCCCTGCTCTGAACCTAGGTTATCTACCTAGCAGTTAATGCTCGGTCTACCTACTATTACATTATCAAGTACCCTTCTCCCTACCCCCCCTTCTTCATTATTCCCCCCCCTTTTTTTTTTTTTTCTCTCTCTCTCTTTTCCCTTTCTCATCTCTCTTTCCCTCCCTCTCTCTCCCCTCTTCCCCATATTACAAAGTCAACCTTATATGATTCAAGGGTTGGGGTTCTCGGGGTTGCATCATGCTGCCCAACCTCGGCGAATTTTGGTGTCCTTCTTAATATGGGACCCCAGATCATCGCATCTTGTGGGCTCAATGCCCTTTGGAAAACTTATGTTATGTTTTGTGTCGACGTCTCCCCCCTGTTTGTCTCTTTCCTTTTGTTTCCGCATAGAGATTATTGCTGTGATGGTGAATCAGTGGGCCGAGGTCGGGTGGAGGGTGATGGTTTGCCTCTTATTAGCAGTGTCCACTTAATTAAGCATGTGTAGAGTGCTCTCCCATAATGTGAGGGGCTTCAACTCGCCTCTAAAACGTAAAAAGGCCTTCCTCGATTATCGGAAGCACAACCCGGATGTAATCTGCATTCAGGAAACCCATTTTTCCAATTCATCCCATCCCAAATTCCTGGACGCACATTATTCGAAATTCTTCCTTTCAACCTAGGACCGCAAAACGAGGGGCGTGGCTATTCTAATTAAAAACAGCCTTCCATTCCAACCCACTAACACGTACTCAGATCCTGAGGGCAGATTCATTATCCTGATGGGAGCCTTGCAGGGTCTAAATATATGCATTGTTAATAGTTACCTGCCAACTGCCGCTCAGACTCGGGTCATACGTCTAATCTTATCAAAATTAGCTTCACTCTCATATCATCACCTTATATGGTGTGGCGACTTCAATCTCACTCTGAGCCCGTCACTTGACAGCAGTTCACTGAATCGGGCAGACATATCAAAAACAGACAGGAAAAAAATCCTACAAATGCTGAAAGTAAATTGTTTGGCAGATATCTGGCGAGAGCTAAATGGCCCTCAGAGGGGATATACATATTTCTCCCCCGCACAAAAGTCCTATTCCAGAATTGACTTACACCTCACCTCTTCCAAAACACTCCCCTCGGTTCTATACTCCCGACATATAGTATCGTCTTGGTCAGACCATGATGCCGTCCTTTCTGCATTTAACTTTACCATTACCTCTTCTAGGCTGTTCAGGTGGAGATTGAACGAGTCCCTACTAGTAGACCCAACGGTCTTATCTACTGTAAAGGATGAGCTGAATCTATATTTCCAAACTAACAATACCGCAGACGTGTCCCCGGGAACTGTGTGGATGGCACACAAAAAATTTATAACAGGGACCCTAATCAAAATTGCCTCTAACAGGAAAAAGCAGAGGTCTGAACTACAATTGCAATTAGAAAATAAACTCTCAAAATTAGAACAGGCAAACCAAAACCTCCCCTCACTTTATCTAATCAAGAACATTCGTGAAACTAAATTACAACTCAATACCATTTTAACAAATAGATCAGAAAGAGCTCTGACGGACTAAATCTACTTTTCACAAATATGCTAACAAACCAAGCAGCATGTTGGCCCGTAAACTTAGGAGTAGAGAGCTCCTGAATAGTATCCCCTCCATTAAAGATCCTACAGGCCGTATCACTGCCCACCCAGATGTAATATATAAAACGTTTCAGCAATATTATCAAAACCTATACTCCCTCCCGCAGCCCCCTTCCCCAACTCGCATCCAGAACTTTCTCAAAGATCTGACACTACCTAAAGTCCCGGATTCAGACATAGCATACCTCCAAGCACCAATCAACTCTGATGAAATAAAGGCAACGATTAAAAATTTAAAAAAAAACAAAGCTCCTGGGCCTGATGGGCTCACGGCACAGTACTACAAAAAATTTGACAGCTTACTCATACCTCATATACAGAGCTTTTGTAATGCTCTACTAAACGGAGCTCAAATGCCACCTGAATTTTACATTGCCCACATAACTGTAATTCCAAAACCGAAGAAAGATCACCTTTACCCCAAAAACTATAGGCCTATTTCATTGCTAAACATAGATTTAAAATTTTTTACATCTATAATCATGGCCAGAATAAATAAAATACTGCCCATCCTAATCCACCGGGACCAGGTAGGGTTCATCCCCAGAAGACAGGGCCCTGACAATATTAGGAGGAACCTTAATTTAATACATTCAGCTAATCACTCCAAGCAATCCTTACTCTTGTTAGCACTCGATATAGAGAAGGCCTTTGACTCGGTATCATGGTCATACTTGTTCGAAGTCCTCGCTAAGTTTGGCTTCCCGAGTGGTATTACCTCCTGCCTTAAACTTCTCTATGACCACCCCACAGCCTATCTGAAATTACCTTCAAACCAGCCTACCCCTATTAACATACAACGTGGTACCAGGCAAGGTTGTCCGCTTTCCCCAGCCTTATTCGCCCTAGCCATAGAGCCCCTAGCTGAAGCTATTAGAGCCAACCCCAACATTAATGGGCCTACAATCAGAGATGACCAATACAAGGCTAGCCTTTTTGCGGATGATCTACTATTGTCCATAGTCAATCCCACAATTACACTCCCAAACCCTTTTGTCGCTCTCCATGAATTTGAACTGGTCTCTGGCCTCAAGATTAACGTCGACAAATCTGAAGCCTTGTTCATTAACACCCCCAGGGGTACACAAAACAACATAACAGCGCAATTTAAGTTTACCAGAAATGAACAGTACTTAACCTATCTCGGCATCAATCTATCCTCCCATAGGTCGACTTTATTTAAATGGAACTATGCCCCCTTAATCAGAAATCTCAAATCGGACCTTACCAGATGGTCATCTATGTCCTTATCCTGGTTAGGTAGACTACACGCCATTAAGATGGTTTCCTTACCACGATTTCTGTATGTTTTCCGATCTTTACCCATTCCTTTACCCATTCAGAGGTGTGTCTCTGCCCAACTTCACTTTATACTATAGAGCGGCCCAACTAGCCCAGCTAATAAGTGCTAATGCGGACAAACACAGCACACCCAGATGGGTGAATCTCGAATCTCACCTCCTGACCCCATTCTCCCTACCAGGCCTCATGTGGTCGTTGCAGAGACTCCCGAAAGGGATCCATACATCAGCTCCATTTACAGCACACTCCCTGATGTTATGGAGGAAGGAAAGATTTAAACATTCCCTACAATCCAAAACTTCCTTAATGACGCATATTTTTCATAATCCAGCTTTTCCGCCAGGGTTGGAGCCTCGCTCTTTCCATTGGTGGGTATCTAGGGGTTTAATTACCCTTAAACATCTTACTTCGCCATTTAACATTCTACTCATCAAGCAAGAGTTCATCCAAAAGTACTCCCCACCAAACTCTGAAATATTGCGTATCATCCAAATTTTTCACTTTGCTGAACAAATATTAGGACATGGTGTCACCCACCGCCCATCAGGTTATGAGCAAATATGTTTAAATGACCCACTGGGCAGGGGAGCTATCTCTTTAATATATTCAAACCTGAACGCAATATCAGAGGATGTAAAACTTAAATATATGATACAATGGGAAAGGGACTTTAATAAGATAATGTCCCCATTGGAGTGGCAAAAATGCTGCTGCTCTCTCTCTAAGGGCAGTCTCCAAACCTCTATAGTTGAGACATCCATCAAGCTCCTACATAGGACATATTTAGTTCCGAGCAAACTACATGCCATCTACCCAAACTTATCGGATCGGTGTTTCAGGGGGTGTGGAGCCCTGGGCGATTTGAAGCATACGTGGTGGGATTGTCCGGTCGTATCCGCCCTTTGGTCAAGGATCAAATCTATTGTAGAGGAGCTATATGGTGGGGCGATTCAGTTAGATGCAACGGTGTTCCTACTGGGAGCCAGATACCCGGGCTTCTCCAACAAACTCCATAATTTAGTCAATCAGCTGTTCCTCGCCGCTAAGCTACACATTGCAACGAAATGGAAAACAACTACCCTATCTTTTTCCTCAGTAATTGACAAGATGAACACTATCATGCTATGTGAACGAATACAAGCTACAAGAGAGGACTCACGGGAGCCTTACTATCAAGTATGGAGACCGTGGATTGAAAGGAACTCTAGCAGTAATCTTAACCAAGTCTTAACACTATCTATATGAGGCCAATTTAATGTCCTATAGTCTTCCTTAGACTCGCTCCTTATAACCGACCATTGATAGTACCCTGATGCAGTAATGGATCTCTTACTCCCCCCTCCCCCCTCTTGTCTTTTTCAACCACCTATCTTTGCCTGCGTGTTTAACTGTATTGTTTAAATACCATTAAGGTTAATCTAGAATTTGATTATATTCATGTATATTCCCCTGCGTGGGATTTTGTTGTGAAGCTTTCTTAGTTTTTCTTTGAAAAATAAAAACTTGTTGAAACTAAAAAACGCTATAAAAGTAAATCAAACCTCCCTCCATCACCCCCTTAGTTAGGGAAAAATAATAAAATTAAAAAAATTTATTTATTTCCATTTTCCCATTAGGATTAGGGCTAGTGTTAGGGTTAGGGCTAGGGTTAGGGCTAGGGATAGGGCTAGGGTTAGGGCTAGGGTTAGGGTTAGGGCTAGGGTTAGGGTTGGGGCTAGGGTTGGAGCTAAAGTTAGGGTTAGGGTTGGGGCTAAAGTTAGGGTTGGGGCTAAAGTTAGGGTTGGGGCTAAAGTTAGGGTTATGGTTTGGATTACATTTACGGTTGGGATTAGGGTTGGGATTAGAGTTAGGGGTGTGTCAGGGTTAAGGGTGTGGTTAGGGATACCGTTGGGATTAGGGTTAGGGGTGTGTTTGGATTAAGGTTTCAGGTAGAATTGGGGAGTTTCCACTGTTTAGGAACATCAGAGGCTCTCCAAACGCGACATGGCGTCCGATCTCAATTCCAGCCCCAATTCTGCGTTGAAAAAGTAAAACAGTGCTCCTTCCCTTCCAAGCTCTCCCGTGCGCCCAAAAACGGGGTTTTACCCCAACATATGCGGTATCAGCGTACTAGGGACTTATTATCCTTGAGAAAATAAAAATTTGGGGGGCTAAAAATCATTTTTGTGGGAAAAAAAGATTTTTTATTTTCACGTCTCTGCGCTGTAAACTGTAGTGAAACACTTGGGGGTTCAAAGTTCTCACAACACATCTAGATAAGTTCCTTGGGAGGTCTAGTTTCCAATATGGGGTCACTTGTGCGGGGTTTCTACTGTTTGGGTACATCAAGGGCTCTACAAATGCAACGTGACGCCTGCAGACCAATCCATCTAAGTCTGCATTCCAAATGGCGCTCCTTCCCTTCCGAGCTCTGCCATGTGCCCAAACAGTGGTTCCCCCCACATATGGGGTATCAGCGTACTCAGGACAAATTGGACAACTTTTGGGGTCCAATTTATCCTGTTACCCTTGTGAAAATACAAAACTGGGGGCTAAAAAATAATTTTTGTGAGAAAAAAAACAATTTTTATTTTCACGGCTCTGCGTTATAAACTGTAGTGAAACACTTGGGGGTTCAAAGTTCTCACAACACATCTAGATAAGTTCCTTGGGAGGTCTAGTTTCCAATATGGGGTCACTTGTGGGGGGTTTCAATGTTTTGCATTGAAAAGTCAAATGGCGCTCCTTCCCTTCCGAGCTCTGCCATGCGCCCAAACAGTGCTCTACACCCACATATGGGGTATCAGCGTACTCAGAACAAATTGCACAACAATTTTTGGGGTCCAATTTCTTCTCTTACCCTTGGAAAAATAAAAAATTGGGGTTGAAAAGATCATTTTTGTGAAAAAATATGATTTTTATTTTTACGGCTCTGCATTATAAACTTCTGTGAAGCACTTGGTGGGTCAAAGTGCTCACCACACATCTAGATAAGTTCCTTAAGGGGTCTACTTTCCAAAATGGTGTCACTTGTGGGGGGTTTCAATGATTACGCACATCAGGGGCTCTCCAAACGCAACATGGCGTCCCATCTCAATTCCAGTCAATTTTGCATTGAAAAGTCAAATGGCGCTTCTTCCCTTCCGAGCTCTGCCATGCGCCCAAACAGTGCTTTACACCCACATATGGGGTATCAGCGTACTCAGGACAAATTGCACAACAAGTTTTTGGGTCCAATTTTTTCTCTTACCCTTGGCAAAATAAAAAATTGGGGTCGAAAAGATCATATTTGTGAAAAAATGTGATTTTTTATTTTTACGGCTCTGCATTATAAACTTCTGTGAAGCACTTGGTGGGTCAAAGTGCTCATTACTAGTGTTGAGCGATACTTTCCGATATCGGAAAGTATCGGTATCGGAAAGTATCGGCCGATACCGTCAAAATATCGGATCTAATCCGATACCGATACCCGATCCCAATGCAAGTCAATGGGACGAAAATATCGGAATTAAAATAAACCCTTTCTTTCCTTGTAGGTTCATTCTACATGAAGGAAAACAACTAAGAATAATGTAGGATGTATTGGGGGACGTGGCGGAGACATTAAAGGCACAGAGGTTTAGCCCAATGTAATAGAATAGCAGGTTTTTTTTTTTTTTTTATGACGTTCGGCGGTAGAAAGATTTTGACTATGTTAATTTTTTTTTATTTTGTCAGATATTGATGTTTCACTACTTCCACGCCCTTCACCGTCTTTTTTACTTCTCCCACACTTTCTTCTTCATTATCCTCATCATCAGCTTCTTTGACATCAACTTCTTCACCTTATTCATCTTCTTCTTCATCTTCTACCTATTATTTTTTTTCTTACATTGTTCATATTCTTTTTATTTTACTATTATCTTCATCATATTCTACTTCTTCATCATATTCTTATTTGTGACAGGCATTCCCGTAGTTGTTATCTATAAAAGTTTGAAGATTACACCTTCCGTTCTGCCTGTCACAAAAGAGTTACATTTGTCCGCGTTCAGTTTGGCCTGCAGCATCAGGCTTTATCCAGGGGCACCACGAGGAGGAACGGACTCACCCCCATACACTGCTTAGTCTTCTTCTGCTTATAATTTAGATAATATTTTTTGCTCTGATATTTAGTGTTATGCTTAATGTTCTTCTGCTCTTTGTTCTGCAGCCTCTTGTTCTTCTGCTTCTCGGTCTTCCAGGTCGTCGTCGTCTCCAGGGTCGTCGTCTCCGGGGTCGTCGTCATCGGGGTGGTCTTCAGGGTCGTCGTCTCCGGGGTCGTCGTCATCGGCGTGGTCTTCGGGGTCATCGTCTCCAGGGTTGTCGTCATCACGGTGGTTGTCGTCTCTGGTGTCGTCGTCATCTTAGGGGTGGTCTTCCGGGTCATCGTGTTTAGTCTCTTGAACTTGGAAATGTAGCAGAAGGTACAAGAAGGCTGAGAAAATGCCGAGAACCAGCTGATGGAACTGGAACTCGGATGGCTACCCGAAGGTCCAAGAGCCAATGGAACTACCGAGGACCAGCTGACGTTACTGGAACCCGGTTACTAAGCAGGAGGTACCCGTGCCTGAAAGCACTACCAAGGACCACCTGACGTTGGTGGAACTCGGATACCCAGAGGGAGGCACCTAAGCCAAAGGCTCTGCCCGGAACCAGCTGACGGTACTGGAACCAGGATGGGGAGCAGAAGGTACAAGAGCAAAAGACACTGCCGAGAACCAGCTGACGGTGCTGGAACCCGGATGGGTAGCCGAAGGTCCAAGAGCCAATGGAACTACCGAAGACCAGCTGACGTTACTGGAACCCGGTTACTAAGCAGGAGGTACCCGTGCCTGATAGCACTACCAAGGACCACCTGACGTTGGTGGAACTCGGATACCCAGAGGGAGGCACCTAAGCCAAAGGCTCTGCCCGGAACCAGCTGACGGTACTGGAACCAGGATGGGGAGCAGAAGGTACAAGAGCAAGTGTCTGCATGGCTTTTGCAGGACACGATGCCGGCTGCACAGCAGGGGAACAGCTGGCGGTGCTGAACCCCACTGACACATTGGCTGGTGTTTTTCTCTGTGCAGCTAGCAGTATCGGGCCCCAACTGGCGGTGTTAGAGCCCGGGGTCAGCAGGAGGAGGAGATGGAGCAGAGTGTAGGCCGAAGCCTGCACTGGCGGCAGCTTTGGGTCTGTTGTGCCTGCGTGGCTGTTGCAGGACACGTTGCCGGCTGCACAGCAGGGGAACAGCTGGCGGTGCTGAACCCCACTGACACATTGGCTGGTGTTTGGCTCTGTGCAGCTAGCAGTACCGGGCCCCAACTGGCGGTGTTGGAGCCCGGGCTCTGCAGGGGGAGCAGAGTGTAGGCCGAAGCCTACTTGAACCAATTTCAAAGGTAACCTTTAACCCCTCCCTCAGGGGTTACAAAGTAGAAGAGCCACAGCTTATGCAGCAGTAGTGCTGCACAAGTCAAAGGTTGCTCTTTTAATTTTGCTCCTTGCACACGCTGAATGAAACACGTATAACATTTAGCCCTTTATACAGTCAAACTGTGTTGGAGGCGCGAGTTCCCTTTGTAATGAGACGCAGCACAGATGTCAAGAATCCCACCTTGGTGCTGGGTGCAGCCTCCTGAGCGTTGTTATTTGCTGTACAGGAGTCTGCGCTGTCGTGTTATCCCCTGGCCTAGCGCTGTTAGCGCTGCCCATCTTCTGACCTCATTCAATGTCGGCCGCTGCGGTTCGCGATGACCATGAATCCCAGCCCCGCGGTGTCTTAACATTGTTAAAACACTGCGGGGCTGGGATTCATGGCCTGGCGCAGCACATATGTTCGCCTCTCGCACTCGGGTCCTTACACCCGCTGCAGACTGTGCGGCGTCAGCTGATTCCTTATTGCATGCCACGGCCATGAAGCCGCACAGTCTGAAGAAGGCGGAAGGAGATGAGGGACAGGCGAACTGATGCACTGCTCATGCCCATCAATCACACCCTCGCAGTCCCAAGAAATAAGACACCGAGGGGCGTTGTGTGGGTCAGGGCGGCCGCAGAGGCGCAGGCAGCCAAACAATGATGCCAGAAGACGGGCAGCGCTACCAAGGGGGTTGCAGCGTGTCATTACAAAGGAAAGTCACACCCCCGGGACGGTTAAATGGTCACACAGAGGACTGTTGTGAATTTGCTTTTTGCTCCCTCTAGTGGTTACTAGTTTTTTGACTCTGGTTTTTCTGTCATTCCTTTTATCCGCACCTGGGTCGTTAGTTAGGGGTGTTGCTATATAAGCTCCCTGGACCTTCAGTTCTATGCCTGGCAACGTAGTTATTAGAGCTAGTCTGCTGTGCTCTTGTCTACTGATCCTGGTTCCAGTTATATCAGCTAAGTCTGCCTTTGCTTTTTGCTATTTGTTTTGGTTTTGTATTTTTGTCCAGCTTGTTCCAAATCTATATCCTGACCTTTGCTGGAAGCTCTAGGGGGCTGGTGTTCTCCCCCCGGACCGTTAGACGGTTCGGGGGTTCTTGAATTTCCAGTGTGGATTTTGATAGGGTTTTTGTTGACCATATAAGTTACCTTTCTTTATTCTGCTATCAGTAAGCGGGCCTCTCTGTGCTAAACCTGGTTCATTTCTGTGTTTGTCATTTCCTCTTACCTCACCGTCATTATTTGTGGGGGGCTTCTATCCAGCTTTGGGGTCCCCTTCTCTGGAGGCAAGAAAGGTCTTTGTTTTCCTCTACTAGGGGTAGCTAGATTCTCCGGCTGGCGCGTGTCATCTAGAATCAACGTAGGAATGATCCCCGGCTACTTCTAGTGTTGGCGTTAGGAGTAGATATATGGTCAACCCAGTTACCACTGCCCTATGAGCTGGATTTTTGTATTCTGCAGACTTCCACGTTCCTTTGAGACCCTCGCCATTGGGGTCATAACAGTTTGCCAGGCCAGTATTAAATGTTTAATGCATTGCAGAAGAGGGATTATAAGAAAGAAGATTCTGAGTTTTTTTTTTTTTCTTCTTCCCCTTTACCTCAGAGTGGCTATGCTTGCTGCAGACATGAATGTCCAGACCTTGATTACAAGTGTGGACCAGCTGGCTACTCGTGTGCAGGGCATACAAGACTATGTTATCAGAAATCCTAGGTCAGAACCTAAAATACCGATTCCTGAACTGTTTTCCGGAGACAGGTTTAAGTTTAGGAATTTCGTGAATAATTGTAAATTGTTTTTGTCCCTGAGACCCTGTTCATCTGGAGATTCTGCTCAGCAAGTAAAAATTGTTATTTCGTTCTTACGGGGCGACCCTCAGGATTGGGCTTTTTCGCTGGCGCCAGGAGATCCGGCATTGGCTGACCTTGATGCGTTTTTTCTGGCGCTCGGTTTACTTTATGAGGAACCCAATCTTGAGATTCAGGCAGAAAAGGCCTTGCTGGCTATGTCTCAGGGGCAGGACGAGGCTGAAGTGTATTGCCAAAAATTTCGGAAATGGTCCGTGCTGACACATTGGAACGAGTGTGCACTGGCCGCTAATTTTAGAAATGGCCTTTCTGAAGCCATTAAGAATGTTATGGTGGGTTTTCCCATTCCCACAGGTCTGAATGATACTATGGCACTGGCTATTCAAATTGACCGGCGGTTGCGGGAGCGCAAAACCGCAAATTCCCTCATGGTGTTGTCTGAACAGACACCTAATTCGGTGCAATGTGATAGAAAAACCGCAAATTCCCTCATGGTGTTGTCTGAACAGACACCTGATTTAATGCAATGTGATAGAATCCTGACTAGAAATGAGCGGAAAATTCATAGACGCCGGAATGGCTTGTGCTACTACTGTGGTGATTCTACACATGTTATCTCAGCATGCTCTAAACGTATAGCTAAGGTTGTTAGTCCTGTCACCGTTGGTAATTTGCAACCTAAATTTATTCTGTCTGTAACTTTGATTTGCTCACTGTCATCTTATCCTGTCATGGCGTTTGTAGATTCAGGTGCTGCCCTGAGTCTCATGGATCTCTCATTTGCTAAGCGCTGTGGTTTTACTCTTGAACCATTAGAAAATCCTATTCCTCTTAGGGGTATTGATGCTACACCATTGGCAGCAAATAAACCGCAGTATTGGACACAGGTTACCATGTGCATGACTCCTGAACACCGCGAGGTGATACGTTTCCTGGTTTTACATAAAATGCATGATTTGGTTGTTTTAGGGCTGCCATGGTTACAGACCCATAATCCAGTCCTGGACTGGAAGGCTATGTCAGTCTCAAGTTGGGGCTGTCGTGGTATTCATGGGGATTCCCTGCCTGTGTCTATTGCTTCTTCTACGCCTTCGGAAGTTCCGGAGTATTTGTCTGATTATCAGGATGTCTTCAGTGAGTCTGAGTCCAGTGCACTGCCTCCTCATAGGGACTGTGACTGTGCTATAGATTTGATCCCAGGCAGTAAATTTCCTAAGGGAAGACTGTTTAATCTGTCGGTACCTGAACATACCGCTATGCGTTCATATATCAAGGAGTCTCTGGAGAAGGGACATATTCATCCGTCTTCTTCCCCTCTTGGTGCGGGATTCTTTTTTGTGGCAAAAAAGGACGGATCTTTGAGACCTTGTATTGATTATCGGCTTTTAAATAAGATCACTGTCAAATTTCAGTATCCTTTACCGCTGTTGTCTGACTTGTTTGCCCGGATTAAAGGTGCCAAGTGGTTCACCAAGATAGACCTTCGTGGTGCGTACAACCTTGTGCGCATTAAGCAAGGTGATGAATGGAAAACCGCATTCAATACGCCCGAAGGTCATTTTGAGTACTTGGTGATGCCTTTTGGGCTCTCCAATGCGCCTTCAGTTTTTCAGTCCTTTATGCATGACATTTTCCGGAAGTATCTGGATAAATTTTTGATTGTTTATCTGGATGATATTTTGGTTTTTTCTGATAATTGGGATTCGCATGTGGAGCAGGTCAGGTTGGTCTTTAAAATTTTGCGTGAAAATTCTTTGTTTGTCAAGGGCTCAAAGTGTCTCTTTGGTGTACAGAAGGTTCCCTTTTTGGGGTTCATTTTTTCCCCTTCTGCTGTGGAGATGGACCCAGTCAAGGTCCGAGCTATTCTTGATTGGACTCAGCCCTCGTCAGTTAAGAGTCTTCAGAAGTTCTTGGGCTTCGCTAACTTCTACCGTCGTTTTATCGCTAATTTTTCTAGCATTGTGAAACCTTTGACGGATATGACCAAGAAGGGCTCCGATGTAGCTAACTGGGCTCCTGCTGCCGTGGAGGCTTTCCAGGAGTTGAAACGCCGGTTTACTTCGGCGCCTGTTTTGTGCCAGCCTGACGTCTCACTTCCCTTTCAGGTTGAGGTGGATGCTTCGGAGATTGGGGCAGGGGCCGTTTTGTCGCAGAGAGGCCCTGGTTGCTCTGTTATGAAACCTTGTGCCTTTTTCTCTAGGAAGTTTTCGCCTGCCGAGCGAAATTATGATGTGGGCAATCGGGAGTTGTTGGCCATGAAATGGGCATTTGAGGAGTGGCGTCATTGGCTCGAGGGTGCTAAGCATCGTGTGGTGGTCTTGACTGATCACAAAAATCTGATGTATCTCGAGTCTGCTAAACGCCTTAATCCGAGACAGGCCCGCTGGTCATTGTTTTTCTCCCGCTTTGATTTTGTTGTCTCGTATTTACCAGGTTCAAAGAATGTGAAGGCCGATGCTCTTTCTAGGAGCTTTGTGCCTGATGCTCCTGGAGTCGCGGATCCTGTTGGTATTCTTAAAGATGGAGTTATCTTGTCAGCTATTTCTCCGGATCTGCGACGTGTGTTGCAGAGATTTCAGGCTGATAGGCCTGAGTCTTGTCCACCTGACAGACTGTTTGTCCCGGATAAGTGGACCAGCAGAGTCATTTCCGAGGTCCATTCCTCGGTGTTGGCAGGTCACCCGGGAATTTTTGGCACCAGAGATCTGGTGGCCAGGTCCTTTTGGTGGCCTTCCTTGTCAAGGGATGTGCGGTCATTTGTGCAGTCCTGTGGGACTTGTGCTCGAGCTAAGCCTTGCTGTTCTCGTGCCAGCGGTTTGCTCTTGCCCTTGCCTGTCCCGAAGAGACCTTGGACACATATCTCCATGGATTTCATTTCTGATCTTCCGCTATCTCAGGGCATGTCCGTTATCTGGGTGATATGTGATCGCTTCTCCAAGATGGTCCATTTGGTTCCTTTGCCTAAGCTGCCTTCCTCTTCCGATCTGGTTCCTGTGTTTTTCCAGAACGTGGTTCGTTTGCACGGCATCCCTGAGAATATTGTGTCAGACAGAGGATCCCAGTTCGTTTCCAGGTTCTGGCGATCCTTTTGTAGTAGGATGGGCATTGATTTGTCGTTTTCGTCTGCTTTCCATCCTCAGACTAATGGACAGACGGAGCGAACCAATCAGACTTTGGAGGCTTATTTGAGGTGTTTTGTCTCTGCTGATCAGGATGATTGGGTGACATTCTTGCCGTTGGCTGAGTTTGCCCTTAATAATCGGGCTAGTTCCGCCACCTTGGTTTCGCCTTTTTTCTGCAACTCTGGTTTCCATCCTCGCTTTTCTTCGGGTCATGTGGAGCCTTCTGACTGTCCTGGGGTGGATTCTGTGGTGGATAGGTTGCAGCAGATCTGGAATTATGTGGTGGACAACTTGAAGTTGTCACAGGAGAAGGCTCAGCGCTTTGCCAACCGCCGCCGCGGTGTGGGTCCCCGACTACGCGTTGGGGATTTGGTATGGCTTTCTTCCCGCTTTGTTCCTATGAAGGTCTCCTCTCCCAAATTTAAACCTCGTTTTATTGGGCCTTACAAGATATTGGAAATCCTTAATCCTGTATCTTTTCGTCTGGATCTTCCTGTGTCGTTTGCTATTCACAATGTATTTCATAGGTCCTTGTTGCGGCGGTACATTGTGCCTGTAGTTCCTTCTGCTGAGCCTCCTGCTCCGGTGTTGGTTGAGGGCGAGTTGGAGTACGTGGTGGAGAAGATCTTGGATTCTCGCCTCTCCAGGCGGAGGCTTCAGTACCTGGTCAAGTGGAAGGGCTATGGTCAGGAGGATAATTCCTGGGTGGTCGCCTCTGATGTTCATGCGGCCGATTTAGTTCGTGCCTTTCATGCCGCTCATCCTGATCGCCCTGGTGGTCGTGGTGAGGGTTCGGTGACCCCTCACTAAGGGGGGGGTACTGTTGTGAATTTGCTTTTTGCTCCCTCTAGTGGTTACTAGTTTTTTGACTCTGGTTTTTCTGTCATTCCTTTTATCCGCACCTGGGTCGTTAGTTAGGGGTGTTGCTATATAAGCTCCCTGGACCTTCAGTTCTATGCCTGGCAACGTAGTTATCAGAGCTAGTCTGCTGTGCTCTTGTCTACTGATCCTGGTTCCAGTTATATCAGCTAAGTCTGCCTTTGCTTTTTGCTATTTGTTTTGGTTTTGTATTTTTGTCCAGCTTGTTCCAAATCTATATCCTGACCTTTGCTGGAAGCTCTAGGGGGCTGGTGTTCTCCCCCCGGACCGTTAGACGGTTCGGGGGTTCTTGAATTTCCAGTGTGGATTTTGATAGGGTTTTTGTTGACCATATAAGTTACCTTTCTTTATTCTGCTATCAGTAAGCGGGCCTCTCTGTGCTAAACCTGGTTCATTTCTGTGTTTGTCATTTCCTCTTACCTCACCGTCATTATTTGTGGGGGGCTTCTATCCAGCTTTGGGGTCCCCTTCTCTGGAGGCAAGAAAGGTCTTTGTTTTCCTCTACTAGGGGTAGCTAGATTCTCCGGCTGGCGCGTGTCATCTAGAATCAACGTAGGAATGATCCCCGGCTACTTCTAGTGTTGGCGTTAGGAGTAGATATATGGTCAACCCAGTTACCACTGCCCTATGAGCTGGATTTTTGTATTCTGCAGACTTCCACGTTCCTCTGAGACCCTCGCCATTGGGGTCATAACAGAGGACACATTTCAGACGTGTTTTCAGTTCCACATGTGCGAGGAGAATACGTTTATGAGCCACCTTGCACACATGCAGCATTACCGCTGTACAAGGTGGCCTTAAAAACGTACAAATGCCTGGGGGAGGGGGGACAGGTTCCCTTCAATTTCAGTTCTTGTGTCTGCGTGGCTTTTGCAGGACACGATGCCGGCTGCACAGCAGGGGAACAGCTGGCGGTGCTGAACCCCACTGACACATTGGCTGGTGTTTTTCTCTGTGCAGCTAGCAGTACCGGGCCCCAACTGGCGGTGTTAGAGCCCGGGGTCAGCAGGAGGAGGAGATGGAGCAGAGTGTAGGCCGAAGCCTGCACTGGCGGCAGCTTTGGGTCTGTTGTGCCTGCGTGGCTGTTGCAGGACACGTTGCCGGCTGCACAGCAGGGGAACAGCTGGCGGTGCTGAACCCCACTGACACATTGGCTGGTGTTTGGCTCTGTGCAGCTAGCAGTACCGGGCCCCAACTGGCGGTGTTGGAGCCCGGGCTCTGCAGGGGGAGCAGAGTGTAGGCCGAAGCCTACTTGAACCAATTTCAAAGGTAACCTTTAACCCCCCCCCCTCAGGGGTTACAAAGTAGAAGAGCCACAGCTTATGCAGCAGTAGTGCTGCACAAGTCAAAGGTTGCTCTTTTAATTTTGCTCCTTGCACACGCTGAATGAAACACGTATAACATTTAGCCCTTTATACAGTCAAACTGTGTTGGAGGCGCGAGTTCCCTTTGTAATGAGACGCAGCACAGATGTCAAGAATCCCACCTTGGTGCTGGGTGCAGCCTCCTGAGCGTTGTTATTTGCTGTACAGGAGTCTGCGCTGTCGTGTTATCCCCTGGCCTAGCGCTGTTAGCGCTGCCCATCTTCTGACCTCATTTAATGTCGGCCGCTGCGGTTCGCGATGACCATGAATCCCAGCCCCGCGGTGTCTTAACATTGTTAAAACACTGCGGGGCTGGGATTCATGGCCTGGCGCTGCACATATGTTCGCCTCTCGCACTCGGGTCCTTACACCCGCTGCAGACTGTGCGGCGTCAGCTGATCCCTTATCGCATGCCACGGCCATGAAGCCGCACAGTCTGAAGAAGGCGGAAGGAGATGAGGGACAGGCGAACTGATGCACTGCTCATGCCCATCAATCACACCCTCGCAGTCCCAAGAAATAAGACACCGAGGGGCGTTGTGTGGGTCAGGGCGGCCGCAGAGGCGCAGGCAGCCAAACAATGATGCCAGAAGACGGGCAGCGCTACCAAAGGGGTTGCAGCGTGTCATTACAAAGGAAAGTCACACCCCCGGGACGGTTAAATGGTCACACAGAGGACACATTTCAGACGTGTTTTCAGTTCCACATGTGCGAGGAGAATACGTTTATGAGCCACCTTGCACACATGCAGCATTACCGCTGTACAAGGTGGCCTTAAAAACGTACAAACGCCTGGGGGAGGGGGGACAGGTTCCCTTCAATTTCAGTTCTTGTGTCTGCGTGGCTTTTGCAGGACACGATGCCGGCTGCACAGCAGGGGAACAGCTGGCGGTGCTGAACCCCACTGACACATTGGCTGGTGTTTTTCTCTGTGCAGCTAGCAGTACCGGGCCCCAACTGGCGGTGTTAGAGCCCGGGGTCAGCAGGAGGAGGAGATGGAGCAGAGTGTAGGCCGAAGCCTGCACTGGCGGCAGCTTTGGGTCTGTTGTGCCTGCGTGGCTGTTGCAGGACACGTTGCCGGCTGCACAGCAGGGGAACAGCTGGCGGTGCTGAACCCCACTGACACATTGGCTGGTGTTTGGCTCTGTGCAGCTAGCACATCTGGACCCCAACTGGCGGTGTTAGAGCCCAGGGTCAGCAGGAGGAGGAGAGGGAGCAGAGTGTAGGCCGAAGCCTGCACTGGAGCAAGTTGAAAGGGAAACTTTAACCCCCCCCCAGGCGTTTGTAGCTGAAAGAGCCATCGTGTACAGCACTAATGCTGGAAAAGGTAAACTTAGCTCTTTTAATTATGGTCCTTGCACATGCTGAACCTAACGCTTATAAAAAGTGTCCCCTCCTACCGTGATACCGTCCGGTAGGTGGAACTTTCCTTTGTGATGTGACGCAGCACAGCCGTCATTCTTACCCCCTTGGCGCCGTGCGCCGCCTCCTCAGCGTTGTTTGAATCAGTCCCGGAGCCTGCGCTGTTAGGTTAGCCCTTGGCCATGCACACATTTTGCGCTGCCCGTCTTCTGACATCATTTGGTGTCAGGCTGGCTGCGCCTGTGCGGCCGCGCTGGCAGAGAGCCCGCCTCGTACTGTCTTCTGATTAAATCCCACTGGGGGCCTGAGATCCATGGCCATGCGCAGTGCATATCCTCGCCTCTCACTCCCCTCCCTACGGCTTCTTAAGACTGTGCGGTGTCACGACCGTGGCATGCTATTAGGGACCAGCTGACACCGAACAGTCTGAAGAAGCCATAGGGAGATGAGTGAGAGGTGGAGGTTCAGATATGCAATGCGCATGTCCATGGATCCCAGGCCCCCAGTGGGATTAAATCAGAAGACACTGCGAGGCGGGCTCTCGGCCAGCGCGGCCGCACAGGCGCAGCCATCCTGACACCAAATGATGCCAGAAGACGGGCAGCGCTAAGTGTGCCTGGCCACGGGATAACATAACAGCGCAGGCTCCGGGACGGAATCAAACAACGCTGAGGAGCCGGGGCGCAGCGCCGGGGGGGTAGGAATGACGGCTGTGCTGCGTCATATTACAAAGGAAAGTCCCACCTCCGGGACGGTTTTACGGTATCAGTGGACACATTTTATAAGTGTTAAGTTCTGCGTGTGCAAGGAGCTAAACCAAAATAGCTACCTTTTCCTTGTGCAGCATTACTGCTGCACAAGGTGGCTCTTTCAGTAACAAACGCCTTGGGGGGGGGGGACAGATTCCCTTACATTTCAGTTGTTGTGTCAGCGTGGCGGTCGCAGGACACATTGCCGGCTACACAGCTGGGGATCAGCTGACGTTACTGAAACCCAATAACACTGGGTCGTATGTTTTGACTGTGCAGACGGCACTTCTGAGCCTCAACTGGCGGTGTTGGAGCCCAGGAATTTAAGTTCAGGTGGTAGAAAGATGAACACAACAGGAGACCTGGATAACGTATACAGTGACCTAATTATTTAATCAGGAGGAGGAGTGGCAAATTCCTGCGAGATCCAGGCCTTGTTCATTTTCAGGAAAGTAAGCCGGTCAACGTTATCGGAGGATAGTCGCATGCGACGGTCAGTTAGTACACCACCTGCAGCACTAAAGACACGTTCCGATAATACACTGGCCGCAGGGCAAGACAGCACCTCCAATGCATACTGGCTTAGCTCTGGCCATGTATCCAGCTTTGAGACCCAAAACTTGAAAGGGGAAGAGCCGTCTGGGAGTACAGCAAGAGGGCAAGACATGTAGTCTGTCACCATCTGACGGAACCGTTGCCTCCTGCTGACTGGAGCCGTCTGTGATGGTGTAGACTTTTGTGGGGGGCACAGAAAACTGTGCCACAGTTGGGCCATACTGGTCTTGCCTTGGGCAGAGGCACTGCTTCTGCTCCCTCTTTGTGCAGAGCCTCCACCACTGCCTGGACGCACTGAGCTGCTTTGGAATGCACTAGCAGCACTTCTCTCAGTTGGAATGGAGAAGATGATGGAATTGACCAGTGTGTCTTGGTACTCCCGCATTTTTCGCTCCCGGTTCAACGGTGTGATGAGGCTTTCTACGTTGTCCCGGTAGCGAGGATCGAGGAGGGTGAACACCCAATAATCAGACATGTTGAGAATGTGGGCGATGCGGCGGTCGTTTCTCAGGCACTGCAGCATGTAATCCACCATGTGCTGCAGACTGCCAACTGCCCAAGAAACGCTGTCCCCTGCTGGAGGCGTGGTCTCTGCCCGCTCGTCATCACCCCACCCTCGCTGTACACACTGAGTACTGGACAATTCGGTAACTCCCTCCTCTGGACGGATGTCTTCCTCCTCCATTGACTCCTCCTCATCCTCCTCACAAACTGTCCCCTGCCTACGCGTTTGTGAGGAACCACGTGGCGCTGACTGTCCAGAAGATGATGGAAATGGTGAATCCTCATCCTCCACCTCTTCCACAACATCATCCCTTAGCGCTTGCAGTGATTTTTCAAGCAGGCAGATAAGGGGGACAGTCATGCTGACTAGTGCATCATCTGCACTCGCCATCCGCGTGGAATAATCAAAGGGACGCAAAACCTGGCAGACGTCATTCATAGTGGCCCACTCTGTGGTTGTGAAGTCTGTACGGCGCTGACTGCGACTTCTTTGCGCCTGAAGCAGCTGGTACTCCATTACAGCTTGCTGCTGCTCACACAACCGCTCCAACATATGTAACGTGGAATTCCACCTGGTAGGTAGGTCACATATGATGCGATGTTCCGGCAGGCGGTGTCGGCGCTGTAGAGCCGCAATGCGCGCTTTTGCCGTGCTGGAACGCCGCAAGTGAGCACACTCTAGGCGGACCTTGTGCAGCAGTGCATCAAGATCCGGATAGTCCCTCAAAAAGCTCTGCACGACCAAATTGAGCACATGTGCCAGACATGGGATGTGAGTGAGGTTGCCGAGGCCCAGAGCTGCCACCAGATTTCGGCCATTATCACACACTACCATGCCTGGCTGGAGATTCGCTGGCACAAACCACACATCGCTCTCCTGCTTGATGACATTCCAGAGCTCCTGCGCTGTGTGGCTACGATTCCCCAAAAAAATTAATTTCAACACGGCCTGTTGACGTTTGGCCACGGCTGTGCTCATGTCGGTCGTAACAGGTACACGTTCATCACGGGTCCATGTGGAGGTGGACTGTGACGGCTCCTGCAGCGATGATTCTGAGGAACTGGTGTAAGAGGAGGAGTCAATGCGTACAGAATGGATTCCTGCAATCCTTGGAGTGGGCAGGACACGTCCTGCGCCACTCGCACGGTCTGTACCCGGCTCAACGACATTAACCCAATGGGCAGTGAGGGAAAGGTATTGCCCCTGTCCATGTTGACTGGTCCACGCATCGGTGGTGAGGTGGACCTTGCTACTGACGGCGTTCAGTAGCGCGTGTTTTATGTGTCCCTCCACATGCTTGTGCAGGGCAGGGACGGCTTGCCTGCTGAAGTAAAAGCGGCTGGGCACATTGTACTGTGGGACTGCCAATGACATCAAGTCACGGAAGCTGTCAGTCTCCACCAGCCTGAATGACAGCATTTCCAGTGAAAGAAGTTTGGCAATGCCTGCAGTCAGAGCCTGTGCTCGTGGGTGGTTTGACGAGAAAGGCCGCCTTTTCTCCCATGCCTGTACTACCGATGGCTGTAGAGTGGGCTGGGAGTGTGTGGATGACTGGGAAAGTGGTGCTGCGGGTGGAATTATAGCGGGTCTCTGGACAACAGGGCCAGAGGTTCTTCCACGGCGATCCTGGGAGGAAGCCGAACCAGCTGCGTGTGAGCTAGAGGAAGAGGCAACACGAGCTGAAGAGGTGGTAGCTGCCGCTGTTGGTTGGCCTAGCTCTTCAGTGTGTTTTTCTAACTCCGCCGGGTGCCTGTTGCGCACATGTTTCCACATGTTGGAGGTATTGAGGTTGCTGACATTTTTCCCTCTTTTGACTTTTTGATGACACACCTTGCATCTGACATAGCAAATGTCATCTGCAACTGTGTCAAAAAAGGACCAGGCACTGCAAGTCTTGGGAGCGCCCTTTTTGGCTTTTGGAAGAGACATGCTCCTAACGGGTGCCAAAGCGGAGGCTGCAGGATCCGCAGTCTTCCCCCTCCCTCTCCCTCTTTGGGCCGTACGGGGAATCTCTTCCTCAGAGCTGCTCCCACCACCTTCCTGTCCCTCACGCCAAGATGGGTCAAGGACCTCATCATCTACACTACCCTCTGCCCCCAACTGCTCCTCCTGGGTAGTCTCAGCAGCAGAGCACGCACCAGTAAGTGGCACCTGAGTGTCATCATCAGCTGATGCGGCCTGCGATGTGGTGACCGGAGCCACTGGCCCACCCGCCTCTTCAGAGGAAGAGAGAAAAAGCTGTTGGGCATCACTGCACCCTGCCTCTTCTTCCATTTCTCCAATGCTGCTTGGCTGGCCCCCTGTTTCCAAGCCAAGAGATTCAGAGAACAGAAGTAGAGACGGCTCCTGTCCTGGGCTCTCTGTCTGCCTGGGCAATTTGGCAGGTGGTGAAGAGACAGATGGCTGCTCTCCAGTGCTCTGTGTCTGAGAGGATGTGGCACTAATTGAAGTTGATGCATTAGCTGCCATCCATCCGACAACAGCTTCAATTTGTTCTTCACGCAGCAGCGGTGTACGGCGCTCTGACACAAAGCTGCGCATGAACGACTGTTGCCTGGTGAATGTGGGTGCTGATGAGTCACCGGTGCCCGCAGCAGGCACAGAATCCCCACGTCCCCTCCCTGCTCCGCGCCCACGCCCACGCCCACGTGCCTTACTCACTGCCTTCTTCATCTTGGTTGACTGATAAAGATAAGCAGAAAAGTACTAACGGCTTTGTGTGCTTATTCCTGAGCAACTCCTCCTAACAGGTATAAGAAACACTAATTTTCTAAAGTGTGGACTAGACTTTAATATGAGCTAATGTGGCCTACACAAATGTAAAGTGGTGTAACTGGTGTGTTTGGTGAACTTTATTATTTATTTATTTTTTGGGGGCTGAACTGACAACGGATAGAGCTGCAGTCACACGGAGACCGTGCAGACAGACGTAAACGGCGCTGCAAGGCCCAAAAACCCTCCTCTACGTTATCCTATGTAGTGTTTTTCCACAAGTTAGCTGGAGACGGGTGGAAAGACACTAATAGGAATTTTTTGAAAAAATGTGCAGCAGCCTGCACTACTTAAAACAAAATGAAAATTGATTTGGCGGTATGACGCAGTGAACAACCCTGAGCTGGAGACAACCAGGCTACGGCTGCTCACAGACTACAGGGCGAGCTGCAGTCACACGGAGACCGTGCAGACAGCCGTAAACGGCGCTGCAAGGCCCAAAAACCCTCCTCTACGTTATCCTATGTAGTGTTTTTCCACAAATTAGCTGGAGACGGGTGGAAAGACACTAATAGGAATTTTTTGAAAAAATGTGCAGCAGCCTGCACTACTTAAAACAAAATGAAAATTGATTTGGCGGTATGACGCAGTGAACAACCCTGAGCTGGAGACAACCAGGCTACGGCTGCTCACAGACTACAGGGCGAGCTGCAGTCACACGGAGACCGTGCAGACAGCCGTAAACGGCGCTGCAAGGCCCAAAAACCCTCCTCTACGTTATCCTATGTAGTGTTTTTCCACAAATTAGCTGGAGACGGGTGGAAAGACACTAATAGGATTTTTTTGAATAAATTAGCAGCAGACTACACTACTTGAAAAAAAAAAAAAAAAAAGAACAGTATGAGGCAATGAACCACCCTCCCTGAACTGAATACAACCAGCTATGGATGGCCTATGTGGCTGCACTCAGACTAGAGAGTGGGCTGCACTCACACACACACACACACAGACCTTGCAGATCGCTGTGAAAACAGCGCTACAAGGCAAAAGCAAGGTGAATAGTAGGTGAACACAGCGGTTGCTAAATTAGCCTTTGGAAAGCACAAAGAAGCAAATCGCTATCTCTAAACTGTCCCTCAGTCAGCAAACAGCGTCCTGTCACTAACTGAATTCACAGCAGAGTGATCGCAAAATGGCGCCAGCGACTTTTAAACTGCATCATGACATCATTTCAGCAGCCAATCACAGCCTTGCCAGTAGTTTCATGCCCTCCATGCTAAACAGGATGTGCCCACACTTGGAATCATTCTCATTGGCTGAATGTCTGCATTTTGAATCTTGGAACTTCCGATTCCGGTATCCGATACGTGGCAAGTATCGGAATCCCGGTATCGGAATTCCGATACCGCAAGTATCGGCCGATACCCGATACTTGCGGTATCGGAATGCTCAACACTACTCATTACACATCTAGATAAGTTCCTTAGGGGGTCTACTTTCCAAAATGGTGTCACTTGTGCGGGGTTTCAATGTTTAGGCACATCAGGGGCTCTCCAAACGCAACATGGCGTCCCATCTCAATTCCAGTCAATTTTGCATTGAAAAGTAAAATGGCACTCCTTTCCTTCCGAGCTCTGCCATGCGCCCAAACAGTGGTTTACCCCCACATATGGGGTATCAGCGTACTTAGGACAAATTTTACAACAACTTTTGGGGTCCATTTTCTCCTTTTACCCTTGGTAAAAAACAAACAAATTGGAGCTAAAATAAATTTTGTGTGAAAAAAAGTTAAATGTTCATTATTATTTAAACATTCCAAAAATTCCTGTGAAACACCTGAAGGGTTAATAAACTTCTTGAATGTGGTTTTGAGCACCTTGAGGGGTGCAGTTTTTAGAATGGTGTCACACTTGGGTATTTTCTATCATATAGACCCCTCAAAATGACTTCAAATGAGATGTGGTCCCTAAAAAAAATGGTGTTGTAAAAATGAGAAATTTCTGGTCAAATTTTAACCCTTATAACTCCCTAACAAAAAAAAATTTTGGTTCCAAAATTGTGCTGATGTAAAGTAGACATGTGGAAAATGTTACTTATTAAGTATTTTGCGCGACATATCTCTGTGATTTAAGGGCATAAAAATTCAAATTTGGAAAATTGCGAAATTTTCTAAATTTTCGCCAGATTTCTGTTTTTTCACAAATAAACGCAAGTTATATCGAAGAAATTTTACCACTATCATGAAGTACAATATGTCTCGAGAAAACATTGTCAGAATCGCTAAGATCTGTTGAAGCGTTCCGGAGTTATAACCTCATAAAGGGACAGTGGTCAGAATTGTAAAAATTGGCCCCGTCATTAACGTGCAAACCACCCTCGGGGCTTAAGGGGTTACAGACAACATAATAACAGGGTCTGTACCACAGGACTGGTGTATAGCAAATGTGGTGCCAAATTCAAAAAGGGGACAAAAACTGAACTTGGAAATTATAGGCCAGTACGCGTAACCTCTACTGTGGGAAAAATCCTGGAGGGCCTTCTAAGGGATGTAATGCTGGAGTATCTGAAGAGGAATAACCTCATGACCCAATATCAGCATGGGTTTACTAGGGACCGTTCCTGTCAGACTAATCTGATCAATTTCTATGAAGAGGTAAGTTCCGGACTGGACCAAGGGAACCCAGTGGACGTAGTGTATATGGACTTTTCAAAAGCTTTTGTGTTGTGAACTGTGTTTCTGGGCTCCCTCTGGTGGTCACTAACGGTATTGTGTTAGGCATGTCTTGTTGCAGGCCTGAGCTCCAGCTGTATTGTTAAGCAGCGGGTGTTCCCTGTTTAAGTCTCTTCTGGACTCAGTCTCTTGCCTGGCATCGTTGTATCCAGACCTATATGGTCTCCTCTGGATTCCTTTCAGTCTGTCTCATGCAGGAAAAGCTAAGTCCGTTTTTGTACTTTTGATCATTTGCATTTTCCAGTATTTTTGTCCAGCTTGCTTATATTTGATTTTCTGGCTCGCTGGAAGCTCTAGGGGGGCTGATATTCTCCCCCCGCACCGTCAGTCGGTGTGGGGGTTCTTGAATATTCAGCGTGGATGTTTTTGAAGGGTTTTCTGCTGACCGCATAGTCCACTATCTATTTTCTGCCTATCTAGACTAGTGGGCCTCACTTTGCTGAATCTAGTTCATCTCTACGTTTGTGTTTTCCTCTTGCCTCACCGTTATTATCTGTTGGGGGCTTTCTATCTCTTTGGGGTTCAATTTCTCTGGAGGCAAGTGAGGTCTTATTTTCCCTCTAGGGGTAGTCAGTTCTCCGGCTGGCTCGAGACGTCTAGAACCAACGTAGGCACGTTCACCGGCTGCTTTTAGTTGTGTGTGTTAGGATCAGGTATGCGGTTAGCCCAGTTTCCACCTCCCTAGAGCAGTATTTTGGTTTTTGCTATTTTGCCGGAATATCAGAGATCCTCCACCACTGGGATCATAACACTTTTGATATGGTGCCACACAAAAGGTTGATACATAAAATGAGAATAATGGGGATAGGGGGAAATATGTGTAAGTGGGTTAAGAGCTGGCTCAGGGATAGGAAACAAAGGGTGGTTATTAATGGAACACACTCAGACTGGGCCGTGGTTAGCAGTGGGGTACCACAGGGGTCAGTATTGGGCCCTCTTCTTTTTAACATTTATTAATGACCTTGTAGGGGGCATACGGAGTAGAATTTCAATATTTGCAGATGACACTAAACTCTGCAGGGTATTTAATGCAGAGGAGGACAATTTTATATTACAGGAGGATTTATGTAAACTAGAAGCTTGGGCTGATAAATGGCAAATGAGCTTTAATGGGGATAAATGTAAGGTCATGCACTTGGGTATAAGTAATAAGATGTATAACTATGTGCTTAATTCTAAAACTCTAGGTAAAACCGTCAATGAAAAAGACCTGGGAGTAAAGGTGGATGACAAACTCACAATTAGTGGCCAGTGTCAGGCAGCTGCTACAAAGGCAAATAAAATAATAGGATGCATTAAAAGAGGCATAGATGCTCATGAGGAGAACATAATTTTACCTCTATACAAGTCACTAGTTCGACCACACTTAGAATACTGTGCACAGTTCTGGTTTTCGGTGTATAAGAAAGACATAGCTGAACTAGAGCGGGTGCAGAGAAGAGCGACTAAGGTTATTAGAGGACAGGGGGTCTGCAATACCAAGATAGATTATTACACTTGGGGCTATTTCGTTTGGAAAAACGAAGGCTAAGGGGTGATCTTATTTTAATGTATAAATATATGAGGGGACAGTACAAAGACCTTTCTAATGATCTTTTTAATCATAGACCTGAGACAGGGACAAGGGGACATCCTCTACGTCTAGAGGAAAGAAGGTTTAAGCATAATAACAGACGTGGATTCTTGAGGCTGTGTGCATGTCGCATTTTTTTCGCGGTTTTTCGCTATAAAAAAAAACGCTCACGTTAAGCATCCTATTTAATAGAATGCAATCCGCATTTTTTGTGCACATGCTGCGTTGTTTTCCTGAGCAGAAACGCATTCCAGAAAAAAACGCAGCATGTTCATTAATTTGCGGAATCGTGGGGATTCCGCACACCTAGGAATGCATTAATCCACTTACTTCCCGCATTGGGGCTATGCCCACCATGCGGGAAGTAAGCGGATCATTTGCGGTTGGTACCCAGGGTGGAGGAGAGGAGACTTTCCTCCACGGACTGGGCACCATATAATTGGTAAAAAAAAAGAACTAAAATAAAAAATAGTGATATACTCACCTTCTGATGGCCCCCGGAGTCTTCCTGCCTCTCAGCACGCGACCGCTTCCGTTCCCATGGATGCTTTGTGTGAAGAACAAGCGATGAGGATTTCGTGGGCTAGATGCAGTTAAAAATTAGTAATTAGATCTACAGGCGATGTAGCTTGCATCATGGGTGGGGTACTCTGCTGGGTAGCAGACACTGCTACTAGGCCCAAAAGGATTTCCTGGGCTAGATGCAGTTAAAAATTTGTAATTAGATCTACATACGGTGTAGCTTGTTTCATGGGTGGGGTACTCTGCTGAGTAGCAGACACTGCTACTAGGCCCAAAAGGATCTCCTGGGCTAGATGCAGTTAAAAATTAGTAATTACATCTACAGGCGGTGTAGCTTGCTTCATGGGTCGGGTACTCTGTTGAGTAGCAGACACTGCTACTAGGCCCAAAGTATTGCCTGGGCTAGATGCAGTTAAAAATTAGTAATTAGATAAACAGGCGGTGTAGCTTGCTTCATGGGTGGGGTATTCTGCTGAGTAGCAGACACTGCTACTAGGCGCAAAGTATTGCCTGGGCTAGATGCAGTTAAAAATTAGTAATTAGATCTACAGACGGTGTAGCTTGCTTCATGGGTGGGGTACTCTGCTGAGTAGCAGACACCGCTACTAGGCCCAAAATGATTTCCTGGGCTAGGTGCAGTTAAAAATTAGTAATCTGATCTACAGACCAGATCTGGAACTTGGAGATATTATCCCTTCAACATACGACTCCTCCTGTTCCTCCTCCTCTTGTCCCACCACCTGACTCCGAATACTGTTGAAGGTGTGCTCCAGCATGTAAATGACCAGAATAGTCATGCTGATAATGGCATCGTCAGTACTAAACATCTTCGTCGCTATTTCAAAACTGTGCAGAAGGGTGCATAGGTCCCTGATCTGAGACCACTCGTGCAGCGTGATTTGCCCCACCTCTGGATCTCGTTGGCTCAGGCTATACGTCATAACATATTGCACCAGGGCTCGTCGGTGCTGCCATAGTTGTTGCAACATGTGCAGAGTTCAATTCCACCGTGTGGGCACATCGCATTTCAGCTGGTGAACTGGCAGGCCCAACGACTTCTGTAGAGATGTAAGTCGTTGAGCTGCGGGATGCAAACAGCAGAAGTTAGCACACAGCGACCGTGCCCTCTGCAGAAGCCCATCCAGTTAAGTATAGTGGGATAAAAATTTCTGGACAACCAGGTTCAAAACGTGAGCCATACAAGGCATGTGTGTGACATTGCCCCGGTGAAGGGCCGCACCCAGGTTTGCAGCATTGTCGCACACGGCCTTCCCTGGCTGCAGGTTGAGTGGAGACAACCATTGATGGAACTCGGTCTCCAGAGCTGACCACAACTCCTCAGCTATGTGACTCACATTTCCCAGACATTTCAAGGTAAACACCGCCTGATGCCGTTGAGCCCTGGTGACAGCATAGTAAGGAGGTGTGCAGGATTCCTTCTGTGCAGCTAGAATGCGGGTGGCATTACCAGACAGGCTTTGGGTGCAGGTGGAGGACCGAGAGGAGGTTGAGGAGGCAGAAGCAGTGGAGGAACTTATAGATACAGAGGATCGACTCGCAACTCGTGGGGATGGCAAGACTTGGACAGCAGCCCCTTCTCCTGCTGTCACCATAGTTACCCAGTGCCCAGTCACCGACATGTAATGCCCCTGTCCATGTCTATTCGTCCAAGTGTCTGTGGTGAAATGCACCCTGTCACACACAGAGTTTCTCAAGGAAGCAGTGATGTTGTGTGCGACATGCTGGTGTAGCGTAGGCACAACTTTATTTGAAAAGTAGTGGCGACTGGGCATCTGGTACTGGGGCACTGCGACAGACATAAGGTCTCGAAAATCCTCTGTGTCCACCAGGAGGAAAGGCAGCGTTTCTGTAGCCAACAGCTTGCAGATGGTGAAATTCAACCTCTTAGCTTTGTCATGGCTAGGAGGAAATGGTCTTTTACTTGCCCACATCTGAGGGACCAAGGGCTGGCTGCCGTGCTTAGACGGGGTTGAGTAGAGTGTCCCTGGCAAACTGCTGGTCTGTGAGGAAGGTGCAGGCGGAGATATTATGTTGCCTTGATCAAAATGTGGTGGTCTCGATGTCGGAGAGCCCGCAACAACACCAGCAGGTGTTTCCACTTGCAAATGTACTGACGACCTGCCAGTCAGACTGGCTGTTGCAGGTAAAGACGTAGAAGGTCTGCATCCAAAACCATGTGCGACTGCTGTCCCCACAGTCACAGAGGATGAAGAGGCTGCAGATGCACTTGATGGGGCAGACGGTGGTTGGCCCGGCCTACTAGGCCGCATTGTAGCACAGTTAGCTTCCCAATGCAACTTATGCCTCATATCCATGTGATGGTTCATGCATGAAGTACTCAAACTATTAATTTTTTGGCCTCTACTGAGATTTTGGTGACAAATCTTACAGACAACATGAGTTGGGTCATCCTTTGCGGTCTTAAAAAATGTCCAGGCTATGCAAGGCTTAGAGCTTATGCAACCTGAAGAGCCACCACGACTTGTGCTCAGAGGCACAGTTGTGGTTGAGGATGCAGTTGTTGACATGCTTCCAGTACTCCATCTCTGTCCAGGTAGGCGCATACCTAACCTCGTCGTCACTAGCATCCTCCTCCACCTCCTCTGCTGACCTCATGGACTGGCGGACTGTGGGTTGACAGTAAGTGGGGTCTCCAACCTCGTCATCATCACCCTGTGTGTTCTCACACCCATCATCCTCAGAGCCAACCTCTTCCTGCCTGGCCCCTGACCGAAAAGTCAACTTTTCACTCCAATCAGGTATCTCAGTCTCATCATCATCTTCCTCATTGTCTCCACCAACAGGAGTTACAGTTTGGGAATGAGGGTCTACATTATGCTCAGAACCTTCTCCATGTGGGCCTGGATCTGACTCACAAAGATTCTGGGCATCAGTACAGATCATTTCCTCATCTGGATTCACAGACGCTCTGGAGCAGACCTCTGATTCCCAGGCTGTAGTATGAGTAAACAGCTGTGCAGACTCAACCATCTGTGTTACCCCATACTCAGACGGGCGGCTGGAGATTTGGGAACTGTGAGGAAGCAAGTGCGATTGGGGTGACACCTCTGAGGACTGGAGTATTTGTGATATTGAAGTTGAGGTGGAGGAGAGCCCACTTGAAGGACCACTTGATATCTGTTCAAGCACCTGCTCTTTTTGTGCCTCATCTGGAATTTGCAGCGATGCTCGCAGCGATGGTCGTAAGAAAGGGATCATAGATTGTCTTCTTTGTGAAAAGAAGTAGACATCTTACTTTGGCTGGAAGATGGCCTTTCTTCTGCAGATGTTACTGTTGCTTTACCAACTACCCCATGGACACAACCTTTTTTTCCCTTTCCAACACGCCTATTCCCTATTCCACCAGCTGCAGGCCTTTTGCCACTCATTTTGGTGCTTAACTAATTGGCAACTCTGTAGTTGTTGGCACAAAAAACGATGGATGGAAACTGAGCAGACCTGAGTGGCCAAACTGTGGTACTAGCCCAAAACGAATTACTAGTTTAGATGCAGTAAAAAATTATTAGATACAAAGGCGGTGTAGCTAGCTTCACAGGCGGGCTACCCCGCTGACGTGCAGACACTGCTACTAAGGCCAAAACGATTTACTGGGTTAGATGCAGTAAAAAGTTATTAGATACACAGGCGCGGTGTAGCTAGCTTCACAGGCGGGCTACTCCGCTGACGTGCAGACAATGCTACTAAGCACAAAACGATTTACTGGGTTAGATGCAGTCAAAAATTATTAGATACACAGGCGGTGTAGCTAGATTCACAAGCGGGCTACTCCACTGACGTGCAGACACTGCTA
Source organism: Ranitomeya variabilis (assembly GCF_051348905.1). Classification (NCBI taxonomy): domain Eukaryota; kingdom Metazoa; phylum Chordata; class Amphibia; order Anura; family Dendrobatidae; genus Ranitomeya; species Ranitomeya variabilis. Next base: position 146,624,245 of record NC_135239.1, on the reverse strand, counting down.
CTAGGCCCAAAACAATTTACTGGGTTAGATGCAGTAAAAAATTATTAGATACACAGGCGGTGTAGCTAGCTTCACAGGCGGGCTACTCCACTGACGTACAGACACTGCTACTAAGCCCAAAACGATTTACTGGGTTAGATGCAGTAAAAAATTACTAGATACACAGGTGCTGTAGCTAGCTTCACAGGCGGGCTACTCCACTGACGTACAGACACTGCTACTAAGCCCAAAACGATTTACTGGGTTAGATGCAGTAAAAAATTATTAGATACACAGGCAGTGCAGCTAGCTTCACAGGCAGGCTACTCTGCTGACGTGCAGACACTGCTACTAGGCCCAAAACGATTTACTGGGTTAGATGCAGTCAAAAATTATTAGATACACAGGCGGTGTAGCTAGATTCACAAGCGGGCTACTCCACTGACGTGCAGACACTGCTACTAGGCCCAAAACAATTTACTGGGTTAGATGCAGTAAAAAATTATTAGATACACAGGCGGTGTAGCTAGCTTCACAGGCGGGCTACTCCACTGACGTACAGACACTGCTTTTAAGCCCAAAATGATTTACTGGGTTAGATGCAGTAAAAAATTACTAGATACACAGGTGCTGTAGCTAGCTTCACAGGCAGGCTACTCTGCTGACGTGCAGACACTGCTACTAGGCCCAAAACGATTTACTGGGTTAGATGCAGTCAAAAATTATTAGATACACAGGCGGTGTAGCTAGATTCACAAGCGGGCTACTCCACTGACGTGCAGACACTGCTACTAGGCCCAAAACAATTTACTGGGTTAGATGCAGTAAAAAATTATTAGATACACAGGCGGTGTAGCTAGCTTCACAGGCGGGCTACTCCACTGACGTACAGACACTGCTACTAAGCCCAAAACGATTTACTAGGTTAGATGCAGTAAAAAATTATTAGATACACAGGCAGTGCAGCTAGCTTCACAGGCAGGCTACTCCGCTGACGTGCAGACACTGCTACTAAGCCCAAAACGATTTACTGGGTTAGATGCAGTAAAAAATTATTAGATACACAGGCGCTGTAGCTAGCTTCACAGGCAGGCTACTCTGCTGACGTGCAGACACTGCTACTAGGCCCAAAACGATTTACTGGGTTAGATGCAGTAAAAAATTATTAAATACACAGGCGGTGTAGCTTGCTTCACAGGCAGGCTACTCCGCTGATGTGCAGACACTGCTATTAAGCCCAAAACAATTTAGTGGGTTAGAAGCAGTAAAAATTTAGATACACAGGCGGTGTAGCTAGATTCACAGGTGGGCTACTCCACTGACGTGCAGACACTGCTACTAAGCCAAAAGGATTTACTGGGTTAGATGCAGTAAAAAATTATTAGATACACAGGTGGTGTAGCTAGCTTCACAGGCGGGCTACTCAGATGACTACCAGACAATGCTACTAGCCCAAAAGGATTGGCTGAGCTAGATTACACCAAATGCTGCGACAAACACTTGCACAGCACTGGCACAGACCTGTTTGGCAAAAATTGCTATGAACTGCTGTAACCTACCCTGAAAAGGGCTGATATTACAATTAGTCCCGACTCCCTAAACCTATCTCTCTCTATCTAACTGCAAATTCGCTCGCAATTCACACTCTTATACTGTATAGCGCCCGCAGCAGTGGCGCGTCTAACTCTAAGCTGCAGCAGTGAGGAAATGGTGGCGATGGGGAAAATGGCTTGTTCATGCCCTTGCTTGTGTGCATCACATGCACTTTGCTGTGTGTGCACTGCTGATAGGCTGAGAGACTCCACCACCCCACTGTAAATGCGGGAAAAAAAAAAATGGAGACAGATCTATCCCCTGCCCCCCCCCCCCCCCCACACACACTATACACTGAAACAGTCTATTAACATTGCTAAACAGTTTTAATGTAAAAATCAAGTTAGGCTTTTGGTGAACGAACAATTATCGAACAGAAACTCGAACAGCCGCATTTTGAGCAAATTGTTCGAGTTCGTCGAACGACTCGAACACCGCCCAAAACAGCTCGAATTTGAAATTGGCGAACAGTTCAACTCAAACACCCCTCATCTCTAGAGCTTACTCTTTGCCACATGGTTTTTTCTTGCCTTCCTCTGGATCCATATGTTAGGTTAGGCTATGGGTTGAACTAGATGGACTTAAAGTCTTCCTTCAACCTTAATAACTATGTTACTATGTAAGAGTGTGCAAAGCAGTCATCAAAGCAAAAGGTGGCTACTTTGAAGAACCTAGAATATAAGACATAATTTCAGTTGTTCCACACTTTTTTGTTAAGTATATAATTCCACATGTGTTAGTTCATAGTTTTGATGCTTTCAGTGTGAATGTACAATTTTCATAGTCATGAGAATACAGAAAAATCTTTAAATGAGGTGTGTCCAAACTTTCGGTCTGTACTTACTGTGGATGTATATATAATACAAAGAAATAAAAATAAGAAAAAAGCAGCTAAGTAAAGAAAAACGAGTGGCCATCATTACTTTAAGAAATGAAGGTCAGTCAGTCCGAAAAATTGGGAAAACTTTGACTTTGAAAGTGTCCCCAAGTGCAGTGGCAAAAACCATCAAGCACTACAAAGAAAGTGGCTTACATGAGGACCGCCCCAGGAAAGGAAGACCAAGAGTCACCTCTGCTTATGAGGATAAGTTTATCCAAGTCGCCAGCCTCAGAAATCGCAGGTTAACAGCAGCTCAGATTAGAGACCAGGTCAATGCCACACAGAGTTCTAGCAGCAGACACATCTCTACAACAACTGTTAAGAGCAGACTTTGTGTAGCAGGCCTTCATGGTAAAATAGCTGCTAGGAAACCACTGCTAAGGACAGGCAACAAGCAGAAGAGACTTGTTTGGGCTAAAGAACACAAGGAATGGACATTAGACCAGTGGAAATTTGTGCTATGGTCTGATGAGTCCAAATTTGAGATCTTTGGTTCCAACCACCGTGTCCTTGTGCGACGCAGAAAAGGTGAACGGATGGACTCTACATGCCTGGTTCCCACCGTGAAGCATGGAGGAGGAGGTGTGATTGTGTGGGGGTGCTTTGCTGGTGACACTGTTGGGGATTTATTCAAAATTGAAGGCATACTGAATCAGCATGGCTACCAAAGCATCTTGCTTCGACAAGCTATTCCACTATTCCATCCGGTTTGCGTTTAGTTGGACCATCATTTATTTTTCAACAGGACAATGACCCAAAACACACCTCCAGGCTGTGTAAGGGCTATTTGACCAAGACGGAGAGTGATGGAGTGCTACGCCAGATGACCTGGCCTCCACAGTCACCAGACCTGAACCCAATCGGGATGGTTTGGGGTGAGCTGGACCCCAGAGTGAAGGCAAAAGGGCCAACAAGTGCTAAGCATCTCTGGGAACTCCTTCAAGATTGTTGGAAGACCATTCCTGGTGACTACTTCTTGAAGCTCATCAAGAGAATGCCAAGAGTGTGCAAAGCAGTCATCAAAGCAATAGGTGGCTCCTTTGAAGAACCTTGAATCTAAGACATAATTTCAGTCATTTCACACTTTTTTGTTAAGTATATAATTCCACATGTGTTAATTCATAGTTTTGATGCCTTCAGTGTGAATGTACAATTTTCATAGTCATGAAAATACAGAAAAATCTTTAAATGAGAAGGTGTGTCCAAACTTTTGGTCTGTACTGATATATATATATATATATATATATATATATATATATATATATATATATATATATATATATATATATGTTTCATGCAGAGCTAGATAGCAGAATAGCCGATAATTCAGTTGTCGGGTTCTGTAAAATCATTGCAGAACCCGACAGGATATGGGACATGGTTTACATACAGTGAACCATTGCAGAACAGTTAGATTTTTATATGTCCCTCACTAATAATGTTAGCAGTGTGTGTGTGTAAAATTTGGGAGCTATGGGTGTTAAATTAAAGGATTAATTCATGGAAAAAACTGGCGTGGGCTCCCGCGCAATTTCTTCCGCTAGAGAGGGAAAGCCAGTGACTGAGGGCAGATATCGGCTATTCTGCTATCTAATTCTCTATGAAATATAAAGATATATATGTATGTTATATGTGTGTCAATGACATATATATATATATATGTATAATCTCTATACTATGTGTAGACATTTATTTTATCTATTCTATTCTAACCTGTCAGTGTGATTTTACTGTACACCGTGCTGAATTACCGGCTTTTCTAAAGGACACCAGTGTGTATTTCTCGCAAGTCAAACTGACGGTCAATGTGGTGTGCGAGTTTTTCTCGCACCCATAGACTTTCATTGGCGTTTCTCGGCCGAGATACGGTGGAGAAAACAGAAAACAATGGATGATGTGATCTGCCCCATAGATTAACATTGGTCCGAGTGCTATGCGATTTTTTTATCGCATAGCATTCGTCCGTATTACGGTCTAGTGTGACTCAGGCCTACCTCAGACAACGTTCCCACCATGAGCTTTTGCTGAGTTTTTGATGTTGCAGATTTTCTGCAACATTTCTGCACCCATTAAGTAAAAATAGGCTACTTGCATTTTTTTTCACAAATACGCAACATAAAAAAACTGAACAAAAAATCATCATGGGAACGTAGCCTCACTGCACCTAGTTGTTGTACTGCAATATATAGTAATCATGAAAGATTATAACAATTCAGATCTTTTATAATATTATCGAAAACAACAGAATTAGAAAAACAGAAGAAAAAAAAACATTATTTACAGCAGTATACTCAGTTATTTTATAGGAAGATTAGAACATATTTATGGAGAGAGACAGTCAGAGACAAGCAGATCATGCTGCAGTTTCTAGTAAATCATCACCTATACCTAAACAAACAGTACAAGTGAATATAAAAATACCTTTGTCTTATAAGTGGATCAAGAACAGATTTCTTTGTATGACATATTATATTTACCTTCCCTCTCTTCTACTGAACTCATTGTTCACACTGAAAAATAGCTGGAAGCCATCTTAGTCAAACCTAGATGGACTGCCAACTCACTGTTGTGGCAGGTTACATCTCCTAGAGACAAGGAGGAGGATGGAGAAGTGCTGTGTACATAGATAGAAAGGAAGATTATGCTGCAGCTTCTAGCAAAATGTTTTATTTCACTTAAGAGCTAGATTCACAGCTTCACTGCTCAGTGATTTATGATATCCTCCATACTGCGACTGCCTCTGTATATTTGTTACAAAGAGAAGGGAAAGCAGGAATATCTGAGAGATCTCATAGCAGCTAGTCTGTCCCCACTAGCTCAGAGCCAACTGAAAATTAGAGCTAGAGACTTTAGAATGGAAAATTATTGAATAATGGAGGCTACAAGTCTTATAATGGTCAAAAATAGTGTTATTCCTCATATGTACACAAATGAAAACTCATTCTGAAAGGTTATATGAAATTACTGGTACCCTTTGAATGACATACCGTAACTTTTTATATGTTCTTACCTTGAGATAAGTTTCTCCTCTTACTTCATACTGAAATTTGCAGTCCGTTCTCTTCAAAATAGATATGGTAGATTTACTTACATGTATTCGCAAAGCTGGAAATGAATGACAGTAGGCTTATTATCTAATTTGATTCCTATGTTGCATTACAATAAATGTTATAATAACATTTACTGACCTATAAGTAAACAAAGTGGATTATATTTCTCTTAGGAGAATTGGGTCACAGTTAATATACAGTGGGGAAAATAAGTATTTGATACACTGACGATTTTGCAAGTTTTCCCACCTACAAAGAAAGGACCACCTACAAAGAATGGAGAGGTCTGTAATTTTTATCGTAGGTACAGTTCAACTGTGAGAGACAGAATCTTAAAATAAAAAAACAGAAAATCACATCGTATTAGTTTTAAATAATTAAATTGCGTTTTATTGCTTGAAATAAGCATTTGATCACCTACTAACCAGCGAGAATTCTGGCTTCCACAGACCTATTAGGTTTTTTTTTAAAACAATAGTTTTTGTATAGAATTTTGCATATAAGGTGAAGAAAAAACCTCAATACAAACATATTTTTACAATATGTATAAGAGGACATATAAGCAGTTAACAAACAAACAAACGAACAAACAACAGGGAAAGAGGCAGGGGAAGTGGGGGGGGGGAGGGAACCCGAGAAGAGGGTTATAGTGTGTCCGATTCCGGTTAAAAGATTCAATCAGAGCCAGGAGGGTCAGGATTGGTCAGATGAAATACTGGTGTGGCAAAGGGGGTGTGGTTGGCATACTCCGCCCAGGGAAGCCAATTTTTCTCAAACTTGCCAACTTTGTCTGTAAGTATGGCAGATAATTTTTCATTTATCATGTACCAAGAAAGGCGTGTTTTAACTGCAGATAATTCTAGATTTGTTTTTTTCCAAGCCAAAGCTATGGTTTGTTTGGCTGCCAGGAATATAAATGTGATGAGGGCTTGAGCGTGTTTAGGGGTGTGGGAGATACTCTTGTTAAGTAGAGCCGCCCAAGGGTTTTTTGTAAGTTTGATATTTGTTATAGAAAAGATCAGGTGGTATATTCTAATCCAAAATCTGCGTACAATCGGGCATATAAAATAGATCAATGGCCAAACTTATCTGTGCTAAAAAACAAGGAAATGTGAAATATGTGAAATGTGAATAGCATACTGGCTTATGAACTTTATGAACAAACACATGAGATTTTTAGCACAAGATTTGCATATTATTTTCTGACTTGAACGCCCTGCCCTTCTCCATGTTTTAATTACATCTCAACACAATTGGTTCTGAGCCTCCTATATAAGTAGGCTTTATCCTGTCATTAGCCATAAGCAAGTGTTCACATTAGGCATTCAGCTCAGATACCATAGGTAAGTGTTCACACCAGACAGTCAGTGTAGTTACCCATTCGATCTGAGATTACCTTGACGTTTTGGTGAATGGGCTCACAACGTTTGCAAATCTTGTGCTAAAAATCTCATGTGTTTGTTCATAAAGTTCATAAGCCAGTATGCTATTCACATTTCACATATTTCACATTTCCTTGTTTTTTAGCACAGATAAGTTTGGCCATTGATCTATTTTATATTTGACTTTTTTTGGCTACAAACTATTTATATATATATGTATTGTTCGGTCAGTTGATCTATTTACTATATATTATTTTCTGACTTGAACGCCCTGCCCTTCTCCATGTTTTAATTACATCTCAACACAATTGGTTCTGAGCCTCCTATGTAAGTAGGCTTTATCCTGTCATTAGCCATAAGCAAGTGTTCACATTAGGCATTCAGCTCAGATACCATAGGTAAGTGTTCACACCAGACAGTCAGTGTAGTTACCCATTCGATCTGAGATTACCTTGACGTTTTGGTGAATGGGCTCACAACGTTTGCAAATCTTGTGCTAAAAATCTCATGTGTTTGTTCATAAAGTTCATAAGCCAGTATGCTATTCACATTTCACATATTTCACATTTCCTTGTTTTTTAGCACAGATAAGTTTGGCCATTGATCTATTTTATATTTGACTTTTTTTGGCTACAAACTATTTATATATATATGTATTGTTCGGTCAGTTGATCTATTTACTACAATCGGGCATAACCACCAGATATGGAACATATCACCTGTGGAATTACATCCTCTAAAGCAATTTGGAGAATAGTGGGCGACTGCTTTAGCCACTCTGGCTGGGGTCAGGTACCACCTGGTCAACACCTCATAATTCGTTTCTAGCATGAGGGTATTTAATATTCCTCTAGTAGAGGAGGACCAGATTTGAGACCATTCTGAATCGGTCTAAGTGGAACCAATGTCAGACTCCCAGCGAGAAGTGTATTTCAAACAGCGCCTATGAGAGGAGGAATTGATACGAGAGTAAAGGAGAGATATAATGCCTGGAGCGTGTGGATTTTGGCGGCATCTTTGTTCAAAGGGACTGAAGGAATAAGGAGGGGTAGAGTTTTTTAGTAATGAATTGACAACATTTTTAATTTGCAAGTAACGAAATACCTCTCCAGGGGGAGATGGTATTTTTCACTCAGGACTGAAAAAAGAATAATCCCATCCACATTAAAAAGGTGATTGATTCTGGTTATCCCTACAGCGACCCATAAACAAAAGTTCCTAAGGGACTCCATGCCTAGAAGGAACTTGATATTGCCCCAAAGGGGGGGCGAGAGGCAAGTATGGTGAGATTAGCTGCGAGGAATATTTCAACAAATCCCAAATCGTAAGAGAGTGAGCTAAAATAGGATTTGAGATGTGTCTACGCTGAGCTGGGAGAATCCATAATATTGTATCGAGAGTACCCGAGTGAAATTCAGGGGCCTCTATAGAAAGCCACAGAGGAGGTTCAGAGTAGGCATGATATAGGGTCAATTGACCTAGTTGGGCTGCTTGCTAATATTTAGAAAGGTTGGGAACCCCTAAACCTCCTTTCAAGCGATGGCGATAGAGGGTAGCTCTATTAACCCTAGGAAGGCCACCCCTCCAAACAAAAGTATCAACTAGTCATTGGGCTATTTTGAGATAGTGTGAAGGGACAGGGACTGGCAAAACTCAAAATAAATAAAGTAATTTGGGGAGGATAGTCATCTTCAATGCACGCACGCGGCCGAGCCAGGAGAGGTGCAACTTCTCCCATGACTGGAGTAGTAAACGAAGTTTACGGAGCATGTGGGGGCAATTGGCTGCATAAAGGGAGTCTAAATTGGCAGTTAGTTTCACACCTAGATAGTCCAAGTGGTTAGTGGCCCATTGAAACGGAAAGTCGTGTTGGAGCTGTGAGACAGTAGGTGAAGGGAGCGATATATTCATGACATAAGATTTAGAAGGATTGACCTGTAAATCAGATATATATTCAAAATTACTAAGAGTTTGAAGTAGGGCCGGCAAGGATGTCTGGGGTGTTGTTAGGAGAAGTAGCATGTCATCTGCGAACAAAAAGAGTTTATGGGAAACTGATGCTAGATTTACTCCCTGTATATTAGAATTGAGTCGAAGATGAATAGCTAAGGATTTGAATGCCAAAAGGAATAATAAGGGCGATAGGGGACATCCTTGTCGAATGCCTCTACTGATGGGGAAAAGCGCAGAGGAGAAGCCATTATAGCGTACATAAGCCGATGGGGAACTGTAAAGAGCATGAATCCATGAGAGAAAGTAGTCAGGGAACTTCCACTTCCGCAGGACCGCAAACAGATAAGGCCAAGAAATAGAGTCAAAGGCTTTTTTAATATCCAGCGACAGTAACATGCTTGGTATGTTGCGCTGTTTGCAGTGATGCAGCAGCTGGGAGACTCTTTGTATATTGTCTGAGGCCTGTCTACAAGGGACAAAGCCTACCTGATCTCTATGTATTAGAGTTCCCAGGCCTGAGTTTAAACGCTGAGATAGAATTGTAGCCAGTATTTTAAGGTCTATGTTAATAAGGGATATTGGCCTATAATTAGACCAGAGTAAGTGATCAGAATTAGGTTTTGGTATCATGGATATTGCAGCCATTAAAGAGGCTCCCCCTGGTTTGTTACCATCCCTTAAAGAGTTAAAATAGTTGGTGAGGTGAAAGATTAGTACCGAAGCATATTTTTTTATAGTAGAGGGCCGTAAATCCATCGGGACTCGGTTTTTTATTAATTTTCAGTTGCTGAATAGCTAATTCTATTTCACTAGGAGTGATAGTTTGATTTAGGAGTTCAGTAATGCCAGAACTGAGGGCTTGGAGAGGGATAGAATCTAAAAAGGCGTCCACTGTGTTTACAGTGGTAGTGACGTTGTATAGCTGCTTTAGCTTTTGCTGAAACAAATGAGTAATCTGTTGTGGATTAGATGTAATGCCTGAAGTTGTACGAAAATGTATGGGGGGACGAGGTAGAGGTAGACATTTTAAACGGTGAGCTAAATTAGTTATTCTTATTATTAAGGGCGTAGAAGCGTTGCTGAGACCAGCATATGGAACGGTCTGCATTTTCGGAAATGTCAAGAGGTCAAGTTCCGTACGAGCATGGGAAAGGTCTTGGTACATAGCAGACAAGGGTGCGTTCTTCAGCTGGGACTCTAAAACTAATACCTTGCTCTGTAATTCAGCTATCCTTGCACATCTGTCTTTTTTCTTATGAGAGGCCTCCTGAATACAGAAGCCTCTTAACACTGCCTTATGAGCTTCCCATAGGGAAATTGGTGAGGAAGCTGATTATTGATTCAAGGAGAAGTAATCATCGAGGTGTTGTTTTAATTTTTGAGTGATTTCAGGGTATGAGAGCAAAGAATTGTTAAAAGTCCAGTTGAAAGAGCGGGGTCTAGGGTGAAGTGTGTAGCATGTGAATTGGGGTGGAGAGTGATCAGACCATGGAGTGGATTGAATAGAAATGTTTGACACATTTGGGACAAAGGGTGGATGAACAAAGATATGGTCAAGGGCAGTTGAGTCCGCAGAAGGATATAATGGTGTGTGTTATGGTTCTCAATGGCAAGAGAACATAGCCCAGCAAACATAAGAACTAGCTCTTGGAAGGATGGAAACTAAACTGACCATGAACTAAACCTGCCGCACAACTAACAGTAGCCGGGTAGCGTAGCCTGCGTTTTATCCCTAGACGCCCAGCGCCGGCCGGAGGACTAACTAATCCTGGCAGAGGAAAATATAGTCCTGGCTCACCTCTAGAGAAATTTCCCCGAAAGGCAGACAGAGGCCCCCACAAATATTGGCGGTGATTTTAGATGAAATGACAAACGTAGTATGAAAATAGGTTTAGCAAAATTGAGGTCCGCTTACTAGATAGCAGGAAGACAGAAAGGGCACTTTCATGGTCAGCTGAAAACCCTATCAAAATACCATCCTGAAATTACTTTAAGACTCTAGTATTAACTCATAACATCAGAGTGGCAATTTCAGATCACAAGAGCTTTCCAGACACAGAAACGAAACTACAGCTGTGAACTGGAACAAAATGCAAAAACAAACAAGGACTAAAGTCCAACTTAGCTGGGAGTTGTCTAGCAGCAGGAACATGCACAGAAAGGCTTCTGATTACAATGTTGACCGGCATGGAAGTGACAGAGGAGCAAGGCTAAATAGCGACTCCCATATCCTGATGGAAACAGGTGAACAGAGAGGATGATGCACACCAGATCAATTCCACCAGTGGCCACAGGGGGAGCCCAAAATCCAATTTCACAACAGTACCCCCCCCTCAAGGAGGGGGCACCGAACCCTCACCAGAACCACCAGGGCGATCAGGATGAGCCCTATGAAAGGCACGGACCAAATCGGAGGCATGAACATCAGAGGCAGTCACCCAAGAATTATCCTCCTGACCGTATCCCTTCCATTTGACCAGATACTGGAGTTTCCGTCTGGAAACACGGGAGTCCAAGATTTTTTCCACAACGTACTCCAACTCGCCCTCAACCAACACCGGAGCAGGAGGCTCAACGGAAGGCACAACCGGTACCTCATACCTGCGCAATAATGACCGATGAAAAACATTATGAATAGAAAAAGATGCAGGGAGGTCCAAACGGAAGGACACAGGGTTAAGAATCTCCAATATCTTGTACGGGCCGATGAACCGAGGCTTAAACTTGGGAGAAGAAACCCTCATAGGGACAAAACGAGAAGACAACCACACCAAGTCCCCAACACAAAGCCGAGGACCAACCCGACGCCGGCGGTTGGCAAAAAGCTGAGTCTTCTCCTGGGACAACTTCAAATTGTCCACTACCTGCCCCCAAATCTGATGCAACCTCTCCACCACAGCATCCACTCCAGGATAATCCGAAGATTCCACCTGACCAGAAGAAAATCGAGGATGAAACCCCGAATTACAGAAAAAGGGAGACACCAAGGTGGCAGAGCTGGCCCGATTATTGAGGGCAAACTCCGCTAAAGGCAAAAAAGCAACCCAATCATCCTGATCTGCAGACACAAAACACCTCAAATATGTCTCCAAGGTCTGATTCGTCCGCTCGGTCTGGCCATTAGTCTGAGGATGGAAAGCAGACGAGAAAGACAAATCTATGCCCATCCTAGCACAGAATGCTCGCCAAAATCTAGACACGAATTGGGTACCTCTGTCAGAAACGATATTCTCCGGAATACCATGCAAACGGACCACATTTTGAAAAAACAGAGGAACCAACTCGGAAGAAGAAGGCAACTTAGGCAGGGGAACCAAATGGACCATCTTAGAGAAACGATCACACACCACCCAGATGACAGACATCTTCTGAGAAACAGGAAGATCCGAAATAAAATCCATCGAGATGTGCGTCCAGGGCCTCTTCGGGATAGGCAAGGGCAACAACAATCCACTAGCCCGAGAACAACAAGGCTTGGCCCGAGCGCAAACGTCACAAGACTGCACGAAGCCTCGCACATCTCGAGACAGGGAAGGCCACCAGAAGGACCTTGCCACCAAATCCCTGGTACCAAAGATTCCAGGATGACCTGCCAACGCAGAAGAATGAACCTCAGAAATGACTTTACTGGTCCAATCATCAGGAACAAACAGTCTACCAGGTGGGCAACGATCAGGTCTATCCGCCTGAAACTCCTGCAAGGCCCGCCGCAGGTCTGGAGAAACGGCAGACAATATCACTCCATCCTTAAGAATACCTGTAGGTTCAGAATTACCAGGGGAGTCAGGCTCAAAACTCCTAGAAAGGGCATCCGCCTTAACATTCTTAGAACCCGGCAGGTAGGACACCACAAAATTAAACCGAGAGAAAAACAACGACCAGCGCGCCTGTCTAGGATTCAGGCGTCTGGCGGACTCAAGATAAATTAGATTTTTGTGGTCAGTCAATACCACCACCTGATGTCTAGCCCCCTCAAGCCAATGACGCCACTCCTCAAAAGCCCACTTCATGGCCAAAAGCTCCCGATTCCCAACATCATAATTCCGCTCGGCGGGCGAAAATTTACGCGAGAAAAAAGCACAAGGTCTCATCACGGAGCAATCGGAACTTCTCTGCGACAAAACCGCCCCAGCTCCGATTTCAGAAGCGTCGACCTCAACCTGAAAAGGAAGAGCAACATCAGGCTGACGCAACACAGGGGCGGAAGAAAAGCGGCGCTTAAGGTCCCGAAAGGCCTCCACAGCAGCAGGGGACCAATCAGCAACATCAGCACCCTTCTTAGTCAAATCAGTCAATGGCTTAACAACATCAGAAAAACCAGCAATAAATCGACGATAAAAGTTAGCAAAGCCCAAAAATTTCTGAAGACTCTTAAGAGAAGAGGGTTGCGTCCAATCACAAATAGCCTGAACCTTGACAGGATCCATCTCGATGGAAGAGGGGGAAAAAATATATCCCAAAAAGGAAATCTTTTGAACCCCAAAAACGCACTTAGAACCCTTCACACACAAGGAATTAGACCGCAAAACCTGAAAAACCCTCCTGACCTGCTGGACATGAGAGTCCCAGTCATCCGAACAAATCAAAATATCATCCAGATACACAATCATAAATTTATCCAAATAATCACGGAAAATGTCATGCATAAAGGACTGAAAGACTGAAGGGGCATTTGAAAGACCAAAAGGCATCACCAAATACTCAAAGTGGCCCTCGGGCGTATTAAATGCGGTTTTCCACTCATCCCCCTGCTTAATTCGCACCAAATTATACGCCCCACGGAGATCTATCTTAGAGAACCACTTGGCCCCCTTTATGCGAGCAAACAAATCAGTCAGCAGTGGCAACGGATATTGATATTTAACCGTGATTTTATTCAAAAGCCGATAATCAATGCACGGCCTCAAAGAGCCATCTTTCTTAGCCACAAAGAAAAAACCGGCTCCTAAGGGAGATGACGAAGGACGAATATGTCCCTTTTCCAAGGACTCCTTTATATATTCTCGCATAGCAGCATGCTCAGGCACAGACAGATTAAATAAACGACCCTTAGGGTATTTACTACCCGGAATCAAATCTATGGCACAATCGCACTCCCGGTGCGGAGGTAATGAACCAAGCTTAGGTTCTTCAAAAACGTCACGATATTCAGTCAAGAATTCAGGAATCTCAGAGGGAATAGATGATGAAATGGAAACCACAGGTACGTCCCCATGCGTCCCCTTACATCCCCAGCTTAACACAGACATAGCTTTCCAGTCAAGGACTGGGTTATGAGATTGCAGCCATGGCAATCCAAGCACCAACACATCATGTAGGTTATACAGCACAAGAAAGCGAATAATCTCCTGGTGATCCGGATTAATCCGCATAGTTACTTGTGTCCAGTATTGTGGTTTATTGTTAGCCAATGGGGTGGAGTCAATCCCCTTCAGGGGTATAGGAGTTTCAAGAGGCTCCAAATCATACCCACAGCGTTTGGCAAAGGACCAATCCATAAGACTCAAAGCGGCGCCAGAGTCGACATAGGCATCCGCGGTAATAGATGATAAAGAACAAATCAGGGTCACAGAAAGAATAAACTTAGACTGTAAAGTGCCAATTGAAACAGACTTATCAAGCTTCTTAGTACGCTTAGAGCATGCTGATATAACATGAGTTGAATCACCGCAATAGAAGCACAACCCATTTTTTCGTCTAAAATTCTGCCGTTCACTTCTGGACAGAATTCTATCACATTGCATATTCTCTGGCGTCTTCTCAGTAGACACCGCCAAATGGTGCACAGGTTTGCGCTCCCGCAGACGCCTATCGATCTGGATAGCCATTGTCATGGACTCATTCAGACCCGCAGGCACAGGGAACCCCACCATAACATCCTTAATGGCATCAGAGAGACCCTCTCTGAAATTCGCCGCCAGGGCGCACTCATTCCACTGAGTAAGCACAGCCCATTTACGGAATTTCTGGCAGTATATTTCAGCTTCGTCTTGCCCCTGAGATAGGGACATCAAGGCCTTTTCCGCCTGAAGTTCTAACTGAGGTTCCTCATAAAGCAACCCCAAGGCCAGAAAAAACGCATCCACATTGAGCAACGCAGGATCCCCTGGAGCCAATGCAAAAGCCCAATCCTGAGGGTCGCCCCGGAGCAAGGAAATCACAATCCTGACCTGCTGAGCAGGATCTCCAGCAGAGCGAGATTTCAGGGACAAAAACAACTTGCAATTATTTTTGAAATTTTGAAAGCAAGCTCTATTCCCCGAGAAAAATTCAGGCAAAGGAATTCTAGGTTCAGATATAGGAACATGAACAACAAAATCTTGTAAATTTTGAACTTTCGTGGTGAGATTATTCAAACCTGCAGCTAAACTCTGAATATCCATTTTAAACAGGTGAACACAGAGCCATTCCAGGATTAGAAGGAGAGAGAGAGAGAAAGGCTGCAATATAGGCAGACTTGCAAGAGATTCAATTACAAGCACACTCAGAACTGAGAAAAAAAAAAAAAATCTTCAGCAGACTTCTCTTTTCTCTCCTTTCTCTGTCAATTAATTTAACCCTTTTCGGGCCGGTCAAACTGTTATGGTTCTCAATGGCAAGAGAACATAGCCCAGCAAACATAAGAACTAGCTCTTGGAAGGATGGAAACTAAACTGACCATGAACTAAACCTGCCGCACAACTAACAGTAGCCGGGTAGCGTAGCCTGCGTTTTATCCCTAGACGCCCAGCGCCGGCCGGAGGACTAACTAATCCTGGCAGAGGAAAATATAGTCCTGGCTCACCTCTAGAGAAATTTCCCCGAAAGGCAGACAGAGGCCCCCACAAATATTGGCGGTGATTTTAGATGAAATGACAAACGTAGTATGAAAATAGGTTTAGCAAAATTGAGGTCCGCTTACTAGATAGCAGGAAGACAGAAAGGGCACTTTCATGGTCAGCTGAAAACCCTATCAAAATACCATCCTGAAATTACTTTAAGACTCTAGTATTAACTCATAACATCAGAGTGGCAATTTCAGATCACAAGAGCTTTCCAGACACAGAAACGAAACTACAGCTGTGAACTGGAACAAAATGCAAAAACAAACAAGGACTAAAGTCCAACTTAGCTGGGAGTTGTCTAGCAGCAGGAACATGCACAGAAAGGCTTCTGATTACAATGTTGACCGGCATGGAAGTGACAGAGGAGCAAGGCTAAATAGCGACTCCCATATCCTGATGGAAACAGGTGAACAGAGAGGATGATGCACACCAGTTCAATTCCACCAGTGGCCACAGGGGGAGCCCAAAATCCAATTTCGCAACAGGTGTGGGAGTGGGGGATTGTGGGCTTGTAGACTTTTCAAGGCTAGCTTTAAGTATACAATTGGAGTCTCCACATAATAGTGTGGTCCCTTGGGCATGTTCGGAGACTAGTTCCAATAACTGAGAAAAAAAGGCAGTTTGATGAGTATTAGGAGCATCTGTAGGAAACAATGGTTACCAGCTCATCGGAAATTGAGCCCGTCACCATTAAGTAACTGCCGTCTTTGTCTACGACTGAAGATTCAAAAACAAAGGGAAAGGACTTCATAAAACAGATACCTTTGGTTTTGTTTGGGGCATTTGCTAAGTAAAATAGCGGGTAGAAGGCGGACAAAAATCTTGGGTAAGAGCTAGTTGAGAAGTGTGTCTCTTGGAGACATACTACATCTGCTTGTTGGGATCTGTAGTAGCGGAAGGCCTTAGTACGTTTGTGCGGAGAAATAAGGCCTCGCACGATTGATAGTGGCATGATGAAAAGGTGTTAGACGTTCTTATGGTAGCTACTAATCGTGGTTTGGAAGTGGAAATGGAAATAACACTTTGGAATGGACTAAGTTGGTAGAAGTAATAGGAGTGGAGAGTTGGATAGTCAGGACAACACATGTAGTTTGGGTTGGGTAAGGGAAATCTATAGGGGAAAGAGGGGTAACTTTAACGATGGCTAAGCACAAGATGCTGAGCAGCAGTGTGTAAAAACACTGTAGGGTCAGGTGGATTTGTCAGGGACAATGCAATATAGTGTATAATAGGTAAAGTTAGATATAGAGGGTGGGTTGGGGTGGGGTGGGTTAGGGTGAGCTGGACGTGTAAAACAGTAACATAGCATAATATAATAGTGGATCAACAACAGTATAATAAAGTTTAAAACAAGTCTCATAAAAGTAACAGTAATGAGTACCAACATAACCAAAGTAAAAAGTAATATAACATAGTATAGTACGTGGTCAGCAACAGTATAGTGAGATTTAGAATAGATCTCGGATGTTTAAATGGAGGAAATAAAAACCACAAATATATATTAAGTAAAGTCACTTATCCTTCCTGGAGATCAAGTGGAGGAGCGATTACCAGTCCAGTTGAAATTGTACGCTCCGAAGATGTCTAAGAAAATAAACTGAAGAATCTTATACAAATTAAGATACACCTAAAACTCAGGTGCATATGCTCAGTCAAATTTTTAAGGCGATGAAGAGTAATAGACGAACAATTTGTACAATGGGCCATGAAGACAACATGTAAAATAGCCTATCGATTGTCTTGAACTCGAATTAGGACTAGAGATCATATAGGATTTCGAGGGGGGAGTGGATGGGACATGCGGGCTTGGGTGGCGACCCCCGGGCCGAGGCATTTCAAAGGGGAATAGTTGGAGGATGCAGTCTGGAGTGGCGATCCTTGGGTTGAGACATTGAAGACGAGGTTGGAAGGGGCGAAGGGGGATCCATGAGCTGCAATTTAGTGAGCGGCGGCTAGCACCTTCGGGGGAGAGAACTGTGTGGACCACTTCAAGATGGGTAAACATCAGTTTAACGGGGAATCCCCAACGATACTTAATGTTCTTCGAGAGAAGAATTTCTAGGTATGGTTTCATTGCCCGTCTTTTGGCGATGGTAGTAGGGGCCAAGTCAGGGAAAAGTTCATAGGGATGGCCTTGGAATACCAAAGGTGCGGACTTTCTTGAAGCCTGTAAAAGTTGTTCTTTTGTTTTATAGAAATGCAGCTTAAGAATTATGTCCCTCGGTGGGCCATCTGGCTTACGTTTGGTCAAAGCTCTGTGGATGTGGTCCATTTCCAAATGCTCAATGGACATACAGGGTAGAAGTTCTTGAAACAGAGCTGTCGCCGTAGACTGGAGATCTGTGATTGTTTCAGGCAGCCCTCTGATTCTAATGTTACTTCTACGGGCGTGATTTTCAAAATCTTCTAGTTTGTTGTTAAGGGTGTAGATCTCATTATGGAGCATCTTGATATCTTTTTCCAGGGTGGCAACCTATTAGGTTTTTTTAAGAAGTCATCCTACTCTGCATTCATTGCCTGTATTAACTGCACCTTTTTGAACTCATTCCCTGTATAAAAGAGACCTGTTCACACACTCAATCACATTCCAACCTCCATGGCCAAGACCAAAGAGCTGTCTAAGAGACCAGGGAGAAAATTGTACACCAGCACAAGGCTGGGATAGTCTACAGGACAATAGGTAAGCAGCTTGGTGAGAAGGCAAAAATTGTTGGCACAATTACTAGAAAATGAAAGAAACACAAGATGACTGTCAATCTTCTGCGGTCTGGTGCTCCAAGTTTTCGCCTCGTGGGGTAAGGATGAATATGAAAAAGGTAAGGAATCAGCCTACACCTACACAGGGGGACCTGGTCAATGATCTGAAGAGAGCTGGGACCAGTCTCAAACATTACCATTAGTAGCACACTACGCCATGAATTAAAATCAGAGCTCGCAAGGTCCCCCTGTTCATGACATCACATGTCCAGACCTGTTTGAAATTCATCAATGACCATCTTGTGGATCCAGAGGAGGCATGAGAGAAGGTCTTGTAGTCAGATGAAACCAAAATAGAACTTTTTGGTATCAACTCCACTCACCGTGTTTGGAGGAAGAAGAAGAATAAATACAACCCCAAGAAAACTGTCCCAATCGTGAAGCATGGTGGGAAAAACATCATACTTTTGGGGTGCTTTTCTGCAAAGGGGACAGGACAACTGCACCGTATTGAATGGAGGATAGATTGGGTCATGTATCGTGAGATTTTGGCCAACAGCCTTCTTTACTCAGTAAGAGCACTGCAGATGAGTCGTCGCTGGGTTTTACTGCATGACAATGATCTGAAACACACAACTAGGGCAACTAAAGAGTTGCTACATAAGAAGCATTTTAAGGTCCTGAAGTGGCCTAGGCAGTTTCCAGACCTGAACCCAATAGAAAATCTTTGGAGGGAGCTGAAACTCAATGTTGCCCAGCGACAGCCCCAAATCCTGAAAGATCTTGAGAAGATCTGTATAGAGGATTGGGCCAAAATCCCTGCTGCAGTGTGCAAACTTACAATCATACAATGTGATTTTCTGGATTTTTTTAAAGATTCTGTCTCACAGTTGAAGTGTACCGACAATAAAAAATACAGACCTCTCCATTCTTAGCAGGTAGGAAAACTTGCCAAACTGTATGTAACTTTGCTTATTTGTTGCAATAGGTTGTACAAGAAAGCATGAAAGTCTCTTGTTGAGAAACGTGGATGTAAAGAAAACACCTACATGGAGGACATAACTTATACACTCACCGGCCACTTTATTAGGTACACCATGCTAGTAACGGGTTGGACCCCCTTTTGCCTTCAGAACTGCCTCAATTCTTCGTGGCATAGATTCAACAAGGTGCTGGAAGCATTCCTCAGAGATTTTGGTCCATATTGACATGATGGCATCACACAGTTGCCGCAGATTTGTCGGCTGCACATCCCAAAGATGCTCCATACAAGGCAGGATGGATCCATGCTTTCATGTTGTTTACGCCAAATTCTGACCCTACCATCCGAATGTCGCAGCAGAAATCGAGACTCATCAGACCAAGCAACGTTTTTCCAATCTTCTACTGTCCAATTTCGATGAGCTTGTACAAATTGTAGCCTCAGTTTCCTGTTCTTAGCTGAAAGGAGTGGTACCCAGTGTGGTCTTCTGCTGCTGTAGCCCATCTGCCTCAAAGTTCGACGCACTGTGCGTTCAGAGATGCTCTTAGGCCTACCTTGGTTGTAACGGGTGGCGATTTGAGTCACTGTTGCCTTTCTATCAGCTCGAACCAGTCTGCCCATTCTCCTCTGACCTCTGGCATCAACAAGGCATTTCCGCCCACAGAACTGCCGCTCACTGGATTTTTTTTCTTTTTCGGACCATTCTCTGTAAACCCTAGAGATGGTTGTGCGTGAAAATCCCAGTAGATCAGCAGTTTCTGAAATACTCAGACCAGCCCTTCTGGCACCAACAACCATGCCACGTTCAAAGGCACTCAAATCACCTTTCTTCCCCATACTGATGCTCGGTTTGAACTGCAGGAGATTGTCTTGACCATGTCTACATGCCTAAATGCACTGAGTTGCCGCCATGTGATTGGCTGATTAGAAATTAAGTGTTAACAAGAAGTTGGACAGGTGTACCTAATAAAGTGGCCGGTGAGTGTATACTACTCTATCCTGAAAACCACAAAGTCTAATTGGGGTTTACAGTTTTTCTCCCTTTGCTTCACACATGCTTGGCTCACAAAACAATTATTTAGACATTTTACTAATTTAGATTTTTGAGATTACCCTAGAGCAGTGGTCCCCAACCTTTCTGTCCTTGGGTATCACATTTAGATCTGAGAGAGCGTCACCAACCACATTCAGCTCCTGCCCTGTCACAGTTGCGGCAACCAAAGCCCTCGTTACCGTTATAATGATAAACAAAGCTTTTCCACATAAATCATCTCAAAGCAGTATATCAAGATCCAGAGGTTCCCACATTACCCCCATTTTCCCGTCAAGCACTCCCAATGTACTGTCACATCCAGCTTCAAGCCTGTCCTCTCACAGGTAGTATCATCCAGTCTCCAGCCTGCCATACTTAAATTATCTCTAATATCTCTGCAGTATAAGTGCACCAAGATCTGCTCTTCTGTGCAGGGCTACTCACAAAATTCACCTTTTTAAGATGTGCTCTTCACATCTGTTTGCTAGACCTGGAGCTAATGCACTAAGCTTTCAGACAGCCGCCAGACACAATTCGTGGGACCGCAAGCCACATGTCACTCTCAAGCTACATGTTGGGGACCCATGCGCTAGAGAAAAACTTTTTTATGTGTTTTTAATTACAGAGTCACAAAAAACATTTTTAATATTGGTTTTATTTTACAAACAAAAAAGTAAATAGATATTGCATCCTTATGATTCGCCAGTTAAAGGGAATCTGTCACATGGAGAAATGCTATTTACTTGCATATATAGGAATGATCTACAGTTAGATAGCACTTTAATTTTCTCACAGTAGCCACTGCTCCAGGAAGATTTGTTTTTTTTCTTCATGCAGCCACTTGCTTCCTGTCAGGACTCTGAACATTTGTATTACCTTTTGTGCATTACTGCCCTTTTCCAAGATGGCATCTTTGGTCTCATGTGCACTGTGTCTTCCTGCTATAAAACTCCACCCCAGCCTTCAGTCTGTGCTAGAGTATTCTGCCTTGCATCCAGCTCCTGACCTCTGGTGACTCCCTGGCTATATACCTTCTCCTGTGAACCTGTGGGGTTATCCTGCTACTCTGCTCTGAGTTCCTGCTGCATACACCAGTTCCAGTAATCCTCCTTAATCTGCTCGTGTTTACTTCCATCTGCATTTGCTGGACATGTAAGCTGTTTCTGCTCTGCAAGAACCTGAGACTATTACCCAGACCTCCCTGGTTGAGCTAAGATATTATTTGAACTGCCATATAGCATATCTATCTGTGTTTTGGACTAAGCAAGGACTTATTTGTGTCAAGTATCCTCAAGAATAATTGTGCTTCATAGACTTTCTGCGTGATTGCATTTTCCTCTGAAGTTTCCTATAGACTGTTAAGCTGCGTTTAATATTTACATCAAGTGTTGTGGACTTGAGTTTCTCTCTGCACCTGTTTGAATCACCGTGTGATAATATAGACCTTACCACTTATAAAACTGTGTCCTGTAGTTGTCTTGTTCCACGCAAAGAGTCTCCTGAGTTATCCCCTATAATTATTACACTTCCAGTCATCGGAGAATTGCAGAGTGAGACTGTAAACAAGTCATTGCGCTTTGTTTGATAGCCTGACCTGCACACACAAACGCATACACACACACCTAACACACTGCAGAGCGGGCAGTCAATCAATGTCTCAGAAAGTGAAGTAAGCAGTGACTATAACAACTCCCTATATTGCTCCAATGACTGGAAACAAGTGTCTGCAAGGAGAATGAAACGTAAACCTGGCAGACATGTTTCAAATGCTATTTACCTGCAAATTACCTCTTAAGGCTACGTTCACATTTGCGTTGTTGGGCGCAGCGTCGTCAACGCATACCGACGCATGCGTCATGCGCCCCTATCTTTAACATGGGGGCGCATGGACATGCGCCGGTATGCGTTGTACTGCGTTTTACGACGCATGCGTCATATAGACGCACAAGACAGGGCGCAGGAGACGCTACTTGTAGCGTTTTCCCTGTGCCGAAAGTCCCGATCTGTAGGATCTTATGACAACGCATGCGTCGCAAAACGCTGCGTTGTGTACATGCGTTGTTGGTTGCGTCGCGTCGCCGACGCTGCGCCCAACAACGCAAATGTGAACGTAGCCTTATCTGTACATAGCATTTTTGGAGATGACAGGTGCCTTATAAAAAAAATATTTTGGTGAAAAATGACATGCCTTTAAAGGGGATCTGCCAGTAGGATCAACCCTCCTAAGCCATCTCCATGGGCAAGTAGGTCATAGGAATCTGAATAGAATGATACCTTAATATCTGCGATACAAAGTATTTTTCCAGAGAAATCCACATTTTTCTTATGTAAATGAGCTGTATAGAAAAATTGGACAGACACTAATCTACATGAGACTCTGCCAGCTTACTTTATATGAAAGGGGGACACGACCAGTGTGATGTGTAATGGTCGTTCTCTGCTTTCCTGATCTTACTGCAGAGCTGTGTGTGATTATAACTGACACATCTGCAGGTTCCGCTCAGTGCTTCAGCTTCCATCTCACAGGCAGACAGGGCTATAATATTGTTGCAATACAGCAGAGCTGTGGGAGCTGCAGCTGATGATGTGTTTGTAAGGAGACAAAGTTCAGTTCTGCTGTTTTGTGTTAGTTACTTGTCTCACACTGGTAATGCCCCCTTGCCATACTACAGCCATGGTGCACGAGAACTGTTAAACCTTTGACTTTAAACACTTTAGATCACCACCGGCCCAACAATTGTCAGTCTGCTGACAGCTATGTTAACTGACTTTTATTGAAAATTTAAAATTGTGGTTTTTTTACACAGGCACCTTTGTTCTGCCTAACACATCTGCATTCTCTATTAAAGAACTGCAGTCAGAATCTGCAAGAGTCAGCTATCTCTCTCAGAACAAAAAGTTAGGCAATCTGAAATCGGACAAGCTACATCCTTATCTCCCCTCAATAATCATCTGTCAGGGGGCCCCCATACACATGGTAGAGCAAGGCGCACTTCTAAAATGTAGTTGATAGAACATTACTTAATAAAACAAAATAACATTCAAATCTTTGCCTAAACATAGGCCACTATGTTTATTAAAGGGTTATTTAGTTAAGATATGAAAATGTAATAAATTAAAACCAAAGCATATAATTAAAAATTATAATAAAAAAAAAAATCTAAAAACACAGAGACAAATTTGTTAGACGAAATCCACCCAGCATTAGTTGAGCGGCAATACCCACAAGCTCAAAGAAACATGGTTACCCAAACCACTGCAGTCAGTCAATTAGAGTGTTCTGCATACCAGTGTTAAAAATGTAAATCCCACCATTTGCTAAATGCACCTTATCTGTTCTATAAGTGCCCTTTATAAAACACCCTAAAATATTCATGGGTGTAGCTGAAACCACCTAAGGCCTTCTTCACACGTCCATTTTTTATGTCGGTATGCGGTCCATTATTTAAGGACCGCAAATACGGACATACGCACACCCATTGTATTCAATGCTGGTGCGCACATGTCAGGTTTTTCACATGTACACACGGTCCATGTGAAAAACCTGCAGACATGTCCTTTTTTTCGCACCATGGAAGAAATGCGTGCTGCACATGTGCAAACTGATGACAAACGGATGACATCCATGTGTCATCAATGTGATATGTACTGGTGCCTGGGAAAATCAGTACAATTAGCGCTGTTGCCAGGATCAATCCGGTGCTGAATGCAGCTCTCATCATTGTCACCTGGTCTCTTTGTGATCACCGAGACCAGGCGATGCTATTGGGAGATGGAGTGAGCACCCACTGTCTGTGTACAGCCTGTATTAAATAAATATATATATATATATATATATATATATATATATATACATATTTTTTAAAAAAACAGCGTGGGGTACCCCACCATTTTCCTAACCAGCTGAGGGAAAGCAGACGGCTGGGGGCTGATGTTAATATTCTGGGAAGGAGCCAATAGCCATAAAGTTTCCCAGGTCATTAATATTAACTTACAGCTGCTTGCTTAGCCTTTGCTGGCTTTTATAGTGGAGACCCACCCCTGAAAAAAAATTGCATGGGGTATCTCTGTTTTTACTAACCAGCAAAGGCTAAACAGCTAAACAGACAGCTGCGGGCTGATATTCGTAGCCTAGGAATGGGCCATGGATATTGGTCCCCTCCCAGACTAAGAACATGAGCCCTAAGTAGTGTTGAGCATTCCGATACCGCAAGTATCGGGTATCGGCCGATATTTGCAGTATCGGAATTCCGATACCGAGTTCCGATATTTTCCGTATATCGGATACCGGAATCGGAAGTTCCCAGAATTCAAACTGCCCGAATTCAGACAATGAGGACTGATTAGAAGTGTGGGCACATCCTGTTCTGCATGGTGGGCATGGAAGTACTGGCATGGCTGTGATTGGCTGCTGAAATTATGTCATGATGCACTATAAAAGTCGCTGCTGCCATTTAGGGCTCACTCTGCTGTGAATTCAGTTAGGGACAGGACACTGTGTTCTGACTGAGGGCCAGTTTAGAGATAGCGATTTGCTTCATTGTGCTTTACCCAGGCTAATTTAGCAACCGCTGTGTGAGAACCTTGCTTTTGCCTTGCAGCGCTGTTCACAGCTGTCTGCAAGGTCTCTGTGTGAGTGCACATCGCTCTGTAGTCTGTGTGCAGCCACAGCCGGTTGTATTCAGCTCAGGGTGCATCACTGCCTCATACCGTTCTATCCATTGTCCTTTTTTGCTATTAGTGCAGCCTGCTGCACTTTTTTTCAAATATTTCCTATTAGTGGCTTTCCACCCATCCGCAGCTAAATTGTGGAAAAACACTACATAGGATTACATAGAGGCGCTTTTTTTGGCCTTGCAGCGCCGTTTACGGCTGTCTGCACGGTCTCCGTGTGAGTGCACATCGCTCTGTAGTCTCTCCGCAGCGACAGCCGGTTGCAGTAAGCTCAGGGTGCGTCACTGCCTCATACCGTTAAATCCATTGTCCTTTTTTGCAATTAGTGCAGCCTGCTTCACATTTTTTCAGATATTTCCTATTAGTGGCTTTCCACCCGTATCCAGCTAAATTGTGGAAAAACACTACATAGGATTACATTGAGGAGTTTTTTTGGCTTTGCAGAGCCGTTTACGGCTGTCTGCACGGTCTCTGTGTGAGTGCACATCGCTCTGTAGTCATTTCTGCAAAAAAATAAAAACTTCGACTTCAATTAGTGCCACATCCTCTCAGGCACAGAGAACTGGAGAGCACCCATCTGTCTCTTCACCACCTGCCAAATTGCCCAGGCAGTCAGAGAGCCCAGGACAGGAGCCATCTCTACTTCTGTTCTCTGAATCTCTTGGCTTGGAAACAGAGGGCCAGCCAAGCAGCATTGGAGAAATGGAAGAAGAGGCAGTGTGCAGTGATGCCCAACAGCTTTGTCTCTCTGACTGTGAAGAGGCGGGTGGGCCAGTGCCTCCGGTCACCACACCGCAGTACGCATCTGATGATGAGACTCAGGTGCCACTTTCTGGTGCGTACTGTGCTGCCGAGACTACCCAGGAGGAGCAGTTGGTGTCAGAGGGTAGTGTAGATGATGAGGTCCTTGACCCATCGTGGCGTGAGGTACAGGAAGGTGGTGGGAGAAGCTCTGAGGAAGAGATTCCCCGAATGGGCCAAAGAGGGAGAGGGAGGGGGAAGACTGCGGTTGCTGTAGCCTCCACTTCGGCACCCGTTAGGAGCATGCCTCTTCCAAAAGCCAAAACGGGCGCTCCCAAGACTTGCAGTGTCTGGTCCTTTTTTGACACAGTTGCAGATGACATTTGCTTTGTCAAATGCAAGGTGTGTCATCAGAAAGTCAAAAGAGGGAAAAATGTCAGCAACCTCAATACCACAAATATGTGGAAACATGTGCGAACCAAGCACGCGGTGGAGTTACAAAAACACACTGAAGACCTAGGCCAACCAACTGCGGCACCTACCACCTCTTCAACTCGTGTTGTTGCCTCTTCCTCCAGCTCACACACAGCTGGTTCGCCTTCCTCACAGGATCGCCATGGAAGAACCTCTGGCACTGTTGTCCAGAGACCCACAGTAATTCCACCTGCAGCTCCACGTTCCCAGTCATCCTCACACTCCCAGCCCAGTCTACAGCCTTCGGTAGCACAGGCATGGGAGAAAAGGCAGCCATTCTCGGCAAACCACCCCCGAGCACAGGCTCTGAATGTTGGCATTGCAAAACTACTGTCCCTTGAAATGCTGTCATTCAGGCTGGTGGAGACTAACAGCTTCCGTAACTTGATGGCATTGGCAGTCCCACAATACAATGTGCCCAGCCGCTTTTATTTCAGCAGGCAAGCTGTCCCTGCCCTGCACAAGCATGTGGAGGGACACATAAAACACGCACTACTGAACGCCGTTGTAGCGTCCACACGGTGTAAGGAATTTAAGAGAGAGTAAGCTTTAACTGTATTTTTATTCTTCTCCTCTTTTCCTCCAGCACACAGCATAACATTTTCTCCTCAGGCTATAACTGAAACTGAAACTAAACTCAACTCCCACCAGGGCCGGACTGGCCATAGGGCAGTTCTGGCAAATGCCAGAAGGGCCGGTGGCAGTAGTGGGCCGCTCGAGTGTGCCGCTGTCGGCACACTCCCCACGCTGTCGCGGCACACTCCCGGCCCCGCATTCAACTATACCGGCGTCATAGACGCCGGTACAGTTGAATGCAATGATGGAGGAGAGAGCGTCTGCTGATGCCCCCTCTCCCATCATTCCCCGCTCTGCCTGCCGCTGACACTGCGGGTGCGCGATGACGTCATATCATCGCGCACCTGCTGTGTGACCGGGCGGGCAGACTGCGACTGCTGAGGCCAGAGCCAGGAGCAGCGCGGGGCACGAGGAGAGAGGTGAGTAGAGTGTTTGTTTGTTTTTTATCAATGAGTGATGACTGGATTGTGGAGCTATTGGGGGGGGGGGGCTGCCAGCCTGCATTACTTTCTATGGGGGCTGCCTGCCTGCATTACTTTCTATGGGGGCTGCCTGCCTGCATTACTTTCTATGGGGGCTGCCTGCCTGCATTACTTTCTATGGGGGCTGCCTGCCTGCATTACTTTGTATGGGGGCTGCCTGCCTGCATTACATTCTATGGGGGCTGCCTGCCTACATTACTTTCTATGGGGGCTGCCTGCCTGCATTACATTCTATGGGGGCTGCCTGCCTGCATTACATTCTATGGGGGCTGCCTGCCTGCATTACATTCTATGGGGGCTGCCTGCCTGCATTACATTCTATGGGGGCTGCCTGCCTGCATTACATTCTATGGGGGCTGCCTGCCTGCATTACATTCTATGGGGGGCTGCCTGCCTGCAATACATTATATGGGGGGCTGCCTGCCTGCAGTACATTCTATGGGGGCTGCCTGCCTGCTTTACATTCTATGGGGGCTGTGCTGCATTATATTGTATGGTGTCTGCCTGCATTACATTCTATGGGGGCTGGCTGCATTCCATTCCATGGGCCTGTGCTGCATTATATTCTATGGGGCTGGCTGCATTCCATTACATGGGCCTGTGCTGCATTATATTCTATGGGGCTGGCTGCATTCCATTCCATGGGCCTGTGCTGCATTATATTCTATGGGGCTGGCTGCATTCCATTCTATGGGCCTGTGCTGCATTATATTCTTTGGGGCTGGCTGCATTCCATTCCATGGGCCTGTGCTGCATTATATTCTATGGGGCTGGCTGCATTCCATTCTATGGGGCTGTGCTGCATTACATTCTATGGGGCTGTGCTGCATTACATTCTATGGGGCTGTGCTGCATTACATTCTATGGGGGCTGCCTGCATTACATTCTATGGGGGCTGCCTGCATTACATTCTATGGGGGCTGTGCTGCATTATATTGTATGGTGGCTGCCTGCATTACATTCTATGGGGGCTGGCTGCATTCCATTCCATGGGCCTGTGCTGCATTACATTCTATGGGGCTGGCTGCATTACATTCTATGGGGGCTGTGCTGCATTACATTCTATGGGGACTGTGCTGCATTAAATTCTATGGGGCTGTTCTGTATTACATTCTATGGGGCTGGCTGCATTACATTCTATGGGGGCTGTGCTGTATTACATTCTATGGGGGCTGTGCTGTATTACATTCCATGGGGGCTGTGCTGTACTACATTCTATGGGGGCTGTGCTGTATTACATTCTATGGGGGCTGTGCTGTATTACATTCTATGGGGGCTGTGCTGTATTACATTCTATGGGGGCTGTTCTGTATTATAGTCTATGGGGGCTGTGCTGTATTATAGTCTATGGGGGCTGTGCTGTATTACATTCTATGGGGACTGAGCTGTAATGCTGGATACAGCTGTAATTATATGTTATATAGTTCTGTTACACTCCCCTCACTTCTTGTAGCCTACAAGTGTACAAAGATATTATACAGTCACCATGTGACAAGTGGGCCTGTGTGACTTCAAATGCCAGGGCTGAATTTTAGTCCCAGTCCGGCCCTGACTGCCACCCTCACTTTATTAAAGAGACAGATCTAATTCTTATACATTACATCATCCCCCTTTTTTTATATAGAGGAATGTGCCCAATCAGATCTAATCAGCTGGCGGTATCACTGTATGAAGATGGCGCATGTGAACGCCGAATAACCGGAAGTGAAAGCGAGCGAGGACGTCAACGGACGTGCCGGCCCAGACGCGAAGCCCCGCCCACATGGAATCACGTGAGCGGAGACCCGCGCATAGAACCAAGCAAGCCGGGGAAAGACGCCGTCACTCGTGTCCAGCTACCAGGAGCCAGCGCACATGCGCACACCAGTGAGGTGCCAGTAAGAAATCAACAATCATGATGAAAAAACTAAAGTGCAGTGCAACAACTATAAGACAATTAGTGTGCAGTCATGATAAGTATAGTAATATACAATAATTAATATGTGTAATGATAAGGCTACACTAACAATGGTGATAAGCATTAAAAAGGTGCATTAAAGAGCCAAAGCATATACAAATACATGAACAATAGTAGACATATATTAGAGTGACATGACATGATAATTTACAAATAAATAGATAAACACCAAAGAATAATACACATGACAATTGAATTAAAAGGCTGTAAAAAACAGCCTGATGTATATAAATGCAAAAAGTAGCAGTGATTCAATCCGTGGTGAGTCCATGTGAATAGCTGAATAAGATAATTCCTCCAAGGCTGAATTTGGGCAAATATTCACATTAGTAGAAAACTAAAAGAATATAATGAAAGAAAACAGCATGTTAAAAAAAAAAAACACCAGATGGTAAGATGCCAATAAAAACAACAGGTTAGATCAAGGGGTTTGCAAAAAAGGGACAAAGCTTAGGAACGCATTCAGACCCTGTGGATGGACAGTGCGAAGTTTCCAGATCCAATACGATTCTTTTTGCGCCAATAGGCGACTCAGATTGCCCCCACGAAAGCTAGTAGCAATACGATCAATACCTTTTACACGAAAACCCGAGGGGTCACAAGAATGAAATTTTCTAAAGTGGCGCGGAATGGTTTTTAAGGCCTCAATGTTTTCTTCTTTAACTGCAGCTAAAATGTCACGGACATGTTCCCGTGTCCTCACTTTAAGAGCTCGTGTGGTGAGGCCCACGTATATTTTGTTACACGGGCATGAAGCATGGTACACCACCATTGTGGTTGTACAAGTGATCGTTTGTGTAATTGTAAATATACGGCCATCTGAAGAGGAAAAATCACGGGCCGAAACAATGTTGGGGCACGCCACACATCTACCACACGGTTGGCAACCCCAAGCATTAATCCGGGGAGCCAAACCTGAAGAAAAAACTGCAAATGCACACTCATGTGCTAGTTCTTTAACCGGGTGACATAGGTGTCTATGGATTCTTCTGGAAGCTGCTTAGCAATCCTGAACTTGTATCTTTCATATCTGATGTTTTGTTTAGGGTTGAAGTAGTCAGTGAGAGCTTTTGAGCAGTTGCTGTACGTGTCTGTCTCTGCTGCTGGTAATGTGCTGTATATGTCATAGACTCCTGTGCCCGACCAATGCAGGAACACAGCTCTCTTTCTTCTCTCATCCTTTATATCTATTGCTTCCAGGAAATTCTCAAACCGATTTAACCATTTTCTCCAGTTATGAGAGAGATTAGTAACATCAGTCATATCTAGTGTTGAGTGATACCGTCCGATACTTGAAAGTATCGGTATCGGATAGTATCGGCCGATACCTGAAAAGTATCGGATATCGCCAATACCGATACCCGATACCGATACAAGTCAATGGGACACCAAGTATCGGAAGGTATCCTGTATGGTTCCCAGGGTCTGAAGGAGAGGAAACTCTCCTTCAGGCCCTGGGATCCATATTAATGTGTAAAATAAAGAATAAAAATAAAAAATATTGATATACTCACCTCTCTGACGCAGCCTGGACCTTACCGATGTAACTGGCAGCTTCCGTTCCTAAGAATGAGCGCTTGAAAGACCTTAGATGACGTCGCGGCCTGTGATTGGTCGCGTGGCGGTCACGTGACCGCTCACGCGACCAATCACAAGCCGCGACGTCATCTAAGGTCTTTCAAGCGCTTGAAAGACCTTAGATGACATCACGGCTTGTGATTGGTCGCGTGGCGGTCACGTGACCGCTCACGCGACCAATCACAGGCCGCAACGTCATCTAAGGTCTTTCAAGCGATCATTCTTAGGAATGGAAGCTGCCGGTTACATCGGTAAGGTCCAGGCTGCGTCGGAGAGGTGAGTATATCAATATTTTTTATTTTTATTCTTTATTTTACACATTAATATCGATCCCGATACCGATTCCCGATATCACAAAAGTATCGGATCTCGGTATCGGAATTCCGATACAGCAAATATCGGCCGATACCCGATACTTGCGGTATCGGAATGCTCAACACTAGTCATATCAAACTGTGGGAATGTGTGCAAGTATTCAGCCATGATGGAGTCTCTCAGTTGCGCTGGCTTGTGAAGCAGTAAAGCAGGGGTCAGTACTCACAGTAGCAGGTGATTCTATCCCAACCTCGTCGCCAGTTGTAGCGTCCACACGGTGTAAGGAATTTAAGAGAGAGTAAGCTTTGACTGTATTTTTATTCTTCTCCTCTTTTCCTCCATCACACAGCATAACATTTTCTCCTCAGGCTATAACTGAAACTGAAACTAAACTCAACTCCCGCCCTCACTTTATTAAAGAGACAGATCTAATTCTTATACATTACAGCCGTCAGTAGCAAGGTCCACCTCACCACCGATGCGTGGACCAGTCACCATGGACAGGGGCGATACCTTTCCCTCACTGCCCATTGGGTTAATGTTGTTGAGCCGGGTACAGATCGTGCGAGTGGCGCAGGACGTGTTCTACCAAATCCAAGAATTGCAGGAATCCAGTCTGTCCGCATTAACTCCTCCTCATACACAAGTTCCTCAGAATCATCGCTGCAGGAGCCGTCACAGTCCACCTCCACATGGACCCGTGAACGTTTACCTGTTACGACCGACATGAGCACAGCTGTGGCCAAACGTCAACAGGCCGTCTTGAAATTAATTTCTTTGGGGAATTGAAGCCACACAGCGCAGGAGCTCTGGAATGCCATCAAGCAGGAGAGCGACGTGTGGTTTGTGCCAGCGAATCTCCAGCCAGGCATGGTAGTGTGTGACAATGGCCAAAATCTGGTGGCAGCTCTGGCCCTAGGCAACCTCACTCACATCCCATGTCTGGCACATGTGTTCAACTTGGTCGTGCAGAGTTTTTTCAGGGACTATCCGGATCTTGATGTACTGCTGCACAAGGTCCGCCTAGAGTGTTCTCACTTGCAGCGTTCCAGCATGGCAAAATCGCGCATTGCAGCTCTGCAGCACCGATTCCGCCTTCCGGAAAATTGCATCATATGTGACCTACCCACCAGGTGGAATTCCACGTTACATATGTTGGAGCGGTTGTGTGATCAGCAGCCAGCAGTAATGGAGTACCAGCTGCATCAGGCGCAAAGAAGTCACATTCTGACTTCACAACCACTGAGTGGGCCACTATGAAGGACGTCTGCCAGGTTTTGCGCTCCTTCAATGATTCCACGCGGATGGCGAGTGCAGATGATGCACTAGTCAGCATGACTGTCCCCCTTATCTGCCTGCTTCAACAAACACTGCAAGCACTAAGGGATGATGTTGTGGAAGAGGTGGAGGATGAGGAGTCACCAATTCCATCAGCTTCTGGACAGTCAGCGCTACGTGGTTCCTCACAAAGGCCTAGGCAGGGGACAGTTTGTGAGGAGGATGAGGAGGAGTCAATGGAGGAGGAAGACATTGGTTCAGAGGAGGGAGTTACACAATTCTCCAGTAGTCAGTGTGTAGAGCGAGGGTGGGGTGATGCAGAGCAGGCAGAGATCACGCCTCAAGCAGGGGACAGCGTTTCTTGGCCAGTTGGCAGTCTGCAGCACATGGCTGATTACATGCTGCAGTGCCTGAGAAACGACCGCCGCATCACCCACATTCTGAACACGGCTGATTATTGGGTGTACACCCTCCTAGATCCTCGCTACCGGGACAGCTTACAAAGCCTCATAACACCGTTGAACCGGGAACGTAAAATGCGGGAGTACCAAGACACACTGGTGAATTCCATTATCTTCTCCAGTCCAAGTGAGAGCAGTGCTGCTAGTGCTCAGTGCGTCGAGGCAGTGGAGGAAGCTCTGCACAAAGAGGGAGCAGAATTAGTGCCTCAGCACAAGGCAAGACCAGTATGGCCCAACTGTGGCACAGTTTTGTGTGCCCGCCACACATGTCTACACCATCACAGACGGCTCCAGTCAGCAGGAGGCAACGTTTCCGTCAGATGGTGACAGACTACATGTCTTGCCCTCTTACTGTACTCCCAGACGGCTCTTCCCCCTTCAAATTTTGGGTCTCTAAGCTGGATACATGGCCAGAGCTAAGCCAGTATGCATTGGAGGTGCTGGCTTGCCCTGCTGCTAGTGTATTATCGGAATGCGTCTTTAGTGCCGCAGGTGGTGTACTAACAGACCGTCGCATGCGACTATCCTCCGATAACGTTGACCGGCTTACTTTTCTGAAAATGAACAAGGCCTGGATCTCGCAGGAATTTGTCACTCCTCTTCCAGATTAAATAATTGGTTGGCTACAGTATCCATGTCTCCTGTTGCGTTCATGTTTCTACCACCTGAACTGTAATCCCTGGGCTCCAACACCGCCAGTTGATGCTCAGAAGTGCAGGCTGCACAGTCAAAACACATGACCCAGTGTTATTGGGTTTCAGTAAAGTCAGCTGATCCCCAGCTGTGTAGCCAGCAATGTGTCCTGCGACCGCCACGCTGACACAACTACTGAAATTTAAGGGAAGCTGTCCTTGCACACGCAGAACTTAGTACTTATAAAATGTGTCCCCTACACCGTGAGAGCGTCCCGGAGGTGGGACTTTCCTTCGTAATGGGACGCAGCACAGCCGTCATTCCTACCCCCTTGGTGCCGTGTGCCGCCTTCTCAGCGTTGTTTGAATCTGTCCCGTAGCCTGCACTGTTATGTTATCCCTTGGCCATGTGCACTTACCTGTTGTGAATTCTGCTCTTGGGCTCCCTCCGGTGGTTGTAAGTGGCACTTTTGTAAATTCTGCTCTTGGGCTCCCTCCGGTGGTTTTAAGTGGAACGGCTGCTCCTTGGATTTAGCAGTCAGCAGCTGCTTCCACTGATCATCTCTTCTGGCTCGGCTATTTAGCCTGGCTCTATCCTTCAGCCAGTGCCACTTGTCAATGGTTCCTGGTTGGATTCACATCTCTTCTTGGATTTCCCTGATATTCTGACCAGTTCAGCAAAGATAAGTCCTTGCTTTGTTCTTTTGCAGTCCACATTTTGTGGACTTTATCGTTCAGCACATTCTATGTTTTTTCTAGTCCAGCTTGTCAGTATGGATTTATTCAGTTTAGCTGGAAGCTCTGGGAAGCAGATTTACCCTCCACACCTTTAGTCAGGTGTGGAGATTTTTGTAAACTCTGTGGTGGATTTTTCTAGTTTTTTAATACTGACCGCACAGTATTCTGTCCTATTCTATCTATCTAGCTAGCGTGGCCTCCTTTGCTTCATTCTGGTTTCATTCTGCGTATGTCATTTCCCTCTCCACTCACAGTCAATATTTGTGGGGGGCTGGCTATCCTTTGGGGATTTTCTCTGAGGCAAGATAGCTTTCCTGTTTCTATCTTTAGGGGTAGTTAGTCCTCCGGCGGTGACGAGGTGTCTAGGGAGTGACAGGAACATCCCACGGCTACTTCTAGTGTTGTGTTAAGCTCAGGAACTGCGGTCAGTACAGGTACCACCTCCTCCAGAGCTCGCCCCATGTTGCTCCTAAACCACCAGATCATAACAGTACAAGTGGCCAAAAATGAATTAAATGCATCTCAAAAGAAGGAAAAAAAAATTCTGAGCCATTTTTTTTTGCAGTCTGTTTTGTCTTTTTTTTCCTCTTAATCTCTGGGTGGTTCAGGATTTTGGCGCTGGCATGGATGTTCAGGGTTTGTTTTCTCGTGTGGATCAACTTGCTGCAAGAGTTCAGAGTATCCAAGATTATGTTGTCGAGACTCCAGCTTTAGAGCCTAGAATTCCTACTCCTGATTTGTTTTTTGGGGATAGATCTAAGTTTTTGAACTTTAAAAATAACTGCAAATTGTTTTTTGCTTTGAAACCCCGTTCCTCTGGTGATCCCATTCAGCAGGTTAAAATTGTCATCTCTCTGCTGCGTGGTGACCCTCAGGACTGGGCATTCTCCCTTGAATCAGGGGATCCGGCATTGCTTAATGTATACAAATTTTTTCAAGCGCTCGGATTATTGTATGACGAACCTAATTCTGTGGATCATGCAGAAAAAACCTTGTTGGCCCTGTGTCAGGGTCAGGAAGCGGCAGAATTATACTGCCAGAAATTTAGAAAATGGTCTGTGCTCACTAAATGGAATGAGGATGCTCTGGCAGCAATTTTCAGAAAGGGTCTTTCTGAAGCCCTTAAAGATGTTATGGTGGGGTCCCCCACGCCTGCTGGTTTAAGCGAATCTATGTCTCTAGCCATTCAGATTGATCGGCGCCTGCACGAGCGCAAAGTTGTGCACCATATGGCGGTATCCTCTGAGCAGAGTCCTGAGCCTATGCAATGTGATAGGATTTTGACTAGAGCAGAACGGCAGGGATTCGGACGTCAGAATAGGCTGTGTTTTTACTGTGGTGATTCTGCTCATGTTATTTCTGTTTGCCCTAAGCGTACTAAGAGGGTCGCTATGTCTGTTACCATCAGTACTTTACAGCCTAAATTTCTCTTATCTGTGACCCTGATTTGCTCATTATCGTCCTTTTCTGTCATGGCATTTGTGGATTCAGGCGCTGCCCTGAACTTAATGGATTTTGAATTCGCCAGGCGCTGTGGTTTTTCCTTGCAGCCTTTGCAGAGCCCTATTCCTTTGAGGGGCATTGATGCTACACCGTTGGCCAAGGATAAACCTCAGTATTGGACTCAGCTGACCATGTGCATGGCTCCAGCACATCAGGAAGATTGCCGTTTTCTGGTGTTGCATAATTTGCATGATGTTGTTGTACTGGGTTTTCCATGGTTACAGGTACATAATCCTGTGCTGGATTGGAAATCTATGTCTGTGACTAGTTAGGGTTGTCAAGGGGTACATAGTGACGTTCATTTGATGTCAATTTCCTCTTCCCCCTCTTCTGAAGTCCTTGAGTTTTTGTCGGATTTCCAGGATGTATTTGATGAGCACAAGTCCAGTTCCCTTCCTCCACATAGGGACTGTGATTGTGCTATTAACTTGATTCCTGGCTGTAAGTTCCCTAAGGGTCAACTTTTCAATCTGTCTGTGCCAGAGCATGCCACCATGCGGAGTTATGTTAAGGAGTCTTTGGAGAAGGGGCATATTCGGCCGTCTTCGTCACCATTGGGAGCGGGATTCTTTTTTGTTGCCAAGAAGGATGGCTCCTTGAGACCCTGTATTGATTATCGCCTTCTTAATAAGATCACGGTCAAATTCCAATACCCTTTACCTTTGCTTTCTGATTTGTTTGCTCGGATTAAGGGCGCTAGTTGGTTTACTAAGATTGACCTTCGAGGGGCATATAATCTTGTTCGTATTAAACAGTGTGACGAATGGAAAACTGCATTTAATATGCCCGAAGGCCATTTTGAATACCTTGTGATGCCTTTCGGGCTTTTTAATGCTCCTTCTGTATTTCAGTCCTTCATGCATGATATTTTCCGGAATTATCTTGATAAATTCATGATTGTGTATTTGGATGATATTTAGATTTTTTCCGATGATTGGGAGTCTCATGTGAAGCAGGTCAGGATGGTATTCCAGATCCTTCGTGATAATGCTTTATTTGTGAAGGGGTCTAAGTGCCTATTTGGAGTTCAGAAGGTCTCTTTTTTGGGTTTTATTTTTTCTCCCTCGTCTATAGAAATGGATCCTGTTAAGGTCCAAGCCATTCATGACTGAATTCAACCCACATCTGTGAAGAGTCTTCAGAAATTTTTGGGCTTTGCTAATTTTTATCGCCGTTTCATTGCCAACTTTTCCAGTGTGGTTAAGCCCCTGTGGTTAAGCCCCTGACCGATTTGACAAAGAAAGGCGCTAATGTGACGAATTGGTCCTCTGCGGCTGTTGAAGCCTTTCAGGAGCTTAAACGCCGATTTACTTCTGCCCCTGTGTTGCGTCAGCCGGATGTTTCTCTTCCTTTTCAGGTTGAGGTTGACGCTTCTGAGATTGGGGCAGGGGCCGTTTTGTCTCAGAGGAATTCTGATGGTTCTTTGATGAAACCGTGCGCCTTTTTTCCCAGAAAGTTTTCGCCTGCGGAGCGCAATTATGACGTCGGCAATCGGGAGTTGTTGGCTATGAAGTGGGCATTTGAGGAGTGGCGACATTGGCTTGAGGGAGCCAAGCACCGCGTTGTGGTCTTGACCGATCATAAGAATCTGATTTACCTCGAGTCGGCCAAGCGGCTGAACCCTAGACAGGCTCGATGGTCCCTGTTTTTCTCCCGTTTTGATTTTGTGGTCTCGTATCTTCCGGGATCTAAGAATGTTAAGGCTGATGCCCTCTCTAGGAGTTTTTTGCCTGATTCTCCTGGAGTCCTTGAGCCGTTTGGCATTCTTAAGGAAGGGGTGATTCTTTCGGCCATCTCCCCTGATTTACGGCTGGTGCTTCAGGAATTTCAGGCTGATAAACCTGACCGCTGTCCAGTGGGGAAGCTGTTTGTTCCTGATAGATGGACAAGTAAGGTAATTTCTGAGGTTCATTGTTCGGTGTTGGCTGGTCATCCTGGAATTTTTGGTACCAGAGATTTGGTTGCTAGGTCCTTTTGGTGGCCTTCCTTGTCGCGGGATGTGCGTTCTTTTGTGCAGTCCTGTGGGACTTGTGCCCGGGCCAAGCCTTGCTGTTCCCACGCTAGTGGGTTGCTTTTGCCCTTGCCGGTCCCTGAGAGGCCCTGGACGCATATTTCCATGGATTTTATTTAGGATCTTCCTGTTTCCCAGAAGATGTCTGTTATCTGGGTGGTTTGTGACCGGTTCTCTAAAATGGTCCATTTGGTACCTTTGCCTAAATTGCCTTCCTCCTCTGATTTGGTTCCATTGTTTTTTCAGCATGTGGTTCGTTTGCATGGCATTCCGGAGAATATTGTGTCTGACAGAGGTTCCCAGTTTGTTTCTAGGTTTTGGCGGGCCTTTTGTGCTAGGATGGGCATTGATTTGTCTTTTTCTTCGGCGTTCCATCCTCAGACAAATGGCCAAACTGAGCGAACTAATCAGACCTTGGAAACCTATTTGAGATGCTTTGTGTCTGCTGATCAGGATGATTGGGTGGCTTTCTTGCCATTGGCCGAGTTTGTCCTTAATAATCGGGCTAGTTCTGCTACCTTGGTTTCTCCCTTCTTTTGTAATTTTGGTTTTCATCCTCGTGTTTCTTCGGGGCAGGTTGAGCCTTCTGATTGTGCTGGTGTGGATTCTGTGGTGGACAGGTTACAGCAGATTTGGACTCATGTGGTAGACAATTTGACGTTGTCTCAGGAAAAGGCTCAACGTTTTGCTAACCGCCGTCGGTGTGTTGGTCCCCGGCTTCGGGTGGTGGATTTAGTCTGGTCTTCTCGTCATGTTCCTATGAAGGTTTCTTCCCCTAAGTTCAAGCCTCGGTTTATTGGTCCTTATAAGATTTCTGAGATTATCAATCCGGTATCTTTTCGTTTGGCCCTTCCAGCCTCTTTTGCCATCCATAATGTTTTCCATAGATCTTTGTTGCGGAGATATGTGGTGCCCGTTGTTCCCTCTGTTGATCCTCCTGCCCCGGTGTTGGTTGAGGGGGAGTTGGAATATGTGGTTGAGAAAATTTTGGATTCTCGTTTTTCGAGGTGGAGGCTTCAGTATCTTGTCAAGTGGAAGGGTTATGGCCAGGAGGATAATTCTTGGGTTGTTGCCTCCGATGTTCATGCTGCCGATTTGGTTCTTGCTTTTCACTTGGCTCGTCCTGATCGGCCTGGGGGCTCTGGTGAGGGTTCGGTGACCCCTCCTCAAGGGGGGGTACTGTTGTGAATTCCGCTCTTGGGCTCCCTCCGGTGGTTGTAAGTGGCACTTTTGTGAATTCTGCTCTTGGGCTCCCTCCGGTGGTTTTAAGTGGAACGGCTGCTCCTTGGATTTAGCAGTCAGCAGCTGCTTCCACTGATTGTCTATTCTGGCTCGGCTATTTAGCCTGGCTCTATCCTTCAGCCAGTGCCACTTGTCAATGGTTCCTGGTTGGATTCACATCTCTTCTTGGATTTCCCTGATATTCTGACCAGTTCAGCAAAGATAAGTCCTTGCTTTGTTCTTTTGCAGTCCACATTTTGTGGACTTTATCGTTCAGCACATTCTATGTTTTTTCTAGTCCAGCTTGTCAGTATGGATTTATTCAGTTTAGCTGGAAGCTCTGGGAAGCAGATTTACCCTCCACACCTTTAGTCAGGTGTGGAGATTTTTGTAAACTCTGTGGTGGATTTTTCTAGTTTTTTAATACTGACCGCACAGTATTCTGTCCTATTCTATCTATCTAGCTAGCGTGGCCTCCTTTGCTTCATCCTGGTTTCATTCTGCGTATGTCATTTCCCTCTCCACTCACAGTCAATATTTGTGGGGGGCTGGCTATCCTTTGGGGATTTTCTCTGAGGCAAGATAGCTTTCCTGTTTCTATCTTTAGGGGTAGTTAGTCCTCCGGCGGTGACGAGGTGTCTAGGGAGTGACAGGAACATCCCACGGCTACTTCTAGTGTTGTGTTAAGCTCAGGAACTGCGGTCAGTACAGGTACCACCTCCTCCAGAGCTCACCCCATGTTGCTCCTAAACCACCAGATCATAACACTTACCACTGCCCGTCTTCTGATATCATTTGTTGTCAGGCTGCCTGCGCCTGTGCGGATGCGCTGCCCGAGATTCTGCCTCGCAGTCTCTTCTGCTTTAATCACACTGCGGGCCTGGGATCCATGGGCATGCTCAGTGCATATCTTCACCTCATGTTCTCACTCATCTCCCTCCGCCTTCTTCAGACTGTGCGCCGTCAGCTGATCCCTAATAGCATGCCACGGCCGTGACGCCACACAGTCTGAAGAAGCCGGAAGGAGGGGAGTGAGGCAAAGATATGCACTGCGCATGCCCATGGATCCCAGGCCCGCAGTGTGATTAAATCAGAAGAGACTGCGAGGCGGAATCTCGGGCAGCGCGTCCGCACAGGTGCAGCCAGCCTGACACCAAATGATGTCAGAAGATGGGCAGCGCTAAATGCGCATGGCCAAGGGATAACATAACAGCGCAGGATCCGGGACAGATTCAAACAACGCTGAGGAGGCGGCGCACTGCACCAAGGTGGTAGGAATGATGGCTGTGCTGCGTCCCATTACGAAGGAAAGTCCCACCTCTGGGACGGTCTCACGGTATCAGGGGACACATTTTATAAGTGTCTAGTTCTGCGTTTGCAAGGAGCATAATTAAAAGAGCCACCTTTTCCTTTTGCATACTTAGTGCTGCACAAGACGGCTCTTTCAGCTACAAACGCCTTGGGGGGGTTAAAGGTTCCCTTTCAACTTCCTCCAATCAGGCTTCGGCCTACACTCTGTTCCTCTGCTCCTCCTTGATTCCCTGGGCTCCAACACTGCCAGTTGTGTTATGATCCGGTGACCTTGGAGCCGCATGAAACTTTCTCTGGAGTCGGTGGAACCTGTACTGACCGCAATCCTGAACTAACACCGCAACTAGAAGTAGCCGTGGGGTGTGCCTAACACGAACCTAGACACCTCGACACAGCCGGAGGACTAAATACCCCTATAGAGGGAAATAGGAATGCTACCTTGCCTCAGAGCAGATCCCCAAAGGATAGTCAGCCCCCCATGAATAATGACTGTGAGTAGGAGAAGAATAGACACACGCAGGTAGAAACAGAATTTAGCAGAAGAGGCCACTCTAGCTAAATAGGAAAGGATAGGACAGATTACTAGGCGGTCAGTATTAAAACCCTTCCAAAAATATCCACAGCAGATAATACAAAAAGTTCCACAATCTAACTAAAGACATGGAATGTATATCTGCCACTCCAGAGAATCCAGAGAAAAGACTGAGAAAATACTGACACAATCGAAGCTGGACAAGAAAACACAAAGAATAGCACTGAATTGTGAAGCACACAGCATGTGTGCCACAGGAAAAAAAAAACAGACACTTATCTTTGCTGATTTGGCAGAAAGGCAGGAGGAACCAGGCAGAGGTTCATAACCTCTCAAGAACAATTGACAACTGGCAAGGACAAATGAATCCTGCATGCCTAAATACCCCAGTCAGAAATGCAATCAGCAGATACACCTGACCAGGGCTGCAACTCAGGGGCAACTGCATTACCACCTACAACCACCGGAGGGAGCCCAAAAGCAGAATTCACAACAGTACCCCCCCTTGAGGAGGGGTCACCGAACGCTCACCAGCGCACCCCGGCCGATCAGGACGAGCCAGATGAAAGGCACGGACTAAATCAGCAGCATGGACATCAGAAGAAAAAACCCAAGAATTATCCTTCTGGCCATAACCCTTCCATTTGACAAGGTACTGAAGCCTCCGCCTCGAAAAATGAGAATCCAAAATCTTCTCAACCACATACTCCAACTCCCCATCAACCGAAACAGGGGCCGGAGGATCAACAGAGGGAACAACGGGCACCACATATTTCCGCAATAAAGATCTATGGAAGACATTATGGATAGCAAAAGAGGCCGGAAGCGCCAATCGAAAAGACGCAGGATTAATAATCTTAGAAATCCTATAAGGACCAATAAACCAAGGCTTAAACTTAGGGGAAGAGACCTTCATAGGAACATGACGGGAAGACAACCAAACCAAATCCCCAACCCGAAGCCGGGAACCAACACACCGACGACGGTTAGCAAAACGCTGAGCCTCCTCCTGAGACAACACCAAATTGTCCACCACATGAGCCCAAATCTGCTGCAACCTGTCAACCACAGAATCCACACCAGGACAGTCGGAAGGCTCAACCTGCCCAGAAGAAAAACGAGGATGAAAACCAAAATTACAAAAAAAAGGCGAAACCAAAGTAGCCGAACTAGCCCGATTATTAAGGGCAAACTCGGCCAATGGCAAAAAGGCCACCCAATCATCCTGATCGGCAGACACAAAGCATCTCAAATAAGTCTCCAAAGTCTGATTAGTTCGCTCGGTCTGGCCATTTGTCTGAGGATGAAATGCAGAAGAAAAATACAAATCAATGCCCAGCCTAGCACAAAAGGCCCGCCAAAACCTAGAAACAAACTTGGAACCTCTGTCGGACACAATATTCTCCGGAATACCATGCAAACGAACCACATGCTGAAAAAACAATGGAACCAACTCTGAAGAGGAAGGCAATTTAGGCAAAGGCACCAAATGAACCATCTTAGAAAACTGGTCACAAACAACCCAGATAACCGACATCCTCTGGGAAACCGGAAGATCAGAAATAAAAACCATAGAAATATGCGTCAGGGGCCTCTCAGGGACCGGCAATGGCAAAAGTAACCCACTAGCACGGGAACAACAAGGCTTGGCCCGCGCACAAGTCCCACAGGACTGCACAAAAGAACGCACATCACGTGACAACGAAGGCCACCAAAAGGACCTACCAACCAAATCTCTGGTACCAAAAATACCAGGATGACCAGCCAACACAGAACAGTGAACCTCAGAAATCACTCTACTAGTTCATCTGTCAGGAACAAACAATTTCCCCACAGGACAGCGGTCAGGTCTCTCAGCCTGAAATTCCTGAAGAACCCGCCTTAAATCAGGGGAAATGGCAGAAAGGACCACCCCTTCTTTCAGAATGCCGACCGGTTCAAGGACCTCAGGAGAATCAGGCAAAAAACTCCTAGAAAGGGCATCAGCCTTAATATTCTTAGAACCCGGAAGATACGAAACCACGAAATGAAAACGGGAAAAAAACAAGGACCATCGAGCCTGTCTAGGACTCAGCCGTTTGGCAGACTCGAGGTAAATCAAATTCTTATGATCGGTCAGGACCACAATACGGTGCTTAGCTCCCTCAAGCCAATGTCGCCACTCCTCAAACGCCCACTTCGTAGCCAACCACTCCCGATTGCCAACATCATAATTGCGTTCAGCAGGTGAAAACTTGCGGGAGAAGAAGGCACACGGTTTCATCAAAGAACCAACAGAATCCCTCTGAGACAAAACGGCCCCTGCCCCAATCTCAGAAGCGTCAACCTCAACCTGAAACGGAAGAGAAACATCTGGTTGGCGCAACACCGGAGCAGAAGTAAATCGGCGTTTAAGCTCCTGAAAGGCAGAGACAGCCGCAGAGGACCAATTCGCCACATCAGCGCCTTTTTTCGTCAAATCAGTCAAGGGTTTAACCACGCTGGAGAAGTTAG
Source organism: Ranitomeya variabilis (assembly GCF_051348905.1). Taxonomy (NCBI): domain Eukaryota; kingdom Metazoa; phylum Chordata; class Amphibia; order Anura; family Dendrobatidae; genus Ranitomeya; species Ranitomeya variabilis. The sequence goes on along the minus strand of NC_135239.1, from coordinate 146,580,895 downwards.
CAATGAAACGGCGATAAAAATTTGCAAAACCCAAACATTTCTGAAGGCTCTTCACGGATGGAGGTTGAATCCAATCATGAATGGCCTGAACCTTAACAGGATCCATCTCCATAGATGAGGGAGAAAAAATAAAGCCCAAAAAAGAAACCTTCTGCACCCCAAAGAGACACTTAGACCCCTTCACAAACAAAGCATTGTCACGAAGGATCTGAAATACCATCCTGACCTGTTCCACATGAGACTTCCAATCATCGGAAAAAATCTAAATATCGTCCAAATATACAATCAAGAATTTGTCAATATAAGTCCGGAAGATATCATGCATTAAGGATTGAAAAACAGATGGAGCGTTAGTGAGCCCGAATGGCATCACAAGGTATTCAAAATGGCCTTCGGGCGTATTAAACGCAGTTTTCCATTCATCACCCTGCTTAATACGAACAAGATTATATGCCCCCCGAAGGTCAATCTTCGTAAACCAACTAGCCCCCTTAATTCTAGCAAACAAATCGGAAAGCAAAGGTAAAGGGTATTGAAACTTGACCGTGATCTTATTCAAGAGGCGATAATCAATACAAGGTCTCAAGGAGCCATCCTTCTTAGCAACAAAGAAAAAACCCGCTCCCAACAGTGAAGAAGATGGCCGAATATGCCCTTTCTCCAAAGACTCCTTAACATAACTCCGCATGGCGGTATGTTCAGGCACAGACAGGTTGAAAAGTCGGCCCTTAGGAAACTTACTGCCTGGAATCAAGTCTATCGCACAATCACAGTCCCTGTGCGGTGGAAGGGAATTGGACTTGGGCTCATCAAATACATCCTGAAAATCAGACAAAAACTCTGGAATTTCAGAAGAGGAAGAAGAGGAGATTGACATCAAAGGAACATCATTATGAACCCCCTGACAACCCCAACTAGTCACAGACATAGATTTCCAATCCAACACAGGATTATGTACCTGCAACCACGGAAAACCCAGCACGATAACATCATGTAAATTATGCAACACCAGAAATCAACAATCTTCCTGATGGGCTGGTGCCATGTGCATGGTCACCTGTGTCCAAAACTGGGGCTTATTTTTAGCCAAAGGTGTAGCATCAATCCCCAATAAAGGGAGAGGGTTCTGCAAAGGCTGGAAGGGAAAACCACAATGCCTGGCAAACTCAAAATCTATTAAGTTCAAGGCGGCACCTGAATCCACAAACGCCATGACAGAAAACGATTACAATGAGCAGATCAAGAACACCGATAACAGAAATTTAGGTTGTACAGTACTGATAGTAAATGAACTAGCAATCCTTTTTGTCCACTTAGGGCAGACTGAAATGACATGAGAAGCGTCGCCACAATAATAACACAGCCTATTCTGACGTCTGAATCCTTGTCGTTCCGTTCTAGACAAAATCCTATCACACTGCATTGGCTCAGGACCTTGCTCTAAGGACGATGCCACAGCGCGCACAGTTTGACGCTCCCGCAAGCGCCGATCAATCTGAATGGCCAGAGACATAGAATCACTCAGACCGGAAGGCGCGGGAAACCCCACCATAACATCTTTAACGGATTCAGAAAGACCCTTTCTGAAAATTGCCGCCAAAGCATCATCATTCCATTTAGTCAACACAGACCATTTTCTAAATTTCTGACAATACAATTCTGCCGCCTCTTGACCCTGAGACAGGGCCAACAAGCTTTTCTCCGCTTGATACACAGAATTCGGTTCATCATATAATAATCCTAAAGCCTGAAAAAAGGAATCTACATTAAGCAAGGCAGGATTCCCAGATTCCAGGGAAAATGCCCAATCCTGAGGATCGCCATGCAGCAGGGAGATGACAATTTTAACCTGCTGAATAGAATCACCGGAGGATCGCGGTCTCAGAGCAAAAAACAGTTTACAATTGTTTTTAAAACCCCAAAATTTGGACCTATCAACAAAAAACAAATCAGGGGTAGGAATCTTCGGCTCTAAAGCAGGAGTCTGAACAATATAATCAGAAATACCCTGTACCCTAGCAGCAAGCTGATCTACACGAGAAGCTAGTTCCTGAACATCCATGCTGGCACAAGACTCCTCAGCCACCCATAGATAAAGAGGGAAAAAAAGACAAAACAGACTGCAGAAAAAAAATGGCTCAACACCTTTCTTCCCTTCTTCTGAGATGCATTTAACTCATTAATGGCCAGTTGTACTGTTATGATCCGGTGACCTTGGAGCCACATGAAACTTTCTCTGGAGTCGGTGGAACCTGTACTGACCGCAATCCTGAACTAATACCGCAACTAGAAGTAGCCGTGGGGTGTGCCTAACACGAACCTAGACACCTCAACACAGCCGGAGGACTAAATACCCCTATAGAGGGAAATAGGAATGCTACCTTGCCTCAGAGCAGATCCCCAAAGGATAGTCAGCCCCCCACGAATAATGACTGTGAGTAGGAGAAGAATAGACACACGCAGGTAGAAACAGAATTTAGCAGAAGAGGCCACTCTAGCTAAATAGGAAAGGATAGGACAGATTACTAGGCGGTCAGTATTAAAACCCTTCCAAAAATATCCACAGCAGATAATACAAAAAGTTCCACAATCTAACTAAAGACATGGAATGTATATCTGCCACTCCAGAGAATCCAACAAGACTGAGAAAATACTGACACAATCGAAGCTGGACAAGAAAACACAAAGAATAGCACTGAATTGTGAAGCACACCGCATGTGTGCCACAGGAAAAAAAAAACAGACACTTATCTTTGCTGATTTGGCAGAAAGGCAGGAGGAACCAGGCAGAGGTCCATAACCTCCCAAGAACAACTGACATCTGGCAAGGACAAATGAATCCTGCACACCTAAATACCCCAGTCAGAACTGCAATCAGCAGATACACCTGACCAGGGCTGCAACTCAGGGGCAACTGCATTACCACCTACAACCACCAAAAGCAGAATTCACAACACAGTTGCTGCCTGGAAGTGCTGTCTGCACAGTCAACAGTTGCTCCTCTGTTATTGGGGTTCAGTAACGTCAGCTGCTCCCCTGCTGTGTTGCGGCAATACCTCCAGCCTGCTCCTCTTGCTGTCCCTGGGCTTCAACACCGCCAGTTGCTGCCCAGAAGTGCTGTCTGCACGGTCAACAGTTGCTCCTCTGTTATTGGGGTTCAGAAACGCCAGCTGCTCCCCTGCTGTGTTGCGGCAATACCTCCAGCCTGCTCCTCCTGCTGTCCCTGGGCTTCAACACCGCCAGTTGCTGCCCAAAAGTGCTGTCTGCACAGTCAACAGTTGCTCCTCTGTTATTGAGGTTCAGTAATGCCAGCTGCTCCCCTGCTGTGTTGCGGCAATACCTCCAACCTGCTCCCCCTGCTGTCCCTAGGCTTCAACACCACCAGTTGTTGCCTGGAAGTGCTGTCTGCATAGTTAACAGTTGCTCCTCTGTTATTGGGGTTCAGTAACGCCAGCTGCTCCCCTGCTGTGTGGCGGCAATACCTCCAGCCTGCTCCTCCTGCTGTCCCTAGGCTTCAACACCGCCAGTTGCTGCCCAGAAGTGCTGTCTGCACAGTCAACAGTTGCTCCTCTGTTATTGGGGTTCAGTAATGCCAGCTGCTCCCCTGCTGTGTTGCGGCAATACCTCCAGCCTGCTCCTCCTGCTGTCCTTGGGCTCCAACACTGCCAGTTGCTGCCCGGAAGTGCTGTCTGCACACTTAACAGTTGCTCCTCTGTTATTGGGGTTCAGTAAGCCAGCTGCTCCCCTGCTGTGTTGCGGCAATACCTCCAGCCTGCTCCTCCTGCTGTCCCTGGGCTTCAACACCGCCAGTTGCTGCCCAGAAGTGCTGTCTGCACAGTCAACAGTTGCTCCTCTATTATTGGGGTTCAGTAACGCCAGCTGCTCCCCTGCTGTGTTGCGGCAATACCTCCAGCCTGCTCCTCCTGCTGTCCCTGGGCTTCAACACCGCTAGTTGCTGCCCAGAAGTGCTGTCTGCACAGTCAACAGTTGCTCCTCCGTTATTGGGGTTCAGTAATGCCAGATGCTCCCCTGCTGTGTTGCGGCAATACCTCCAACCTGCTCCTCCTGCTGTCCCTGGGCTTCAACACCACCAGTTGTTGCCTGGAATTGCTGTCTGCACAGTTAACAGTTGCTCCTCTGTTATTAGGGTTCAGTAACGCCAGCTGCTCCCCTGCTGTGTGGCGGCAATACCTCCAGCCTGCTCCTCCTGCTGTCCCTAGGCTTCAACACCGACAGTTGCTGCCCAGAAGTGCTGTCTGCACAGTCAACAGTTGCTCCTCTGTTATTGGGGTTCAGTAATGCCAGCTGCTCCCCTGCTGTGTTGCGGCAATGTGTCCTGTGACCGCCACACTGACACAACTACTGAAATTTAAGGGAACCTATACCCCCCCCGGCGTTTGTTTCTGAAAGAGCCACCTTGTGCAGCAGTAATGCTGCACAAGGAAAAGGTGCCTCTTTTCATTGTGCTCCTTGCACACGCTGAACCTAACACTTATGAAATGTGTCCCCTCACACCGTGTAACCATCCCGGAGGTGGGACTTTCCTTCGTAATGGGACGCAGCACAGCCGTCATTCCTACCCCCTTGGCGCCGTAGGCCACCTTCTCAGCGTTGTTTGAATCTGTCCCGTAGCCTGTGCTGTTATGTTATCCCTTGGCCATACGCATTTAGCGCCGCCCGTCTTCTGACATCATTTGTTGTCAGGCTGCCTGCGCCAGTGCAAACGCGCTGCCTGAGATCCCGCCTCGCAGTCTCTTCTGATTTAGTCACACTGCGGGCCTGGGATCCATGGGCATGCGTAGTGCATATCTTCACCTCAGGCTCTCACTCATCTCCCTCCGCCTTCTTCAGACTGTGCACCGTCAGCTGATCCCTAATAGCATGCCACGGCCGTGACGCCGCACAGTCTGAAGAAGCCAGAAGGAGGGGAGTGAGAGGCGAAGATATGCACTGCGCATGCCCATGGATCCCAGGCCCGCAGTGTGAGTACATTAGACAACACTGCTAGGTGGGATCTCGGGCAGCACGGCCGCACAGGCGCAGCCAGCCTGACACCAAATGATGTCAGAAGACGGGCAGCGCTATGTTGTGAATTCTGCTTTTGGGCTCCCTCCGGTGGTTGTAGGTGGTAATGCAGTTGTCCCTGAGTTGCAGTCCTGGTCAGGTGTATCTGCTGATTGCAGTTCTGACTGGGGTATTTAGGCGTGCAGGATTCATTAGTCCGTGCCAGTTGTCCATGGTTGTTGGGAGGTTTTGGTCCTGGTTTGGTTCCTTCTGCCTTCTGCCAAATCAGCAAAGATAAGTGTCTGGTTTTGTTTCCGTAAAAAAACCAAAGAAAAAGAATGGACCAAATCAGGCCTGCACAACCATATAGCAAAAATACCAAAACAAGTTTATTGAACATCACAAAGAAAACATTAAAAACATCTAAAATACAACCATGTGTAAAACACCCCAATATATCCTGATATGTAAACAGCAGTATATGTAATATATAACAACCGACCATCCTAGATGTGTATACAGTAACATATGCCAATAGATCTAAATATACCTATGAGGGGAGCAATATATGTCAAGATCTTATGCAAACCAAACATGTGAAATGCAAAAAAACAGAATACATTACCAAATGATAGAAGAATATATGGCAAATAAATCACCGAGAAATGTGTCCCGGATGAAGAAAAGGACCTTAGTAAGTAGAGCAAAGTTCCCCTCTGGGAGATCTATAAAGTTGGCATGCCGCCAAATCGATGCTCAGCTGGATCTAAAGTCATGGTACTTAGAGATCAGAAGGTCAGAGGATAGAACTACAACTGTGAAGCCACATGCCATAATGGCCAGTCAGTGGTCAGGAGAGGGTGTAGGGAACAAAACCCCACACGTATCGCCGCCGCAGCGGCTTCGTCAGGGGAAGTGGGGTATGGGGTGTTCAACCCACATATAAATAGGATCATGAATGCGCCTGATAACATTCTTTTTTCTTTGTTTTTTTGTGCTATATTATAGTGGACTTGGCCTTGCACACCCCCTCCCCCCCTTTTTTATTACAATTTTGGCTAGAGTGCACCCTGTGTTAAATACTACATTCTAGTTGTCTAGCCCTGTGTTCCAGGGCATCTTTCTACGGGGTTGCACACACTTATTTGAGTGGTGCCATATTAATATTATCTACCGGTTTGGGCTACCATGGATTGGGAGGTCAGAGAGGCGGCATGGCGGGCAAAATCTTCTAGTGTTTTTGAGATGGCTGGGGTTTCCGTACCCCAGGTGGATAATGACTTTTCAGCATTATGTTCAGATTTAACCAGAGCCCATAAGACTGGTGTGAGGCTCTGGTGGAATATGCGTAGTTTGGAGGAGCATGTTAAATCGGGTTTCATCCCGAGGGGTCTTCGGTTATCTATTTTTCCCGCTTGGGAACCCTCAGACACCTTTAAACAATCCTGGGAGCAGGGACTTACGCGGTGTTCGGGCATCTTGATTAATTTATTGCTAGAGCATGATAGAACATTATTCTCAGCAACTAAAAATTCCATTAAGGAGCTAGAATCAAAATTGACTAGCTTTGACGAGGGCTCTGTTACGGCCTTCAAAAATAAATTGAAGGATACTCTCGATAAATATGAGATTGAAATTACACAACGTAAGAGAGCAAAGTTCCAAAGGGACAAAGCGGATTTTGAGCAAAGGAAGGCATATAGATGAAGACATACGGGCAATGCACGTAGACCAAAATCCTATAAGGGTGGTCCTCACCCTCCTTCTACGGCCATAATCCCTTCATATAGAGAAGAAAGCTCCAGCGATTTTTTATCTTCCGCCGGGAGCGAGGTCGATCACGGACCAGACGAGGGAGAAAACACAAGAAACGTAACAAAACGGTTTCCACGACACAGGGGGTATACATCTCCCCATCGCCACAAATATCCCACCAGGCGGAAATAGGAGATATGGAGGTCGGTCATCAAGATCTATTGGGGCATATACCTGGTTCGACTACACTACAGGTTATAAATCTTTCCAACTATGTCCCTACATCTGTGGAATTATCTGTGCTCCAGAGAGGCCTGTCCTTTGTCCCTACACATGTTGCAGACAAGTTTACCCTTATTAAAGATCTATATTTGTTTTGCAGGAAGCTAACGTTTCAAGTCATGTATAGGAGACCTGACATCATGCAGACGATACCCAGTGACGAACGCCAAACTTTTCAGGACTTGGTGGAACTACTTGAGGAGAATGAATCAAGCCCGAATAGAAGGAGGTTTCCAAATAGAAACAAATCTCTTAAAACTCCTTCCTTTTCCCTGGTACCAGCCATTAAGATATTTTTTGAGGTCATCAGGAGAGACATCATGGCCATGCCTATCCGGGTAAGTGGACCATCGAATTTAAACATGGATGAAAGACGCGCCCTCACTGCCCTACAGAATAACGGGGATTTCATCATCAAGGAGGCAGATAAAGGGGGCAATGTGGTTTTGTGGTCAGTTCAACTCTATGAAACTGAAGCTAAACGACAGCTGAGTAATACACAATACTATCAGAAGCTCCCCTCTGACCCCACCTCCATCTTTCTCCACAGGAGAAACAGTACCTTTGGGTGGCTAATCCTATAACGGCAACATTTTATATGTTGCCGAAAATTCATAAGGATAGTGTTAGACCTCCCGGCAGACCTATTGTGTCAAGTGTGGGCAGCATGTGTGAGAAGGCAGGCGAGTATTTAGATTTTTTTCTCCAACCCATCGCCTCATCCCTTCCTTCATTCATTCGGGATTCCTCACACTTTATCAGCATGTGCAACCAGGTGGTACTTCCTAATAATAACAATTTTTTATTAGTCACCTGTGATGTGGAATCACTTTATTCGAATATTGGACATCAGGACGGGATAAGGGCGCTAACACATTTTTTGGATAAAAAGACGTCCATGGATAGAGGCCATGACTCGTTTCTCCTTGATTTGATGTCTTTTGTGCTTCATCACAATTTTTTCCTCTTCGACAGAGTCTATTATCTTCAGCGTTCGGGCGTGGCGATGGGCGCGAAGTGTGCACCAGCCTATGCTAACATCTTTTTAGGCTGGTGGGAGGAGTTATTTGTATATTCCTCCCCTCTATTCGTCGCCAACGTCCACGCCTGGTATCGCTTTATAGACGATGTCTTTATCATCTGGAAGGGCACTGAAGAGGAATGTGTTACGTTTTTTAATGACTTAAATTCCAATTCCGTTAACATCTTTCTTACATTTACCATTTCCACCAGTGATACCACCTTTCTGGATTTAAAGGTATTTCCACATGAGCAACATCTGGCCACTGACCTCTTTAGAAAACCTACGTCAACGAATTCGCTTCTTGAATTTTCTAGCTTCCATCCTTGGCACACAAAGGTGGGTGTCCCAACGGGACAATTTCTACGCACAAGACGGAATTGTACCCTTGACACTGATTTTTCAACTCAGGCTCGGGAGCTTTCGGACCGGTTCCGACGTAGGGGTTACCCTAGGCGTGTCATCTCTACAGCCTATCAGAGGGCGAAGGCGTAAGATCAGAGGTCGCTTTTATCTTCTAAGAGACAAAACCAAGAGAGCCAGACCAGGTTCATTACCGATTTCAACAACAATTGGAAACAGGTTAGTGACATTTTGTCCAGGCACTGGCAGATCCTCCAGACGGATACACACACCTCAGAGGTCACCAGCAATAGACCCCTTCTTACGGCTCGACGGGCACCTAACCTTAGAGATATCCTCACTCGGAGTCATTTCAAGAGACCGACGTTCAAGCTTAATAGAGGCATTACTTTGAGAGGGTCGTTTCCATGTGGGGACTGTAACATCTGTCCCCACATGGTACCCTCCCGTGACCTCTTCTTGCACCCTATTCTGTTGACTAGACATTTCCTTAAGTCCTACATCAACTGTAGATCTAGGGATGTGGTCTATGCCCTCATTTGCCCCTGCAGGATGATATATGTTGGTCAGACCACCCAAGAACTTAGGAAGCGTGTCCAAAAACATATCTCTACAATACATTTGGCAGCCTCGGATCAAAAAAAGGGTAAGGCTCTCACCCCAGTGGCTGAACACTTTTTGGTCAAACACAGGGGTTCTTCAGTTAATTTGAAGGTGGTGGGCCTGCAGAAACTTGTTCCCAACGAGAGGGGGGGTAACAAAAGTAGGCTTCTTCTCCAAATTGAGTCCAAATGGATTTTTAGGTTGCATACAGTGGCCCCTGCGGGTTTAAACGAGGAACTCCTCTTCACGGGGTTCCTGGGACAGTAGTTCCATCTTTATGGAGTTGCAGGTGGTATATTATTAGTTATTTCTATATTTTTTACTCTGAGGTATGGTTCGTTTTTCCTTACCGCTGTTTGCTCCTTTGTCCTTCTTTTTCCTAGCCTTCTATTGGGTCGTTATCTGTTAACACCTGCCCCATGGGACTTCACAGTTATTGTGGATGCAGCTTTCATTATGTCCATCACTATACTGAAATTCAAGTTGCTTGGGACATATGGTTACCATGGACCAAAGACGGATCTTCATCGAACTTAAAGAACTATAGCAATTGGACATGCTCTAAGTGAAATGGGACGTCTACAACAATTCTATTCAGATTATGTCATCTGTACCATCGTCGGTATTTAATGACTGTTGGACTTCTCCTATACATGACTTGTGCTTTCTTGCTCCGGGTTATCTTTATTATTATTTTCTTGTCATATGTTACAATGTCTGAGGAGCTTCAACTGCATGGCAGTATTTAATAAGGACATTTATCATCTTACTTTATGCCATCTAATGGAGGATTATCGTGCGGACGAAGTATTGCCTCCACGGACACACGCAAGGGACACTTTGGACTCTTATTTTGAGTTTTTTTCTTATTAGGATATAGGTTTCAATTAGAATCCATTGATTCAATATCCCTAATATATATGTCTCTTGATAACTTGTTTTCTTTTCAGGTCCGGTCTCTTGCCTAGGAGTTATTTACTGTGACGCATTGTCATCTATTTTTTAACCTATCGTAGTGGGTCCCCTTTTAGGGGTGCCAGGCCTAATACTTCCTCCCCACTCTCTGTTTCTATGATAATAGTGGGGGATAGCTCTTGCTCGTCGCATTTTCTTAAATTCCGGCACTGGGCCGGTTCTATTGCAGCTCTGTGCTCTTGACGCATGCGCAGCGCGGCTCGGACACAGAGCCGCATCTGCGCATGCGCCGCCTTTGTCCTACGGAGGCCTCCGTATATATATTTTCCCCACATGCGGCTGTAACTTCCCCCCGCCTCCTCCCTGCCACTCCATGGAAAAGCACACCGGTATGTTATCAGGCGCATTCATGATCCTATTTATATGTGGGTTGAACACCCCATACCCCACTTCCCCTGACGAAGCCGCTGCGGCGGCGATACGCATGGGGTTTTGTTCCCTACACCCTCTCCTGACCACTGACTGGCCATTATGGCATGTGGCTTCACAGTTGTAGTTCTATCCTCCGACCTTCTGATCTCTAAGTACCATGACTTTAGATCCAGCTGAGCATCGATTTGGCGGCATGCCAACTTTATAGATCTCCCAGAGGGGAACTTTGCTCTACTTACTAAGGTCCTTTTCTTCATCCGGGACACATTTCTCGGTGATTTATTTGCCATATATTCTGCTATCATTTGGTAATGTATTCTGTTTTTTTGCATTTCACATGTTTGGTTTGCATAAGATCTTGACATATATTGCTCCCCTCATAGGTATATTTAGATCTATTGGCATATGTTACTGTATACACATCTAGGATGGTCGGTTGTTATATATTACATATACTGCTGTTTACATATCAGGATATATTGGGGTGTTTTACACATGGTTGTATTTTAGATGTTTTTAATGTTTTCTTTGTGGTGTTCAATAAACTTGTTTTGGTATTTTTGCTATATGGTTGTGCAGGCCTGATTTGGTCCATTCTTTTTTCTTTGGTTTTTTGTGCTATATTATAGTGGACTTGGCCTTGCACACCCCCTCCCCCCCTTTTTTATTACAATTTTGGCTAGAGTGCACCCTGTGTTAAATACTACATTCTGGTTTTGTTTCCGTGGCACACATGCTGTGTGCTTAATAATTCTGTGCTATTGAGTGTTTTTTTTGTCCAGCTTAGATTGTGTCAGTATTTTCTCAGTCTTGTTGGATTCTCTGGAGTGGCAGATATACATTACATGTCTTTAGTTAGATTGTGGAACTTTTTGTATTATCTGCTGTGGATATTTTTGGAAGGGTTTTAATACTGACCGCTTAGTATTCTGTCCTATCTTTCCCTATTTAGCTAGAGTGTCCTCTTTTGCTGAATCCTGTTTTCTGCCTGCGTGTGTCTTTCCTCTACTACTCACAGTCAATATTCGTGGGGGGCTGCCTATCCTTTGGGGTTCTGCTCTGAGGCAAGGTAGTATTCCTATTTCCATCTATAGGGGTATTTAGTCCTCCGGCTGTGTCGAGGTGTCTAGGGTTTCTAAGGCACACCCCACGGCTACTTCTAGTTGCGGTGTTAGTTCAGGTTTTGCGGTCAGTACAGTTTCCACCTACTCCAGAGAAAGTTCATGCGGCTCCAAAGTCACCGGATCATAACAGCGCTAACTGCGCATGGCCAAGGGATAACATAACAGCGCAGGCTCCAGAACAGAATCAAACAACGCTGAGGAGGCAGCGCACGTCGCCAAGGGGGGAGTAATGACGGCTGTGCTGCGTCCCATTACGAAGGAAAGTCCCACCTCGGGGACGGTCTCACGGTGTGAGGAGACACATTTCATAAGTGTCTAGTTCTGCGTTTGCAAGGAATATGATAAAAAGAGCCACCTTTTCCTTTTGCAGCATTAGTGCTGTACAAGACGGCTCTTTCAGCTACAAACACCTGGGGGGGTTAAAGGTTCCATTTCAACTTGCTCCAATTAGGCCTTGGCCTACTCCCTGCTCCTCCTTGATTCCCTGGGCTGTAACACCACCAGTTGGTGCTCGGAAGTGCTGGCTGCATAGAGAAAAACATTCGCCACTGTGTCAGTGTGGTTCAGTAACGTCAGCTGTTCCCCTGCTGTGTAGCCAGCAACGTGTCCTGCAAACACCACGCAGACACAACAGACAATAAGCTGCCTACAGTGCAGGCTTCGGCCTACACTCTGCTCCTCCTTGATTACCTGGGCTCTAACACCGCCAGTTGGTGCTCGGAAGTGCTGGCTGCACAGAGAAAAACACTCGCCACTGTGTCAGTGGGGTTCAGTAATGTCAGCTGTTCCTCTGCTGTGTAGCTGGCAACGTGTCCTGCAAACACCACGCAGACACAACAGACAATAAGCTGCCTCCAGTGCAGGCTTCGGCCTACACTCTGCTCCTCCTTGATTCCCTGGGCTCTAACACCGCCAGTTGGTGCTTGGAAGTGCTGGCTGCACAGAGAAAAACACTCGCCACTGTGTCAGTGGGGTTCAGTAACGCCAGCTGTTCCCCTGCTGTGTAGCCGGCAACGTTGCCTGCAAATGCCACATAGACACAACAGACACTAAGCTGCCTCCAGTGCAGGCTTCGGCCTACACTCTGCTCCTCTGCTCCTCCTTGATTCCCTGGGCTCTAACACCGCCAGTTGGTGCTCGGAAGTGCTGGCTGCACAGAGAAAAACAGTCGCCACTGTGTCAGTGGGGTTCAGTAACGCCAGCTGTTCCCATGCTGTGTAGCCGGCAACGTGTCCTGCAAACGCCAGGCAGACACAACAGACAATAAGCTGCCTCCAGTGCAGGCTTTGGCCTACACTCTGCTCCTCTGCTGACCCTGGGCTCTAACACCGCCAGTTGGTGCTCGGAAGTACTGGCTGCACAGAGAAAAACATTCGCCACTGTGTCAGTGGGGTTCAGTAACGTCAGCTGTTCCTCTGCTGTGTAGCTGGCAACGTGTCCTGCAAACACCATGCAGACACAACAGACAATAAGCTGCCTACAGTGCAGGCTTCGGCCTACACTCTGCTCCTCTGCTGACCCTGGGCTCTAACACCGCCAGTTGGTGCTCGGAAGTGCTGGCTGCACAGAGAAAAACATTCGCCACTGTGTCAGTGGGGTTCAGTAACGTCAGCTGTTCCCCTGCTGTGTAGCTTGCATCGTGTCCTGCAAACACCACGCAGACACAACAGACAATAAGCTGCCTACAGTGCAGGCTTCGGCCTACACTCTGCTCCTCCTTGATTCCCTGGGCTCTAACACTGCCAGTTGGTGCTCGGAAGTGCTGGCTGCACAGAGAAAAACAGTCGCCACTGTGTCAGTGGGGTTCAGTAACGTCAGCTGTTCCCCTGCTGTGTAGCTGGCAACGTGTCTTGCAAACGCCATCCAGACACAACAGACAATAAGCTGCCTCCAGTGCAGGCTTCGGCCTACACTCTGCTCCTCTGCTGACCCTGGGCTCTAACACCGCCAGTTGGTGCTCAGAAGTGCTGGCTGCACAGAGAAAAACAGTCGCCACTGTGTCAGTGGGGTTCAGTAACATCAGCTGTTCCCCTGCTCTGTAGCCGGCAACGTGTACTGCAAACGCCATGCAGACAAAACAGACACTAAGCTGCCTCCAGTGCAGGCTTCAGCCTACACTCTGCTCCCCCTGATGACTCTTGGCTCCAACACCGCTAGTTGGGGCTCTAGGAAGACAATCTTGAATAGGTCCCCCTGGTTCCAGTACCATCAGCTGGTTCCGGGCAGAGCCTTTGGCTCAGGTGCCTCCTTCTGGGTATCCGAGTTCCACCAACGTCAGGTGGTCCTTGGTAGTGCTTTCTGGCACGGGTACCTCCTGCTTAGTAACCAGGTTCCAGTAACATCAGCTGGTCCTCGGTAGTTCCATTGGCTCTTGGACCTTCGGGTAGCCATCCGAGTTCCAGTTCCATCAGCTGGTTCTCGGTATTTTCTCAGCCTTCTTGTACCTTCTGCTACATTTCCAAGTTCAAGACCCTAAAGACGACGACCCGGAAGACCGAGAAGCAGAAGAACAAGAGGCTGCAGAACAAAGGGCAGAAGAACATTAAGCATAAGACTAAACATCAGAGCAAAAGATATTATCTAAATTATAAGCAGAAGAAGACTAAGCAGTGTATGGGGGTGAGTCCGTTCCTCCTCGTGGTGCCCCTGGAAAAAGCCTGCTGCTGCAGGCCTAACTGAACGCGGACAAATCCTGTGGTAACTCTTTTGTGACAGGCAGAACGGAAGGTGTAATCTTCAAACTGTTATAGATAACAACTACAGGAATGCCTGTCACAAATAAGAATATGATGAAGAAGTAGAATATGAAGAAGAATAATAGTTTAATAAAAAGAATATGAAGAATATAACAAAAAAAAATAATAGGTAGAAGATGAAGAAGAAGATGAATAAGGTGAAGAAGAAGTTGATGTCAAAGATGCTGCTGCTGAGGATGATGAAGAAGAAAGTGTCGGAGAAGTAAAAAAGAAGGTGAAGGGCGTGGAAGTAGTGAAACATCAATATCTGACAAAATAAAAAAAATCTTAACATAGTCAATATCTTTGTAACTCCGAACGTCTTAAAAAAAAAAATTAAAATTCCTGCTATTCTATTTGATTGGGCTAAACCTCTATGCCTTTAATGTCTCCGCCACCTCCCCCAATACATCCTACATTATTCTTAGTTGTTTTCCTTCATGTAGAATGAACCTACAAGGAAAGAAAGGGTTTATTTTAATTCCGATATTTTGGTCCCATTGACTTGCATTGGTATCGGGCATCGGTATCGGCGATATCCGATATTTTTTGATTATCGGCCGATCCAATCCGATACCGATACTTTCCGATATCGGAAGGTATCGCTCAACACTAGCCCTAAGCCATCCCAGAAATGGTGCATTGATGCACCAAATCTGGCGTTTGACCTTTTCTCTTGGTGCTTGGCCCTCGTGTAGTGGCATGTGGGGTAATAGTTGTTGGGTTTATGTCAGCTGTTTTATGCTCGCTGACCTCAAGCCCAGGGGTTAGTAATGAAGAGGTGTCTATAGAACACCCCCATTACTAACCCCATAGTCAAATTTAATAAAGACACAGAGTTAAGTCCTTAAATTGAAATAAACACACAAAGTCCTTTAACTGAAATGAACACTCTCTGACACTTTTACCCATTTGTTCACCATAAAAAAAAGGACAGTTATACTCACTTCTGCTGATAATCCATATAGGAATAATGGAAGATATAGTTAAATGTTTGGGGCCAGTCCATGATGGAAGGAGTCAAGGTCAAGATAAAGGGAATAATTTTCTGGTTTATTGAGTTCGAGTAAGTGATAGGTCCGTGTCAAGATCAAGTTCATGCGAACATTGCTGTAACATCTGGGACCTACAGCCTGAGCTAGACACTGAGGAGTGTGCTTTAAACGTGTTCATACTGAAGAAGATGGACAGAGAATCACTTGATGGAAATGTAACAGATCTCAGGAGAGCTGTGATGATGGACAGGAAATCAATGGGGCTGAGAGGAGGATCAAGAATAAGGATAGTCCAAGCTGAATGAAAGTAAATGCTTGAAATCTACTGTGTTTAAGGAACAAAAACTGGGAGGATCCTGTGCTTGATTTTGCGTGTTAAAGACTGATGTACTTGAATTGTCCAGTAAAGTTGAACTTGCTAAAATGAAGCGGGTGTCCCTAACTTGTGAGCGGTTGTTCCTGGAATCGTGGACATTGAGACTGCGAAGACTTCTGGCCTGCTAGTGAGTGTGATGTACATTACACAAAAAAGCACACTGGGCCCAGTACACAATTTATTTGGATGGTGCCAAGGCGTGGGAAAGCAGCCCCTTGACCATGACCCGGTGGAGTACAGCGAGAGACCCGGCAGTGGTTGCTGTTTCAGTCTATGGAGCCCCGTTCTCTGAACTGGGCAACATACACTGGAGACGGAGCGGGGGACCTCTATGTGGACTACGATGGACCAGCGGGGGACCTTCATGTGGACAACGGCTGACTGGTGTGTTTTTTTTAAGAAATGGGTGAAAGAGGGAAATTGTTGGCGAGTTGTTTTTTTTCAAATAAATATTTTTTTCTGTGTTTTTTTTCACTTTTTACTTACTAGGTCAGTAATGGTGGTTTCTGATAGACCTTCTCCATTAATAACCCATGGGCTTGATGCTAGCTGACATTGCACAGCTAACAGCAACCCCAAAAACTATTACCCCGATTGCCACCTCACTTGGGCAATCAGGAACAGCCGAGGATTAGTGCCAGAATTGGCACATCTAATGTATGCACCATTTCTGGGGTGGCCAAGGGCTGGTTTTAATAGGCTGGGAAGGGGCCAGTATCCATGGACCTTCAAATCATATTAATATCAGCCCCCAGTTGCCTGCATTGCCTTAATTGGTAACTAAAAGTAGGGGGGATTCCACATCATTTTTTTGAGTTGTCTTTGTCCAGTGTATGGAGCCCAGTTCAGAAAACAAAGCTCCAAATACTGGACCATCAGTCACTGCCAGATCTTGTGCTATACTCTGCTGGTCTCGTGGAGTAAAGCGTGAGAGTGGGAATGATGAGCAGTGACATAACTGCAAGTGACGTATGAAGCCTCAAGGTTGAGGCTCCATAGGTCACTCCCGGTCTTGTCCCACTGGCGATGATGTTGCTGACAGTGAGAAATAACCGCAAATGACTATACAGCCTTGAGAACGTGGTATCATAACAGTAAAACGGACATCCGGGAGAAGTCATGTTTGGAATTCAGCCCCAGACACTACAGTTCAGGTTCACTCATCCCCATTCAAAAGCCAAAAGTTAGTCAAAAATAAGTGTTAGATCTAACTCAATGAAAATTGTGATTCCCATTGCCAATGCTGTTATGCAATCTGTTTTCCTTTTTAAGCTTGTCTGGTCTTTCTGTAGTTTAGTTCTGATGTAGATAACCCCTCCCTTCTATTTATATTTAGTTAGTTTTCAGTCATCCATCATTGTCTTATGTTCATTCTCTTTACATCACTGGTTAAGAATAATCTTTTCATCTGCTGTTGTTGTGCATAATACAAGAATTTCAGCCTGAGAATAAAGCTCTTCTGGAATCTTCATAAGTGCCTTTGCAGCTATGGTGAGTGACACTGTCTGATGATGTTTTTGGTGTGAGTACTGGTACATTTATAGCAAAGCACTGTCAAACGAGCCCCACACTTGCAGCCCAGTAATGGAGTCTGAATAAAAAAGTTATTCCCATCTTAGCCAGTTGGAATAAGTGATTACTGGCTGATCACTGGAGGTCATTCTATTAATAATAATCTTTATTTTTATATAGCGCAAACATATTCCGCAGCGCTTTACAGTTTGCACACATTATCATCGCTGTCCCCAATGGGGCTCACAATCTAAATTCCCTATCAGTATGTCTTTGGAATGTGGGAGGAAACCCACACAAACACGGAGAGAACATACAAACTCTTTGCAGATGTTGTCCAGGGTGGGGCTTGAACCCAGGACTCCAGCGCTGCAAGGCTGCTGTGCTAACCACGGCGCCAACCACTGCGCCACCGTGCTGTCCGAATAGAATGATATCAGTGCAGGGTCACCACAGCTACATGCATTGTCTATGGAAATGCTGGAGATAGCTGAGTGCAAAAAATAAATACATTTATCAAAAAGCAACCTATGTTCACTAAAAACTGCAAAAACTATTTAGGGTCAAAAACTTAGGTTGTTGATGAGTCAATTTACACTACTTATTTATATATTTTAAAAGCTTCTTACGCAATCCTGTAGACTCCATCCGTGAAGCTGTATTAACAGTGTCACCAAAAAGGCAATATCTTGGCATTTTAATTCCAACTACACCAGCAGCACATGGTCCTAGGCAAGAAATTTCATAAGGCAGTTTATAGCAAGCCGTGAATCATAAGCATTATTTATTCACATGAAAGTACTGATTTCTTGAAAGAGAGAAAAGTTCAATTTTAAATCAAATGGTAAAACTGGAGAAACAAAAAACGCAAATTGGGTCTTATCTGATAGGCAAGTGGTATAAAATGTTATGGGTACACTCACCTGATAGAGTTGTGACAGCCACAACTCCTATAGAGGCATGTAAAGGCTGCAGCAGGACCACCAAGGAGATATGTTGCAATATACAGCTCTGGCAAAAATTAAGAGACCACCACATCAAAACCCTGTCATGGGCAGCCCAATCTCCAGACCTGAACCCCATTGAAAACCTCTGGAATGTAATCAAGAGGATGATGGGTAGTCACAAGCCTTCAAACAAAGAAGAACTGCTCAAATTTTTGCGCCAGGAGCAGTGTGAAAGACTGGTGGAAAGCATGCCAAGACTCATGAAAGCTGTGATTAAAAATCATGGTTATTCCACAAAATATTGATTTCTGAACTTTTCCTGAGATAAAACATTAGTATTAATGTTTCTAAATGACTATGAACTTGTTTATTTGCATTATTTGAGGTCTGAAACCACTGGGTTTTTTTTTCATTTCGACCATTTCTCCTTTTCGGAAAAATAATTTAAAATTTGTTGCTTGGAAATTCGGAGACATGTTGTCAGAAGTTTATATAATAAAAGAACAATTTACATTTTACTCAAAAATATGCATATGAAGAGAAAAATCAGAGAAACTGAACATTTTACAGTGGTCTCTTAATTTTTGTCAGAGCTGAATGAGGAATATGGTGGTTCAGAGTCCACACTGCCCAAGGTTAAAAAATACGATCACACACGAAGGTGAAGCATTTATATGATTTATTTTGTCAACGCTTTTTAAGGTTTTCAAACCTCTCCATCAGGACCAAATCACAATGATAGGATACAACTCAAAAAGTGGCGGAATATATAGACAGTGTATTAAAAAAGGCATGTAGCAATGAACATTGCCATTGTAGCAGATACAGAGCAGAATAAGACAAAATACATAACTATAAAAATAAAAATGAAATTTATTCCTGAAAAATGATACATATATATTTAATTTTTATCGTTATACATATGTCACAAATACATATATACATTTCATTTTTATTTTTACAGTTATATATTTTGTTTTATTCTCTTGCAATCATTGTATCTTCTACAATGTATCATATGGCCACAATGGTCATATAAGGCTATGTTGTTTCAACAATGGACGGATGTCTCACTTATATGTCTTACCTACATGCCTTGCCTGAGTAAGACTTCTGTCCATTGTTGAAACGCGTACCATATTTTTATTAATAAATTCTTATCAAAATATTACCTAACTCTGTCGCACTCAGCAGCACTTTTATCACCCCGTTTTGATCTCTAATTTTTAACATTTTTTTCTAAGTTCACACATGAGCAATCATCTCTATTAATGTTTGCTGCAACTAAAAAACATGCTGGTTTGCTGAAATTTGCCTTGGCTATGCAGGTTTTACAGTTGAAACATTTATTTGATATGGATAAGTAAATTTTGTAGCAGCATCTGTTTGTAGCCGTAATGATATCCTCTGGGTAATGTTATTACACCTCATAAACAAATAGCAGAATTGTATATCAAAATGACCCTCATGTGGCTACTAGGGTTGAGCGAAACAGATCGGTCATTTTCATAAGTCGACGACTTTTGGCAAAGTCGGCGTCTCATGAAACCCGACCCGATCCCTGTGTGGATCGTAAGTCGCATTTCGTATGACGCGTTTAGCGCCATTTTTTCAGCCAATGAAGGAGTGTGGGCAGAGTGATGACATACGGGTTAGGGGCGTGCACGCCTATCATCATTTTATCGCTTGTGCGCAGTAGGGATTTGCAATGTGTAGCACGAGATTTTCTGTGCTGGGACGGATGGGAGAGAGAGAGAGAGAGAGAGAGAGAGAGAAAAAAAAAAAAATGTCCCCATTGACGTGCATAGGGTTTCATGTTCCGGCCGATCCTCGACTTTTCGCAGTAATCGGCCGATTTCGCCCGACTCGACTTTTCAAAAAGTCGGGTTTCGCGAAACATGACTCGACCCTAAAAAAGTCAAAGTCGCTCAACCCTAGTGGCTACTAGATTATGCTAGAAGAAATTGGTTGTGAAATCTGTACAAAGTCTTGGTTTTGTGATAAGGTCCTATTCAGATGTCATTGTTTTTTCTATTCCGCAAAAGAAATGGTCCACGTTTCATCAAATGTTCTTTATACGATTTTCATCAGTTGTATTTACTGTCAGTGTTTAATCAGGGAATTTCTTGTATGAAAAAAATTATTCAATAAATTGCAGTTTCTCCTCC
This sequence comes from Ranitomeya variabilis, assembly GCF_051348905.1. Lineage (NCBI taxonomy): Eukaryota > Metazoa > Chordata > Amphibia > Anura > Dendrobatidae > Ranitomeya > Ranitomeya variabilis. The sequence continues at coordinate 146,560,663 of NC_135239.1, read as the reverse complement.
CTGTTACACTATTAACCCCTTAAATGGCCATTTTCCATTTTTTCCTTTTCGTTTTTTCTTCCCCTACTTCCAAGAACCATAACTTTTTTATATTTCTGTTAATATAGCTGTATGAGAGTTTGTTTTTTGCGTGATAAGTTGTACTTTTGAATGAACACCATTGGTTTTACCATATAGTGTACTGGAAAACAGGAAAAAAAAGTGGGGTGAAATTGCAAAAAAAAGTGAATAGGCCAAATTATGTGCTAAGCGTCTCAATTTTTCCTTATTATCTAAAGCAGTATTTCTATTCATATTTCATATATTACATACTTACATTCTTTAGCACTACAAAGTGCAACTTCTTTTGTTTTTGTTTATTTATAGCTCAGGCGCCGGCTGATGAATACTCTCATCATTGTATGCCTGCTCTTGTGGCTATCAACGACAGCAGGCATACGCTAATGAGAGTAGTACTCTCTCAGCAGCCAATGCCTGTGACCAGTGGTGACCTTTATACCACCAGTCTCAGCTGCTGGTTCCCACGCTGTCGTCTGACTGCTGATCAGAGCCCATGTTTGCCGCACTGTTTATTTTTTAAGTTATTATCTAATGTCTTTAAAAGTTCAATGTTATAAAAAAATAAACGTTTGTATCAGCCCATTCCTTTTCTCAATGCAGACATAAAGAAATTTAAAAAATAAACATATTTAGACTTTTTCGTACACGGCTATACCAATTTATGAAAATCTAAAGTTAACATCACGCATTCACTGATCACCATAAAAAAAAAACAATGAAGCGCCAGAATTATTGTTTTTTAGTCAAGCACCTCCTCAAAAATTTGCAATGATAACAAAGTATTTACCCCAAACTGATACTAATAAAAACAACATGCCATCCAAACAAAAAAATACATTTTCTTGAAGGGAAAAATGAAAAAAGTTGTGAGTCTCAGAAATCATTTTTTTTAACCATTATAAAATAAGGCCACAAGTTCAAGTTTAGTATCTCCATACTATACTGACCTAAATACGGTAATCTTGTTGCCAGGTCATTTTAGAAAACACTGAATACTATAAAAGCAAAAAAAATATCAGAATTTAGTTTTTTTTTCAAAATTTCACCCTATTTGAATTTGTTTTTGAGCACAGTTTATATATTAATGAATGGTGTCACTCAAAACTAAAATTCGACCCTCATAATACAGACCTGTCTGTGTTGAAGGGTAAAATAAAATGAAAACCAAAGTACAACAACTAATATTGGCCCCTGTCAGGAAGGGGATAAGGAAGATTTTTACATGCCATATTGTAGTGGAACCTTTTAATTGGCAGTTTACAGTTTGCATATAGAACCTCAGTTTAAAAAATGTTCAGATGCGTCATAAGAGCTACAGCAAGGGTCCCCTAATGCAGCAGGAGACCCATTTCCTCCACAAACCTGGAAACCTCGTTGGGTAGACCCCCATTCGCTGCCCCCAGTAGCGTAGCTACCGGGGGGCAGAGGGCGCGAGTGCCCTGGGCCCAGAGCTATAGGGTCTGCCTATGTGGTGCTACCTTATACTACAGGATCTGCCTATGGGGTGCTGCCTTTTACTACAGGGTCTGCCTATGGGGTGCTGCCTTTTACTACAGGGTCTGCTTATGGGGTGCTGCCTTATACTACAGGGTCTGCCTATGGGGTGCTGCTTTATACTACAGGGTCTGCCTATGGGGTGCTGTCTTATAGTACAGAGTTTGCCTATGGGTGCTGCCTTGTGCTATAGCGTCTGCCTATGGGGAGTGCATTATTCTATATTGAGGACTATCTGGTGCATTATACTATATGGAGGTCATCGTACAGTGTGGGGATTACAGTAAGGGGGCCATCCTACATTGTGGGGATTACAGTGAAGGGGCCATTATACAGTGCTGGAGCCATTAAACAGTTTGGAGGCTACTAAGGGGTCAGTATACTGTGTGGATGGTACTATACAGTGAGGAGGCATTATATTGTGTATAAGAGACGCCTCTGCCTGCCCCATATGGCCTCATCTTCAAAACGCACCATCTGTCCTAGCTGGTCCACTGGTTTGTTCTGGGGTACTTCCCTTCCATCTGGATCAACCAACGTTTGACTCCTCTAATTCAGACCCCCATCAGAGAACCAGAGAACCAGGGCCTGTAGCATCCTATATTGACAGTTGGCGTTGTCCCTTGTGCACATGGATTTCTCCACAATCTCTAAATCTGTAGATGATATGTACTGTACATGGTAGAATATTCAAAAGTTTTGCACATTTACATTGATGAACATGTGACTTAATTGAAAATTGTCCCTCCAACTGTTTTTCATTAGTACCACTTAATTATCCAGCCCCCTGTTAACCCCATCCTGTTTTTTAGATGTGTTGCTGCCAGCAATTTCTAAATGAGTTATTTTTTTCTAATGAAATGGAAAAATGTTTAACTTTTAACTTATTATCTGTGCTTCATGTTCTGTTCTGACTAAAATGTATTTAAGAGAAGATAAAGAGATTCAAAACAAAAATATTATACTTTGTCATTTTTAGTAACAAAAATGATTATTATTAATTATTATTATACACATGTGCTGCTATGTTCTTCTTTGTATATATAATGCAGTCCTTGCAGCTTGCATGTGTTCACACTAGGAGGTGCTGATTAGTTTTTTTGTTGCCTCCAGTTTGATCTTGCACCCCTCCCATTGGCCTTGCAGGTGCCGTATCAGCTCTACCTGCCCATAAATTGTAGGCTTAGCCCGGTAGTGACATGTTTGTCCAAAGTTGTAGGCTGGTGGCACAGAAGAGGCTTATACTGTAGAGCAGGGACCCACCAGAGGGAGGTCACCTTGCCGTGGCTAAGAACCTTCCTTTTCATCTATTATTGCAAGTTTAAAATAAAAAAAATTAAAAAATGTTTTTTTGAAAAAAATATTTTTGAGAAGTATAATCTAAGTTGTATGTTTTTCTGTGTTTTCACATGGCCTAGATTCATACACATGTGCTGCTGTGTTCTTTTTTGCATATACAATGCAGTCCTCACAGCTTGCATGTGTTCACACTAGGAGGTGCTGATCAGTTTTTTTTCTTATGGTGTATTTTAGTGATGAGCGAGTATGTTCATTACTCGAGTTTCTCCGAGCAGGCTTGGGTGGTCTCTGAGTATTTTGGAGTGCTCGGAGATTTAGTTTGTCGCCGCAGGTGCATGATTTGCAGCTGCTAGACAGCTTGAATACATGTGGGGATTGCCTGTTTGTGCTCTGTATATAGGTGTGTGTATATACACTGTGCACACATATATGTGTGTATGTGCTCTGTCTATACATATGTGTGTGTGTGTTTGGTAGAGATGAGCGGTGTTTGAGACGAACTGTTCGCCAATTTCAAATTCGAGCTGTTTTGGGCAGTGTTCGAGTCGTTCGACGAACCCGAACAATTTGCTAAAAATTCGGCTGTTCGAGTTTCTGTTCGATAACTGTTCGTTCACCAAAAGCCTAGCTTGATTTGCACATTAAAACTGTTTATCACTGTTAATGGACTGTTTCAGTGTATAGTGGGCGGGGGATAGATCTGTGCGGAAATAACGCCGATCTCCATTTTTTTTTTCTTTCCCGCATTTACAGAGGGGCGGTGCAGTCTCTCAGCCTATCAGCAGTGCAAACACACACAGCAATGTGCATGTCATGCACACAAGCAAGGGCATGTGTCATTGGCTGTGTATGTCACATGTCCTTGCCCTATAAGAACCAGCCATTTGCCCCGTCGCCACCATTTCCTCACTGCTGCAGCTTAGTGTTAGGCGGCACCGATGCTGCTGTGGGCACTATACAGACTAAGAGTGTTTTTTTGGAGCGAATTGTCAGAGAGATAGGTTTAGGGAATCGGGAGGAGTCGGGACTAGTTGTAATATCAGCCCTTTTCAGGGCAGGTTACAGCAGTTGATAGCACTGTTTGCCAGGCAGGTCTGAGCCAGTGCTGTGCAAGTGTTTGTCACAGCATTTGGTGTAATCTAGCTCAGCCAATCCTTTTGGGCTAGTAGCATTGTCTGATACTCATCTGAGTAGCCCGCCTGTGAAGCTAGCTACACCGCCTGTGTATCTCAATTTTTACTGCATCTAACCCAGTAAATCGTTTTGGGGTTTGGGGCTTAGTAGCAGTGTCTGCACGTCAGCAGAGTAGCCCACCTGTGAAACTAACTATATCGCCTGTGTATCTCAATTTTTACTGCATCTAATCCAGTTAATAGTTTTGGGCCTAGGAGCAGGGTCTGCACGTCAGCAGAGCAGCCTGCCTGTGAAACAAACTATACCGCCTGTGTATCTCAATTTTTACTGCATCTAATCCAGTTAATAGTTTTGGGCCTAGGAGCAGTGTCTGCACGTCAGCAGAGTAGCCTGCCTGTGAAACAAACTATTCCGCCTGTGTATCTCAATTTTTACTGCATCTAATCCAGTTAATAGTTTTGGGCCTAGGAGCAGTGTCTGCACGTCAGCAGAGCAGCCCGCCTGTGAAACAAACTATACCGCCTGTGTATCTCAATTTTTACTGCATCTAATCCAGTTAATAGTTTTGGGCCTAGGAGCAGGGTCTGCACGTCAGCAGAGCAGCCTGCCTGTGAAACAAACTATACCGCCTGTGTATCTCAATTTTTACTGCATCTAATCCAGTTAATAGTTTTGGGCCTAGGAGCACTGTCTGCACGTCAGCAGAGCAGCCCGCCTGTGAAACAAACTATACCGTCTGTGTATCTCAATTTTTACTGCATCTAATCCAGTTAATAGTTTTGGGCATAGGAGCAGTGTCTGCACGTCAGCAGAGTAGCCCACCTGTGAAACAAACTATACTGCCTGTGTATCTCAATTTTTACTGCATCTAATCCAGTAAATAGTTTTAGGCCTAGGAGCAGTGTCTGCACGTCAGCAGAGCAGCCCGCCTGTGAAACAAACTATACCGCCTGTGTATCTCAATTTTCACTGCATCTAACCCAGTTAATAGTTTTGGGCCTAGGAGCAGTGTCTGCACGTCAGCAGAGTAGCCTGCCTGTGAAACAAACTATACCGCCTGTGTATCTCTATTTTTACTGCATCTAATCCAGTTAATAGTTTTGGGCCTAGGAGCAGTGTCTGCACGTCAGCAGAGCAGCCTGCCTGTGAAACAAACTATACCGCCTGTGTATCTCTATTTTCACTGCATCTAATCCAGTTAATAGTTTAGGGCCTAGGAGCAGTGTCTGCCCATCAGCAGAGTAGCCAGCCTGTGAAACAAATTGTACCGCCTGTATATCTCAATTTTTACTGCATCTAATCCTGTTAATAGTTTTGGGCCTAGGAGCAGTGTCTGCACTGTCCGACAAGCCCTGGTGCAATACGTTTTGATGTATAGCCTGGGCCAACGAGCTCAAGAGGTGGGGCAAATCACGCTGCCGGAGTGGTCTCAGATCAGGGACCTATGCATACTTCTGCACAGTTTTGAAATAGCAACGAAGATGTTTAGTGCTGACGATGCCATTATTAGCATGACCATTCCGGTGATTTACATGCTGAAGCACACCTTACACAGTGTTCGGAGTCAGGTGGTGGAACAAGAGGAGGAGGAGGAACAGGAGGAGTCTGTCACGTCGCTGTCATGTCCGCACTCTGCGCCCTGTCATACTTACCTGTCCTTGGCGTCCTGGCGCGTCTCCTCTGCTGCATCTTCCTCTCAGCGCTCGCCGCCACCCTCTGCTGTCCGTCGGGCGCACGCGCATGCCAGGTTCTGCTTTGCGCGTGCGCACTACTAACTCACCTGCCAGCGCTGTCTGCTTCCTCTCTCTTACCCTGGAGGACTCTCACCCGGAAGTGCTGCATAGTACAGGTATATTAGTCAGGTTCCGTCCTTCCTTCCTTGCCTGGTGATCATTGGGTTCTGCGAATGCTCTTGGCCCCACGCTTGTCTAGTGTTCTGTTGTGCTTAATCTCGCTTTGTTTTTGATTTCTTCCAGCTTCCGTTCCTGTGTTTTCTGCAGTGCCATATCTCCTCTTCACCCTGCGGTCCCGGCACCTCTGCAGCCCTGAGTCTCACTCCTTCCGTGGCTCCGCAGTTTCTGTATCCTTGCAGCTTCGTACCGCAGCCATCTCGGGATCCTGCAGCCCCTTTTTCTCTGCAGTCCAGGGTCTCAGTCTTCACGTGCCTCTGCGCTCTCAGTATCCACCACTCGTGTCTCCCCTTTTCCTCACAGTTTGTAAGCTTGCGAGCAGGGCCCTCATTCCTACTGGTATCTGTTTTGAACTGTGATTTCTGTTATGCTGTAATGTCTATTGTCTGTACAAGTCCCCTCTATAATTTGTAAAGCGCTGCGGAATTTGTTGGCGCTATATAAATAAAATTATTATTATTATTATTATTATTATTATTATCCTTTCAGCTCTGTGCCTCCACATATCAGTGTCTCCGCAGTCTCTGCGTCTCTGCAGTACTTAGTCTCTGCCCCTCTCGCCACTCTGGTGTCTCCTCCGTTTCCTCTGGTTCCCCGTTTCCATTTTTGTCTCCGTGTCTGTCTTGGTCCTCCAGCTTCCGTGGCGATAGTCTTGTTAGGCCTGCCCCTAACGCTTCCTGTATAGGGGGCGGTCCATCTGGTCAGCTCGTCCATGGAGGGATCGTCGTCACGGTCCAGAGGGTCCACTAAATCCTTTCTCTTGCAGATTTGTCACAGTATCACCAGGCCATGGACCCCGCTGGTGTCGCCGCCACTCAAAAAGAATTTTTTTGCGGGAGAATCAGACCAGAATCATGTCTTTCCTAAAGAACATGGAGTCCCATCTCGCAACTTTACAGTCTTCGGACCCTGGTAATGCCTCTCTGTTGGCGGCTCTTCAGCAGGAGCTTGGCCAACAACGGGACACTCAGTCCCATATTTTGAACTACATGGCCTCTTTTGATAATAGGCTTCTCTCCCTCCAGACTGCCGCTTCCGCTCCTGTCCAGGCTTCTGCTCCGCAGTCCTCGCCCCGTCTTGCCAGGCTGCCCCAATATGCTGGGGATCCTAAATTTTGTCGCGGATTTCTCAATCAGTGTCAATTACATTTCGAATTGTCCCCGCTATTATACCCTACCGACTGTGCCAAGGTAGATTTTGTGGTCTCCCATTTGGAGGGCGAGGATTTGGCCTGTGTGAACCCTCTTTGGGAGCGAGATGATCCAGTGGTTACTCAACTTGCACTCTTTTTAGATACTTTTCGCAAGGTGTTTGATGAACCCGGTCGTCTGGTTTCGACTACTGAGTCTCTCTTCAACCTTCATCAGGGCACTCTTTCCGTAGCTTAGTATGCCATCCATTTTCGGACACTGTCCTCTGATTTAGGTTGGAACAATGAGGCTTTGGTAGGAGCGTTCTGGCGAGGTTTGTCTTCCCGGATAAAGGATGAACTGGCGGGGCGTGACACACCCACTTCCCTGGACGATCTTATTTTTTTGGCAACTCGCATAGATTTGCGCTTTCAGGAGTGTTCTCGTGAAGTTGTCAGAGAAAGGAGACCACTTCGTTTGTCCTCAGCTACACGAGGTGCTTCTTTCTCCCAAACCACTTCTGTTTCTTCCTCGTTTTCTCCTGAGCCTATGCAGGTAGATCGCCTCAAGCCTCCTGAACAGCGTCGTAAGGAGAGACTCGCACAGGGACTATGTTTTTATTGTGGCAGTGCTACTCATCTTCTGCGTTCCTGTCCCCTGAGGCCGGGAAACGCCTCCGCCTAGGACAGGTAAGAGAGGCCTTCCTAGGTACCTATGATTCCTCTCCACCTCTGATTCGGTCAGTCCTATTGCATTTAGGTTCCAGTCATTTTTCTTTGGAGGCTTACGTAGATTCTGGTGCCGCTGGGAACTTTGTCCAACTTGGGCTTGTAGAAAGACTTGGGATACCTGTCAGATCCTTGGAGGTTCCTAGGCAAATAGCTTCTGTAGATAGTCAGCCTTTGCGGGAGACCGTTAGCTTGGTCACCGAGGAGGTTGAAATTCAAATAGGATCATGCGAAGTTGGCTTTTTATGTTCTGCCGTCCCTATCTCATGCGTTCCTCTTGGGACTTCCCTGGCTAAGAAATCATGAACCTACTCTGAACTGGCGTACTGGGGACGTTCTTTGCTGGGGTCAATCCTGTCAGAATAGATGCCTGGTTCCGGTCAAGCCTGTTTGTCTTCCTCCGACTGCTCCTGAACTAGCAAACCTACCCTCAGTTTATTCCTCTTTTTCGGACGTCTTTAACAAGAAAGAAGCAGAGGTCCTACCACCGCATCGCCCATTTGATTGTCCGATAGATCTTGTTCCTGGTTTTACTCCTCCCAGAGGTCGTATTTATCCTCTGTCTCCCTCCGAGACTCAAGCTATGTCTGAATATGTTCAAGAGAACCTGGCCAGAGGCTTTATTCGGAAGTCTTCTTCTCCAGCTGGTGCAGGCTTTTTCTTCGTTAAGAAGAAGGATGGTTCCCTTCGTCCATGCATAGACTACCGCGGTCTCAATAATATCACGATTAAGAACAAGTATCCTCTTCCTCTTATCCCGGAACTTTTCGATCGCTTACGAGGAGCTCAAATCTTCACTAAATTAGACCTCAGAGGGGCCTATAACTTGGTTCGAATTCGCTCGGGAGATGAATGGAAGACTGCCTTTAACACCCGTGACGGTCACTATGAGTATTTGGTGATGCCTTTTGGCTTATGCAACGCTCCCGCAGTCTTCCAAGAATTGGTGAATGATATTTTTCGGGATCTTCTTTACACCTGTGTTGTGGTGTATTTGGACGATATCCTCGTGTTTTCTCCGGATCTGCTTTACCACAGAAGGGATGTTCGGCAAGTTCTTCAACGTTTAAGGGAGAATCATCTGTATGCTAAACTGGAGAAATGTGCCTTTGAACAGTCGTCCCTGCCATTCCTGGGATTCATCATCTCCGATTCTGGCCTGCGGATGGATCCGGATAAAGTTTCTGCCGTAATCAACTGGCCACATCCACTTGGAGTAAAGGCGATTCAACGTTTTCTCGGTTTACCGAACTATTATCGGCAGTTTATCCCTCACTTTTCATACTTATCTGCTCCCATCTCCTCTGACTAGAAAAGGTGCCAATCCTCATCAGTGGCCAACACAGGCTGAAAAGTCCTTCCTGTCTCTCAAAGAAGCTTTTGCCTCCGCTCCAATACTTCAACGTCCTGAGGCAAATAGAACCTTCTTCCTAGAGTTGGATGCCTCTGCTATTGGAGCCGGAGCTGTTCTCTCTCAGAAGTCATCTTCTGGTCGCCTCATGCCTTGTGGTTTCTTCTCCAAGATCTTTTCGTCCTCTGAAAGAAATTATTCCATTGGTGACAGAGAACTTTTGGCCATCAAATTGGCTCTGGAGGAGTGGAGATATCTGTTGGAGGGAGCTTTACATCCTTTTTTAATCTATACTGATCATAAGAATTTGTCTTATATTCGCTCTGCACACCGACTGAATCCTTGGCAGGCCAGGTGGGCCTTGTTCTTCGCCCGATTTCATTTTGAGCTTTGTTTTCTTCCTGGTGACAAGAACTTCAAGGCCAACGCGCTATCCAGATCCTTCTTGTCGGTGGATTCTGAGGACGAGTCAACGCACGTCATTGATCCAACAAGAGTAATCACGGTGGCTCCGGTCTCCTTTACCTCTTTACCTCCGGGTAAGACTTTTGTTTCTGAAGAGAACAGGAAACGCGTTCTACTCTGGGGACATGCCTCCAAGGTGGCTGGTCATGTCGGTTTCAAGAAGACTCTCGATCTCATAGCTCGCTACTATTGGTGGTCTACCCTTTCAAAGGACGTCCGAGCTTTTGTTGACTCCTGTCCATCCTGTGCTAAGAACAAGGTTTCTAGGCAGTTACCTTCCGGACTCCTGCATCCTCTTCCAGTGCCTACCACTCCGTGGCAACATATTGCAATGGATTTTATCACCGATCTGCCTCGTTCTTCTGATTGCACCATCATCCTTGTGGTCATGGACCGTTTTTCTAAAATGGCCCACTTCATTGCTCTTCCTGGTTTACCCTCGGCTCCTGAATTGGCTAAGATTTTTGTCCACCATATTTTTTGTATTCATGGTCTGCCTCAGCATATTGTTTTCGATCGAGGAGTTCAGTTCACCGCTCGATTCTGGAGATCTCTCTGCAAATCGATCAACATCTCATTGGACTTTTCTTCGGCCTATCATCCGCAGACCAACGGCCAAGTGGAGCGCACCAATCAGATTTTGGTGACTTATCTCCGTCATTTCTCCAATGCCCATCAGAATGATTGGTCTGATTTACTACCATGGGCCGAATTTGCTTATAATAACCATACCAGCAAAGCTTCTACCAAATCTCCATTTTTTATCGTCTATGGACAACATCCTGGTCTTCCTCTACCGGTTCCTCCTGTCTCTACTGTACAGCAGCAGATCTTCTGTCTAGAGAATTCTCCAGGGTCTGGCAGGAGACGAAGTCTGCCCTCGAACTAGCTCAGTTTCGGATGAAGAGGCACGCCGACAAAAAAGTCTCGATTCTCCAGTATTCCAACCTGGGGACAAAGTCTGGCTTTCTTCTAGGTTTATTCGCCTCAAAATCCCTTCGCATAAGCTGGGTCCCCGCTACATCGGTCCTTTTGAGGTTCTGGCTTGTATTAATGATGTTTCTTACAAGCTTAAGTTACCTGCCTCTCTGCGTATTTCCAATTCCTTTCATGTGTCTTTCCTTAAACCAGTAGTTTTTAATCAGTTTCATGCCTCAACCCTTTCTTCCCCTCCACCTTTTTCTGCGGATGATGTTTTTGAGATTAAGGGCATTTTGGCCATGAAGAAACTTAGAGGTAGAACTTTGTTTTTGGTCGACTGGAAGGGTTTTGGTCCTGAGGAGAGGTCCTGGGAGCCCAGAGAGAAAATTCAGGCTCCGCGTATTTTAGCTAGGTTCTTTTCCAGTTTAAAGAGTAAGGGGAGGTGTAAAGACGGGGGTACTGTCATGTCGCTGTCATGTCCGCACTCCGCGCCCTGTCATACTTACCTGTCCTCGGCATCCCGGCGCGTCTCCTCTGCTGCGTCTTCCTCTCATCACTCGCCGCCGCCCTCTGCTGTCCGTCGGGCGCACGTGCATGCCGGGTTCTGCTCTGTGCGTGCGTACTACTAACTCACCTGCCAGCGCTGTCTGCTTCCTCTCTCTCACCCTGGAGGACTCTCACCCGGAAGTGCTGCATAGTACAGATATATTAGTCAGGTTCCGTCCTTCCTTCCTTGCCTGGTGATCATTTGGTTCTGTGAATGCTCTTGGCCCCACGCTTGTCTAGTGTTCTGTTGTGCTTAATCTCGCTTCGTTTTTTATTTCTTCCAGCTTCCGTTCCTGTGTTTTCTGCAGTGCCGTATCTCTTCACCCTGCGGTCCCGGCACCTCTGCAGCCCTGAGTCTCACTCCTTCCACGGCTCCGCAGTTTCTGTATCCTTGCAGCTTTGTACCGCAGCCATCTCGGGATCCTGCAGCCCCTTTTTCTCTGCAGTCCAGGGTCTCAGTCTTCACGTGCCTCTGCGCTCTCAGTATCCTTTCAGCTCTGTGCCTCCTCCTATCAGTGTCTCCGCAGTCTCTGCATCTCTGCAGTACTTAGTCTCTGCCCCTCTCGCCACTCTGGTGTCTCCTCCGTTTCCTCTGGTTCCCCGTTTCCATTTTTGTCTCCGTGTCTGTCTTGGTCCTCCAGCTTCTGTGGCAATAGTCCTTCACGGGCCTGCCCCTAACTCTCCCTGTATAGGGGGCGGTCCATCTGGTCAGCTCGTCCGTGGAGGGATCGTCGTCACGGTCCAGAGGGTCCACTAAATCCTTTCTCTTGCACATTTGTCACAGAGTCGTATGCGGAAGGGATCATATCTCCAAGGTCAAGAAGGTTGGCAGCACCAAGGTGGCTGGCATTGGAGGCTGGGTGAGAGGGATTACCGAGGGCACATGGTAGCAGCCAAACTGTTGAGGTAGGTGTAGGAGGTGAGGAAGAAGTGGAGGACGAACTGGCGCTGGGCATGGAAGACTCATCAGATGAGGGAGACCTTGATCAAATTTCTGCTGTGCGAGGTTGGGGGGAGAGGGCAGACGAAGGAAGCATGATTCTCACCTCGCCACCACCAAGACAACAAGGACTTGGTCCTCCAGGATGCGCAAGGCACATGAGTGCCTTCTTGCTGCACTACCTGCAACATGACCCTCGGATTGTCAGAATCCGAAGTAATGCCGACTACTGGGTTGCCAGACTCTTAGATCCCCGGTACAAAAGCAAATATGGCAAAATAATTCCTGCCATAGAAAGTGATTCACGCATGCAGGAGTTTCAGCAGAGACTGTTACAGAATCTAACATCTGCTTTTCCACAAAACACCAGTGGTGCACGTAGTCAATCTCTGAGTTCTAACTTGCCAACCGTGGGACTATCGAGTCATCACTCTAACCGTAACAGTAACATCGTATCTGGTGGTAACAGCAATTTTTTCCAATCGTTTCAAGATTATTTTTAGACCATCCTTTGCAAGGCCACAGGAGACAAGAAGTCTGACGCACAGCCAACACCTAGAGAGGATGGTACAAGAGTATCTCCAAGTTAACATCGATGCCATGACTGTGGAACTGGACCCTTGCTCATTTTGGGTTTCCAATCTGGAAAAATGGCCTGAGCTCGCAACTCACATCTTGGAGATCTTGTCGTGCCCCGCAGTCAGCGTTCTCTCTGAACGTGTGTTCAGCGCTGCTGCTGGTGTGCTGACAGATAAGCGCACGCGGCTGTCCAGTGACAATATAGAATATATATTATATGAACAAATCCTGGATCCGCAAGGACTTTTCTACCCCTGTGTCATCTTGGGGAGACTAAAAGCTTGATGATTTTTGAAAATCACCTCACCAACCGTTTTAAAAAAACTCTGGCGAAATTGATGCCACTTAAGTGGTGTCTGTGGCCAAATTTTTTGAAAAAATGGAGACTCTTTTATTTAGTCCCCTTGCTGAGTTTTACATGACATTGCCATCGTCAATTCCAGGTGGGTGGGGAGGTCTGCAGAGTTGTTTACTCATACTATGGCCTGGGATTCAGAGGTCTGCTCCAAAGCTTCAGTGTCTGCTAGTCAGCAGAGTAGCCCAGCCACCCACGTCCTGGTTACCTAAGTACTATTTTTAACCGCATCTGGCCCAGGAAATCTTTTTGGGCCTAGTAGAATTTAGTGCTACTCAGCAGCGTACCCCACCCATGAAGCAAGCTACACCGCCTGTTTACCTAACTACTATTTTGTAACGGCATCTAGCCCAGGAAATCCTTTTGGGCCTAGTAGAATTTGGTGCTACTCAGCAGCGTACCCAACCCATGAAGCAAGCTACACCGCCTGTTTACCTAAGTACTATTTTGTAACGGCATCTAGCCCAGGAAATCTTTTTGGGCCTAGAAGAATTTGGTGCTACTCAGCAGCGTACTTCACCCATGAAGCAAGCTACACTGCCTGTTTACCTAACTACTATTTTGTAATGGCATCTAGCCCGGGAAATCCTTTTGGGCCTAGTAGAATTTAGTGCTACTCAGCAGGGTACCCCACCCATGAAGCAAGCTACACCGCCTGTTTAGCTAAGTACTATTTTTAACGGCATCTGGCCCAGGAAATCCTTTTAGGCCTAGTAGAATTTGGTGCTACTCAGCAGCGTACCCCACCCATGAAGCAAGCTACACCACCTGTTTACCTATCTACTATTTTGTAACGGCATCTAGCCCGGGAAATCCTTTTGGGCCTAGTAGAATTTGGTGCTACTCAGCAGCGTACCCCACCCATGAAGCAAGCTACACCGCCTGTTTACCTAAGTACTATTTTGTAACGGCATCTGGCCCAGGAAATCCTTTTGGGCCTAGTAGAGTTTGGTGCTACTCAGCAGTGTACCCTACATTTGAAGCAAGCTACACCGCCTGTTTACCTAAGTACTATTTTTAACCGCATCTGGCCCAGGAAATCCTTTTGGGCCAAGTAGAATTTGGTGCTACTCAGCAGCGTACCCCACCCATGAAGCAAGCTACACCGCCTGTTTACCTAACTACTATTTTTAACGACATCTGGCCCAGAAAATCCTTTTGGGCCTGGTAGAATTTGGTGCTACTCAGCAGCGTACCCCACCCATGAAGCAAACTACACCACCTGTTTACCTAAGTACTATTTTGTAACGGCATCTGGCCCAGGAAATCCTTTTGGGCCTAGTAGAGTTTGGTGCTACTCAGCAGCGTACCCTACACATGAAGCAAGCTACACCACCTGTTTACCTAACTACTATTTTGTAACAGCATCTAGCCTGGGAAATCCTTTTGGGCCTAGTAGAATTTAGTGCTACTCAGCAGCGTACCCCACCCATGAAGCAAGCTACACCGCCTGTTTACCTAAGAACTATTTTTAGCGACATCTGGCCCAGGAAATCCTTTTGGGCCTGGTAGAATTTGGTGCTACTCAGCAGCGTACCCCACCCATGAAGCAAGCTACACCACCTGTTTACCTGACTACTATTTTGTAACGGCATCTGGCCCAGGAAATCCTTTTGGGCCTAGTAGCAATTTCTGCTACTCAGTAGAGTACCCCACCCATGAAGCAAGCTACACCGCCTTCTTTCTTTCTCAATCTAACCCCTCGGCTCTGGGGTGTCCACTCTCCCTTCAGCTCTCTCCTTCTCACAGGTGGACTACCGCGTGTTTTCACACTGTGGCGAATCTTTTGGGCCCAGGCATAAGAAGCCATCGAGGTAATGGATAATATGTGCCGCCTTACAAAAGTCCATGACGACACATTCGAGGAAGCAACTAAACGCCTCAAATAGTGAGCAGGATATGGAGCACCCCATGGGCAAACAGTGATCTATGTAGTATGCTCCTTCACAGAAGCAGCCCAATGGGAGGACACTATTCGGAGGCAAAGGTAGTAACCGGAACGCCCCCTCAATGTCTGTTTTATCCATTAGGGTGCCCCTTACCAATGTCTTGACCAGCCTGATTGCCTCGTCAAAGGAGGTACAGTACATAGTACTGTACTTGGTTCCGCGTCGATGTTGTCGTTTACTGACCTGCCCCTTGGATATGACAAATGGTGGATTAGTCTGAATGTATTGGGTTCATTTTTTGGCACAATTCCCAGCGGGGGTACCACTACGTCTTCTAAAGAAAGTGTTCTGAATGGACCCGCTGCCATTCTACCTAAAGATATTTATTTTTTAATTTTTTTTGTCAAGACGTCTGGGTGCTGGTAGAGTGAGCTTAGATTTTTACTCCAGCCTTTCTTGATTTTAGAAGGGCATGACATGCCTATATCTGTGTCTCCTCCTCCTTTTACTCCTCCACCTCATTTCTTTTTGCATGACTATATGTAGTTGTGACTTTTCCATGTGTTTGTTGTGTATTCTGAGCAGTTTGTCAGCTTTTGGACACCTTTTAAGGTGTCTTCTATGTGTTTGTATGTGTTTGTGTTTGCCTGTCATTGGTTTCAATGGTGTTCGATGGTGTTCGTCGAACACGTCCCTGTTCGACGAACCGAACCGAACCTGAACACTAGGGAGGAGGCTCATCTCTTGTGTTTGGTCATACGTGTGTATGTGTTCTGTGTATATCTACAGTAGTGTGAAAAGTGTTTGCCATCATCCTGATTTCTTTTTCACACTTAAATGTTTCAGATAACCATTCATTATTCGGTCATCTTAATGACAATCCACTTAACATTAAATTGACTTGGAAATATAGTCAAATTGCAATCGACTTTCTGGATCTTCAAATTTCAAAATCTAGCGATGGAACTGTTTGTACTGAAATTTTTAGAAAGATTACTGCGACTAATGCGCTAGTGCACTTTTCATCTTCACATCCACCCAAACTCAAGAGTTCTATCCCTACAGGACAATTTTTGCGGGCTCGTCGCATCTGTTCAAATGATGAGACATTTCACAAACAAGCAAAAGATCTACAGTGTAGATTAATAAAACAGAGGCTACCCGACCAGAGACATCACCAGGGGTTATTCTTGTGCCTTGCGCGAAGACAGATCTAATTTGTTGTCTAAACCCACTAAAAAGGGAATTATATATACGGACACACAACCTAGGTTTATCACCAAATTTAATTCAAACTGGGCTGAGATTAACCAGATTTTTAGGAGACACTGGTCAATATTGTTAACTGACAAAGACCTAAAAGGACAAATAACACCTTATCCCTCCATCACCTGGCGGAAATCTCGGACTCTTAGTGACATCCTATGCAGGAGTCACTATATACCTCCTAAAATTAATCCCTTTTCAAGTAATAGTAAAGGACCCCCCTGGGTTGTTTTTCCTGTGGAAACTGCTCTGTATGTCGTTATATTATCAGGACTAAAGAATTTTTGAACTCCAGAGGAGATGAAACATATAAAATTGTACATCATATTACATGTAACACAGAGGCAGTTGTCTATCATGCCAGCTGCCCCTGTGGTTACATACTCTATATATTGGTATGATGACCAGACCATTTAAAGGGAACCTGTCACCCCCAAAATGGCTGGTGAGGTAAGCTCACCGGCATCAGGGGCTTATCTACAGCATTCTGTAATGCTGTAGATAAGCCGCCGATGTTACCTGAAAGAGGAGAAAAAGACGTTAGATTATACTCACCCAGGGGCGGTCCCGGTCCGGTCCGGTCGGATGGGTGTCTCCGGTCCGCTCCGGCTCCTCCCATCTTCATTCCATGACGTCCTCTTCGGGTCTTTACGCCACGGCTCCGGCGCAGGCATACTTTGCCTGCCCTGTTGAGGGCAGAGCAAAGTACTGCAGTGCGCAGGCGCCGGAAAGGTCAGAGAGGACCGGCGCCTGCGCACTGCTGTACTTTGCGCTGCCCTCAACAGGGCAGGCAAAGTACGCCTGTGCCGGAGCCACGGCGTAAAGACCCGAAGAGGACGTCATGGAATGAAGATGGGAGGCGCCGGAGCGGACCGGAGACACCCATCCGACTGGACCGGACTGGGACCGCCCCTGGGTGAGTATAATCTAATGTCTTTTTCTCCTCTTTCAGGTAACATCGGCGGCTTATCTACAGCATTACAGAATGCTGTAGATAAGCCCCTGATGCCGGTGAGCTTACCTCACCAGCCATTTTGGGGGTGACAGGTTCCCTTTAAAGTCCAGATACAGGAACATATTAGAGATATTAAAAATGTGGCGGATTGTCCGGAACCACATCTTTTAAAAACTATCCCGAAACACTTTTTTGAGGTTCATCAATGTAACCCAAAGGGGTTCATAGTTCAGGGCATAGACCATGTTTACATGGGCATCCGCGGCGGTAATCTCAAACAAAAACACCTGCAGTAGGAAACTCGCTGGATAGTCACATTAGACACCATGACACCCAATGGCCTCAATGAAGCCATCAGTTTCAAGTCTTTTCTCTATTTCTGATATGTGCGCTATTTTATACGGGTCATGTTTTTTAATGTTTTAGTTTTAGTTTTAATTTGAGTTACTAATTATTTGTCTTAAATTTCCTAGCTATATTCTTTCTATCTACTGGCACAATGCATTATCAGTATGCCGTATTTCGGATAAATCACCGGTGCTAACCACCATCCATGGAAAATCTTAGGATAACGGTCCGGGACTTAGACTATACAGACCTGTGATGCATCAGGACCTGTACCCTGGATTATTGTGAGATAATTAATATTACTGTATCGTGTATTGTTTATTTGATTGATTCATTTTTCTATTGTAGATTAAGAACTACCCGATCACTTATATGTAACGCATGCATATAGCGTTTTGTCTAGCTATGTTTGAGGGATACACCTCTAGTATAAATCGACTGTCAGCAAAACTTTATGAATATTCATTGATTCTAACAGTGCTATAATATGGGCACCATGAATAATTTTAATTATAATGATATCTTATGAAGCTTAATTGATTTAATACCCTTTTTTATGTGCCCATTTATTACACTGTTAAAAGCTATGTTTGACTATATGCATAATTACTTTAGATCGATTGATTGTTTTTGTATGTATTTTCTAATTCCTTATTACGATTGTCTAATCTTGGATATCGCTTGTCTATTTAGCTAATGAATTGGGACTATCCAGATATCAATTATTTACATTTATTTATTAAGTGTCCATATACTAGTGTATAGTCTCTACGATATTTATATGTAACATTTATAAATCTATTTTGAGGGCACTAGCGCAATGATTGGCCAGGTTTGCTGCTATGACAACCTAAGAGATACATTGCCTTCCTACCGGTCCACCATAGTATGGTGATATCGATCTATGTGCAGATGCGCTCCACGTGTGCACTGCACTTCCCCTCGGCGGGGTGGACTCGGATGCGTTGTCATGGCGATGGGAAGTGATGACACACGTCCTCCTTCCCATCATGCATGCCGCGCGCCGGCCTTCCTCTCCAGGGGGTGGGGCATCACACGGGATTGCGCGCCGATTCGCTGATTGATCCACATCCTCTCATACATATACTTATTTTTTTTTAAAGGAATCTGTCACCTCATTTTTTGCATTCAAGCTGTGGCCACCGCCATTAGGGGCTTATCTACAGCATTCTGTAATGCTCTAGATAAGCCCCCGATGTAACCTGAAAGATAAGAAAATCAAGTTAGATTACACTCACCCAGGGGCGGTCCGATGAGGCGTAATTCTCTGCACTGATGAGGGCAGATCGAAGTACTGCAGTGCGCAGGCACCGGGAAAGCTCAGAGAGGCCCAGCACCTGCGAACTGCAGTACTTTGCTCTGCCTTCAACAGGGCAAATCAGTATGCCTGTGCAGGAGCCGCGACACAAAGCAAGGAGGATGACGACATTGTATGTAGATGGGAGGCGCCGGACTCGGACCTGCGACCGCCCTCAGACCCGAACTGCACCGAACCGCCCCTGGGTGAGTATAATCTATCTTGTTTTTCTTATCTTTCAATGTACATTGGGGGTTTATTTACATAATTACAGAATGCTGTAGATAAGCCCCTAATGGCGGTGGTCGCAGCTTATATGCGAAAAATGAGGTGACAGATTCCCTTTACGCCATTCAGAGGTAAACTTGCTGATATGTTTTGGATCATTGTCCTCTCTGCATAACCCAAGTACGCTTCAGGTTGAGGTTACGAATAGTAATGAGCAAGTATACTCGTTGCTTGGGTTTTCCCGAGCATGCTCGGGTGGTCTTCGAGTATTTAGGACTGCTCAGAGATTTAGTTTTCCTTGCCACAGCTGAAAGATTTACAGCTACTAGCCAGCTTAATTACATGTGGGGATTCCCTAGCAACCAGGCAACCCCCACATGTACTCAGGCTGGGTAGTAGCTGTAAATCATTCAGCTGAGGTGATGAAAACTAAATCTCCGAACACTAACAAATACTCGTAGACCACCCGAGCATGCTCGGGAAAACCCAAGCAACGAGTACATTCGCTCATCACTAGTTACGAACAGATGCATTAATTTTACAGGATTTTTTGGTAGACACCAGAATTCATGGTGCCATTTACCAAAGCAAGTCTTCCAGGTCCTGAAGCAGCAAAACAGCCCCAGACCACCACACTACCACCACCATATTTTACTGTTGGTATGATGTTTATTTTCTGAAATTCTGTTACTCCTGCGCCAGATGTAATGGGACATAGACCTTCCGAAAAGTTCAACTTTTGTCTTATCAGTCCACAGAATATTCTCTCAAAAGTCTTGGGGATCATCATGGTGTTTTCTGGCATAACTGAGATAAGCCTTTATGTTCTTATTGCTCAGCAGGGTTTTTCATCTTGGAACTCTGCCATGCAAGCTATTTTTGCCCAGTCTTTCTTGTGGCGGATTCATGAACACTGACCTTAATTGAAGCAAGTGAGGCCTGCAGTTCTTTGGATGTTGTTGTGGGGTCTTTTGTGACCTCTTGGATGAGTCATTGCTGTGCTCTTGGGGTAATTTTTGTCTGCAGGCCTCCTCTGGGAAGGTTCGCCACTGTTGGAGTCCCAAAAATGGCTTTATAACCTTTTCCAGACCGATAGATTTCAATTACTTTGATTGTCATTTGTTCCAGAATTTCTTTTGACCGCGGCATTATTTCTAACTTTTGCGGATATTTTGGTCTACTTCACTTTGTCAGATGTTTCCAGTTTAAGCGATTTCTTGATTGAGAACAGGTGTGGCAGTAAGCAGGCCTGGGTGTGGCTAGGGAATTTGAGCTCAGCTTCTCAAAGATGCGATAAACCACAGTAAATTTATATTTTAAGGGGGAGGCAATCTTTTTTTTTTTTTTTTACACAGGGACCTGTAGGTTTGGATTTCTTTTTCCATTAATAATAAAAACCTTCATTTAAAAACTAAATGTTGTATTTATTTGTGTTATCTTTGTTTAATATTTAAATTTGTTTAGGGATTGGAAACATTTAAGTGTGACAAACATGCAAAGAATAGGTAATCAGGAAGGGGAAAACACTTTTTCACACCACTGTATCCATGTGTGTATGTTCCCCTTGCATACATTTGTATGTGACATGCAATGTATGTATATTGTTGAGTAACATACAGTGTTTTTGTCACATATGATGTGTGCATGGTAGTCCAGCGGTAGCACCCTATGCAGTGATGAGGCAGTGACCCAACAAAGTTCAAAGCAAAGCGTATCTTTAATGTTCAACTCACAAAAACAAAGCACACAATATCCTCCGGATTGCAGCCGGGAAACATATCCTCTGGATTGCAGCCAATAAACACTCCAGTCCACCTTTGTGACCGGTTGCAGTGGGCAACTGCACTTCTGCGTTAATGTCCAACTCACAGCACTACATAGTAAATTATATCCTCTGGATCACAGCTGGAAACCATATCCTCCAGTTTGCAGCCAATAAAAACGCCAGTCCACCTCCGAGACCAGTTGCCATGGGCGAATACACCACTGTGTACGCTGTGGGTGCCAGACCTCTCAGCTCCCTTTGCTGTTTGGCTTTGCTTGCTTGTGTTGCCTCACACAGGTGGAGCTCTGCAGAGCCTTCTCCTCTATAGTCCTCCAACACCAGACTGACACTGACTCTGACACACCCAAGCCCTATACTGCTGTCATGCTGCTGCAGTGCAGTATAGCGCAACCTCCACCAGGGGGAGCTTGAGAGGGAAGTGAGGCTGCACACACAGAGTAGCACCACAGAGCAGCAGCACAGGTGCCACCAAGTGGCGAGAGAGTGGTCAGACAAGCCGAGTCAAGAAACAGTCAGAAGCAGAAGTACCAGAGGTTGCAGCAGTACACGTGGTCAGGAACAAGCCAGCGGGTTCAGCAACGGTCGAAAGCGAAAAAGACAAAGACAGAAGGCAGAAGCGAGTCTGAATACAAGCCAAGTCAAAACCAGGGAATCAAACCAACAGGGAAACACTGGGAAAGGGCAGACAGAGGGAGTCAACAGACACGAGGCAAGTCAGGGATCACAGCAGCACAAATCAAGATCTACCAGAGTCAGGTACACATGCCGAAGGCAGAACTATAGCTGACACCGCCAGCAGGATGCATCGGAGCTAAATAGCAAACCTGAACCCAGAATGAGGCAGAGCAAAGTTAACCCTTGACATGATCCGCCCGGAAAACGGGCAGACAAGACAAAACCCCGTAATGGATCATGACAACTGGAGGGTTTTTAACTGGAATTTGTGGCTTTCTGTCACATGGAAAACTAAGCCAGGAAGGAAACAGACTGCACCACTACCATCCTATAGTCTGTTTCAAAACACAAAAGCCCAGAGCAGGTTTTCTTAAATCTGCCTTGGACAAATAGTTTGCCAAAGACTAACACTTACTTTTATTCTGCATTGCAATCACAGCTATGCCTGCGACTGCAATGCACTCCCATGGCTTTAATACGCCTCTGTGCGCATCCTGTGAGGGAACATACAGCGACCCTCACATGTAACACCAGTCACTGCCTCACAGCATGTAGCATCTACATTTATAAATATTGGCTGGCAGATGAAAGTTCACAGGTGTAAACATGTTGGCAATCGTCCAGGGAATGAGCAGAATGATGCACGTTCATAGGGTGAATATATTGTTTATGCTGGAACAAAAATCATTGTTCTCAGAAGCACATTGCACACATTTGGGGCCCCACTTTTAAGTTTTGCCCACAGCTCCACTGTGTCTAAAACTGGCCCTGGGCAGGACCTGAAGTGATCAGTTTATGGGAGAAACCCCAAAACGTAACAGAGTTGAAGCTGTTTTAGGGAGGAATGAGCTAAAATTCTTCCAAGCTGATATGCAGGACTAATCAACAATTACCAGAAATGTTTAGGTGCAATTATTGCTAGGGGGTAACACTAGATACTGAAAGCACAGGTTCACATACATTTGCCAGTCACACATGTGATAATGACCAATTTTTCTCCATAAAAAATGACATAGTATAATATTTTTAACTCATTTGTTTGATTTGGTTCTCTTTATCTACTTTTATGAGAATTTGATGTAGTTTTAGGTCAAATTTATGAAAAAATATGAAACATTTTGAAAGTTTGTGAACCCTTCAGGCACAATGGTATGCATTACACGCATACCTTCAGTATGTTATATGTTGAGAGTATTCTGTAATTAGCAACATTATTGGACTGAGCATATATTGACATGATGTGGTTCCATTTGAATTTGAAAGTGGGAAGATTGTATATGGGTGAGGCCGGCCTCACACTAGCGAGTTTTACGGACGTATGAGCGCATAAACTACGTCCGTAAAATATGCATAACACACGGCCCAATGATTCCCTATGTCCCAGCTCCTATCAGCCGTATTTTACTGATCCGTATTATACGGTCTTGTACGGCCGTACAAAATCGCAGCATGCTGCGTTTGTCACCGTACTGCGCAAAAAAATCGCCAATGAAAGTCTATGGGGGCGAGAAAAATACGGATTACACACGGACCAGAAGTGTGACTTGCGAGAAATACGCAGCGGTGTTAGTGAAAAGCCGGCTTTTCCTCTCTCCTTCACAAACCCGACATGATATGAGACATGGTTTACATACAGTAAACCATCTCATATCCCTTTTCTTTTTGCATATTCCACACTACTAATGTTAGTAGTGTGTATGTGCAAAATTTGGGCACTGTAGCTTGTAAAATAAAGGGTTAAATCGCGGAAAACATTGGCGTGGGCTCCCGCGCAATTTTCTCCGCCAGAGTGGTAAAGCCAATGACTGAGGGCAGATATTAAGAGCCTAGAGAGGGTCCATGGTTATTGGCCCCCCTGGCTACAAACATCTGCCCCCAGCCACCCCAGAAAAGGCACATCTGGAAGATGCGCCTATTCTGGCACTTGGCCACTCTCTTCCCACTCCCGTGTAGCGGTGGGATATGGGGTAATGAAGGGTTAATGTCACCTTGCTATTGCAAGGTGACATTAAGCCAGATTAATAATGGAGAGGCGTCAATTATGATACCAATCCATTATTAATCCAATAGTACGAAATGGTTAATAAAACACACACACATGATTAAAAAGTATTTTAATGAAATAAAGACACATGTTGTTGTAATATTTTATTAGACTCTTAATCCACCTGAAGACCATCGTTCTGTAACAAAGTTAAAAAAACAAACAACAATATTCCATACTTTCCGTCGTTATGTCCCATGATGTAAATCCATCTGAAGGGGTTAAATCATTTTACAGCCAGGAGCTCTGCTAAAGCAGTGCTCGTGCCTGTAAAAACCCCGGGTACAGAATGGAAAGCAGGGTGACCTGTAGTTACCTTGAGTCGCGGTGATGCGCCCTCTGCTGGATGTCCTCATGAACTGGAGCCTTGGAAAAGTTCCCACGCTCGAGTTCATATGAGGACATCCAGCAGAGGGCGCCTCATCGCAATTCAAGGTAACTACAGATCACCCAGCTTTCCATTCAGTACCCGGGGTTTTACAGGCACGAGCGAGTGCATTAGCACAGCTCCTGGCTGTAAAATGATTTAACCCCTTCAGATGGATTTACATCGTGGGACATAACGACGGAAGGTATGTATATTGTTGTTTGTTTATTTAACTTTGTTACAGAACGATGGTCTTCAGGTGGATTAAGAGTCTAATAAAATATTACAACAACCTGTGTCTTTATTTCATTAAAATACTTTGTAATCATGTGTGTGTGTTTTATTAACCATTTCATACTATTGGATTAATAATGGGTAGGTGTCATAATTGATGCCTCTCCATTATTAACCTGGCTTAATGTCACCTTACAATAGCAAGGTGACATTAACCCTTCATTACCCCATATCCCACCGCTACACGGGAGTGGGAAGAGAGTGGCCAAGTGCCAGAATAGGCGCATCTTCCAGATGCGCCTTTTCTGGGGTGGCTGGGGGCAGATGTTTGTAGCCAGGGGGGGCCAATAACCATGGACCCTCTCTAGGCTATTAATATTTGCCCTCAGTCACTGGCTTTACCGCTCTGGTGGAGAAAATTGCGCGGGAGCCCACGCTATTTTTTTCCGCCATTTAACCCTTTATTTTACAAGCTACAGTGCCCAAATTTTGCACATACACACTACTAACATTAGTAGTGTGGAATATGCAAAAAAAAAGGGATATGAGATGGTTTACTGTATGTAAACCATGTCTCATATCATGTCGGGTTTGGGAAGGAGAAATGAAAAGCCGGCAATTGAATTACCGGCTTTTCACATATATCGCGCTGAATTAAATATAAATACAGAATATATATATGTGTCTCAATGACATATATATATATAGACTGTATATATGTTTTAACGAGCATTTGAGCACATAAATCCATTAGATGTCGGTTTTGCAAGCCTGCGAGAAAATCTCGCAGTACGGATGCCATACGGATTACATACGGAGGATGCCATGTGCAAAATACGCTGACACACCCTGCCTACAGATGACATACGGATCACTATTTTGGGGACTTTTCTGCGTATTACGGCTTTAAAAAACGGACCGTATTTACATACGCTGAATGTGAGGCCGGCCTAACACTGTACAAGGAGGGGATTTAGGTAGAACATAAACATTATCCTTTCATACATAAATCCCTTTAGAATATAAGCAGTTCTCTTGGCTGTAGTCGGTCATGTGGTTCATGGAAAAATATGTATGAACCAACATTTATGTAGTAGATGTACAGATATTATTAATACAATGAGAATGTTCATTGTGTGTCAAGAATGTATGCAGATGGATGCTATCTGAAATATTTTTGTTTGGCAGCAAGTGACTATTTAAAGAAAAAGTGAAAGGTTGCTGATTAAGGCTACTTTCACACTAGCGTCGTGCACTGCATGTCGCTATGTGTCGTTTTGTAGAAAAAATGCATCCTGCAAAAGTGCTTGCAGGATGCGTTTTTTCCCCATTGACTTGCATTAGCGACGCAGTGCGACGCATTGCCACACGTCGCAACCGTCGTGCAATGGTTATGTCATGTTGCGTTGGACTGTCGCCACCACGAAACGTTGCATGTAACGTTTTTTGGTGCGTCGTGTCCAGCATTTCCGACCGCGCATGCACGGCCGGAACTCCGCCCCCGCCTCCCCACACCCCACAATGGGGCAGCAGATGCATTGAAAAACAGCATCCGCTGCCCCCTTTGTGCGGCGCTTCCACAGTATGCGTCGGTGCGCCGCAACGGCGCATTGCGACGTGCAGTGCACGATGCTAATGTGAAAGTAGTCTAAGCCCCAGGAGAAGCCTATGAGGTGAAACCTTTGATTGGGCTGGATGCTCAGAGTGACTTGGTGGAATTTTAACTTTTGAAGCCTCTTTTACTTCTATGTCTCTGATTAACTTAAATAAAACCTTCACAATTATCATAAATCAGTGAATGGTCTGCATTATGCCTTTTGTACATGAGCAGGTTTAATCTATCCACTTCACAAACCATGAGACAAAGAGCCTTCATGAAAGTGTAGGAGAAAAGACACCATCTTCCCGGTATTAGAATTTCCCCCCAGATCTTTAGGGGTAGTGAGTCTATGACATATTTCCTTCTCCTTCTTACGATGAGACTTAGACTTTTTTCAGTATAGCAGATTTCATAGCCAATTTATTCCATCCTATTGCATGAGGATCATTGGGATATGCATTTCTGATATTTATTTGATAAGTTTCACTTATGAAAATGTGTCAATTAATGGATTGCAAATCTACATCAAAATCTCGGTAAAGATCGCATGCAGTTTATTCAATACCGTTATATGCGATTTATACCACGGTGTGTGAATAAACATTAAGGTGTGTGCATAAGTTTTCTATCTCTCATAAGTTATAACAAAGTATACATGAGAGACTTTACATCATCCGACATAACAACTGCAAAAAACAAAATACATTTAGCAACATTTATAAAATGTTAGGTTACTTTCACACTAGCGTTTTTTTCAATACGTCGCAATGCGTCGTTTTGGCAAAAAAACGCATCCTGCAAAAGTGCTTGCAGGATGCATTTTTTTCCCATTGACTAACATTAGCGACGCATTTGCGACGCATTGACACACGTCGCAACCGTCGTGCGACGGTTGCGCCGTGTTGTGGCAGACCGTCGGCTGCAAAAAACGTTGCTTGTAACGTTTTTTGCGGCCGATGGACCGCCATTTCCGACCGCGCATGCGCAGCCAGAACTCCGCCCCCACCTCCCCGCACCTCACAATGGGGCGGCGGATGCGCTGGAAAAATGCATCCGCTGCCCCCGTTGTGCGGCGTATACAATGCTAGCGTCGGTACGTCGGCCCGACGCTCTGCGACGGGCCGAGTACGACGCTAGTGTGAAAGTAGCCTTAGAGAAAGGTTTCCATTTACATTTTATGGTACAAAAGAGAACATCTAAAATTCTAGGTATGGTGGCTTATGAAAGTATTCACCCCCTGGACTTTTTACCTATTTTGTTACATTACAACCTGTGTTTAAATATTTTTGTTACCCGATTTCTGTGTGATGCATCAGCATTAACTCCTTAAGCCCCGAGGGTGGTTTGCACGTTAATGACTGGGCCAATTTTTACAATTCTGACCACTGTCCCTTTATGAGGTTATAACTCTGGAACGCTTCAACGGATCCCGATAATTCTGACATTGTTTTCTCGAGACATATTGTACTTCATGACAGTGGTAAAATTTCTTTGATATTACCCTGCGTTTATTTGTGAAAGAAACGGAAATTTGGCAAAAATTTTGAAAATTTCGCAATTTTCCAACTTTGAATTTTTATGCCCTTAAATCACAGAGATATGTTACACAAAATACTTAATAAGTAACATTTCCCACATGTCTACTTTACATCAGCACAATTTTGGAAACAATTTTTTTTTGTTAGGGAGATATAAGGGTTAAAAGTTGACCAGCAATTTCTCATTTTTACAACACCATTTTTTTTTAGGGACCACGTCACATTTGAAGTCATTTTGAGGGCTCTATATGATCGAAAATAACCAAGTGTGACACCATTCTAAAAACTGCACCCCTCAAGGTGCTCAAAACCACATTCAAGAAGTTTATTAACCCAGGTGTTTCACAGGAATTTTTGGAATGTTTAAAAAAAAAATGAATATTTAATTTTTTTTCACAAAAAATTTACTTCAGCTCCAATTTGTTTTATTTTACCAAGGGTAACAGGAGAAAATGGACACCAAAAGTTGTTGTACAATTTGTTTTGAGTATCCCAATACCCCATATGTGGGGGTAAACCACTGTTTAGGCGCATGGCAGAGCTCGGAAGGGAAGGAGCGCCATCTGACTTTTCAATGCAAAATTGCCTGGAATTGAAATGGAACGCCATGTTGCGTTTGGAGAGCCCCTGATGTGCCTAAACATTGAAACCCCCCACTGAAGGGGTTAACTAGTGGGTCAGTTTTATAGGTCGGGATGTTACGGACGCGGCGATACTAAATATGTGTACTTTTATTTTTTTTATTATTATTTAGATAAAGGAATGTATTTATGGGAACAATATATATTTTTTTCTTTATGTAGGAATTTTTTTTTTTTTTACACATCTAAATATTTTTTTTTTTACTTATTGACATTGCCCCGGGGGGTGCCTTGGCCATCATGTTATAATGTCAGATCGCTGATTTGACACTTTACAATGCACTATGTCAGATCAGCGATCTGACGTGCACTGCTCCTGGCGTACCAGCGCCTGCTCCGAGCAGGCGCTTGGTAAGCCACCTCCCTGTAGGACCCGGAAGTAGCCCTGCGGCCATTTTGGATCCGAGGCCTACAGGGAGGAGATGCTCGGTACGAGGTGAGCACATCGTCTTGTACCGAGGGTCTCAGGGAAGCACGCAGGCAGCCCCCTCCCTGCGTGATGCTTCCCTATGCCCCCGGAACGCTGTGATCATGTTTGATCGCAGTGTGCCGGGGGTTAATGTGACCGCTCCTGGCACATAGTGCCAGATGTCAGCTGCTATAGTCAGCTGACACCCGGCCTTGATCGGCCGCGCTCCCCCGATTGCTATGACGTACTATCCTGCCCTGGGAATTAAGTCCCAGGTCACCTTGACGGGATAGTACGTCATATGGGATTAAGGGGTTAAATAGTCTAAGTTGAAGAAGTAAAGTAAAAAAAATAAAGGCATAAATTAAATTTATGGGATCAAATAACTAAGAATTGGCATGTGCATATGTATTCATTCCTTTTTCTATGAAGTCTCTAAAAATTTCTGGTGCAAGCAATTACCTTCGTAAGCATACAAAGGTAAAGTCAGCCCACCACGACTAATATAGCCTTTTAATAAGGACTAACCTTAATCCAGCCTCATGATCGAGGTCAGCTCCAGCAAATGAGCAAAAGCACGTGCCTGCAAGGCACTAAGTATTAAGGTGAGCGATACAACCTGAGCTAAAAGATCCCCATGCCATGTCCCTGTGAGGAGCCATGAGGCGATATGAGATAAGCAAGGAGGGGGATGACCAGGGCACTGAACGCCCAACGCGTGTTGCCAGGAACCCTGGCTTCTTCAGGGGCAATGAGTGCAGTGGAAGTGCAAGCATCATAAATACCTTGGTAATCATCATAGGACAGGAAACAGCTGGTGTCCAAGGGCAAAAAAGTAATAGACACCACTAAAGCCGGCCGGAGAAACCGGAAATGACAGAGGCACCGGCACATGCGCAGTAGCATGACAAAAATGAGAGCAACCATACTCCAGAGTCCGAGCAGCTGGAAAGTGCGCACTAAAGGCCAGTGCAGTATAAGCCTATGGAGACTCTCGGCCGAGAGTGAGGAACTGCAAATAGAGTGAAAAAGCGCCAAAGGGCGCAAGATAAAATGCTGCTAGATCGGAACACAGTGCCCATAGGAAGGAGGGGCGAATATAGACGCAAATGAGAAAGTATTTTAGCAATAAATTACAGGCGCCTGTGCAGTAACATAAAAGAGGTAAAGGCACTGTTTCCTGTCCTATGATGATTACCAAGGTATTTATGATGCTTGCACTTCCACTGCACTCATTGCCCCTGAAGAAGCCAGGGTTCCTGGCGACACGCATTGGGCGTTCAGTGCCCTGGTCATCCCCCTCCTTGCTTATCTCATATCGCCTCATGGCTCCTCACAGGGACATGGCATGGGAATCTTTTAGCTTACTGCCTTGCAGGCACGTGCTTTTGCTCATTTGCTGGAGCTGACCTCGATTATGAGGCTGGATTAAGGTTAGTCCTTACTAAAAGGCTCTATTAATCGTGGTGGGCTGACTTTACCTTTGTATGCATATGCATTTGCCAGCACTAGGTTTAGAACTGTTATTTATTGTTTATATTTTGGAACCCACTGATTTGTGACAAACCTTTTTACTTTAATACTCTAGGGCAATACTGTGTATTTTTCAGCTAATGAGCTTGCTAGCTTTACAAGGCTATATTTTGTGGTGTGGGGTTTTGACTAGGGCATTACCCTATTATTTGTCATTGTATTTACTGTGTGTGTATTTTTAAATGTTTTTTTCTGTTTTTTGCAGTGTTTAGTGCTTTGTCTCAATAAAATTTAATGATTTTGCAGAAATTTATTGTGTGGTGATCCCCGTTTTATGCATGCCTTCTTCTTTCTTGTTTTGGTATTTATACGTCTTTATGGCATGTGATGAGAGATCCCCAGTAGTGGTGCCCGCCTAAATTGATTATTTCAATTACCTTCGTAAATCACATGCTTAGTGAAAGGAAGTCCAAAAGCCCACCTGTGTGCAGTCTGTGTCACACGGTCTGTCAGTATATACACTTTACCTTTTCTGAAAGGCCACAGACGCTGCAACATCATTAAGCAAGAGGCATCACTAACCAAACAGCACCATGAAGACCAATGAGATCTCCAAACAAGTTAGGGACAAAGTTGTTTAGAAGTACACGTCATTGTTGGGTTATAAAAAACAATCCCAATCTCTGATGATTCTCAAGAGCACCATCAAATCCATTATCATCAAATGGAAAGAACATGGTACCACAACAAACCTGCCAAGAAAGGGCCACCTACCAAAACTCTCAGCCCAGGCAAGAAGGACATTAATCAGACAGGCAGCAAAGAGACCAAAGGTAACCCTGAAGGAGCTGCAGAGTTCCCAAACAGAGACTGGAGCATCTGTCCATATGACCACGATAAGAGGTGATCTTTATGGAAAAATGGCAGAAAAAACCTTTACTTACTCACAAAATTTGAAGGCTCATTTTGAGTTTGCCAAGAGACATGTGAGAGACTCCTAAAATATATGGAGGAAGGTGCTGTGGTCAGATGAGACCAAAATTGAACTTTTTGGCAACCAAGGAAGCTCATCACCCCAAGAACTCCACCCCAACAGTGAAACCTGGTGATGTCAGAATCATGCTGTGGGGATGTTTTTTGGAAATAGGAACTGGAAAAATGGTCTGAGTAGAGGGGAAAATGGATAATGCGAAATACAGGAATATTGTTGTGTAAAACCTGTTTCAATCTGTCAGTGATTTGAGACTGGGACGGAGGTTCACCTTCCAACAATACAATGACCCAAAGCATACTGCTAAAGTAACCCCTGAGTGGTTTAAGGGGAAACGTGTAATTCTTTTGGAGCGGCCCAGTCAAAGCCCAGACCTTAATCCAATTGATAATCTATGGTCAGACTTGAACAGCGTTTCCCAAACTCCAATCCTCACAGTCCCCAACAGATCATGTTTTCAGGATTTCCTTAGTATCGCACAGGTGATGGAATTATTATCAAGGCATCAGAAATGGCCACAAGTTCTCTCGCCTTTGCAATACTAATGAGATCCTGAAAATATGACTAGTGGGGGTCCGTGAGGACTGGAATTTGGGAAGCACTGGACTTGAAGATTGCTGTTCACCAGAGGAAGCCATCTAACTGGAAGGAGCTGGAGCAGTTTTGCATTGAGGAATGAGCAAAAATACCAGTGGCAAGATGTGGAAAGCTTATAGAATCATAGAATGGTAGAGTTGGAAGGGACCTCCTGGGTCATCTGGTCCAACCCCCTGCTCAAAACAGTATTCACTAAATCATCCCAGACAGATGTCTGTCCAGCCTCTGTTTGAAGACTTCTATGGAAGGAGAACTCACCACCTCTCATGGCAGCCTGTTCCACTCATTGATCACCCTAAGGCCGACGTCACACTGGCGAGTTTTACGGATGTATGAGCGCAGAAAATACACCCGTAAAATACGCATAACACACGGCCCAATGATTCTCTATGGCCCAGCTCCTATCAGCCGTATTTTACGGACCTGTATTATACGGTCTTCTACGGCCGTACAAAATCGCAGCATGCTGCGTTTGTCACCGTATTGCGCAAAAAAAATCGCCAATGAAAGTCTATGGGGGCGAGAAAAATACGGATTACACACGGACCAGCAGTGTGACTTGCGAGAAATACGCAGCAGTGTTCTATAGAAAAGCCGGTAATTCAATTGCCGGCTTTTCATTTCTCCTTCCCAAACCCGACATGATATGAGACATGGTTTACATACAGTAAACCATCTCATATCCCTTTTTTTTTGCATATTCCACACGACTAATGTTAGTAGTGTGTATGTGCAAAATTTGGGCACTGTAGCTTGTAAAATAAAGGGTTAAATCGCGGAAGAAATTGGCGTGGGCTCCTGCGCAATTTTCTCCGCCAGAGTGGTAAAGCCAGTGACTGAGGGCAGATATTAATAGCCTAGAGAGGGTCCATGGTTATTGGCCCCCCTGGCTTCAAACATCTGCCCCCAGCCACCCCAGAAAAGGCACATCTGGAAGATGCGCCTATTCTGGCACTTGGCCACTCTCTTCCCATTCCCGTGTAGCTGTGGGATATGGGGTAATGAAGGGTTAATGTCACCTTGCTATTGTAAGGTGACATTAAGCCAGATTAATAATGGAGAGGCGTCAATTATGACACCTATCCATTATTAATCCAATAGTATGAAATGGTTAATAAAACACACACATTATTTAAAAGTATTTTAATGAAATAAAGACACAGGTTGTTGTAATATTTTATTATACTGGTAATCCACCTGATGACCCTCATTCTGTAACAAAGGAAAAATAAAAAAACAACAATATCTCATACCTTCCGACGCTCAGGTCAAGTCCCACGAAGTAAATCCATCTGAAGGGGTTAAATCATTTTATAGCCAGGAGCTGTGCTAAAGCAGTGCTCGAGGCTGTAAAACCCCCAGGAATGAATGGATTGCAGGGGAATGACCTGTAGTTGCCTTGAGTTGTGGTGAGGCGCCCTCTGCTGGATGTCCTCATATGAACTCGAGCGTGGGAACTTTTACCAGGCTCCAGTTCATGAGGATATCCAGCAGAGGGCGCCTCACCGCAACTCAAGGTAACTACAGGTCATTCCCCTGCAATCCATTCATTCCCAGGGGTTTTACGGTTTTACAGCCACAAGCACTACTTTAGCACAGCTCCTGGCTGTAAAATGATTTAACCCCTTCAGATGGATTTACTTCGTGGGACTTGACCTGAGCGTCGGAAGGTATGAGATATTGTTGAGTTTTTATTTTTCCTTTGTTACAGGACGAGGGTCTTCAGGTGGATTACCAGTATAATAAAATATTACAACAACCTGTGTCTTTATTTCATTAAAATACTTGTAAATAATGTGTGTGTGTTTTATTAACCATTTCGTACTTTTGGATTAATAATGGATAGGTGTCATAATTGACGCCTCTCCATTATTAATCTGGCTTAATGTCACCTTACAATAGCAAGGTGACATTAACCCTTCATTACCCCATATCCCACCGCCACACGGGAATGGGAAGAGAGTGGCCAAGTGCCAGAATAGGCGCATCTTCCAGACGCGCCTTTTCTGGGGTGGCTGGGGCAGATGTTTGTAGCCAGGGGGGGCCAATAGCCATGGACCCTCTCTAGGCTATTAATATCTGCCCTCAGTCACTGGCTTTACCACTCTGGCAGAGAAAATTGCGCGGGAGCCCACGCCAATTTTTTCTGCCAATTAACCCTTTATTTTACAAGCTAGAGTGCCCAAATTTTGCAATACACACTACTAACATTAGTAGTGTGGAATATGCAAAAAAAAAGGGATATGAGATGGTTTAGGTTTACTGTATGTAAACCATGTCTCATATCCTGTCAGGTTTGGGAAGGAGAAATGAAAAGCCGGCAATTGTATTACCGACTTTTCACATATCTCGCGCTGAATTAAATATAAATACAGAATATATATATATGTGTCTCAATGACATATATATATACATACTGTATATATGTTTTAACGAACATTTGAGCACATAAATCCATTAGATGTTGGTTTTGCAAGCCTGCGAGAAAATATCGCAGTACGGGTGCCATACGGATTACATACGGAGGATGCCATGCGCAAAATACGCTGACACACCCTGCCTACTGATGACATACGGATCACTATTTTGGGAACATTTCTGTGTATTACGGCCATAATAAACGGACCATATTTTCATACGCTGAGTGTGACGCCGGCCTGTCAAAAAGTTTTTCTAATATCTAATCTGTGTATCCTCCCATTCAGTTTCAACCCATTGCTTCTAGTCTTTCCTTGAGCAAATGAGAATAAAGATTATCCTTCTACAATGTGACAGCCCTTGAGATATTTGAAGACAGCTATTAAGTCTCCTCTCAGTCTTCTTTTTTCCAACTAAACATTCCAAAATCCTGTAACCGTTCCTCATAGGACATGGTTTGTAGACCGGTCTCCATTCTGGTCGCTCTTCTCTGAACTTGCTCCAGTTTGTTGATGTCTTTTTTAAAATGTGGTGCCCAAAACTGGACACAATATTCCAGATGAGGTCTGACCAAAGGGAGTAGAGGGCAATAATGACTTCGCAAGATCTAGACTGTATACTTCTGTTAATACATCCCAGAATTGCATTTTACTTTTTTGCTACTTCATCACACTGTTGACTCATGTTCAGTTTATGACCTATTAGTATACCCAAGTCTTTTTCACATGTGCTGTTGCTTAGACCTATTCCTCCTATTCTGTATATGCTTTTTTCATTTTTATTGCCCAGATGTAGTACTTTGCATTTTTCCTTGTTAAAAACCATGCTGTTAGTTGCTGCCCACTGCTCCAGTTTATTTATGTATCTCTAGTTTTAGCTATCCCTCCTAGCTTTGTGTCATCAGCAAATTTAATCAGTGTACCCTCAATTCCTTCATCTAAATCATTGATACAGATGTTGAACAATACAGGGCCCAGGACAGAACCCTGTGGTACCCTACTTGAGACATTCTTCCAACTGGATGTGCAGCCATTTACTACCACTCTTTGGGTCCGATCACTAAGCCAGTTATGAATCCACCTAACAGTTGCCTTGTCCATTCCATACTTAGTTATTTTTTCAATAAGAATGGTGTGAGATCTCATAAAGACTCATCCATAACAACATGCAGCGTAATTGCCACAAAAGGAGGCTCTACAAAGTACTGACTTTAGGGGGGTTAATAGTTATGCACACTAAAGATTTCAGTTATTTTCTCCTATTTGCTGTTTGCTTCACAATAAAAAAAACAATGTTCACAGTTGAAGGCATATAATGTGAGGAAGCAAAATATGTAAAATGACAAAGGGTGAATACTTTCACAAGCCACATTATTTTGAACAGGTTAATTGCATACCTGAGTGAATTCCAATCCGGATCCATACAGGCAATCCAGGCAAATGGTTCAATTCAAAAGAACCCATAAAACTAAGAATATCCAAAGCCATTCTACATATATCTATTGCATGTCGATTTCCATTTCGATTAGGGAGACCACTGACCACCATATAAGCATCTCCAATTGTTTCAACCTTAGGATGACATAAACATTTAGGTTACAGAATAATGCTTATTACCTCTTTAGGTTACATTCACACATATGTTTTTCCCATCCGATTGCTAATGTGATGTTAAAATGGAGAGTACGCAGACAAGTTGAGTTTAAATTAACCATTCACACATGCCTTGTTTTAATGGATCCTTGTATCAATTATATTAAAATCAGTGCATGTCCTATTCTGATTTATTTTTGCAGAACAGATTCAACCATTAAAATCTATAGCGCACTTTAAAAAAAATGAATGAATAATAAAGCCATGCATTTCTCAATTATTTTTAACTGACCCACTGCTAAGAGTCAACAGAAAAAAACACTTTACCTCTTTCATGTTGCAAAAATGCATAAAAGAAAAATGGATCAAAGCGGGAGCAAAACAGATGACACATGGGAATAAAACGGTCTGCATTTGTCAAAAGAAAAAATGTAAATAAATGTTTATGCAGCGCCCCAGAGTCCTGGTCGTTGCAGTGATATCATTCTTCCATTCTTCCACCAGGGGGAGTGATATTACGTCTTATGGCAATAAAGGAGATCTTCCTACCAGGTATCACA
The DNA here is from genome assembly GCF_051348905.1 of Ranitomeya variabilis. NCBI lineage: Eukaryota > Metazoa > Chordata > Amphibia > Anura > Dendrobatidae > Ranitomeya > Ranitomeya variabilis. The sequence goes on along the minus strand of NC_135239.1, from coordinate 146,524,822 downwards.
AACCATACACCACACATCACACTCCAGACCACCAGGGGGAGCCTTGCTCCTATTTACTAGGGCACTCCTCACAGAAGGGTAAAACTGGTGGGCTGGATAGAAAGTTAGAGAGAAGCTGGCTGGGCTTTGCCCAGGCAAGACCTGTCAGGTAGACAGGGGGAAAAGGAGGAACAGCCTGTCAAAGGGTCCCTGACAGGGGTGGGATCCTGTCAGAGGCTTAGCAAGACAGAAAGACACGAAGCTGCGCCTGCCCCACGTGCGGCAGCATCCTAAGAAAAGACACGAAGAGAATTGTGTTGTAGAGGGTGAGAAACGAAGTCATAGCACAAGGAGATATCACCAGAAGGAGTTCTGCCCTGAAATAGGCTGCCTCCTTCTGAGGCGCGTAGCCGGTGGCCGGAACACCGAGGGAGCAACAGTCTCCAAGCCTTGCTCCAGAGACCGGCAGTACAGTCAATTCCAAGTTGGCTGCCCGACCTTAATACCTAGGAAGACATGGTGGCAACTTGTGGGGGTCGGGGCGTCTCTAGGGTCCCTATAAACAAGTCTCAGGCCATCAGTCATACGGGTTTGTCCTATGCATACCATCTGGGGGACAGAGAGGAAAAAATAATATCTAGAACATCTACAAGGGTTGTGAGGACCTTACCGAGAAGCTCAGCAGGGAGGTACTACAACACACAGGTGCTAGAGGAAGGCTACTGATTTCCACCTGGATAAGGGAACTCTGGATTTGCCTTCAGACCGGCTGGACTCTGCCTACCCTGTGGTCTGTACCCTGGACTGTGGATGCTGAAGTCTTCAGTAAAAGGTAAAGAGACTGCAACCTTGTGTCCTCGTTATTCCCTGCGCCTTACATCATCCACCATCACCATCTTCACTTCTGGGAAGCCCTGGGGATACACTTCACCTGTGGGAAGGTATACCATCTAGCTGCCATCACATCACCCCAGCGGACCCCTATGCAGCATCGGTCACCCTGACCGAATACCACAGGTGGTGTCACGAACATTATCCCTTTAAAGACCTTTCCCTTTGAATACGGACGTCCCTAGGGCCACGGACCGGGTCAGCCACCGTGACATTCCCCCGAACCGAAGGACCCGGTACCGAGTACCCCATTGCCCTAACGTGGGGGTGATCCATTTACATGCAGTCTAAGGCCTGGTTCACACTTGCGAGTGTGATGCGAGTCTCTCGCATCAATACCTGAAATTCATGCAGCCGCACACTCCAGCCCCGAGTGCCGGAAGCGCCGGGTATTGATGCGAGAGACTCGGGCGAGTTTCTCGCATCACACTCACAAGTGTGACACCGGCCTAAAGCTATGTTCACGTCACATTTTTGCCTTGTTTTTCACAGAAAAAAACATGTAGAAAAATGGTGGCAAAAAAAGCATTTAACCCTTTAGTGATAGAGCCAATTTGGTCCTTAATGACCAGGCCAATTTTTACAATTCTGACCACTGTCAATTTATGTAGTTATAGCTCTGGAACGCTTCAGCATATCCCTTTGATTCTGAGAACATTTTTTCGTGACATATTGTACTTCATGTTAGTGGTAAAATTTCTTCGATATGACTTGCTTTTATTTATGAAAAAAATGGAAATTTGGCAAAAATTTAGAAAATTTTGCTATTTTCAAACTTTTAATTTTTATGCCCTTAAAGCAGAGATTTGTGTCACACAAAATAGTTAATAAATAACATTTCCCACATGTCTATTTTACATAAGCTCAATTTTGGAAGCATAATTTTTTTTGTTAGGAAGTTATAAGGGTTAAAAGTAGGGTTGAGCGACTTTTATTTTTATAGGATCGGGTCGGGTTTCACGAAACCCGACTTTCTCAAAAGTCGGGTCGAGTGAAATCGGCCGATCCTATAAAAAAGTCGGGGTCGGGGTCGGCCGAAACACGAAACCCAATGCAGTGCAATGGGATACTATGGTTCCCAGGGTCTGAAGGAGAGGAAACTCTCCTTCAGGCCCTGGGATCCATATTAATGTGTAAAATAAAGAAACAAAATAAAAAATATTGATATACTCACCCTCGGACGCGCCCTGGTTGTAACCGCCAGCTTCCGTTCATAAGAATGAGCGCTTGAAAGTCCTTAGATGACGTCGCGGCCTGTGATTGGTCGCGGAGCGGTCACGTGACCGCAAAGCGACCAATCACAAGCCGTGACGTCATCTAAGGTCTTTCAAGCGCTTGAAAGCCCTTAGATGACGTCGCGGCTTGTGATTGGTCGCGTTGCGGTCACGTGACCGCTCCGTGACCAATCACAGGCCGCGACGTCATCTAAGGACTTTCAAGCACTCATTCTTATGAATGGAAGCTGGCGGTTACAACCAGGGCGCGTCAGAGGGTGAGTATATCAATATTTTTTATTTTGATTCTTTATTTTACACTTAAATATGGATTCCGATACCAGATTCCCGATATCGCAAACATATCGGAACTCGGTATCGGAATTCCGATACCAGATTCAGAAGATCGCCGACCTCATGGCCGACCCCACACAGGGGTCGGGTCGGGTTTCATGAAACCCGACTTTGCCAAAAGTCGGCGACTTCTGAAAATGGCCGACCCGTTTCGCTCAACCCTAGTTAAAAGCTGTTAGCACCACGCCAGATCCCTGCTCTGACAGGCAGGGTCTCTGGTGTGTCACTTCACTCACCCGTGCTGCAGACCATTCTTCCCTTCCCCATGCTCTGCATGCTTCCACCCGGTCCTCTAGCCATGTCCTTAGGGCACACGCATGTTGTGTAAGGATCAACACCAGTACAAATCCTGTTTGCTGCACCCTGGTGCAAATCCTGCCTGCTGCATTCTGGGGGATGGAGCCGGAGAGTCCAGGAAAGCTAAGGTATTGGAGGGGGCTTGGGAGACCCCACGTCTCTCTCCTCTGGTATGCTAGAGGAGAGCGAAATAAATTGGACATCTGACTTTTTTTTTGCGTTCGCTGTTATTCGACGAATAAAGGTGATCACTAGACTGGGGACGGTAAAAACAAATCCGAATCATGTTCTCGACTACCGGGGTAGCTGAGACCCCGGAGATTTTCCTATACTGGGGGGCGCTATACCCTTATTTCTCAGCGCCGTTAAAAAGCAGCACTGAGAAATAAGTACCCTTACCTGCCACCTTTGAAAGGAGTATCAGTGGTCGTTAAGGGGTTAAGACTCATTAAACATAAATGCAGATCGGTCTGAGATCAGACAGCAATACATGGACTGGAGCATGATAGCTTTGTGTTTTTCTATGAGTCTGTCACCGACCACTGTCAGTCTGTGCATAAGGCAGGGGACAAACACAACGTTTAAAAAAACGGTCCGTTTTTCACGGACGAGAATCGCACAAATGTTTCCAAAACAGTGATCCGTGTGCAGTGCGAGGATGCGATTTCCTCGCATCAAATGATCCTTTTGACATCCGTGTGACATCCGTATGGCATTCGTATGCCGAGATTTTCTCGCAGGCTTGCAAAACCGACATCTAATGCATTTATGTGCTCAAATGTTCGTTAAAACATATATACAGTATATATATATATATGTCATTGAGACACATATATATATATTCTGTATTTATATTTAATTCAGCGCGATATATGTGAAAAGCCGGTAATTCAATTGCCGGCTTTTCATCTCTCCTTCCCAAACCCGACAGGATACGAGACATGGTGGCGGTGAGGCGCCCTCTGCTGGATGAACTCATGAACTGGAGCCTTGGAAAAGTTCCCACGCTCGAGTTCATATGAGTTCATCCAGCAGAGGGCGCCTCACCGCAACTCAATGTAAGTACAGATCACCCAGCTTTCCTTTCAGCACCCGGGGTTTACAGGCACGAGCGAGTGCTTTAGCACAGCTCCTGCCTGTAAAATGATTTAACCCCTTCAGATGGATTTACTTCGTGGGACGTGACAGATCAACAGAAGGTATGTATATTGTTGTTTTATTATTTTGCAGAGCGAGGGTCTTCAGGTGGATTGAGAGAGCAATAAAATATTAAAACAACCTGTGTGTTTATTTCATTAAAATACTTTTTAATAATGTGTGTGTGTTTTTTTAACCCTTTCATACAATTGGATTAATAATGGATAGGTGACATAATTGACGCCTCTCCATTATTAATCTGGCTTAATGTCACCTTACAATAGCAAGGTGACATTAACCCTTCATTACCCCATATCCCACCACTACACGGGAGTGGGAAGAGAGTGGCCAAGTGCCAGAATAGGCGCATCTTCCAGATGTGCCTTTCCTGGGGTGGCTGGGGGCAGATGTTTGTAGCCAGGGGGGCCAATAACCATGGACCCTCTCTAGGCTATTAATATCTGCCCTCAGTCACTGGCTTACCACTCTGGCGGAGAAAAGTGCGCGGGAGCCCACGCCAATTTTTTCCGCCATTTAACCCTTTATTTTAGCAGCTACAGCGCCCAAAATTTGCACATACACACTACTAACATTAGTAGTGTGGAATATGCAAAAAAAAAAGGGATATGAGATGGTTTACTGTATGTAAACCATGTCTCATATCCTGTCGGGTTTGTGAAGGAGAAGTGAAAAGCCGGCAATTGAATTACCGGCTTTTCTCTAACACCGGTGCGTATTTCTCGCAATGCACAAGCATGGTCCGTGTGTAATCCGATTTTTTCTCGCACCCATAGACTTGCATTGGCGAGTCTCGGCCGAGATACGCTGACAATCGCAGCATGCTGCGATTTCACTCGGATCCTGAATACGGCGGAGAAAATATCGGATGATGGGAGCTGCACCATAGATTTACATTGGGACGAGCGCAATGCGATTTTTTATCGCATTGCACTCGTCCGTATTACGGTCTAGTGTGACCCCGGCCTAAGCGGTCCGTGCAATGACCAATTTGCATGGATATCTGAATGAACCATTATTGTCCCATCAAAGTGAATGATAGTTCTAAAATCTCCTGCACGTTGCTTATTTTTTTCCATGCAGATGTGAAGCAGTTGTTAAAATTTACAGCTTGTTAATAATTTCAAACATTAGTGATTTGTCTTGTATGCAAAAAACAGACCAATTTTAATAAGTGTTTGGTCAATGTATCAGTATTTATTTTCAGTGCTTCATCAGTGATTTTCTCATATGCTAAAATATAAACTACAATGTTAAAAATGGACAACATATTGATGGCACACGGATGTCTTCTGAGTATTGTCAGTGATTTTCATGGACCCATAGACTTGTATTGGTGATTTTGATCCTTATGGATCAATAAATGGACATGTTTCAATCTTTTTTTGTAGACCTTTGTTCACAAAAACACAGAGACATGTGAACAGAAACAAAAACTTTAAGCCAGGGTCAGATGTATGTAAAAATCTTAACCCAGGACCCAAGAGGTAAGGGGACCCACTGCCATCTCCAAAGGAGGTTGAATTGTGCAGTACTATGAGCTATTGGACTGCAAAGGGCCTATACAGTTATGTGCAAAATAACAGAAGTGTGTTTAACCCCTTTCTGACATCAGACGTAATAATCCATCCATGTGCCCTGGGCCTATCTGACCTGGGATGGATTATTACATCTGCGTGATCACCCGCGCACACGGGTGGTGTGCGGGTGATCGCCACCAGGTATCAACTGATTCTGACAGCTGACACCCGGCACTAAGTGCCAGGAGCAGTCACAGACCGCTCCCAGCACTTTAATCCCGAAATGCTGTGATAAAAAGAGATCACAGCATTCTGGGAGCATGCAGAGGGCTGACAGCCCTTGTGGGTTTTGATCAGAGACCACATGCCATGAGGCGGGGTCCTGATCGTTACCATGGTGACTCGATGCCGTCATGACAATATCCGGGTCACCAGAGCTAGGAAACGTGCTGATCATTCACAGTGCATGATCAGCACATTTTTCTGTCAGTGCAGAGCTGACAGTTTATACAGAATGGGGATGCTGCTGCATCCCCATGCTGTAGAAGCGTTCAGCCTGCAAAAAATGATTGTACCATAGAAAGACTAAGTTAAAAAGTTTAAAAACAGGTATTTTTTAAAAATAATTGCAAAAATATTTTACAAAAATCAAAAATAATAATAAAAACATCAAAAGATATTGTATCTATAAATAAATATTTGAATGAAAAAAAAAATTATAAACAATTAAAGTACACATATTTGGTATCACCACGTCCGCAATGACCCGACTTATAAAATTGTCCCACTAGTTATCCCCTTACAGTGAACACCATAAAAAAATAAATAAAAAACAAGGCAAAAACAATGCTTTATCATCATACCACTGAATAAAAAGCAGAATAAAATGCGATAAAAAAGACAGATATAAATATACATGGTACTGCTGAAAACATCATCTTGTCCCGCAAAAAACAACCTGCATACAGCTACATCAGCTGAAAAATAAAAAAAAGTTATATCTCTCACAATAAAGCGATGCAAAAATAATTATTTTGTCTATAAAATCGTTTTTATTGTGTAAAAGCACCAAAACATAAAAAAATCTAAATGAGGTATCGCTGTAATCGTAGTGACCAGAAGAATAAAACGGCCTTATCAATTTTACCACACACGGATTGACATAAACCCCCAAATACAAATTTCCTGAATTGCTGTTTCTTGTTCATTCTGTCTCCCAAAAATTGTAATAGAAAGCGATCAAAAAAAGTCATGTGCTCGAAAGTTGTACCAATAAAAACACAAACTCGTCCCGCAAAAAAAAAAGCCCTCACAGGACTCTGTGGGCTAAAATATGGAAAAATTATAGCTCTCAAAATATGTTGATGCAAAAACTACTTTTTTGCAATAAACAGCGTATTTTAGTGTGTGACAGCAGACAAACATAAAAACCCGATATAAATCTAGTATCTCTGTAATAGCACTGGCCCGAAGAATAAAGTCGCCTAATTACTTATACTGCACGAGGAACAGAATAAAAAATAAATAAAACAAATTCTTCACCTGCTGTTGATTTTTTCATTCTGGCTCCCAAAGATCGCAGTAAGGAGCGGCGCACATTTATCCTACGCTCTGCGCTGAGCGCTTGCATCGGGGTTTCTGTGCAAAACTCTGAAATACATGATTCAGATGGAATCTCTGGTGGAAGATTCCCTATAATGAGGCAGATGGAGGCACTGTGGACGCTGTCTGACCTGTGATCCGGCGGTGTCTTTCATTTTAATTTTGCATAAAAGTGCCGTGGACCACAGTTTTGTGCACTTCTGAAAAGAAGGGAATCACTGAACAGAGGCCAGATGGAGTCCAGAGTAACTCTGATGCCTCATTACAGTGAATGGATCCCTCGGGGGTTTCATCTGAATCACGTCACTGAGAGATTTAGATGGAAACCCAAAAGTAAGTGGTCAGTGTAGAGGGCCAGATAACTGTGATCCAAAACATTATGTAAAATGTTCCCAATAAACATTTCAGCTCAATCCACAAAAAAATCAAGTCCCCACTGATGTCTGTCACCTGTTAATGGAAATATAGAGGGCTTCCACGTTACTGGTGGTAGAAAGGCTCTGGAAAAGTGAAATTTCTCCACATCTGCCAAAAGAAATTCAGCAAATTCTCTGCTCTCAAATCCAAATGCCCCCTCCCTTCTGAGCTCCACAGTGTACCTAAACCACATATTGTGTCAATGTTTGGCATTTTTTAAGTGATGAGAGTCTGCCTAACTTATGGGTGCATGCCTCACGAAGCACCAGCTGGGCATAACATTCTGGTAACTGCAACGTACTGGTCACTATAGAGTACTGGTCACTACAAAGGCAGTTTGCAAATTTCACTTTGGCAACATTCATTGCTGCTTGTTTCTGGAAAATACGCATGGAGTCAAAATCGTCACTACACCTGTAGAGAAATTCCCCAAGGGGTATAGTTTCCAAAAAGGGGTCACTTTTAGGCCGGGGTCACACTAGACCGTAATACGGACGAGTGCTATGCGATAAAAAATCGCATAGCACTCGGCCCAATGTTAATCTATGGTCCAGCTCCCATCATCTGATATTTTCTCCACCGTATTTCGGATCCGAGGGAACTCGCAGCAGGCTGCGATTGTCAGCGTATCTCGGCCGAGACTCGCCAATGCAAGTCTATGGGTGCGAGAAAAAATCGGATTACACACGGACCATGCGTGTGCATTGCGAGAAATACGCAGCGGTGTTCTATAGAAAAGCCGGTAATTCAATTGCCGGCTTTTCATTTCTCCTGCACAAACCCGACATGATATGAGACATGGTTTACATATAGTAAACCATCTTATATCCCCCTTTTTTTGCATATTCCACACTACTAATGTTAGTAGTGTGTATGTGCAAAATTTCAGCGCTGTAGCTGCTAAAATAAAGGGTTAAATGGCGGAAAAAATTGGCGTGGGCTCCCGCGCAATTTTCTCCACCAGAGTGGTAAAGCCAGTAACTGAGGGCAGATATTAATAGCCAGGAGAGGGTCCATGGTTATTGGCCCCCCCGTGGCTAAAAACATCTGCCCCCAGCCACCCCAGAAAAGGCACATCTGGAAGATGCGCCTATTCTGGCACTTGGCCACTCTCTTCCCACTCCCTGTAGCGGTGGGATATGGGGTAATGAAGGGTTAATGCCACCTTGCTATTGTAAGGTGACATTAAGCCAGATTAATAATGGAGAGGCGTCAATTATGTCACCTATCCATTATTAATCCAATTGTATGAAAGGGTTAAAAAACACACACACACATGATTTAAAAGTATTTTAATGAAATAAACACAGCGGTTGTTTTAATAATTTATTGCTCTCTCAATCCATCAGCAACACCCTCGCTTGGCAAAATAATAAACGCACAAGATACATACCTTCTGATGTCCTATCACGTCCAACGAGGTAATCCATCTGAAGGGGTTAACTAATATTACAGGCACGAGCTGCGATAAACCACTCGCTCGTGCCTGTAATCCCCCGGGTGCTGAAAGGAAAGCAGTGATCTATACTTACATTGAGTCGCGGTGATGCGCCCCTGCTGGATGTTCTCATGAACTGCAGCCTGGGAACTTTTTCCCACGCTCCAGGTCATATGAGGACATCCACCAGGGGGCGCATCACTGCGACTGTAGGAAATGTAGCTCAATGACCTACATTTCATTCATTCGCCGGGGATTACAGGCACGGAGCACAGCTGCATTTGCAGGGCTCCTGCTTGTAAAATATTTTAACCCCTTCAGATCATGGATTACCTCGTGGGACGTGACGGTTCAGCTGAGGGTATGTATCTTGTGCGTTTATTATTTTTCCAAGCGAGGGTGTTGCTGATGGATTGAGAGAGCAATAAAATACTGAAACAACCGCTGTGTTTATTTCATTAAAATAATTTTTAATAATGTGTGTGTGTGTGTTTTTTAACCCTTTCAAACAATTGGATTAATAATGGATAGGTGTCATAATTGACGCCTCTCCATTATTAATCTGGCTTAATGTCACCTTACAATAGCAAGGTGGCATTAACCCTTCATTACCCCATATCCCACCGCTACAGGGAGTGGGAAGAGAGTGGCCAAGTGCCAGAACAAGCGCATCTTCCAGATGTGCCTTTTCTGGGGTGGCTGGGGGCAGATGTTTTTAGCCACGGGGGGGGGGGCAATAACCATGGACCCTCTCCTGGCTATTAATATCTGCCCTCAGTCACTGGCTTTACCACTCTGGTGGAGAAAATTGCACGGGAGCCCACGCCAATTTTTTCCGCCATTTAACCCTTTATTTTAGCAGCTACAGCGCTGAAATTTTGCACATACACACTACTAACATTAGTAGTGTGGAATATGCAAAAAAAAGGGGGATATGAGATGGTTTACTGTATGTAAACCATGTCTCATATCCTGTCGGGTTTAGGCAGGAGAAATGCAAAGCCGGCAATTGAATTACCGGCTGTTCACAGATATCGCGCTGAATGAAATATAAATACAGAATATATATGTGTCTCAATGACATATCTCTATATATATATATATACTGTATATATGTTTTCCCGAACATTTGAGCACATAAATCCATTAGATGTCGGTTTTGCAAGCTTGCGAGAAAATCTCGGCATACGGATGCCATACGGATGTCACACGGATGTCACACGGATCATTTGATGCGAGGAAATCGCATCCTCGCACTGCACACGGATCACTGTTTTTGAAACATTTGTGCGATTCTCGGCCGTGAAAAACGGACCGTTTTTTTATACGTTAAGTGTGTCCCCGGCCTTAGGGGGATTCTGCTCTTCTAGCAATTAGGGGCTCTGTTTGAGTCCGCATACTGTTCTAGGAAAATCTGTGCTCCAGGTGGGAAATAGCACTACATTCCTCCCGAGTCTCTCCGTATGGCTAAGTAGTACTGTAGAGCCACATATGGGGTATTGTCATTTTTGTGGATTTTGGTGCCATTTTTACCCACTTCTTGTGTGAAAATGTGAAATCTGGGACTGAAACAAAATTTTGGTGGTAAAAATGTAGTTATTTTTTCTTCACTGCCCAATGGTATAAAATTCCGTGATACACCCGTGGTGTCAGTATGATCACGGCACCCCTAGATGAATTAATTGAGAGGTGTGTTGGGGGTAGAGTTCCCGCCTCTGCACAGGGGGAATCTCGAGCCATCTCAGCTGCGGTCTCCCATTTTTCTCCTGCCGCAGTGGAGCCTGCTCAGCGGAGGCGTCGGTCCCAGCATCGTGCTCAGTCTGACTCTGTGCAGAGGGTTACTGCTGCATTTCCAGCTTCTGCCATTGTGGCCAGTACTGGGCAGCGGCGAGCAGATGTTTTTGGGACTAAGTCCCACTTTTCTCCTTCTGAGCATGCCCAGGGTAAGATCTCTCATTGGAGATCAAGGGTCACATGCTTAGATACAGCAGCAAAACCCATTGGTCCTCTAGGAAGGTCCTGAAGGTGCTCAAACATCTGTGGCAGCCTCCCATTGGTCCTTCTGGGAAGGTCCTGTACTTGCTGCAGCTATAAAAGGTGCGCATGACCGCACGGCCATGCGCTAGTATCAATTCATGTGATGAGTTTTGCGCCAATGTGGTCACTCTTGTGTATATTCAGGGACCCGGCTGAAATAAGCCACTAGAATACCGGCACCTCCGGTGAGGAGATTGTTTGTATGGTTTCAGGGCCCCGGCTGAAATAAGCCAATAGAATACTGGCTCATCCGGTGAGGAGATTGTATGTTAGCCTCTTTGACTGCGTGACTACAAGCTGCTATCTGCTCGGCAGTTACTGTGTACACCTGTGAGTTAAACAGGACACAGTGCGTTCTTTATAGCGACTCTGTGAAGTAACAGAGTTCGCTTCTACCGCCATATTGTGCCGCCATTTGCCAGCAGCAGGTTCTTTCCTGCACAGTGGAGCCCGGACTGCGAACGCACCAAATATTATCTCTCTATTTACTCGGTGCATTCCGCCAGTCCTAACAGTATACTAGCGCCAGGGTCTGGCTAATAAATGGCGGACGATCAGCATCTACAGCGGTACATCCAGCAGCTGGAGGGTAGGTTGGTGGCTCTTGAACGCACAACCTCAGCTGTGGATGTTACCGCAGTCGCTGTCCAGGCTGCAAGTGTAGCTGCAGCCAGTTTGTCCTCTGGCACACCTGCTCCGACTTTGTCCCATCTCCCGCTTCCAGACAAGTTTGCTGGTGACAGTAAGCTATGTCGAGGATTCGTGAGTCAGTGCTCCTTACATCTTGAGCTCCTGGCTGCGCGTTTCCCTACGGAATGGGCGAAAGTGGGATTTATTTTATCCCTTTTGTTGGGCAGGGCGTTGGAGTGGGCAACGTTGCTGTGGGAGCGTGATGATCGTGTTGTGCAGAGTGCTCCTCTCTTCCTGGACGCTCTGAAACAGGTCTTTTTGGGACCTCGTGTTACCCACGATACCGCGCTCCAATTGTTGGCAATAACACAGGGTTCGTCCATGGTCAGCCAGTTCGCCGTCCAATTCCGGACTCTGGTCTCAGAGCTGGAGTGGCCGGATAAAGTCCTAATTCCGGTGTTCTGGAATGGACAGGCAGACCATGTGAAGGATGCCATGGCCACCAGGGAGATTCTCGCCACACTGGAGGAGCTCATTTCTATATCTACCCACATCGACCTCCATTTTAATGAGTGGAGGTTAGAGCGGACCCAGTGTAGGCAAAGGTTTCGACTGGCTCCTACCTTCACCAGTCCTCTATAATCTCCTGTTCAGGCGTCTGACACCCATGAGGCCATGGAGGTTTCTCGAGAGGGACCTAAGTCTCAGACCGCTCGAGTACCCATAATTTGTAAAAATTGCCAACAACTTGGACATTATGCCAATAAATGTCCACGGCGGTCAGGAAAACGATCGTGTCTATTGACCATTGGAGGAGGTTCACTAGACACAGCGGCATTTTCCTCCAAGTTGTCCTTTAAAGGGACAATCACGTTAGGCTCATCCACTCTAACAGTCGAGCTTTGTGTGGACTCTGGAGCAGAGGGGAATTTCCTGTCCTCTGCTTTTGCTCTGCGCCATGCAATACCTCTGGTGATGCTCGCCAAACCGGTGACTGTTGGAGTAGTGAATGGGTCGACACTTCCCTCACAAATCACACACCAGACTGTCCCTTTCACGTTGTCCATGTCCTCTTCCCACAGGAGATTATTTCCCTTCTTGTTCTTCCCGAGGGAATGGACGAGATTCTGCTGGGAATACCCTGGCTCCGTTTCCACTCCCCACATATTGAGTGGACCTCTAGGAGGATATTGGGTTGGAGTGATTCATGTAAGGGCAGATGTGTGAGGGAGTGCGTTCAGGTTTCCACTACTGAGATACCCGCAGATCTCTCTTCCCTTCCCAAGTGCTATTGGTCCTATGCAGACGTCTTCTCCAAAAAGGCTGCGGAAACCCTTCCGCCTCACCGCCCCTATGACTGTCCTATTGAACTCTTACCTGGAGCAGAACCTCCTCAGGGATGGGTCTATCCCCTCTCTCTCCCGGAAACGGAGGCTATGTCCCAATACATCCAGGAGAATATGGCAAGAGGGTTCATTAGGAAGTCAGTGTCACCTGCTGGGGCGGGGTTTTTCTTCGTGCAGAAGAACGGAGAATTATGTCCTTGCATAGATTACAGGGGTCTTAACGCCATCACCGTTAAGAACAAGTACCTGTTGCCTCTGATCTCAGAGCTCTTTGATAGGCTACGGGGAGCAAGGGTATTTACCAAATTAGATCTGCGGGGTGCTTATAACCTGATTCGCATCTGTGAGGGGGACGAATGGAAGCTGGCATTTAACACCAGGGATGGGCACTATGAGTATCTGGTGATGCCCTTTGGGTTCTGTAATGCCCCAGCCATTTTCCAAGACTTTGTTAACGATATCTTCCGGGATATGCTCTCCACCTCGGTTGTAGATTATCTGGATGATATTCTCATCTTCTCTCCAGATATTGACTCCCACCGGAGAGATGTTCGCAGAGTCTTCAACCTCCTACGGGCAAATTCCCTCTATGCAAAGCTGGAGAAGTGTATGTTTGAGCAGGAGTCTTTACCTTTCGTGGGCTATATCATCTCCACCCAGGGATTGGCTATGGATCCTGCCAAACTACAGGCTGTGATGGATGGGCAAGAACCCCATTCTCTTAAAGCGGTGCAGCGCTTTATGGGGTTCATAAATTACTATCGTCAATTCATTCCCCACTTCTCAACTTTGGTAGCTCCCTTGGTAGCCCTCACCAAGACGGGAGCAAATGCCAAATTGTGGTCTGAAGAGGTCTCCAAGGCTTTTTCTTCTATTAAGTCTCATTTTGCTAGCGCTCCCATCCTACATCGTCCCAATGTTGATAAGCCGTTTATAATGGAGGTGGATGCCTCATCCGTTGGTGCAGGAGCAGTCCTCTTCCAAAAGAATGCTCAAGGTCAGAAGCATCCTTGCTTCTTCTCCAAGACCTTCACAACAGCGGAGAGGAATTATTCCATCGAGGACAGGGAGTTGCTAGCAATGAAGTTAGCCTTCTCCGAGTGGAGACATCTTTTGGAGGGGGCTCACTTTCCCTTCCAAGTCTTCACGGACCACAAAAATTTGGTTTATTTACAAACAGCCCAGCGGTTAAATTCTCGTCAGGCCAGACGGTCCTTGCTCTTCTCCCAGTTCCACTTCACCCTCCATTATCTCGCTGGGGAGAAGAACATTCGTGCTGACGCCCTCTCTCTCTCCGTTGTGTCTTCTGAGGAGGAGGAAGGGGAGCCTCGGCTTATTGTCTCTTCAGAGAGCCTGAGAACCGTAGCTCCGGTTTCGCTAGAGTCATTGCCTCCGGGCAAGACCTTTGTACCTATTAATTTGCGACCGGAGGTTCTCTCTTGGGCTCATACGTCCAAGGTGGGTGGACATTTTGGGACAAAGAGGACATCTGAGCAGCTGGCGAGGACGTACTGGTGGCCGCATATGGTCCATGACGTCGGAGATTATATTTGGGTGTGTGTCTCTTGTGCCAAAAATAAGTCTCCTCAACAATGGCCAGCTGGGTTACTTTATCCCTTGCCGGTGGCAGACAGGCCCTGGGAGGTGGTCGGGATGGACTTTGTGGTGGGCTTGCCCAAGTCTCGTGGCTGTACCATCATTTGGGTTATCACCAATCTTTTTTCTAAAATGGTGCACTTGGTGCTGCTTCCACGGCTACCTTCTGCACGGGCCTTGGCAGCGTTGTTTATAAAACACATCTTCCGCCTACACGGTATGCCGGACAAAATTGTCAGTGACCCGGGTCCCCAGTTTGCATCTCGGTTCTGGAGAGAGCTTTGTCATCTTCTCAGCATTGAGTTGAATCTCTCTTCTGCATATCATCCCGAGATGAATGGGTTGGTAGAGAGGGCCAACCAGACCTTGGTCACATATCTGCAACATAATCCAGCAACCGGGTACCAAGTACCCAAACACACCACTCTCACAAAAAGTGTTTAGAAAAATTAACACATTTTATTATTAAAAACACAGAAAATATCAAAATGTCATATTCATTAAGAGGAAAGGATGAGTACCCAAGTACACAGCACAAAGAAGTGATACAGGAAATAGTATACAGGCTTCTGGGATCATATAGTCTGTGTCATAGCATATGGGCATCCCAAATATATAAGCCCTAGTCTAAATAGACCTAAATTGCATAGTGCCAAATTCCCAGTCCAGTTTAACACATATAGAATGCCTGACACATACCCATGTAGTGAGCCCGTCCTTAGTATCACACACGTCCCGACGTACGTTTCACGTCTTCCGCTTTCTCAAGGGAGAAAAAGATAATTGTGCATCATGAATGGGTTGGTAGAGAGGGCCAACCAGACCTTGGTCACATATCTGCAACATTTTGTCTCAGCCATGACTGGGCATCCTTGCTATTGTGGGCGGAGTTTATGCTGAACAATGCTGTAGCCGACTCCACTGGACAGACCCCATTCCTCCTTAACTATGGTCAGCATCTGCGGGTTCCTGTGCCTATGCCCATGTTTTCCGCTGACTCCAGGGTGGCAGACTGGGCTGTGGAGGCATGGGACATTTGGGACCACACTCAGGATGCCATTCAGACCTCAAAGGAGAGAATGAAATTCTCCGCCGCCCCGCTCCGACTTTTGCTCCTGGCGACTTAGTTTGGCTCTCTGCCCGTAACATCAGGCTGCGAGTTGAGTCCACTAAGTTTGCACCTCGCTACTTGGGCCCCTTCAAGGTCCTTGAACAGGTTAACCCTGTGGTCTAGCGTCTGGCCCTTCCACCATGCCTGGGTATCATTGACACCTTTCATGTGTCCCTCTTGAAACCCGTATACATGTCCCAGTTTTCCGAGTCATCTGCCAGGACATCGGGTTCGTCTACGGACAGTTACGAGGTGATTGCTATTTTGGGGTGCAAGGTGGTACGTGGCAAAAAATTTTATTTGGTGGACTGGAAGGGTTATGGTCCTGAGGACAGGTCCTGGGAGCCTGCTGAGCATATTCAGGCTCCGCAGCTCATTGCTGCCTTCGAGTGCAGCGAGGTCCAAGGGGGGAGCCCTAGGAGGGGGGTAATGTTAGGGGTCGAGTTCCCGCCTCTGCACAGGGGGAATATCGAGCCATCTCAGCTGTGGTCTCCCATTCTTCTCTTGCTGCAGTGGAGCCTGCTCAGCGGAGGCATCAGTCCCAGCGTCTTGCTCAGTCTGACTCTGTGCAGAGGGTTACTGCTGCCTTTCCAGCTTCTGCCATTGTGGCCAGTACTGGGCAGCGGCGAGCATACGTTTTTGGGACTAAGTCTCACTTTTCTCCTTCTGAGCATGCCCAGGGTAAGATCTCTCATTGGAGATCAAGGGTCACATGCTTAGATACAGCAGCAAAACCCATTGGTCCTCTAGGAAGATCCTGAAGGTGCTCAAACATCTGTGGCAGCCTCCCATTGGTCCTCCTGGGAAGGTCCTGTACTTGCTGCAGCTATAAAAGGTATCAATTCATGTGATGAGTTTTGCGCCAATGTGGTCAAAATAAAGAATAAAAATAAAAAATATGGATATACTCACCCCTCCGACGGACCTTGGACCTCAGCGGTGCAACCGGCAGCCTCCGTTCCTAAGAAAGCAGTGAGTGTAGGACCTGCGATTACGTCGCGGTCTTGTGATTGGTCGCGTGACCGCTCATGTGACTGCGACATCATCGAAGGTCCTTCACTCACTGCATTCTTAGGAACGGAGGCAGACGCTTGCACCGGTGAGAGCCAGGGTCCGTCGGAGGGGTGAGTATATCCATATTTTTTATTTTTATTCTTTATTTTTTACATGAATATGGATCCTAGGGCCTGAAGGAGAGTTTCCTCTCCTTCAGACCCTGGGAACCATCCAGGATAGCTTCCGATATTTGTGTCCCATTGACTTGTATTGGTATCGGGTATCGGTATCGGCGATATCCAATATTTTTTGGATATCGGCCGATCCAATCCGATACCGATACTTTTGAATATCGGAAGGTATCGCTCAACACTAATCTGAAGTCAATTTTTTGGAAAAAAGAGTTAAATGTTAATTATTTTTTTAATTCCTGCGAAGCACCTAAAGGGTTAATAAACTTCTTGAATGTCGTTTGGACCACGTTGAGGGATGCAGTTTTTAGAAGATACTCAAAAGTCACACAATTCTATCATATAGACCCCTCAAAGTGACTTTAAATGTGATGTGGTCTCTTAAAAAATGGTTTTGTAAATTTTGCTGGAAAAATGAAAAATTGCTAGTCAAATTTTCACCCTTATAACTTCCTAACAAAAAAAAATTTTGGTTCCAAAATTGTGCTGATGTAAAGTAGATAATATGGGATATGTTATTTATTAACTATTTTGTGTAAAATATCTCTGTGATTTAAGGGCATAAAAATTCAAATTTGGAAAATTGCGAAATTTTCAAAATTTTCACCAAATTTCAATTTTTTTCACAAATAAACGCAACTCATACCAAAGAAATTTTACCACTATCATGAAGTACAATATGTCATGAAAAACCATCTCAGAATCACAGAGATCTGTTCCACAGTTATTACCTCATAAAGTGACAGTGGTCAGAATTGTAAAAATTGGCCCAGTCATTAACGTGCAAACCACTTTTGGAGGTAAAGAGGTTAAATCAACTGAGAAAAAGCTCAATCTTAAAATCTAGAGATGGGCGAACCCAAACAGTAAAGTTCGGTGACCATACTGAACACCAACTGTTTGGGCACGGACCCCAAACACGGACTTCACTAGGAAGTCCATGTTACTGTTTGGGTTCGATGCCCCGTGACTTTTTATCACTGTGCTAGTGGCGATCTCATCGAGGTCCCCACAGTTCAGAGGCCCAGCTGGCAATGCAGTCCCAGTGACCTGCGGTAACCTCGATGACGTCACTGAAGCTGAGATCGCAGCAGCTTATTCCTCACTGGTTCTCAGCCTGGATGGTCGCATCTGTCGGCACTGTCCAGGTTGAAAACTGTTTATGCCCAGACATGGATTACGGCGTGGGACAGAGCGATGGATGGGTGAGGGATATGGTTGTTTTTTAGTATTTTTTTTCTTTACAGGAGACATTGGCTTCATATTGATATTAGTGGCAGCAGGCGTAGACTGATGGGAGTAGTAGTCCAATTAGCCGATGCCAGTGACCAGAGGTAAACGTTTTACATCCGATCGCAGCTGCGGGCTCACTGTAAACTGTACAAGCGAGATGAAAAAAGCCCACAGAATAGATAAGTGCTACCACAGAGATGGAAGGTGAATCCAGGTATGAATGAACATTATTACATTACATGTTTCAGGATCATTAAGACTACTTCATCAGGTAAAGACGTTTGTATATCTACAGTCCCAGCATCAGCGGTCCAGGATTCAACGGACACAGCTGCAGCCTCTGTACCGGTATAAATCTTATAGCGTTGTGCCTGAATTGTACAACATCAGCAAGTGAGAGCTTCAGCTCACATACAGACGTGGTCAAAATTGTTAGTACCCCTCGTTTAATGACAGAAAAACCCACAATGGTCACAGACATAACTTGAATCGACAAACATGTTACAGGTAAAAGTTATAAGACCATCTCAAAGCAGCTTGATGTTCCTGTGACTACCATTGCACATATTATTCAGAAATTTAAGATCCATGGGACTGTGGCCAACCTCCCTGGACGTGGCCACAGGAGGAAATTTGATGACAAATCAAAGAGATGGATAATACGAATGGTAACAAAAGACCCCAGAAAAACTTCTAAACAGTGTCCCTACTGTGAAACATGGATTAGGTTCTGTAATGTTCTGGGGCTGCTTTACTGTATCTGGCACAGGGTGTCTAGAATTTGTGCAGGGTACAATGAAATCTCAAGACTATCAAAGGATTCTAGAGAGAAATGTGCTGCCCAGTGTCAGAAAACTTAGTCTCAGTCGCAGGTCATGGGTCTTGCAAGGATAATGACCCAAAACACACTGCTAAAAATACCCAAGAATGACTAAAAGGAAAACATTGGACTATTCTGAAGTGGCCTTCCATGAGCCCTGACCTAAATCCTATTGAGCATCTTTGGAAAGAGTTGAAACATGGCATCTGGAAAAGGCAACCTTCAAACACGAGACAACTGGAGCAGTTTGCTCTTGAGGAGTGGGCCAAAATACCTGTCGAGAGGTGCAGAAGTCTCATTGACTGTTACAGGAATCGTGTGATTGCCTCAAAAGGTTGTACAACAAAATATTAAGTTAAGGGTACCATCATTTCTGTCCATGCCTATTTCATGAGCTTTATTTTTTTTAATTCTTTAGAAACATGGTTGAAAAGCAATGTCTGACTTTCATTTGATCATTAGCAAATAGATCAATGGCTACACTCAAAATTTACTGTGCTAAAGCAAGGAAATGTGCGATACATGAAATGTGAATAGCATAATGGCTTGTGAAATTTATGAAAAAACACATGAGATTCTTAGCACAAGATTTGGCCAAAAGTTGTGAGCCCATCCACCAAACGTCAAGGTTATCTCAGAACGGATGGGTACATGAGCTTCCTATAACTGCAGGCTTTACCATGTTATTAGCCATAGGTAAGTGTTCACACTAGGCAGTCAGCTCTGGTACCCATCCGTTCTGAGATTACCTTGATGTTTGGTGGATGGGCTCACAACTTTTGGCCAAATCTTGTGCTAAGAATCTCATGTGTTTTTTCATAAATTTCACAAGCCATTATGCTATTCACATTTCATGTATCGCACATTTCCTTGCTTTTGCACAGTATATTTTGAGTGCAGCCATTGATCTATTTGCTATATGACTTTTTTTGGTTATGCACCAGTTCAGACTAGATTGCTGTTCAGTCAGTTTTCCTATATTTACTATGTACTATTTTTTCTGACTTGAACGCCCCGCCCTTCACCATGCTGTGATTTTAATTACATCCAAACACAGTTGGTTCTGAGCTTCCTATAAAAGCAGGCTTTACCATGTTATTAGCCATAGGTAAGTGTTCACACTAGGCAGTCAGCTCAGGTACCCATCCGTTCTGAGATTACCTTGACGTTTGGTGGATGGGCTCACAACTTTTGGCCAAATCTTGTGCTAAGAATCTCATGTGTTTTTTCCTAAATTTCACAAGCCATTATGCTATTCACATTTCATGTATCACACATTTCCTTGCTTTAGCACAGTAAATTTTGAGTGCAGCCATTGATCTATTTGCTATATGACTTTTTTTGGTTATGCACCAGTTCAGACTAGATTGCTGTTCAGTCAGTTTTTCGATATTTACTATGTACTATTTTTTCTGACTTGAACGCCTCGCCCTTCACCAAGCTGTGATTTTAATTACATCCAAACACAGTTGGTTCTGAGCTTCCTATAAAAGCAGGCTTTACCATGTTATTAGCCATAGGTAAGTGTTCACACTAGGCAGTCAGCTCAGGTACCCATCCTTTCTGAGATTACTTTGACGTTTGGTGGATGGGATCACAACTTTTGGCCAAATCTTGTGCTAAGAATCTCATGTGTTTTTTCATAAATTTCACAAGCCATTATGCTATTCACATTTCATATATCGCACATTTCCTTGCTTTAGCACAGTAAATTTTGAGTGCAGCCATTGATCTATTTGCTATATGACTTTTTTTGGTTATGCACCAGTTCAGACTAGATTGCTGATCAGTCAGTTTTCCTATATTTACTATGTACTATTTTTTCTGACATGAACGCCCCGCCCTTCACCATGCTGTGATTTTAATTACATCCCAACACAGTTGGTTCTGAGCTTCCTATAGAAGCATGCTTTACCATGTTATTAGCCATAGGTAAGTGTTCACACTAGGCAGTCAGCTCAGGTACCCATCCATTCTGAGATTACCTTGACGTTTGGTGGATGGGCTCACAACTTTTGGCCAAATCTTGTGCTAAGAATCTCATGTGTTTTTTCATAAATTTCACAAGCCATTATGCTATTCACATTTCATGTATCGCACATTTCCTTGCTTTAGCACAGTAAATTTTGAGTGCAGCCATTGATCTATTTGCTATTTGACTTTTTTTTGGTTATGCACCAGTTCAGACTAGATTGCTGTTCAGTCAGTTTTCCTATATTTACTATGTACTATTTTTTCTGACTTGAACGCCCCGCCCTTCACCATGCTGTGATTTTAATTACATCCAAACACAGTTGGTTCTGAGCTTCCTATAAAAGCAGGCTTTACCATGTTATTAGCCATAGGTAAGTGTTCACACACACTAGGCAGTCAGCTCAGGTACCCATCCGTTCTGAGATTACCTTGACGTTTGGTGGATGGGCTCACAACTTTTGGCCAAATCTTGTGCTAAGAATCTCATGTGTTTTTTCTTAAATTTCACAAGCCATTATGCTATTCACATTTCATGTATCGCACATTTCCTTGCTTTAGCACAGTAAATTTTGAGTGCAGCCATTGATCTATTTGCTATATGACTTTTTTTGGTTATGCACCAGTTCAGACTAGATTGATGATCAGTCAGTTTTCCTATATTTACTATGTACTATTTTTTCTGACTTGAACGCCTCGCCCTTCACCATGCTGTGATTTTAATTACATCCAAACACAGTTGGTTCTGAGCTTCCTATAAAAGCAGGCTTTACCATGTTATTAGCCATAGGTAAGTGTTCACACTAGGCAGTCAGCTCAGGTACCCATCCTTTCTGAGATTACCTTGACGTTTGGTGGATGGGCTCACAACTTTTGGCCAAATCTTGTGCTAAGAATCTCATGTGTTTTTTCATAAATTTCACAAGCCATTATGCTATTCACATTTCATGTATCGCACATTTCCTTGCTTTAGCACAGTAAATTTTGAGTGCAGCCATTGATCTATTTGCTATTTGACTTTTTTGGTTATGCACCAGTTCAGACTAGATTGCTGTTCAGTCAGTTTTCCTATATTTACTATGTACTATTTTTTCTGACTTGAACGCCCCGCCCTTCACCATGCTGTGATTTTAATTACATCCAAACACAGTTGGTTCTGAGCTTCCTATAAAAGCAGGCTTTACCATGTTATTAGCCATAGGTAAGTGTTCACACTAGGCAGTCAGCTCAGGTACCCATCCATTCTGAGATTACCTTGACGTTTGGTGGATGGGCTCACAACTTTTGGCCAAATCTTGTGCTAAGAATCTCATGTGTTTTTTCATAAATTTCACAAGCCATTATGCTATTCACATTTCATGTATCGCACATTTCCTTGCTTTAGCACAGTAAATTATGAGTGCAGCCATTGATCTATTTGCTATATGACTTTTTTTGGTTATGCACCAGTTCAGACTAGATTGCTGATCAGTCAGTTTTCCTATATTTACTATGTTTCATTTGTTCATTGTCATAGATTTTTTTTATTTATTATTACTTTTGGCAGATTCAAGTTACCGTATTTCTGTGACTATTGTGGGTTTTTCTGTCATTAGGGTAACAACAATTTCGACCACGTGTGTCTCTCCACCCACACTTTGGTACACTGCACTAGGTTCGCTTTCTGTTTTCCATTTACAGTATTTTGCAGATTATAGGACGCACCAAAATATAAGACGCACCCCAAATATTGAGGAGAAAAATAGGAAAAAAAACCTTTTTTAATAAAATGGTGGTGCTTCTTATAATCCATGTGTCTTATTGCTTACCGGGGGTGGTGGCTGCAGTGAATTGGGGTCCCAGGGTTGCTGCTGGAGGAGGCAAGAGTGGAGCATTGCTACAGGACCCATGCTGGGATCAGGGGGTGTTCAGATGTGCGGCACGCCGCTGCGGGTGTTCGGCGCTGAGAACATATCTCCTGAGATCTTGGTGCTGAGATCTACATCTGCGCATGTGCCATTTTCCCAGAGTCCACCGCATAGGAAACCATATAAATGTGGGGGCTCTGGGCTTTCACAAAATGTCAGCAGAGCCCCCACAGCACTGAGCACCTGCAGTGGCGTGCCACACATCCGAACACGCCCTCATCCCAGCCTGCGGCCTGCAGCAAAGCTTCACTCTTGCCTCCTCCAGCAGTGACCCTGGGACCCTGCTCCATCGCGGCCGGTAAGATATATCCCCATTATAAGATGCACCCCCATTTCCTCCCCAAAACGTGCATCTTATAATCCGAAAAATACAGTACTTTTGCAAATTGTAACCTTTTCAACACTTTTTTTCAGCAATGGGTTTCATCCAAATGGATTAGCTTCATGTAAACGTCTTCTGATGGTTACAAGAATCACACATAACTGAAGACCTTGATAACCCTGGAGCTGATCATTGGCTACCATTCTATGATTTTATGATCTATGCACATTATAGCATTTTTTTCCTATCTTGTGCTTTGGGTTTTGTTTGCCATTTTAAATACAGTAGGGGAAATAAGTATTTGATCCCTTGATGATTTTGTAAGTTTGCCCACTGACAAAGACATGAACAGTATATAATTTTAAGAGTACATTAGTTTTAGGTGAAGCAGAAGTTCAGCGTGGGTGATATCCATAAAAAAATAACTTTTATTCCATTTTCATTAAAAGCACATGAGTTCAAAATCCATCTTTATATCCAGAGACACAAAAACGGGTAATTCATACCAGTGACAGTCACAGGCTTAAAGTGCATTTAAAATCATACGAGTTTCAACGGTCGTGCCACCTTAGTCATTGTGAAGGTTAGTTTTAACATCGAGAGATAGAATATCAAAAATAAAATCCAGAAAATCACATTGCATAAATTATATAAATTTATTTGGATTTTGCAGTGAGAAATAAGTATTTGATCCCCTACCAATCATTAAGAGTTCTGGCTAGGGTTGAGCGAAACGGATCGGTCATTTTCATAAGTCGCCGACTTTTGGCAAAGTCGGCGTCTCATGAAACCCGACCCGATCCCTGTGTGGGGTCGGCCATGCGGTACGCGACTTCCACGCCAAAGTCGCGTTTCAATGACGCTAAAAGCGCCATTTCTCAGCCAATGAAGGTGGACGCAGAGTGTGGGCAGCATGATGACATAGATCTCAGTCCCCACCATCTTAGAGAAGGGCATTGCAGTGATTGGCTTGCTTTCTGCGGCGTCACAGGGGCTATTAAGGGGCGTTCCCGCCGACCGCCATCTTACTGCTGCTGATCTGAGCGTAGGGAGAGATTGCTGGCCGCTTTGTCAGAAGCAGGGATAGTGTTAGGCAGGGTACATTCACCCCCAAACCGCTTGTGCTGTAGCGATTTCCACTGTCCAACACCACCTTTTGTTTGCAGGGACAGTGGAAGCTACATTTTTTTTCCTCAGCGCTGTAGCTCATTGGGCTGCCCTAGAAGGCTCCCTGATAGCTGCGTTGCTGTGTGTGTACGCCGCTGTGCAAACCAACTGCTTTTTTCAAAGCACAAATCCTGTTGTTCCTTCCTTTCTGCACAGCTATCTTGTTTGTTTGTCCACACTTTTGTGTGCAGCAGTCCTTTTTATAGCTGCCTGCCATACTTTTCTGAGATTACTGCAGGGAGATAAAGATTGGCAAGTCTGCCTCTGTGCCATTGCTGTGTGTGGCATCTGTCTCTCATTGTGTGCCACAGAAAACCAGTGTGTAATACTGGGCCATTTTTTTTTTTTTTAATTCTCCCTGTAAAAAAATAAATAAATAGTGGGAGATAAAGATTGGCAAGTCTGCCTCTGTGCCAGTGCTGTGTGTGGCATCTGTCTCTCTTTGTGTGCCACAGAAAACCTAGTGTTATACTGGGCCATTTTGTTTTTATTTTTTTTTATTCTCCCTGAAAAAAATAAATAAATAGTGGGAGCTAAAGATTGGCAAGTCTGCCTCTGTGCCATTGCTGTGTGTGGCATCTGTCTCACATTGCGTGCCACAGAAAACCAGTGTGTAATACTGGGCCATTTTTTTTTTTTAAATTCTCCCTGTAAAAAAATAAATAAATAGTGGGAGATAAAGATTGGCAAGTCTGCCTCTGTGCCAGTGCTGTGTGTGGCATCTGTCTCTCATTGTGTTCCACAGAAAACCAGTGTGTAATACTGGGCCCTTTTTTTTTTTTTTTTAAATTATCCCTGTAAAAAAATAAATAAATAGTGGGAGATAAAGATTGGCAAGTCTGCCTCTGTGCCATTGCTGTGTGTGGCATCTGTCTCTCATTGAGTGCCACAGAAAACCAGTGTGCAATACTGGGCCTTTTTTTTTTTTTAAATTCTTCCTGTAAAAAAATAAATAAATAGTGGGAGATAAAGATTGGCAAGTCTGCCTCTGTGCCAGTGCTGTGTGTGGCATCTGTCTCTCATTGTGTGCCACAGAAAACCTAGTGTGTAATACTGGGCCATTTTTATTTTATTTTTTTATTCTCCCTGAAAAAATAAATAAATAGTGGGACATAAAGATTGGCAAGTCTGCCTCTGTGCCATTGCTGTGTGTGGCATCTGTCTCTCATTGTGTGCCACAGAAAACCAGTGTGCAATACTGGGCCCTTTTTTTTTTAATTCTCCCTGTAAAAAATAAATAAATAGTGGGAGATAAAGATTGGCAAGTCTGCCTCTGTGCCATTGCTGTGTGTGGCATCTGTCTCTCATTGTGTGCCACAGAAAACCAGTGTGTAATACTGGGCCATTTTTTTTTTTTAATTCTCCCTGTAAAAAAATAAATAAATAGTGGGAGATAAAGATTGGCAAGTCTGCCTCTGTGCCAGTGCTGTGTGTGGCATCTGTCTCTCATTGTGTGCCACAGAAAACCTAGTGTGTAATACTGGGCCATTTATTTATTTTTTTATTCTCCCTGAAAAAAAAAATAAATAGTGGGAGATAAAGATTGGCAAGTCTGCCTCTGTGCCATTGCTGTGTGTGGCATCTGTCTCTCATTGTGTGCCACAGAAAACCTAGTGTGTAATACTGGGCCATTTTTTTATTTTTTTTTTATTCTCCCTGAAAAAAAAAATAAATAGTGGGAGATAAAGATTGGCAAGTCTGCCTCTGTGCCATTGCTGTGTGTGGCATCAGTCTCTGTTTGTGTGCCACAGAAAACCTAGTGTGTAATACTGGGCCATTTTTATTTATTTTTTTATTGTCCCTGAAAAAAATAGATAAATAGTGGGAGATTAAGACTGGCATTTCTGCTTCAGTGCCGGTCGTGTGTGTGCCATCTGTCTCAAATTATTGGAGCACAGAAAACCTAGTGTGTAACATTGGGCCTGGTTTTCCTTTCAGTGTCAGCCACCTATAAAGGTGTATATAAATCCTACAGAAGTTAGAGTTCACCTTATAAGTTGTTTTACAGTAACAAATACCGTTACTTTGGTTACGTTTTGCAAACAATGAGGAAGTCTGGTGGAAGAGGTCGTGGCCGTGGGCGGTCATTGTCAGCTGGTAATGATGGTAGTGGTGGTGGAGCATCAGGTGGTCGTGGTAAAAGCAGTACAGCACCTAAGTCTCGAGATGTTGAGCCAGGTTCGTCATCTGGCTACACAAGGCCTCGAACACTCCCTTTTCTGGGAGTAGGAAAACCGCTTTTAAAGACAGAGCAGAAAGAACAATTTTTGGCTTTCCTTGCTGACTCAGCCTCTAGCTCTTTTGCATCCTCTTCTGAAAGTGCAAAATGTAAAAGCAGCGCGTCGTTAGTGGATGTTCACAGTCAGGGACAAGTCGCTTCCTTGTCTTCTTTACCCAAAACAAGAGAGAAGGATGCGTCAGGAGACACAACGGGTTACTCCATGGAGCACTTTACACATACATTTCCTGGGTTAGACAGTGAAACAGTTAACAGGCCATGCCCATTAGAAGTTGAATCGGACATGGAGTGCACTGATGCACAGCCACAGCCAGATGACTATGCTGTTCCAGACCAGAACATTGCCCTCGCAGTGTACTGAGCCAGAATCAAACCCAGCTGAGACTATGGTGCCCCGTCACGAACGCTATACCACCGGCTTACACGGTGACACAGACAAAGTTGCCCACGAGATAGAAGAGGAGGTCATAGATGACGCAGTTGTGGACCCCGATTGGCAGCCATTGGGGGAACAGGGTGCAGGCGGCAGTAGTTCTGAAGTGGAGGAGGAGGAGGAGCCGCAGCAGGCATCAACATCACAACAGGTTCCATCTGCCAGGCCCGTATCTGGCCAAAAACGCGTGGCAAAACCAAAACCAGTTGGAGGACAGCGTGGCCATCCGGTTAAATAAGCTCAGTCTGCAATGCCTGAAAAGGTATCCGATAGTAGAAAGAGTGCAGTCTGGCATTTTTTTAAACAACATCCAAATGATCAGCGCAAAGTCATCTGTCAAAAATGTTCAACTACCTTAAGCAGAGGTCAGAATCTTAAAAGTCTAAATACAAGTTGCATGCATAGACATTTATCCACCATGCATTTGCAAGCCTGGACTAACTACCAAACGTGCCTAAAGGTTGCAGCACCCTCGGCCAATGAAGCTAGTCAGCAACGCTACATCCCTTCCCTCACTGTAAGCCCACCTTTTCCCGCAACACCTGCAGTATCTGTGCAGCTTTTGTCTCCAGGCCAAAGCAGTCAGGGAATCACCAGGTTCGTAGTAGGAAACACTGCATGTAGGGCACCGGCAAGAATACCATCTCCAACCCTCTCTCAGTCTGCCATGTCCACCGGCACCACCGCTAGTTCCACGATCTCCAGCTCTCCAGTCCAGCTCACCCTATATGAGACTCTTGTTAGGAAAAGGAAGTACTCATCCTCGCATCCGCGTACACAGGGTTTGAACGCCCACATTGCTAGACTAATCTCATTAGAGATGATGCCCTACCGGTTAGTTGAAAGCGAATCTTTCAAAGCGCTGATGGACTATGCTGTACCATGCTACGAGCTACCCAGTCGACACTTCTTTTCTAGAAAAGCCATCCCAGCCCTCCAACAGCATGTTAAAGACCGCATCGTCCATGCACTCAGGCAGTCTGTGACTACAAAGGTGCACCTGACAACAGATGCATGGACCAGTAGGCATGGCCAGGGACGTTACGTGTCCATCACGGCACACTGGGTGAATGTGGTGGATGCAGGGTCCACAGAGGACAGCAATATTGGGACAGTTCTGCCTAGCCCACGGTCAAGGAAAGAGTTGGCTGTAGGCGTTCGCCCCCCCTCCTCCTCTTCCTTGTCCTCCTGCAGAAGCAAGAGCTCGTCCACAGACCGCAGTCGCACATCCACTCCATACGCAGCTGCCACTGTTGCACACCAGGTGTACCATTATGGGACAGCTAGTGGCAAGCGTCAGCAGGCTGTATTGGCAATGAAGTGTTTGGGCAACAACAGACACACCGCGGAAGTTCTGTCCGAGTTCTTGCAGAAAGAAACTCAGTCATGGCTGGGCACTGTACATCTTGAGGCAGGCAAGGTAGTGAGTGATAACGGAAGGAATTTCATGGCTGCCATAGCCCTTTCCCAACTGAAACACATTCCTTGCCTGGCTCACACCTTAAACCTGGTGGTGCAGCGCTTCCTGAAAAGTTATCCGGGGTTACTCGACCTGCTCCTCAAAGTGCGCAGACTTTGCTCGCATATCCGCCGTTCGCCCGTACACTCCAGCCGTATGCAGAACTATCAGCGGTCTTTGAACCTTCCCCAGCATCGCCTAATCATCGACGTTGCAACAAGGTGGAACTCCACACTGCACATGCTTCAGAGACTGTGCGAACAGAGGCGTGCTGTTATGTATTTGTGGGAGGATACACGGGCAGGCAGTTGGATGGCAGACATGGAGTTGTCAGGTGTGCAGTGGTCGAAGCTACAAGACCTGTGTCAAGTCCTTCAGTGTTTTGAGGAATGCACATGGCTGGTTAGTGCAGACAACGCCATAATAATCATGAGCATCCCCCTAATGCGTCTGCTGATGCAAAGTTTGACGCACATAAAGGAGCAGGCATCTGCAGCCAAGGAAGAGGAAAGCCTTGATGACAGTCAGCCATTGTCTGGTCAGGGCCGTGTAGAGGACGCGGTAGCGGGCGAAGAGGATGAGGAGGACGAGGAGGATGATGGGGATGAGTACTTTTTTAATGAGGAAGCTTCTCCTGGGCCAACCGAAATTAGTGGCGTTGCAAGGCCGGGTTCTGTTTTTTTAAGGGAGACAAGTGACATAGATTTGCCTGTAACTGCCCCTCAAATCAGCACAACGGCAGATTTGACAACTGGAACTTTAGCCCACATGGCGGATTATGCCTTACGTATCCTCAAAAGGGACCCACGCATTATTAAAATGATGACCGATGACGATTACTGGTTGGCCTGCATCCTTGACCCTCGCTATAAAGGCAAATTGCAAAATATTATGCCACATGAGAACCTCGAACAAATATTAGCAACCAAACAAGCAACTCTTGTAGACCGTTTGATTCAGGCATTCCCAGCACACAGCGCCGGTGATGGTTCTCACACGAGCTGCAGGGGGCTACAGGGCAGAGGTGTTAGAGGTGCACAAATCAGAAGTGGCGTTGGACAGAGGGGTTTTCTGACCAGGTTGTGGAGTGATTTCGCAATGACCGCAGACAGGACAGGTACGGCAGCATCTATTCAAAGTGACAGGAGACAACATTTGTCCAGTATGGTTACTAACTTTTTTTCATCCCTTATCGATGTTCTCCCTCAACCGTCATTCCCATTTGATTACTGGGCATCCAAATTAGACACCTGGCCTGAATTGGCAGAATATGCATTGCAGGAGCTTGCTTGCCCAGCAGCTAGTGTGCTATCAGAAAGAGTATTCAGTGCTGCTGGTTCAATATTAACCGAAAAAAGGACTCGTCTGGCTACCCAAAATATGGATGATCTAACCTTCATTAAAATGAACCACTCCTGGATTTCAAATTATTTTGCCCCACCTTTCCCGGCTGACACCTAGCTTTCCTATAAAAAGGTCTTGCTTGTGGACTGGTCTTACTGAGTGTTCCAATCTCTTAATTTGCAGCAGCTGTTTGTCCAGCATACGACATGTTTACACCTCCCTCAATGGGAAAACTCCCCCCACGGGGCCGTGGTCTCGCCACTTGGCGCAAGCACCCGTTACAGTGCCGTTTGTCTGAAGAGGTGGGTGTGCCCGCTTTTGGTCGACGGCACTGCCACTGGGTCCCTCATAGTACAATAAAGTGTCTCTGGCGGTGGTGGCGCGCAACCAACGTCAGACACACCGTTGTAACATGAGGGGCCCTGGGCCTGTACCGCCGGCCACAAGAGAGTTTCCCCCCCCAGCTCAAACTGTGCTCTACCACATGCAAAATTATCTCTCACAGCTCCAACAATGTTTCGTCTATGCTCTGACATCCTTCAATGCCTGGCACTGACAATACCAATTTGTTGACATGTATGAGGCTAGTTAAAATAGTCAGGGTCAGTGTCCTATATTGACACCAGTAAATACGTATTGCCAAATTACTATATCTGAAACTCAGTAGAGGCGCCCACCCCTGTACCTAAGTATGCCACACTTTTTTTTTTTTGTTTTGTTGTTTTGCGAAACATTAACATCTATTTATTTTTTGGGAGTACTAACTGTGTCAGACACTCCTTGCAATCGTCCTCCGCTGAGCACACCAATGCTGCCTGTGTACCCCTGCGAGATAACTCTAAGTGCCTAGAGCCTATTTTTATTTATTTTAGGCCTAGTAAGCCTGTCTGCGGTCCCTCCTTGCAATCCTCCTCCACTGACCACAACAATGCTGCCTGTGTACCCATGTAACCTATTTAAAACTGCATAGAGCCTATTTTTATTTATTTTAGGCCTAGTAAGCCTGTCTGCGGTCCCTCCTTGCAATCCTCCTTCACTGACCACAACAATGCTGCCTGTGTACCCATGTAACCTATTTAAAACTGCATAGAGCCTATTTTTATTTATTTTAGGCCTAGTAAGCCTGTCTGCGGTCCCTCCTTGCAATCCTCCTCCACTGACCACAACAATGCTGCCTGTGTACCCCTGCGAGATAACTCTAAGTGCCTTGAGCCTATTTTTAGTTATTTTAGGCCCAGTAAGCCTGTCTGCGGTCCCTCCTTGCAATCCTCCTCCACTGACCACAACAATGCTGCCTGTGTACCCCTGCGAGATAACTCGAAGTGCCTTGAGCCTATTTTTAGTTATTTTAGGCCTAGTAAGCCTGTCTGCGGTCCCTCCTTGCAATCCTCCTCCACTGACCACAACAATGCTGCCTGTGTACCCATGTAACCTATTTAAAACTGCATAGAGCCTATTTTTATTTATTTTAGGCCTAGTAAGCCTGTCTGCGGTCCCTCCTTGCAATCCTCCTCCACTGACCACAACAATGCTGCCTGTGTACCCCTGCAAGATAACTCTAAGTGCCTTGAGCCTATTTTTAGTTATTTTAGGCCTAGTAAGCCTGTCTGCGGTCCCTCCTTGCAATCCTCCTTCACTGACCACAACAATGCTGCCTGTGTACCCATGTAACCTATTTAAAACTGCATAGAGCCTATTTTTATTTATTTTAGGCCTAGTAAGCCTGTCTGCGGTCCCTCCTTGCAATCCTCCTCCACTGACCACAACAATGCTGCCTGTGTACCCCTGCGAGATAACTCTAAGTGCCTTGAGCCTATTTTTAGTTATTTTAGGCCTAGTAAGCCTGTCTGCGGTCCCTCCTTGCAATCCTCCTCCACTGACCACAACAATGCTGCCTGTGTACCCATGTAACCTATTTAAAACTGCATAGAGCCTATTTTTTTCTTTTATTTAATATTAATAAAGCCATGATGGACTACGCTGTACCACGCTACTAGCTACCCAGTTGACACTTCTTTTGCGAGAAAAGCCATCCCAACCCTCCACCAGCATGTAAAAGACCGCATTGTCCATGCACTCTGTCAATCTGTGAGTACAAAGGTACACCTGACAACAGACGCATGGACCTGTAGGCATGGCCACAGAAGGTTACGTGTCCATTACGGCGCAATGGGTTAATGTGGTGGATGCATGGTCCACAGGGGACAGCCTACTAAGTCTGTCTGCAGTCCCTAATTCAAATTGTCCTCAATTCAGGTTTTCAGGCTTTTTTAAAAAATAGGAAACTGCATTTGGGATACTAGTTTGGTTGGGGCCTACTGTTGATGTCTGATGCTCCTGGGTGTTCTCCTCCTCCTTGGTGTTCTCCTCCAGGTTTCCTTGTTTGAGCTTCAACCTTCTGGCTCTCATTAAGTATTTTTAAATGTAACACTACAGTTTCCATACTACTTGGGTTGGGGCCTAGTAACGGTGTTCTCCTCCTCCTTGGTGTTCTCCTCCAGGTTGCCTTGTCTGAGCTTCAACCTTCAGGCTCTCATTAAGTGCTTTTTTTTTAAAAAAAAATGGTGGTTAGGGCCTACTAACGGTGTCTGCCACTCCCTGGTGTTGTCCTCCACTGTATAAATCTGAGCTTCAACCTTCTGGCTCTCATTAACTGCTTTTTTTTAAAAAAAATGGTGGTTAGGGCCTACTAAAGGTGTCTGCCGCTCCCTGGTGTTGTCCTCCACTGTATAAATCTGAGCTTCAACCTTCTGGCTCTCATTAAGTGCTGTTTTTTAAAAATTTGGTGGTTGGGGCCTACTAACGGTGTCTGCCGCTCCCTGGTGTTGTCCTCCACTGTATAAATCTGAGCTTCAACCTTCTGGCTCTCATTAAGTGCTGTTTTTTAAAAATTTGGTGGTTGGGGCCTACTAACGGTGTCTGCCGCTCCCTGGTGTTGTCCTCCACTGTATAAATGTGAGCTTCAACCTTCTGGCTCTCTTTAAGAGCTTTTTTTAAAAAAAATGGTGGTTAGGGCCTACTAATGGTGTCTGCCGCTCCCTGGTGTTGTCCTCAACTGTATAAATCTGAGCTTCAACCTTCTGGCTCTCATTAAGTGCTGTTTTTTAAAAATTTGGTGGTTGGGGCCTACTAACGGTGTCTGCCGCTCCCTGGTGTTGTCCTCCACTGTATAAATCTGAGCTTCAACCTTCTGGCTCTCATTAAGTGCTGTTTTTTAAAAATTTGGTGGTTGGGGCCTACTAATGGTGTCTGCCGCTCCCTGGTGTTGTCCTCCACTGTATAAATCTGAGCTTCAACCTTCTGGCTCTCATTAAGTGCTTTTTAAAAAAAAATTGGGGGTTACGGCCTACTAACGGTGTCTGCCGCTCCCTGGTGTTGTCCTCCACTGTATAAATCTGAGCTTCAACCTTCTGGCTCTCATTAAGTGCTGTTTTTTAAAAATTTGGTGGTTGGGGCCTACTAACGGTGTCTGCCGCTCCCTGGTGTTGTCCTCCACTGTATAAATGTGAGCTTCAACCTTCTGGCTCTCTTTAAGAGCTTTTTTTAAAAAAAATGGTGGTTAGGGCCTACTAACGGTGTCTGCCGCTCCCTGGTGTTGTCCTCAACTGTATAAATCTGAGCTTCAACCTTCTGGCTCTCATTAAGTGCTGTTTTTTAAAAATTTGGTGGTTGGGGCCTACTAACGGTGTCTGCCGCTCCCTGGTGTTGTCCTCCACTGTATAAATCTGAGCTTCAACCTTCTGGCTCTCATTAAGTGCTGTTTTTTAAAAATTTGGTGGTTGGGGCCTACTAATGGTGTCTGCCGCTCCCTGGTGTTGTCCTCCACTGTATAAATCTGAGCTTCAACCTTCTGGCTCTCATTAAGTGCTTTTTAAAAAAAAATTGGGGGTTACGGCCTACTAACGGTGTCTGCCGCTCCCTGGTGTTGTCCTCCACTGTATAAATCTGAGCTTCAACCTTCTGGCTCTCATTAAGTGCTGTTTTTTAAAAATTTGGTGGTTGGGGCCTACTAACGGTGTCTGACACTCCCTGGTGTTGTCCTCCACTGTATAAATCTGAGCTTCAACCTTCTGGCTCTCATTAAGTGCTTTTTTTAAAAAAAATGGTGGTTAGGGCCTACTAACGGTGTCTGCCACTCCCTGGTGTTGTCCTCCACTGTATAAATCTGAGCTTCAACCTTCTGGCTCTCATTAAGTGCTTTTTTTAAAAAAAATGGTGGTTAGGGCCTACTAAAGGTGTCTGCCGCTCCCTGGTGTTGTCCTCCACTGTATAAATCTGAGCTTCAACCTTCTGGCTCTCATTAAGTGCTGTTTTTTAAAAATTTGGTGGTTGGGGCCTACTAACGGTGTCTGCCGCTCCCTGGTGTTGTCCTCCACTGTATAAATCTGAGCTTCAACCTTCTGGCTCTCATTAAGTGCTGTTTTTTAAAAATTTGGTGGTTGGGGCCTACTAACGGTGTCTGCCGCTCCCTGGTGTTGTCCTCCACTGTATAAATGTGAGCTTCAACCTTCTGGCTCTCTTTAAGAGCTTTTTTTAAAAAAAATGGTGGTTAGGGCCTACTAACGGTGTCTGCCGCTCCCTGGTGTTGTCCTCAACTGTATAAATCTGAGCTTCAACCTTCTGGCTCTCATTAAGTGCTGTTTTTTAAAAATTTGGTGGTTGGGGCCTACTAACGGTGTCTGCCGCTCCCTGGTGTTGTCCTCCACTGTATAAATCTGAGCTTCAACCTTCTGGCTCTCATTAAGTGCTGTTTTTTAAAAATTTGGTGGTTGGGGCCTACTAATGGTGTCTGCCGCTCCCTGGTGTTGTCCTCCACTGTATAAATCTGAGCTTCAACCTTCTGGCTCTCATTAAGTGCTTTTTAAAAAAAAATTGGGGGTTACGGCCTACTAACGGTGTCTGCCGCTCCCTGGTGTTGTCCTCCACTGTATAAATCTGAGCTTCAACCTTCTGGCTCTCATTAAGTGCTGTTTTTTAAAAATTTGGTGGTTGGGGCCTACTAACGGTGTCTGACACTCCCTGGTGTTGTCCTCCACTGTATAAATCTGAGCTTCAACCTTCTGGCTCTCATTAAGTGCTTTTTTTAAAAAAAATGGTGGTTAGGGCCTACTAACGGTGTCTGCCACTCCCTGGTGTTGTCCTCCACTGTATAAATCTGAGCTTCAACCTTCTGGCTCTCATTAAGTGCTTTTTTTAAAAAAAATGGTGGTTAGGGCCTACTAAAGGTGTCTGCCGCTCCCTGGTGTTGTCCTCCACTGTATAAATCTGAGCTTCAACCTTCTGGCTCTCATTAAGTGCTGTTTTTTAAAAATTTGGTGGTTGGGGCCTACTAATGGTGTCTGCCGCTCCCTGGTGTTGTCCTCCACTGTATAAATGTGAGCTTCAACCTTCTGGCTCTCTTTAAGAGCTTTTTTTAAAAAAAATGGTGGTTAGGGCCTACTAACGGTGTCTGCCGCTCCCTGGTGTTGTCCTCAACTGTATAAATCTGAGCTTCAACCTTCTGGCTCTCATTAAGTGCTGTTTTTTAAAAATTTGGTGGTTGGGGCCTACTAACGGTGTCTGCCGCTCCCTGGTGTTGTCCTCCATTGTATAAATCTGAGCTTCAACCTTCTGGCTCTCATTAAGTGCTTTTTAAAAAAAAATTGGGGGTTACGGCCTACTAACGGTGTCTGCCGCTCCCTGGTGTTGTCCTCCACTGTATAAATCTGAGCTTCAACCTTCTGGCTCTCATTAAGTGCTGTTTTTTAAAAATTTGGTGGTTGGGGCCTACTAACGGTGTCTGACACTCCCTGGTGTTGTCCTCCACTGTATAAATCTGAGCTTCAACCTTCTGGCTCTCATTAAGTGCTTTTTTTAAAAAAAAATGGTGGTTAGGGCCTACTAACGGTGTCTGACACTCCCTGGTGTTGTCCTCCACTGTATAAATCTGAGCTTCAACCTTCTGGCTCTCATTAAGTGCTTTTTTTAAAAAAAATGGTGGTTTGGGCCTACTAAAGGTGTCTGCCGCTCCCTGGTGTTGTCCTCCACTGTATAAATCTGAGCTTCAACCTTCTGGCTCTCATTAAGTGCTGTTTTTTAAAAATTTGGTGGTTGGGGCCTACTAACGGTGTCTGCCGCTCCCTGGTGTTGTCCTCCACTGTATAAATCTGAGCTTCAACCTTCTGGCTCTCATTAAGTGCTGTTTTTTAAAAATTTGGTGGTTGGGGCCTACTAATGGTGTCTGCCGCTCCCTGGTGTTGTCCTCAACTGTATAAATCTGAGCTTCAACCTTCTGGCTCTCATTAAGTGCTTTTTTTAAAAAAAAATGGTGGTTAGGGCCTACTAACGGTGTCTGCCGCTCCCTGGTGTTGTCCTCCACTGTATAAATCTGAGCTTCAACCTTCTGGCTCTCATTAAGTGCTGTTTTTAAAAAATTTGGTGGTTGGGGCCTACTAACGGTGTCTGACACTCCCTGGTGTTGTCCTCCACTGTATAAATCTGAGCTTCAACCTTCTGGCTCTCATTAAGTGCTGTTTTTAAAAAATTTGGTGATTGGGGCCTACTAACGGTTTCTGCCGCTCCCTGGTGTTGTCCTCCACTGTATAAGTCTGAGCTTCAACCTTCTGGCTCTCATTAAGTGCTTTTTTAAAAAAAATTGATGGTTAGGGCCTACTAACGGTGTCTGCCGCTCCCTGGTGTTGTCCTCCACTGTATAAATCTGAGCTTCAACCTTCTGGCTCTCATTAAGCGTTTTTTTTTTTTAAAAATGGTGGTTAGGGCCTACTAACGGATTCTGCAACTCCCTGGTGTTGTCCTCAACTGTATAAATCTGAGCTTCAAC
The DNA here is from genome assembly GCF_051348905.1 of Ranitomeya variabilis. NCBI lineage: Eukaryota > Metazoa > Chordata > Amphibia > Anura > Dendrobatidae > Ranitomeya > Ranitomeya variabilis. The sequence goes on along the minus strand of NC_135239.1, from coordinate 146,488,333 downwards.
CTTCTGGCTCTCATTAAGTGCTGTTTTTTAAAAATTTGGTGGTTGGGGCCTACTAACGGTGTCTGCCGCTCCCTGGTGTTGTCCTCCACTGTATAAATCTGAGCTTCAACCTTCTGGCTCTCATTAAGTGCTTTTTTTAAAAAAAATGGTGTTTAGGGCCTACTAGCGGTGTTGTCCTCCACTGTATAAATCTGAGCTTCAACCTTCTGGCTCTCATTAAGTGCTGTTTTTTAAAAATTTGGTGGTTGGGGCCTACTAACGGTGTCTGCCGCTCCCTGGTGTTGTCCTCAACTGTATAAATCTGAGCTTCAGCCTTCTGGCTCTCATTAAGTGCTTTTTAAAAAAAAATTGGTGGTTAGGGCCTACTAACGGTGTCTGCCGCTCCCTGGTGTTTTCCTCCACTGTATAAATCTGAGCTTCAACCTTCTGGCTCTCATTAAGTGCTTTTTAAAAAAAAATTGGTGGTTAGGGCCTACTAACGGTGTCTGCCGCTCCCTGGTGTTGTCCTCCACTGTATAAATCTGAGCTTCAACCTTCTGGCTCTCATTAAGTGCTTTTTTTAAAAAAAAAAAGTTTTGTGGTTGGGGCCTACTAACGGTGTCTGCCGCTCCCTGGTGTTGTCCTCCACTGTATAAATCTGAGCTTCAACCTTCTGGCTCTCATTAAGTGCTGTTTTTTAAAAATTTGGTGGTTGGGGCCTAATAACGGTGTGTGCCGCACCTTGGTGTTGTCCTGTGTTATTTTCCTGACCTTTAATCTTCAGGCTTTCGGCCTTCATTTGTAATATTAAACTGCATAGGGCCTACTAGTTGGGTTGGGCCTACTAACGGTGTCTTCCGCTCAAAGGTGTTATCCTCCACTGAACAAAGCAGTGCCGCCTGTTTACTCCTGTTACCAATTTTGAACTTTATTTTGCCCACTTTATTATTTGGGCCTACTAACTGTGTCTGCCTCTCATTACAGTTGTCCTCCACTGAACTAAGCAATGCTGCCTGGTTAGTCCTGTTACCAATTTTGAATTGCATTTAGCCCACTTTATTATTTGGCCCTATATCAGTGTTTCCTCCTCATCCTGCCCATTGCCCAGCCGGTGCTACATGAGTCTTGTGGTACTTTGACCCAGACCACTACATTCCCCTTGCACGCTACACAGCCACAATCTGACCCTGCTGAAAGTCAGGTTCCCCTTCCCGCATACTATACCACCTTACACAGGGAGAAAGAGGAAGGTGCAGATGAAAGTACAGGTTTCTGTAACAGGTAGGGGGCATACTCGTTGGCGACGTCACAGGCACAGGGCCCCTCAGAGTACGCAAAAGTGTCACTGCCAGTGGGAGGCGCCCCCGCCGTGCAAACACACAGCTGTACTTTGAGGGGCCCTGTGCCAGTGCCAATGCGAACGAGTGGGCCTCCCCTGCTTGCTCAGGATCACAGCACTTGCAACGTTGAAATACTTACCTCTCCCTGCTCCACCGCCGTGACGTAGTCCACGTTTCCTGGGCCTACTAAAACCTTGAACCAGCCCTACCCCCCACAACTTTTGCCAAATGACCCCCAATTTCCAATGCCCAACTATTATTATAAAGTTAATTAAGATTGACAAGCTTCAGAAACAAGAATGGATGTTTTTGGCATTAAAATGGGCACTGTAGGTGTTTTCCTGGCCTCCACTCACTGCCGACTATGCTTCCCCATTGACTTGCATTGGGTTTCATGTTTCGGTCGATCCCCGACTTTTCGCGATAATCGGCCGACTGCACTCGACTTGACTTTGGACAAAGTCGGGATTCGCAAAACCCGACTCGATCTTAAAAAAATGAAAGTCGCTCAACCCTAGTTCTGGCTCCTACAGACCAGTTATACGATCCCAATCCACTTGTTACCTGCATTAAAGACAGCTGTCTTACATAGTCACCTTTATAAAAGACTCCTGTCCACAGACTCCATTATTCTGTCAGACTTTAACCTCTATAACATGGGCAAGACCAAAGAGCTTTATAAGGATGTCAAGGACAAGCGCATAGACCTGCACAAAGCTGAAATGCGCTACAAAACCATAAGTAAGATGCTGGGTGAGAAGGAGTCAACTGTTGGTGCAATAGTAAGAAAATGGAAGAAATACAAAATGACTGTCAATCGACATCGATCTGGGGCACCATGCAAAATCTCACCTCGTGGGGTATCCTTGATCATGAGTAAGGTGAGAGATCAGCCTAAAACTACACAGGGGAAACTTGTTAATGATCTCAAGGCAGCTGGGACCACAATCATCAAGAAAACCATTGGTAACACATTACATAGTAAAGGTTTAAAATCCTGAAGTGCCCGCAAGGTCCCCCTGCTCAAGAAGGCACATGTGCAGGCCCGTCTGAAGTTTGCCAATGAACACCTGGATGATTCTGTGAGTGATTGGGAGAAGGTGCTGTGGTCAGATGAGACAAAAATTGAGGTCTTTGGCATTAACTGAACTCGCTGTGTTTGGAGGAACAGAAATGCTGGAGATGGAAACATTATGTTTTTGGGGTGTTTCTCTGCTAAGGGCACAGGACTACTTCACCGCATCAATGGGAGAATGGATGGAGCCATGTACCATAAAATCCTGAGTGACAACCTCCTTCCCTCCACCAGGATATTAAAAATGGGTTGTGGCTGGGTCTTCCAGCAAGATAATGACGCAAAACATAGAGCCATGGCAACAAAGGAGTGGCTCAAAAAGAAGCACATTAAGGTTATGGAGTGGCCTAGCCAGTCTCCAGACCTTAATCTCATACAAAACTTATGGAGGGAGTTGAAGCTCTGAGTTACCAAGCGACAGTCTCAAAATCTTAATGATTTATAGATGATCTGCAAAGAGGAGTGGACTAAAATTCATCCTGACATGTGCGCAAACCTCATCATCAACTACAAAAAAAGTCTGACTGCTGTGACTGCCAACAAGGCTTTTGCTACCTAGTATTAAGTCTTGTTTGCCAGAGGGATCAAATACTTATTTCTCACTGCAAAATGCAAATAAATTTATATAATTTATACAGTGTAATTGGAAATCTACTTAGCTGAGCAGTCAATTATTTACTGAACATCTTTTTTTGCTTTCCCCTCTCCTATCAACTTCTTGATCAAAGTTTTTTCTACTTCAGTACAATGTCTGGAAAGTATGTGAAGGAAGGGGGAGCCAAGGAGGAAGCCATGCCCGACAACAATCCTTGTATGACTCCCTGGTCCCTTCCCCATAGAAGTTCACGATCATTCACTGCTTTGCCTTTGTGCTGGCTCTCTGCAACATCTGTAATTGCCCAATACGGGGGTGGTTTCCTCACTGACGGCTCCAGAATGAAAGAGGCACACTCTGGGTTAACTTCAACGATAACTTCTTTACTTGACACATCTTGATCAATTACAGACACTTCAGGTATCGCACACAGCACCCGCTCATCTGTCCCTACTCTGTCCTTTCATCCCTCAAGCTCAGCCCCGGGTTGCACCGCTTCCATCAGTCCTGCAGACTCTATTCCATCTGGATTTCTTGCCTCACATGGGGGAGTTCTATAATGTTTCACCCCGGTTCTAAGTACTGCGGCCCAGGCAAAGATCTGCCACATTTTGCTGGTGCTTCCCTGCTGAACAAACTTCTCTTTCTGTGAGGGGACAGACTTCTTCAGCTGCCTACGCAGCCCTGCTATACCTCTTCCTCTTAGAGGAATTCTTCTGTCATAGCTATACTATGCTGGGCCCCCCTTCTTTGACGTGGCGGGGCACAGCCACTTCAAGCCTTAGCAGCCCAGAGAGCTGCACAGACACTCAGGCCCTGACTCCAACTAACTAAAAGCAGGAAGCTGCACTAAACATATGCACTGTGCCCCTCCTACTCTAACTAGATGTTACAGTGCCCCCTCTAATGGCCAACTATGGACACTAAGCCCCTATCATTATACTAGGCCCGGGGACAAAGTTTACCTATCACAAGTGTGGGTGCAAACACATATACATATATGTATATATTTATAGAGCAATATACATTTGGTATAGCAATGCTCTTGTACACGGTGACAATACACTTTATGTGTAGCAGTAACACCGTGCACAAACACATTAATAATAAACACTATACACATTTAAAAGGGGTTGGGGAAAAGAAGGAACATTATACATTTCACATCCCCTACATTTCTCCCTTTCTTTAATAATGATTGTCCTCAATCATAGCAACCTGTAATATAAACATATTAAAACATTAGTACAGGACTCTATGAGTCATGTCCATACTATTATTCAAAGGGAAGACAGCCCCCTTCCTTTAAACAAGGTACTCCGGTCCCAGGAACATAATTTTCACTGTAGAGCCCTGCTTCTCCAGCAGAAAGGGCACAACTGGTGCAACAAAAAAAAAAGAAGAGAGTCCATAGGCTCTAAATGTTATTTATCCGGCTCGCAGTCCTTCGGAACAAAACAGGCAAACAACAATGAACACAAGTCCTTGTGACCTCCTCTGGTCACCTAACCGCAGAGCATTTTCCCTCTGAAAAAAACAATAGGGCATTTCCGTTACCCCTGACAGGACGCGGAACAGTCACTTTTTTTTTAGTACATGGTTCCACAGCACCACAAACATTACACTTCAGTCTCTTCAATGGCAAGTGCCTCACTCCAATGACATTAGATTCCCTTTCCCGGTCCCGAGTCAGGGGTGACTCTGTAGCTGCAGCAATCACAGGTTGCCTTGGAGCGGCAGGGGTGGCAGAGGTAGCAAGAACATTCCAGGCACTTGACCATGCCGAACTCAAGTCCGCATGACGCGCGATCTTCTCCGTGGTACATAGAGCCACCGCCACTGCAAAGTGGCCCCGTGGGCAACACTCTTTGAAAAATGAAACCCAGTCCTCTTCTTCCAGTAGCCTTCCAAATTTAACCGAGGCCGCATTTACATAGACCTTGTGATGGGTCTCGACCTCGCATACAATGCCATAGCCTCATCCTGTCTCCACATAGGTGAGCTGGCCATAAGTGCGGCGACCAGCCATAGCGCCACCTCCTGGTTGGCGCAACTCAGCCCAAACATCTTTTTCTCTCCTCTTTTTCTGCTCTACGACCCCAGCGATCCAGGCCTGTTGATTTGGGAAGGGACCCCATCCGAGACAAGCAGGATCCGCGGCCCCCTGGGGCACCTGATGACACATGGCGCACCTCCCCTCTAGCACCCAGTGAGCTGTGGTGCGGCTCTCGATCTCCGACTCCCTGCGGACGGAAAGGGACAGACCCCAGGAACAGGTGACATGGGAAAGGGCTCACTCTCTTGGGACGCCAGTCGAGGCTCACTCACCGCCTCGCATGGTGGCTGGCCGGCTCCGCTGATGGTGTCGCTGCTGTCTTCTTCCGCAGAGGTCGTGCAGACTGATCTTTCCAGAAGTAGTCCCGACTCCGGCCTTGTACAAGCTGACAATACACTTTATGTGTAGCAGTGCCACCATGCACAAACACATTAATAATAAACACTATACACATTTAAAGGGGTTGGGGAGAAGATGGAACATTATGCCTTTCACATCCCCTACAGATGGACCAGTTCACCCACTGAGCAAGGGCTAAAATCAGCAGGTACAACATTTGCTGCCCTCCTTCTTTAAATAAGGGCCATAATTGAAACTGGTTTCTTCACAGAATGAATGACCTCTAGTGATGAGCGAACACTAAAATGTTCGGGTGCTCGTTGTTCGAGTCGAACATCTCCCGATGTTCGAGTGTTCGTTTCGAATAACGAACCCCATTGTAGTCAATGGGAGACTCGAACATTTTTCAGCGGGACCAAAGCTCTGCACAGGGAAGGTCGCCTAAAAACCTGGGAAGCTCAGAAAATGATGGAAACAACACTGGAATGGACAGGAAACAGCAGGGGCAGCATGCATAGTTGCCTCTGAGGCTGCCCAAATGCACCATTACGCCAAATTATGGCCAACAGCTTTGTGGTGACAGAGTGACCCACTTTGATGAGGTAGCAGGTGAAACACACCGAAATTGAGCCTGACACAGCATGGCAGCTATGGGCACGGCATGCGGAGGCAGCATCAGGCCGGAGAGCGGCACAGTGACGGACCCTTGAGGAGGCGGCAGCAGCATCATTCCTTACACATTGAGGCCACAGAGTGGCACAATTACATAGTTTGGAGGTAGCGAAGACCCAGCATGTGGAGGCGTCAGCACGGAGAGTGGCACGGTGACGGACCCTTGAGGAGGCGGCAGCAGCATCATTCCTTAATCCTTACACATTGAGGCCACAGAGTGGCACAATTACATAGTTTGGAGGTAGCGAAGACCCAGCATGTGGAGGCGTCAGCACGGAGAGTGGCACGGTGACGGACCCTTGAGGAGGCGGCAGCAGCATCATTCCTTTCACATTGAGGCCACAGAGTGGCACATTTACATAGTTTGGAGGTAGCGAAGACCCAGCATGTGGAGGCGTCAGCACGGAGAGTGGCACGGTGACGGACCCTTGAGGAGGCGGCAGCAGCATCATTCCTTACACATTGAGGCCACAGAGTGGCACAATTACATAGTTTGGAGGTAGCGAAGACCCAGCATGTGGAGGCGTCAGCAGCGTCAGCACGGAGAGTGGCACGGTGACATGACAGACTTCAGTTTGAGCTGCTTTAACACGGTGGCGAGTGGAAATCTGTAGAAATCCATGCTTTATTCATCTTGATAAGCGTCAGCCTGTCAGCGCTGTCAGTTGACAGGCGTGTACGCTTATCGGTGATGATGCCACCAGCTGCACTGAAGACCCGCTCTGACAACACGCTAGCGGCAGGGCAAGCCAGCACCTCCAAGGCGTACAGTGCCAGTTCTGGCCACGTGTCCAGCTTTGAAACCCAGTAGTTGTATGGAGCAGAGTGATCATGCAGGACGTTGGTATGGTCACCTAGGTAGTCCTTCACCATCTTTCTGTAAATCTCGCCTCTACTCTGTCTAGACTGTGGATTGGTGGCATACTCTTGCATGGGTGACATAAAACTGGCAAAGGCCTTGGAGATTGATCCTCTGCCAGCGCTTGACAAGCTGCCTGCTCCCCTCCTCTCCCTCGCTTGTTGGCCCTCAGAACCACGTCCTCTGCCGCTAGCGGTGTCAGATGGGAAGGCTATTTTCAGCTTGTGCACCAGGGCCAGTTGGTATTGATGCAGTCTCATACTCCTTTCCTCTATAGGAATTAGAGTGGAAAAGTTGTGCTTGTACCGGGGGTCCAAGAGGGTGAACACCCAGTAATCGCTGGTGGAAAATATTTTTCTCACGCGAGGGTCACGGGAAAGGCAGCCTAACATGAAGTCAGCCATGTGCGCCAGAGTCCCAACACGTAAGAATTCCCCCTCCGCAACAGGCCGACTCTCCATTTCCTCCTCCTCCTCCTCCTCCAACTCCTCCTCCTCAGCCCAAACACGCTGAACTGAGAAGAGGAAATGGGTACCGTCTTCAGTCTCGCCCACAGTCTCCTCCTCTTCATCCTCATCTTCCTCCTCCCCCTCCTCAGTTACACTCTGAGAAACAGACTGGCTGGTGTTCTGGCTCTCAGTCAACTCTTCTTCCCCCATCTCCTGTGACAATCGATGCGCCTCAGACTTCATGCTGAGCAATGATTTTTTCAGCAGACAAAGCAGCGGGATGGTGATGCTGATTATGGCGTCATCCCCGCTGACCATCAGTGTTGACTCGTCAAAGTGGCTTAACACCTTACATATATCAGACATCCACGTCCACTCCTCATTGTAGATTTGAGGAAGCTGACTAACTTGACCACCGGTTCTGGTGGAAGTGGTCATCTGACAGTCTACAATGGCTCTGCGCTGCTGGTAAACCCTGTTTAACATGTGTAGGGTGGAATTCCATCTCGTTGGCACGTCGCACAACAGTCGGTGAGCTGGCAGTTGTAAGCGCCGTTGCACTGCCCTCAGGGTGGCAGCATCAGTGGTGGATTTGCGGAAATGGGCACAGATGCGTCTCACCTTGGTGAGCAAATCTGACAGATTGGGGTCTTAAGGAACCGCTGAACCACCAGATTGAACACGTGGGCAAGGCATGGAACGTGTGTGAGTCTGCCCAGTTGCAGAGCCGCCACCAGATTACGCCCGTTGTCACACACGACCATGCCTGCTTTCAGGTTCAGCGGCGCCAGCCAAAGATCCATCTGAGCCGTCATGCCCTGTAACAGCTCCTGGGCAGTGTGCCTCTTGTCACCTAAGCTCAGCAGTTTTAGCACCGCCTGCTGGCGCTTGCCCACTGCGGTCCTGCTGCGACTGCAGCTGCCGACTGAAGGTGGCGTGTCCACGGATGGAAATTTACAAGTGGTGTTTGTGGAGGAGGAGGAGGAGGAGGAGGGGGGAGAAGTATAGTAATCCTGGGAAACAGTCACCGAGGTAGGCCCCGCAATCCTGGGTGTGGGCAACACATGAGCTGACCCCGGTTCAGACTCTGTCCCAGCCTCAACCAAATTAATCCAATGTGCCGTCAGGGAGATATAGTGTCCCTGCCCCCCAGCACTGGTCCACGTGTCCGTGGTTAAGTGGACCTTTTCTGTAACCGCGTTGGTCAGGGCACGGTTGATGTTCTGAGACACGTGCTGGTGTAGTGCTGGGACGGCACATCGAGAAAAATAGTGGCGGCTTGGGACGGAGTAGCGAGGGGCAGCCACCGCCATCAGGTTGCGGAATGCCTCCGTCTCCACCAGCCTGTAGGGCAGCATCTCCAAACTCAGGAGTTTGGAGACGTGGACATTTAAGGCCTGTGCATGTGGGTGGGTGGAGGCATATTTGCGCTTGCGCTCAAATGTTTCATGCAAAGACAGCTGAACACTGCGCTGGGACACATTGGTGGATTGTGGGGGGGATGGTGAAGGTGCAGGGGTGGTTGCATGGCGGGAGTCGCTGGTGCCGGGCTCCTGGGCTGGGGAGTTACTGGCAGAGCCAGCATGTGACACAGGGGAAGGAGCAGCGGTGCGACCAGAAGGAGGTGAACGGCCTTGATTCCAATGAGTTGGGTGTTTAGCACTCATATGCCTGCGCATGCTGGTAGTGCTTAGGTTGCTAGTGGTGGCTCCCCTACTGAGCTTGGTGTGGCACAGGTTGCACAACACAGTCCGTCGGTCCTCCTCACTTTCTTTAAAGAAGCTCCAGACTTTAGAACACCGAGGCCTCGACCAAACTGGTTCACTTGTTGAACCTCTGTCTGATGAAATTACTCTGGCCCTGCCTCTCCCTCTGGTCGCACGTCTACCTCTTGCAACGTTTTCTGATGTTACACTTGCCTCCCCCTCCGAAGCACTCTCTTGACTAGGCCTAACAACCCAGCTGGGGTCAGTCACCTCATCATCCACCGGCTCCTCCTCCTCCCATTCATCAGCCTGCTCCCCCCTGGGAATTACTGCACTGACAAGCACCTCACTGTCTGACACCCGTGTCTCATCCTCAGACACCTCTCCACAGACTATTTGTAAATCCCCACTTTCATCACCCACAGACTGGGAAAGCTCTCTATTTTGGGCATCGGGACAGACCCACTGGTCAGGTTGCTGCTCAGCAGTGCTTTGTGAATCTAGGAAGGGTTGGGAAAACAGTTCCTGGGAGTATGCAGGATTTGAATCACTAATTTCCAAGGAGGGGCCAGGCTGGGCGGGAGGAGGTTGAGCTGAAAGATCCTGAGGTCCACTCCCTTGGCTAGCGTTGGTGGACTGCGTGGAAGACTGGGCGGTGGATAAACTACTGGATGCATTATCCGCTATCCAGTTGATCACCTGTTCGCACTGCTGGGGATCCAATAGGGGTGTGCCACGTGACACTGTAAATTGGGACAGGAAGCTAGAAAAGGGTACTCTGCGGCGTTCCAGTGCTCCATCAGAAGCAGGTACTGTGTCACCCTGCCCAGGACTACGGCCTCTGCCTGCAACCTCACTTTGACGCCCACGACCACGTCCTCGTCCTCGTCCCTTACCCCTGGGGTTCACCATTGTAAAGGTTATGCTAGAAAAGCTAGTTATGAAGGTGAAATACACTCTATTTGTCCAAACAGAGGATATATTGCGTGTTGCAAAAAGGACTATTCGGTAAAGAGCGTATTTTATGCAACCAAACCTTGGTTTACAGCAAACTGATGTGTATCAGTAACAGATATAAAACTGTGTTTTATATTTGTGGTATTTCTTCACATCAAATACCCTTTATTTCTTTAACTATTAGATATGGCGTGCACAAATCTGGCAACAGGCCTAGTCACTAAATACAGAGCGTATTTTTGAACCACAAAACTTGGGTACCAGTAACAGATATAAAACTGTGTTTATATTTGTGGTATTTCTTCACATCAAATACCCTTTATTTCTTTAACTATTAGATATGGCGTGCACAAATCTGGCAACAGGCCTAGTCACTAAATACAGAGCGTATTTTTGAACTACAAAACTTGGGTACCAGTAACAGATATAAAACTGTGTTTATATTTGTGGTATTTCTTCACATCAAATACCCTTTATTTCTTTAACTATTAGATATGGCGTGCTATAAAAATGCAATTTTTATCTAATGCGGTTTTTTGGACACACAAAACCTTGGATTAGAATGTAGGGTATTCTATACTATATATATATACTATATATGTGGCAGAATTGCGTATTCTGTACACTGCGCTTATGTGTACGCTAAACAAATATTTTTGGGCCAGGTGTGGTATATCTGTATCACTCAAAAATGCATTTTTATATCTTATGCGGTTTTATTTTTAGGCCGCAAATATTTCCTTTTTTAATTTATTAATTATTGTTATTAATTAATATTATTATTATTAAATGAGGTGACAGCGTGTGCTGTACCACTCTACGGAGTCTGAGGCACTACAAGTCCCAGACAGCAGCACAAATGAGGTTACAGCGTGTGCTGGAGTCTGAGGCACTACAAGTCCCAGACAGCAGCACAAATGAGGTTACAGCGTGTGCTGGAGTCTGAGGCACTACAAGTCCCAGACAGCAGCACAAATGAGGTTACAGACAGCGTGTGCTGGAGGCTAAATGGAGTCTGAGGAACATCCAGCAGCCGATATTCTAATAGTGCGGCGTTCGCCCAAAATGGCGGACGCCGCACTATAAAGCCCAGCCTAATGCACACACGATCCCTGCCTAATGCCTAATGCCTATAAAGATTGACTTGGAGACTGAGATTGAGACTTGGCACTGAGACAGTGAGTGCGCAGCTAAGATGGCGGCCGCTGCACTCCTGGTCCCAGCTGCCACACAGCTAGCCAGCAAATACAAGAGAGGACTAGTAGTAGTAAACGTAGATTAGCCCTGACAAGGGCTGTTGATTTCTGCACCCTGCCTGCCTGATTAATTCTGGTCTTTGTCCCTGCTCTAGTCCCTATCAATTCCCAGTCCCCCCAGCACGTCTGTCCCTATGCTCTTTCACACTGCAAATGGCTGAAAGCGCCGAACATAATGAAAGCAGTCTATTGGCTGGTCAGGTCACCTGATCTGGCCAGCCACTCACTGCTCTCGTCTTGTACATGTCCCTACGTCATGCTAGTAGCTTAGAAGGCTCACCTAACATGATTGGCTCCTTGAAAAACCGCCAAAAATGAGAAAAACAAAAACGAGATTTCACTCGAGTACCGCGAGATGTTCGGCCGAATACCGAACACCTTCGAACGCCCTAATGTCCGATCGAACACCAGGTTCGAGTGAACACGTTCGCTCATCACTAATGACCTCACTAATTAAACTCTGCAGTTTGGGCATCCCTGGTCAAAATTACTGTTAATGTGAACAAGTTGAAGATGAAATGATCTCTAAAAGGCCTGAAATTAAAGATATACATACATATATATTCATTTTTTATATTTTAAGAATTACAAAAATAAAAAATGGGCCAATGCAAACGTTTGGGCACTTTTGTAGATTTGTCTGTTCCGATAACTTTGATCCAGGTTTCAGACCTTAGTTAGCCTGCTAGGGTTGGCTTGTTCACTATCATCATTGGGAGAGACCATATGATGCAAATTTCTCAGCTTTAAAAAAAACCCAACTTCCTGTACCTCGTGCCAAAAACATCATCCATGAATTATTCTAAACAGCTACCTAGTAGTGTTGAGCATTCCGATACTGCAAGTATCGGGTATCGGCCTTCCGATACCGAGTTCCGATATTTTTGCGATATCGGAAATCGGAATCGGAAGTGTGCGGTGTGTATGGTTCCCAGGGTCTGGAGGAGAGGAGACTCTCCTTCAGGGCCTGGGATCCATATTCATGTAAAAAATAAATAATAAAAATAAAAAATATTGATATACTCACCCCTCCGGCGGACCCTGGCGCTTAGCGGTGCCTCCGTTCCTAAGAATGCAGGGAGTGAATGACCTTCGATGACGTCGCGGCTTGTGATTGGTCGCGTGAGCGGTCACATGACCGGTCAAGCGACCAATCACAAGCCGCGACGTCATCGAAGGTCCTTCACTCTGCATTCTTAGGAACGGAGGCATACGCTTGGACCGGTGAGAGCCTGGGCCGTCAGAGGGGTGAGTATATCAATATTTTTTATTTGTATTCTTTATTTTATACATGAATATGGATCCCAGGGCCTGAAGGAGAGTTTCCTCTCCTTCAGACCCTGGGAACCATTCTGATATTTTGTGTCCCATTGATATGAATTGGTATCGGGTATCGGTATCGGCGATATCCGATACTTTTTGGATATCAGCCGATCCAATCCGATACCGATACCTTTGCATATCATAGTTACATAGTTACATAGTTATTAAGGTTGAAGGAAGACTGTAAGTCCATCTAGTTCAACCCATAGCCTAACCTAACATGCCCTAACATGTTGATCCAGGGGAAGGCAAAAAAACCCTATGTGGCAAACAGTAACTCCACCATGGGGAAAAAAATTCCTTCCCGACTCCACATACGGCAATCAGACTGAATATCGGAAGGTATCGCTCAACACTACTACCTAGCACTCTGAAAATGAAACTTGTGGAGGTCCACAAAACAGGAGAAGGCTATAAGGTGATAGCAAAGCGTTTTCAAGTTGCCCTTTCCTCAGTTTGAAATGTAATTAAGAAATGGCAGTAAACATGAACAGTGGAGGTCAAGATAAGGTCTGGAAGATCAAGCATTTTAGAAACATTCTTTCCAGGATAATGACTTGTCTATAAGGAACATTTTTGCGCTTGCAATGCTTTCAATGGTGAATTAGTAGGTCATGGGTTTTCCAGCAGGACAATGATCCCAAACATACTCCAAGAACCATCCAGTAATAGATGGAAACAAAGCACTGGAGAGTTCAGTTCACTACTGCCTCTTACATGTAGATGCTACAGAGAAACTGTGAATGGACACATTAAATCATTTAATTTTGCCTGCTTTGATTAATTTCTGAGTACAGAACACCGTGAAAAACATGAATCGGTCAATTAGTGCATGGAAAAAACAGCAGCAAGGTTTACAATTTATAAGGCAATAATCCCTGACTAGATGCCTGTCATACGCTATTCCTACTGCCACACCTCACCTCTTCTGAACTTACTGTACAAACTCTCCTGTCCTGGCTGTGAAATCCTGTAGGCAGTGTGAGAACACCCCATGTGATGACCACCTGACAGCCCACAACAAGGCACTGGATCATATATTAACAGAAACCATCGGCTCTTTTGGTTTAAAAAATTCCCTCAACTAGAAGGTGGATTCACAGAAAATCATTTGTTCCCATTACTAAGGAGTGGGTGAGTGGGCCTCCTATATTGGTAAAGTGTATGCACTAAATTCTAGGGATGCTAAAAATTAGAAGGAGTCACTCCAATACCCCTTTAAAAAGAAAAAGTGGAGGGCCTCAGAAAACATTTTTTCCCCATTGTTAAGGAGTCTGTATCCTTGACTGGTCATGCCAATGCACTAAGTCCATGGGCTGAAAAACATTTACCCCAGGGGGGTATATACAGCTCTGGCAAAAATTAAGAGACCACTGCACAGTTTTATAAAAATCTGCTTCTCTACATGTCTGACAGCCATTCCATTCCAGTGTCAGTTGAATTCCAACCAGAGTACACCTCATTCTACTTAATGTGCTTCTGATTAGGTGATCACCTGAACTAAATCTTATTTAACGAAGGAAAGTGTAAAAAAAAAACCTGCTGTGGTGTTCACAATCCTCTTGCAATAGGACAAGCTGGATGGCAAAACACGTGCTAGTAATATCCCAAAAGTAATAGGAGTAAAACAATAACTTTTAACCATGCCAAAGGAGTTGAAAACAAAAGTCTTGAGTTAGGGAAAAGAAGTGCTCAATTCTGGCTTTACTAGCAGAGGGATACAGTGAGCGTCATGTTGCCTCCATCCTTAAAATATCTAAGAAGGCAGTCCATTACAACAAGGTCAAGCAGCAGACATTGCGGACAACAACACTGCAATTTTTTGTTATTTTGACCATTTATCATTTTCTGAAAATAAATACAAAATTTAGTGCTTGGAAATTCGAAGACATGTCAGTAGTTTATAGAATAAAAAAGCAATTAACATTTTACTCAAAAATATACCTATAAAGAGAAAAATCAGACAAACTGAAAATTTTGCAGTGGTCCCTTAATTTTTGCCAGAGCTGTATATAAGAATGTTCGCGGTCCCTAAAAATTGTTAATGTGGGCATCATGAACACCCTTAAAAAATTGATAGCGAGGGTAGCGTGATCACCCTGTTGATATGGTGGTGAAGGAGAAGGAGGATGATGAGACAAGAAAGACAAAATCCTGAAGTGTACACCCATGTTTGGGTGGGAAGGAGTGCATGGGAATAGACCAGGAAAAAACAAAACAGTGGATTTGAGTTTATGTTCCACTGCTGTCATCAGGTAGTGTACAGTCTGGAAATGTGGCCATTTAGCATTGTATCCTGTGGGTAGTTGGCTATGTATTTACACTTGCGTTCCAAGGACTGGGGTAGGAACAGCTGAACGCTTCACTGGGACAAGGACAAGGACATGGTTGCTGATAGTGGTTGCAAGTATGCAACGACAGGTGCAGGGTGGGAGGCATCTTTGCCTACCTCATGGCCAGGGGATTGGCGTGCCCATAGGACAGTGGAAGAGGAAATGGTGTCACCCGCAGACACTGTTTCTGGACTCTGGTGTTTGGCCCAAGTATACTTTGCTTTGCTTGCATGTACTTGAGCACGTTGGTGATGGTGAGGCTGGTAGTTGTGCTGCCCATGCTGATGCTTTCATGGCAGATGTTGCAAATGGCATTTTTTCGGTTAACTGGGCTGTCTTTCAAAAAGCGCCAGATTTGTAAACAACTAAACCTTAGCTTGGTAACTTAACTCATGTTGGTACTCTGCCTCTTCCTGCCTGCTATGGTGCTAAGGATCCTTCCCGATTTTGCGCTGCTGTCCTCACTCTGCATGTCACCTTCCCAGGTTGGGTTAGTGACTTAATTGTCCACCACCCTGTCTTCCATTTCTGCACCCTGTTCCTCCTCCTGATTTGCCCACGTAACAACACCACTTTCTGGCAATTATGCCTTGTCATCATCCAGCTCTTGTGACAGTAATTGCATTTTCCCATTGTGGCCTTCTTGTGAGCGTGACTGCTCAAATATTTGAGCATCGCTACATGTGATTTTCTCATGTCCTAGTTGGAATGGGCAGGGCGAGAAGTCAGAATCCATCAATGGAAATGTGAACAGCTCTTTGGAGTGTCCAAGTGTTGATCACTTGTCTCTGGGCACTCGATATGGTGGGAGAAAGGAGGATCATTGTGGAGGGTTATGTGGTCCAGAATCATGGCTACTGAGACTGGATCATGTGGTAGACAGGGTGATGCTGGTAAAGTGACGGAAAGCTTTTTCTGCTATCCATCCAGCAACCTTTTCACACTGTTCTGGCTTCAAAAGTGGTTTTCCAAGCCCCCTTACAAAGTGGGAAAGGAAGCTAGATTGATATGATATGTGTGTTTGTTGTGCACCCGCGGAAGGCACAGTTTCACCTTGCCCATGTTCTTGTCACTCATCATCAACATCACGTCCACTTACCCATTCCTTGCCCATTTTAAATTACGTATCATGTATCCCTGTTCAGAAAACGTTGCAGACAGTATCACAATGCCAGCAAAATGTGCCTACTACAGATGGACGTATAAGACTGTAGTATCAATGTAGCAATGCTATTTGAAACCAATTTTTTTGTGTGTGTGTTTTGAGGCTCAACTCTTTTACGATAAATGCCATGTAAAATGTCTCTGCTGTAAAAATTGCAGTATTACAATGCCAACATAATATGCTGACGTATAAGACTCAAACGAAAAAAAAAAACGCGACAAAACATTCCGAACATATTGAAGTAACCAAAAAATAATTTATTAAAAAGCCAGGTGCAGACAGAGAACAAGAAGGGGTTACACCCACTAGCACATGCAAAAGGGATACTCAGAGGACATTATACAAATTATCAAAAAGGCTAAAGAGGTCATCTCCAATGCTACAATATGTGACCACAAATATTGCACATTCCCATAAAGCCTAATAAGTAATAAGTCAACATCTAACTCCCGTAGTGTGAATCAGTATTGCACAAAGATCAATAAGTGTTATTACCCGTAATCGGTCAGTAGTAAGTCCACGAGCGTCCTCCCCAGAGGACATTATACAAATTATCAAAAAGGCTAAACAGGTCATCTCCAATGCTACAATATGTGACCACAAATATTGCACATCTCCCTTAAAGCCGAATAAGTCAACATCTAACTCCCGTAATGTGAATCAGTATTGCACAAAGATCAATAAGTGTTATTACCCGTAATCGGTCAGGAGTAAGTCCACGAGCGTCCTCCCCGACGCGTGTTTCGGCGAAAATAGCCTTTCTCACCCCTTTCAGGAGAAATTGCACAACAATTTGGGTCCATTTTCTCTTTTTGCTGTTGTGAAAATACTAAATTTCGAGCTAAAAAAGATTTTTGTGGGAAAATTTTTTTTATTTTCACAGCTTAATGTTATAAACTTCTGTGAAGCACCTGGGGGTTCAAGGTGCTCAATACACATCTAGATAAGGTTCCAAAGAGGTCTTGTTTCCAAAATGATGTAATTTATGTGGGGTTTCCACTGTTTATGCACATCAGGGGCTCTTCAAACGCGACATGGTGTCGGCTAATTCCATGAAATTTTGAATTTAAAAAGTCAAGTGGAGCTCCTTCCCTTCCAAGCCCTGCCATGCATCCAAATAGTAGTATTCCCCCACATATAGGGTATCGGCGTGCTCAGTAGAAATGGCACAACAAATTGCATGGAGCAATTTCTCCTGTTACCCTTATGAAAAATGCAAAATATGAAGCTGAAAAAGATTTATCTGGGAAAAATTTGATTTTTTTATTTTCATGGCTTAACGTTATAAACTTCTGTGAAGCACCTGTGGGTTCAAGGTGCTCAACACACATCTAGATAAGTTCCCTAAGGGGTCTAGTTCCCAAAATGGTGTCACTTGTGGGGGGTTTCCACTGCTTAGGCACATCAGAGGCTCTCCAAACGCAACATGGCAACTGTTAATTATTCCAGCATATTTTACATTCAAAAAGTGAAAAGGCACTCCTTCCCTTCCAAGACCTGCCATGTGACCAAACAGTGGATTTCCCCCACATATGGGGTATCGGCATGCTCAGGAGAAATTGTACAACAAATTGTATTGTCTACGTTCTCCTGTTACCCTTGCAAAAGTTAAAAAAATTAGGTCTAAAGGAAAATTTTTGCGAAAGAAAAGTAAATGTTTATTTTTTTTCTTCCACATTCCAAAATTTTTTGTGTAGCACCTGAACGGTTAATAAACTTCTTGAATGTGGTTTTGAGTACCTTAAGGGGGCAGTTTTAAGAACAGTGTCATTTTGTGGTATTTTCTGGCCCCTCAAAGTCACTTCAAATGTGATGCGGTCCCTAAAAAAAATGGGTTTGCAAATTTTCTTGTAAAAATTAGAAATCGCTGGTCAACTTATAACCCTTATATCTTCCTAACAAAAGAATTATGTTTCCAAAATTGTGCTGATGTAAAGTAAACATGTGGGAAATGTTACTTTTTAACTATTTTGTGCGATATGACTCTCTGATTTAAGGGCATACAAATTAAAAGTTTGAAAATTGCGCAATTTTAAACATTTTTGCCAAATTTCCATTTTCTTCACAAATAAACGCAAATCATATCAAATAAATTTTACCATTACCATGAAGTACAATATGTCATGAGAAAACAATCCCCTGGATCCGTTAAAGCATTCCAGAGTTATGACCTCATAAACTGACAGTGGTCAGAATTGTAAAAATTGGCCTGGTCAGGAAGGTGAAAACAGGCTTCGGGGTGAAGGGGTTAATGGCTATATCACTATTCTGTGTCCACCAGAAGGAAGCCTTAGGAACTGCCTTGTAACTCCAAGCAACTCTTCTGATTTTAGGCCCAGCACAACGTTAGTATGATGACGTGCCAGGACTACTAATCAGAAAAGGTGCCAGGGTTGCCAGAGGTGGGTTGCAGTGCTCCTGTCTGGCAGTCACAGAATACTGACTTGCTGGTACACCAGGGACCTGAAAATTGATTTGCACATGTCAAATGCTGACATTATTTGCAACAGCCCCAGTGTTATTTGGCATGATGCAAACTACAGGTGCTTCTCACAAAATTAGAATATCATCAAAAAGTTAATTTATTTCAGTTCTTCAATACAAAAAGTAAAACTCATATATTATGTACAGTCATTACAAACATAGTGATCTATTTAAAGTGTTTATTTCTGTTAATGTTGATGATTATCTTACAGCCAATGAAAACCCAAAAGTCATTATCTCAGTAAATTAGAATAATGAACAAAAAACACATGCAAAAGGCTTCCTAAGTGTTTAAAAAAGGTCCCTTAGTCTGTTTCAGTAGGCTCCACAATCATGGGGAAGACTAATGACTTGACAGATGTCCAGAAGGCAGTGATTGACACATTTCACAAGGAGGGTAAGCCGCAAAAAGTCATTGTCAAAGAAGCTGGCTGCTCACAGAGTGCTGTTTCCAAGCATATTAATGGAAAGTTGAGTGGAAGGAAAAAGTGTGGTAGAAAAAGGTGCACAAGCAATCGGGATAATCGCAGCCTTGAAAGGATTGTTAAGAGAAGGCCATTCAAAAATTTTTAGGAGATTCACAAGGAGTTGACTGCTGCTGGAGTCATTGCTTCAAGAGCCACCACACACAGACATATTCAGGACATGGGCTACAAGTGTCGCATTCCAGGTGTCAAGCCACTCATGACTAATAGACAACACCAGAAGCGTCTTACCTGGGCCAAGGAGAAAAAGAACTGGACTGTTGCTCATTGGTCCAAGGTGTTGTTTTCAGATGAAAGTAAATTTTGCATTTCATTTGGAAATCAAGGTCCCAGAGTCTGGAGGAAGAGTGTTATGACCCCAATGGCGAGGGTCTCAGAGGAACGTGGAAGTCTGCAGAATACAAAAATCCAGCTCATAGGGCAGTGGTAACTGGGTTGACCATATATCTACTCCTAACGCCAACACTAGAAGTAGCCGGGGATCATTCCTACGTTGATTCTAGATGACACGCGCCAGCCGGAGAATCTAGCTACCCCAAGTAGAGGAAAACAAAGACCTTTCTTGCCTCCAGAGAAGGGGACCCCAAAGCTGGATAGAAGCCCCCCACAAATAATGACGGTGAGGTAAGAGGAAATGACAAACACAGAAATGAACCAGGTTTAGCACAGAGAGGCCCGCTTACTGATAGCAGAATAAAGAAAGGTAACTTATATGGTCAACAAAAACCCTATCAAAATCCACACTGGAAATTCAAGAATCCCCGAACCGTCTAACGGTCCGGGGGGAGAACACCAGCCCCCTAGAGCTTCCAGCAAAGGTCAGGATATAGATTTGGAACAAGCTGGACAAAAATACAAAACCAAAACAAATAGCAAAAAGCAAAAGGCAGACTTAGCTGATATAACTGGAACCAGGATCAGTAGACAAGAGCACAGCAGACTAGCTCTGATAACTACGTTGCCAGGCATTGAACTGAAGGTCCAGGGAGCTTATATAGCAACACCCCTAACTAACGACCCAGGTGCGGATAAAAGGAATGACAGAAAAACCAGAGTCAAAAAACTAGTAACCACTAGAGGGAGCAAAAAGCAAATTCACAACAGTACCCCCCCCTTAGTGAGGGGTCACCGAACCCTCACCACGACCACCAGGGCGATCAGGATGAGCGGCATGAAAGGCACGAACTAAATCGGCCGCATGAACATCAGAGGCGACCACCCAGGAATTATCCTCCTGACCATAGCCCTTCCACTTGACCAGGTACTGAAGCCTCCGCCTGGAGAGGCGAGAATCCAAGATCTTCTCCACCACGTACTCCAACTCGCCCTCAACCAACACCGGAGCAGGAGGCTCAGCAGAAGGAACTACAGGCACAATGTACCGCCGCAACAAGGACCTATGAAATACATTGTGTATAGCAAACGACACAGGAAGATCCAGACGAAAAGATACAGGATTAAGGATTTCCAATATCTTGTAAGGCCCAATAAAACGAGGTTTAAATTTGGGAGAGGAGACCTTCATAGGAACAAAGCGGGAAGAAAGCCACACCAAATCCCCAACGCGTAGTCGGGGACCCACACCGCGGCGGCGGTTGGCAAAGCGCTGAGCCTTCTCCTGTGACAACTTCAAGTTGTCCACCACATGATTCCAGATCTGCTGCAACCTATCCACCACAGAATCCACCCCAGGACAGTCAGAAGGCTCCACATGACCCGAAGAAAAGCGAGGATGGAAACCAGAGTTGCAGAAAAAAGGCGAAACCAAGGTGGCGGAACTAGCCCGATTATTAAGGGCAAACTCAGCCAACGGCAAGAATGTCACCCAATCGTCCTGATCA
This sequence comes from Ranitomeya variabilis, assembly GCF_051348905.1. NCBI lineage: Eukaryota > Metazoa > Chordata > Amphibia > Anura > Dendrobatidae > Ranitomeya > Ranitomeya variabilis. The sequence continues at coordinate 146,467,419 of NC_135239.1, read as the reverse complement.
GCAGAGACAAAACACCTCAAATAAGCCTCCAAAGTCTGATTGGTTCGCTCCGTCTGTCCATTAGTCTGAGGATGGAAAGCAGACGAAAACGACAAATCAATGCCCATCCTACTACAAAAGGATCGCCAGAACCTGGAAACGAACTGGGATCCTCTGTCTGACACAATATTCTCAGGGATGCCGTGCAAACGAACCACGTTCTGGAAAAACACAGGAACCAGATCGGAAGAGGAAGGCAGCTTAGGCAAAGGAACCAAATGGACCATCTTGGAGAAGCGATCACATATCACCCAGATAACGGACATGCCCTGAGATAGCGGGAGATCAGAAATGAAATCCATGGAGATATGTGTCCAAGGTCTCTTCGGGACAGGCAAGGGCAAGAGCAAACCGCTGGCACGAGAACAGCAAGGCTTAGCTCGAGCACAAGTCCCACAGGACTGCACAAATGACCGCACATCCCTTGACAAGGAAGGCCACCAAAAGGACCTGGCCACCAGATCTCTGGTGCCAAAAATTCCCGGGTGACCTGCCAACACCGAGGAATGAACCTCGGAAATGACTCTGCTGGTCCACTTATCCGGGACAAACAGTCTGTCAGGTGGACAAGACTCAGGCCTATCAGCCTGAAATCTCTGTAACACACGTCGCAGATCCGGAGAAATAGCTGACAAGATAACTCCATCTTTAAGAATACCAACAGGATCAGCGACTCCAGGAGCATCAGGCACAAAGCTCCTAGAAAGAGCATCGGCCTTCACATTCTTTGAACCTGGTAAATACGAGACAACAAAATCAAAGCGGGAGAAAAACAATGACCAGCGGGCCTGTCTCGGATTAAGGCGTTTAGCAGACTCGAGATACATTAGATTTTTGTGATCAGTCAAGACCACCACACGATGCTTAGCACCCTCGAGCCAATGACGCCACTCCTCAAATGCCCATTTCATGGCCAACAACTCCCGATTGCCCACATCATAATTTCGCTCGGCAGGCGAAAACTTCCTAGAGAAAAAGGCACAAGGTTTCATAACAGAGCAACCAGGACCTCTCTGCGACAAAACGGCCTCTGCCCCAATCTCCGAAGCATCCACCTCAACCTGAAAGGGAAGTGAGACGTCAGGCTGGCACAAAACAGGCGCCGAAGTAAACCGGCGTTTCAACTCCTGGAAAGCCTCCACGGCAGCAGGAGCCCAGTTAGCTACATCGGAGCCCTTCTTGGTCATATCCGTCAAAGGTTTCACAATGCTAGAAAAATTAGCGATAAAACGACGGTAGAAGTTAGCGAAGCCCAAGAACTTCTGAAGACTCTTAACTGACGAGGGCTGAGTCCAATCAAGAATAGCTCGGACCTTGACTGGGTCCATCTCCACAGCAGAAGGGGAAAAAATGAACCCCAAAAAGGGAACCTTCTGTACACCAAAGAGACACTTTGAGCCCTTGACAAACAAAGAATTTTCACGCAAAATTTTAAAGACCAACCTGACCTGCTCCACATGTGAATCCCAATCATCAGAAAAAACCAAAATATCATCCAGATAAACAATCAAAAATTTATCCAGATACTTCCGGAAAATGTCATGCATAAAGGACTGAAAAACTGAAGGCGCATTGGAGAGCCCAAAAGGCATCACCAAGTACTCAAAATGACCTTCGGGCGTATTGAATGCGGTTTTCCATTCATCACCTTGCTTAATGCGCACAAGGTTGTACGCACCACGAAGGTCTATCTTGGTGAACCACTTGGCACCCTTAATCCGGGCAAACAAGTCAGACAACAGCGGTAAAGGATACTGAAATTTGACAGTGATCTTATTTAAAAGCCGATAATCAATACAAGGTCTCAAAGATCCGTCCTTTTTTGCCACAAAAAAGAATCCCGCACCAAGAGGGGAAGAAGACGGACGAATATGTCCTTTTTCCAGAGACTCCTTGATATATGAACGCATAGCGGTATGTTCAGGTACCGACAGATTAAACAGTCTTCCCTTAGGAAATTTACTGCCTGGGATCAAATCTATAGCACAGTCACAGTCCCTATGAGGAGGCAGTGCACTGGACTCAGACTCACTGAAGACATCCTGATAATCAGACAAATACTCCGGAACTTCCGAAGGCGTAGAAGAAGCAATAGACACAGGCAGGGAATCCTCATGAATACCACGACAGCCCCAACTTGAGACTGACATAGCCTTCCAGTCCAGGACTGGATTATGGGTCTGTAACCATGGCAGCCCTAAAACGACCAAATCATGCATTTTATGTAAAACCAGGAAACGTATCACCTCGCGGTGTTCAGGAGTCATGCACATGGTAACCTGAGTCCAATACTGCGGTTTATTTGCTGCCAATGGTGTAGCATCAATACCCCTAAGAGGAATAGGATTTTCTAATGGTTCAAGAGTAAATCCACAGCGCTTAGCAAATGAGAGATCCATGAGACTCAGGGCAGCACCTGAATCTACAAACGCCATGACAGGATAAGATGACAGTGAGCAAATCAAAGTTACAGACAGAATAAATTTAGGTTGCAAATTACCAACGGTGACAGGACTAACAACCTTAGCTATACGTTTAGAGCATGCTGAGATAACATGTGTAGAATCACCACAGTAGTAGCACAAGCCATTCCGGCGTCTATGAATTTTCCGCTCATTTCTAGTCAGGATTCTATCACATTGCATTAAATCAGGTGTCTGTTCAGACAACACCATGAGGGAATTTGCGGTTTTTCTATCACATTGCACCGAATTAGGTGTCTGTTCAGACAACACCATGAGGGAATTTGCGGTTTTGCGCTCCCGCAACCGCCGGTCAATTTGAATAGCCAGTGCCATAGTATCATTCAGACCTGTGGGAATGGGAAAACCCACCATAACATTCTTAATGGCTTCAGAAAGGCCATTTCTAAAATTAGCGGCCAGTGCACACTCGTTCCAATGTGTCAGCACGGACCATTTCCGAAATTTTTGGCAATACACTTCAGCCTCGTCCTGCCCCTGAGACATAGACAGCAAGGCCTTTTCTGCCTGAATCTCAAGATTGGGTTCCTCATAAAGTAAACCGAGCGCCAGAAAAAACGCATCAAGATCAGCCAATGCCGGATCTCCTGGCGCCAGCGAAAAAGCCCAATCCTGAGGGTCGCCCCGTAAGAACGAAATAACAATTTTTACTTGCTGAGCAGAATCTCCTGATGAACAGGGTCTCAGGGACAAAAACAATTTACAATTATTCACGAAATTCCTAAACTTAAACCTGTCTCCGGAAAACAGTTCAGGAATCGGTATTTTAGGTTCTGACCTAGGATTTCTGATAACATAGTCTTGTATGCCCTGCACACGAGTAGCCAGCTGGTCCACACTTGTAATCAAGGTCTGGACATTCATGTCTGCAGCAAGCATAGCCACTCTGAGGTAAAGGGGAAGGAGAAAAAAAAACCTCAGAATCTTCTTTCTTATAATCCCTCTTCTGCAATGCATTAAACATTTAATACTGGCCTGGCAAACTGTTATGACCCCAATGGCGAGGGTCTCAGAGGAACGTGGAAGTCTGCAGAATACAAAAATCCAGCTCATAGGGCAGTGGTAACTGGGTTGACCATATATCTACTCCTAACGCCAACACTAGAAGTAGCCGGGGATCATTCCTACGTTGATTCTAGATGACACGCGCCAGCTGGAGAATCTAGCTACCCCTAGTAGAGGAAAACAAAGACCTTTCTTGCCTCCAGAGAAGGGGACCCCAAAGCTGGATAGAAGCCCCCCACAAATAATGACGGTGAGGTAAGAGGAAATGACAAACACAGAAATGAACCAGGTTTAGCACAGAGAGGCCCGCTTACTGATAGCAGAATAAAGAAAGGTAACTTATATGGTCAACAAAAACCCTATCAAAATCCACACTGGAAATTCAAGAACCCCCGAACCGTCTAACGGTCCGGGGGGAGAACACCAGCCCCCTAGAGCTTCCAGCAAAGGTCAGGATATAGATTTGGAACAAGCTGGACAAAAATACAAAACCAAAACAAATAGCAAAAAGCAAAAGGCAGACTTAGCTGATATAACTGGAACCAGGATCAGTAGACAAGAGCACAGCAGACTAGCTCTGATAACTACGTTGCCAGGCATTGAACTGAAGGTCCAGGGAGCTTATATAGCAACACCCCTAACTAACGACCCAGGTGCGGATAAAAGGAATGACAGAAAAACCAGAGTCAAAAAACTAGTAACCACTAGAGGGAGCAAAAAGCAAATTCACAACAGAAGAGTGGAGAGGCACACAATCAAAGCTGCTTGAGGAATAGTGTGAAGTTTCCACAATCAGTGATCATTTGGGGAGCCATGTCATCTGCTGGTGTAGGTCCCCTGTGTTTTCTCAAGACCAAAGTCAGCGCAGCCGTCTACCAGGAAATTTTAGAGCACTTCATGCTTCCCTCTGCTGACAAGCTTTTAGGAGATGTAAGTTTAATTCTCCAGCAGGACTTGGCACCTGTCCACATCGCCAAAAGTACCAATACCTGATTTAAAAACAACAGTATCACTATGCTTGATTGGCCAGCAAACTCGCCTGACCTTACCCCGTAGAGAATCTATGGGGCATTGTCAAGAGGAAGAAAAGAGACACCAGACCCAAAAATGCAGACGAGCTGAAGCCTGCTATCAAAGCAACCTGGACTTCCATAACACCTCAGCAGTGCCACAGGCTGATCGCCTCCATGCCACGCCGCATTGATGCAGTAATTGATGCAAATGGAACCCCGACCAAGTATTGAGTGCATTTACTGAATATACAATTCAGTAGGCCAAAATTTCAGAATTTAAAATCATTTTTCAAGCTGGTGTTATAAAGTATTCTAATTTACTGAAATAAAGACTTTTGGGTTTTCATTGGCTGTAAGACATAATCATCAACATTAACAGAAATAAACACTTAAAATACATCACTCTGTTTGTAATGACTCTATATAATATATGAGTTTCACTTTTTGTATTGAAGAACTGAAATAAATTAACTTTTTGATGATATTCTAATTTTGTGAGAAGTACCTGTATGTACTGTCTGTTAATTATTGATGAAAGTGCACATTAACATGCATTTTGCATTTACCACTGTAGGACTGTAGGATTTATTTATTGCAGCTGTTTCTTCTTCCATCCAACTATGTATTCTGTTGATTTACAAACATTCTGTTTAGCTTAGTACCTTATAGACATCATGATGATCTAAAATCCGGTCAAAATCCTTGTATACATCATTCAGCATATCAACAACCTCCATTGGTGTACTATATTTGCAGATTGTAGTAAATCCAACAATATCACTGAAGTAAATGCTGACTTCTTCAAAGAATTCTGGTTCGACTAATCCGGTTTCCTTAAGGGACTTAACCACAGGCCTGCAGTAAATAAATATACAAGAAAAGATTTCTATAGTTCCAAGGTACAATAATATTGCAGATGTAAGACAAGACCCAGGAGCCCCCTATGAGGACTGAGACTGGAGTCCTAAGGTTATGGAATTTTATTCCAAGTTTATTTTAAAAATGTAATTTTAATATCACATCATTTTTTTTAACCACAAATGAGTCAGTTTAATACATTTTTGCGATCTATGAGGAGGAGGAAACTTAATAGCTGTCTACAAATATCTGAAGGGATGTCACAGAGTAGAGGGATCATCTTTATTCTCATTTGCACATGGAAACACGAGAAGCAATGGAATGAAATTGAAAGGGAGAGGATACAGATTAGATATTAGAAAACCCTTTTTGACAGTCAGGGTGATCAATGAGTAGAAAAGGCTGCCACGAGGTGAGGTGGTGAGTTCTCCTTCAATGGAAGTTTTCAAACAGAGGCTGGACAGACATCTGTCTGAGATGGTTTAGTGAATACTGTATTTAGCAGGGGGTTGGACACGATGACAGCGCAATGACTCGACCGCTGCCTCCGTATGCATTACTTGGCTGCAGTGGTGACATCATGTCAACATCGCTGCTGAAAACTGTGATTGTTTGCAAAGATGTCGATGTGATGCCTCTTCTGCAGCCAAGAGTAACAGAGAGTGAAGCAGAGACACAGTGCTGGACCTAGGGAGCGTAAGTTATAAACTGGAGGGGGGGGGAGGTATTTACTATGAATGGAGCATATCTGGAAAACTTTTCTAAAAGGGGACAGCCCCTCTAAATTCAGTGCATGAATAGTATGTAGTAAATAGTATGCTCATGAGCTCCATCTAGTGATAGCTTCAGAAAGATAGAAAGAATCAGCAGTAGAATAGGGAAATTAACTATTGTTTTACAAAGGTCTTACTATGTGCTGCTTCTTTTGATTGTAAGCCACATAGAGAAATCTACATTAAGGGTATTGTCTTGTGAAAACAAGTGATCATCTGTCCATCTTGGTTGGGGTCCGACCACTAGGGCACGCACCAAGCAGCAGAATGGAGAACTTGGATCCCTGTTAGAATGGATTAGCAATGCACATGCTTGGCCACCACTCCATTCATTCTCAATGGTGTTGTCAAGAGCAACATTTGGCTTTTTCTGACAGTCCAATAGAGAATGAATGGAATGATGGTCATGCATGCGCACTACTGCTCCAGTCTAAAGGGGATCAAAAGATCCCTATTCTGCCAATCAGTGCAGTCCCAGTGGTCAACATGTTGTCACCTATCTAGTGAAAAGGTAATAACTAGTTTTCACCAGACAACTTCTTTAAAGAGGACCTTTAAAAGGCCGGGGTCACACTAGACCGTAATACGGACGAGTGCTATGCGATAAAAAATCGTATAGCACTCGGCCCAATGTTAATCTATGGTGCAGCTCCCATCATCCGATATTTTCTCACCCGTATTCCGGATCCGAGTGAAATCGTAGCATGCTGCGATTGTCAGCGTTTCTCGGCCGAGAATCGCCAATGCAAGTCTATGGGTGCGCAAAAAAATCGGATTACACACGGACCATGCGTGTGCATTGCGAGAAATACGGAAGACTTCTCCAGGTGACAGGAAATTGAATCATCCATTATCAGGAAGCTTTGGCATGCTAATTTCTGGCCCATGCTGGATTGCAAAGCAGGAAGCACGCCTCCATGGAGTGTACTGTGTAGCAGCATGGCCAGGCATATAAATGTTGAGATGCTGATTGCTCTGGTCCATGATAGACCAGAATTATGGGACCAACGCGACGCACATTATGCGGACCGTGCACGTAAAGATGCAGCATGGAGGGCAATCTGTCGCCACATGTTCCCCGATTTTGATGAGCGACCTCAAGAGGTTCAGCAAGAAATTTGTAAGTACCATCCTTTACCAAAAAATGGGCTTTTATATTGGGTTCCTGATAAAAATAGGCATGAACACATCATATGTGGTGTGTTTAGGAGTGATGTAAATGTTCAAAGCTCTTGGTTGAGGCTACAAAAACATTAACAAGACACACAAATATGGTTCAAATGTAGTAGCTATAGTCCTTTAATATATTACCAAGGGAGTTATAGGTCCCCTTAGGCTCCAGGGCCTGTGTGTGATTGCAAACCCTGTACCTGTTGGAGTTATGTGCTTGTCCAGCATGGTGGCTCAGTGGATAGGAGTCCTGGGTTCAAATCCCACCAAGGACAACATCTGCAAAGAGTTTGTATGTTCTCTCCGTGTTTGCGTGGGTTTCCTCTGGGCACTCCTGTTTCCTCACACAATCCAAAGACATACTGATAGGGAATTTAGATTGGGAGCCCCATTGGTGACAGCAATGATAATGTCTGTAAAGCGCTGCGGAATATGTTATCGGTATCCAAAAATAAAGATTATTTATTATTATTTGTTAGTCCCAAAACAACTTTTGTTTCTTGGCAGTGAATGATGTCACTAGACGCTGGCGGAGTTGCCGGGATCAATACCGGCGTGAACGTCAAGTTTCTGGGCGGAGTGGTGATGCAGCAACCAAAAAAAGGAAATATATTTATTTTGATCGGCTTAATTTTCTTGCACCGGTGATGGAGCTCAGACCGTAAGGGCATGCATGTCACAAAATATTTTACACATCTTCTAACGTGAATATGTTTCTAATTTTTGTCTCAAAAATCCTTTTTGAAAACCAGAACAGAGTCAAATCTGACAGAAAGAGAGACTGCATCTGACTCGGAGTTGGTGATTGACCCCGTTGGTGAAGGTTCCGAAATGGCTGGACCATCAGGGCAAGCACCAAGCAGCAAACAACCACCACCACAACCAGCAGCAGCGTCTTCTGCCACACAGGAGGCCAATCCAGAGGTTGAGGAAGGAGGCTAGAGCAGCAGTCCAACCTTGGCTCTGGATACATCACCACAGCCTACTACAAGACCAAACCGTGGTCGGCTCAGAAGGGTGGCTTCTAACCCTGGCACCAGGAGGCAAGTGGATACAGGGGTGTTGGACTATTTGTCCAGGGCTGCACATGACGATGGGGAGGAAGCGTACTTCCGCAGTCTTGCCCGCTATTTACGCCCCATTCCACGCTCGCTCAGGCTGCGGACCAGAGGTTGTCTACAAATTGTTATTGATGCGGCAACACCCCCAAACAACCTGACTCATGTGTTCAACTACCTCGAACGGTGGCAAATGTCACCTACAAATGTTCTGGTGGTGCAAGACCTTCCACAGGAACAAACCCAAACAGTCGCAGCACCACCCTTGCCACGTATAGCTCCACAACAACAGCCTGGCCAAAACACCCAACAACACCAAAACAGGCCAATTAATGAATATCCAGCAAATGCCCAATCTGACCACTTGAACAGACACATGTTTGGAGGCTGGGCCCAACATGTGTCTGCTCGACATGGCCATATTGGGGGGTATGACCAAATGGGTCAATACAGTACACAGGACTTGATGCCCTTCTACCCTCAACATCAAGTTTTACCTCACACACAGGATAGAAACTTGCAACAACACCCTACATATATATCTGCCATACCACAGGTTGACAGTCTGGTTGGTCCACCACCTAGGCCAAGTTCCGCACATGCTGGACACCCGCCATCACCATCGCCACCCCCAACCTACCAGAACCTGTAATTTCTGTAAACAACGTTTTGGCCAGTCATTTCTGCTTTTTTATGTGCTAAGTTATTTGCGCCATTGGCATGTTCTGGTTTCAGGTTTCCTCTGGTTAATATGCCTACAATTACATATGATGTCAATATGTTTTGGGCTAATATATATATGCTTTGAGCAGTAAAACTGTTTTTCCAAATATGAGTGTTATGTCTTCTTCGGACTAAAAAGATGGTGTGGCAACTTAACAAATTTAGAGTTTTTTAAAGGAGAAACATACTACACAATTCAAACATGAACATTATGCTATTTATTAACTAACAATATAACTAAACTTTAAAGCACAACAGCATTGTCTTGCCAATCAGTCGATCCCTCTGGTGACACAAAATAATTTGTTAACACATCACGAACTTTTAGGCCTGAGGGCTGACGACGTGAAGGAAGAACACGTGGATTAGACAAGACAGTATTTGCATAATCAATTTCATCAGCAGCAGATGATGGGCAATCATGGTATCTAGTAAAGTTGTGAAGAACAACACATGCTTTGATTACACCATTGACATTGCCTTCACTCAGTTGTATTGCGGACTGAAGTACCCGCCATTTTGCAGTGAGAATGCCGAATGAACACTCTACAAGATGGCGGGCACGGGAAAGGCGCAAATTAAAAATTCTACGCCGGTAGTCCAGGCCTCTCCGTGGATATGGCCTCATGACTAGTGTTGAGCATTCCGATACTGCAAGTATCGGGTATCGGCCGATACTTGCTGTATCGGAATTCCGATACCGAGATCCGATATTTTTGTGATATCGGGTATCGGTATCGAAACAACATTAATGTAAAAATGTGTAAAAGAGAGAATTAAAATAAAAAATATTGCTATACTCACCTCTCCGACGCAGCCTGCACCTTACCGAGGGAAGCGGCAGCGTTCTTTGTTTAAAATTCGCGCTTTTCTTTCCTTTACGTGAGTCCCGGCTTGTGATTGGTTGCGTGCCGCCCATGTGACCGGGACGCAACCAATCACAACAAGCCGTAACGTAATTTCAGGTCCTTCAGGATTTTAAAATTACGTTCCGGCATTGTGATTGGTTGCGTCGCAGTCACATGGGCGACGCAACCAATCACAGCAAGCCGTGACGTAATTTCAGGTCCTTAAGGATTTTAAAATTACGTCCCGGCTTTGTGATTGGTTGCGTCGCAGTCACATGGGAGACGCAACCAATCACAAGCCGTGACGTCACGGGAGGCTGGACACGCGCGCATTTTAAAATGGGCGCGTGTCCAGCCTCCCGTGACGTCCCGGCTTGTGATTGGTTGCGCCGCGATCAACCAATCACAAGCCGGGAGGCTGGACACGCGCCCATTTTAAAATTTTAAAATGCGCGCGTGTCCAGCCTCCCGGCTTGTGATTGGTTGACCGCGGCGCAACCAATCACAAGCCGGGACGTCACGGGAGGCTGGACACGCGCCCATTTTAAAAAGCGCGCGTGTCCAGCCTCCCGTGACGTCACGGCTTGTGATTGGTTAATGGCGGCCATGTTGCCGGGACGCGGACCAATCACAGCAAGCCGTGACGTAATTTCGTCACGGCTTGCTGTGATTGGTCCGCGTCCCGGCAACATGGCGCCGTGACCAATCATAAGCCGGGACGTCACTGGAGGCTGGACACGCGCGCTTTTTAAAATGGGCGCGTGTCCAGCCTCCCGTGACGTCCCGGCTTGTGATTGGTTAATGGCGGCCATGTTGCCGGGACGCGGACCAATCACAGCAAGCCGTGACGTAATTTCGTCACGGCTTGCTGTGATTGGTCCGCGTCCCGGCAACATGGCCGCCCTGACCAATCACAAGCCGGGACTTCACGTAACCAAGTAAAAGCGCGAATTTTAAACAAACAACGCTGCCGGTTCCCTCGCTGAGGTCCAGGCTGCGTCGGAGAGGTGAGTATAGCGATATTTTTTATTTTAATTCTTTCTTTTACACATTTATATGGATCCCAGGGCCTGAAGGAGAGTTTCCTCTCCTTCAGACCCTGGGAACCATCAGGAATACCGTCCGATACTTGAGTCCCATTGACTTGTATTGGTATCGGGTATCGGTATCGGATTGGATCCGATACTTTGCCGGTATCGGCCGATACTTTCCGATACCGATACTTTCAAGTATCGGACGGTATCGCTCAACACTACTCATGACGTTCCTTGATAATTGAAACGCCTCATCTGCTACCATCATGTAAGGCACCGCATCCAAATTCGCCCCTGGTAGGTGACTTGGGGGTGGGAGATCCAAATCATTGTTGCGCAGCCGCCGACCCATAATGGAAGAACTGAAGACTCTAGAGTCTCCAGTTCTCCCATAGGCCCCAATATCTACAATTATAAACCTGTAGTTGCTGTCGACTAGGGCCAACAGCACTACAGAGAAAAACTGTTTATAATTATAGAATTGGGTCCCTGATCTTATCTGGCTTACACATACGGATGTGTTTTCCGTCCGGAGCCCGAATACACTGTGGAAACTGGCAGGTGTCCTGAAATCCTTGGGCAATACGTAACCAATCGGACATTTTAGGCTCAGGCATCACCTCTTGATGGAGTCTTCTCCATATTTCCGTGTATGTATTCCGCACAATTCCAGAAATTGTCGATTTGCCAAGTAAAAACTCTAAATGCAGTGCCGCATATGATAGTCCAGTGGCAAGGAACCTAAAAGAAAAAAGAGAATTTTGTTTGCTAAATAACAAATTAACACATTACAGTGTTATATGGGCCAAAACTACAATTAGATAAATAATATGCCATGATTAATCAAACATTAAGGACATGCGATGGCTTTGATGTTCGATAAACTAAAATATTCTTAAAAAAGCCAAAATGATGTTGAAGTTTCATAACCACTTAATTATCTAATTTTAAAAATGGGTAAGACCATTAAACACAAATCATTGTTTGTAAACAGAGGATTTAGACATACCGTAAAGTAAGGATAAGGCGCTCCTCAGCAGAAATTGATTTGCGCATCCTGGTGTCCTTCTTGGTGATCCCTGGTCGCAAAATCTCCAACAAAATATCAAAAGTTTGGATCCTCATCCGACAATAGTTGAAGAACTTGTCTGGATTTGTCCTCAGAGCAGCATACAGACGGTTGAAATGGCCTTTATTGATTCGTTGCTTCAAAAGTGGATGTACCCACATCCGTCTCCGCCTCCTCGGATCTACAATACCTGGGTATGGCTCTCCAAAACGTTGGGAAAGTACCCAGTTGTAAAGCACATGCTCAGTGGTGTTAAAAGTCAGTAGATCCGACATGTTGCTCATCAAGCAGAGGTCCATTTTGCAAGCTTGAGTGAAAATCTCGCAAGACGGATGGCATACGGATGTCACACGGATGTCCAACGGATCATTTGATGCGAGAAAAACGCATCCTCGCACTGCACACGGATCACTGTTTTGTTAACATTAGTGCGATTCTCGACCGTGAAAAACGGACCGTTTTTTTATACGTTGTGTGTGTCCCCGGCCAAAGAGTTGAACTGTTGAACTGAATATATAACGTAATAGTGCCTGGAGAGCAGAATAAAACTTTTTTTTTTTTCAATTTGCCTCTCATTATGGAGATATTAGCAAAGTATTTGGCACCTAGCAAGTTAAACTTTTTTTTTTAAAGTCCAAGTGGGTGTTATGATATAATTTTCATCGGAGACATATACTTCTTCTCCCTGTATGATGTTGAACAATCCTAAGCAAGCAGCAACATTTAAGAAAGAATAGCACTGCACCATCATAGCTTAGATCATGTTTCTCAGTGTGTGAGATGTATAATGACAGACAGCCCTGATCTCCTTGTCTAATCTCCTGCATGAGTCAGTGTGGGCAGAGGGCAGTGCAGCTGAATTTAGCTGTGTCATATTACAAATCAGCGGCCCTGCGCTTAGTAACCCGATGTTTACCCTGGTTACCCGGGACCTCGGCATCGTTGGTCGCTGGAGAGCGGTCTGTGTGACAGCTCTCCAGCGACCACACAACGACTTTCCAACGATCACGGCCAGGTCGTATCGCTGGTCGTGATCGTTGGAAAGTTGCAGAGTGTGACAGTACCCTAAATGTGCTTTTTTCTTATTAATCTATTTGTAATCTTGCCTGAAGAAGGAGCCCCTGTGCTCTGAAAGCTTGCAAACATATTTTCTGGTTAGCCAATAAAAGTATCACCACTCCGAGAATACTTTTGTCATCATTGGGCAAAAAAGTATTCACATTGATCAAACTTAACTGAAAGGAGTGAGCCATCTGTGCTATCTCCTAGCACTTTTTAATTATGTTGGAGGTTAAACCAAGAGATCAGAGCTGTATTCCTACATCTCACACACTGAGAAACATCTCTAAACTTTGGTGGGGGCATGTTCTTTCATTTCACTCTTGCTGCCTGCATATGATTGGTCAACATCATACAAGGAGAAGTAGTACATGCCCCCAGTGAAAACTGTCTGACAACACCCACTTGACTTAAAAAAATTAACCCATTAGAGACCAAATACCAAATTGCTAATACCTCCACAACCAAAAGACAAAATTGGAAACAAAACAAAAATTTTTTTTATTCTAATCTGTAGCCACTTCATGGGTCCAGTTCAACATGAAACATTTCGTGAAAGGTTCTCTTTAACAATTTGGGAGACTAGTTAGCAACTAAATTACAGCCCAGTACTGAAGTTTTATTCAAAATGCACACAACTATGGTAAGCAAAATAACACATTTGTTTTTGTTTTTACATGCGATAGAGTGGTTTAGCTTTAGACTTTTTTTGAACCATTTGCAGCCAGCTAGTTAGAGATCTAACACCAATAAGTCTCTATAACAGATGACCATTAGAGCAAGGAAACTATAACGGTACTTTCCCACGGTCAGTAAATGCTGAAAGTTGGACGCTGCGTACATCTGCAGCGTCCAACCCGCAGCGACCAGATATTACAGCTTAGTGGATTGGATTTCAAGAAATCCCATACCCACTATGCGTGCACGGATGCCTCCGGCTTCCCTGCGGAGACGGACATGCGGCGCGCCCTTCCAGACCGCAGCATGTCTATTTATTTTGCGGAAACGCTCAGTCTTTGCAAGATAAATATCACCCGTACAGTGTATTGGGTGCGATGATTCCGCAAGGTTCAATGAACACATACAAATTCACCTGCGTTCAGAAGCCGGCAGCACTTTGGATGGAGCGGACATGTGCTGCGTCCAAAGCGCTGCCAATTACTGACAGTGGAGACATAGCCTTACGAGTGATGACTAGAGCAGACCAAAAATCTGCCCTGCCAGCTCTAGGGGTAAGCTAAAACATAGCAGTAAAAGAAACCCCAAAATGTTGTAGTATCAAATGGATAGCTTTCCATTGGACAGTTAGTGACAGCAATCCATCACTAGCAGGCAGCCACAACAGAGCAACATGAGTTCACAACGATTTCCTATTGTGATACAGCAACAGAAACTTTGCAGAAGGTATTAAATTAATTATTATAACAAGGAAACAAGACATAATCTCCTGCTATAAAGAGAGAAAGATATGTCTGAAGGAGACATGCATACTACATTTTTTCCCTCTTCTGATATTCAGTTTGCACAAATGTAAGCACTTACCCTGGTAGAAGCATGAAGTTCAGGCGGTCAGCTCGATCTCTTTCTGCTTTGTACAGCTTGGTGCGTTCCTCCACTAAATGCTCTAGATTTTTAGAGTAAAGCTGCAATCGCCTCAGTAGGGTGTCCATATAACTCTCATTTGTCTGGGCGTGGAAATTACTATGTACAGAAACACAACATTTTTTAATAAATGAGAACAATAACCTACATATAGGAAACAATATAAAGATAACTTCAGGAGCTTTAACCCTTAAAGGGGTGGTTCCCTTTCAGACAATTTCTACCTTTGTACCCCAGCTGCTGTTTTTTAAAACATAATAAATCGCCCTGAACTCGCCTTCTTCAGGTCTTCCGGATAGTTTCTGCCACTGTTCTCGGTGTCTGACATTAGAGGCAGCTCTGATGTCGCGCCGACACCACAGCAGTCAATCAGTGAGTTAATTGACAGCAACTCTGCTGACAAGATGTCAGCTCCGCAGCCAGTGACAGACATCGGGAGCAGCAGTTGTGACTCGCCATTTGACCCGTTGATGGCGAGTGCGGTGTGGTTTGTTATGTTTTTACAAACTGCATCTGGGCTGGAGCCGAACATTAACTGTAAGGGAACAACCCAAGATCTAATTTATTAAAATTTTAATAGTTTTATACAATAAATAGTGTTTGTAAGAAAAAAAACATGTATTTCGGTGCCACTATACTCTGAGAGACAGAAGTCAAATATTTTTTCATCAATTGAGTTACACACATGGACAACATTTTTGGCACCCTTCTGTAAAGCAAAGAAAACCCACAATGGACACTGAAATAACTTGAAACTGACAAAAGTCATTTTAATTTTAAATTTACAGAATATAAACTAATGAAAATCAGACATTGCTTTTGAATTGTGGTTCAACAGAATTTTTTTTTTTTTTTAAATTATGAAAATGGACTGCACCAAAATGATGGTACCCATAACTCAATACTTTGTTGCACAACCTTCTGGGGCAATCACTGCCAACGATTGTTGTAACTCTAAGGCCATGTTCACACTTTGCGGTTTTTACCGCGGATCCGCGGCGATTTTGATGCTGCGGGTCCGCAGCAGTTTCCATAGCGTTTACATTAACATATAAACCCTATGGAAACCGCAAACCGCAGTGCACATGCTGCGGGAAAAACCGTGCAGAAACGCAACGGTTTAAAACCCGCAGCATGTCACTTCTTTGTGCAGAATCGCAGCGATTCTGCACCCATAGAAATGCATTGAACCGCTTACTTCCCGCATGGGGCTGTGCCCACGTTGCGGGAAGTAAGCGGATAATGTGCGGGTGGTACCCGGGGTGGAGGAGAGGAGACTCTCCTCCAGGCCTTGGGAACCATAAATAGTGTAAAAAAAAAAAGAATTAAAATAAAAAATGATGTTATACTCACCTCACAGCGCTGCCCGCGGCCGTCCGGTCTTCAGTTTGCTGTGCGAGCAGGACCTGTGGTGATGTCGCGGTCACATGACCGTGATGACGCCGCGGTCACATGACCGTGACGTCACGAAGGTCCTTCTCGGCACAGCATCTTTGGAATCGGAGCGCCGCGTGCAGCGCCCAGGAGATCCGGACATCAGAGGGTGAGTATAACCAATTTTTATTATTTTTATCATTACTATTGATGCTGCATATTGCTGCATATGCAGCATCAATAGTACAGGAGTAATCCCGCAGCGGAAACCGTGGAACAAACCGCGATAAATCTGCAGGGATAACCGCAGTGGTTTTGCCCTGCAGATTTATCAATTCCGCTGCGGGATAAACCTGCAGAGCACACCGCAAAGTGTGAACATGGCCTAAGGGTATGTTCACAGGTTGTGTTTTTGATGTATTTTTCCCTAAGGCATAACCTGCTCTCTTGGCAGTAAGATGCTTGCCTCAAAAAAGCAGGTTTTGCTTCACTTTTGATGCGTTTTTTGCTGTGTTTTTGTCATAATACATTTGTATCTTGTGCATGCTAATGAAGTTTAGTGCAAAAAATAAAATGCTGATTCTATAGCACAAATACCGCAGCAAAAACTTATACCTGTTTGCATCACCCATTGATTTTAATGGGTGAAAAATGTTTAAAAAATGCTGAAGTAAGTGACAAGTTGCATTCTGCAAAAACTAAGATATTGTACAAAATACTGAGGGTCAAAAAAACGAGCTCTGGGTATGAGATTTCTTTGCTGATGGGCCGGGGTCACACTTGCAAGTGCAATGCAAGAAACTCGCGAAAGTCTCTCTCATCAATATCCGGCACTGACGCCAGCACTCAGGATCAAAGCATGCAGCTTCATAGAAATACATGCAGCCACATACTCCAGTCCTGAGTGCCGGCGGCAGTGATGGGTATTGAGGCGCGAGTTTCTCGCATTGCAATCACAAGTGTGACCCTGATCATACTGTAAAATGCAGCTGAAAATTTGCATAAAAAACGCATAAGGAAAAAACCCGTTTTTTTCTTACAGATTTTCTAGGTAAACCTGAGTCATTCCTGATGCCAGCACAGTTAAGGAGAAACCTGAATGAGAACCTGCATGCCAATTCTCTGTGTGGTTTTGCCCTGCGTTTTTCACCATTTACTTCAATCAAATTAGCCAAAAACGCAGGCGGACTGCCTGTTTCAGCTCCTTCCACGGATATATAACAGGATTTACAACAGGACTCATAGAAGACCCCTTCAGAATAGCCCAATGCTTTGCTCTCAGACATTCTTTGCAGAAATTCACAGTTTCTTCATTCTGCAATCACTAGGGTCTCGAGACAAATATTTTCCTATTGGGGGACTTTGTATACATTTTCCACACACGTAAAGGGTGTTCATAGGTCACTTCCTACCATAGTAAATAGTAACTCTGCATGGTTAATACGTGAATAATATCATCTTTTTGACTGCAAAGCCACTGATGTGCTATAAAATACTTCTAAAAAGGTACCTAAAGATCTTTGCCAAGGTGCTTTCAATTTTCTTGAAGTCAGGCCTCTTCTCGGGATCCTCTTCCCAGCAATTCTTCACAAGAACATAAACCTGAAAATATGTATATATATAAAAAAACACAATCATATTGTTAAACAAGAAATTACATACTAATCCTTCTGGATTTAGTTTTAGTATATATAGTGGTATAAGAAAATTAAAGCACCACCAATCTAGGATTAGTCTCAGGATAAGGCTGAATTCATTTGTCTGTGAAACACGTTTCATGTACGGACTGGAATGCACGGACTGGCTGGGGTTCTCCTGACTCAACGTTGACAATCTCATAGTTCTGTAGGAAACTCCAAAGGAAACTATGAGGCTGTCAGGTTTGGGTAAGGAGACCTGTGCATTGAGGTCAATACACTGAGCGATTTTCACGGATATCTAAATTCTGCCTAAGGGATAGTCAGAGTAGTTGGTACCTATGGATTCATTGAACACTTTAACCCAAATTATGCAGTTGTCTTACAGGAAAGATATATATCTTTGTACAGTGTTAGCCAGTAGATAGAAAAATATTTAGACTTGAGAGTCCTCAGGGGTTGATACCTTTTAATGGCTAACTGAAAAGATGGTAACAAATT
Organism: Ranitomeya variabilis; assembly: GCF_051348905.1. Classification (NCBI taxonomy): domain Eukaryota; kingdom Metazoa; phylum Chordata; class Amphibia; order Anura; family Dendrobatidae; genus Ranitomeya; species Ranitomeya variabilis. The sequence continues at coordinate 146,449,173 of NC_135239.1, read as the reverse complement.
GCAAGCTTTTGAGACTACGCAGGTCTCTTCATTTAGGCAAAGACTAATGCAAATTCTGATGAATCACATACTTATACACAACATAGCACACAGAGAAAAAAGGCAATAGATAAGACAAGTGATGTGAAGCAGAATTATCATTATGTGAGAGGGATAGACATAGATATTGGAACAGTTCATAGATAAGGAAGTCTTAATGTTTTATGGTCCTCTGAATGGGTCTGGTTCTGTGTTGTGATGACCCCAGAAGGTCTGAAGAGTAGGGTTGAGCAAAACGGATCGGACAATTTCAAAAGTCGTCGACTTTTGGCAAAGTCGGGTTTCGTGAAACCCGACCCGATCCCAGCGTGGGATCGGCCATGCTGTTGGCGATCTTCGCGCCAAAGTCGCGTTTCGTATGGCGCTTTCAGCACCATTTCTCAGCCAATGAAGGTGGACGCAGAGTGTGGGCAGTGTGATGACATAGGTCTCGGTCCCCACCATCTTAGAGAAGGGCATGACAGTGATTGGCTTGCTTTCTGCGGCGTCACAGGGGCTATAAAGGGGCATGCACGCCGACCGCCATCTTACTGCTGCCGATCTGAGCATAGGGAGAGGTTGCTGCAGCTTCATCAGAAGCAGGGATATTGTTAGGGAGGAAAGATTAACCCCCCAAACCGCTTGTGCTGTAGCGATTTCCACTGTCCAACACCACCTTTTCTTTGCAGGGACAGTGGAGGCTAGATTTCTGTGCATCAGCTCTGTAGCTTATAAGGCTCCCTGATAGCTGCATAGCTGTTTGTATGCCGCTGTGCAAACCAACTGCTTTTTTCAAAGCAAAAATCCTGTTGCTTCTTTATGCACAGTTCTCTTGTTTCTTTGTCCACACTCTTGTGTGCAGCAGTCCTTTTTATTGCTGCCATACTTGTCCTTTGATCATTGTAGGGAGATTGAAATTCTACTACAGCCCTTGTATTTTTTTATATATCTGCCAGCCACTTTCTGCCACTCAAACTGTGTAGTGTAATACAGTGGGCCTGATTTCTTTCTGCATTCTCCCACACATAAAAAGGGAGATTTATATTGCCACTCTGTGCATCTGCGTCAGTCCTGTTTGTGGCATATCTGCCAGCCTCTTTCTGCCACTCAAACTGTGTAGTGTAATACAGTGGGCCTGATTTTTTCCTGCATTCTCCCACACATAAAAAGGGAGATTTATATTGCCACTCTGTGCATCTGCGTCAGTCTTGTTTGTGGAATATCTGCCAGCCACTTTCTGCCACTCAAACTGTGTAGTGTAATACAGTGGGCCTGATTTCTTTCTGCATTCTCCCACACATAAAAAGGGAGATTTATATTGCCACTGAGTGCATCTGCATCAGTCCTGTTTGTGGCATATCTGCCAGCCACTTTCTGCCACTCAAACTGTGTAGTGTAATACAGTGGGCCTGATTTTTTCTGCATTCTCCCACACATAAAAAGGGAGATTTATATTGCCACTGAGTGCATCTGGAGCACCCCCAGACGCAGGGCCGTGGGGTACTCGGTACCGGGCCTCTCTGTCTCGGTCCTGGGGTTGTCACGGTGGCTAGACCCGGTCCGTGACCCTGCTAAGGGGCGTCCAATGAAAGTTGTAAGTGGTGGTGCACGGTGCAGATCGCGATGAATAACGAGGACACAGGTTTGCAGTCTCTTTACCTCTTCAGGATCCTCAATGCAGAGCATTGTTAACCGGGTTGGCTGAGTCCGGCCGGTCCGAAGGCACATCCAGAGTTCCCTTTGCAGGTGGAAATCGGTGCCTACCAACTAGCGCTTGTGTGTTGTAGTATTTCCCTGCTGAGCACCACGGGATAGTCCTCACAACTGTTGTGCCTGTTTCTGATGTTCCCTCACAACTGATTCTGATGTTCTTCTCCGTCCCCCAGATGATATGGATAGGACGCACCCGTATGACGGGAAGGCCTGGAGTTCTTCCGAGACCCTAGCGTCGCCCCTCTCCCACAGTTGCCCCCTATGTCTTCTTAGGTGATTTTGGTCCTTTGCTAGGTGAAGAGAATGGGGCATCAGACTGCGCTGCTCGCCTGTCAGGATAATGTACCAGAGAAGTCCAAGTAGATGTAATAGAAAATAGACTTTATTTCTACGCGTTTCGTGGTGATCACACCACTTCCTCAGGACAGTCTATACACATACACATACAGGGTCTTGTATTTATAGCAAAAGAAGGCACATGGAGACGCCTTCTTTCAAAAAAACACCACACCCAGTGGGCGGGGAATCCGACTTAACCACATATTCAAACACATATGTACATTATAAAACATACGAAACTATCATGAAATATAATTGAGTATAGAACTTAAAACCATTGCTCATACATGTTAAAATCTAAATACAAAAAAACACATTAAAAAGAGTAGTAAAGCAAACGAATAACTTTTGCAAGCTGGGGGCGTGCTAGAACCTACGGTGTTAAAACATTTATTCTTTGTCAGGACCCTGCTACTGACGTTTTGAACCATTGAGCCATGGGTGGATTTGATTGGATTGTTTTGTTTGGTGGTAGTTTCACAAGAGTCTGTGAAATCAAAGAGATAACAGTGGAAAACAAAAAGAAAAAAAAAAAATCCTTGAGATCTTTTTTTTCTTTTTTTCCCTTCTCCTCTTTTTTTTTTCTCCCTTTTCTCTCCCTTCTCCTCTCTTATAACGTGCAGTGGAATAATGAGCTTCTACAGGGGAACAGAGCAGAATCCATAGAAGTATCCAAATCAATTGAACAAATCAGTTGTTTCGTTGAGTCCATGGGGATTTATAGTGCTCAGCTTGTGAATCCAGAAGATTTCTTTTCTGTTGAGAGTCTGGACTCGATTAGGATTATCAAGGGGGACATGGTCAATAGGGATCACCCTGAAGGAGATCCTTTTGTTGCGATATATTGCATAATGCCTGGAAAGGCCATGCTGTAAAAATCCTTCTTTTATATTATACCTGTGTGAGTTTATTCTTTGTGAATTTCTATGTGATTATATGTGAATGTAAGAAATTATATGTGGGCAGGACAACGCAACCGCTGCATAAAAGAATAAACTCACACAGGTATAATATAAAAGAAGGATTTTTACAGCATGGCCTTTCCAGGCATTATGCAATATATCACAACAAAAGGATCTCCTTCAGGGTGATCCCTATTGACCATGTCCCCCTTGATAATCCTAATCGAGTCCAGACTCTCAACAGAAAAGAAATCTTCTGGATTCACAAGCTGAACACTATAAATCCCCATGGACTCAACGAAACAACTGATTTGTTCAATTGATTTGGATACTTCTATGGATTCTGCTCTGTTCCCCTGTAGAAGCTCATTATTCCTCTGCACGTTATAAGAGAGAAGAAGGGAGAGAAAAGGGAGAAAAAAAAAAGAGGAGAAGGGAAAAAAAGAAAAAAGATCTCAAGGATTTTTTTTTTTTCTTTTTGTTTTCCACTGTTATCTCTTTGATTTCACAGACTCTTGTGAAACTACCACCAAACAAAACAATCCAATCAAATCCACCCACGGCTCAATGGTTCAAAACGTCAGTAGCAGGGTCCTGACAAAGAATAAATGTTTTAACACCGTAGGTTCTAGCACTCCCCCAGCTTGCAAAAGGTATTCGTTTGCTTTACTACTCTTTTTAATGTGTTTTTTTGTATTTAGATTTAAACATGTATGAGCAATGGTTTTAAGTTCTATACTCAATTATATTTCATGATAGTTTCGTATGTTTTATAATGTACATATGTGTTTGAATATGTGTTTAAGTCTGATTCCCCGCCCACTGGGTGTGGTGTTTTTTTGAAAGAAGGCGTCTCCATGTGCCTTCTTTTGCTATAAATACAAGACTCTGTATGTGTATGTGTATAGACTGTCCTGAGGAAGTGGTGTGATCACCACGAAATGCGTAGAAATAAAGTCTATTTTCTATTACATCTACTTGGACTTCTCTGGTACATTATCCTGACAGGCGAGCAGCGCAGTCTGATTCCCCATTCTCTTCACCTAGCAAAGGATCATCACACCGGGGCTTGCAGCAGCCGCCAATGCTAAGTGCAGTGGTTGTGTCTTACACAACCATAATAGGTGAGTGAATTCATACTATCTCTCACGAATATTCCCTTTTTTCTCAGATAAGACCCTATTTGCGCTCTATATTCCTTCTAGCTTCCCTAGGTGATTTTGGTGAGACAGCCAACCTAAAATCAACTGTCCTGCCTCTGTTTGAAGTATTGCTTGGAGCCTAATACTTCCTCGGCGTTCTGGCCACCGGCTACGTGCCTCAATAGGATGTTGCCTCGATCTTACAGCACGACTCCTACTGGTGTTATCTCCTTTTTGCTTTGATCTCGTTTCTCACTCTCCACAATAAACCTCGCTTCTTGTCCTTTCTTGAGATACCACCGCGATGTAGTGCAGGCGAGGTTCCATACCTTCTTTCCTGTTCGCTAGGCCTCTGTCAGGATCCCACCCCTGACAGGGACCCCCCTGAATCTTCCCCCGCAACACCCTCTGCCACAGGATGTTGCCTGGTTCCAACCCAGTCAGCTTCTCTCTAACTTCCTATCCAACCCCCAGTTTTACCAGATTGTGAGGAGTGGCCTAATACATAGCGCCCTTAGCTCCCCCTGTAGGCCAGACTATGAAGTGTATTGGTGTCTGTGATACCTGGTCTGGTGAACTCCTTCAGTGCCATCAGACGTACCATAACTCCCCTTAGCGGCAGAGCAACAGTACTGCAACGACCAGGACTCTGGGGCGCTGCACTCCCCCCCGGTTAAATCCAGTACTCCTGGACTGGGAAGAAAACAACAATACATGTCAGCAAAAAGACATACAATTTTTGAAATGCAGAAACAAGTAAATTTTGAACAGAGCTTCCCTTTATGGGAGGTGAGGACACTTGAACGTTACAAACAGAACATGGTTAAATACAGTTAGGTCCATATATATTTGGACAGAGGCAACATTTTTCTAATTTTGCTTATAGACATTACCACAATTAATTTTAAACAAAACAATTCAAATGAAGTTGAAGTTCAGACTTTCAGCTTTCATTTGAGGGTATCCACAATAAAATTGGATGAAGGGTTTAGGAGTTTCGGCTCCTTAACATGTGCCACCCTGTTTTTAAAGGGACCAAAAGTAATTGGACAATTGACTCCAAGGCTATTTCATGGACAGGTGTGGGCAATCCCTTCGTTATGTCATTCTCAATTAAGCAGATAAAAGGCCTGGAGTTGATTTGAGGTGTGGTGCTTGCATTTGTAAGGTTTTGCTGTGAAGTAAACATGCGGTCAAAGGAGCTCTCCATGCAGGTGAAACATGCCATCCTTAAGCTGCGAAAACAGAAAAAACCCATCGGATAAATTGCTACAATATTAGGAGTGGCAAAATCTACAATTTGGTACATCCTGAGAAAGAAAGAAAGCACTGGTGAACTCATCAATGCAAAAAGACCTGGGCGCCCACGGAAGACAACAGTGGTGAATGATCGCAGAATAATCTCCATGGTGAAGAGAAACCCCTTCACAACAGCCAACCAAGTGACCAACACTCTCCAGGAGGTCGGCGTATCAATATCCAAATCTACCATAAAGAGAAGACTGCATGAAAGTAACTACAGAGGGTTCACTGCACGGTGCAAGCCACTCATAAGCATCAAGAATAAAAAGGCTAGACTGGACTTTGCTAAAAAACATCTAAAAAAGCCAGCACAGTTCTGGAAGAACACTCTTTGGACAGATGAAACCAAGATCAACCTCTACCAGAATGATGGAAAGAGAAAAGTATGGCGAAGGCTTGGTACAGCTCATGATCCAAAGCATACCACATCATCTGTAAAACACGGCGGAGGCAGTGTGATGGCTTGGGCATGCATGGCTGCCAGTGGCACTGGGTCACTAGTGTTTATTGATGATGTGACACGGGACAGAAGCAGCCGAATTAATTCTGAGGTATTCAGAGCCATACTGTGTGCTCAGATCCAGCCAAATGCAGCCAAACTGATTGGTCGTCGTTTCATACTACAGATGGACAATGACCCAAAACATAAAGCCAAAACAACTCAGGAGTTTATTAAAGCAAAGAAGTGGAATATTCTTGAATGGCCAAGTCAGTCACCTGATCTCAACCCAATCGAGCAGCATTTCACTTGTTATAGACTAAACTTCAGACAGAAAGGCCCACAAACAAACAGCAACTGAAAACCACCACAGTGAAGGCCTGGCAGAGCATCAAAAAGGAGGAAACACAGCATCTGGTGATGTCCATGAGTTCAAGACTTCAGGCAGTCATTGGCAACACAGGGTTTTCAACCAAGTACTAAAACTTAACATTTTATTTAAAATTATTGAATCTGTCCAATTACTTTTGGTCCCTTTAAAAACAGGGTGGTACATGTTAAGGATCTGAAACTCCTAAACCCTTCATCCAATTTTAATGTGGATACCTTCAAATGAAAGCTGAAAGTCTGAACTTCAACTGCATCTGAATTGTTTTGTTTAAAATTCATTGTGGTAATGGCTATAACCAAAATAAGAAAAATGTTGTCTCTGTCCAAATATATATGGACCTAACTGTATATTAAATAACATCCTATAAATAACTTTTCTTACCCAGCCGGGTATTCTACTTAGTGCAAATTCTCAACAATAATTTAACTTTGCCTCTAAGGACGTATAAGCTGAATCCACTAAAGGCTTACTATAAAACTCCTAAAATATAAATTAACTTTTATCACTTCTCTCTTCTAAGTGCAACACTTTCTTCTTGATTTGTCTCATGCAGGACCGCCTGTCTATCTGCCCAGGCCTACTGCCTCTTTTCTTAGCACAGGAACACTGAACCATCTCTCTATGGCTCCTAGGAGGACTCACCATCTAACCCTGTACGGGTTCACTTCCCTGTCCTCAATCTCTAGCAACATTATCAAACATTTTCTTATAATTAACTAACTACATATTACTTCTACATATAAACATTATTGCTACTTCTCTTAAGGCAACATTATACTTTAAGTGCTATTGGTGAATGTTCCCCTTAAGAGGGAACCAAGTCTCTTGGAGGTAGCGCAACTTCTCAAGCTGCAAGTTCGTGTAAGGCAGGAACTCCTGTACTGTTTCCAGGAGCAGTTTCTTTGCAAAGAGTTATTTTTCTTGTAAAACCAGTAGGGGGCACCTTTAATAAGGTGCGAACTATTTACAAAACAGTTTGTGAATCATTCACCGTCCATGATTCGGTAGTCTTTAAAACAGTGATGAACCAATCAAAAAGGCAAAATAGGGATCCCGGGTCAACTAAGGGATCCCTTTAAGAGATAACCCTGGTCGGGTTATAGCAGCAAAGAAACACAAAAAGACGAACAGTTAACTATATACATTTTGTCGAGCTTTAGGGCTTCATAGTAAGTTGCAAGACATCAGCCGATAGTGGACGTCTCCTGACCGTGGAGGCTTCAGTCCCTGGCTCCCGGCTGATGCGGTGTCAGTGTCAGTGGTTCGTCTCTCAGGTGCAGTCAGGTCACCCGGTGTCTGGATTCGAAGGCTAACCCTGGTTGCAAGCTCAGTAGCAACAACAAGGCGCACGGTGGCGATAGTAGCAAGATCTGTCAAGTCCGGATCGGTCATGCTCGGGGCAACAGGTTACACCTCTACAGGCCCACAACGTTGGACGTTCCGAGCGCACCATCCTTGTGCAGTCCGGTGGCGAGTGTAGGTCACCTGGTCCCCCCTTTGTAGTAATGGGTCACCATATCGGTTGCGGAAGGGAGTCTTCACATTGTAACAGGTAACGAAGATGTCAGTCGGTAGTCCCGGTTCCTGTATGGAGCCCCAACCCCACTTTGGGTGAAAGGCCAGCACAGTTCCACGCTTTACCACGTCTTTCCTGCAGTGCGCAGGCTTTGGGTGTTGCACTTTTGGTGGGTCAATTTGTTCTGTCTCTTCTCGGTTCTTCCAGTGTAGGATCAAACATTGTTTATACTGTTCCCAAGTGAGCACAGCAAGGGTGAGGCCCTCCTCCCGGGCTCCATCTGGCCCAATCCGGGGGGTGTCCCACTGGAAGACCACCCCCTCTGAGCTCACATCTAAGGGTTCCCCCATCTTGGTCAGTAGCGGAGGCACTAGCTTCTCCATCGTGTCGGGGGTTAGCACCACCAGCTCCGCTGAGAGGAACCGGTCACTGTCGGGGTGGGGAGCGGTCATGGGAGCGGGAGCGGTCGGTGGGGCAGGAGTGCTTTCCATACCTGCGTCTGATGTGGTTCCACCGGTGCCGATCCGCTCCACTGACGAGGACACTGGAGTCAGCAGCAGCTCGGACCGCGGTTCTTCCAAGGCGTCCCCCCGACACGGCTCCGCCCTCCGCGGCTTCGCATCTGCTGGCTCCGTGGTCGGGATAGGTGGACTCGGCTCCTCCGCCGGCGGCTCCAAGGAGTTCGGATCCTTCAGCAGTGGTGGGTTCGGGTCCGTCTCCGTTCGATGGGGATAATCCGGGATCACTGCGTCGTCGCCCAGGCACTCGCTGGTCACCTTCGCTGTCTCGAGGTCGATAGCTGCACATGCACCTGGCTCCGCCATTTCGTGGGGGTCGGACTTCTTCTTGTCTGAGTTCCCGCGGTTGCACACATGGGGGTGGTTCTTCTCTGCTTCGGGGCAGATCGTCAATTTGCAGCAATAATCGGAGGGGGCGGTCGCCGTTTCTGGCGCCACTTTGGTCGTCTCCTCCCATGGCACACCCTTCTTCTTCTCCTGCGCTCCTCTCAGCGCTGCAATGGCGGCGATTTTGGCGGGAACTCTTGGCGGCAATACACAGTCTTTGCAATAAGTCACAGTTCAAGCACAATTCAGATACAGTTCCAAGGCACACATGACCTGATTCTTCAGGCTTATTAGATCCTGTTTGTGACGCCAAGTTTGGAGCGCCCCCAGACGCAGGGCCATGGGGTACTCGGTACCGGGCCTCTCTGTCTCGGTCCTGGGGTTGTCACGGTGGCTAGACCCGGTCCGTGACCCTGCTAAGGGGCGTCCAATGAAAGTTGTAAGTGGTGGTGCGCGGTGCAGGTCGCGATGAATAACGAGGAGACAGGGTTGTAGTCTCTTTACTGAAGGCTTCAGGATCCTCAATCCAGAGCACTGTTAACCGGGCTGGCTGAGTCCGGCCAGTCCGAAGGCACATCCAGAGTTCCCTTTGCAGGTGGAAATCGGTGCCTACCAACTAGCGCTTGTGTGTTGTAGTACTTCCCTGCTGAGCACCACGGGATAGTCCTCACAACTGTTGTGTCTGTTTCTGATGTTTCCTCACAACTGATTCTGATGTTTTTCTCCGTCCCCCAGATGATATGGATAGGACGCACCCGTATGACAGGAAGGCCTGGAGTTCTTCCGGGACCCTAGCGTCGCCCCTCTCCCACAGTTGCCCCCTATGTCTTCTTAGGTGATTTTGGTGAGACAGCCAACCTAAAATCAACTGTCCTGCCTCTGTTTGAAGTATTGCTTGGAGCCTAATACTTCCTCGGCGTTCTGGCCACCGGCTACGCGCCTCAATAGGATGTTGCCTCGATCTTACAGCACGACTCCTACTGGTGTTATCTCCTTTTTGCTTTGATCTCGTTTCTCACTCTCCACAATAAACCTCGCTTCTTGTCCTTTCTTGAGATACCACCGCGATGTAGTGCAGGCGAGGTTCCTTACCTTCTTTCCTGTTCGCTAGGCCTCTGTCAGGATCCCACCCCTGACAGGGACCCCCCTGAATCTTACCCTGCAACACCCTCTGCCACAGGATGTTGCCTGGTTCTAACCCAGTCAGCTTCTCTCTAACTTCCTATCCAACCCACAGTTTTACCAGATTGTGAGGAGTGGCCTAATACATAGCGCCCTTAGCTCCCCCTGGAGGCCAGACTATGAAGTGTATTGGTGTCTGTGATACCTGGTCAGGTGAACTCCTTCAGTGCCATCAGACGTACCATCACTTCCCTTAGCGGAGCAACAGTACTGCAACGACCAGGACTCTGGGGCGCTGCACATCTACTTCAGTCCTGTTTGGCGTATATCTGCCAGTCACTTTCTGCCACTTATATAGTGTAGTGTAATACAGTGGGCCTGAATTTTGCAGCAGTCCCCCACACATATAGAAAGGGAGATTTAAATTCACAACAAGTTTACATACACCTTCTACCTTGTTTTACAGTACCATATAACGGTTGTTAGTTTGGTTACATTTTCCTAAGAATGAGGAAGTCTGGTGGAAGAGGTCATGGCCATGGGCGGTCATTGCCAGCTGATAATGATGGTGGTGGTGGTGGTGGAGTATCTGGTGGTAGTGGGAAAAGCAAAATAGCACCTAAGGCTCGAGTTGTTGATCCAGCGTCATCGTCTGGCTACACAAGGCCTCAAAGGCTCCCTTTTCTGGAAGTAGGAAAACCGTTTTTAAAGCCGGAGCAGCAGGAAAAAGTTTTGGCTTTCCTTGCTGACTCAGCCTCTAGCTCTTTCACCTCCTCTTCCGAAAGTTCCAAATTTAAAAGCAGCGAGTCGTCAGTAGATGCTCACGGTCAGGAACAAGTCACTTCCTTGTGTCCTTCACCCAAAGCAAAAGTGAAGGATGCGGCAGGCGACACTACAGTTTACTCCATGGAGCTCTTTACACATACCGTGCCAGGGTTAGAAAGGGAAATAGTTCACAGCCCATTACAAGATGAATCGGACATGGAGTGCACAGATGCACAGCCACAGCTAGATTATTATGCTGTTCCATTGACTCAGATCACAACATTGCCCTCGCAGTGTACTCAGCCAGAATCTGACCCTGATGAGACTATGGTGCCCCGTCCCGAACGCTATAGCACCTTACACGGTGACACAGAGGAAGGTGCACAGGACATTGAAGAGGAGGTGATAGATGACCCAGATGTTGACCCCAATTGGCAGCCATTGGGGGAACAGGGTGCCGCTGGCAGTAGCTCTGAAGTGGAGGAGGATGAGCTGCAGCAAGCATCAACATCGCAACAGCTTTCATCTGGCAGGCCCGCATCAGGCCCAAAACGTGTGTCAAAAACCACAACAGGTGTAGGACAGCGTTGCAATCCGGTGACAGTAGGACGGCGTGCAAAGCCTGAAAAGGTATTCCATAGTAGGATGAGTGCAGTGTGGTAATTTTTTAACCAAGATCCGAATGATCAGTCCAAAGTTATATGTAAGAAATGCTCCAAGACCTTTAGCAGAGGGAAGAATCTACAAAGTTTAAATACAACGTGCATGCGTGGACATCTAACCAGCAGGTACTTGGAAGCATGGACTAACTACCAAACTTCCCGTACCGTTGATGCACCTGCTCAAATTGAAGTTAGTCAGCAACGCAACATTGCTTCCCTCACTGGAAGCCCACCGGTTATGACACCACCAGTAACAAATGTGGAGGTATTGTCGCAAGGCCAAAGCAGTCAGGGAATCACAAGGTTCTTGGTTGGAAACACTGTAGGTAGGCCCACATCAAGAATACCATCACCAAGCCTCTCTCAATCTGCCATGTCCACCACCACCCCCGCTAGTTCCATCATATGCAGCTCTCCAGTCCAGCTTAGCCTACAAGAGACTCTCGATAGGAAAAGAAAGTACTCTTCCTCTCATCCGCGTACACAGGGTTTGAATGGCTACATTGCTCGACTAATCTCGTTAGAGATGATGCCCTACCGGTTGGTTGAAAGCGAAGCTTTCAAAGCCCTGATGGCCTAAGCAGTACCACGCTATGACCTACCCAGTCGACACTTCTTTGCGAAAAAAGCCATCCCAGCACTCCACCAACATGTCAAAGAACGCATTGTCCATGCACTGAGGCAATCGGTCAGTAGAAAGGCGCACCTCACAACTGATGCATGGACCAGTAGGAATGGCCAGGGACGTTACGTGTCCATCACGGCACACTGGGTTAATGTGGTGGATGCAGGGTCCACAGGGGACAGCCATAGTGGCGCAGTTCTGCCTAGCCCACGGTCTAGGAAACAGTTGGCTGTAGGAGTTTGTACCTCCTCCTCCTCCAGAAGCGAAAGCTCGTCCACAGAGCTCAGTCGCACGAACACTCCATCCGCAGCTGCCAGTGTTGCACCCGTGGTGTCCCATTATAGAAGAGCTAGTGGTAAGCGTCAGCAGGCTGTGCTGCAAATGAAATGTTTGGGCGACAACAGACACACCGCGGAAGTACTGGCCGAGTACTTGCAGCAAGAAACTCAGTCATGGCTGTGCTGTGTACATCTTGAGGCAGGCAAGGTAGTCAGTGATAACGGAAGGAATTTTATGGCTGCCATAGCCCTTTCCGAAATGAAACACATACCTTGCCTGGCTCACACCTTGAACCTTGTGGTGCAGTGCTTCCTCAAGAATTACCCTCATTTACCAGCCCTGCTCCTGAAGGTGCGCAGACTTTGCTCGCACATCCGCCGGTCGCCCGTCCACTCCAGCCGTATGCTTAACCATCAGCGATCGCTGAATCTTCCCCAGCACCGCCTAATAATAGATGTTGCAACAAGGTGGAACTCTACACTGCACATGCTTCAGAGGCTGTGCGAGCAGAGGCGTGCTGTCATGTATTTGTGGGAGGATACACATACACGGGCAGGCAGTTGGATGGCAGACATGGAGTTGTCTGGTGTGCAGTGGTCGAAGCTCCAAGACCTCTGTCAAGTCCTTCAGTGTTTTGAGGAATGCACACAGCTGGTCAGTGCGGACGACGCCATCATAAGCATGAGCATTCCACTAATGCGTCTGCTGATGCAAAGTTTGACGCACATCAAGGAGCAGGCGTCTGCGGCCGAGGAGGAGGGAAGCCTTGATGACAGTCAGCCATTGTCTGGTCAGGGAAGTCTCTGGGATGAGGTGGCGGATGAAGACGAGGAGGAGGAGGATGGGGCTGAATATTTATGGGAGGAGGATGCTTCTCAGGGGGCAATAGAAACTGGTGGCATTGCAAGGTCAGGTACAGGGTTTTTGCGGGCCACAAGTGAGGTAGATTTTCAAGAAAGTGCTCCTCAACCCAGCACAAGCAGTGAATTGACACCTGGAACTTTGGCCCACGTGGCAGAGTATGCCTTGCGTATCCTAAAACGGGACCCCTGCATTACCAAAATGATGACCGATGACGATTACTGGTTGGCCTGCCTCCTGGATCCACGATACAAAGGCAAATTACAAAATATCATGCCACATGAGAACCTTGAGCAAATATTAGCTACCAAACAAGCAACTCTTGTAGACCGTTTGGTTCAGGCATTCCCAGCACACAGCGGCACTGATGGTTCTCACACGAGCTGTAGGGGGCAACATGACAGAGGTGCTAGAGGTGCACAAAGCCGAAGTGGGATTGGACAGGGGATTTCTCACCAGGTTGTGGAGTGATTTCGCAATGACTGCAGACACGGCAGGTACTGCTGCATCGATTCAAAGTGACAGGAGACAGCATTTGTCCAGTATGGTTACCAACTATTTTTCTGCCATTATCGATGTTCTCCCTCACAAGTCATTCCCCTTTGATTACTGGGCATCTAAACTAGACACCTGGCCCGAATTGGCAGAATATGCATTACAGGAGCTCGCTTGCCCAGCTGCTAGTGTGCTCTCAGAAAGAGTCTTCAGTGCTGCTGGTTCAATACTGACCGAAAAAAGGACACGCCTGGCTCCCCGAAATATTGATGATCTAGCCTTCATTAAAATGAACCAATCATGGATTTCAAATTATTTTGCCCCACCTTCCCCTGCTGACACGTAGCTTGCCAGAAAAATTTCTTGTTTTTGGCCTCCTCTTACTGCCTGCTCCAATTCCGCCATTTGCAGGTGCCGAATGTCCACCATAGGCCATTTGTATACCTCCCTAAATGTGCTGACTCCCCCCACAGGGCCATGGTCACAACGTGGCGCAAGCACCCGTGCAAGTGCCGTTTGCCTAGACAGGTGGGTGTGCCCACTCATGGGCCACGGCACTGGCACAGGGTCCCTCATAGTACAATGAAGTGTCTCTGACGGTGGTGGTGCACAACCAACGTCAGACACACCGTCGTAATATGAGGGGCCCTGGGCCAGTACCACCGCCCACAAGAGAGTGTTCCCCCCAGCTCAAACTGTGCTCTACCACTTGAAAAACTTACCTCTCCCTGCCCCACCACTGTGTAGTCTGTGCTGTTAAATCCTTAAATGGCACTGCTATAACAAATTTGTTGCAATGATAGATGATAGTAAAAATATACAGGGGCCCTGGCCTCCATTTAGACCCCTTAATACTTTGCGCCAACTACCCCTGTCTGCAACTCTGCAGAGGAGCCCACCCCTGTACCTCGCTATGCCACCAGTTTATTTATGACCAATTCCTTGGCTGACATTTAGCCCACTTTAGTATTTTGGCCTACTAACTGTGTCAGCCACTTCTAACAGTTGACCTCCACTGAACAAAGCTATGCCACCTCTGTACTTCTGTTACCAATTGTGAACTGCATGTAGCCTACTTACTTATTTGTGCCTAGTAACCGTGTCAGCCTCTCATAACAGTTGTCCTCCCATGCTGAAACAAGCTAGGCTGCCTGCTTAGTCCTGCTAGCAGGACTTTTTTTAGGTTAGGCCTCTGTCTGTCTGTCTGTCTGCTCCACACATTACAACTGTCCCTCCCGAAACAAGCTAGGCCGCCTGGTTAGTCCTGCTAGCAGTTTAGAACTGCATGAAGCCACGGTTTTTTATTTTAGGCCTCTGTCTGTCTGTCTGTCGGCGCCACACATTACAACTGTCCCCCCGAAACAAGCTAGGCCGCAAGGTTAGTCCTGCTAGCAGTTTTGAACTGCATTTAGACACTTTTTTTAGGTTAGGCATCTGTCCGTCTGTCTGTCTGTTGGCGCCACACATTACAACTGTCCCCCCCTGAAACAAGCTAGGCTGCCTGTGTACTCCTCTTACCAATGTAGAACAGCATTTAGCCTACTTATTTATTTTGTCCTAATAACTGTGTCAGACTCTCACAACAGCTGTCCTCCACCGCTGAACCCAGCAAGGCTGCCTGTGTACTCCTCTTACCAATTGTAAACTGCATATATCGTTCTTTTTTGTTTTACGCCTACTCAGTGTGTCAGAGCCACTAATTACACTTGTCCTCCTCCGCTGAACCACGCTATGCCGACTGTGTACTCCTATTACAAATTTTGAACTGCAATTAGCCACCTTTTTTAATTGTAGGCCTATTCTGTCTGTCTGAGCCACTTATTACAGTTGTCCTCCGCTGAAAAAAGCTATGCCGCCTGTACAGGTCCTTCTCAAAAAATTAGCATATAGTGTTAAATTTCATTATTTACCATAATGTAATGATTACAATTAAACTTTCATATATTATAGATTCATTATCTACCAACTGAAATTTGTCAGGTCTTTTATTGTTTTAATACTGATGATTTTGGCATACAACTCCTGATAACCCAAAAAACCTGTCTCAATAAATTAGCATATTTCACCCGGCCAATCAAATAAAAGTGTTTTTTAATAACAAACAAAAAAACCATCAAATAATAATGTTCAGTTATGCACTCAATACTTGGTCGGGAATCCTTTGGCAGAAATGACTGCTTCAATGCGGCGTGGCATGGAGGCAATCAGCCTGTGACACTGCTGAGATGTTATGGAGGCCCAGGATGCTTCAATAGCGGCCTTAAGCTCATCCAGAGTGTTGGGTCTTGCGTCTCTCAACTTTCTCTTCACAATATCCCACAGATTCTCTATGGGGTTCAGGTCAGGAGAGTTGGCAGGCCAATTGAGCACAGTAATACCATGGTCAGTAAACCATTTACCAGTGGTTTTGGCACTATGAGCAGGTGCCAGGTCGTGCTGAAAAATGAAATCTTCATCTCCATAAAGCATTTCAGCCGATGGAAGCATGAAGTGCTCCAAAATCTCCTGATAGCTAGCTGCATTGACCCTGCCCTTGATGAAACACAGTGGACCAACACCAGCAGCTGACATGGCACCCCACACCATCACTGACTGTGGGTACTTGACACTGGACTTCAGGCATTTTGGCATTTCCTTCTCCCCAGTCTTCCTCCAGACTCTGGCACCTTGATTTCCGAATGACATGCAAAATTTGCTTTCATCAGAAAAAAGTACTTGGGACCACTTAGCAACAGTCCAGTGCTGCTTCTCTGTAGCCCAGGTCAGGCGCTTCTGCCGCTGTTTATGGTTCAAAAGTGGCTTTACCTGGGGAATGCGGCACCTGTAGCCCATTTCCTGCACACGCCTGTGCACGGTGGCTCTGGATGTTTCCACACCAGACTCAGTCCACTGCTTCCTCAGGTTCCCCAAGGTCTGGAATCGGTCCTTCTCCACAATCTTCCTCAGGGTCCGGTCACCTCTTCTCGTTGTACAGCGTTTTCTGCCACATTGTTTCCTTCCAACAGACTTACCATTGAGGTGCCTTGATACAGCACTCTGGGAACAGCCTATTTGTTGAGAAATTTCTTTCTGGGTCTTACCCTCTTGCTTGAGGGTGTCAATGATGGCCTTCTTGACATCTGTTAGGTCGCTAGTCTTACCCATGATGGGGGTTTTGAGTAATGAACCAGGCAGGGAGTTTTTAAAAGCCTCAGGTATCTTTTGCATGTGTTTAGAGTTAATTAGTTGATTCAGAAGATTAGGGTAATAGGTCGTTTAGAGAACCTTTTCTTGATATGCTAATTTATTGAGACAGGTTTTTTGGGTTATCAGGAGTTGTATGCCAAAATCATCAGTATTAAAACAATAAAAGACCTGACAAATTTCAGTTGGTGGATAATGAATCTATAATATATGAAAGTTTAATTGTAATCATTACATTATGGTAAATAATGAAATTTAACACTATATGCTAATTTTTTGAGAAGGACCTGTATACTCCACTAACCAATTTTGAACTGCATTTTGCCTACTTTCTTATTTATGCCTACTATCTGTGTCTGCCTGTGTGTGTCTGTTGTCCTCCACTCAACAAAGCTGAGCCTCAGTTTTCATCCGATGTCAGATATTAAACTGCATTTGGCCTACTTGTTTGGTT
This sequence comes from Ranitomeya variabilis, assembly GCF_051348905.1. Lineage (NCBI taxonomy): Eukaryota > Metazoa > Chordata > Amphibia > Anura > Dendrobatidae > Ranitomeya > Ranitomeya variabilis. The sequence goes on along the minus strand of NC_135239.1, from coordinate 146,432,120 downwards.
GGGCCTACTAACGGTGTGTGCCGCTCCTTGCTTGTCTCCTCCACTGAACAAAGCTGAGCTTCAATCTTCAGGCTTTCGGCCTAGATCAGATATTAAACTGCATTTGGCCTACTTGTTTGGCTGGGCCCTAGTAACGGTGTCTGCCGCTCCTTGCTTGTCTCCTCCACTGAACAAAGCTGAGCTTCAATCTTCAGGCTTTCAGCCTATAGGAAATTTTAACTGCATTTGGCCTACTTGTTTGGTTGGGCCCTAGTAACGGTGTCTGCCGCTCCTTGCTTGTCTCCTCCACTGAACAAAGCTGAGCTTCAATCTTCAGGCTTTCGGCCTATAGGAAATTTTAAACTGCATTTGGCCTACTTGTTTGGTTGGGCCCTAGTAACGGTGTCTGCCGCTCCTTGCTTGTCTCCTCCACTGAACAAAGCTGAGCTTCAATCTTCAGGCTTTCGGCCTATAGGAAATTTTAAACGGCATTTGGCCTACTTGTTTGTTTGGGCCCTAGTAACGGTGTCTGCTGCTACTTGGTGTTCTCCTCCACTGAACAAAGCAGAGCTTCAATCTTCAGGCTTTCAGCCTATATCAGATATTAAACGGCATTTGGCCTACTAGTTTGGTTGGGCCCTACTAATGGTGTCTGCCGCTCTTTGCTTGTCTCCTCCACTGAACAAAGCTGAGCTTCAATCTTCAGGCTTTCGGCCTATAGGAAATTTTAAATTGCATTTGGCCTACTTGTTTGTTTGAGCCCTAGTAACGGTGTCTGCCGCTCCTTGCTTGTCTCCTCTACTGAATATAGCTGAGCTTCAATTTTCAGGCTTTCGGCCTATATCAGATATTAACCTGCATTTGGCCTACTTGTTTGGTTGGGACTACTAACGGTGTCTGCAGCTGCTTGGTGTTCTCCTCCAATGAAAAAAGCAGTGCCACCTGTTTACTCCTGTTACCAATTTTGAACTGCATTTAGCCTAATTTATTCTTTGGGACTATATCTGTCTTTCCTCCTCATCCTGCCCATTGCCCAGCCACTGCTAGATGAGTCTGCTGGTACATTGACCAGATCACTACATTCCCATTGCACTCTACACAGCCAGAATCTGACCCTGCTGAAAGTCAGGTTCCCCTTCCCACATACTATACCACCTTACACGGGGACAAAGAGGAAGGTGCAGATGAAAGTGCAGGTTCCTTCATCAGGTGAGGGAGCATACTCATTGGCGACGTCACTGGCACAGGGCCCCTCATAGTACGCAAAAGTGTCTCTGCCGGTGGGAGGCGCCCCCGCCGTCAAACACACTGCCGTACTTTGAGGGGCCCTGTGCCAGAGCCAATGTGAACAAGTGGGCCCCCCCTGCTTGCTCGGGATCACAGCACTCGCAAAGTTTTAATACTTACCTCTCCCGGCTCCACCGCCGTGATGTAGTCCACGTTTCCTGGGCCCACAAAAAACTTGAGCCAGCCCTCCCCCCCTCCCCACAACTTTAGCCAAATGACCCCCAATTTTCAATGCCTAACTATTATTATAAGGTAAATTAAGATTCACAAGCTTAAGTGACAAGAATTGATGTTTTTGACATTAAAATGGGCACTGTTGGTGTTTTCCTGTCCTCCACTCACTGCCGACTTTGATTCCCCATTGACTTACCTTGGGTTTCGTGGTTCTGTCGATCCCCGACTTTTCGCGATAATCGGCCGATTTCACTCGACCTGACTTTTTACAAAGTCGGGTTTCGCGAAACCCAACTCGATCCTAAAAAATTAAAAGTCCCTCAACTCTACTGAAGAGCAAATTCCTTAATTGATGTAAAAAGGCATAAATCCATGCGACACATTCATTCCTGCACTGAGTGTGTCAAAGGTCCTCATGAGTTTATACTCACAGACTCTTCTGTCTTTCTGAGATTTGAAATTACCTTTTAAAACAAGTAATTTCATGTCCATGATGCTATGACCAGGGATACAAAGATGTTTTGCTACCGGTAGGTCCATTCTTTTTTCTCGTATTGTGAGGTGATGAGAATTCATCCTTGCTCTAAGTTTTTTGTCCTGTCTCCCTCACATAGAGACCCCCAGTTGGACATTTAGTACAAATAATTAAATACACCACATTAGATGTGATGCAGCTGAAAGTATCGGGGATCTTGTAGTCCTGATGTGAGTTGGGGATCTTGTCCGTGGTCATTATAAATGGACAAGTTTTACATTTTTTCTGGTTGCAAGGAAAGGTTCCTGCAACTGTTGGAGAGGACAAGGAGCTTCTGACAATGATGCTTCTTAAATTTGGGGGCTGCCTAAAACACTGTAGTGGGGGGGTCTGGGAAAATGGATTGCAATTGGGCATCTTTTTGTAGTAAAGGTTGTAATTTCCATGCAGCTCCCCTTAGCACCTCCAGATTTGGATTGTAGTTGACTACTAGAGGCACCCGATTAGTTTCTTCTTTAGCTTTGTAATATAGAAGGTGATTCCTTGATATTCTGGTGGCTCTTGTAATTTGGTTTTCAATTGTTCTTGGATGGCAGCCCTGATTCAAAAAAGTCTTTTTGAGGGGACCAAGGTGTTTGTCTCTATCCATGGGGTCTGAACAAATACGATTATATCTCGTGGCTTGGCTGTAGACAGTAGAGTTTTTTATGTGTTTTGGATGGAAACTGTCCCATTTAAGGTATGTTGGACAGTAGATTGGCTTCTGATATAGGGATGTCTCTATTTTTATTGTTCTTTAGCTTAATTATGGTGTCCAAAAAGTTAATTTCAGTGCTGGAGTAGTTGAGTGTTAAGTTGATGGGGGTGTGAAATTGATTAAACTGTTCATGGAATGTCTTTAGCTGTTGCTCAGACTCCTTCCAGATGATTAAAATATCATCAATGTAGCGGTAATAGGCCAGAGGCCTGATGGGACATGAGGACAAAAATTTGCTTTCAAGCTTGGCCATGAAAAGATTTGCATACTGTGGAGCCATTTTACTTGCCATAGCTGTACCAGTCTCCTGTAGATAAATCTTGTTGTCAAATTCAAAGTAATTGTGGGTGAGGATGAATTTTGTGAGTTTCACCACAGAATCAGCATCATTCCATGTGTTTTCCATGAAGAATTTGCAGGCATTTAATCCATCCTAGTGTGGGATATTGGAGTAAAAAGATTCCACATCCATGGTGGCCAGGATGGTTCCTTCTGGTAGAGGACTTATTGCTGCTAGTTTATTCAATAGGTCAGTTGTGTCCTGAATGTAGTTGGGTGTATCCTTTACCAGGGGTTTGAGAACACCCTCTACCCATCCAGATACCTGCTCAGTAAGGGTGCCCACACATTAAATAATTGGCCTCCCTGGATTTCCAGATTTGTGGATTTTGGGAAGCATGTAGAATGTCCCTAAGTAGTGTATCAGAGGGACCATTCGTCAAACTCAATTTGACAGGTGCCCCTATCAAAATGTATCAAAAGGGTGTAACCCCTCCCCTCCCTGTCAGCCAGCTGGCCCTCCTTGTCTGGCTGTCAGCTTTTGATACACTTTGGTATAGTTTGATACAGTGCTTATTATCCCAGTATTGTTTTTATATTAGATTTTGATATTGTTAATTTGATACAGCGATTGCATTCTGTAATCAGGGCACTGTGTTTTATTACCAATGAGCACATATGCCAGTCATTGTATGATTTTTAAAAGACTTTATTAAAGTATGTATCAGACACAATACATTGTATATGGAATACAGAAACTCTGGCTGGCTAGTTAATGGTCAGTAGAGTCACATTTTAGCAACTGCTAGCAATTATAGTATCAGGCTCATTCAACTAACTTAGCTAGCTAGAATGTATTCTTTATCTTTGTGTAGTTGTGGCATTTTGCTCTTATTTGCAAGTGCTGCGAGATTAACACAAACAACTCTGTAATATGTATTTTAGAAGCAGTGTTCTCTGTGTAGCTGAGATTCGTTGTCAATTCCGCTGGCCGCTACATATTTAGAATGAAAGCAGCGACAGCATAATTTTCAGCATGTCCTGGGCTGTGTTAGGTGTGATAACGCCCCACCCTGTACAGATAAAGGGTTGTGTTAGGTGTTAACGCCCCACCCTGTACAGATAAAGGGTTGTGTTAAGGTACCTTCACACGAAGCGACGCTGCAGCGATAGCGACAACGATGCCGATCGCTGCAGCGTCGCTGTTTGATCGCTGGAGAGCTGTCACACAGACCGCTCTCCAGCGACCAACGATGCCGAGGTCCCCGGGTAACCAGGGTAAACATTGGGTTGCTAAGCGCAGGGCCGCGCTTAGTAACCCGATGTTTACCCTGGTTACCAGCGTAAAAGTAAAAAAAACAAACAGTACATACTCACCTGCGCGTCCCCCAGCGTCTGCTTCCTGACACTGACTGAGCTCCGGCCCTAACAGCACAGCGGTGACTTCACCGCTGTGCTTTCACTTTCACTTTAGGGCCGGCGCTCAGTAAGTGTCAGGAATCAGAGGCTAGGGGACGCGAAGGTGAGCATGTACTGTTTGTTTTTTTTACTTTTACGCTGGTAACCAGGGTAAACATCGGGTTACTAAGCGCGGCCCTGCGCTTGGTAACCCGATGTTTACCCTGGTTACCAGTGTAAAACATCGCTGGTATCATTGCTTTTGCTTTCAAACACAACGATACACAGCGATCGGACGACCAAATAAAGTTCTGGACTTTATTCAGCGACCAGCGACATCACAGCAGGATCCTGATCGCTGCTGCGTGTCAAACGAAACGATATCGCTAGCCAGGATGCTGCAACGTCACGGATCGCTAGCGATGTCGTTTCGTGTGAAGGTACCTTTAGGTATGATAACGCCGCACCCTGTACAGATAATGTCCATGCAAAGCACGGGCGGCTAACCACAGTCACACTGGTTAACAGATAAACAAGCACAGCGACGCCCCACCCTGTACAGATAATGTCCACGGTATAATTCTCAATATTATGAAAAAATGACAATCATTGTATGGGTTTTAAAAGGCTTTATTAAATTGATACGATTCTGCAATGTTAGCTAAATCTCAATACAACTGTGCACAAAGACACATACATTTTTGATGAAAAAGATGACGAGTGTTATAACGGTTCTTTAAAGTTGCTAATTTTGATTCCACAAACTCTGATACGATTCTATCATTTCTTTGCAAGTCAGGAGTGAAATGTTGTAAAAGCTTCTTGAATGGTAACCCGAGCGCTAAATGGTGCAGAACATATATGCAATAATGTCCGCATACACGACTATACATATCTTGGATTTGAGCATCTTGTGTCATGGTTCTCAATGGCAAGAGAACGTAATAAAGCATACAAAAGGACTAGCTCTTGGAAGATGGGAACTCGAGCTGACCATGAGCTAAACCTACCGCACAACTAACAGTGGCCGGGTAGCGTGCCTACGTTTTATCCCTAGACGCCCAGCGCCAGCCGGAGAACTGACTGACCCTAGCAGAGGAAAATACAGACCTGGCTTACCTCTAGAGAAATTTTCCTCAAAAGGCAGACAGTAGCCCCCACATATATTGGCGGTGATTTTAGAGGAAATTGACATACGAAGTATGAAGATAGGTTTAGCAAATTGAGGTCCGCTTACTAGATAGTAGGAAGACAGAAAAGGGAACTTCACGGTCAGCTGAAAACCCTTTCAAAATACCATCCTGAAATTACTTTAAGACTCTAATATCAACTCATGACACCAGAGTGGCAATTTCAGCTCACAAGAGCTTCCAGCCTCAGAAATATTCAATCACAGAGAACTGGAACAAAAATGCAAAACAAACTTAGGACAACAAGTCCAACTTAGCTGATAGTAGTCTAGGAGCAGGAACATGCAACAGAAAGGCTTCTGGTAACATTGTTGGCCGGCATAGAAATGACTGAGGAGCAAGGCTAAATAGAAAACTCCCACATCCAGATGGAAAACAGGTGAACAGAGGAGATGAAGCACAAAAGTGCAGTACCACCAGAAACCACCGGGGGAGCCCAGAAACCAAATTCACAACAGTCTTGATAACAATACGAGTCACAATTCTTGTTCAGGAATGCCACAAAATCGCGTGGGAAGATAATATTGTCTGCACGAAACCCATAACTATCAAAAAATATGGCCGTCTTATCATCGCTGAGTACGATTAATACCCAGTGGCGTCCAGCTTGATTCGCCGGGTCTGTATTCACGATATATGCCGTGGGTCTCTGAGTCACTCTTTCTTCCGGAAGCAAATCACATGGAAACACACCGGCGAATATGTGGTCTGTATAATTATTGGCCTTCAGTATCGCTGTAAGCTGCAGACTGTCCATCGTTACTTAATTAAAATTGTACAAGATCTCATGCCTATTATTAATTTCCAGAATGGTGTGGTTGACTGCAAAAACAATCATATTTATCGTGTGGGGTGTCGCTAGCGCAAAGCGAAATTCAGCACGTAGGTTGCCTGTTTTAATGAGCGAGAAATGGCCTCCAGGCTCTTGATCAGGCAATAAATCAAAAGCAAATAGAGTGAATCCGGCCATAAATTCTTCACGATCTATCACCATGGCACAATCAGCCTTTTGTTTGCCAGATATATGGGCAAGCGCCATATACTCTCTGATGGCTAAATCATCATTAAAATTAGGATTATATGGTCTTGCGGGTATCTGCTGGCCGTCCAGATATAAAGCGGCGTGGTTGACGTGGTAGTGGTGGAAGTGCAACAGATTTTTCGAGTATGAACCGCTGAAGGCGTCATTATCTACAAACCCCAATATAACAGTTTTTGGTATCTGTCCTAGGAAGAGGTTCTCGTGGTTCGTGATCCGTGTCCCTGCTGCGATGCTGTACACTTTCAGACATGTTCGGTCAATAGCGTACTTGGCGGTTGCGGATAGGAGGGCCTGGCTGTGGCCAATTTGGACAGCCGGAGACACCTGCACTCTCTTCACATAGAGAGCCGCTTGCGTGATTTGCACCTTCAGCGGCTCGGCTTCTGCGGACATGAGGCAGAAAGCATCCTTATTTCTTGTTAACTTAACCTTAAGGTCAAGACCATTCAATATTAACTTTGGTTGATTAAATATATCCCCAAAAATGGGCCCCAAGAGGTCGATGGGCTTTGAGCGAGAAGCTGCATTGGCTCTTTTGATAAACCCTGCATTTGTGCCATCCAAGCTCCGGTCATGATGATGGCCCGCAGTGTCTTTATAGAACAAACTGGCTGTAAATTGTGATGACAGCGTCTGTGAGTAGTGTTGAGCATTCCGATACCGCAAGTATCGGGTATCGGCCGATACTTGTGGCATCGGGTATCGGCCGATACTTGTGGTATCGGAATTCCGATACCGAGATCCGATACTTTTGTGGTATCGGGAATCGGTATCGAAACAACATTAATGTGTAAAATAAAGAATTAAAATAAAAAATATTGATATACTCACCTGTCCGGAGGCCCCTGGACATCACCGATGGTAACCGGCAGCCTTCTTTGCTTAAAATGAGCGCGTTTATGGCCTTCCATGACGTCACAGTTTCTGATTGGTCGCGTGCCACTCATGTGACCGCCACACGACCAATCAGAAGCCGTGATGTCATGGAAGGCCATAAACGCGCTCATTTTAAGCAAAGAAGGCTGCCGTTTCACAGCGGTAAGGTCCAGGCTGCGTCGGAGAGGTGAGTATATCAATATTTTTTATTTTAATTCTTTATTTTACACATTAATATGGATCCCAGGGCCTGAAGGAGAGTTTCTTCTCCTTCAGACCCTGGGAACCATCAGGGATACCTTCCAATACTTGAGTCCCATTCACTTGTATTGGTATCGGGTATCGGTATCGGATCAGATCCGATACTTTGCCGGTATCGGCCGATACTTTCTGATACCGATACTTTCAAGTATTGGACGGTATCGCTCAACACTATCTGTGAGCTGTAATTTAAAAGGGTCTCTATGTACGCTCTATAGCTGTAGAGATTGTCCGATTGTGAGATAAGTCGATCTCCCAGAGTAATATCGACCTGGTTAAAAAGAGTGGCTAGAGGGTAATTTATGAGGGCCACACGGGCACCATCGGCGATAGCCATATTATCATGCTTCACGATGCGACAGCTTATGTACAACAGCGTGTTGTTCAGATCATAATAATAATCGCCGCTCCCAGATATGAAAAATTCCAACGGTCCATTGTCTGACAGAGCCGCAACCGGTTGTACTTCTACAAATAGAGATTTCTCTATACTTGTTTGTGTCGGGGGTGCGTCAAAAATATCCAGTTCAGATTTTGCGCACTCTACAGAAGCATCATGCAGGAAAGCCTTGATAACTGATTAGAAGATGTCGTCCGCAGAGCGTCTTACTCGTTTCTGACGGGGGCGTCTGTTATGGTTCTGGTGGTTAGGAACACATGAACTGACCTGATAAGTAAACCAAAATAAGGACAAGCTCTGGGAATGTGGAAACTTTACTGACCGCAATCCTGATCCTATCAAACACACACTATAGGCAGCCGTGGAGCGTACCTGACTCGGTCTAGACGCCTCTTCACAGCCTGAGAAACTAGCTACCCCTAGAGAGAAACAAAGCCTCACTTGCCTCAGAGAAATTTTCCCCAAAGAGTAGGCAGCCCCCACAAATAATAACGGTGAGTTAAGGGGAAAACACAAACATAGAAATGAAAATAGGTTTTAGCAAATGAGGCCCGCTAGTAACTAAATAGTCAGAAGATAGCAAGGAATCCGTGCGGTCAGTATAAAATACTACAAAAATTATCCACGCAGAGAATACAAAAAGACCCCCACACCGACTCACGATGTGAGGGGTGCAACTCCGCACCCCAGAGCTTCTAGCTAGCAATCAAATAGCATATAAGCAAGCTGGACTGAACTCATCATATACTGAGAAACATTTTCAAAAAGCAATGAGCAAAAATGGACTAGTATGAACTTAGCTTCTCCACGAGGAGACAGGTCACAAGGGAAGTCCCAGAGAGATCTGAACCAGTACTGAATACAACGACAGCAGGCAACAAGTAAAGGTCCAGATGGAGTTAAATAGGCAGCAAGCCTAGCAGAAAACGAGGCAGCTGGGGACCAGCTACAGACCAGCCGTAACACTCAAAGCCACCAGAGGGAGCCCATGAACAGAACTCACAAAGTACCACTCATGACCACAGGAAGGAGCCCGAGAACGGAATTCACAACAGTACCCCCCGTTGAGGAGGGGTCACCAAACCCTCACCAGATCCCCCAGGCCGATCAGGACGAGCCAAATGAAAGGCATGAACCAAATCGGCAGCATGGACATCAGAGGCAACCACCCAGGAATTATCTTCCTGACCATAGCCCTTCCATTTAACCAAATACTGAAGCTTCCGTCTCGAAACACGAGAATCCAAGATCTTCTCCACCACATACTCCAATTCTCCCTCGACCAACACCGGAGCAGGAGGATCAACAGAAGGAACCACAGGCACCACAAACCTCCGTAACAACGACCTATGGAACACATTATGAATGGTAAAAGATGCTGGGAGGTCCAAACGAAATGACACAGGATTGAGGATTTCTGAAATCTTATAAGGACCAATGAAACAAGGTTTGAACTTAGGAGAGGAAACCTTCATAGGAACATAACGAGATGACAACCACACCAAATCCCCCACACGAAGTCGGGGACCCACACAGCAACGGCGATTAGCAAAGTGCTGAGCCTTCTCCTGTGACAACGTCAAATTGTCCACCACGTGGTTCCAAATCTGCTGCAACCTATCCACCACAGAATCCACCCCAGGACAGTCAGAAGGCTCAACCTGACCTGAGGAAAAACGAGGATGAAAACCAGAATTACAAAAAAAAGGCGAAACCAAAGTAGCAGAACTAGCCCGATTATTGAGGGCGAACTCAGCCAATGGCAAAAAATTCACCCAATCATCCTGATCAGCAGAAACAAAACATCTCAGATAAGTTTCCAGGGTCTGATTAGTTCGTTCGGTTTGGCCATTCGTCTGAGGATGGAAGGCCGAAGAAAAAGACAAATCAATGCCCATCTTAGCACAAAAGGACCGCCAAAATCTGGACACAAACTGGGACCCTCTGTCAGACACAATGTTCTCTGGAATACCATGCAAACGAACCACATTCTGAAAAAACAGCGGAACCAAATCAGAGGAGGAGGGTAACTTAGGCAAGGGCACCAAATAGACCATTTTAGAAAAACGATCACAAACCACCCAGATGACAGACATCCTCTGAGAGACTGGAAGATCCGAAATAAAATCCATGGAAATATGCGTCCAAGGCCTCTTCGGGACAGGCAAAGGCAAAAGCAATCCACTGGCACGAGAACAGCAAGGCTTGGCCCGAGCACAAATCCCACAGCACTGCACAAAGGAACGCACATCCCGCGACAAAGAAGGCCACCAAAAGGACCTAGCCACCAAATCCCTGGTACCAAAATTCCCAGGATGACCCGCTAACACCGAAGAATGAACCTCGGAAATAACTCTACTGGTCCATCTATCCGGGACAAACAGTCTCTCCGGTGGACAACGGTCAGGTCTATCGGCCTGAAATTCCCGCAGCACCCGCCGCAAATCAGGGGAGATGGCAGACAAGATCACCCCCTCTCTGAGGGATACCAGCCGGTTCAGAAACTCCCGGAGAGTCAGGCACAAAACTCCTAGAAAGGGCATCAGCCTTCACATTCTTTGAGCCCGGAAGGTACGAAACCACGAAATCAAAACAGGAGAAAAACAGCGACCATCGAGCTTGTCTAGGATTTAACCGCTTGGCAGACTCGAGATAAATCAAATTCTTGTGATCCGTCAAGACCACCACGCGATGCTTGGCTCCCTCAAGCCAATGTCGCCACTCCTCGAATGCCCACTTCATTGCCAACAACTCCCGATTACCAACATCATAATTCCGCTCGGCAGGCGAAAACTTTCTAGAAAAGAAAGCACATGGTCTCATCACCGAGCCATCAGAGCTTCTCTGTGACAAGACAGCCCCTGCTCCAATCTCAGAAGCATCAACCTCAACCTGAAAGGGAAGAGAGACATCAGGCTGACGCAAGACAGGAGCCGAAGAAAACCGACGTTTCAGCTCCTGAAAGGCCTCAACGGCCGCAGAAGACCAATTCGTCACATCAGCACCCTTTCTAGTCAAATCCGTCAAAGGCTTAACCACACTAGAAAAATTAGTGATGAAGCGACGGTAAAAATTAGCAAAGCCCGAGAACTTCTGAAGACTCTTCAACGATGTAGGTTGAGTCCAGTCATAAATGGCCTGGACTTTAACTGGATCCATCTCGATAGTAGAAGGGGAAAAAATAAAGCCCAAAAAGGAAACCTTCTGGACTCCAAAGAGACATTTAGAGCCCTTCACAAACAAGGCATTGGCACGCAGGACCTGAAACACCATCCTGACCTGCTTCACATGAGACTCCCAATCATCAGAAAAGACCAAAATATCATCCAGGTACACAATCATAAATCTATCCAGATACTCTCGGAAGATGTCTTGCATGAAGGACTGAAACACGGAAGGGGCATTAGAAAGCCCAAAAGGCATCACCAAGTACTCAAAATGACCTTCGGGCGTATTAAATGCTGTTTTCCATTCATCGCCCTGCTTTATACGCACAAGATTATAAGCTCCTCGTAGATCTATCTTGGTGAACCAACTAGCCCCCCTAATCCGAGCAAACAGATCGGACAGCAGAGGCAAAGGGTACTGAAATTTGACCGTGATTTTATTTAGAAGGCGATAATCTATACAGGGTCTCAGAGAACCATCCTTCTTGGCCACAAAAAAGAACCCTGCACCCAAAGGTGACGAGGATGGACGAATATGCCCTTTCTTCAAAGACTCCTTTATATAAGTCCGCATAGCGGTATGTTCTGGTACAGATAAATTAAAAAGTCGACCCTTAGGGAACTTACTACCAGGAATCAAATTTATAGCACAATCACAATCCCTATGAGGAGGTAGGGCACTGGATTTGAGCTCATCAAATACATCCTGGTAATCCGACAAAAATTCAGGGACTTCAGAAGGAGTAGAAGAAGCAATTGACACCAAAGGGACATCGCCATGTACCCCTTGACAACCCCAACTTGACAAAGACATTGCTTTCGAATCCAGGACTGGATTATGAACCTGCAGCCATGGCAGACCCAACACGACAACATCATGCAAATTATGTAACACCAGAAAGCGAATAACCTCCTGATGTGCAGGAGTCATGCACATAGTTACTTGAGTCCAGTACTGAGGCTTATTCTTGGCCAATGGTGTAGCATCAATTCCCTTTAATGGAATAGGGAATTGCAATGGCTCCAAGATAAAACCACAGCGCCTGGCAAATGACAAATCCATCAAATTCAGGGCAGCGCCTGAATCCACAAAAGCCATAACAGAGTAGGATGAGAGAGAGCAAATCAAAGTAACAGACAAAATGAATTTAGGCTGTACAGTACCTATGGTGACAGACTTAGCGAACCTTTTTGTGCGCTTAGAACAGTCAGAGATAACATGAGTGGAGTCACCACAGTAAAAGCACAACCCATTCTGACGTCTGTGATTTTGCCGTTCAATTCTGGTCAGAATCCTGTCACATTGCATAGACTCAGGCTTCTGTTCAGAAAACACCGCCAGATGGTGCACAGGTTTGCGCTCCCGCAAACGCCGATCAATCTGAATGGCCAAAGACATTGACTCATTCAGACCCGCAGGCGTGGGGAACCCCACCATAACATCCTTAAGGGCTTCAGAAAGACCCTTTCTGAAAATCGCTGCCAGGGCACACTCATTCCATTGAGTGAGCACAGACCACTTCCTAAACTTCTGACAGTAAACCTCTGCTTCATCCTGACCCTGAGAGAGAGCCAGCAAAATCTTTTCTGCCTGGTCCACTAGATTAGGTTCCTCATAAAGCAATCCAAGCGCCAGAAAAAACGCATCCACATTTAGCAATGCAGGATCTCCTGGCGCCAGGGAGAATGCCCAATCCTGAGGGTCACCACGTAACAAAGAAATACTAATTTTAACTTGCTGAGTAGGGTCACCAGAGGAACGAGGTCTCAGAGAAAGAAACAATTTGCAATTATTTTTGAAATTCAAAAACCTAGATCTATCTCCAGAGAACAGCTCAGGAATTGGTATTTTAGGTTCAGATATAGGACTGTGAATTACATAATCCTGAATGCTTTGTATCCTTGTAGCGAGCTGATCCACACAAGAGGACAGACCTTGAATGTCCATATCTGCAGCTGAGTCCTGAACCACCCAGAGATTAAGGGGAGGAGAGAGGCTAAACACACTGCAGAGGAAAAAAAAAACCTCAGAGCTTCTCTTATCCCTCTTTTGCGATGCATTAACACTTTACGGGCCTGCTGTACTGTTATGGTTCTGGTGGTTAGGAACACATGAACTGACCTGATAAGTAAACCAAAATAAGGACAAGCTCTGGGAATGTGGAAACTTTACTGACCGCAATCCTGATCCTATCAAACACACACTATAGGCAGCCGTGGAGCGTACCTGACTCGGCCTAGACGCCTCTTCACAGCCTGAGAAACTAGCTACCCCTAGAGAGAAACAAAGCCTCACTTGCCTCAGAGAAATTTTCCCCAAAGAGTAGGCAGCCCCCACAAATAATAACGGTGAGTTAAGGGGAAAACACAAACATAGAAATGAAAATAGGTTTTAGCAAATGAGGCCCGCTAGTTACTAAATAGTCAGAAGATAGCAAGGAATCTGTGCGGTCAGTATAAAATGCTACAAAAATTATCCACGCAGAGAATACAAAAAGACCCCCACACCGACTCACGATGTGAGGGGCGCAACTCCGCACCACAGAGCTTCCAGCTAGCAATCAAATAGCATATAAGCAAGCTGGACTGAACTCATCATATACTGAGAAACATTTTCAAAAAGCAATGAGTAAAAATGGACTAGTATGAACTTAGCTTCTCCACGAGGAGACAGGTCACAAGGGAAGTCCCAGAGAGATCTGAACCAGTACTGAATACAACGACAGCAGGCAACAAGTAAAGGTCCAGATGGAGTTAAATAGGCAGCAAGCCTAGCAGAAAACGAGGCAGCTGGGGTCCAGCTACAGACCAGCCGTAACACTCAAAGCCACCAGAGGGAGCCCATGAACAGAACTCACAAAGTACCACTCATGACCACAGGAGGGAGCCCGATAACGGAATTCACAACAGGCGTCTCTTGGTGGTAGTTTTATTCATGAGCATCGGCGGTAAAGGGGGGGCAAGCGCGCCTCTTTCTTTTTTGTGCTTTTTTTAGCGACATAAATTACCCCAGATCCGTCTTGCTGTGGTTGTGTATTTATCCGCTTCATAAGGGCCGTTGTTATGATCCGGTGACCTTGGAGCCGCATGAGAGACTTTCTCAGGAGTAGGTGGTACCTGTAGTGACCGCAAACCCTAAACTAACACCGCAACTAGACGTAGCCGTGGGATGTACCTAACACGTCCTAGACACCTCGACACAGCCGGAGGACTAAATAACCCTATAGATGGAAATGGGAATTCTATCTTGCCTCAGAGCAGAACCCCAAAGGATAGGCAGCCCCCCACAAATATTGACTGTGAGTATAAGAGGAAAAACACACGCAGGCAGAAAAACAGGATTTAGCAAAAGAGGCACTTCTAACTAAATAGAAAAGGATAGGACAGAATTCTAAGCGGTCAGTATTAAAATCCTAAAAATATCCACAGCAGATAATACAAATATTCTACATCTAACTAAAGACATAGAAAGTATATCTGCATCTCCTGAGAATCCAGCATGACTGAAAAATCCAAACAAAGTCTAAGCTGGACAAAAACACAATGAATTGCACCGAATTGCAAAGCACACTGCATGTGTGCACAGAGACAAAAAAACCAGACACTTATCTTAGCTGAAATGGCAGCAGGGCATGAGGAGCCAGAGAGAGATGCAATCCCTCCAAGTACAATGGACAACTGGCATGGACTCATGGATCCTGCACACCTAAATACATAATAGAGCTGCAATCAGCAGAAACACCTGCCCGGATTACAACCCCAAGACAACAGCACTACCACCAACAACCACCGGAGGGAGCCCAAGAGCAGAGTTCACAACAGGCCGTTGAGGCGGTCGTGACGGTGTCCGTCGCGATGTTCCGGACCGCCGTCTTTATGTGTGGTTTTACTAATTCTAAGCCTTTTCTGAAAAGCGGCACGGTGCGACAAAATAAGCCTTTAAATATCCTGGCCAGGCCAGAGCCATACATGTACTCGCTCCTGCGGAACCCCTCTAGCCCGTGCCCCGACTGGGCAGTATAGTAGCGGGCATAAACAGCGGGATCTCCATACACCCTTTGAGACACCATTTTATCGTGTCAATACTGTCGCGGTCTAAAATGTAATCGCACTATACACTTGCCGTATCTGAATTTAACCGGCGTAGCCTGGTCCGACATGACTGTAATGTTTATGGAGTCAAAGTGTTGTTTGCACAGCGGTATGTAATCGGGACGCGTGTAGCGCACCGTGACAATATCATTATCATCGCCGCTAACTTCTATGGTTTGTAACAGTTGAACGTAACTGTCGCCTACAAGCTGATGTTGAATTATATCAGTGTATACAAAAAGCGAATAAAAACCAGCCTTTGAATCAGGGTAAAAGCGGCGATTCCATGGCATTAAAGCAACGGGGGAGTCATCGACGGTCTGTAGGCCGAAAATAAATTTTAGCTTAGTACCCAGAGCAAACTGTATAGGGGCTGGGTCGGGCAGGATCACCTCTCAGCGTAGCTCATCATACCGTATTCTGTAGGCAGGCGTGGATAAATTCAGCGCATCTATTCGGGCATTGACCGCGCCAACCAGCTTATGAATGTTCGAGTAAAATCCTGATTTTATGTGATAATGTTCTAACGGTTCGCCATGTTTAGCCGTGTAGAAGTTCCCTTCAAAAGCCTCAAACGTGTTCCACATATGGGGGTACTGTATTTCCGTTAACACCACTTCATAAGCATCTGAAAGATGAACGGCCCTCGCTAACTTGGTATTGTAATTCGATATGGTGTTGTCGGGGTAGATTTTAATTGAGGAATTGCTGGGTAATGTGACGAAAAACGAACCTGCTTCCATGGCTATATATCTGTCAACTCCGAAGCCGGGATCCAACTATTGAATTTTTCGGGGTACCCCAGCTATTTGACGAAGCAGTGACTCACACTCCCGACACGTTTTTTTCTCAAAATCTTTTCTACTCTGTAGACACGATTCTCATCCATAGGTATTTTTTGCAGCTCTTCCTTATAAAATGATCCCTCTACAGTCTTGCCGGCTAAATCACTAATTTTATAAAGAGGTTTATGAAATTTATTGGAGACTGCGGTAATTAAAAAAATCTCCTCGCTGTACGATTTTTTATAGCTCTTACAGAATGTTCCCTTATAGCGCGATATTCTGACATGATCTCCAACCTTTAAAGACGGTTTAATCGGTTTATTAGTAATAGTAGAACTGTAAATATTGCACCAGATTTGCATCGCGTTTTGCGAACTCACTTCAGCGGGACTACAGCGTATGGTAGAATGATAAGTATGATTGTAGCTATGCACCAAATCCGGTAAAATATCAATATACCTAAAGGTATTATGCTTCGTAAGATAGCGCCACATACGGGTCTTTAATGTGCGATTAAAGCGCTCTACTATAGATGCCTTCACATCATTATTGGTAAAAAAAAGTGGTGAATATTATGCATATTACAAAGTTGCTTGAGTTGTGAATTTATAAATTCTTTGCCGCGATCCATCTGCAATTTCTTCGGTATGCGCTTATCATTTTGAAATATTAATTCGAACGATCTGGCTACACTCGGGCCGGTCTTGTTTGATAAGGCCACGCACCATACGTATCTCGATAAAGTATCAAGCACCATCAGGATGTATTTGACATTATCATTTTCCCTTGAATAGTCAATTAAACTTACGAGATCCGCTTGCCACTGCGCGTCAATGTCTGAGACGTAAATTTTATTTGTCAAAAAAGCGTGTTCTAACAGGTTTGTGTAGAGTGTAGGCATCTTGTTTATTCAACCAGCCAGTCACATCCGATTTCTTTATTCCACAGTCTCTTGTCTCTCTAAATAATTTGTCAATTCCGCAGAATGACCCTGGGGCTTTAGGTGTAAAATATTGTCTTTCTAATATGGTATCATACGATTTAGACGTCATGATTGAATAAAATGATTGTGTCTCGATGATCAATAACCGTCTGCTTCTTTCAGAAATTCAGCTGTATAAAATTTCCTGTTTTAATCCGACTATATCATGCTTGAGTTAATACAATCAATAATTGTCTGTATGGGTGTGTTCTGGGTGTTAACAGAAGGCGGGTGGCGGGGCGTAACTGGGTGTGTTTCTGGGTGTTAACAGTTGGCTTGCTTTCTGACACTCGGAATAAATACAGCTGTCTGTACAGCTGCACTACACCAGACATCCACCAGAAGTCAGACCAGGCTAATCTCTGAGCAATTCTAAATGTAAGTATATACAGAGCTCCGCATTATTCTAATTTGTCTTATTATTCGCAAATGCTTAATTATATTTAACTATGTATAGCTAAAACCATAATTAAGGTTGTTATTTGTTTTAATAAGTTAGTATTATATTGATGGTTAGCGGCATTATATGTTTTAATAATTTAACCGTATATTTATTATGACATAATTCATGTAATACAGTAGTTAATAGCTGTTAATACATCCTAACTAGCGTACTTACTTATTACATATGTTTTGTTTAACACAGACATATTTATAGTCATATTTATACAGTAGGTGCATATTTAGTTGCGCTGTATAATATAGTTTTACTGTATAAACCATATTTGTGGTGCAAAATTAATATAGAAAGACTTAACCGTGTTACCTGTGATTTGCTTAGCATAAACATATTTATACACTAGGCGCAAATTTATTTGTTGCGGTATATAAATGAGTTTGTCTGTGTTGTAAAATTAATATAGATAGCACAAAAATTTACACAGATAATTAATTTTAGATGGAATCCCAAAATTTTTTGGATTTTTCTGACCAAGTTGAGGATTCGGTATTAGGCCATGTTCACATTTTGCGGTGTGCTCTGCAGGTTTATCCCGCAGCGGAATTGATAACTCTGCAGGGCAAAACCGCTGCGGTTATCCCTGCAGATTTATCGCGGTTTGTTCCGCGGTTTCCGCTGCGGGATTACTTCTATACTATTGATGCTGCATATGCAGCAATATGCAGCATCAATAGTAATGATAAAATGTACCACCCGCACATTATCCGCTTACTTCCCGCAACGTGGGCACAGCCCCATGCGGGAAGTAAGCGGTTCAATGCATTTCTATGGGTGCAGAATCGCTGCAATTCTGCACAAAGAAGTGACATGCTGCGGGTTTTAAACCGCTGCGTTTCTGCACAGTTTTTCCCGCAGCATGTGCACTGCGGTTTGCGGTTTCCATAGGGTTTACATGTTAATGTAAACGCTATGGAAACTGCTGTGGACCCGCAGCATCAAAATCGCCGCGGATCCGCGGTAAAAACCGCAAAGTGTGAACATGGCCTTAGGTATGTTTCAGGCTTTATATAAATGCATCTGTTAGTGTGCCATTCTAAGTAAGGGCTGTTTTGTATATTATTTTTATATTGTTTTATTCTTTCTTGTTTAAGATGAATTTATCAGGGCCATGCCCGATGATTTTTTAAACAGCTTCAGCGTGCCTGCTCTGGAGTGTGATACAGCCGGAGCTGAGTATAGTAACACTAGTGAAGCTGACGCTGCTTTGTGGGATTTGGCGCAAGAAATCATAGGTGCATTGTGTGTCTGTGTGTATATATATATCTTTTAAGTATTTAGACGTGAAAATATATATTAATTCTTTACAGATGTCGGCCTGAATATCTTTTAAGTATTTAGACGTGTAAATATATATTAATTCTTTACAGATATCGACCTGATTCCAGAACCAATTACCTCGGAACACAATCAGATGTCCGCTGAAGACCTGTTGTACCAGGCCCCCACACCGAGAAACAGCCCTGTTTCTAGAACCCCTAAAAAACTGCGAGGGCCAGCGAGCAAGAAAGGAAAAAATAGCAATCGTATGAAAATGTGTTTTTGCACAACCGCTCTGAGAAAATCCACCACGCCTCTACTAAGTCCTATATCTTTATTTATAGCTTGTAAACTGAAGCCTAGAAGAATTTTCATAAAAGAGAATATACACCTGCTAATGGAGAACCTCACAGAAGCTCCAGAAGCCGCCACGGCAATCATCCACCCCACATCGCTAGTCCGTAAGTGTATATTTTGATATACATGCACAGTCTCTGTACAATCAATGATACACGTGCTTCTCCAATGAGATCCTGGTACCACACATATCTGACACATGTATAATCTTTCCTGCAGCTAAGCGCAGCGACATGCGGCGGTCTCGCACATATCTGACACGTGTATAATCTTCTCCTGCAGCTAAAAGCAAAGTCATGAGAAAAACACCTCCAGCACCTCTACAGCCGCTACAGCTCTCCGAGAATGGCGCAGTACCAGTGTGGATGGCAGTACAGTCGGCTAATGGATTTGTTAGAACATCCCCACTATCAACGATCTGTGTGGTGCAGGGCGCAAGAAACCCTGTACCGGCGGACCATCGTTAAATACTCCATTCAAGTGCTGGACAGCCATCGACCAGCCATGTGAATGACCCACCGCAACTATGCCTAGAAGTGGTAGAGCCACCCCGAAAACATAAGCGAAAAACAGCATATTACAGAGCCACCGACCACATCAAGCGCCGTGGGTACCGCAGCTCCGATGGCTGGTGAAGCACTTGATCGCGCGATTGATCAGCTCGCTGATGGTAAGCAATCATCCGTAGAACCTCTCAATATACGCGTGGCACACACTATGCAACCGTCAGTGGCATGTCTACAGTAACTCTACCTGCTAATTCCTCTGGGGCCGGCCCCTCAGGAGCCTCTAATTTGGTTGGCACATCTCATGTCTGTGTATCTAACTCTGTTAATGTTAAGAAACGGTTAAAGAGGTCGTTACCATCGGCTGTTAAGGTTTGTAAAAAGCCAAGGATTCAGGCAGCATCTACAAATCTGCGGCATGATTCCATTGGCTGGGGCACCGCTGAAATGGCGGTGTTTCAGGAACAGTTCTGCCGCTACTTACGCTACAAACTCTGGGTCCCCAAAATAATGTTTTTTTGTGATACTTTTGAAAAATTATTATCAACACTAATCCCAACACATGCTAATAAGGCTGAACTATATGCACTCCGGAATCTGCAGCTGGATGGGGAGACAACATCTCATCTACAGCTAGCCCATTATGACTGCATATGGTTGGTTACGGCCTGCATAAACCACCTAAACCAACACTATCCAGGTATAATAGGGCTTAAGTTATAAAGAGGACTCTAAAATTGTTGGTCAGCACTAAACGCGCGCTATGCGCTAGGAGACGTCGTGGTGTCACGTGTCCTGCAATAGCTCTACAGACTCCCCAGTTATTGTCACAAGAGTCAGATCACCATTAACAGAGCCATGATAACTCTGCAAATGTCCTGCATGCATCTACACAAAATTCACAAGCCTCTGACGCTGGCTTTGTCGCTGATGGTGATGTGTTGTACCCCGATCATGCAGTATTTTTGCAGCGCATCTATCATCAAAGGGCCCTCCGCAATTTCAACGGTCATATACATACAAATCATTTTAGATTTGTAAATTTGGAGCGTGTACGATCATTTGAGGAGGGTGTGAATATTGTTCATGACGGTATTCAGGCATTACTGGATAGAATCATCAGGGACATTGAACCTGGCGACTTTGTACAGTTAGGGTTTGAAGGTAGCGATACTTTAGATACTTTAGATACTTTTAACATATTTATTAATGACCTTGTAGGGGGCATTCAGAGTAGAATTTCAATATTTGCAGATGACACTAAACTCTGCAGGGTAATCAATACAGGGGAGGACAATTTTATATTACAGGACGATTTATGTAAACTAGAAGCTTGGGCTGATAAATGGCAAATGAGCTTTAATGGGGATAAATGTAAGGTTATGCACTTGGGTAGAAGTAATAAGATGTATAACTATGTGCTTAATTCTAAAACTCTGGGCAAAACCGTCAATGAAAAAGACCTGGGTGTATGGGTGGATGACAAACTCATATTCAGTGGCCAGTGTCAGGCAGCTGCTACAAAGGCAAATAAAATAATGGGATGTATTAAAAGAGGCATAGATGCTCATGAGGAGAACATAATTTTACCTCTATACAAGTCACTAGTTCGACCACACTTAGAATACTGTGCACAGTTCTGGTCTCCGGTGTATAAGAAAGACATAGCTGAACTGGAGCGGGTGCAGAGAAGAGCGACCAAGGTTATTAGAGGACTAGGGGGTCTGCAATACCAAGATAGGTTATTACACTTGGGGCTATTTAGTTTGGAAAAACGAAGACTAAGGGGTGATCTTATTTTAATGTATAAATATATGAGGGGACAGTACAAAAACCTTTCTGATGATCTTTTTAATCATAGACCTGAGACAGGGACAAGGGGGCATCCTCTACGACTGGAGGAAAGAAGGTTTAAGCATAATAACAGACGCGGATTCTTTACTGTAAGAGCAGTGAGACTGTGGAACTCTCTGCCGTATGATGTTGTAATGAGTGATTCATTACTTAAATTTAAGAGGGGACTGGATGCCTTTCTGGAAAAGTATAATGTTACAGGGTATATACACTAGATTCCTTGATGAGGCGTTGATCCAGGGAACTAGTCTGATTGCCGTATGTGGAGTCAGGAAGGAATTTTTTTCCCCATGGTGGAGTTACTCTTTGCCACATGGGTTTTTTTTGCCTTCCTCTGGATCAACATGTTAGGGCATGTTAGGTTAGGCTATGGGTTGAACTAGATGGACTTACAGTCTTCCTTCAACCTTAATAACTATGTAACTATGTAACTATGACCCTATTTTCACTACAAAACAAACCAGGGAAGATTTTAATAATGAATCTTTTTTAAATGCCGTTGCAAGCACACTTCAAAGTAACGCTGAATGCATATCATCCAATTCGCTAAAGCTAGTCAATACTATTATTAAAAACTGACGCGGTGGTGTAAAAAAGCGCTTGAAAGCTATAGCGAGCGGTCAGATCATTAAACAAAAGAGGCAATGGCTGTATGATTTTAACAATTACACGACAAATCTGTGTTTGGCTGCTAGTGTGTGCGCCCTGATGGACGACACGGATCTCGCTGATGCCGTTTTACTGAACCGCTCTAAAAACATACACACAGCACTGGGCATCCCTGATGATCAGTTAGTGAGTTTTAGCGACATCCCGGCATTTGAAAAATATTTGGGGATCACCATTAAAGTGCTGTACTATAGTCAGGGTGATTGGCGTTACTTTCAGAGCGGCAATACAGCTAATGGTAAAACCGTATTCATATTGTTCCATGATAATCACTACTACGGTATCAAAAATATGAGGGGTTTTATCGGTGCTGATCACTTTTGTGAGCTCTGCAATTCAGTGTTTCACCACAAGAACAGTCATTCCTGTCAGTATTTTTGTAAAGCCTGTCAGAGAGAGGGTTGTGTAGAAAGCAGTGCCACCCAACAACCCAGGTGCCCTGTTTGCAGAGTTTATTGCCGCTCGAGCGAGTGCTTAGATTATCACACACAATTGGCTGTAGGCGACTCAGCATTCTGCAGGCTTAAAACATTTCGTGATAAATGCAACCGTTTTGTTTTCAGAAATAGCGAGACTGAGCATAAATGTAATGGTTTGCGCTGTCCTGTATGTCGCAGCCGTATAAATAAATTCGATGCCCATCTCTGTTACATGCCGCGGTATGTAGCACAGGATGAGTCAGATTGTTATATCTTTTATGATTTTGAATGTATGCAGGAGACAGGCACGCACATCCCGAATTACATTTATGCTACAACGCTGCATGGCCACCCCTCCTGGGAGTTTGAGGGTGATACCTGTACACATGACTTTGTACAGTTCTTTACAAGCAGCAAATTTTCAGATCATACATTTATTGCCCACAATGGCGGTAGATACGACTCATACTTTATTGTTAAGGAGCTGATTTCTGAAAAACTACAAGTACAGTTGATAACCCAAGGTGGCCGTCTCTTGTGTGTGACGCTACCCGATCTGTCTATAAGGTTCATAGACTCTCTAAATTTTATCCCCATGAAACTCAGTAAATTACCACAGGCCATGGGCTTTTCAGGAGGCAAAGGCCATTTTCCACACTTTTTTAATACCAGAGAAAACCAAAATTATGTAGGCCCCATACCAGATGTAAAATATTATGGGGTAGAGTACATGGCACCTGGTGAGAAGTCAGAGTTCCTGGAGTGGTATGAGACACAGGTAAATACAACTTTTGACTTCAAGGCTGAGCTAAAATCTTATTGCAAACAAGATGTTGAAATTCTGAGACACGCCTGCGAGATCTATAGAGAATGTTTTACGCAAATGACACAGAAAAATGTCAAAAAATACTGTAATACTGAGCAGATGTGTTGATCCTTTTCAGCTCCTCACCCTGGCCTCGGTGTGTATGGCAATGTACCGATTTTTATATTTCTTCCAAAAAAGACAATCGCCATTTTACCTGGTGATAATTGTCACAAGGCAAAAAAGCGCTACTCGTCAATATACAATGGCTCATGTATGTAGCCCACTCCGAGAACATCGACATACAGCACGCTTTGAGAGGCGGTGAAAAACAGGTCGGGAAATATTTTCTAGATGGTTATGTCTATGTTTACGGCCAACACATAGCCTTTGAATTTCAGGGGTGTTTTTACCACGGTTGTCCCATGTGCTATAATGAAAATGACACGAATAAGGTCACAAACACATCCTACGGCCAGTTATATTACACCTGTTTAGCTAAAAACCGTTACTTACAGTGCTGCGGGTACACAGTAAGAGTGATGTGGGAGCATGGAATGAAATGGTTGAAAATGATTCTAACCTTCAAACGTTTCTCCACCAGATGGAATTCCCCGTTCCTTTAGACCCCCGTGATGCGCTTTATGGCGGCCGAACTAACGCCATTAAGCTCTATCACCATCTGGAAGAAGGGGAGACTTTACATTACTACGATTTCACCAGTCTGTACCCCTTTGTAAACAAAACTAAAACATACCCTGTAGGCCATCCAGACATCATCTATGACAATTTTGGATTCATTAAAAAATACTTTGGCATTGCTAAAGTCAAGGTCTACCCGCCGAGAGATTTATTTTTTCCAGTTCTACCGGTAAAACTCAACAAAAAATTAATGTTTCCCCTTTGCTACACTTGCGCTGTAAATTCCCAGGCAGGTGTTTGTGCTCATAGTGATGAAGAACGTGCCCTGACAGGCACCTGGTGCACTATAGAGCTCGAGATGGCTATAGAAAAAGGGTATCGGATCGCGCACATCTATGAAATATGGCA
Organism: Ranitomeya variabilis; assembly: GCF_051348905.1. Taxonomy (NCBI): domain Eukaryota; kingdom Metazoa; phylum Chordata; class Amphibia; order Anura; family Dendrobatidae; genus Ranitomeya; species Ranitomeya variabilis. Next base: position 146,407,599 of record NC_135239.1, on the reverse strand, counting down.
TTTTCCTAAAACCACTGATGAACTGTTTGCTCCCTACATTAAATTACATCTTAGGGATAAGCAGGAAGCCTCTGGTTACCCTAGCTCAGAGGTGCCCAACGTTTCTGACCTTGAGAGCCACATTCAGCTCTGAGAGAGGGTCGTGAGCCACATCCAGCCTTGAGAGAGGGTCGCGAGCCACAATCAGCTCCCGCCCCCTTCACAATAATGGTAGCCAAAGCTTTTCCACAAAAATCAATCACCCCAAATCAGTATACAAAAATCCATGGGTTCCTACAATACCCCCATTCAGTATTCTCCTATAAAGCACTCCCAAGACACTGTCACATCCAGCTTCAAACACCTCCTCTTAAATAATCTCAAAACCCCTAAGACCATTATATGTGCATCCAGATCTGCTCCTTTGTGCAGGGCTGCTCACAAAATTTACCATTTTTAGATGTGCTCTTCACAACTGTTTGCTACAACTGGAGCTAATGCACCAAGCTGACAGACAGCCGCGAGCCACAATTCATGGGACCGCGAGCCACATGTGGCTCCCGAGCTACAGGTTGGGGACCCCTGCCCTAGCTGGTGCACTGATGAGGACAAGAAAAGGCAGTACATTGACTCCTTTCTTGAAAAAGAAGGTGTCCAATTACGGCCTGAAAATATAGCGGTCAATCCTGCTAAGAGACAGATCTCCAAGCTTTTCTTAAATTCTTTATGGGGAAAGTTTGCTCAGAGATCTAATCTATCATGTACCAGCATTGTTAGGGACCCAGATGCGCTTTTTAAGTATTTGTTCCTGCCTTACTATGACATCTCGATGTTACATTTCCTTGATGATGACACCGCAACCATTAACTGGAAATACGCAAAAGGCCACCACACACTCAACAAAAACACAAACATTTTTATAGCGTGTTTTACAACAGCGTATGCCCGGTTAGAGCTCTATTCGCTGCTGGACCGGCTGCAGGAGAGGTGCCTTTATCACGACACAGATTCAGTTATTTTTGTACAGCGAGATGGTGAGTGGCAGCCGCCTTTAGGCGATTACCTGGGGGAACTGACCAGTGAAATACCAGATGGTACACACATCACAGAATTTGTATCCGCGGGGCCCAAAACTTACGGATACAAACTCAACACCGGTAAAACTGTCTTAAAAGTTAAGGGGATAACACTAAATGTCGGTAACTCTCAATCTATTAATTTCAACAGTCTAAAAGATCTAGTTCTGGACTACCCGTGCAATTCTGACACAGATACACAGAAACGTATTGTCGTACAGCAACCGTCCATTGTGAGAATTAAAAAGTGTTGGGAGATTGAAACGAGGCCATTACGCAAAACACAAAAGTGCGTTTACACAAAGCGGTGCCTAATTGACGATTTTACCACCCTGCCTTTTGGCTATTAGTCGCGTATTGTGGTGATGGATACACGCCTGCAACACCCATTCTCATGCATTCTAGCAGGCCCGTCTAATTCTGGAAAGAGCTATTTTGTAAAACAACTGCTATATAATATTGAAACTAATTTTTCTCAGAAACCTGATAATATTGTTTGGTTTTATTCGTGTTGGCAGAAACTATATGATGAAATCTCTCTCTCTTTTCCCAACGCCAGATTTGTGGAGGGTCTGCCGAATACATTCGTAGATGACGAATTATTCCCGCCGGAGAAGGTGAATTTGGCTATTGTTGATGATCTCATGGAGAGTGCTAGTGAAAATTGTGAGATAGAAAAAGCCTTTACCAAGTATGTGCACCACAGAAATCTCAGCATTTTCTACCTGGTACAAAACATATTTTGCCAGGGTAAGAAAAGCCGCACGATAAATTTAAACACAAAGTACATGGTGCTTTTTAATAACCCCCGAGATAAATTACAAATTTTAACTCTAGCTCGGCAGATGTATCCTGGAAAAACACGTTTTTTCCTAGAAGCTTTTGAGGATGCCACGCGGGAGCCTTATGGGTATTTGCTTGTAGATTTGAGAGCTAATACCCCTGAGGATCATCGCTTAAGGACTGGATTGTTTCCACCAGCGTTGCCTGCTGTTTATGTTCAAAAGAAAAAACCTTCTAAAAAGTGAATTCTACCCGGTATCAGACATTCTACGCTGTGTGCGTTGTGATGTAAAGATGTCTGAGAGACTCCGGCGTAACTGGGCTCTCTTAAAAACTCTGGTGAAAGCAACCCCCGCTGTCAGAAAGTCTATTTTGCGCAATGCAAGCAATGATTTAATTACAGCCATAGGCGAGATTGCTTTAAACATCTTAAAAGGCAGGATTCCTCTGAAAGAGCGTCAAAAAGGTATATTAAAGAAGTGGCGTAAAGCTATAAGAACCCTGAGCGACAGATCTCAGCCCATAAAGAAAAAGAAGCGGCTACTAAAGCAGGCCGGCGGGTTTATCGGCCCTCTTTTAGCTTTTGCAATTCCAATAATAACAAGCCTGCTCGCAGGAAGATAATGGAGCATACAGAGAAAATGTATCTAGTGCCCAAACAGGAGCTAGACAAACTAAGGCCCAGTACTACAGATAACATACGTGACAGTGTTATTCGGCGCCTTGATGGTGAAATTAGTGCCATTTTACAACATCATGACATTCCCGATGATGTGAAAATTAAAATGTATAGCACCGTGCTACAGCGCTACTTGGTACATACGCGGCACAGCTCAAAAGAAGTAACGGCTTTAAATCTCGTTAGCACTCCTGATCCTGGTCAGCAACAATTGTCAAATACCGACTCTGATAAAAATCAAGAGGTCGCTGAAATTGTCAGTCATATAAACCAAAGATATAAAAAGAATGCTGAATTTTTACTAAACAGGTTTCTGCAGAATAAAAATGTTACAGCCTGGAATAATAAAGCCGAATTTATTTTCAAAGGATCCGTAATACCAGGGTCTAACTTACTGGATTTGGTACGTAGTACAATGCAGTGTCATGCTCTGATCGGCCGGAATTTACCTCCGGGTTGGGATTCATTTATGCATGCTATGGCCGAGCTAAATATACCGTCTACAGGTCTCTACCGATGCTACAAACCATGTGGCTCACGATGTAAAGAATGTACTGGATAAATGCTGTACTTGGCTTGTTACACTATATTATTTATTTCAGCAAGAAGTGTAATGATGTATGTTCATTGTACTTGTGATACTATTTATTTATTTTGTAAGAACTGTGTTGATGTATGATCATTGTACTATTTAATGTTTTTGATTTTATACTCTGTAATAATTTTTATAGTATTGAAATGTCTTTGAGATGTATTTATTTTACAACAATAAAATCTGTTAAAATTTTTACAATATCGTGTCTTTGTTTTTTTTTATAATCGTATAAAACACACCGCTTCTTACTTGCGGGTGTTGTAATATGGCCACATACATAATGTGCCCAATTGAGTTTGACGAGTTATATGAAAGCCGGTCACAGTTGGGAATTGACAACTAATCTCATAGGATATAAAATAAACAGCATGGTGTGTTATAAACACAACAAACTCGCAGCACTTGCAAATAAGAGTAAACTTAATACAATACATATTACAGAAGCCACAAAAAACTGTTTGTGTTAATCTCGCAACAAGGACTCTGTGTAAATGAGATAATGTGACCATATAATGAGGCTGTTGTTATAAAAAGAAACACGACATACCATTGGTAATAAAACACAGTGCCCCTGATTACAGAATGCAATCGCTGTATCAAATTAACACTATCAAAATCTAATATAAAAACAATACTGGGATAATAAGCACTGTATCAAACTATATCAAAGTGTATCAAAAGCTGACAGCCAGACAAGGAGGGACAGCTGGCTGACAGGGAGGGGTGGGGTTACACCCTTTTGATACATTTTGATAGGGGCAGGGCACCTGTCAAATTGAGTTTGACGAATGGTCCCTCTGATACACTACTTCCCTACTCTTGGACTCTCTGGTATCAGGTCCTCAGCTCTTATGGATTCGTCAGGCAGACAAGATACCAACTTGTTTAGTTCCTTGTAATAGTCCTGTGTAGGAAACAACTCTAATTTTTTGTAGTAGCGTGTGTCCATAAGTTGTCTGTTGGCTTCTTTCATATATATATATTGTAGCATAGGGCCTACTACGTGTCTTGGGGGACACTCGCTTGGCACGGGATTAACACACTCGGGCACGGTTTTCTATCAAAACAGAGTCTTTTAGGTTTATTTCTCACAATATAAACCACATCCACAGGAACTTAGTAACAGTTTGAATAGAATCTGGACATATTCAACTTCACCACAGTTCGTCTCTGACCCCGGTCAGCATAACACACGGTTTTCAGACCATTACCCGTTGGCAACCTTCACGGGTTCCTGGACACCTCTTGGACTCAGATGTGCCCCATGCACAATGTCTCTCTCTTCTAACCCCGGTTAGCATAACATGGATCCCTTTCCATTACCTGTTGGTGCCGCACAGGTTTCTCGGATACCTCTCCTCCACAGAGGTATCCTTCAGACGTTTCTCACTCTGACCCCGGTCAGCACAACACGGATCTCCATCCGTTCCTCACACTGGCATGTGCTAGGTCCAGAGCCCTGCCATGTGCTCTTCAGGAAACCTATTCTCCAGGACTTCCAACACAGGCTTCCAGGACCTTCCAGCATAGACCATTCAGGTCCACACTCCAAGACCATGTGACCAGCCCTCATTCACATTATATAGTACTAACCACTCCCACAGGTGGAAGTGTGGATGTGTGGCTAGTTTGTCCTGCCCTTTTCACACAACTAGCCTAGTAAGTCTCCCTTACAACCATACAAACTCTTGAGGGACTACAGGTCCCAGAACAACAACATTGCATCAGACTTACCACGCAGACTCCCTCTGCGACACATAACGGCCATTCACAACACTGCCAGTCACTGTTTCACCTTGATTATAATGACAAATATGCCTCCATGCACATCCCAAGGAGCACACACAGCGCCCCCTAGCTGCCACAGGGGTCACTACACCACAATATATATATATATAAAAACTTTTATTGGGAAATATTCTAAAAAATATTCTATGGCACTAGGACAAAAAATCCACATAAAGAAACACACGCAAATGCACATGAAAAAACACGCAGCTGCTATACAGGATAGCAGTTCTTGGACTCAAAAAGAGGCCATAGCAGCAAAACCCACAGCAGTTGTCAGTCAAATGGCATATCACAGTGGTATTACTTCAACATAAGGGTGAAATTCTAATCAGATATATTCACACCTTTTTCTTTCTTATTAACCTTGTGCTAGGTACATGTAAAAAAGGAAAGACCTCACCTCGCTTTCCTGAGTCAAATTCTGGAGAACCGTAGAGACATTCAGGGGGAGACAAATATTTTCCATACAGTGCCCCGGATTGATATCCCAGAAGTGACCCTCATTACCGTAACCCCCAATAATACTTCCCAACACGTTTCGTCTTACATACTCATCAGGGGAAGGAAGATTGAGTTAGATCTATACATATTTAAGATCTGTCATATGTCTGGGGAGGACCCGGCTTACCGTGCTCCCGAGGATACTCGGATTAAATAGACTGCCGATTGTTCCTCGTGTGGTGTGTGTACCTACGTCATTTCCGGTGTGCTCCTACAAGGAGCGCAAGAGTGACCCTACGTCATTTCCGCTGCGCTTCAGAGTGGAGCGCACGGTTGAACCGCAAGCATCACCTCCAGTGTGGTTAGTCAGGTGACTATCATCCATTAACTGTTTCGGAGCACAGCGCTTAACAACCACAGTATAAACAGTGCTGCATCTCAGGTATAACATAAAGTGTTTTGTAAGAATCCCTCATGCAGCCTCCATCCTTTTGGAACACCATCGGACCGCACAGATCATCTTTATTGCTGCATCCGGGGTTGCCCTTCTTTAGCTCTTTTCAGGAAAAAGATTGTTTATTTTTTGACGGAGGGGGTTAATTTAATCAAGATGACCCTGACCTACCCCCAAGCAGGAGGGAGGATCCAAACGAGGTAAAGGCTAGTGCTAGCTTAATGAAAGGAGGGAGAAAAAAGACATGGTTCGGGGGGGTACAAAGTGACCTGTCAGACCGCACTCCAGAGTATGAAAAGGCAGAAGGGGGGGGGGATTCTTTGATGTTATCAAAGTGTTTGATCTTTGATGTTGATAACACATTTGATGTTATCAAAATATTAAAGGGAGCAAACAGGATGATTGGAGAACCGGTGGGAGGTGTTGTTCTTCATATTATAACCCTAAATGGAGAAGGAAGAAAAGGTGGGAAACAAGGAGGAATGTGCCCAACCCCCGAATGAATCCCTACACTATCCTTTTATTCTGTTCCCTACCTGTCAGTGGAGGTTGGCACCCTAGGGACAGATTAGCGAGAGATGGCTCCCCCACTCCTCGGTGGCTCACCCTGTTTAATCCCTAGTTGGCCTTAACCGTGACAAAGGTTGGAAAAATAGTAAAGTTATATTCATCTTCATCATGCTATAGAAAACAGCTATAGGTGAGTAACTCATTTAGACCCGTTGGTGCCTGTGTTTGGAGGTGATGTATCCATCTTGTCTCACATTGAAGGAGGCCTTGATCCCAATCTCCCCCCCCCCCCTTTTGGGTGCATCAATCCTATCGATTCCCATAAACCTCAAATTGCAGCTTTTCCCATCATGTCTCATGTTTACATGTCTGGCTAGGGGGTCTCTCTTTATAGGGCAATGTGTTACGGCTGGCGGAAGGCACCCAGTAATGATATGAATTGTTATTGGTGCGTTCGGAGCCCGGAGTCCACCGTGCAGGAGGGAAGCCTGCTGCAAGAGGAATGGCGGCCCTACATGGCAGTATAATGTCAAGTTAGATGCCAGTTCCATCACTCGGTCAGTATAGCACAACCCCTGTTGCTTCACAGGGTCATGGAATAATTAGTGGGACTAAAGACCCTAACTAGGGTTGTGCCTGCTCTGGAACTCTTCTGTGCTAACCGCACACATGAAGGATCCAGATTGCCCCCACTGATGCTAGCTGCCTGCCTAACAGAATTCCCACGGCTAACGGACACTCTCCACATGTAGCCTGAGTGGCAGAGTACGACTGGCAACAAAATGCAAATGATACTAGCGCATGGCTGTGCGGCCATGTGAACCTTTTATAGCTGCAGCAACTTCAGGACCTTCCCAGAGGACCAATGGGAGCCACCAAATGACCTGAGCATGTGACCCCCGACCTCCAATGAGAGGTCCTCCCTTGGGCATGCTCAGAAGGGAAAAAGCAGGACTTAGTCCCAGAGACGTCTTTTCGCCGCAGACCAGTTCTGGCTACAATGGCTGAGCCTGGAAGAGCAGCAGTAACCAAGCAAAGAGCATCAGCCTTAGCCAGATGCTGGGACCGACGTCTCCGCCGAGGAGACTCCACTATGGCCAGAGGAGAATGAGAGACTGCAGCGGAGGTGGTTCGAGATTCCCCCCTGTGCAGCGGCGGGAACTTGATACCTAAAATTACCCGCCCTACTAGGGCCCCCCCTCCCTGGGCCTCGCTATGCTTGAAGGCAGCAATGAGCTGCAGAGCTCGAATGTGTTCAGCAGGCTCCCAGGACCTGTCCTCTGGACCATAACCCTTCCGGTCCACCAAATAAATTTTTTTACCAAGTACCACTTTGCACCTTAAGATAGCGCTAATCTCGTAATCGTCCGTAGATGAACCCGATGTCCCAGCAGATGACTCTGAAAACCGGAACATGTGTACGGGCTTTTAGAGGGACACGTGAAAGGTGTCGGTGATACCTTGGTGTGGAGGAAGGGCCAGACGGTATACTATACGGTTAACCTGTTCGAGGACCTTGAAGGGACCCAAGTAGCGAGGTGCAAGCTTAGTGGACTTAACTCACAGCCTGATGTTATGGGCGGAGAGCTACACTAAATCGCCAGGAGCAAAGGTCGGAGCGGGGCACCGGTGAGCATTGGCGGAGAATCTCATTCTCTCCTTGGAAGCCCGGATGGCATCCTGAGTACGGTCCCAAATGTCCCATGCCTTCACAGCCGAGTCTGCCACCCTGAAGTCTGCGGAAGACATGGGCATGGGCACAGGAACCCGCTGATGTTGTCCGTAATTATGGAGAAATGGGGTCTGCTACGACATTGTTTAGCGCAAACTCCACCCATGGTAGCAAGGACGCCCAGTCATCCTGCCTGGCTGAAACAAAATGTTGCAGATATGTGACCAAGGTCTGGTTGGCCCTCTCTACCAACCCATTCGTCTCGGGATGATATGCAGAAGAGAGATTCAACTCAATGCTGAGTAGTCAACAAAGCTCTCTCCAGAACCGAGATGCAAACTGGGGACCCCGGTCACTGACAATCTTGTCTGGCATACCGTGTAGGCGGAAAATATGTTTTAAAAACAATACTGCCAAAGCCCATGCAGAAGGTAGCCGTGGAAGAGGCACCAAGTGCACCATTTTAGAGAAATGGTCTGTGATTATCCAAATGATGGTGCAGCCACAAGACTTGGGTAAGCCCACCACAAAGTCCATCCCGACCATCTCCCAGGGCCTGTCTGACAGCGGTAGGGGATAAAGTAACCCTGCTGGCCGTTGTTGAGGAGACTTATTCTTAGCACAGGAGACACATGCCCGAATATAGTCCCCGACATTACGAGCCATATGCGGCCACCAGAATGTTCTCGCCAGCAGCTCAGACGTCCTCTTCGTGCCAAAATGCCCACCCACCCTAGACGAATGAGCCCAAGAGAGAACCTCCGGTCGCAAATGTGATGGTACAAAAGTCTTGCCCGGGGGCACAGACTCTAGCGAGACCGGGACCACAGTTCTCAGGCTCTCAGTGGGGACAATAAGCCAAGGCTCCTCTTCCTCCTCCACAGATGACACAACGGAGCGAGAGAGAGCGTCGGCACGAATGTTCTTCTCCCCGGAGAGAAAATGGAGAGTGAAATGGAACCGGGAGAAAAACAGGGACCATCTGGCCTGGCGAGAATTTAGCCGCTGGGCTGTCTGTAAGAATACTAAAATTTTGTGGTCAGTAAAAACTTGGAAGGGAAAGCGAGCCCCCTCCAGAAGATGTCTCCACTCAGAGAAAGCCAATTTCTTGGCTAGCAACTACCTGTCCCCGACGGAATAATTCCTCTCCGCTGGTGTGAAGGTCTTGAAAAAGAAGAAGCAAGGATGCTTCCGACCTTGAAAATCCTTTAGGAAGAGGACTGCTTCAGCACCAACGGATGAGGCATCCACCTCCATTATAAATGGCTTATCAACATCAGGGCAATGTAAAATGGGAGTGCTAGCAAAATTAGATTTAATTGAGAGGAAGACCTTGGAGACCTCCTCCGACCACAATTTGGGATTTGCTCCCTTCTTTATGAGGGCTACCAAGGGAGCTACTAGAGTTGAGAAATGCGGAATGAACTGGCAATAGTAGTTAATGAACCCCATAAAGCACTGCACCGCTTTGAGAGAGTGGGGTTCTTGCCAGTCCATCACAGCCTGTAGTTTGGCAGGATCCATAGCCAACCCCTGAGCAAAGATGATATAACCAAGGAAAGGCAAGGACTCCTGCTCAAACACATATTTCTCCAACTTAGTGTAGAGGAAGTTTGCCCATAAGAGGTCGAAGACTTTGCAAACATCTCTCCGGTGAGAGTCAATATCTGGAGAGTAGATGAGTATATCATCCAGATAGACTACGACCGAGGTGGAGAGCATATCCCGGAAGATATCATTTACAAAGTATTGGAAAACAGCTGGGGCATTACAGAGGCCGAAGGGCATTACCAGATATTCATAGTGCCCATCCCTGGTGTTAAATGCCGTCTTCCATGTGTCCCCCCTCACGGATGCGAATCAGGTTGTAAGCACCCCGCAGATCTAATTTGGTGAATACCCTTGCTCCCCGTAGCCTATCGAAGAGCTCAGAAATCAGGGGCAAAGGGTACTTATTCTTAATGGTGATGGCATTAACACCCCTGTAATCTATGCATGGACGAAGTTCTCCGTTCTTCTTCTGCACGAAAAAGAACCCCGCCCCTGCAGGTGACACTGACTTCCTAATGAACCCTCTAGCCAAATTATTCTGAATATATTGAGTCATAGCCTCCATCTCCGGGAGGGAGAGAGGATAGACCCGACGCCAGTGAGGCCCTGCTCCGGGCATGAGATCAATAGGACAGTCATAGGGACGGTGAGGCGGAAGGGTCTCCGCAGCCTTCTTGGAGAACACTTCTGCATAGGACCAATAGCACTTGGGGAGAGAAGTAAGATCGGCGGGTACCTCTGTAGTGGCAATCTGAATGCATTCCCTCATACATCTGCCCTTACAAGATTCACCCCAACTCAAAATTGTCCCTGAGGACCACTCTATATGAGGAGAGTGGAAACGTAACCAGGGTATCCCTAGTAGTATCTCATCTATTCCCTTGGGAATGACAAGCAGGGAGATAATCTCCTGATAGGAAGGAGACATATATAACATGAAAGGGATGGTCTGATGTGTAATTTGTGTGGGCTGTTTACCACTCGAGCAGTCACTGGCTTGGCGAGCATCACCAGGGGTATAGCGTGGCATTGGGCGAAGCAGAGGACATAAAATTCCCCTCCGCCCCAGAGTCCACACAAAGCTCGACTGTAAGAGTGGAAGAGCCTAAAGTGATTGTCCCCTTAAAGGGCAGCTTGGAGGAAAATACCGCTGTGTCTAGTGAACCTCCTCCTATGGTTACTAGATGCGATCGTTTCCCGACCGCTGATGACATTTATTAGCATAGTGTCCCATCTGCTGGCAGTTATTACTGACCACGGGTACTCGAGCGGCCCGTGACTTAGGTCCCACTCGAGAAATCTGCATGGCCTCATGGGAGTCGGACACCTGAATGTGAGATTCCAGAGGACTGGCAAAGGTAGGAGCCAACAGGAACCTCTGCCTAAACTGGGTCCGCTCCAACCTTAGCTCGTTAAAAGAGGTCGATGCGGGTAGATATAGTTATGAGGTCCTCCAGTGTGGCGGGAATTTCCCTGGTGGCCAAGGTGTCCTTTACATGGTCAGCCAGTCCCCTTCAGTACACAGGAATAAGGACTTTATCCGGCCACTCCAGCTCTGATGGCAAAGTCCGGAAGTGGACGGCAAATTGGCTGACCATGGATGAACCCTGTGTTAATGCCAGCAGTTGGAGCACGGTATCGTGGGTAACACGAGGTCCCAAAAAGACCTGTCTCAGAGAGTCCAGGAAGCAAGGAGCACTCTGTACCACATGATCTTCACGTTCCCACAGCGGCGTTGCCCACTCCAACGCCCTGCCCAACAGAAGGGATATAATAAATCCCATTTTAGCCTGTTCCATAGGAAAACGTGCAGCCAGAAGCTCTAGATGTATGGTGCACTGGCTCACGAATCCCCGACAGAGCTTATTGTCACCAGCAAACTTGTCTGGAAGTGGAAGACGGGATAAAGTCGGAGCAGGGGTGGCAGAGGACAAACTGGCTGCAGCTATGCTAGCAGCCTATACAGTGACTGACGTGACATCCACAGCCAAGGTTGTGCACTCAAGAGCCGCCAACCTACCCTCCAGCTGCTGGATGTACTGCTGAAGACGCTGATCGTCCACCATTTTCTAGCCAGACCCTGGCGCTAGTATTCTGTTACGGCTGGCGGAAGGCACCGAGTAATGATATGAATTGTTATTGGTGCATTCGCAGCCCGGGGTCCACATGCAGAAGAGAAGCCTGCTGCAAGAGGAATGGCGGCCCTATATGGCAGTAAAATATCAAATTAGACGCAAGTTCCGTCACTCGGTCAGTATAGCTTGACCCCTGTTGCTTCACATGGTCGTGGAATAATTAGTGGGTCTAAAGACCCTAATTAGGGTTGTGCCTGCTCTGGAACTTTTCTGTGCTAACCGCACACATGAAGGAACGAGATACTAGGCCAAGCGACTAATTGCCCCAACTGATGCTAGCTGCCTGCTTAACAGAATTCCCACGACTAACAGATACTCTCCACGTGTAGCCTGAGTGGCAGAGTACGACTGGCAACAAAATACAAATGATACTAGCGCATGGCCGTGCGGCCATGCGAACCTTTTATAGCTGCAGCAACTTCAGGACCTTCCCAGGGGATCAAAGGGAGCCACCACAGGACCTGAGCGTGTGACCCCCGACCTCCAATGAGAGCACCTCCCTTGGGCATGCTCAGAAGGGAAAAAGCATGACTTAGTCCCAGAGACGTCTGTGTTGTGATTTTGCTTTTTGCTCCCTCTAGTGGTCATTAGTGATTTGACTCTGGAGCGTCTGTCTTTTCCTATATCCTCACCTGGGCCGTTAGTTCAGGGGCGTTGCTATATAAGCTCCCTGGACCTTCAGTTCAATGCCTGGCATCGTTGAAATCAGAGCTAATCTGTTGTGCTCTTGTCCTCTGATCCTGGTTCCTGTTTTTCAAGCTAGTCTGCTTCTTTGCTTTTTGCTTTTGTTTTGTTTGGTATTTTTGTCCAGCTTGTTCCTATCTGTATCCTGACCTTTGCTGGAAGCTCTAGGGGGCTGGTGTTCTCCCCCCGGACCGTTAGACGGTTCGGGGGTTCTTGAATCTCCAGCGTGGATTTTTATAGGGTTTTTGTTGACCAGATAAGTTATCTTGCTATATTCTGCTATTAGTAAGCTGGCCTCTCTTTGCTGAACCTGGTTCATTTCTGTGTTTGTCATTTCCTCTTACCTCACCGTTATTATTTGTGGGGGGCTTGTATCTTGCTTTGGGGTCCCTTTCTCTGGAGGCAAGAGAGGTCTTTGTTTTCTTCTCCTAGGGGTAGTTAGATTCTCCGGCTGGCGCGAGTCATCTAGCGATCACCGTAGGCATGATCCCCGGCTACTTCTAGTGTTGGCGTTAGGAGTAGCTATTTGGTCAACCCAGTTACCACAGCCCTATGAGCTGGATTTTTGTATCTTGCAGACTTACACGTTCCTCTGAGACCCTGTCCACTGGGGTCATAACACGTCTGTTCACCACAGACCAGTACTGGCTACAATGGCTGAGCCTGGAAGAGCAGCAGTAACCAAGCGCAGAGCATCAGCCTGAGCCAGACGCTGGGACCGATGTCTCTGCCAAGCAGAATCCACTGCGGCCGGAGGAAAATGAGAGACCGCAGCGGAGGTGGTTCGAGATTCCCCCTGTGCAGCGGCGGGAACTCGACACCTAACCCAATGTCTCTCAGATGTTCTCCTACTCGTGTTCTAAATTCCCGTATTGTCTTGCCTATGTATACTAGGCCACATGGGCAAACTGCCCTATATATCACGCCTCTTGTTCTACAGTTGATGAAGTGGTATATTTGATATTTCTTAACAGTGGGGTTACTCTCAAAACTTGTTCCCGCTTGTATAACAGGACACACTACACAGCCACTGCATTTGTAACACCCCTTGAGGTGACTCTTTAGCCACGTCTCTTTTTTCTGTGGGGTGTAGTGGATGTGCACCAATCTGTCTCCTATTGATCTCCCCTTTTGGAACTTAATTCTTGGGTAGGGTCCCACCAGTTCTCCAATATCCTCATCCATATTTAGGATGGACCAATGTTTCTCCAGTACTTTTCGAATTTGATGGGAACTGTTATTGTTTGTAGTAATGAAGCGACCCCTGGAATTTTCTTCTCTCTTGGGGGTTGGTATTAGTAATTTAGTTCTGTTGGTTTTTTCAACCTCCTTATAGGCTTTTCTCAAAATGCCATCTGGATACCCTCTGTCTATAAAGTGTGCACGTAAATCAGCTGCTTGAATCTGATAATCACTCTCAGAGGAACAGTTACGGCGCAGCCTTAAATACTGTCCTTTGGGAATGCCCTTCTTCAAGGGGAAAGGGTGATGGCTGTCCCATTGAAGGAGTGCATTAGTAGAAGTCAGCTTTCTATAAGTTTTTGTACTCAAATGGCCATCGGGCATCTTGTGGATGAGAAGATCCAAAAAGGGTAGTTCCCGCTCATGGAACTCAAATGTAAATGAGAGTCCCAGAGCGTTGTCATTTAATCGTAACACAAAATTTGTTAACTCTGCGGCATTCCCATTCCATATCAACAGTATGTCGTCGATATATATCGAGACCATAGGGTTATCTTGGATTGCTCATCCAGATATGAATCTCTGAAGACAATAGTCTCTTCCCACCAGCCCAGGAGCAAATTCGCGTAAGTTGGCACACAAGAATTGCCCATTGCTGTGCCCCTGAGCTGGTGGTAGATTGAGCCATTAAAAAGGAAGACATTTTTTGACAAACAGAATTCCAACAAATCCAGTATGAATTTGTTATGTTTGGTGAATTGTTGACCTCTACTCTTAGTGTAGTAATCTACTGCTCTTAAGCCATCTTGATGGTCAATGGAGGAATAAAGAGTGTCATGGTTCCCAATGGCAAGGGAACGTCAGAGAACTTAAACAACAGACTAGCTCTTGGGTGATGGAATCTCGAGCTGACCGTGAGCTAAACCTACCACACAACTAACAGTGGCCGGGTGGCGTACCTACGTTTTATCCCTAGATGCCTAGCGCCAGCCGGAGGACTAACTAACTCTAATAGAGGAAAAGACAGACCTGGCTTACCTCTAGGGAAATTCCCCCAAAAAGGAGACAGAAGCCCCCCACATATATTGACGGTGAGTTCATAGGAAAAGACATACGCAGTATGAAGGTAGGTTCAGCAAAGCGAGGTCCACTTACTAGATAGCAAGAAGATACAATAGGGAACTTCACGGTCAACTGAAAACCCTATTAAAATACCATCCTGAAATTACTTTAAGACTCATGTGTCAACTCATGACACCGGAGTGGCAATTTCGGCCCACAAGAGCTTCCAGCTACAGAAAAATAACATAACTGTGAACTGGAACAAAAATGCAAAACAAACTTAGGACTAAGAGTCCAACTTAGCTGATAGTAGTCTAGAAGCAGGAACATGCAACAGAAAGGCTCTGGTTACATTGATGGCCGGCACTAGAATAACTGAGCAGCAAGGCTAAATAGGATACACCCATATCCTGATGGAAACAGGTGAACAGAGAAAGTGAAGCACACAAGTCCAGTACCACCAGTGACCACCGGGGGAGCCCAAAAACCAAATTCACAACAGTACCCCCCCCTCAAGGAGGGGGCACCGAACCCTCACAAGAACCACCAGGGCGATCAGGATGAGCCCTATGAAAGGCACGGACCAAATCAGAGGCATGAACATCAGAGGCTGTCACCCAAGAATTATCCTCTTGACCGTAGCCCTTCCACTTGACCAGATACTGAAGTTTCCGTCTGGAAACACGGGAGTCCAAGATCTTCTCCACAACGTACTCCAATTCACCCTCAACCAACACCGGAGCGGGAGGCTCAACGGAAGGCACAACCGGTACCTCATACCTGCGCAATTATGACCGATGGAAGACATTATGGATAGAAAAAGATGCTGGGAGGTCCAATCGAAAGGACACGGGGTTAAGAATCTCCAAAATCTTATACGGGCCGATGAACCGAGGCTTAAACTTAGGAGAAGAAACCCTCATAGGGACAAAACGAGAAGACAACCACACCAAGTCCCCAACACGAAGACGAGGACCAACACGACGACGGCGGTTAGCAAAATGCCGAGTCTTCTCCTGGGACAACTCCAAATTGTCCACTGTTGTGGATTCTGTTTGTGGGCTCCCTCTGGTGGTTACTGCTGGTACTGGGTGACTTTGGTGGGTTGCGGCCTTTGGTTTCCACCTGTCCATCAGAGGCTGGGTGTTTCCTATTTTACCTGGCCTTTCTGTCATTCCCTTGCCGGCTATCAATGTATTCAGATGTGCTCTGTTTGGTTCCTGCCTACCTGCTCCCAGATCTTTCAGGATAAGCTAAGTGCTGATTTTCAGTTGTTTGGTTTTTTTGTCCAGCTTGCTTATTATGTCTCTATGCTAGCTGGTAGCTCTAGTGGACTGAGGTTCTCCCCATGTGCCATGAGTTGGCACATGGGTTCTTGTAATCTCAGGATGGTTTTTTGATTAGGGTTTTTTGCTGACCGCTCAGACCCCTTTTGTATCGTTCTGCTTTCTAGTTTACAGCGGGCCTCAATTTGCTGAACCTATATATATCATCTCTATGTGTGTGCCTTCCTCTCATTTCACCATCAATACATGTGGGGGGCAACTAGACCTTTTGGGGTTCATTCCTCTGGAGGCAAGTGAGGTCTTATTTTCTCTGCAGTACTAGTTAGCTCTTAGGCTGGTGCGTGGCGTCTAGAACCAACGTAGGCACGCTCCCTGGCTATCTCTAGTTGCGTTTGTCAGGCGTAGGGCAGCGGTCAGCCCAGGTTCCATCACCCTAGAGCTCGTCCGATATTTTGTATTACTTTGCTTGTCCCTTGCTATCCCTAGCCATTGGGATTCATGACAGTATAGCCGGCCCACAAAGTGTTAATTGTTTGGGCTGAAGCAGGAGAAAAAGAAGTGTTTAAGGGAATTTTTTTTTTTTTTTTTTTTTTCCTTCAGAGTTTTGCTGCCTAGCCCTTAATTGCTGTCTAGCTGCTTCTTACCTCCTCTTAACCCTTGAATGGCTCTGATATTAGCTGTTTAACATGGATGTCCAGAGTTTGGCTTCCAGCCTGAGTAATCTCGCGGCAAAAGTTCAAAACATACAGGATTTTGTTGTTCACACTCCCATGTCTGAACCTAGAATTCCTATTCCAGAGTTCTTTTCTGGAGATAGATCTACCTTCCTGAATTTCAGGAACAATTGTAAATTGTTTCTTTCTTTAAAATCTCGCTCCTCTGGAGACCCTGCTCAACAGGTCAAGATTGTAATATCTTTCCTGCGGGGCGACCCTCAGAATTGGGCATTTGCATTGGCACCAGGGGATCCTGCATTGCTCAATGTGGATGCGTTTTTTCTGGCATTGGGATTGCTCTATGAGGAACCCAACCTGGAGATTCAGGCTGAAAAGGCTTTATTAGCCCTCTCTCAGGGGCGTGATGAAGCGAAAATATATTGTCAAAAATTTCGGAAATGGTCTGTGCTTACTCAGTGGAATGAGTGCGCCCTGGCTGCTAACTTCAGAAATGGTCTTTCCGAGGCCATTAAGGATATTATGGTGGGGTTCCCTACGCCTACAGGTCTGAATGAGTCGATGGCTATGGCCATTCAGATTGATCGGCGTGTACAGGAGCGCAAACCCGTACACCAGTTGGCGGTGTCTTCTGAACAGGCACCTGAGACTATGCAATGTGATAGAATTCAGTCCAGAAGTGAACGGCAAAATTATAGGCGGAAAAATGGATTGTGTTTTTATTGTGGTGATTCAGCTCATGTTATATCAGCATGCTCTAAACGCACAAAAAGGGTTGATAAATCTTTTGCCATTGGTACTCTGCAGCCTAAGTTCATTTTGTCTGTGACTCTGATTTTTTCACTGTCTTCCATTTCCGTCGATGCCTATGTGGATTCAGGCGCTGCCCTGAGTCTTATGGATTGGTCATTTGCTAAACGCTGCGGTTTTAGTCTGGAGCCTCTGGAAGTTCCTATCCCTCTGAAGGGAATTGACTCTACACCATTGGCTATGAATAAGCCGCAGTATTGGACACAAGTGACCATGCGCATGACTCCCGTTCATCAGGAGGTGATTCGCTTCCCTGTACTGTATAATTTACATGATGTACTAGTGCTTGGTCTGCCATGGTTACAAACTCATAATCCTGTCCTGGACTGGAAAACAATGTCTGTGTTAAGCTGGGGATGTCAGGGGGTTCATGATTATGCACCTCCGATTTCAATCGCTTCATCTACTCCTTCTGAGATCCAAAAAAAAAAAAAAAGCAGAGTGAGGTCAAAAATACTCTGTTGTAAAAAAATCACAGTAATAAACAAGTGCTAGTCAAAAGATGTAAAGAAAACAGGGTATTTAGTTGATACTTTTTTTGCAAAAAAATGTATACTAAGCTGCTCCACCAAATCGCCAAGGTATACCCTTATAGAGCAGTCCTAACTAATGTATGCAATCCCTATCTGATGTATTTAAAACCTGATTATCTGTATAGTACCTGTATAAGCAGGGTTCAGAGAGAAAAAAATATACATGTGGACATGCAGGATGGAACAGCTTAAATGCAAATGACCCACAGAGGAGTGGTGGACTCCCCAGTCTTGTAGAAACAAGAGAACAATTATAGAACCAGAAACACATGGGCTATTTGCACACTGAACAAGTCTGTAGGAACCTGTTCAGATCACCAGAAAACTTGAAGACACACAAAAAAAAAAAAAGCACAGTGAGGTCAAAAATACTCTGTTGTAAAAAAAATCACAGTAATAAACAAGTGCTAGTCAAAAGATGTAAAGAAAACAGGGTATTTAGTTGATACTTTTTTTGCAAAAAAATGTATACTAAGCTGCTCCACCAAATCGCCAAGGTATACCCTTATAGAGCAGTCCTAACTAATGTATGCAATCCCTATCTGATGTATTTAAAACCTGATTATCTGTATAGTACCTGTATAAGCAGGGTTCAGAGAGAAAAAAATATACATGTGGACATGCAGGATGGAACAGCTTAAATGCAAATGACCCACAGAGGAGTGGTGGACTCCCCAGTCTTGTAGAAACAAGAGAACAATTATAGAACCAGAAACACATGGGCTACTTGCACACTGAACAAGTCTGTAGGAACCTGTTCAGACCACCAGAAAACTTGAAGACACAAAAAAAAAAAAAGCACAGTGAGGTCAAAAATACTCTGTTGTAAAAAAATCACAGTAATAAACAAGTGCCAGTCAAAAGATGTAAAGAAAACAGGGTATTTAGTTGATACTTTTTTTGCAAAAAAATGTATACTAAGCTGCTCCACCAAATCGCCAAGGTATACCCTTATAGAGCAGTCCTAACTAATGTATGCAATCCCTATCTGATGTATTTAAAACCTGATTATCTGTATAGTACCTGTATAAGCAGGGTTCAGAGAGAAAAAAATATACATGTGGACATGCAGGATGGAACAGCTTAAATGCAAATGACCCACAGAGGAGTGGTGGACTCCCCAGTCTTGTAGAAACAAGAGAACAATTATAGAACCAGAAACACATGGGCTACTTGCACACTGAACAAGTCTGTAGGAACCTGTTCAGACCACCAGAAAACTTGAAGACACAAAAAAAAAAAAAAAGCACAGTGAGGTCAAAAATACTCTGTTGTAAAAAAATCACAGTAATAAACAAGTGCTAGTCAAAAGATGTAAAGAAAACAGGGTATTTAGTTGATACTTTTTTTGCAAAAAAATGTATACTAAGCTGCTCCACCAAATCGCCAAGGTATACCCTTATAGAGCAGTCCTAACTAATGTATGCAATCCCTATCTGATGTATTTAAAACCTGATTATCTGTTCCTACAGACTTGTTCAGTGTGCAAGTAGCCCATGTGTTTCTGGTCCTTCTGAGATCCCTGCGTTTTTGTCTGACTATAGGGATGTTTTTGAGGAGCCTAAGCTCAATTCGCTCCCTCCTCATAGAGATTGTGACTGTGCTATTGAATTGATTCCTGGCAGTAAGTTCCCTAAGGGTCGTTTATTTAATCTGTCACTGCCAGAGCATACTGCTATGCGGAATTATATTAAGGAGTCCTTGGAAAAGGGACATATTCATCCATCTTCGTCCCCTCTGGGAGCAGGTTTTTTTTTCGTGGCAAAAAAAGATGGTTCCCTGAGGCCTTGTATAGATTATCGCCTTCTGAATAAGATTACAGTCAAATATCAGTATCCACTGCCATTATTGACTGATTTGTTTGCTCGCATTAAGGGGGCTAGGTGGTTCACTAAGATAGATCTTCGCGGTGCGTATAATCTGGTGCGGATAAAACAGGGTGACGAGTGGAAAACCGCATTTAATACGCCTGAGGGCCATTTTGAGTATTTGGTAATGCCTTTTGGACTCTCCAATGCTCCGTCAGTCTTTCAGTCCTTTATGCACAATATTTTCCGTGAATATCTGGATAAGTTTATGATTGTGTATTTGGATGATATTTTGGTGTTTTCTGATGACTGGGAGTCTCATGTTTTACAGGTCAGGAAGGTGTTTCAGGTTCTGCGGGCCAATTCTCTGTTTGTGAAGGGCTCAAAGTGTCTCTTCGGAGTCCAGAAGATTTCTTTTTTGGGGTACATTTTTTCTCCTTCTACTATTGAGATGGATCCCGTCAAGGTTCAGGCGATTTGTGACTGGACACAACCTACATCTGTTAAGAGCCTTCAGAAGTTCTTGGGGTTTGCTAATTTGTATCGTCGGTTCATTGCTAATTTTTCCAGTATTGTTAAACCTTTGACTGATTTGACTAAAAAGGGTGCTGATGTTGCTGATTGGTCTCCTGCGGCCGTGGAGGCCTTTCAGGAACTTAAGCGCCGGTTTTCTTCTGCTCCTGTGTTGTGTCAACCAGATGTTTCACTTCCTTTTCAGGTTGAGGTTGATGCTTCCGAGATTGGAGCGGGGGCGGTTTTGTCACAGAGAAGTTCTAATGGCTCGGTGATGAAGCCATGTGCATTCTTCTCTAGAAAATTCTCGCCCGCCGAGCGCAATTATGATGTGGGTAATCGGGAGCTTTTGGCCATGAAGTGGGCATTTGAGGAGTGGCGTCATTGGCTTGAGGGTGCTAAACATCGTGTGGTGGTCTTGACTGATCACAAGAATCTCATTTACCTTGAGTCTGCCAGGCATTTGAATCCTAGACAGGCTCGTTGGTCGTTGTTTTTTTCTCGTTTCAATTTCGTGGTTTCATACCTGCCAGGTTCAAAGAATGTGAAGGCAGATGCTCTTTCCAGGAGTTTTGTACCTGACTCTCCTGGAGACTCTGGGCCTACTGGTATCCTTAGGGATGGGGTAATATTGTCCGCCGTATCCCCAGACTTGCGACGTGCATTGCAGGAGTTTCAGGTGGATAAACCGGATCGTTGTCCACCAGAAAGACTGTTTGTTCCGGATGATTGGACCAGTAGAGTCATCTCCGAGGTCCATTCTTCTGTGTTGGCTGGTCATCCTGGAATATTTGGTACTAGAGACTTGGTGGCCAGGTCTTTTTGGTGGCCTTCCTTGTCTAGGGATGTGCGTACCTTTGTGCAGTCTTGTGAAGTGTGTGCTCAAGCTAAGCCTTGCTGTTCTCGGGCCAGTGGGTTGTTGTTATCCTTGCCCATCCCGAAGAGGCCTTGGACGCACATTTCCATGGATTTTATTTCTGATCTCCCGGTTTCACAGAAAATGTCCGTTATCTGGGTGGTGTGTGACCGCTTTTCTAAGATGGTTCATTTGGTGCCCTTGCCTAAGTTGCCTTCCTCCTCTGAGTTGGTCCCTTTATTTTTTCAGAACGTGGTTCGTTTGCATGGGATTCCGGAGAATATCGTTTCTGACAGGGGATCCCAGTTTGTGTCTAGATTTTGGCGGACGTTTTGTGCCAAGATGGGCATTGATTTGTCTTTCTCGTCTGCATTCCATCCTCAGACGAATGGCCAGACGGAGCAAACTAATCAGACCTTGGAAACTTATTTGAGGTGTTTTGTTTCTGCTGATCAAGATGACTGGGTTGCTTTTTTGCCGCTGGCCGAATTTGCTCTTAATAATCGGGCTAGTTCTGCCACGTTGGTCTCTCCTTTTTTTTGTAATTCGGGGTTTCATCCTCGTTTTTCCTCTGGTCAGGTGGAGTCTTCGGATTGTCCTGGAGTGGACGTGGTGGTGGACAGGCTACATCAGATTTGTAATCAGGTGGTGGACAATTTGAAGTTATCTCAGGAGAAGACTCAGCAGTTTGCTAATCGCCGTCGCCGCGTGGGTCCCCGACTTCTTGTTGGGGATTTGGTGTGGTTGTCTTCTCGTTTTGTCCCTATGAAGGTCTCTTCTCCTAAGTTCAAGCCTCGGTTCATCGGTCCTTATAGGATCTCGGAGATTCTTAACCCTGTATCTTTTCGTTTGGATCTCCCAGCATCGTTTGCTATTCATAATGTGTTCCATCGGTCGTTGTTGCGGAGGTATGAGGTGCCCGTTGTTCCTTCGGTTGAGCCTCCTGCTCCGGTGCTGGTGGAGGGAGAATTGCAGTATGTTGTTGAGAAGATCTTGGATTCTCGTGTTTCCAGACGCAAACTCCAGTATTTGGTTAAGTGGAAGGGTTATGGTCAGGAGGATAATTCCTGGGTGGTCGCCTCCGATGTTCATGCGACTGATTTGGTCCGCGCCTTCCATAGAGCTCACCCTGATCGCCCTGGGGGTTCTCGTGAGGGTTCGGTGACCCCTCCTCAAGGGGGGGGTACTGTTGTGGATTCTGTTTGTGGGCTCCCTCTGGTGGTTACTGCTGGTACTGGGTGACTTTGGTGGGTTGCGGCCTTTGGTTTCCACCTGTCCATCAGAGGCTGGGTGTTTCCTATTTTACCTGGCCTTTCTGTCATTCCCTTGCCGGCTATCAATGTATTCAGATGTGCTCTGTTTGGTTCCTGCCTACCTGCTCCCAGATCTTTCAGGATAAGCTAAGTGCTGATTTTCAGTTGTTTGGTTTTTTTGTCCAGCTTGCTTATTATGTCTCTATGCTAGCTGGTAGCTCTAGTGGACTGAGGTTCTCCCCATGTGCCATGAGTTGGCACATGGGTTCTTGTAATCTCAGGATGGTTTTTTGATTAGGGTTTTTTGCTGACCGCTCAGACCCCTTTTGTATCGTTCTGCTTTCTAGTTTACAGCGGGCCTCAATTTGCTGAACCTATATATATCATCTCTATGTGTGTGCCTTCCTCTCATTTCACCGTCAATACATGTGGGGGGCAACTATACCTTTTGGGGTTCATTCCTCTGGAGGCAAGTGAGGTCTTATTTTCTCTGCAGTACTAGTTAGCTCTTAGGCTGGTGCGTGGCGTCTAGAACCAACGTAGGCACGCTCCCTGGCTATCTCTAGTTGTGTTTGTCAGGCGTAGGGCAGCGGTCAGCCCAGGTTCCATCACCCTAGAGCTCGTCCGATATTTTGTATTACTTTGCTTGTCCCTTGCTATCCCTAGCCATTGGGATTCATGACAGTCCACCACCTGTCCCCAAATCCGATGCAACCTATCCACCACAGTATCCACTCCAGGACAATCCGAAGACTCCACCTGACCGGAAGAAAAACGAGGATGAAACCCCGAATTGCAAAAGAAAGGAGAAACCAAAGTGGCAGAACTAGCCCGATTATTGAGGGCAAACTCCGCCAACGGCAAAAAGGCAACCCAGTCATCCTGATCCGCAGACACAAAACACCTCAAATAAGTCTCCAAGGTCTGATTAGTTCGCTCAGTCTGGCCATTAGTCTGAGGATGGAACGCAGACGAAAAAGACAAATCAATGCCCATCCTAGCACAGAACGCCCGCCAAAATCTAGACACGAACTGGGTCCCCCTGTCAGAAACGATATTCTCCGGAATACCATGCAAGCGAACCACATTTTGAAAAAACAGTGGAACCAACTCGGATGAGGAAGGCAACTTAGGCAAGGGCACCAAATGGACCATCTTTGAAAAACGGTCACACACCACCCAGATGACAGACATTTTCTGAGAAACCGGGAGATCAGAAATAAAATCCATAGAGATGTGAGTCCAAGGCCTCTTCGGAATAGGCAAAGATAACAACAATCCGCTGGCCCGAGAACAACAAGGTTTGGCCCGAGCACAAACATCACAAGACTGCACAAAAACTCGTACATCTCGAGACAGGGAAGGCCACCAGAAGGACCTAGCCACCAAATCCCTGGTACCAAAGATCCCGGGAAGACCTGCCAACACAGAAGAATGAACCTCCGAGATGACTCTACTGGTCCAATCATCAGGAACAAACAGTGTACCAGGCGGGCAACGATCAGGTCTATCCGCCTGAAACTCCTGCAAAGCCCGTCGCAGGTCTGGGGAAACAGCAGATAATATCACCCCATCCTTAAGGATACCTGTAGGTTCAGAATCACCAGGGGAATCAGGCTCAAAACTCCTAGAAAGGTCATCCGCCTTCACATTTTTAGAACCTGGTAAGTATGAGACCACAAAATTAAACCGAGAGAAAAACAACGACCAGCGCGCCTGTCTAGGATTCAGGCGCCTGGCAGACTCAAGATAAATCAAATTCTTGTGATCGGTCAATACCACCACCTGATGTCTAGCCCCCTCAAGCCAATGACGCCACTCCTCAAAAGCCCACTTCATAGCCAAAAGCTCCCGATTACCAATATCACAATTTCGCTCGGCGGGCGAAAATTTTCGAGAAAAGAACGCACAAGGTCTCATCACGGAGCAGTCGGAACTTTTCTGCGACAAGACCGCCCCAGCTCTGATCTCGGAAGCATCGACCTCAACCTGAAAAGGAAGAGTAACATCAGGCTGACGCAACACAGGGGCGGAAGAAAAGCGGCGCTTAAGCTCCCGAAAGGCCTCCACAGCAGCAGGGGACCAATCAGCAACATCAGCACCCTTTTTGGTCAAATCAGTCAAAGGTTTAGCAACATCAGAAAAACCAGTTATAAATCGACGATAAAAATTAGCAAAGCCCAAAAAATTCTGAAGGCTCTTAAGAGAAGAAGGTTGCGTCCAATCACAAATAGCCCGAACCTTGACAGGATCCATCTCAATGGAAGAGGGGGAAAAAATGTACCCCAAAAAAGAAATCTTTTGAACCCCAAAAATACACTTAGAACCCTTCACACACAAGGAATTAGCCCGCAAAACCTGAAAAACCCTCCTGACCTGTTGGACATGAGAATCCCAGTCATCCGAAAAAATCAAAATGTCATCCAGATACACGATCATAAATTTATCCAAATATTCACGGAAAATGTCATGCATAAAGAACTGAAAGACTGAAGGGGCATTTGAAAGACCAAAAGGCATTACTAAATACTCAAAATGGCCCTCGGGCGTATTAAATGCGGTTTTCCACTCATCCCCCTGCTTAATTCGCACCAAATTATACGCCCCACGGAGATCAATCTTAGAGAACCACTTAGCCCCCTTTATTCGAGCAAACAAATCAGTCAGCAATGGCAGAGGATACTGATATTTGACTGTAATTTTATTCAAGAGTCGATAATCAATACACGGCCTCAAAGAGCCATCTTTTTTAGATACAAAGAAAAAACCGGCTCCTAAGGGAGATGAAGAAGGACGAATATGTCCCTTTTCCAGGGACTCCTTAATATATTCTCGCATAGCAGCATGTTCAGGTACAGATAGATTAAATAAACGACCCTTTGGAAATTTACTGCCCGGAATCAGATCTATGGTACAATCGCAATCTCTGTGAGGAGGTAGTGAACCAAGCTTAGGCTCCTCAAAAACATCACGATAATCAGATAAAAATTCCGGAATCTCAGAGGGAATAGATGACGAAATGGAAACCAAAGGTACGTCCCCATGAGCCCCCTGACATCCCCAGCTTAACACAGACATTGCTTTCCAGTCAAGGACTGGGTTATGAGATTGTAACCATGGTAATCCGAGCACCAAAACGTCATGTAGATTGTACAACACAAGGAAGCGAATCATCTCCTGATGGTCTGGATTCATACGCATAGTCACTTGTGTCCAGTATTGTGGTTTATTACTAGCCAATGGTGTAGAGTCAATACCCTTCAGAGGTATAGGAACTTCCAGAGGCTCTAGATCAAACCCACAGCGCCTGGCAAAGGACCAATCCATTAGACTCAAAGCGGCGCCAGAGTCGACATAGGCATCCGCGGTAATTGACGATAATGAACAAATCAAGGTCACAGACAGAATAAACTTAGACTGTAAAGTGCCAATTGAAATAGACTTATCAACCTTTTTTGTACGTTTAGAGCATGCTGATATAACATGAGTTGAATCACCACAATAGAAGCACAACCCATTTTTTCGCCTAAAATTCTGCCGTTCGCTTCTGGACAGAATTCTATCACATTGCATATTTTCTGGAGCCTTCTCAGAAGACACCGCCAAATGGTGCACAGGTTTGCGCTCCCGCAAACGCCGATCAATCTGAATAGCCATTGTCATGGACTCATTCAGACCTGTAGGTGCAGGGAACCCCACCATAACATCTTTAATGGCATCAGAGAGACCCTCTCTGAAATTCGCCGCCAGGGCGCACTCATTCCACTGAGTAAGCACAGACCATTTACGAAATTTTTGGCAGTATATTTTAGCTTAATCTTGCCCTTGAGATAGGGCCATCAAGGCTTTTTCAGCCTGAATCTCTAAGTTAGGTTCCTCATAAAGCAACCCCAAAGCCAGAAAAAACGCATCCACATTGAGCAACGCAGGATCCCCGGGTGCCAATGCAAATGCCCAGTTTTGAGGGTCACCCCGCAGCAAGGAAATTACTATCCTAACCTGCTGTGCGGGATCTCCAGCGGAGCGAGATCTCAGGGAAAGAAATAATTTACAATTATTTTTGAAATTCAGGAAACGAGATCTATCCCCGGAGAAAAATTCTGGTATAGGAATTCTAGGTTCAGATATAGGAGCATGAATAACAAAATCCTGTAAATTTTGAACCTTCGTAGCAAGATTATTCAAACCTGTAGCCAAACTCTGAGGATCCATTTTAATCAGGTGAGATCAGAGCCATTCAAGGATTAGAAGGAGAGAGAGAGACAAAGGCTGCAATTAGAGCAGAAATGCAACTGAGTCAACTAAAAAGCAAGCTCAGAAGAAAAAAAAAAAAAAAAAATCTGCAGACTTCTTTTTCTCTCCTTTCTTCTGCCAACGGTTTTAACCCTTGGCCGGCCATACTGTCATGGTTCCCAATGGCAAGGGAACGTCAGAGAACTTAAACAACAGACTAGCTCTTGGGTGATGGAATCTCGAGCTGACCGTGAGCTAAACCTACCACACAACTAACAGTGGCCGGGTGGCGTACCTACGTTTTATCCCTAGACGCCTAGCGCCAGCCGGAGGACTAACTAACCCTAATAGAGGAAAAGACAGACCTGGCTTACCTCTAGGGAAATTCCCCCAAAAAGGAGACAGAAGCCCCCCACATATATTGACGGTGAGTTCAGAGGAAAAGACATACGCAGTATGAAGGTAGGTTCAGCAAAGCGAGGTCCACTTACTAGATAGCAAGAAGATACAATAGGGAACTTCACGGTCAACTGAAAACCCTATTAAAATACCATCCCGAAATTACTTTAAGACTCATGTGTCAACTCATGACACCGGAGTGGCAATTTCGGCCCACAAGAGCTTCCAGCTACAGAAAAATAACATAACTGTGAACTGGAACAAAAATGCAAAACAAACTTAGGACTAAGAGTCCAACTTAGCTGATAGTAGTCTAGAAGCAGGAACATGCAACAGAAAGGCTCTGGTTACATTGATGGCCGGCACTAGAATAACTGAGCAGCAAGGCTAAATAGGATACACCCATATCCTGATGGAAACAGGTGAACAGAGAAAGTGAAGCACACAAGTCCAGTACCACCAGTGACCACCGGGGGAGCCCAAAAACCAAATTCACAACAAAAGAGCCTCATCGTTGATACTACACAATAGCGAATCAGCTTCTGCTACCAAGTCATCAAGTTTTCTCAGGAGATCTGTAGGGTCTCCTGTGTTGGAGTTTAAAGATGTCACATGAGACTTCAACACCTCATCTAAATAGATCCCCAAATGGTGGCAAATGCTAATGATCCCTGACACTGGGTGTTGTGGCAAGAGAAAGTCATGTTAATTTTTGTCAATCAAGGAAGTTTCAAAACCCTCATCTAGCATTTTTTGAGCTGTTTTACAAAGATGGGTGTCGGATTAGAAGAAATTTTTGTAGGATTTTAGATCATTCAAAATATTCTCACTCATGTTTACATAGTCATTATGATCCATTATGACTGTTTCCTTTATCGGAGGGCTTAATTATAATGTTGGAATCCTTTCCCAACATCTTCAATGTCTCTATTTCAGATCTAGAGAAGTAATGAGGGTCACTTCTGGGATATCAATCCGGGGCACTGTATGGAAAATATTTGCCTCCCCCTGAATATCTCTACGGTTCTCGAGAATTTGACTCAGGAAAGTGAGATGAGGTCTTTCCTTTTTTACACGTACCTAGCACAAGGTTAATAACAAAGAAAAAGGTATGAATATATCTGATTAGAATTTCACCCTTATGTTGAATTAATACCACTGTGATATGCCATTTGACTGACAACTGCTGTGGGTTTTGCTGCTATGGCCTCTTTTTGAGTGCAAGAACTGCTATCCTGTATAGCAGCTGTGTGTTTTTTCATGAGCGTTTGCATGTGTTTCTTTATGTGGCTTTTTTGTCCTAGTCTCATATAGGCGTTTTTTAGAATATTTCCCAATAAAAGTTTTTTTTATATATATATATATTTTTTTTTTGATTGGTCGCACCCTGCTTTGTGATACCATTGTGGATTGGTGGTCAACGTTTTTTTCTGATGCTTCTTTCATATAGTCTGATGTGTTCATCATGACTATTGCACCTCCCTTGTCAGCAGGTTTAATGATTTCTTTGTTGGTTTTCAGAGACTGTATGGCCTTTCTCTCCTGGGCACTGATGTTGGATGCTTGTCTCCTGTTTGTGTCTATGATGGTGGATTTTATCAAATGTCTTAAGGAGTCTATATATGTATCAAAATGAGGGTTGCATCCAGGTGGAGGTGTCCAGTCTGAGCAAACAGACAACTTATGGACACACGCTACTACAAAAAATTGGAGTTGGATACTACACAGGACTATTACAAGGAACTAAACAAGTTGGTATCTTGTCTGCCTGACGAATCCATAAGAGCTGATGACCTGATACCAGAGAGTCCAAGAATAGGGACATTCTACATGCTTCCCAAAATCCACAAATCTGGAAATCCAGGGAGGCCAATTATTTAATGTGTGGGCACTAGTGTTGAGCGATACCTTCCGATATCCAGAAGTATCGGTATCAGATTGGATCGGCCGATATTCAAAAAATATCGGTTATCGCCGATACCGATACCCGATACCAATGCAAGTCAATGGGACAAAAATATCGGAATTAAAATAAATCCTTTCTTTCCTTGTAGGTTAATTCTACATGAAGAAAAACAGCTAAGAATAATGTAGGATGTGTCATGAATCCCAATGGCTAGGGATAGCAAGGGACAAGCAAAGTAATACAAAATATCGGACGAGCTCTAGGGTGATGGAACCTGGGCTGACCGCTGCCCTACGCCTGACCAACGCAACTAGAGATAGCCAGGGAGCGTGCCTACGTTGGTTCTAGACGCCACGCACCAGCCTAAGAGCTAACTAGTACTGCAGAGAAAATAAAGACCTCACTTGCCTCCAGAGGAATGAACCCCAAAAGGTCTAGTTGCCCCCCACATGTATTGACGGTGAAATGAGAGGAAGGCACACACATAGAGATGATATATATAGGTTCAGCAAATTGAGGCCCGCTGTAAACTAGAAAGCAGAACGATACAAAAGGGGTCTGAGCGGTCAGCAAAAAACCCTAATCAAAAAACCATCCTGAGATTACAAGAACCCATGTGCCAACTCATGGCACATGGGGAGAACCTCAGTCCACTAGAGCTACCAGCTAGCATAGAGACATAATAAGCAAGCTGGACAAAAAACCAACAACTGAAAATCAGCACTTAGCTTATCCTGAAAGATCTGGGAGCAGGTAGGCAGGAACCAAACAGAGCACATCTGAATACATTGATAGCCGGCAAGGGAATGACAGAAAGGCCAGGTAAAATAGGAACCACCCAGCCTCTGATGGACAGGTGGAAACCAAAGGCCGCAACCCACCAAAGTCACCCAGTACCAGCAGTAACCACCAGAGGGAGCCCACAAACAGAATCCACAACAAGGATGTATTGGGGGAGGTGGAGGAGACATTAAAGGCATACAGAGACACAGAGACCGTGCAGACAGCCGTGAACGGCGCTGCAAGGCCAAAAACAGCTCCTCTATGTAATCCTATATAGTGTTTTTCCACAATCTAGCAGGATATGGATGGAAAGCCACTAATAGGATAAATTTGAAAAAATGTGCAGCAGGCTGCACTAATTGAAAAACGGACAATGGAACGGTATGAGGCAGTGATGCACCCTGAGCTGACTACAACCAGCGGTGGCTGCAGACCGGACTACAGAGTGAGCTGCACTCACACAGACACCTTGCAGACAGCTGTGAGCAGCGCTGCAAGGCAACAACAAGGTTCTCACACAGCGCTTGCTATATTAGCCTGGGTAAAGCACAATGAAGCAAATCGTTATCTCTAAACTGGCCCTCAGTCAGAACACAGCGTCCTGTCCCTAACTGAATTCACAGCAGAGTGAACCCAAAATGGCAGCGGCGACTTTTATAGTGCATCATGACAAAATTTCAGCAGCCAATCACAGCCATGCCAGTAGTTACATGCCTAACATGCAGAACAGGATGTGCCCACACTTCTAATTACAATGAAAGAAAACCGTGAGCACAGGCACAGGGGTGCACGGGTAGGTTCCCACACCTTAATACAGTAAAGATAAGTAAACCCGGCACTCAACTTGGATGCAATTCCAAAATTTATTGCGTAGTACCAAAACGTTTCGGTCAAATGTGACCTTCTTCAGTTACGTACTTAGTAGCGATTAGGTACTGCTTAGTGAGCCGTACTCAATAGATCAGGTTGGAATCACTGTTCAATAGATGCCTGACTTGTAATGGGCTAGGAGCTTATTTGATCCGGAGCTTGACGCGGTGTCCGCCGCTTGTCAGACTGCATGCCTTTTTACATCAATTAAGGAATTTGCTCTTCAGACCTTCTGGGGTCATCACAACACAGAACCAGACCCATTCAGAGGACCATAAAACATTAAGACTTCCTTATCTATGAACTGTTCCAATATCTATGTCTATCCCTCTCACATAATGATAATTCTGCTTCACATTACTTGTCTTATCTATTGCTTCTTTCTCTCTGTGCTGTGTTGTGTATAAGTATGTGATTCATCAGAATTTGCATTAGTATTTGCCTAAATGAAGAGACCTGCGTAGTCTCGAAAGCTTGCAATTTGTTACCATCTTTTCAGTTAGCAGTTGTCTTAGGAATCCCTCTTAACACACTACAATTATAGTGATAATGTTGACTGTCATATAATGTCTCAGAAAATTAGCCAAAATATGTGTGCAAACCAATTGTTTTTTTATTTCACTGCCTGTGACATTTGGCGTCTATCACCTCTACTGGAAAAGGACATCATCATATATTTTATTTTGTATGGCTTTTGCCATGTCCAATTATTTCATCTAGTCTATTGATATCTTTATTGTTTTGCTGATAGAACGTGTTCATTGAAGTGAGTGGATAGAGAAAAAAAAGGGACAGCACAAAGATGGTATCTGTCTTTCATTGACCAAGTATTTATTTTGGATATAAAAAAACAGGTAATATATGGATGGTAAAAACGGATGCACGGACTAAAAATGGATGAATAACGGATTCTGCACACTAACGAAAATTTGTCTGTTTTTTGAGAATGTGAAAAAAACATGTGGGAATACGTCTATACTTGGTGGTTTTAGCTTTGCTCCACGTCTAAATTATTTTGAAAAAAGACAAACAATACTTTTTTTTAATTAATGTCTAAAGAACATCTAAACAAGCTGATGCATTTAGGAAACAAGTCATGTGTACTGATGAGGTTAAAATAGAACCCCTTGGCCATGCCACAATGATTTTATCTCCACAATGATCAAAGGTATATGTGGAGATAAAAGGGCACCGAATTTTAGGAAAAGAACATCTCGCCTGGGGCTGTGTTGCAGCCAATGGCACAGGAACATTTTGGAGAGAACAATGAAATTTCAACAAATTCTTGGTGCAAGCATAACACCATCTTTACAAAAGCTGCAGTTGAAAGGAGGATGGCTTAAGGTTAATGATCCTGAACACACGTCAAAATCTACAATAGACTACCTAAAAAGGTGCAAGCTGAAAGTTTTACATTGGCCTTTACAGTCACCTGATCTGAACATCATTGAAAATCTGTGGCTAGACCTCAAAATAGCAGTGCATGTAAGACGACCCAGAATCTCACAGGACTGGAGGAAGTTTCAAATTTTTCAAGGAAGAATGTATGAAAATCCTTCAAACAAGAATTGAAAGACTCTTAGCTGGATACAAAAAGCATTTACAAGCTTTGATACTTGCAAAAGGGGTCGTTTCTAGGTACTAATCATGCGGGGTACCAAATACAGTAAATTTCCTTTTTTTAACCTTTAAAATGGAAAAGATGAAAAAAATAACATATATATATATATATATATATATATATATATATATATATATAAAAGGTTGATGGCCCCATGAGATGCTCCATAGAATAATATAACCCCATATGCTGCTCCGTAAAAGTCGATGGCCCCATAAGATGATCCATAGAATAATATAACCCCATATGCTGCTGCATAAAGGTTGATGGCCCCATAAGATGCTCCATAGCATAATATAACCCCATATGCTGCTCCATAAAGGTTGATGGCCCCATAAGATGCTCCATAGCATAATACAACCCCATATGCTGCTCCATAAAGGTTGATAGCCCCATAATATGCTCCATAAAGGTTGATGGCCCCATAAGATGCTCCATAAAGGTTGATGGCCCCATAAGATGCTCCATAAAGGTTGATGGCCCCATAAGATGCTCCATAGAATAATATAAGTCCATATGCTGTTGCTGCGATTTAAAAAAAATGACATACTCACCTCTTGTCTCTGGGGGAGAGGTGCTGGGGTCCTGATCAGGCGGGGACACCGGCGCGCTATGGGGGTCAGGTGTGGAAGTCACCGCTGGCTCAGGCCCCTGACACTTGAGATATTCACCTGCGCGCCGCTGTGTCTTCTAGGTCTTTGCAGTTTGTGCGCCCTCTGACCTGAACATCACAGCCAGAGGAAGTAGAAGACACAGTCCGGCAGTGGAACAGGGACAGGTGAATATCGCATGGCTCACCCTCCCCGTCATACTCACCCTCCCGGCGCGGTGTCTGCAAGTCCCTGCTTCTCTGATGGTCTCTGGCACGCGCCGGCAGCTTGTTAATGTGTTCAGCAGTCACATGGTACCACTCATTATGGTAATGAATTTGTGCGCCACGCATATGGGAGTGGAGTGGCGTCCATATTTATTACTTTAATGAGCGGTACCATGTGTCCGCTGAACATTGGAACAAGTTGCCAGCACCGAGACTATCTGAGAACCAGAGATGTGCAGAAACCGTGCCGAGAGGGTGAGTATGATGTGACTGCTGCCGCTCCCCCTCCCCCACCAACCCCCTGTGACAATGACTCGAGTATAAGCTGAGATGGGCACTGTCAGCCTAAAAAAATGAGCTAAAATCTTGGCTTATACTCGAGTATGTACGGAGTGTGTGTATATATATATATACAATACAGACCAAAAGTTTGGACACACCTTCTCATTTAAAGATTTTTCTGTATTTTCATGACTATGAAAATTGTACATTCACAGTGAAGGCATCAACACTATGAATTAACACATGTGGAATTATATACTTAACAAAAAAGTGTGAAACAACTGAAATTATGTCTTATTTTCTAGGTTCTTCAAAGTAGCCACCTTTTGCTTTGATGACTGCTTTGCACAATCTTGGCATTCTCTTGATGAGCTTCAAGAGGTAGTCACCGGGAATGTTCTTCCAACAATCTTGAAGGAGTTCCCAGAGATGCTTAGGACTTGTTGGCCCTTTTGCCTTCACTCTGCGGTTCAGCTCACCCCAAACCATCTCGACTGGGTTCAGGTCTGGTGACTGTGGAGGCCAGGTCATCTGGCGTAGCACCCCATCACTCTCCTTCTTGGTCAAATAGCCCTTACACAGCCTGGAGGTGTGCTTGGGGTCATTGTCCTGTGGAAAAATAAATGATGGTCCAAGTAAACGCAAACCGGATGGAATAGCATGCCGCTGCAAGATGCTGTGGTAGCCATGCTGGTTCAGTATGCCTTCAATTTTGAATAAATCCCCAACAGTATCACCAGCAAAGCACCCACACGCCATCACACCTCCTCCTCCATGCTTCACCGTTGGAACCAGACATGTAGAGTCCATCCGTTCACTTTTTCTGCGTCACACAAATACACGGTCGTTGGAACCAAAGATCTCAAATTTGGACTCATCAGACCAAAGCACAGATTTCCACTGGTCTAATGTCCATTCCTTGTGTTCTTTAGCCCAAACAAGTCTCTTCTGCTTGTTGCCTGTCCTTAGCAGTGGTTTCCTAGCAGCTATTTTACCATGAAGACCTGCCGCACAAAGTCTCCTCTTAACAGTTGTTGTAGAGATGTGTCTGCTGCTAGAACTCTGTGTGGCATTGACCTGGTCTCTAATCTTAGCTGCTGTTAACCTGCGATTTCTGAGGCTGGTGACTCGGATAAACTTATCCTCAGAAGCAGAGGTGACTCTTGGTCTCCTTTCCTGGGGTGGTCCTCATGTGAGCCAGTTTCTTTGTAGTGATTGATGGTTTTTGCCACTGCACTTGGGGACATTTTCAAAGTTTTCCCAATTTTTCGGACTGACTGACCTTCATTTCTTAAAGTAATGATGGCCACTCATTATTCTTTACTTAGCTGCTTTTTTTTTGCCAT
The DNA here is from genome assembly GCF_051348905.1 of Ranitomeya variabilis. Taxonomy (NCBI): domain Eukaryota; kingdom Metazoa; phylum Chordata; class Amphibia; order Anura; family Dendrobatidae; genus Ranitomeya; species Ranitomeya variabilis. The sequence continues at coordinate 146,373,015 of NC_135239.1, read as the reverse complement.
AAAACAAATTCTAACAGTCTATTGAGTAGGACTATCAGCTGTGTATCCACCAGACTTCTGCACAACACAACTGATGGTCCCAACTCTATTTATAAGGCAAGAAATCCCACTTATTAAACCTGACAGGGCACACCTGTGAATTGAAAACCATTCCCGGTGACTACCTCTTGAAGCTAATCAAGAGAATGCCAAGAGTGTGCAAAGCAGGCATCAAAGCAAAAGGTGGCTACTTTGAAGAACCTAGAATATAAGACATAATTTCAGTTGTTTCACACTTTTTTGTTAAGTATATAATACCACATGTGTTAATTCATAGTTTTGATGCCTTCAGCGTGAATGTACAATTTTCATAGTCATGAAAATACAGAAAAATCTTTAAATGAGAAGGTGTGTGTCCAAACTTTTGGTCTGTACTGTATATATATATATATATATATATATATATATATATATATATATATATATATATATACACATATACACTTTCTCTTGCTTAAATACATAAGAAATGTGTCATCTTTATCTTTAGGCCTTTTAGAGATCATTTAATCTTCAACTTGCTTAACTGTTCACAATAACAGTAATTTTGACCAGGGGTGCCAAAACTTTTACATGCTAACAATAAGAATAATTAAGTAAAAGAAAAACATATTAATATATGTTTACAATGTTTATCTTGCTCATCTATCTTCAACCTGTATGTAGATATTTGCATTTTCAATTTGATTTTCAAATACATTTCCATTATACACTGCTCAAAAAAATAAAGGGAACACTTAAACAACGGAATATAACTCCAAGTAAATCAAACTTCTGTGAAATCAAACTGTCCATTTAGGAAGCAACACTGTTTGACAATCAATTTCACATGCTGTTGTGCAAATGGAATAGACAACAGATGGAAATTATTGGCAATTATCAAGACACACTCAATAAAGGTGTGGTTTTGCAGGTGGGGACAACAGACCACATCTCAGTACCAATGCTTTCTGGCTGATGTTTTGGTCACTTTTGAATGTTGGTTGTGCTTTCACACTCATGGTAGCATGAGACGGACTCTACTACCCACACAAGCTCAGGTAGTGCACATGACCGCGAGCTGTGGCAAGAAGGTTTGCTGTGCCTGTCAGCGTAGTGTCCAGCGGTGCTACCAGGAGACAGGCCAGTACACCAGGAGACATGGAGGGGGCCGTAGGAGGGCAACAACCCAGCAGCAGGACCGCTTCCTCAGCCTTTGTGCAAGGAGGAACAGGAGGAGCAGTGCCAGAGCCCTGAAAAATGACCCCCAGCAGGCCACAAATGTGCATGTGTCTGCACAAACAGTTAGAAACCGACTCCATGAGGATGGTCTGAGCGCCCGCATCCACAGATGGGGGTTGTGCTTACAGCCAAACACCATGCAGGACACTTGGCATTTGCCACAGAACACCAGAATTGGCAAATTCGCCACTGGCACGCTGTGCTCTTCACAGATGAAAGCAGGTTCACACTGAGCACATGTGACAGATGTGACAGAGTCTGGAGACACTGTGGAGAACATTCTGCTGCCTGCAACATCCTCCAGCATGACCAGTTTGGCAGTAGGTTAGTAATGGTGTGGGATGCATTTCTTTGGAGGGCCACACAGCCCTCCATGTGCTAGCCAGAAGTACCCTGACTGCCATTAGGTACCGGGATGAGATCATCAGACCCATTGTGAGACCATATGCAGGTGCAGTGGGCCCTGGGTTCCTTCTGATGCATGACAATGCTAGGCCTCATGTGATTGAAGTGTCAGCAATTCCTGCATGATGAAGGCATTGATGCTAAGGACTGGCCTGCCCGTTCCCCAGTCCTGAATCCAATCGAGCACATCTGGGACATCATGTCTTGTTCCAGCCACCAACGCCACATTGCACCACAGACTGTCCAGGAGTTAACTGTTACCTTAATCCAGGTCTGTGAGGAGATCCCTCAAGATGACATCCACCGCCTCATCAGGAGCATGCTCAGGTGTTGAAGGGAGGTCATACAAGCATGTGGAGGCCACACACTACTGAGCATCATTTCCTTGTTTTGATATATTTCCACTAAAGTTGGATCAGCCTGTAATTTGATTTTCCACTTTGATTTTGAGCATCATTCCAACTCCAGACCTCCATGGGGCATTAGTTGTGATTTACATTGATCATTTTTAGGTTTTACTGTTCTCAATGTATTCCACTATATAATGAATAAAGATTTAAAACTGCAATATTTCATTCAGTGATATCTAGGAGTTGGGATTTTAGTGTTCCCTTTATTTTTTTGAGCAGTGTATATAAATGACCTAAGCAAGTCCAAGTATCTATCAATATTAAATAAAAATATTTCCCACCTCTATCTCCCATTCCTCTGCTGTCTCTAGAAGAAGGTCTGGTCGGAATGGACAATTTCCTTTAATATTCTTCACCTTAGCAATTTTTTCTTTAGTTGACATTGGTAAAGAAATAAAATGAAACAAAAAGTTCAGATGAAATTTGTTTGCAACTCATACTGAAAAACGTTTTTTTCCCACAAATAAAATAAACTTTTCTGGATGATTGTCTAACAAACAAGATTTATACTTATTACCTCATTTTGCTCTTAAATATGTACTATTTTTACATTACGAAAAACAAAGGCCCTGATTCATCAATGTGATTATGCCAGAATTCTAGTGTAAATTGCTTGGAAAAGTGTAGCAAAATTATTGCGGAGTTGCACAAAATGTTTAGACTTTTGGCATTTTAACATTGATTTCACCCAGATCAGACAAAATGGGTTGGGCTGGGGATGGACTTGGGCAGAACAGGGGCATGGCATCATACCTGGCCTAATTCACGATGAGCTATGGGATGCCTTATCTCAGAAATCTTACTCCAGTATCTGCACAAAAAGGAACTCACCATTTGTCAGATGCATCTAATTCAATAAGAGACATGTACCTTTTAATGATTCAGGAGGGTCTGACTAGAACACATTGTTTACGCCGCTCTTGATGAATCAGGCCCAATCTTTTTTCAATAGATAATTCTTTTTTAAACATTAATGTTGTTCATATATTGAAAAAATGATTTTACCTTTGTGGTCATGGCATTGTTCCGTGTAAAATGTTTCTTTCCTCAGGATAATTTCTTGTGCAATAATTCCGTAGCTATAGACATCACCTTTCTGAGAAACCCCATTTTGGCGTATGTGTTCAGGAGACATCCACAAATCTTTAATGAGTAATAATGAATTAAACTAAAATCAACCATCAAATCTAATTATCATGTATTTTTTGGTCTAAATTTCTGTACAGCTAGGTTCCCATATACATATCTGATTTTTGAATATGTGCTCCTTTCATTTTTTATTTTTTTTGCAAATAGATCACATGCTTGTTAAAGTCTAAGGGAAATATAGTCATGGTCGAAAGTGTTGTCACCCTTGAAGTTGTTCCAGAAAGTATTTCTCCCAGAAAATTATTGCAATTTCACATGTTTTGCTATACACATGTTTATTTCCTTCGTGTGTATTTGAAAACCACAAACAATAGAGGAAAAAAACAAATTGGACATGATTTCATATAAAACTCCAAAAATGGACTGGACAAAATTGTTGGCACCTTTCCAAAATCGTGGGTAAACATCTTTGTTTCAAGCATGTGATGTTCGTTCCAACTCAGCTGTGGACAGTAACAAGGAATATGACAATCATACCTGAAACTACATAACAAGGGGAGAGATTGACTCAAAAAAGGGAAATTGGACATAATTTTGCATAAAACCCCAAAACTGGGCTGGATAAAATTGTGGGCACCCTCAACTTAATATTTGGGAGCACACCCTTTGGAATAACTAACTGTATCCACTTAATATAGTCAACAACAAGATTCTTACACCTCTCAATTTGAATTTTGGACAGCTCTTCTTTTGCAAACTGCTCTAGGTCTCTCATATTTGAAGGGTGCTTTCTCCCATCAACAATTTTAAGATCTCTCCACAGATGTTCAATGGGATTTAGATACAGACTAGTGATGAGCAAATCCAAACTATAAAGTTTGGGTTCCGTACCGTACACTCAGTGTCCGATACCAAACCCCGAACACGGACTTTTAACAGGATGTCCGTTTTCCTGTTCGGTTTCTGATGCCTAATAAAATTTGTTGAAAGACTGCAGCGCAGCCAATCAACAAGTTTTTAGGCTGTGGGATCTTCCAGAGCCATCACAGCCATGACAAATACTCGCATGACTGCAATTGACCAGCACAGCACATGACCTGGCTTGTATAAATGTCAGATCACAAGTGCCATCGCCATTCTGCTCTGATTAGTGTAGGGTCAGGACTCAGCCATATTGAGGGACAGTGTTAGGTAGAACATGCTGCCAAAAAGCCGCTGAGTGCACTCTGCAGGTCTCAGTGGGAGAACTGTGCCAAAAGCTGCTGTGTGTACTCTGCAACTCGGCCTGTGAGAGTACTGTGCCAAAAGTCACTGTGTGAAGTCTGCAACCCCTCCTGTGGGAGTACTATGCCAAAACCCGCTGTGTGTCCCCTTAATCCATATCTGTGGGAGTACTGTGACAAAAGTCGCTGTGTGTACTCTGTAACTCCACCTGTGAGTGTACTCTGACAAAAGCTGCTGTGTGTAGTTTGCAACCCCACCTGTGGGAGTACTGTGCCAAAAAGCCTCTGTGTGTACTCTACACTTCTGCCTGTGGGAGTACTGTGCCAAAACGATGCTGTATGTACTCTGCACCCATATCTGTGGGAGTACTGTGCCAAAAAGAAGCTGTGCGTGCTCTGCAACCCCATCTGTGGGAGTACTGTGCCAAAAAGCTGCTGTGTTTACTCTGCAACCCTGCCTGTGGCAGTGCTGTACCAAAAAGCTGCTGCGTGTACTCTGCAACCCTGCCTGTGGGACTACTGTGCCAAAAGCCACCATGTGTATTATGCAACCACGCTTGTGGGAGTACTGTGTCAAAAGTTGCCATGTATGCTATGAAACCCAGCCTGTGGGAGTACTGTGCCAAAAAGCCACTGTGTGCACTCTGAAGCCTATAGAGGTGATATAGAAGTGTCTTTGTGTTAAACATTCCTCTTTGTCTCTGAAAGTATGGTAAGCTGGTTAGAACCAGTGAGAAAGCAATTTTGACAGGATCCATAATTTTCAGTTTTGTTTTTCCCAACTTAAATATTTTCTCTCTTAGGTAATGTAAGATGCCATTCCCACTTTCCTTATCTCTGTGGTTGTAATAAAAACTTTTGACTGAGAATCAGATAAGAATTGTACACTGACAGGCAATGGCTGTGGTTATTTTCTTGGCTCCGATGCATCGTATTTATTTAATTTAATTTTAATTTGAATCAATAATGGCAGATTGGAGATAGTTTGCATCTCTTCTGAAATTAGCTCTCCTTGGAAGGGGCTATCTCAACAGGTGAGGGGATGATTATGTGGTTGGGCTAGTGCACACAGTCAGAGGACCTCTGCAGCACATGGCAGAGGATGATGAAACACAGTTTCCAACTGCAGCATCTTTCTGCAGTGTGCAGATAGGCAAGGAAGACAGGGGCGAGGAGTGGGTGGAAGATGATGGTGGGGGTTGATGAAGTCCTAGACCTCACATGGAGGGGAGGCCATCCGAGTGACATGCAGAGATTGGAGGAAGAAGAGGTAGCCACGTTGCCCCAGCAACACAGCAAAAGAGGGAGCAGGGTACAAAGACACAGTGGGTGGCCCATAGCCTAGTGTACTATTGCCCACCGTGCCATTGAAATCAGCATACCAAAGCCAGCGCAAAAGAGCTCCATGGGGTGGCATGTCTTCAGGGAATGTGCTGACGACAGATGACGTGTGGTTTTAATGCTGTGCCATTAGAGTCAGAAACGAGGCATAAATGTAGCGCCCCCACTGCCGCAGGGCTGAGGGGTACCCGGTACCGGGCCTCTGAGTCTCTGCTCTGGAGTTGTCATGGTGGCCAGGCCCGGTCCGTGACCCTGCTGAGGGGCGTACAGTGATAGATATGATGGATGATGGTGGTGGTGAGGCTGTAGTAGTGCGGTGCAGTAAATAACGAGGACACCAGGTTGCAGTCTCTTTACCTCTTTACTGAAGATCTCTGGGTCCTCAGTCCGGAATCCGGGTAACCAGGCTGCGCAAGTCCGGCCAGTCCAATGGCACCTCCAGAGTTCTCTTCACAGGTGGAAATCTGTGCCTTCCCCCTAGCGCTAGGTGTTGCGGTCCTTCCCTGCTGTGCTTACGGAAAGTCCCCACAACTGTTGTGTCCGTTTCTTAAGTTCCCTCACAACTCGATTAGGTGATGTTCTGCTAATCCTCCGTCCCTCCCTGATGTTACGGTTAGGACGGCACCCGTTTGACGGGTAGGCTCGGAGCTCTTCCGGCACCCTAGAGTCGCCCCTCTCCACCAGTTGCCCCCCAAGACTGCATAGGTGATTTAGGTGAGACAGCCCGCCTTAGACTGACTGTCCTGCCGTTGGTTTGGAGTATTGCTTGAAGCTAGATATTGTAATACTCCCTCGGCGTTCCGGCCGCCGGTTGTGCGCCTCAGTAGGATGTTGCCTCGGTCTTACAGCACGACCCCTACTGGTATTCTCCTTGTTGCTTTGATCTCGTTTCTCACTCAGCACAATCTATCTCGCTTCCAATCCCTCCTTGGGCACCGCCGCTATACTGAGCAGGCACGGTCCCGTTACGTTCGCTCAAATTGCCAAGCCTCTGTCAGGATCCCACCCCTGACAGGGACCCTATCGAATCTTCTCCCGCAACACCCTCTGCCACAAGGTGTTGCCTGGTTCCAACCCAGTCAGCTTTCTCTCTAACTTCCTGCCTGACCCCCAGTTTTACCAGTATGTGGAGAGTGGCCTAATGAATAGAACCCTTAGCTCCCCCTGGTGGCCCGGCGGTGAAATGTATTGGTGTCTGTGATACCTGATCAGATGAACTCCTTCAGTGCCATCAGACGCACCATAGCTCCCCTTAGTGGCGGAGCCACAGTACTGCAACGACCAGGACTCTGGGGCGCTGCACTCCCCCCCGGTTAAATCCAGTACTCCGGGACTGGGAAGAAAACAACAATACAGGTTAGCAAAAAGACATACAATTTTGTTGAGTGCAATAACAATAAGCATACTTGAACAGAGCTTCCCTTTATGGGAGGTGAGGACACTTGAACGTTACAAACATGGTTAAATATCATAGCAACATGCTATAAATAACTTTTCTTACCCAACCGGGTATTCTACTTAGTACAAATTCTTGAACAATAATTTAACATTGCCTTTAAGGACGTACACTCTGAATCCGCTAAAGACCTTCTTATAATCACATTATAAGGCAATTTAACTTTTATATTCTCCTTCTTTAAATCTGCAGGACCGCCTGTCCTAACGGCGCCAGACCTACTGCCTCTCCTTTCTTACAGGACCGCTCCTTTCAGCCCGAGCCTTCTGTCTTTTCAACTACTATACATAGTGTAGAACATAACATTACTTTCAGTTTAAGATCAATGAGCCATTTCTTCAAGGCTCCTAAGAGGACTCACTAACTAACCCCATACGGGCTCACTTTCTGTCCTCATTTTCCTATCAACATTATCAAACATTTTTCACAATTAACTCGTTAAATACACATAACTTTCTCATGCAAACATTATCATCACTTTCTTTTTGTCAAGACATTATTGCTATCTTTCAGTTTTAAAGCAATACTATCCTTTAAGTGCAACAAGTGAACATCCCCTTTAAGAGGGGACCAAGTCTCTATGAGGTAGCATATCTTCTCAAGCTACCAGTCCATACTTAGCAAAGGCTCCGGTGCGGTATCTTCGCAAAGAGTCCTTCTTTAAGTAAAACCAGTAGGGAGCACCTTTAAGAAGGTGCAAACTATTTACAAGCAGTTTGTATCATGCACTGTTCATGATTGCGGCAGTTCGGGGTAACTTGTGCAAACGTAGAAAACAAACAAAAAGCAATAGGGATCCCGGGTCAACAAAGGGATCCCTTTAAGAATAACCCAGGTCGGGTATTAGTAACAAAAAGCAGGGAAACAAGCAGTTAACTATGTACAGTTTCAGGTTTCCGAGGTTTAGTTGGACAGCTTCCAGGGCTGCACCTGGCACTTAACCCTTCTTGGCCTGGGAGAAGTGAGGTCCAGGGTTACACCCAGTGCCGAACAAACGCCGTTAATCCGTCTTGCATGTACGGTTAAATCATGCACAGCGATGGAGGTCTGCGCAGCTTGAGTAGGGGCATTTGCTGCAGCAGAGGTAGCGGCTGCTGCAAGATCAGTCACTGGAACGGAGTCAGCAGCTGTGGCACTAGCAGTCGCGGGAGTGGTGTCAGTCATCAGGACAGGGTCGCCCTTCATACCTGCTTCAGATGCGGTCCTGCCGGTGCCGGTCTGCTCTGCCTCCGCTGGGGTCTGGAATGCTGGCTGCAGGGCCTTGCGCTGCGGCGTTGTCATCTCCGTTTGCAGCATCTCGCTTTCCGGCAGGGCCTTGTTTTCTGGCTTCGGAGCGCTGGAACTTCTTTCTTGCTCCGGACCAGACGAGGCTGCCGACAGATGTCTCTTGAGGCTCCCGATGATGGTCTTCTTCCACCCGGCCTCAGTGCTCAGCTGTGTCTGCGGGAGTTGGTGGATCAGCTCGTCCACTCCGGTCTGCAGGAGGTCAGCGGCAACTATGGAGGTCTGGCTGCGGTGCCTCTCCGGGTAGCTGGGGGAGTCCTCGGCTCCGACCCCACGCTCCGGCTCCGGGTGGCGGGCCATGGCGTCCTCCATCTCGCTGACTTCTTCTTCCTGGTCCTTTTCCCGCTCTCTCCTTCGTGGGCGTTTTCATTTTCTCTGTCTCTGCCAACATTGAGGATCAGGAGGCGGATCTCGGCTGCTGACGGACACGTCCTCAAGGGGCCGAGATATTTAGACTGGGCGGCCATTGTCTTTCGCGCTCTTCAGCTTGTTCACGCCCACTTCCATGCCCTTCTTCTTCTCCTGCGCTCTCCTTAGCGCTGTAATGGCGGCGGTTTTGGCGCAAACTTTTGGCGGCAAGTGACAATCCACAGTCTTTGCAATAAAGTACAGTCCAAGCACAGTAAATCACAGTTTCAAGGCACACATGACCTGATTCTTCAGGCTTAAGTAGATCCTGTTCGTGACGCCAAGTTGTAGCGCCCACACTGCCGCAGGGCCAAGCGGTACCCGGTACCGGGCCTCTGAGTCTCTGCTCTGGAGTTGTCACGGTGGCCAGGCCCAGTCCGTGACCCTGCTGAGGGGCGTACAGTGATAGATATGATGGATGATGGTGGTGGTGAGGCTGTAGTAGTGCGGTGCAGTAAATAACGAGGACACCAGGTTGCAGGCTCTTTACCTCTTTACTGAAGATCTCTGGGTCCTCAGTCCGGAATCCGGGTAACCAGGCTGCGCAAGTCCGGCCGGTCCAATGGCACCTCCAGAGTTCTCTTCACAGGTGGAAATCTGTGCCTTCCCCCTAGCGCTAGGTGTTGCGGTCCTTCCCTGCTGTGCTTACGGAAAGTCCCCACAACTGTTGTGTCCGTTTCTTAAGTTCCCTCACAACTTGATTAGGTGATGTTCTGCTAATCCTCCGTCCCTCCCTGATGTTACGGTTAGGACGGCACCCGTTTGACGGGTAGGCTCGGAGCTCTTCCGGGACCCTAGAGTCGCCCCTCTCCACCAGTTGCCCCCCAAGACTGCATAGGTGATTTAGGTGAGACAGCCCGCCTTAGACTGACTGTCCTGCCGTTGGTTTGGAGTATTGCTTGAAGCTAGATATTGTAATACTCCCTCGGCGTTCCGGCCGCCGGTTGTGCGCCTCAGTAGGATGCTGCCTCGGTCTTACAGCACGACCCCTACTGGTATTCTCCTTGTTGCTTTGATCTCGTTTCTCACTCAGCACAATCTATCTCGCTTCCAATCCCTCCTTGGGCACCGCCGCTATACTGAGCAGGCACGGTCCCGTTACGTTCGCTCAAATTGCCAAGCCTCTGTCAGGATCCCACCCCTGACAGGGACCCTACCGAATCTTCTCCCGCAACACCCTCTGCCACAAGATGTTGCCTGGTTCCAACCCAGTCAGCTTTCTCTCTAACTTCCTGCCTGACCCCCAGTTTTACCAGTATGTGGAGAGTGGCCTAATGAATAGAACCCTTAGCTCCCCCTGGTGGCCCGGCGGTGAAATGTATTGGTGTCTGTGATACCTGATCAGATGAACTCCTTCAGTGCCATCAGACGTACCATAGCTCCCCTTAGTGGTGGAGCCACAGTACTGCAACAACCAGGACTCTGGGGCGCTGCATAAATCTTCTGAACCTGAGCACCACCTGGATGACAAGGCATCTGAATTCCAAGCATGAAATGCAGGAGAGTACACACCTTAAAAAGTATAGCAGATCTGAGCCTCCTCCTGCTCCCTCTTCTGCTGTGGTCTTGGCCTCTTCCTCCAGCTCATGATCAACAGGGACACCTGACTCCCGCAAAGAGGGAATGTGACAGCATGACCACCAGCATCAGCTAGCATCTCCACGCCATCCTATGGAAGTGTTCAGCTTTCCATCCCACAAATCCTCAAGAAAAAGAGGAGATACCCCAATAGGTACCCACAAGCCATGGTCCTGGCCTTTGAAATGCTGTCATTTTGGCTGGCAGAGATGGACAGTTTTAAAAAATTGATGGCGGTGGCTGTCCTGCAGTACGTTCTTCCCAACCGCCACTACTTTGCCAGGTGTGCATGCCTGCCCTGCACATATGTTGCGAACAAAATAAGGTGTGCACTGCCCAATGCCTTCAGTGGCAAGGTCCACATAGCCACAGATAAGTGGACCATTATGAACGGCCAGCCCACTGGAAAAATGTAGTTGCGGCTGGGACACAGGCGGAAGACATTCTAGCCCATCTCCTACTACCACCGAGGATTGCTGAATGTTTCTCTGTCCAAGTTGAGTCCTCCTCCTACTCCGCTTCCTCCACCGCCTCCTCATCCGGTCACACTAAGACCTGCACCATAAATTTCAACACAGCAAGGGGAAAATTACAGCTTTCTGTTCTGTTCTTAAACTCCTCTGTTTGGGGAATAAAACCCACACTGAGCAAGAGCTGTAGATGGGGATCAAACAGCAGACAAATGAGTGGTTGGTGCAAGTGAACCTCAAGACTGGCCTGGTGGTGTGTGAAAAATCTCATAGCAGCTCTGAGCCTAGCAGGTTTTGATGCACATCCCTTCCCAGGTGCATGTGCTGAATTTGGTGGTACAGAGCTTCCTGAAAAACTACCCACAAATGTTGGAGCTGGGTCATGTCGGACGCTATTCACACTAGGGCGTCCGACAGACAGCGGTAATTCCACATTCGTCCACTATACGCTCAGTGGCGCTGGCTAGACTTCATCCAGGTTGTCCGGGGTTAATCTAGCTGGTAATCGGGTTGGAGGCTAGGTCACGCCCATGGCCTTTAAATAGTCATTCTGGACTTTGGGCGTCGCCGATTATAGCTTGCGTCTTGTGCCTGGTGATCTCGGTCTGGAGTGGTGGTCTAGGAGAAGAAATATCGTATCTGGTGGTGTATTATCCTTTATCATATTTCTCCTTCCTATATTTGTATTTGTCTGGCGGCCCAGACAAGCACACCATCAGTGTAAATTCTGGGAGAGGGACAGACAGGGTTCTCCCTAGTCTGAGGGATATCGCCGGGGCCGGGGTAATCAGCTGTAGTCTACCCAGTACCCCCGTGACATTATAATCGGCCTAAATAAATTTTGGATGCCATGGATCCCATGACTTCCATAACCCACAAGTTGGAGGCGCTGTCCTTACAGGTCACTGAGTTGAAGGGGGCAGTTCAGCAACAGGGTCTTGTAGTATCTAATGTGCAAGCATTACTGCAGGTAGAGTTGCAGAGCCAAAGATCCCTTTACCTGAGAGGTTTGCTGGGGAACGCAGTAAATTTGTTATTTTTCGTGAAGCTTGCAAATTATATTTTCGTATGCGCCGGGTTTCCTCAGGTAATGAGGCTCAGCATGTGGGCGTGGTATTGTCATTACTGAACGGAGATCCCCAAGCATGGGCATTTTCATTACCATCTGATTCAGCTGCATTTAACTCAGTGGAGTTTTTTTTTCTGCTCTTGGGCTCATATATGATGATCCTGACAGATTGGCTCTAGCAGAATCTAAAATATGCGCTCTCCGCCAGGGGGAGCGAATGATGAAGGATTACTGTTCTGAATTTCGCCGCTGGGCGGTGGACACACAACGGAATGACCCGGCGCTGGGGAGTCAGTTTGTACATGGGGTTTCGAGAAGGGTTAAACAAGCCCTCCTGATGTATGAGACTCCTGCTTCTCTAGAGTCTGCCATGAGTCTTGTTGTCTGCATTGATCGCCGTTTGCATCAGGGGGTGCAAGAAACGCCGCTTATGGGGGAGGGAGTAGGTGCACGTGAGGTTGCTGCAGGTGAGCCCACGGAGCCTATGCAAATCGCAGGGGTGTCACATCATCGAGACCCCTCACTCAGGAAGCAGGGAGCCTGTTTTTGCTGTGGTAAAAAAGGGCATTATGTTAATGCTTGTCCTCTGTTTTCTAAGAAAAGCGCAACGGCGGAAAACTACTAAGCTCAGAGGGTGTGGAGGAGGCCAATCTGAGCTTTTGCATATCCTCCATGTGGTCTCTCAATGTATGCTTCCTGCCAGAGTTATGGTCGCTGGCAGAGAGCTGCCAATCACTGTTTTTGTGGATAGTGGGTCAGCCACTAATCTCATTGATGAGGAGTTTGCACGCACGGCCAGGTTCACGGTCGAAAAACTGCCTCATCCTATCCGGGTGGTCACCATCAATGCTACTCCACTCCCACAGGGGGAGATTACTGAGTTTGTGGCTGAGGTTAAACTCCACATTGGGGTCCTACATTCTGAGCAAGTTACATGTAGGGTGCTCGGTAATCTTCCTGCACAAATGGTTCTGGGTTTTCCATGGTTGTCTATGCACAACCCGGTGATTGACTGGAAAACTCAGGACATAATTCAGTGGAGCGGATTCTGCCAGGAGAATTGCCTGGCCACATGTGTTTCCCCTGTGACTCCTAGCATTCCTGAGTCACTGCTGGATTTCGCAGATGTGTTCTCTGAGAAGGGTTGCTCAGAATTGCCACCACATCGATCCTATGACTGTACTATTAGGTTTAAACCAGGGGCCAAATTGCTGAAAGCTAGGATGTTTAACATCTCTGGTCCTGAGAGGCAAGCTTTAAAAGACTACATTGCTGAGAGTTTGAGCAAAGGGCACATCAGGCCTTTGTCCTCGCCGGTGGCAGTGGGGTTCTTCTTCGTTAAGGAGAAAGATGGCGGACTACGCCCGTGTCTGGATTTCAGGGAGTTAAACCAGATTACGGTCCGGGATCCATACCCTATGCCACTGATACCTGATTTGTTCAACCAGGTGGCTGGTGCTAAGTGGTTTTCCAAGCTTGACCTCAGGGGGGCGTACAACCTCATAAGAGTCCGTCAAGGTGATGAGTGGAAGACGGCTTTTAATACTCCTGAGGGTCATTTTGAAAATTTGCTGATGCCATTTGGGTTGACAAACGCGCCTGCTGTATTTCAACATTTCATAAATGATGTCTTCTCGCATGTACTCGGGAAATTCGTTATTGTGTACCTAGATGACATTCTCATTTATTCATGCGACCGTGATACTCATTTAGAGCATATGAGGCAGGTGTTACAGCTACTCAGGGAAAATAAGCTCTATGCAAAACTGGAGAAATGTGTATTTTCGGTTCAGGAGTTGCCTTTCTTGGGTTATATTGTGTCTGCTTCAGGGTTTAAAATGGACGCCGCTAAGGTGCAAGTGGTGCTGCATTGGGAACGGCCTGATAACCTAAAAGCACTCCAGCGGTTCCTTGGATTTTCTAATTATTATAGAAAATTTATCAAAGATTTTTCTACCATTGCTAAACCGCTTACTGACATGACGAAAAAGGGTACCAATTTCTCAGTCTGGCCTGAGGCTGCTGTGCGCGCATTCGAATTTCTGAAGAATAGTTTTGTTTCGGCCCCCATTCTGGTCCAACCGGATGTATCAAAACCATTTACCGTGGAAGTCGATGCGTCTGAGGTTGGAGTGGGGGCGGTGCAGTCACAAGGCTCATCCTTGGGCGAGTTGCGTCCATGCGCCTACTTTTCCAGGAAGCTGTCGCCCGCCCAATGTAACTACTAGTGTTGAGCATTCCGATACTGCAAATATCGGGTATCGGACGATATTCGCTGTATCGGAATTCCGATACCAAGTTCCGATATTTTTGTGATATCGGAAATCGGAATCGGAAGTTCCTATAAGTTCCCATTCATGTGCGGTGCGTATGGTTCCCAGGGTCTGGAGGAGAGGAGACTCTCCTTCAGGCCCTGGGATCCATATTCATATAAAAAAAAAGAATAAAAAAAAAAAATATGGATATACTCACCCCTCCGACGGCCCCTGGACCTCACCGGTGCAAGCGTCTGCCTCCGTTCCTAAGAATGCAGTGAGTGTAGGACCTGCGATGACGTCGCGGTCTTGTGATTGGTCGCGTGACCGCTCATGTGACCGCTCACGTGACCGCGACGTCATCGAAGGTCCTTCACTCTCTGCATTCTTAGGAACGGAGGCAGACGCTTGCAGCGGTGACAGCCAGGGCTCGTCCGAGGGTGAGTATATCCATATTTTTTATTTTTATTCTTTATTTTTTACATGAATATGGATCCCAGGGCCTGAAGGAGAGTTTCCTCTCCTTCAGACCCTGGGAACCATCAAGGATAGCTTCCGATATTTGTGTCCCATTGACTTGTATTGGTATCGGGCATCGGTATCGGCGATATCCGATATTTTTTGGATATCGGCCGATCCAATCCGATACCGATACTTTCAAATATCGGACGGTATCGCTCAACACTAGTAACTATGATATCGGCAACAGGGAGTTGTTGGCTATCAAGTTGGCTTTTGAGGAATGGCGACACTTCTTGGAGGGGTCGGTCCACCAGGTTACTGTTATCACCGACCATAAAAATCTGCTTTATTTCGAGTCAGCCAAGCATCTGTCCCCCAGGCAGGCTCGCTGGACATTGCTTTTCACTCGATTCAACTTTTTTGTTACGTACCGACTGGGGTCTAAGAACACTAAGGCAGATGCTTTATCTAGGTGCTTTCCGGGGGAGAACCTCGGGAAGATCCGGTACCCATCCTCCAAAAGGGTGTAGTGGTCTCGGCTCTCACGACAGAGGTTGAGGCTGAGATTGCCGAGGCTCAGGAGGAAGTACCACCAGAGCTTCCCATTAACAAATAATTTGTACCACTTCATCTTCGCCTAAAGGTGTTGGGTGAGCATCATGATGCTGTTCTAGCTGGCCATCCAGGGGTTAGGGGTACCTTGGAGTTGGTGTCACGTCAGTTTTGGTGGCCCAAAATCCGACAGGACGTGGTATTGTACGTATCAGCATGTACCACGTGTGCTAGGGCTAAGACGCCTCAAACCCGTCCTGCTGGCTCACTACATCCTTTAGGGGTACCCAGTAGGCCATGGACGGAGATCTCCAGGATTTTATTACAGACCTGCCCTCCTCAGCTGGGAACACGGTCATCATGGTGGTGGTTGATCAGTTCTCAAAGATGTTGCACTTTGTGTCCTTGCCTTCGTTGCCTAACACGAAGACTCTGGCTCAGGTTTTTGTGCAGGAGGTGGTCAGACTTCACGGGGTTCCGTCTGACATAGTGTCGGATAGGGCTACTCAGTTTGTGGCAAAGTTTTGGAAAGCGTTTTGCTCACGGCTGGGGATCAAGTTGTCGCATTCTTCGGCGTTTCATCCTCAGTCAAATGGTCAGACCGAGCGTATGAACCAAAATTTGGAGCAGTACTTACGCTGCTTTGTTTCTGACAACCAGGAGGAGTGGTCGACGTTCCTTCCTTTGGCTGAGTTTGCCATTAATAATCACCGCCAGGAATCGTCTGGGGAGTCCCCGTTCTTTTGTGTTTATGGGTACCATCCTCAATTTTGTACTCTGCGTCAGGGTGGCTCTGCTGGTGTTCTGGAGGAGGACCAGCTAGGAGCACAACTGTCATCCGTTTGGAGGAGAGTGAAACAGCGCTTGCTGAGCGTGGGTGCAAGGTACAAACGAGTGGCTGACAGTAGACGTGTGCCAGGTCCGGACCTGAGTGTGGGTGATTGGGTGTGGTTGTCCACAATCAACATAAAACTCAAAGTACCATCCCTGAAATTGGGTCCAAGGTTTATTGGTCCATTTAGGGTTGCAGGTATTCGGACAAGCTGGGTCCTACAAGTCTTGAGGGCCCTGGGGTCCCTCGTAGAAGATGGGGTACTGTCAAGTCGGATGCTATTCACACTAGGGCGGCCGACAGACAGCGGTAATTCCACATTCATCCACTATACGCTCAGTGGCGCCAGCTAGACTTTATCCAGGTTGTCCGGGGTTAATCTAGCTGGTAATCAGGTTGGAGGCTGGGTCACGACCATGGCCTTTAAATAGTAATTCTGGACTTTGGGCGTCGCCGATTATAGCTTGTGTCTTGTGCCTGGTGATCTCGGTCTGGAGTGTCTGCGGCGTGGTGCGTTTTTAGTTTTCCCTGTCTGTGCTTTCTGTAGGGGTTGGTGTGTGGTCTTATCACTGGGTGGCGGGTGGAGGTTTCAGCATAGGACTGAAACAGGAGTCAGGGTCAGGCCTGGCAGCCCAGACAAGCACACCATCAGTGTAAATTCTGGGAGAGGGACAGACAGGGTTCTCCCTAGTTTGAGGGATATCGCAGGGGCCCGGGTAATCAGCTGTAGTCTACCCAGTACCCCCGTGACAAGCTGCTGTTGAAAGGGTGGGCAGTGTGTGCGCACTTTTGGCGTTCTCACCCTGCTGCAGCTCGATTTTCTGCACTGCAGTGTCACTTCTACCTTCCTGCTCCCTGGCTGATATGCGACTTGCCAACAAGGTGGAACACTTCACATTGAAGATGCTATAGAGACTGCGCAAACAGCAAAAAATAGTGGAATTTCAGCTGCAGCAAGCGTGGGTGAGTTGCTCTGCAGAACAGCAACGCTTCACCACCAGTGACTGGGCCTCCATACGGGACATGTGTGCCTTTTTGTGCTGCTTTGAATACTCCATCATTATGGCCAAAGCTGATAATGGCACTATCAGAGTTACTTCACCACTTATATGCCTGCTGGAAAAAAACAATTCAAGCCATAATGGATGAGGTGGTAGCACAGGAGGGAGAGGAGCAGGGCCGGCCCTGTACACTTAGGGGACAGTTTTGGAGGATGAAGTGGAGGAGTAGGATGCACAACCATGTTCGCAGTGGGGTGGCATTCATAGCAGCTCTTGGGCATCACTGGAGCGTGGCTGGGTGGACACAGAGGACCTAGACAATTCATCTCCCACCGACGACAGCTTGTCAATGCCTCTGAGCAGCCTGGCACACATGAGAAAATACATGCTTCTGTGCCTGTGTAACAACCCCCAAGTTGACCATATTGCTAGCAGTGTAGATTACTGGGTGGCCACCCTGCTGGATCCCCGCTACAAGGACAAAATACCATCATTACTTCTGTCACTGGACTGGGATATGCATCAATACGAGTGCACGCTGGTAGAAAAAGTACTAATGGCTTTCCCACCTGACAGCCATAGCTCAGTGGAAAAATAAGGCAGAGGAGGAAGTCACCAATTCAGCTGGGGCACAGCCAGCAACTCGGAAGGAAGTAACCACAGCATGGTCAGAATGTAGCAAAATTTTATGAGCATGCCACAACATCTGGCACCACCATCTGATACAGTCCGTATTAGCAGGAGGCAGCATTACAACAACATAGTAGAAGAGTGCCTGTCCAAACATCTCCACATACTGACTGATGGTGTCTGCCTCATTAAACTTCTAGGTCTCCAAATTGGACACATGGCCTGAGCTTGCCCTTTATGCCTTGGAGGTGATGGCCTGCCCTGCGGCAATTGGACTGTCAGAACGTGTGTTTAGCATGGCAGGTGGGTTATCACAGACAGGTGCATCCGCCTGTCCACATCTAATGTGGGGAAACTAACATTCCTTAAAATGAACCACACTTGGATCCCACAGGACTTGTCCATACCTTTGGCTGACTAGACACTTATACCAGCCATACCAAGCCAGTGTTCAACTCTATTTGCCATTCATTTAATTTGGGTGCTTCCTCCCCAAATAAAACCCCCAAAACTGTCTTGGCAACCTCCTCCTCCACCTCTTCCACCTACACCACTACATCCACCTCCTACTCCAGTTTGACCTCCACCCCCTGATTGTAGCTTTTCTTTTTTTAACCCTCCGTCAGGGGCAAATGATCTGACAGGCGCAGCTCACTTAGTTTCATTTCTCTATTTTCAGTGGTTTTTCTGGGAAACATCCTCCTCCCAGTACCTTCCTAACTTTAAAGGCTGTGTGAAACCTGAGAAGCCTCTTGTGCTGCAGAGCTGCAGGAGATCAGATATCAGTGTTTCGGCTTCTCAGGCTCATTGCCCCTGAATGCGTCACAACTTTGACGGTTAGAATTTGCTGTTTTTATTCATCCCAATTGTTTTTTTAGCTTGTTTTATGAATAGCTAGTGCTAAATTTGTGGATTTTGTCATAGAAGGTTTTGTTAGAAATAAGAGTGTGCTTCTCAGGCACATTGCGCCCTAACACATATTCTCTCTCTTGCTTCAGCTTTTCTTCAGAAATGGCGAGGAGAATATTTGACTTGTCAAATGCCCTTCATGTTGAGCAAGTGCAAAATATACTGCTTGATGATGAGACAGACCCCTTACAGCTAGAAGATTTAGGGGGAGAAAGTGACATTGATTCAGAAGATGATGTGGAAGAATGTCCAGATGTGTCTGATACAGATCAAGATGGAGAGAGTGAGGAGGATGCTCAAGATGTAGAAACATATTACTTTTCTGGTTATTAAACATTTTTTTTTCCACCTGATTATGTGTATTCTCATTTATTACATTGCTATTAAGGTAACTGATCACTTTTAGAGCATTGACATTTTTTAAAAAGGAAAATATAGCCAATTTTCTAGCCTGTGCCGGACAGGCGCAATGCCCCTAAACTCGTTATGAAACATATTGCCCCTGACGGAGGGTTAAGTCAGTTCCGTAAAAGAAAAAATACAAACAGTGTTGGATTACTCATCCCTGGCCTCTTCCATCTAAACCGCCACATCCACCGTTTTCTCTACTTGAACCTATGCCTCCTGGTTCTAGATAGCTAGTTTTAGCTCTGTTAATTCTAGGTTGTTTTAAGTCAGTTCCATAAAAATAAATAAATGAATAAATAAAACAAACTAAAAAAATACTAACAAAAAAAGCAGTGTTGGATTACTTCTCCCTTTCCTCTCGCACCTTTACAGCCACATCCACCTCTTCCTCCACTTGTCCTTCGCATCTTGGTTCTAGATTGCTCATTTTAGTTTTGTTAATTCTAGGGTCCTTTAATTCAGTTCCATAAAAAAAACTCAAAAATATAAAAAAAAGTTCCTTTAAATCAGTTCCATAAAAAAAACACTCAAAAATAAAATAAATAAAATAAAAGCAATACTAAACAGAAGGGGTTGGATTACTCCTCCCTTGCCTCTTCCACCTATGCCACTACATCCACGTCTTCCTCCACTTGGACCTACGCCTCCTGGTTCTAGTCTGCTAGTTTTAGATTTGTTAATTCTAGCTTGCCTTAAGTCAGTTCCATAAAATAAGAAAAAAAATACAATCAATAAAAAAAAAAACAGTGTTGGATTACTACTCCGCCTATACCGCCACGTCCACCTCCTCCTCCACTTGGACCTGTTCCTCCTGTTTCAAGATTATTATTTTTTATTTCTGCTCTGCTTAGCATAGGGAAAGGACGCAGCTGTACTGAGGGACACTGTTTGTTTTTGGAAAACTACGCACAAACAAAACCTTTCTCTTGTGTACTCTGCACCCGTATCTATGATAGTACTGTGCGCACCCAAACTTTTTCTAATCTGCAACCATGTTGGTGGGTGTCATGTGTGTCAAAATACATTTTTCTACTCTTATGCACCCATGTCTGTGATAATACTGTGCTAAAAAGCCACTGTGTGTACTCTGCAACCATATATGTGGTAGTACTGTGCCAAAAAGCCTCTGAGTGTACTCTGCAACCCTGCTTATGGGAGTACTGTGCCTTTAAGGCTATGTGCACATGTTGAGGATTTGTTGCTGATCCGAAGCATTTTTTCCACGTGGAATTGCATCTAATCCACAAAGGAGTGCTCATGCAATGTTAATCAATGGGAATCCAAAATTGGTGTGCACATGCTGCAGAAAATTCTGCACTGATTCGCAGTGTTTTATTTTCCACAGCATGTCAATACTTTTTGCGGATCTGCATCGTTTCTGCACCCATTGACTTACATTGAGTCAGTCAAATCCGCAGCCAAACCACAGGTGCAAAAAGGTCTGTGGATTTGCTGTGGATTTGATTGCCAAAAATGCTGCGGAAAGGAAGGAGGAAGATTGCGTGGGTGGAGAATATGTATGTGCGGAGAATATGCGCGTGTCTGTGGGTGTGTGTCTGTGGGTGTCTGTCTGTGGGTGTCTTTCTGCAGGTGTCTTTCTGTGGGTGTCTACATCTGTCTGCGGGTATGTCTGTGTGTGTCTGTCTGCGGGTGTGTGTAGTCAGGCATCGTCTGATGGGACTACTACTGCCATCCGGCTATGTCTGCTGTCACATGTAACGTGAGAGCACAAACTCCAGTGAACTCTCAGTGATACACTGCAGGAGCGATTACCTCCTGTCAGTGTATCACCGGAGGCCGGGTAGAGCAGTCGCATCTCCCGATGTGACTGTTCTACACTTGAGATCATCGTGGGACCCTCGGTAAATGGACTACGTCAGACAGGGAATATTATATGTTGGTTTATTATTTTATTTTTGTTTCAGGAAATCGAGGGAGTAGGGGATTAGGCGATGCAGTAAGTATGGTAAATTATGATTCAATAAAGGAGTCTTTGTGATTATTTCAATTAAAGGACTTTATTCTGGCTGTGTCTCTATTTACCATGTAATTATAGGATTAGTAATGGGTAGGTGTCTTATAGATGATTCTCCATTACTAAGCCATGGGTTTGATGTCACCGGACAATACAAAGGTGACATCAACCCCACAAATATTACCCCACTTGCCACCGCTACAGGGCAAGTGGGAAGAGCGAGGCTAAGTGCCAGAATTGGCGCATCTATAAGATGCGCCATTTCTGGGGTGGCTGAGAGCTGATATTTTTAGCCTGAGGGGCGCCAATATACATGGCCCATTCCCAGGCTATTAAAATCAGCCCATAGCTGTCTGCCTAGCCTTTGCTGGTTCAATTTTTTAGGGGGACCCCATGTCAATTTTTTTCTGGGGTTCCCCTGTAAAATAGCCAGTAAAGGCTAAGCAAACATTTTTTAGCTGATATTAATAGCCTAGGAACCTTTATGGCTATCAGCTCCTTCCCAGAATAATAACATCAGCCCCCAGCCATCGTCTGTTCCTCCTCTGGTTATGAAAATTACATGGGAGCCCACGCAATGTTTTTTAAATATTATTTTTTAAATAAACAGATATTGTGTTTCACGCAAATCGTGTGTAATAATTATAGGGGATAACTCAGGAGACTCTTTGCGTGGAAAAAGACAACTACAGGACAGTTTTATAAGTGGTAAGTGGTATATTATCACACAGTGATTCAAACAGGTGCAGAGAGAAACTCAAGTCCACAACACTTGGTGCAAATAATAAACGCAGCTTAGCAGTCTAAAGGAAACTTCAGAGGAAAATGCAATCAAGCAGAAAGTCTATGAAGCACAGTTATTCTTGAGGATACTTGACATGAATAAATCCTTGTCTTAGTCCAAACACAGATAGATATGCTTATAAGACAGTTCAAATAATATCTTAGCTCAACCAGGAAGGCCTGGTTAATAGTCTCAGGTTATTGCAAAGCAGAAACAGCTTACATGTCCAGCAAATGCAGATGGAAGTAAACACGAACAGCAGATGAAAGAGGATTACTGGAAACTTGTGTATGCAGCAGGAACTCAGAGCAGAGTAGCAGGATCACCACACAGGTTCACAGGAGCAGGTGTATAGCCAGGGAGTAATCAGAGGTCAGGAGCTGGATGCAAGGCAGAATACTCTAGCACAGACTGAAGGCTGGGGTTGAGTTTTATAGCAGGAAAACACAGTGCACATGAGACCAAAGACGCCATCTTGGAAAAGGGTAGTAATGCACAAAAGGTAAAAAATGTTCAGAGTCCTGACATTACTCCCTCCTTAGAAGCGGCCTTAGGACGATCTTGGACCTGGTTTCTCAGGGAATCTCTGATGAAAATGAGAAATCTTCTGTTGGGCATTGATGTTTTCCACAGGTTCCCAAGAGTCTTCCTCAGCGGGATATCCCTGCCATCTTATCAGATATTGGAGCTGATTCCTGCGAATCCTGGAATCAATAATTTCCTCCACCACAAATTGTTCCTGCCCATCAATCACCACAGGCTGCGGAGGTGGCACAACACATCCCTGGAAGGTATTAGGAGATACAGGCTTTAGTAAAGATACATGAAAAACTGGGTGTACCTTCATTGTCCTAGGCAGCTTCAGCCGGCAGGCCACAGAGCTCACAATACCATTGATCTTGAAAGGGCTAATTAATTTCTGTCCAAGTTTTTGTGAAGGAACGTTTAACTTCAGATTCTTAGTTGCTAACCACACGGAATCTCCTACCTTGAACATGGGTGCAGGTTTACGGAATCTATCAGCCGATCTCTTATAACGTTCTTGAGCTGTGGTCAGGGATTCCTTCAGAACCTCCAGATTCTGTCTCATCGCAGTCAGCCTTTCCTCCACTGCCGGAACCGGAGAATTAATTGGAGACCTAGGTAAAATACATGGATGATAACCCAGATTGGCAAAGAAATGTGTAAATTTAGTGGAGGCGCTCTGGGAATTATTATATGAAAATTCGGCTAACGGCAACAACTCCAACCAATCATCCTGGAGATGGCTGACATAGCATCTTAGCTATTGTTCCAGCATCTGGTTGGTACGCTCAGTCTGACCATTTGTCTGGGGATGTGTTGTGAATTCTGCTTTTGGGTTCCCTCCGGTGGTAGTAGGTGGTAATGCAGTTGTCCCTGGGTTGCAGTCCTGGTCAGGTGTGTCTGCTGATTGCAGTTCTGACAGGGGTATTTAGGTGTGCAGGATTCTTTAGTCCTTGCCAGTTGTCAATTGTTGTTGGGAGGTGTAGGACCTCTGCCTGGTTCCTCCTGCCTTTCTGCCAAATCAGCAAAGATAAGTGTCTGGTTTTTTTTCCTGTGGCACACATTCTGTGTGCTTCACAATTCAGTGCTATTCTTTGTGTTTTCTTGTCCAGCTTAGATTGTGTCAGTATTTTCTCAGTCTTGTTGGATTCTCTGGAGTGGCAGATATACATTCCATGTCTTTAGTTAGATTGTGGAACTTTTTGTATTATCCGTTGTGGATATTTTTGGAAGGGTTTTAATACTGACCGCCTATTAATCTGTCCTATCCTTTCCTATTTAGCTAGAGTGGCCTCTTTTGCTAAATCCTGTTTTCTACCTGCGTGTGTCTATTCTTCTCCTACTCACAGTCATTATTCGTGGGGGGCTGCCTATCCTTTGGGGGTCTGCTCTGAGGCAAGATAGCATTCCTATTTCCATCTATAGGGGTATTTAGTCCTCCGGCTGTGTCGAGGTGTCTAGGGTTTGTTAGGCACACCCCACAGCTACTTCTAGTTGCGGTGTTAGTTCAGGATTTGTGGTCAGTACAGGTTCCACCGACTCCAGAGAAAGTTTTCATGCGGCTCCAAGGTCACTAGATCATAACAGGGATGGTAAGCAGAAGAGAGACAGACATTAATATTGAGTGCAGAGCAAAACCCCTTCCAGAAACTTGAAGTGAACTGTACTCCACGGTCAGAGATGATCTCATCCGGAACCCCGTGAAACCGAAAGACATTCTGTATAACCAAGTTCACTGTATCTTTAGCTGAGGGGAGGCCGGTGCATGGAACAAAATGAGCAGCTTTAGTCAGGAGATCAACTACTACCATGATTGTATTCATGCCCCCCGATGTAGGCAGCTCCACAATAAAGTCCATTGATATAGACTCCCAAGGGCGGGACGGAACAGGTAATGGTTATAGAAGACCCATAGGTGCCACATGAGGAGTCTTGTAACGGGCACATACCTCGCAAGAGAGAACATAGTCCTTGGTATCCTTCAGGCAAGTTGGCCACCAGAAGAATCGGCTCAGGAACTCTTGTGTCTTCTGTACCCCCCGTGACCAGCCAACTTGGAGTCATGTACCAGCTTGAGGATCTGCAGACGGATGACCTCCAGGACGTAGATACGTCGATCTCTGAACCACATGCCACCCTTAAAGACAAGATTAATATCCACAGGTGGGTTGGCCAGAAATGCATCACCTTCATGCGCCTCCCTGCACTCCTTCCACAAGTCCTGATCGTGGATAACTCCAATGAAATTGGCATCACATAGAATGGTCTTGGACGGGGCTCCAGGTACGGAATCCGCAGCATGGATTCAGGATAAAGCATCAGCCTTCCCATTACGAGAATCTGGACGGTACGAGATAACAAAGTTAAATTGATTTAAAAATAAGTTCCAACGAGCCTGACGAAGAGAAAGACATCTAGCGGATCTAAGGAACTCTAGATTGCGATGGTCAGTTAGCACTATGATCTGTTGTGCAGCTCCTTGCAGATGATGCCTCCATTCTTTGAAAACCGCAATAATAGCCAGCAATTCCTTGTCTCCCATGTCGTAATTCTTCTCTGCTGAGGTTAGTCTACAGGAAAAGAAAACACAAGGATGTAGCAGACCCTTCTCTCCAGTTCTTTGGGAGAGAATAGCCCCCAAAGCATTATCAGAAGCGTCCACCTCCACAATTAAAGGAAGTGTTGGATCTGGGTGTATCAACAGCGGTGCTGATGTGAAACAGATCTTAAGCCGATCAAAAGCTTCTTGAGCCTGTGATGACCACTTAAAGGGCTTTTCCTTCTTTCCATGTTCAGCCCCTGGGGAGAGATGATATAACCTAAGAACTGTATCTCAGAATGATGGAACTCGCATTTCTCTGGCTTAATATACAGATAATGGTTCTCTTTCAGACGTCTTAAAACAGTTTTGACATGTTCTTCATGTTCCTGTAGAGAGTCAGAAAAGATTAGTATATCGTCCAAATAGATCACTACAAACTGGTCCAACAAATCTCTGAAAATGTCATTAGCAAGATGTTGAAATGTTGCAGGGGCGTTACAAAGCCCAAAGGGCATCACAAGAGATTCAAAGTGTGATTCAAAGTGTCCATACTGGCATCTGAATGCTGTCTTCCACTTATCCCCTGGATGAATACACACCACATTATAAGCCCCACGAAGATCCAGTTTAGAGAACACCTTAGCATGGCGGACTCTTTCCAGTAATTCGAGAATCAGAGTCAAAGGGTAACGGTTTTGTACTGTTACCTTTTTGAGTTCACGATAGTCTACACAGGGTCTCAGGGTCCCATCCTTCTTTACAAAAAAGATAGGTGCCCCTGCTGGTGTGGAAGAAGGACGTATGAAGCCTTTGGCCAGATTTTCATCAATATACTCTTTTAAGGCTTGAAGCTCAGTTGCCGCCAAAGGGTATACGTTACCAAAAGGAATGGGTGGCTCGGGAAGCAGCTCAATGGGACAGTCATAATGTCTGTGTGGAGGAAGCTGATCTGCATTCTTCTTGTCACAGATGTCAGAGAACTCTTTATAAGCTGGAGGTAAAGAAAATGCCTGTACATGTGGATCCGTAGCTGTGGACTCAGGGACAGCCTCTGTTAAGGCTGAGTTGCTCCTTGTTGCGAAGATAATCTCCTTGGTCTCCCAGTTGATAATTGGGTTCTGAGAACGCAACCAAGGAATGCATAAAATCACAGGAAAATGAGGAGAAGAAATTAGCAAGAAAGAAAGTTGCTCCTGATGATTAGGCTCCAACAAAATTTCAAGGGGTACGGTCTCCTGATCCACAGGCACAGAGATTAAAGGTGACCCATCCACTGTTTCCATGGTAATTGGAGAGGCTCTTTGCTGAATTTTAATACATGTTCCTTGGCAAATGCGATATCCATGAAATTGCCACCTGCACCAGAGTCAATCATAGCTGAACTGGAAATCCACTGTCCTGAACACAGGATCTTAATAGGGAGAGAACAGTGAGAGTTCTTTTCCTTCAGCTCCTTGTGGGGTGAAGTCATAGAAAGTGAATGGAATACAGCGTTTAAAGGCAGGCTACATTCAGGGATGTCAGATTCATCATCACAGTTGTCATAATCCCCTATTGCTGCTAGCACCTTGTTAGGCCCTCTAGGACACTTAGGACAATTGATCAAGAAGTGGTCAGACTGGCCGCAGTAGAAACATAGACTTTCACGAAGGCGATGCTCCCGGCGCTCATTGATCTCGCACCTCTGAACGGAATCAATTTGCATGGGCACCTCCTCCACCTCCCGAGAGGTTTTACCTGCGGGCTCTTTGGAAGGAAGGGAAAAGTTAGAAACACGGTTATATGCAGCAAATTTCTCCTGCCTACGCTCAGTAAGGCGAATGTCTATGCGCACACAATGCTGTATAAATGTCTCTAGCTCTTGTGGTAACTCAGAGCGGGCTAGTTCATCTTTTACAATACTAGACAGACCCCTTTTAAAAATAGGCAATTGTGCATAACTGTCCCAATTGGTATCTACCACCAATCTCCTGAATTCAGTGGCATACTCAATAACAGAACGTTTAACCTGGCGTAAAGACAGTAAAGCAGATTCAGCGGTTGCACGGCGATTAGGGTCATCAAACATTAATGCCATAGCAGCCAAGAAATCATCCAAGTCATTTAACCGTGGGTCACGAGACTCAATCATCGGATTCGACCAGGCGAGCGCTCGTGAGGTCAGTAGCATTATTACACACAATACTTTGGATCTATCAGTAGGAAAACGGTCAGCACGCACGTCAAAATATAGCATACATTGATTCACAAAGCCACGAAATTTGTCGCGATCACCATTAAATCTGAATGGGGGCAACTTAGGTGGGCCACCTGGTGGCAGTTGCCCAGAGGGTAAAGTCACTTGTGCAGCTATTTGCGTGCTTATGTCCTGAAAAGCCCATCCATACTGGGACTCTATGCCAGCAAGTTTGTTTTCCTGGGCTGCCATGCGGTTGCTCAAGTCCTGCAAAGTTTGTCCAAACACTTGTTGATTGTGTTCAAAGCTTCCAAACTTCTTTTGCAGACCTTCCACATCTTTCTGCAGTGATCTAATTATGGAAAACACCTGCTCTAATGTGCTTTCTGCAGTCTTTGTTCCAACAGTCTCCTTTTTTTTTTTAAGGCTAGAGTATCCTGTAATAATTATAGGAGATAACTCAGGAGACTCTTTGCGTGGAACAAGACAACTACAGGACACAGTTTTATAAGTGGTAAAGTCTATATTATCACACAGTGATTCAAACAGGTGCAGAGAAACTCAAGTCCACAATACTTGGTGCAAATAATAAACGCAGCTTAGCAGTCTATAGGAAACTTCAGAGGAAAATGCAATCAAGCAGAAAGTCTATGAAGCACAGTTATTCTTGAGGATACTTGACACGAATAAATCCTTGTCTTAGTCCAGGCACAGATAGATATGCTTATTAGGCAGTTCAAATCATATCTTAGCTCAACCAGGGAGGCCTGGTTAATAGTCTCAGGTTATTGCAAAGCATTAACAGCTTACATGTCCAGTAAATGCAGATGGAAGTAAACATGAGCAGCAGATGAAGGAGGATTACTGGAAACTTGTGTATGCAGCAGGAACTCGGAGCAGAGTAGCAGGATCACCACACAGATTCACAGGAGCAGGTGTATAGCCAGGGAGTAATCAGAGGTCAGGAGCTGGATGCAAGGCAGAATACTCTAGCACAGACTGAAGGCTGGGGTGGAGTTTTATAGCAGGATGACACAGTGCACATGAGACCAAAGAAGCCATCTTGGAAAAGGGCAGTAATGCACAAAAGGTAAAAAATGTTCAGAGTCCTGACATCTTGTGTGTGTGTGTGTGTGTGTGTGTGTGTCTTTTATTTACCATAACTCTTTATGTACCATTTTATTAATGGGGGTATCTGGCTGACACATACATGTACAGTATATATTGTTAGGGCTAGCGGAACGCACTGATTAAATATAGATGTTTTTATTGGTGCGTTCGCAGCCCGGGGTCCACCGTGCAGGAGGAACCTGCTGCTAGCAAATGACGGCACTATATGGCAGTTTAAGCGAACTCTGTTACTTCACAGAGTCGCACAGAAACAAGACGCTGTGCCCTGTTAACCCCACAGGAGTTCACAGCTAACTGCCGAGCTGAAGGCAGTCTGTGGTCACGCAAACATACAATCTCCTCACCGAAGGAGGTATTCTATGGGCTTATATCAGCCGGGGCCCTAAATCCACGCACACAATCTCCTCAACGGAGGTGCCGGCATTCTAGGGGCTTATTTCAGCCGAGTCCCTGAACACACATAAATGTGACCACACTGGCGCATACACATAACAGATTTGATACTAGCGCATGGCCGTGCGGCCATGCGAGCCTTATATAGCTGCAGCAAGTAAAAGACCATCCTAGAAGGCCCAATGAGAGACTGCCATACCTGAGCATGTGACCCTAGATCTCCACTGAGAGATCTTGCCCTGGGCATGCTCAGTGTGTGCAGAGCAGGACTTAGTCCTAGCACCTACAGGACCTTCCTGAAAGGACGAATGGACTTAGCTGCAGAATCTGACCATGTGACCCTCGATCCCCACTGAGAGATCTTACTCAGGGCATGCTCAGAATGAGAAAAGCAGGACTTAGTCCCAGAAGCGTCTGCTCGCCGCTGCCCAGCACTGACTTCAATGGCAGAAGCAGGAAAAGCAGCAGTAACTCTTTGTACAGAGTGGGACTGAGCAAGACACTGGGACCGACGTCTCCGCTGAGCAGGCTCCACTGCGGCAGGAGAAGAATGGGAGACCGCAGCGGAGATGGCCTGAGATTACCCCTGTGCAGAGGCGGGAACTCGACCCCTAACATTACCCCCCCTCCTTGGGCCTCGCTACGCTCAAAGGCGGCAATGAGCTGCGGAGCCCGAATGTGCTCAACAGGCTTCCAGGACCTGTCCTCTAGACCATAACCCCTCCAATCCACCAAATAATTTTTTTTTACCACCTTGCACCCCAAGATAGCGTTCACCTCGTAATCATCCGAAGATGAACCCGATGTCTCGGCAGATGACTCAGAAAACTGGGACATGTATACGGGCTTTAAGAGGGACACATGAAAGGTGTCAGTGATACCCAGGTGTGGAGGAATGGCCAGACGGTAGACCACAGGGTTAACCTGTTCGAGGACCTTGAAGGGACCCAAGTAGCGAGGTGCAAACTTAGTGGACTCAACTCGCAGCCTGATGTTACGGGCAGAGAGCCACACTAAGTCGCCAGGAGCAAAGATCGGAGCGGGGCGCCGATGTGCATCGGTGGAGGACCTCATTCTCTCCTTGGAGGCCCGGATGGCATCCTGAGTGCGGTCCCAAATGTCCCGTGCTTCCACAGCCCAGTCTGCCACCCTGAAGTCGGCAGAAGACATGGGCATAGGCACAGGAACCCGCGGATGCAGACCGTAATTAAGAAGGAATGGAGTCTGACCAGTGGAGTCGGCTACGGCGTTGTTAAGCGCAAACTCCGCCCATGGTAGCAAGGATGCCCAGTCATCCTGCCTAGCAGAAACAAAATGTTGCAGATATGTGACCAGAGTCTGGTTGGCCCTCTCTACTAACCCATTTGTCTCGGGATGATATGCTGAAGAGAGATTTAACTCAATGCTGAGTAGATGACAAAGCTCTCTCCAGAACCGAGACGCAAACTGGGGACCCCAGTCACTGACAATTTTGTCCGGCATACCGTGTAGGCGAAAGACATGTTTAATAAACAACGCTGCCAGAGCCCATGCAGAAAGTAGCCGTGGAAGAGGCACCAAATGCACCATTTTGGAAAAATGGTCGGTGATCACCCAAATAATGGTGCAGCCACGAGACTTGGGTAAGCCCACCACAAAGTCCATCCCGACCATCTCCCAGGGCCTATCTGCCACCGGCATGGGATAAAGTAAGCCAGCTGGCCGTTGTCGAGGAGACTTATTTTTGGAGCAGGAGACACATGCCCGAATATAGTCTCCGACGTCACGGGCCATATGCGGCCACCAGTACGTCCTCACCAGAAGCTCAGATGTCCTTTTGGTCCCAAAGTGTCCACCCACCCTGGATGAGTGAGCCCAAGAGAGAACCTCCGGTCACAAATTTGCTGGCACGAAAGTCTTACCCGGGGGCACGGACTCTAGCGAAACCGGAGCCACGGTCCTCAGACTCTCAGATGGGACAATAAGCCAAGGTTCCTCCTCCTTCTACTCCGCTGATGACACTACGGAGTGGGAGAGAGCATCGGCATGAATGTTCTTCTCCCCGGAGAGAAAATGGATGGTGAAATGGAACCGGGAGAAGAACAGGGACCATCTGGCCTGGCAAGAATTTAGCTGCTGGGCAGTCTGAATATAGACCAAGTTCTTGTGGTCAGTGAAAACTTGGAAGGGAAAATGAGCCCCCTCCAAGAGATGTCTCCACTCCGAGAAGGCCAACTTCATAGCTAGCAACTCCCTGTCCCCGATGGAATAATTCCTCTGTGCCGGTGTGAAGGTCTTAGAGAAAAAGAAGCAGGGATGCTTCCGACCTTGAGCATCCTTTTGGAATAGGACTGCTCCAGCACCGACAGATGAGGCATCCACCTCCATTATGAAAGGTTTATCTACATCGGGGCAATGTAGAATGGGAGCACTAGCAAAGTGGGACTTAATAGAGAGGAAGGCCTTGGAGACCTCTTCTGGCCACAACTTGGGATTTGCTCCCTTTTAATGAGGGCAACCAAAGGAGCTACCAAAGTTGAGAAGTGAGGAATGAACTGGCGATAGTAATTAATGAACCCCATAAAGCGCTGCACCGCTTTGAGAGAATGGGGTTCTTGCCAGTCCATCACAGCCTGTAGCTTGGCAGGATCCATAGCCAATCCTTGGGCCGAGATGATATAGCCCAGGAAAGGCAAAGACTCCTGCTCAAACACACACTTCTCCAACCTGGCATAGAGGGAATTTGCCCGTAGGAGGTTGAAGACTTTGCACACATCTCTCCGGTGGGAGTCTATATCTGGAGAGTAGATGAGAATATCATCCAGGTAGACTACAACCGAGGTGGAGAGCATATCCTGGAAGATATCGTTTACAAAGTCTTGGAAAACGGCAGGGGCATTACAAAGCCCAAAGAGCATCACCAGATATTCATAGTGCCCAACCCTGGTGTTAAAAGCCGTCTTCCATTCGTCCCCCTCACGGATGCGAATCAGGTTGTAAGCACCCCGCAGATCTAATTTAGTAAACACTCTTGCTCCCCGAAGCCTGTCAAAAAGCTCATATATCAGGGGCAGAGGGTACTTGTTCTTAACGGTGATGGCGTTAAGACCCCTGTAATCAATGCATGGACGTAATTCTCCGTTCTTCTTCTGCACGAAGAAGAAACCAGCCCCTGCAGGTGACACAGACTTCCTAATGAATCCCCTTGCCAGATTCTCCTGGATGTATTGAGACATTGCCTCCGTCTCTGGGAGAGACAATGGGTAGACTCGACCCCGGGGAGGCTCAGCACCAGGCAAGAGGTCAATAGGACAGTCATAGGGGCGGTGAGGCGGAAGAGTCTCCACAGCCTTTTTGGAGAACACGTCCGCATAGGGCCAATATTGCTTGGGGAGAGAGGAGAGATCTGCGGGTACCTCTGTAGTAGCAACCTGAATGCATTCCCTCTGACATCTACCCCCACAAGATTCACTCCATCCCAAAATCCTGCCTGTGGACCACTCAATATGAGGAGAGTGGTACCGTAGCCAAGGTATCCCTAAGAGGACCTCATCAATTCCCTCAGGAATGACGAGCAGAGATATTATCTCCTGATGAGATGGCTGTCATGGTTCTCAATGGCAAGAGAACATAGTAAAGCATACAAAGGACTAGCTCTTGGACGATGGGAACTCGAGCTGACTGTGAGCTAAACCTACCGCACAACTAACAGTGGCCAGGTAGCGTGCCTACGTTTTATCCCTAGACGCCCAGCGCCAGCCGGAGAACTGACTGACCCTAGCAGAGGAAAATACAGACCTGGCTTACCTCTAGAGAAATTTTCCCCAAAAGGCAGACAGTAGCCCCCACATATATTGTCGGTGATTTCAGAGGAAATTGACATACGAAGTATGAAGATAGGTTTAGCAAATTGAGGTCCGCTTACTAGATAGTAGGAAGACAGAAAAGGGAACTTCACAGTCAGCTGAAAACCCTTTCAAAACACCATCCTGAAATTACTTTAAGACTCTAATATCAACTCATGACACCAGAGTGGCAATTTCAGCTCACAAGAGCTTCCAGCCTCAGAAATAACCAATCACAGAGAACTGGAACAAAAATGCAAAACAAACTTAGGACTACAAGTCCAACTTAGCTGATAGTAGTCTAGGAGCAGGAACATGCAACAGAAAGGCTTCTGGTAACATTGTTGGCCGGCATAGAAATGACTGAGGAGCAAGGTTAAATAGAAAACTCCCACATCCTGATGGAAACAGGTGAACAGAGGAGATGAAGCACAAAAGTGCAGTACCACCAGAAACCACCGGGGGAGCCCAGAAACCAAATTCACAACAGATGGCGACATGGATAGAGTAAATGGGATGGTCTGGTGTGTAATCTGTGAGGGCAGTGTCGACCCATTCACCACTCGTACGGTCACTGGTTGGGCGAGCATCACCAGAGGTATTGCGTGCTGTTGGGCGAATGCAGAAGACATAAAATTGCCCTCCGCCCCGGAATCCACGCAAAGCTCTACCGAATGAGTGGATGGGCCAATGGTAATTGTCCCCTTAAAGGACAATTTGGAGGCAAACATCGCCGTGTCTAGTGAACCTCCACCTACTACCACTAGACGCTGACGTTTCCCCGACCGCTGAGTACATCTGGTGGCAAGATGTCCTGACTGCCGGCAAACATGACAGACCCTAAGTGCACGAGCGGTCCGGGACTTAGGTCCCGCTCGTAGCACCTCCATGGCCTCATGTGACTCGGATGCCTGGACCGGAGATTCCAAAGGTTTGGCGAAGGTGGGAGCCAGCCGAAATCTCTGCCTACATTGGGCTCGCTCTAACCTCCGCTCATTAAAACGGAGGTCAATATGAGTAGATACAGCTATTAACTCCTCCAGTGTGGCGGGAACCTCCCTAGTGGCTAGAGCGTCCTTAACATGGTCAGCCAGCCCCCTCCAAAATATAGGGATGAGGGCTTTATCCGACCACTGCAGCTCAGATGCTAAGGTGCGGAAGTGGACGGCAAAATGGCTGACCAAGGACGAGCCCTGAGTCAATGCCAACAGTTGGAGCGCCGTATCATCGGTGACTCGAGGTCCTAAAAAGACCTGTTTCAGAGTGCTCAGAAACAGCGGAGCACTCTGCACCACATGATCGCCACACTCCCACAGTGGCGTAGCCCACTTCAACGCCCTGTCCGACAGGAGAGACATAATGAATCCCACCTTTGCCCGCTCTGTAGGGAAACGTGCAGCCAGGAGCTCGAGGTGTATAGAGCACTGGCTCACGAAACCCCTACATGATTTGCCATCACCAGAGAATTTTTCTGGCAGCGGGAGGAGAGACAGGGTCGGAACAGGAGTGGCAGTGGACAAAGCTGCTGCAGCCATGCTAGCAGCCTGAACAGCTACTGCGGTAACATCCACAGCTGAGGTTGTGCACTCAAGAGCCGCCAACCTACCCTCCAGCTGCTGGATGTACTGCAAAGATTGCTGTTTGTCCGCCATTGCTAGCCAGACCCTGGCGCTAGTATTATGTTAGGGCTAGCGGAACGCACTGATTGATTATAGATGTTTTTATTGGTGCGTTCGCAGCCCGGGGTCCACCGTGCAGGAGGAACCTGCTGCTAGCAAATGACGGCACTATATGGCAGTTTAAGTGAACTCTGTTACTTCACAGAGTCGCACGGAAACAAGACGCTGTGCCCTGTTAACCCCACAGGAGTTCACAGCTAACTGCCGAGCTGAAGGCAGTCTGTGGTCACGCAAACATACAATCTCCTCACCGAAGGAGGTATTCTAGGGGCTTATTTCAGCCGGGGCCCTAAATCCAAGCACACAATCTCCTCACCGGAGGTGCCAGCATTCTAGGGACTTATTTCAGCCGAGTCCCTGAACACACATAAATGTGACCACACTGGCGCATGCACATAACAGATTTGATACTAGCGCATGGCCGTGCGGCCATGCGAGCCTTATATAGCTGCAGCAAGTAAAAGACCTTCCTAGAAGGACCAATGAGAGACTGCCATACCTGAGCATGTGACCCTAGATCTCCACTGAGAGATCTTGCCCTGGGCATGCTCAGTGTGTGCAGAGCAGGACTTAGTCCTAGCACCTACAAGACCTTCCTGAAAGGACCAATGGACTTAGCTGCAGAATCTGACCATGTGACCCTCGATCCCCACTGAGAGATCTTACTCAGGGCATGCTCAGAATGAGAAAAGCAGGACTTAGTCCCAGAAGCGTCTGCTCGCCGCTGCCCAGCACTGACTTCAATGGCAGAAGCAGGAAAAGCAGCAGTAACTCTTTGTACAGAGTGGGACTGAGCAAGACGCTGGGACCAATGTCTCCGCTGAGCAGGCTCCACTGCGGCAGGAGAAGAATGGGAGACCGCAGTGGAGATGGCCTGAGATTCCCCCTGTGCAGAGGCGGGAACTCGACCCCTAACAATATATATATATGTAGACATATACAGTATATGTATATATAATTGTCTAAGGGGTACTTCCGTCTTTCTGTCGCCAACTTCCGTCACGGAAATCCCACGTCGCTGATTGGTCTTTCCCTGCAGTCAGTGCCCGGCACCCGCTCCATACTCGTCACTGCTCACACAGAGTTAATGCCAGTGGTAACGGACTGTGTTATGCCGCGGGTAACGCACTCTGTTACAGCTGATATTAACCCTGTGTGTCCCCAACTTTTTACTATTGATGCTGCCTATGCAGCATTAATAGTAAAAAGATCTAATGTTAAAAGTAATAAAAAACCAAAAAACCTGCTATTCTCACCTTCCGACGGCCGACGATGCGCTCGCGCCTGCCTCCATCTTCCATTCCCAGAGATGCAATGCGAAATTACCCAGGAGACTTAGTGGTCTCGCGAGACCGCTAAGTCATCTGGGTAATTTTGCAATGCATCCTGGGAACGGAAGATGGCGGCAGCCGCGCGTGCATCGCCAGAGCTTCGCTGGATCCCGGCGGGTGAGTATATAACTATTTTTTATTTTAATAATTTTTTTAACAGGGATATGGTGCCCTCACTGCTATATACTACGTGGGCTGTGTTATATACTGTGTGGGCTGTGTTATATACGCATGGCTGCTATATACTACATGGGCAGTGTTATATACAGCGTGGGCTGTGCTATATACTGCGTGGGCAGTGTTATATACTGCGTGGGCAGTGTTATATACTGGGTGGGCTGTGCTATATACTACGTGCCCTGTGTTATATACTGCGTGGCCTGTGCTATATACTACATCGCCTGTGTGCTAGTGTTACATACTGCATGGCTGCTATATACTGCGTGGGCTGTGTTATATAGTACGTGGGCTGTGTTATATACTGTTTGGGCTGTTGTATACTGCGTGGGCTGTGTTATATACTGCGTGGGCTCTGCTATATACTACGTGCCCTGTTATATACTGCGTGGCCTGTGCTATATACTATGTCGCCTGTGTGCCTGTGTTACATACTGCGTGGCTGCTATATACTGCGTGGGCAGTGTTATATACAGCGTGGGCTATGTTACATAGTATGTGGGCTGTGCTTTATACTGTTTGGGCTGTGTTATATACTGCATGGCCACTGTTATATACTGCATGCCCTGTATTAACGCATCGGCTATTCTACAATATGTATGTATGTATATAGCAACCACATAGTATATAGCACAGGCCACGTAGTATTTGTCTGCTATATACTACATGGCTCCTATATACTATGTGGCCTGTGCTGTATACTATGTGGCTGCTATATACATACATACAAACATACATACATATTCTAGAATAACCGATGCGTTAGAATTGGGCCACCATCTAGGGAATAATATATTCACTTATATTTGTTTTGTGTGTGTAAACATTATATTTGAACATGGTATGTAATGATATTATGGTCTTCAATGGAGAATGAAAATGAAGATCTTTGATAAGGAAATTACAGCACAATTCTTTTTTTTATGTTAAATAATATATCTTTATTTAGCTTAGAAAAACGCATACAAATCTGCCTGAAAAATCCGCATGAAAATCCGCATAAAAAACGCATAAAAATCGAGCGGAATTTCTACTGCGTTTTCTGCCAAGAGAGGCAGAATCCGGGCAGAATTTTACAAAAGCAAATCCGCAACGTACGCACATACCCTAAGCCTCTGTGTGTACTCTGCTACCCCGCCTATGGGAGTACTGTTGCAAAAAGCCTATGTATACTCTGCAGCTGTATCTGTATGAGTAGTGTGCCCCAAAAATTATTCTACTCTGCAGACGTCTTTTTGGGAGTAGTGTGTCTAAAAAAAAAATCTACTCTGCAGCCATCTCTTTCCCATTTGTGTTAAAAAAAATATTATTTTATTCCACCGCTGTGTCTATTCAAGTATTCTTTCTAAACAATGTTTCTAGTCTGCAACCATCTTTTTTTGGACAGTGTATCTAAAAAATGTTTCTACTATGCAGCTTTCTCTTTCACATTTCTGGGCTGAAAAAAAAAAAACATTTTATTCTACTGCTGTGTCTACGTATACAAGTAGTGTTTCTAAAAAGTGTTTCTACTCTGCAGACATCTTTTTGTGAGTGGTGTATGTAAAAAATAATTCTAGTATGAAGCCGTATCTTTCCCACTTATGGGCAAAAAAAGTCTCTGTGTATACTGTGCCAAAAAGCTTTTAGCTCTACTTCACCAAAAAGCCTCTGGGAGTACTGTGTCAAAAAGCCTGTGTGTACTGTGCCAAAAAGCTTCTGTTTCTACTTTACCCAAAAGCATCGCATCTGGGAGTACTGTGTAAAAAAAGCCTTGACCTTAAGCCAGATCTTGTTCTAGTGATGGAAGTAAGGATGGCACATTGTGTTTGGAGCAGGGATCCAGCAGGGTGGCCACCGAGTAATCAGCACTTGTAGCAATCTGGGCAACTTGACAGTTGTTGCACACACACAGCAGCTTGCATTGTCTCAGGTGTACCAGGGTGCTCACAGGCAATGATAAGCTGTCCTCAGTGAGAGGTGAATTGTCTATATTGTCTGTATCTCTTGTATATATATTGTCTGTATCTCTCCAGCCACACTCCAGTGATGCCCATGAGTGGTTTTCAGATTACCCTAAAAAAATCAATTAAAAAAAACAACCTCCACCTCGTCCTCAACCTCCTCCTACAACTGGACCTCCGCCTCCAGGTTCAAGATTATAATTTTTATTTTTTTATTCTACATTATTTTAAGTCATTTCCCTATCTAAATTTTAAATTATCCCTATTTAGCGTCCTTTGGCAGCCCCCAGGCCTTACTACGACCATTTTACAGCCATTTTAAAGCACCGAAAATTGGATTTCTATTGACTTGTATTGAGTTCAGGGTCTAGTTCGTGTACCAAACTGTTATGATCCGGTGACTTTGGAGCCGCATGAACTTTCTCTGGAGTAGGTAGAAACTGTACTGACCGCAAAACCTGAACTAACACCGCAACTAGAAGTAGCCGTGGGGTGTGCCTAACAAACCCTAGACACCTCGACACAGCTGGAGGACTAAATACCCCTATAGATGGAAATAGGAATATTACCTTGCCTCAGAGCAGAACCCCAAAGGATAGGCAGCCCCCCACGAATATTGACTGTGAGTAGGAGAGGAAACACACACACAGGCAGAAAACAGGATTCAGCAAAAGAGGCCACTCTAGCTAAATAGGGAAAGATAGGACAGAATACTAAGCGGTCAGTATTAAAACCCTTCCAAAAATATCCACAGCAGATAATACAAAAAGTTCCACAATCTAACTAAAGACATGGATTATTAAGCACACAGCATGTGTGCCACAGAAACCAAAACCAGACACTTATCTTTGCTGATTCGGCAGAAGGCAGAAGGAACCAAACCAGGACCAAAACCTCCCAACAACCATGGACAACTGGCAAGGACTAAAGAATCCTGCATGCCTAAATACCCCAGTCAGAACTGCAATCAGCAGATACACCTGACCAGGACTGCAACTCAGGGACAACTGCATTACCACCTACAACCACCGGAGGGAGCCCAAAAGCAGAATTCACAACACCAAACCGAACTTTTAACTCTAGTTCGGCCAAATCTAACAAACACAACACAAACATCCAAGAGTCAGCTCATCCCTAAGGCTAGGTTCACATTGCG
The DNA here is from genome assembly GCF_051348905.1 of Ranitomeya variabilis. Classification (NCBI taxonomy): domain Eukaryota; kingdom Metazoa; phylum Chordata; class Amphibia; order Anura; family Dendrobatidae; genus Ranitomeya; species Ranitomeya variabilis. The sequence continues at coordinate 146,334,337 of NC_135239.1, read as the reverse complement.
TTAGTGGGTGGTCGCTAACGGACAGCGTTGCACGGCGAAAATGTCGCAATTAACGCCGTGCAACGGGTCCGTTAGCGCACCCATTGACAGCAATGTTAAATTCGCCTGCAGCGCATCACTAGCGCGTGCCTTTTTCGGCTCGCGCTAGTGATGTGCCGTTCTTCTGTGACGCGCCTCGGACGCTGCTTGCAGCGTTCGCGGCGCGCCCGAGGTCCGTTCCCCGCTCTCGCAGATCGGGGATCTGCGAGAGCGGGGACGTTAACGCGACCCCTGAACGCGGTCCCTAAATAAACATTGCGTTAGCGCAATCCGCTAGCGCTAGCGCTAAACGGATTGCCCTAACGCAATGTGAACCTAGCCTAATCGAGACTCACAGTCTAGATTTTTAATGTCAGCAGTGGGGTCTTCCTGGGTCTCCCGCCATAGCATTTCAGTTCTTTCAAATGTCAATGGATAGTTTGCACAGACACTACTGCACCCTGAGCCTGTAGAACAGATTGAATTTCTTTGGAACTTGATGGGGGCTGCTTCCACCACTCGAACTATCCGGCATTGCAATGTTTCATCAATTTTTCTCTGCCGTCCTCGTCCATGGAGCTACAGTGCCATGAGTTGTTAACTTCTTGATTACGGCATGTTGTGCACTGTGGACAAAGGAACATCAAGATTTCTGAAAATGGACTGTTAGGGTTGGTGGAACACACCGAATATATTTATTAGAAGCAATAGGTGCGTTCGCAAACCGGGATCCACCGTGCAGGAAAGAACCCGCTGCTAAGTAAGGCGGTGAAGTATATTGGTATAAACAAACTCTGTTACTTCACAGAGTCCGTTAGCAAAGAGAACGCTGTGCCCTGTTTAGCTCACAGGGGAACACAGCTACTTAGTAGAGCCAACATTGGTCATGTAGTCAAATGCAAACACGCAGCTCCTCTCCGGTGGAGCCAGAATTCTAATGGCTATTAGCCAGCCCTGAATCCACACACATGAAACTCCTCGCCGGAGGTGCCAGCATTCTAGGGGCTTATTTCAGCTAGGTCCCTGAATGCACACACAAGAAACTCCTCGCCGGAAGTGCCAGCATTCTAGGGGCTTATTTCAGCCGGGTCCCTGACTGCACACACACGACCACACTGGCGCTGAGCACATAGATAATTTACACTAGCGCATGGCCATGCGGACCTGCGAATGTTTTATAGTTGCAGCTCTACAGGACCTTCCTGGAGGACAAATGGGAGCTGCTACAGGGCCTGAGCGTGTGACTCTCGACCTCCAATGAGAGGTCCTCCTGTGGGCATGCTCAGTGTGTGCAAAGCAGGACTTAGTCCCAGAAAAGCCTACTTGCTGCAGACCAGTAAAGGGTACAATAGCAGGGCCTGAAAAGGCAGCTGTAACCCTTTGCACAATACCAGACTGAGTGAGATGCTGGGACCGACTTCTCCACTGAGCAGGCTCCACTGCAGCTGATGCAAAATGGGAGACCGCAGTGGACATGGTTCGAGATTCCCCCTGTGCAGCGACGGGAACTCGACTCCTAACATGGACTTTCAGTCTTGAAATTATTGATACTGTTCACCAATTTTGGTTCTTAAGTCCTCAGACACTTCTCTTATCATCTTTCTGTTCTCCATGCTTAGTGTGGCACCCACAGACACACAATGCAAAAATTGAGTCAACCTCTCCCCATTTTACTTAGTTTCAGGTGTGATTTTTATATTGGCCTTTTACTTGTCACAGGTGAGTTTTGAACGAGCATCACATGCTTGAAATAAAGTTGTTTACCCACAATGTTGGAAAGGTGCCAACAATTTTGTCCATCCTGTTTTTGGGGTTTTATATAAAATGATGTCCAATTTGCTTTTTTCCCCTCTGTTCTTTTTGTGTTGTTCCAATACACACAACAGAAATAAACATGTGTATAACAAAATGTGTAACTGCAACAATTTTCTGGGAGAAATACTTACTGTAATTTTCTGGAATAATTTCAAGGGTGCTAACACTTTTGGCCATGACTGTAAGTCCAAGTGTGTTCCAATTCACAGACCTATCTTACAACCTGTCAATGAATGGTTTTGCGAAATACAAACAGCAGACAGATGCAATCAATGACATATTATATTAATATTCTATCTGTTCCAAATAAACATGTGATTTTGACCTTAGTTTCCCACCATATCTTTATAGTGATTGGAGCTTTTTTTTAAACTGAGCCATATTTTCCTTCACACAGTTATTCACTTAAATGCCCTAAAGATTCCAGGTCCTTCCCTTATATAAGACATTCCTCAACCAGTGCAGCACATTACAAAATAAGATTTGATTATATTTTACAAGGTTTTGACCTGTCCAACACCTGCATTGTTGTATTGCCCATTATTAATATAGACTTTACATTTTTATTTTGCCCATTCTACTTAAATTGTTCTAGGAACCATTTCACTTTCCAATTATTTTTTTTTATAAAATTGAATTTTAAATAACAAAATTCTGTCTGCCGGCTGCTGCCATTAGGAAGAATTTACTATAAATAAATGTATACACCTAGCGTAGGATTGAATATTAAATCCATCTTCACTAAGCTGTCCATAGTTTTGTCACCAAGCAGTCAGAATATTATAATTCAATTCTGTTTAAAGATCACAATGAACTTAACTAAAAAAGTTGGATGTAAAAGTTGAATGATTAAGTTAGGCCGGTGTCACACTTGCGAGTGCAATGCGAGAAACTCGCACAAGTCTCTGGCATCCATACTCGTCACTCGGAACTGGAGCGTTCAGCTACATAGGAATACATGCAGCCGCACACTCTGGTCCCGAGTGCCGGGGGCAGTGCCGGGTATTGATGTGAGAGACACGTGTAAGTTTCTCGCATTGCACTCGCAAGTGTGACCCCGGCCTTAAACTGATTATTTGTAATATCCACACTTACCCTTTTTAGGATTTAAAATAGAACTACAAATAAAGTCCGTAATTTTCACCACCATACGACTATCGACTACACAGTTTGTGGATTTAAGTCTGCCATGGGCCTCTACTTTACTGGCGTGCAGATAAGACATACCCTGAAATTGAGAAATAGCTAAATTACATTATACACCATACACATTTATACATACATTAAACATCATTACATCAAAGCTTTAAATGATATTGTGCCATGCGGTCCTTCACATTTTTCTTATAACTATACAAGTGTTTACTAATCAGTAGAGATGAGCGAACGTGTTCAGAAAACATTCGCCAATTTTAAATTCGGCACGAATCTAGCACATTCAGATTCGTGTTTGCTTTCACGAGTAATTTTACTCAAAGTAGGCAAAAGTCGGTCACAGTTCGGTAAATCATCGCTTTTCCACTAATGCTTTTGTATTACTTTGGCTATGACAATGCTGCTGTAGGAGGAGTGTAGGGGATAGAGGGATATGTTTGATGAGGGGAGGGGATGTGGGGAGGTTAAAGAAGTGCCTGAAGAGTCTATAGGAGCCGTGCATACTTTTTTTTCCCCTTAACTTTATGTGTGTTGATTCCGGCATCGAATCAGGGTGCAGAAACCATCCACAAAGTTATGACACAAAGTTGTAATTGGTTGCCAAAGTCACATGTCTCTGGCTATATAAAAAGTGGACGTCTTGTTTTGCTGGCGCCATTTGGTCAGTGCAGAGAGGTCATTCCTGCTGGTTCTGCTGAAAGTGAACTTGTCATTTGTGAAATGGATCTTCCAGGATCGAAGTTGACTGTGCAAAAACTGTGTGACAGTCTCCGGAAGCCCCGAAAGCCAGATTTCCACTTAAAAATTGTTAGGCCTAATATAGTGTTGCAGCCATGAGGCCTAATTAGCTACTTCAAATCTTTTGTGCTAAAACGGTGTTTCAGTTGCAAATCAGAAGGCCAGATATCCACTTAAAAATCATTAGGCATAACAGTATTGTTCAGTCACACTAAGAAAATACATAGTGATTATTTAGTGAGAGGTGACTGACAGCTCTGGGTCTAAGGTTGTGAAACAGCAGGGTACAAGAAGGGAAGGAGACTTACAACATGAGTGGGAAAAAGCAAGATCATGGTTGGTGGAAGGGGGAATAGGCTTGTTGTTCGACGTGTACATGGGTTAGGTGTTAATGAGACTGAAAGTTCAACTGAACAAACACCATCTCATTCTGTCCAAAGACCACTGATGACATCTGTTACTGGCTGGCCTACTCGACTCCCTTTCTTTGGCAGCCGCACAGCAGTATGCCTTTTAGATGAGACTCAGAAAGAGCATGTGCTCCTGTTGATAGCAAGTGCTGCATCAAGTGGCCTCTCCTCCTCTTCCTCCACCTTAACATCACACATAGTACAATACTCAGAGGTGGCACCCCAATCACCCTTGTTTCCCCCGAATCAAAACTTTGCAAATGCCCAACTGACTGTGGGGAACCTCAGATGGGTCATTCTGAAGAGCTGTTCGCATATTGGGCATCAGGGGTATCAGAGGTCTGCTCTGAAGAATCACAGAATCCAGAAGAGGAAAGCATCTGCACCGAAGACCAAAATTTTTTCATGCTGGATCCGGGGCTGGACAAAGTAGGGTCCAAGCAGAATCCATACCCTCATCACCAGACATTAACTACCAAGGGTGGAGGTGATCCTGATGAGACTCAGATACCAGAGGAACACATGGACTGTACTGTGGTGTCAGAGCAGGAAGATCAGGAGGGTGACTCTCAAGGTGAGGAGTGTGAGCCCAGAGGTACGCAGCTGAGTAGCTCAGCAGAGAAGGTGGTGGAGGAGGAAAATGAGGAGATTACTTTGTGGCTTCCCACACAGACACAAAGTGAAGCAACCACAACAAGCACTGCATCCTCAGCCTCAACTCTGACTGTGACCAGCACCGGTCGTGAGTGTGCAATTTGCAAGGGATGCCTAGCCTGGGCATTTGTGAGACTGCAAAGGAAGACCAAATTTGCCAAAAAACCCTCAGTAGAGGCAAAAATTGCAATAATTTGACAACTACATGCATGAACTGGAAAATGCGCAATCAACATGCCTTAGTGTGGGAATCTCACTGTGCCAAAATGCAGACTAGCAGGCTCCGCCAACCACCAGCCATCCCATCAACCTCATCTGCTGCTTCTTCCTTCTCCATCACCATTCTAAGTCAACACACAGGTCTCCGGCTATAGAAACTACAATTGTTTACCCACCACAGTCGGGGTGAGTGACAGCTAGTGATGAGCGAGTGTACTCATTGCTTGGGTTTTCCCAAGCACCCTCGGGTGACCTCCGAGTATTTATGACTGCTCGGAGATTTAGTTTTCATTGCGGCAGCTGAAAGATTTACAGCTACTAGCCAGCTTGATTACATGTGGGGATTCCCTAGCAACCAGGCAACCCCCACATGTACTCAGCCTGCATAGTAGCTATAAATCATGCAGCTGTCGCAATGAAAACTAAATCTCCGAACACTATCAAATATTCGGAGGTCACCCGAGCATGCTCGGGAAAACTAGAGCAATGAGTACACTCGCTCATCACTAGTGACAGCCCTTCAGCTGTTTTACGGAAGTATACATGACTGCTGCTTTTGTGTCACCTAACACAACACATCTTTCTCAATCCACCATAACATCTGTGGCATCAGCAATGAGTCCTGGTGACGTATGCTCTTTTGCATAGCCTGGGCCAATGGTGCAAATCATGCTTGCGGAGTGGGCACAGGTCAAGGACCTCTGCACGCTTCTACACAGTTTTGAAATGGCTACTAAGATGTTAGCACTAACGATGCTGTCATCAGCATCACTATTCTGGTCAACTACATGCTGGGGCACACTTTGAATAGTCTGCGTGAGGAGGTGACTGTCCCAGAGGGAGAGCAGAAAGCAGAGGAGAATGTGGACGGGATAACAATATCTCAACGTTCCGGACTGTCGTCGCACAGGCAGGTGCCATGGGAGGGTGGCTCACAGTGATCAAGGTTGGCTCATGGTACCAGATAGACTGTTAGTGAAAATGCAGGAGCCGAAAAAAATTGAGGAGGACGAGGTGATGGACGCGCAACAGTCAAGAGATAAAGAAGATAATGATACGCACTCTGTTGTCCGTGGTTGGCGTGAGGAAGCAACCTTGAGTGTTATCCCTCCACCAAGCAGCATGGACTTGAACATCATGGAAGCGCCCGACACATGAGCGCCTTCTTGCAGCACTATCTTCAACATGATGCCCATATTCTTAGGGTTAGAAATAGTGCTGACTACTGGGTTGCCAATCTGTTAGATCCACATTACAAGAGTAAATTTAGCCACATGGTTCCCCCTTGGAAATGGATGCGTGCATGCTGGAATATCGAAATATGATTGAAGACAATCTTAAGAGTGGTTTTAACCAGGACAGTAGTGAGGCACACACTGGGCATCCCAGTTGTAGACATCCAACCCCTGGAACGTCAAGGTCTCATCACCCAAACATTAGCAGCAGCGGTGTAAGTGGCATAAGCAATTTCTGTGAGTCATTTAACACATTTTTTTAGACCAGCCCGTGCACCAGCAGAACAGAGTACAAATCTGACAATTTGAGAATGACTGGAAAGGATGGTGCAGGAGTATCTGGAGCTCAATATCAATACCATCAGGGGAGTTTGGAACCCTTTTACATTTTGGTCTTTAAAAATGGTAGTGTGGCTTGAGCTCGCCTGTCACGCCTTAGAGGTATCTTTTTAATCCCCGGCAGCCAGCGTTCTCTCGGAACGTGTCTACAGCACTGCTGGTGGAGTCCTGACGAATAAGCGCATCCAGCTGTTCTCTCAAAGTGCAGACTGCCTAACTTTCAAAAAAATTAACAAGTCATGGATCACCAATGACTTTTGCACCCCAGTGGCAGATTGGGCAGACTCAGTGATGGTGTCATTTTTAGTGTCATGTATTGATCTTGCGTTATTGCAGTCTGCGCCATCTTTGTGGTGTTTTCTGTGCCTGCTGTTGCTACTGCTGCTGATGTTACAAACATTTTTTTGAAATGTGGAGACTCCAAGTTGGGTCTCCATCTTGTGGGTTGCTTGTAGTAGAAGCTGTGTCAGAGGCCTATTATACTGTTTCTACTCTGTGGAATTTGATGCCACTTTAGTGCTGTGTGACAATTATTTTTTGAAATGTGGAGACTCAAAGTTGGGTCTCCATCTGGTGGGTTGCCTGTGGTGGAAAGTGTGTCAGAGGCCTATTATAACATTTCTACTCTGTGGAAATTGATGCTACTTTAATGCTGTGTGACAATAATTTTTTTAAATGTGGAGGCTCCAAGTTCAGTCTCCATCTGGTGGGTTGCCCGTATAAGGAGGCCTCCCAGACAGCCAGGCCTGCACTTACTTTCAGTCAACGACCTGAGTTACTTTCCTTACTTTTTCACTACCAATATTACTGTATGAAACAGATGTTTGTGCCATCCGAGTGTGGCCGGAAAAAAAAAATTGGAGGTGTTGCATGAGGTATGAGGTCTCCCAGCAAAGAAGGCTTACACCGCTTCCTTAACCACCAGGTCCTCATTGAAACTAAAATTCCAATATGTAAATGCTGGGTCAGAGCCTGATACCTCATGCATGGCCCATGGCTGACTGGTGCTGTGCCATTATAGCAGGTTCTACTATGAATCAATTGATCAACTACCTGTGTTACTATTCTAACATTTTTCCATCAATAGTAGTCTATGAAACTGATGTTTGTGCCATCTGAGTGTGACTGGATTAATAAAAAAAAATTTGAGGTGTTGCATGAGGTATGAGGTCTCCCAGCTAAGAAGGCTTACATCGCTCCCTTAACCACCAGGTCCTCATTGAATCTTCAAATCCAAGCTGTAAATGCTGGGCCAGACCCTGATACCTCATGTATGGCCCATGGCTGACTGCTGCTGTGCCATTTGCAAATTTCTACTGTGGGTCAATTAATGCCACGTTTCACGGTGTTTGCCCCAATTTTAGCTGTTTGGAAAGCTTTTTGTCACCCCTTAAGGCGTTGTCTGTGTACCGTATATACTTGTGTATAAGTCGACCCGAGTATAAGACAAGGCACCTAATTTACCTTGACGTTTGGTGGATGGGCTCACAACATTTGGCCAAATCTTGTGCTAAGAATCTCATGTGTTTTTTCATAAATTTCCCAAGCCATTATGCTATTCACATTTCATGTATTGCACATTTCCTTGCTTTAGCACAGTAAAATTGAGTGCAGCCATTATCTATTTGCTATGTAAGACTTTTTGGTTATGCACCAGTTCAGACTAGATGGCTGTTCAGTCAGTTTTCTTATATTTACTATGTACTATTTTTTCTGACTTGAACGCCCCGCCCTTCACCATGCTGTGATTTTAACTACATCCAGACACAGTTGGTTCTGAGCTTCCCATAAAAGCAGGCTTTACCATGTTATTAGCCATAGGTAAGTGTTCACACTAGGCAGTGAGCTCAGTTACCCATCCGTTTTGAGATTACCTTGACGTTTGGTGGATGGGCTCACAACATTTGGCCAAATCTTGTGCTAAGAATCTCATGTGTTTTTTCATAAATTTCCCAAGCCATTATGCTATTCACATTTCATGTATTGCACATTTCCTTGCTTTAGCACAGTAAAATTGAGTGCAGCCATTATCTATTTGCTATGTAAGACTTTTTGGTTATGCACCAGTTCAGACTAGATGGCTGTTCAGTCAGTTTTCTTATATTTACTATGTACTATTTTTTCTGACTTGAACGCCCCGCGCTTCACCATGCTGTGATTTTAACTACATCCAGACACAGTTGGTTCTGAGCTTCCCATAAAAGCAGGCTTTACCATGTTATTAGCCATAGGTAAGTGTTCACACTAGGCAGTGAGCTCAGTTACCCATCCGTTTTGAGATTACCTTGACGTTTGGTGGATGGGCTCACAACATTTGGCCAAATCTTGTGCTAAGAATCTCATGTGTTTTTTTCATAAATTTCCCAAGCCATTATGCTATTCACATTTCATGTATTGCACATTTCCTTGCTTTAGCACAGTAAAATTGAGTGCAGCCATTATCTATTTGCTATGTAAGACTTTTTGGTTATGCACCAGTTCAGACTAGATGGCTGTTCAGTCAGTTTTCTTATATTTACTATGTACTATTTTTTCTGACTTGAACGCCTCGCCCTTCACCATGCTGTGATTTTAGCTACATCCAGACACAGTTGGTTCTGAGCTTCCTATAAAAGCAGGCTTTACCATGTTATTAGCCATAGGTAAGTGTTCACACTAGGCAGTCAGCTCAGTTACCCATCCGTTTTGAGATTACCTTGACGTTTGGTGGATGGGCTCACAACATTTGGCCAAATCTTGTGCTAAGAATCTCATGTGTTTTTTCATAAATTTCCCAAGCCATTATGCTATTCACATTTCATGTATTGCACATTTCCTTGCTTTAGCACAGTAAAATTGAGTGCAGCCATTATCTATTTGCTATGTAAGACTTTTTGGTTATGCACCAGTTCAGACTAGATGGCTGTTCAGTCAGTTTTCTTATATTTACTATGTACTATTTTTTCTGACTTGAACGCTCCACCCTTCACCATGCTGTGATTTTAACTACATCCAGACACAGTTGGTTCTGAGCTTCCTATAAAAGCAGGCTTTACCATGTTATTAGCCATAGGTAAGTGTTCACACTAGGCAGTCAGCTCAGTTACCCATCCATTTTGAGATTACCTTGACATTTGGTGGATGGGCTCACAACATTTGGCCAAATCTTGTGCTAAGAATCTCATGTGTTTTTTCATAAATTTCCCAAGCCATTATGCTATTCACATTTCATGTATTGCACATTTCCTTGCTTTAGCACAGTAAAATTGAGTGCAGCCATTATCTATTTGCTATGTAAGACTTTTTGGTTATGCACCAGTTCAGAATAGATGGCTGTTCAGTCAGTTTTCTTATATTTACTATGTACTATTTTTTCTGACTTGAACGCCCCGCCCTTCACCATGCTGTGATTTTAACTACATCCAGACACAGTTGGTTCTGAGCTTCCTATAAAAGCAGGCTTTACCATGTTATTAGCCATAGGTAAGTGTTCACACTAGGCAGTGAGCTCAGTTACCCATCCGTTTTGAGATTACCTTGACGTTTGGTGGATGGGCTCACAACATTTGGCCAAATCTTGTGCTAAGAATCTCATGTGTTTTTTCATAAATTTCCCAAGCCATTATGCTATTCACATTTCATGTATTGCACATTTCCTTGCTTTAGCACAGTAAAATTGAGTGCAGCCATTATCTATTTGCTATGTAAGGCACCTAATTTTTTCACGAAAAACTGGGAAAACATATTGACTCGAGTACAAGCCGGGTATGCATTGTCCCCTCATCCCTATCCTGGTATGCATGGCTCCCCATCCCTATGCTTGTATGAATGGCTCCTTATCCCCTATCCTTGTATGAATGGCTCCCCATCCCTGTCCTTGTATGCATGGCTCCCCATCCCTGTCCTTGCATGCATGGTTCCCCATCTCTGTCCTTGTATGCATGGTTTCTATAAAAAAAAACACTCTATTTACCTTCCCTGTGGCCCTCGCTCCATCTCGTTCTGTGCCAGCAGCTCTTCCAGCCAAGCGATCACGTGTCCCCGCTCATTAAGGTAATGAATATTCACTCCATGCCTAATTACCTTAATGAGTGGGGGACACGTGATTACTCGGCCGGAAGAGCTGCTGGCACCAGAATGAGATGCAGCAAGGGCGTGCAGGGAAGGTAAGTAGAATGTGTGCTGGAAGCTGGCGGCTACAGGTCTAACTGTGCGTGGTATAAGAGAAATAAGAGAAATGAATATTCACTGCCAGCGCAGTAAATATTCATTTCTCTTTAGCAGCGGGCACAGGCATTAGATGCAACCGCTGGCTCCTGCCTCTGTGACCCACTGCTCCGTCGCCCCCCCTCCCCTGCTGTCTTTCTGGGACAATGACTCGTGCATAAGCCGAGGGGCTCGTTTTCATTAAAAAAAATGTGCTGAAAAACTCGGCTTATACACGAGTATATATGGTATTTGGTTTTGCCTCCCATTGAATCTAATGGGGTTCGGGAATGTTTGTCGAAACGTTCGGCGAACTATTAGGCGAACGGCGGTTCGTTAGGCGAAACCGAACCAAACCTTGAAAGGTTCACTCATCTCTACTCATCAGTGCACTAAATATTCCCCACATTATGTTTCTAAAAAAATGAACTTTCTTCAATTTTTCTCAACATTGTATTACACACTGTTTGCTGATATATGATAAATATGAATCACTTACCTTGGATTGCTCCAGTATATGTGGAAACAAAGTAATTTCAAGAATTGCTACATGGATTAATTTTGGCACTCATAGGGACAAACTCATGGACATGGTACATCAAGGCTGTTTTGCCAACCCATCGGCACCCCACAATCACATTGTAGGGGGGTGATAGGCATTCAGAACAGCGCACTTCCACTGGCAGTACACTGTCAGAGATTGACAGTGACATTAAACAGGTTTACAGCAGTGGATGGTGCTCTGCTCTACAAGTGACTGGCTGAATAACACAGCCATCATCTGTCGAAAATGGGGTGGGCTAAACTCTTGAGCGCACTAATAATAATAATAATAATAATAATAATAATTTTATTTATATAGCGCCAACATATTCCGGAGTGCTTTACAAATTATAGAGGGGATTTGTACAGACAATAGACATTACAGCATAACAAAAATCATAGTTCAAAATAGATACCAAGAGGAGTGAGGGCCCTGCTCGCAAGCTTACAAACTATGAGGAAAAAGGGGGAGACACAGGAGGTGGATGGTAACAATTGCTTTCGTTGTTCGGACCAGCCATAGTGTAAGGATCAGGTGTTCATGTAATGCTGCATGAACCAGTTAACAGCCTAAGTATGTAACAGTACAGACACAGAGGGTTATTAACTGCATAACCTGTATGAGAACATGATGTGAGGAATCTGATTATGGTTTAAGGATTTTTTTTGTTGTTTTTTTTTAATGGGCCACACAGGGATAGTTAGGTTAATGCATTGAGGTGGTAGGCAAGTCTGAACAAATGCGTTTTTAGGGCAAGCTTAAAACTGTGGGGATTGGGGATTACTTGCATTAACCTTGGTAGTGCATTACAAAGAATTGGCGAAGTGCCTGAAAAGTCTTGGAGACAGGAGTGGGAGCTTCTGATTATTGAGGATGTTAACCTCAGGTCATTAGCAGAACGGAGAGCACGGGTAGGGTGGTAGACTGAGACCAGGGAGGAGATGTAGGGTGGTGCTGAGCCATGGAGTGCTTTGTAGATGAGGGTAATAGTTTTGTACTGGATTCTGGAGTTGATGGGTAACCAATGTAATGACTGGCACAGGGTAGGGGCATCAATGTAATGGTTTCAGAGGAATATAATCCTGGCAGTAGCATTCAGGATAGATTGGAGTGGGGAGAGTTTGGTAAGAGGGAGGCCAATTAGTAGAGAATTACAATAGTCCAGATGAGAATGAATGAGTGAAACAGTAAGAGTTTTTGCAGAGTCGAAAGTAAGAAAAGGGCGACTTCTAGAAATGTTTTTGAGATGCAGATAAGAAGAGCGAGCAAGTGATCGGATGTGGGGGGTGAAGGAAAGTTCGGAATCAAGTTTGACCCCAAGGCAGTGGGCATGTTGCTTGGGAGTAATGGTGGAACCACACACGGAGATGGCAATGTCAGGCAAAGGTTAGTAGAGGGAGAGAACGCGAGGAGCTCAGTTTTTGACAAGTTCAGTTTCAGATAGAGGGAGAACATGATGTTAGAGACAGCGGTAAGACAATTACTGGTGTTTTCTAAAAAGGCAGGCATGATATCAGGAGAAGTGTATAATTTGGCGTCATCAGCATAGAGATGGTACAGGAACCCAAATCTATTGATTGTTTGTCCAATAGGGGCAGTATACAAAGAGAAGAGGAGGGGGGCTAGGACTGATCCTTGACGAACCCCAACAGTAAGGGGAAGGTGAGAGGAGGAGGAACCAGCAAAAGATACAGTGAAGGAGCAGTCAGAGAGATAGGAGGAGAACCAGGAGAGAACGGCGGTGTCCTTGAGGCCGATGGAGTGTAGCATAGTGAGGAGGAGCTGATGATTCACAGTATTGAATGCTGCGGAGAGATCCAAGAGAATTAGCATGGAGTAGTGACCATTAGATTTAGCTGTTAGTAGATCATTAGAGACTTTAGTGAGGGCAGTTTCAGTAGAGTGTAAAGAGTGGAATCCAGATTGTAGAGGATCGAGAAGAGAGTTAGCTGAGAGATAGCGGATAAGGCGGGAGTGGACCAGGCGTTCGAGGAGTTTAGAGATGAAGGGAAGATTGGAGACAGGTCTATAATTAGTGGCACAGTTTTGATCAAGGGATGGTTTTTTAAGTAATGGATGTATGATGGCATGCTTAAATGAGGAGGTAAAAATGTTGGAAGAGAGAGAAAGGTTGAATATTTTTGTTAGGTGAGAGGTGACAGCCAGGGAAAGGGACAGGAGGAGATGTGATGGAATGGGGTCACAGGTGCAAGTGGTCTGGCGAGAAGATGCAAGGAGCCTGATTACTTTTTCATCTGTAACTGTTTCAAAGTCAGAGAGTGAACTAGATGCTGTGGGGGAGGGAGGACGGTGCATGGTATGAAGGGATTGGGAGATAATTTCGTGTCGGATGTGGTCAATGTTTTCTTTGAAGTAATTGGCCAGATCGTCAGCTCAGAGATCTGTGGTTGGGGCCTGCACTCTTGGGTTGTGTAGGGAATGGAAAGTGTCAAAGAGACGTTTAGAGTTATTGGACAGTGAGGTGATGAGGGTGTTAAAATATGTTTGTTTGGAGAGATGATTGGCAGAGTTGTATGTTTTAAGCATGAACTTATAATGGATGAAATCTTCGGGTAGATTAGATTTTCTCCACAGACGTTCGGCGCACGTGGAGCACCGCTGCAGGAAACATGTTTGTAGCATGTGCCACGGTTGTCGCCTTCTGTGCTGAGTTGTTCTATGTATAGGTGGTGCAATTTCACCCAGGGCACTTTGCAGGGTTTCATTGTAATGCTTCATTGCAGAATCAGGACATGAGATGGAGGAGAAAGGGGCCAATGAGGACTGCAAGTTCTTCATAAGTTTCTGGGTGTTAATGGCCTGTATGTTTCTATAAGTGTGGAAAGTGGGGGTGACCTGAGCGGGGTGGCAGTTCTTGATAGAGAATGAAAGAAGGTTGTGGTCAGAGAGTGGGAGAGGGGAGTTTGTGAAATCGTCCACTGAGCAAATCCATGAGAAGACCAAGTCGAGGGAGTTTCCGTCTTCATGCGTTGGAGCGTTATTATGCTGCGAGAGGCTGAAAGAGGAGGTTAGAGATAAAAGGTGAGAAGCAGATGGGGAAAGGGGAAAAGCAATGGGGATATTGAAATCACTCATGATGAGGGTGGGGATGTCACAGAAGAGAAAGTGTGGAAGCCAGGTGGCAAAGTGGTCCAGGAACTGATGAGAGGGGCCGGGAGGACGATACACCACCGCCACTCGCATGGAGAAGGGGATGTAGAGTCTGACAGCATGGACTTCAAAGGAAGGAAAAACAAGTGAGGGTACTTGAGGGATAACCTGGAAAGTACATTTGGGTGATAGGAGCAGACCAACGCCTCCACCTGCTCTGTTGTCCGATCTTGGGGTATGAGAAAAGTGTAAACCACCATATGAAAGAGCAGCAGCAGCGGTGGTGTCTGACTGCTGGATCCAGGTTTCAGTAAGAGCCAGGAGGCTAAGAGAATTAGAAAGGAAGAAGTCATGGATGAAAGGGAGTTTATTACACACAGAGCAAGAATTCCAAAGGGCACAATTGAAAGAGGCAGAAGGCATGCAAGGGATATTAATAAGGTTAGAGGGGTTTCTGAGTGTAGCAGTTGGGAGGTTTGACTGGCTATAACATGGGGGGCCGGGGTTGGGAGAGATGTCTCCAGCAACTAGAAGAAGGAGGATAGAAAGAGTGAGCAGATGGTTAAGTGATTTGTGAGAGCGTCACTTGTGTTGGATTGTGGGACTGAATGGATCTGCTGTGTTTAGCAATGTGAACAGAGCGTGAGTGCTATACATAGGAGAGGAAAGGATAGAGGGGCCGATATGGATGTAGCGTAAAGAGTTAATGCTAGGGCGGTGAATGTGAGTGAATGCAGCAGCCAGGATATAGGTGAGACAAATGCATATAGTGAGTATTTGTTGTGTTCCAAATAAACAGGGAATAGAATTAGATTGCCTTATCTGTCTCTTGCCATGTTTTAACTGCCAGTACTTTGAAAAAAGTACTTGGAATAAATGTAGACGAATAATAGTGCACGAATGCACCCCTGCATGAATGCGTCCCCAAACTATGTCTAAATTTATAGGAGGCTAGCTCTTAGATCTTACTTTTTTTTTCTCTCGTTAGTAGTGTTGAGCATTCCGATACCGCAAGTATCGGGTATCGGCCGATACTTGTGGGTATCAGAATTCCGATACCGAGATCCGATACTTTTGTGGTATCGGGTATCGGTATCGAAACAACATTAATGTGTAAAATAAAGAATTAAAATAAAAAATAGGGATATACTCACCTCTCCGACGCAGCCTGCACCTTACCGAGGGAACCGGCAGCCTTCTTTGCTTAAAATGCACGCGTTTACTGCCTTCCGTGACGTCACGGCTTGTGATTGGTCGCGTGCCGCCCATGTGGCCGCGACGCGACCAATCGCAGCAAGCCGTGACGTAATTTTCAGGTCCTGAATGCCTAATTCTAGGCATTCAGGATTTTAAAATTACGTTACGGCTTGTGATTGGTCGCGTCGCGGTTACATGGGCGACGCGACCAATCACAAGCCGTGACGTCACGGGAGGCAGGAAACGCGCGCATTTTAAAATTACGTCACGGCTTGTGATTGGTTGCGTGCCGCCCATGTGACCGCAACGCAACCAATCACAGCAAGCCGTGACGTAATTTCAGGTCCTGAATGCCTAATTCTGCATTCAGGACCTGAAAATTACGTCACGGCTTGCTGTGATTGGTCGCGTCGCGGCCACATGGGCGGCACGCGACCAATCAGAAGCCGTGACGTCACGGAAGGCAGTAAACGCGCACATTTTAAGCAAAGAACGCTGCCGGTTCCCTCGGTGAGGTCCAGGCTGAATCGGAGAGGTGAGTATAGCAATATTTTTTATTTTAATTCTTTATTTTACACATTAATATGGATCCCAGGGCCTGAAGGAGAGTTTCCTCTCCTTCAGACCCTGGGAACCATCAGGGATACCGTCCGATACTTGAGTCCCATTGACTTGTTATGGTATCGGGTATCGGTATCGGATTAGATCCGATACTTTGCCGGTATCGGCCGATACTTTGGACGGTATCGGTCAACACTACTCGTTAGCAATCACACTAACTTGAGACAGCAGGACACAGTAAATGTAGTGAACAGATAAACAAATGTCCAGGCCTACATGGATCATAAACCACTTTGAAAACAGTTATATGACCTTTCTGCATAAGGAACAAGCCGAAGTAAGTTCAATAGCAATATACAAGAATATACCCCCAAAAAAAACTGCTTGCTAAGGCTACGTTCACATTCGCGGCTAGCGCCGCAGCGTCGGGCACCGCAGCGGCGCTGCATGCATCATGCGCCCCTATATTTAACATGGGGGCGCATGGACATGCGGTGCACTTGCTTTTTGCGCCGCATGCGTCCCTGCGGCGCCCGCGTCGGGGCGCAGAGGACGCAGCAAGTTGCATTTTTGCTGCGTCCAAAATCAATGGAAAAAAGGACGCATGCGGCGCAAAAAGCAGCGTTGTGCATGTGTTCACATTTGCGCTGTGCGTTGCGGCGGCGACGCTGCGGCGCACACCGCAAATGTGAACGTAGCCTAAGATGGCTAACAAGTCTAGATAAAAAGACATGCAAGGTAGATCAGTTCAGAGATGGAATGATATGATTACCATTCAGGTTGCTTGCTGACAATGACTCAATACATCTGCTATCGATGCGCCAGGCAAGTATGGTGCTTGTCATTAAGGTGTTAAAGCTTTTACCAATATTCTAGTGTATCATACAGGTTATAATTGGGATTGCATTAGTGAAGGTCTGTTAACTGGGATTTGTTTACTAGAACTAATGGCCCCTTTGGTAAATTTGGGAGCAAGCAGTAGTTTTCTACAAAGTACAAAGCTTTCTTTCCCTGTTTACTGGCTTATCATTGGCTATTATAACACCAAACTTATCAGTTCAACTTCCTACTCTTGGTATTCTATATATTAGAAAGACTGTAAATGTGAATGCATAGTCTTACCTTAGCTATATCATTCATGACGGAGATTTTAAATTCCCAGTCCATGAAGGTGCCATCTGGGTAGGATATTTTATCACTGAGAACATCCTAAGATGGAAAAAAAAATATTTTCATAATGAAAAAAACTGTTTTCAGGAGAAAAAAAGTTTTGCTAAGGAGCTCTGCCACATATCATATCACAATTAATAATAATAATAATAATAATAATTTTATTTATATAGCGCCAACATATTCCACAGCCCTCTACAAATTATAGAGGGGACTTGTACAGACAATAGACATTACAGCATAACAGAAATCACAGTTCAAAATAGATACCAAGAGGAGTGAGGGCCCTGCTCGCAAGCTTACAAACTACACTGTGTTCCAAATTATTATGCAAATTGGATTTAAGTGTCATAAAGATTTAATTGTTTTGTTTTTCAAATAAACTTGTGGATGGTATTGTGTCTCAGGGCTCAATGTATCACTGAAATCAATCTTAAACACATGTGATAATTGGTTTTCCAGGTGATTCTAATTAAAGGAAAACTACTTAAAAATGATGTTCCACATTATTAAGCAGGTCACAGTTTTCAAGTAACATGGGAAAGAAAAAGGATCTCTCTGCTGCTGAAAAGCATCAAATAGTGCAATGCCTTGGTGAAGGGATGAAAACATTAGAAATTTTCCAAAAACATAAGCGTGATCATTGTACTGTTAAGAGATTTGTGGCTGTATCTGAGCACAGATGTGTTTGTGCTGATAAAGGCATAATGAGGAAGATTTCTGCCAGGCAAGTTCATCGGATTAAGAGAGCAGCTGCTAAAAAGCCATTACAAAGCAGCAAACAGATATTTGAAGCTGCTGGTGCCTCTGGAGTCCCTCGAACCTCAAGGTGTAGGCTCCTTCAAAGGCTTGCTGTGGTGCATAAACCTACTATTCGGCCACCCTTAAACGGTGTTCACAAGCAGAAATGGTTGTATTGGGCCCACACATACATGAAGACTAATTTCCAAACAGTCTTGTTTACTGATGAGTGTCGAGCAACCCTGGATGGAGTAGTGGATGGTTGGTGGATGGCTACCATGTCCCACAAGGCTGCAACGTCAGCGAGGAGGTGGAGGAGTCATGTTTTGGGCCAGAATCATGGGGAAACAGCTGGTCAGGCCCTTTAAGGTTCCTGAAGGTGTGAAAATGACCTCTGCAAAGTATATAGAGTTTCTGACTGACAACATTCTTCTATGGTCTAAAAAGCAGAAACATGCCTTCAGGAGCAAAATCATCTCCATGCTGACAATGCCCCATCTTATGCTGCAAAGAATACCTCTGAGTCATTGGCTGCTATGGGCATAAAAGGAGATAAACTCATGGTGTGGCCACCATCTTCCCCTGACCTCAACCCTATAGAGAACCTTTAGAGGATCATCAAGCCAAAGATCTATGAGGGTGGGAGGCATTTCACATCCAAACAGCAGCTCTGGGAGGCTATTCCAACTTCATGCAAAGAAATACAAGCAGAAACTCTCCAAAAATTCACAAGTTCAATGGATGCAAGAATTGTGAAGGTGACATCAAAGAAGGGTCCTATGTTAACATGTAACTTGCCCTGTTGGGATGTTTTGGCGTTAAATAGCTTTTTTGTTCAGTGAATGTGACCTCCTAATGCTGCAAATTCCACAAATGAGCATTTTCAGTTCTTTAAAACATATCAAATGTATAAAAATTCTACTGTGCCTAATAATTTGGAACAGTGCATTTTGAGTTTTTATTCATTTTGGAGATGATACTGTTATCATTGGGAGGTTTCTTCAATAAAATTCGATGTATAATCTAACAGGTGATGACTTTTATTAGACTGACTGTCATTTGCACCGACCATTTAGGAAAATCTGATAAAAATGTAATTTGCATAATAATTTGGAACATAGTGTATGAGGAAGAGGGGAGACACGAGAGGTGGATGGTAACAATTGCTTTAGTTATTTGGACCAGCCATAGTGTAAAGGCCCCGTCACACTTAGCGACGCTGCAGCGATACAGACAACGATGCCGATCACTGCAGCGTCGCTGTTTAGTCGCTGTGTGGTCGCTGGAGAGCTGTCACACAGACCGCTCTCCAGCGACCAACGATGCCGAGGTCCCCGGGTAACCAGGGTAAACATCGGGTTGCTAAGCGCAGGGCCGCGCATAGTAACCCGATGTTTACCCTGGTTACCAGTGTAAAATGTAAAATAACAAACACTACATACTCACCTTCGCGTCCCCCGGCGTCCGCTTCCTGCACTGACTGAGCGCCGGCCCTAACAGCAGAGCGGTGACGTCACCGCTGTGATGTGCTTTCACTTTACGGCCGGCAGTCAGTCAGTGCGGGAAGCAGACGGCAAGGGACCTGACGGACACCGGAATGTGAGTATGTACTGTTTTTTTTTTTTTACTTTTACGATGGTAACCAGGGTAAACATCGGGTTACTAAGCGCGGCCCTGCGCTTAGTAACCCGATGTTTACCCTTGTTACCAGTGAAGACAACGCTGAATCCGTGTCACACACACCGATTCAGCGATGTCAGCGGGACCTCAACAATCAAAAAAAGGTCCAGGCCATTCCGACACGACCAGCGATCTCACAGCAGGTGCCTGGTCGCTGGTACATGTCAAACATAGCGAGATCGCTACTGAGGTCGCTGTTGCGTCACAAAACTTGTGACTCAGCAGCGATCTCGCTAGCGATCTCGCTAAGTGTGACGGGGCCTTAAGGCTTGGGTGTTCATGTAAAGCTGCATGAACCAGTTTACTGCCTAAGTGTGTAACAGTACAGACACAGAGGCTATTAACTGTATAAAGAACATGATGCGAGGAACCTGATTATGGTTTAAGTTTTTTTTTTTGTTTTTTTCTTTAATGGGCCACACAGAGATAGTTAGGTTAATGCGTTGAGGCAATAGGCCAATCTGAGTATTTTTTAGTGCTCGGAAATTTAGTTTTTATTGCCGCAGCTGAATGATTTACATCTGTTAGCCAGTATACGTACATGTGGGGATTCCCTAGCAACCAGGCAACCCCCACATGTACTTATGCTGGCTAACAGATGTAAATCATTCAGCTGCGGCAATTAAAACTAAGTTTCCGAGCATTAAAAAATACTCGGAGGACACCGGAGCATGCTCGGGAAATCTCGAGTAACGAGTATATTTGCTCATCACTAATCACAATCTAAATGCAATGCAATCAATATTGCTTTAATTCAGCATACGGCAAATCTAAGCACTATCACATTAACATTCATATGGCATCACCATTTAATGAACATTAATATTGAAGTGCTGCTTAGCACAGATTTGTAGGTTAAAGGTCTAAATATCCAGCATTTCAAGCACAAATAATACATTGCCAGGCCATTGCGATGACAAGAGCGGTTGTTTCATGATGGATTCAAAAGAAGGCAAAGTATGACTGAAAATCCAAAAATAAAATAGGGAAAATGGTTTTCCAATGAACAAAGTTAATTTTAATAAACATTTTAATCAATAGATCTTTTAATAATAGCGAGTTCTTTATTTGGATATGTTTAATCCCTTCACCATCTTGGGTTTATCCGTTTTTGAGTTTCCAGTTTTTGCTCCTCTTCTTCCCAGCACCATAACTTTGCTATTTTACAGTCAATATGGCCATGCGAGGGCTTGTTTTTTGTGGGACGAGTTGTACTCCTATATAATATATATGAGGTAGAGCCAGTACAAAGGAGGGCAACAAAATAAATAAAGGGGATGCGGGAGCTACAATACCCAGATAGATTAGCAAAATTAGGATTATTTAGTCTAGAAATCTAATAACCATGTATAAGTATATAAGGGGACAATACAAATATCTCTTCGAGGATCTGTTTATACCAAGGAAGGTGACGGTCACAAGGGGGCATTTTCTGCGTCTGGAGGAGAGAAGGTTTTTCCACCAACATAGAAGAGGATTCTTTACTGTTAGGGCAGTGAGAATCTGGAATTGCTTGCCTGAGGAGGTGGTGATGGCGAACTCAGTCGAAGGGTTCAAGAGAGGCCTGGATGTCCTCCTGGAGCGTAACAATATTGTATCTTACAGTTATTAGGTTCCTTAGAAGGACGTAGATCTGGGGATTTATTCTGACAGAATATAGGCTAAGCTGGATGGACAAATGTCTTTTTTCGACCTTACTAACTATGTTATTACATTACTTTTGTAAGACACCATTGGTTTTACCATATATTGTACTGGAAAATGTGAAAAAATTCAAGTTGCGATGAAATTGCAAAAAAAAAGTGCAATTCCATAAATTTTTTTTATTTAACGTATTCACTAAATGCTAAAACTGACCTGCTATTATGATTTTTCAAGTCATTAAGAATTCACAGATACCAACCATGTATAGGTTCTTTTTTATTTAAGTGATTAAAAAAATCCAATGTTTCTAAAAAAGAAATGTAAAATGCCGCCATTTTCTGAGACCCGTAGCGTCTCCATTTTTAATGATCTGGGACTTGGTAATGGCTTATTTTTTGTGCAAACAAGGCCCTCACATGGCCATATTGACAGAAAAATAAAAAAGTTATGGCTCTGGGAAGAAGGGGAGCAAAAAACAGAAACATAAAAATGGAAAATGGCCCGGGGGTGAAGTGGTTAAAGGGAACTTCCAGAAATAAACAAACACTATTAGCCTGCAGATATGGGGTTAATCTGCGGGTTAATGGCTTTATTAACCTGTCAGGTGCCTGCACGTAGCCGAATGCTGCTGGGAGAAAATTTACTTTATTCCCCGCTGCAGGCTTCCGGAGACCAGGGCCGCCATCAGGGCATTACTACCCTTACTACTGTATGGGGCCTGGTGAGCAAAAGCAAATAGGGGGGGCCGAACATGCTGGCAGCCCGCTCCGGGTGGACCCCTCTCTTTGCTAATGGTTACCAGGCCCCAGGGACATTTTGTTCAAAGCTGCCGCACGCCAGATGCATAACAACACTGTGGTGAGTTAAAGATACACCTACAGGGTTGTTAATGTATCTGGCGGACGGAAATGGGCACTGTACCTTTAAGCTGCATCTGGTCCGGTTGCATCATGTCCTGACGTTATGTGACACACTGTGCGCACTTCCTCATTCCAGAGGAGAACTGGGGGCATTGTCAGCGGGCGGGCTGAGGCGGTGAGCAGGGAAAAGTGAGGAGACTGCGTCCAGTGAGAAGAGGCTTCAGGTGGCTGCATCTGCCAGCATGTGGCTAATTCAGGTCTCTCCTCACCCTTGTCTGGCAGTTGTGCAACTCTGTGCTCTTTTGCGTTTTTTTTTTTTCTGGTTTCCACTTTATGCCAGCAGAAATGTCACTTCAGTCCTGACACCTATACAGGAACAGCAAGGAGCAAATAATGGGAATAATAATATAAGGGAGAGTGTGGAGTCTCTGCTGTAATAATAGGTGGGAGATGAGGGATGGAGCAGCTGCCGGGGAGTTATTGATGAAGAAGAGGTAATGGACCCCAAAATATAAAACACAAGAAAGTGTATCCTTGTTTTACTTTGTTCTAAACATAAGAGAAAGGTAATGTTGTATCTCCATATATCCAATCACTACTGAGTGATTATATCAGTGATAATGTCACACAATATTGTATCTCACACCCGACACTACAGAACTCGTTCCCTAAATTCATGTTATAGAATGAGGGTGATTGTTCGCTTCTCTGGTTGTTCATTATATTTATACATGAAATTAAAGCTTTGCTCTGATCAAATAATCGCAGTACTGGATCAGACATTTGGCGCAGGGAGCAGATTCTTAGAATATTGCAGATGTTAACTTGTACTTAGAACAGAGAAGAGCAGAGATCTCAGATAAGTTTGTGGCTCTAATTGCCGCATTTACCGCAAATAAATCCTCAAATTCGATGAAATATTCTGCATTGTTGTTGATTCCATAATTCTTTGTATTGTATCTGCAGATAATGTGCGACATTTATTGGATGATTATCTGATTGTGAATTCATATTAATCTGTGATATTACAGGTCAGGGCGCGGATCCCCAACGCTCAGTGTAGGGAGCACAGCAGGGGATGAATTCTTGTGCTTCCTTCTGTTGGAAACAATGTGCTTCTAGTTGGATGTTTTGATGTCCCCGAGGTCATCCATCCTTATGTTTATAGCCTTTTCACTAGGCACTGCTCCTAATAGCGAGTTTCCTACTCCACACTGATGAGGGGCAAATACCCAGAAACAGCTGTCTGTGGATGGATACCATGTTTTGGCATAGGTGGTTTTCCTTTATTGGATGCTGCCCTTCCCGTGGTTGTTCCTTCCCGGTGAAAGACCTGGCTATTCATTGCTTGCATTGAGAAACACGTGATGGTGTCTCCACGGCTTTTCTACATGCATTTGCATATTTCCCATAAGGGATGGGGGCAGTGTTCTGGATCACTGCGTTGAGAAACACGTGATGGTGTCTCTGTGGTGTTGGATGTTTTAATCTCCCCGAGGTCACTCATCCTTATGTTAATAATCAGGAGCCATGATTGCCCCACACCCCCAATAACCGATCACGTGATGCCCCCAAACTCCTCACAGTCCTCCCTGATTATACTGTCTCCCCGAGCTCTCAGATAGCCCTCCGTTATAAGGACTTATAACAAAAACAAATACAAATTTTATATGATGGAATGATATGTGAGGGAGCGCCAGTGCTGTAGTCGTGGCTTAGGTTAAAGGCCTTTGCACACCCTAGCCTCCCATCACATGCAAAGTACGTACGTCTATGATGGTACTTGCCTCTCTGTTACCCGCACTCTTCGGGTCTCTTCTGAGCTTCTGCAGACCCCCTTTGCACAATTGCACACAAATTCAGACACAGTCTTGCTTTAACTTCAAACACAAAATTTACTTGCTTCTGTTAGCAGCACATCCTTCTCAGTTACATCTACAGCATTGGGTTCTGTACAGTCCACATTCTGCACTTTCCCTGCTTCTCCTCTTCCGGCCTTCAGTATGTGCCCGGGTCATACCGCATCTTGTGGTAACACAGCGTCCACCCTGTCCAAACTCACTGTCGAACAAAGTCCAGCTCACCATGGTCGACATCCTTGGAGGCTCGGAGCACGGAGCCGCTGTGTCAGGGCGTAGCAAATCAAAGAAGAAATGAGGAATCCAGCTCAACGAAGTAGTGAAAAAAACTTCTTTCTTTATTCACTTGAAGATATATTCAGTGGAGGATAAAACATCAGCGATTACAAAAGATAAAATGCGATATCAACGCGTTTCTAGTGACCAAGCACCCTTAATCATGATATCTAGTGTGTGGCTTGTCTTGCATTTTTATACTAATCGGATCTTAGTATAAAAATGCAAGACAAGCCACACACTAGATATCATGATTAAGGGTGCTTGGTCACCAGAAACGCGTTGATATCGCATTTTATCTTTTGTAATCGCTGATGTTTTATCCTCCACTGAATATATCTTCAAGTGAATAAAGAAAGAAGTTTTTTTCACTACTTCGTTGAGCTGGATTCCTCATTTCTTCCCAAACTCACTGTGCCTGAGCATTCCCTCAGAGGTTTCATCCCGGATCTGAGGGCATCAGATTATGCCACATTATGGAGCCGCTTGCATCCTCGTACTGTCCTGGCCCTGCTTACAGCCTTTATTCCAACACTGCTGTAAGCCCGCTGCTCAGCTATACTGCTGGCCCTGTGGGCACTGGATGGCTGGGTCCTGTACCTTAACATTGTACCTTCCCAGCTGCCTGGACACCTTGGCCCCTACTGACTCTCTAGGAAACTGTTCCTACCTAACCCCAGCTAGCTCCTCCTATGGTTAACTATTTACACCACTTGTTATTATACGTGTCATGGGCCCCATCTAGTGGGCCGAACAGGGTACTACGCTTTCCCTATTCTCATCATTATGCATTAGCAAAACAGATAAGTACATACACAGTTTTGCATGAAGGTAACATTTACATGGAGGGAGGGAATATCACACGGTCCCGGTATACCCCTTACATTCCCCCTCCCTTTAACAATGGTCGCCCCTGACCATTTCTGCATCATCACTTTTATTTTTGCAAGATATACTCCGCACAGGGAGAAACACATTAAAAAGAGGTAGAACAATTATATTGGCTCAATGTGAGCCGAGTCTGTACAACGTTGCAGGAGAATCCTTTCTCTCCAAAGGGATGCCTGATACACAGTCCTCTAGGCAGCACCCTGACAGTTCCATATTCTGGTCTTGTTCACTGGTAATTAACATATAAACAATTAGGTGGCCCTTCCAGTGGGCAAACAGTCATAGGGAGTAAAAGTACGTCCCCCTCCCTTTGAGGGTAACACTGGCTTTGAATGCTACATGCACTGCCTGTCCTGGGAACAGTCTGTTGCTGCAGTTGCACATAGTTCATGGCACAGTTCCTGGGCATATTCCTGCTTTCCAGGAGAAATGGCGCAATGGGCGCAACTAAACAACACTATGCAAAAAAACTTCAGGTTCACTTCTGGCCATCCGGCCACTGTTATGATCTGGTGGCCTAAGAGCAGCATGAGACATACTCTGGAGAAGGTGGTACCTGTACTGACCGCAGACCCTGAACCTAACACCGCAACTAGAAGTAGCCGTGGAATGTACCTAGCGCTCCCTGGACATCTCGACACAGCCGGAGGACTAATTACCCCTAAAGATAGAAAAGGGAAAACTATCTTGCCTCAGAGAAAATTCCTAAAGGATAGGCAGCCCCTCACAAATATTGACTGTGAGAGGAGAGGGAAAAAACATACACAGACTGAAATCAGAATTTAGCAAAGGAGGCCACTTCTAGCTAAATAGAAAGGATAGGACAGAGTACTATGTGGTCAGTATTAAAACACTAGAAAATATCCACCACAGAAAATACAAAAACTCCACAGCTAACTAAAGATATGGAGGGTATATCTGCATCTCCAGAGATACCAGCTTGGCTAAACAAATCCTTATACAGACCAAGCTGGACAAGAGAAAAAAAACATGGAAAAGAACTGAACAATAAGGCCACAGCATGTGGACAGCAAAAAATCAAGGCCAGAACTTATCTTTGTTGAAAAGAACTGCAAAGCAGGAGAGACCAGGCAGAGATGTGAATCCTCCAGGAACAATGGACAACTGGCACTGACTAAAGGGTGAAGCAAGACTAAATAGCCCAGTCAGATTTGCAAAAAGTGAACACACCTGACAAATGCTGCGACTCAGAGACAGCAGCGTTACCACTTACAACCAAAATAAATCAATTAAAAAAAAATCAAACCTACACATATTTGGTATCGCCACGTTCAGAATCGCCCTATCTATCAATAAAAAAAAGCATTAACCTGATCGCTAAACGGCGTAACGAGAAAAAAAATCGAAACGCCAGAATTGTTTTTTTGGTCGCCGAGACATTGCATTAAAATGCAATAACGGGCGATCAAAAGAACGTATCTGCACCGAATTGGAATCATTAAAAACGCCAGCTCGGCACGCAAAAAATAAGCCCTCAACCGACCCCAGATCATGAAAAATGGCGCAATTTTTTTTTTTTTTTAGCAAAGTTTGGAAATTTTTTTCACCACTTAGATAAAAAATAACCTAGTCATGTTATGTGTCTATGAACTCATAGTGACCTGGAGAATCATAATGGCAGGTCAGGTTTAGCATTTAGTGAACCTAGCAAAAAAGCCAAGCAAAAAACAAGCGTGGGATTGCACTTTTTTTGCAATTTCACCGCACTTGGAATTTTTTTTCTGTTTTCTAGTACATGACATGGTAAAACCAATGATGTCGTTCAAAAGTACAACTCGTCCCGCAAAAAATAAGCCCTCACATGGCCAAATTGACGCAAAAATAAAAAAGTTATGGCTCTGGGAAGGAGGGGAGTGAAAAATGAACACGGAAAAACGAAAAATCCCAAGGTCATGAAGGGGTTAAAACGTTGATCTCTTCTTGTTTTGTGGCATCCCCGCTCCGCAAGGCTGCGGCATCCTGCTGACTATGCCAAATGTGAGGGAGCACCAGGGCTGTAGTTGTGGCTTAGGTTAGAGGCCTTTGTGCACCCTGGCCTCCCGTCACATGCAAAGTACATACTTCTATGAGGGTACTTGCCTCTCTGTTACCCGCACTTTTCGGGTCTCTTCTGAGCTGCTGCAGACCCCCTTCTCACGATTGCACACAAATTGAGACACAGTCTTGCTTTAACTTCAAACACAAAACTTTAGTTGCTTCTGTTCGCAGCACATCCTTCTCAGTTACAACTACAGCACTGGGTACTGTACAGTCCACATTCTCCACTTTCCCTGCTTCTCCTCTTACGGCCTTCAGCACATGCCCGGGTCATACCGCATCTTGCGGTAATGCAGCGTCCTCCCTATCCGAACTCACTGTGCCTGGGGGTTCTCTCAGCTATTTCCCAATGGATCTGAGGGCATCAGCCCATGCGATAAGTTGCCACATTATGGAGCCCCAAAAAAAGCAACCTTCTAAAATATAACTTTTATTAATATAATTGATATATCAACTAAGGGTGACAGTAGTAGCACTCACATATATCCACAAAACGTCAAATGACAAATATTAATTAACAAAAAAAGGGAGAGGAGGGGACTAATTTCACCCTAGTAGGCCCTAACAAAAGGCCCTACCTGTCTGCGGAGTTTGGCACCCTAGTTATTGACGATATGGCACCCCTGCTCAACGTCGATTGTCCCTAGAGTATGGTCCCGGTATATCCTTACAGATACAATATATATAATAGGAGTCTGATAATAAGCAAGAAATGAGGAGGGAGGAGACAGGTGGGTCTGGGACCGTATATACTTATATTTACAGTACAAACCAAAAGTTTGGACACACCTTCTCATTTAAAGATTTTTCTGTATTTTCATGACTATGAAAATTGTACATTCACACTGAAGGAATCAAAACTATGAATTAACACTTGTGGAATTATATACTTAACAAAAAAGTGTGAAACAACTGAAATTATGTCTTATATTCTAGGTTCTTCAAAGTAGCCACCTTTTGCTTTGATGACTGCTTTGCACACTCTTGGCATTCTCTTGATGAGTTTCAAGAGGTAGTCACCGGAAATGGTTTTCACTTCAGGGCAGTGAAAGAAACACAACACAGCCATAGTTTTTTGGTTTTGCTTTTAAGACATAAAATGTACGGCAAAAGTTACTGGCAACATGCTTGTCCAGGTCAGTACAATTACAAGGATATCAAACATGTATATATTTCTTTATTGTTTTAGCGACTGAAAACAAGTTTTGGTTTTATATGTCGCCATTTTTATTTTATTCATTCTTGCAGTGTGAGAGCTTGTTTTTTTGAGTGCCGAACTGCATTGTTACTATGCTAATGGGCTTATAATATTTTCTTTTTATAGCATTTTTGACAAAGAGGTGCATAGACCAGAAAACATCAATTTTGGCTTTTCATTTTTATTTTTTTTATTTATGGTGTTTACCTTTTAGATGACATATTTAATGTTTTTACATTTTACATTACTATACATTTTTGGAATTTTAGGGGTGTGGACTATCTGAATATGCTGATATTTAAATTTATTTAGCTTTCAATACTGTATAGAAAGGGTGCTTAATTGAAGTTTTGTTCTGTTTGTATATATATTTTATGCATATATACACTGCTCAAAAAAATAAAGGGAATCCCACATCCTAGATATCACTGAATGAAATATTCCAGTTGTAAATCTTTATTCATTACATAGTGGAATGCGTTGAGAACAGTAAAACCTAAAAATGATCAATGTAAATCACAAGTAATATCCCATGGAGGTCTGGAGTTGGAATGATGCTCAAAATCAAAGTGGAAAATCAAATTTCAGGCTGATCCAACTTCAGTGGAAATGGTTCAAGACAAAGAAATGATGCTCAGCAGTGTGTGGCCTCCACGTGCCTGTATGACCTCCCTACAATGCCTGGGCATGCTCCTGATGAGGCGGCGGATGGTCTCCTGAGGGATCTCCTCCCAGACCCGGACTAAAGCATCTGCCAATGTTGTGAATTCTGCTCTTGGGCTCCCTCCGGTGGTTGTAAGTGGTAGCGCTGCTGTCTCTGAATCACAGCATTTATCAGGTGTGTTCACTTTTTGCAAATCTGACTGGGCTATTTAGTCTTGCTTCACCCTTTAGACAGTGCCAGTTGTCCATTGTTCCTGGAGGATTCACATCTCTGCCTGGTCTCTCCTGCTTTGCAGTTCTTTTCAACAAAGATAAATTCTGGCCTTGATTTTTTTGCTGTCCACATGCTGTGGCCTTATTGTTCAGTTCTTTTCCATGTTTTTTGTCTTGTCCAGCTTGGTCTGTATAAGGATTTGTTTAGCCAAGCTGGTATCTCTGGAGATGCAGATATACCCTCCATATCTTTAGTTAGCTGTGGAGTTTTTGTATTTTCTGTGGTGGATATTTTCTAGTGTTTTAATACTGACTGCATAGTACTCTGTCCTATCCTTTCTATTTAGCTAGAAGTGGCCTCCTTTGCTAAATTCTGATTTCACTCTGTGTATGTTTTTTCCCTCTCCTCTCACAGTCAATATTTGTGGGGGGCTGCCTATCCATTGGGAATTTTCTCTGAGGCAAGATAGTTTTCCCTTTTCTATCTTTAGGGGTAATTAGTCCTCCGGCTGTGTCGAGATGTCCAGGGAGTGCTAGGTACATTCCACGGCTACTTCTAGTTGCGGTGTTAAGTTTAGGGTCTGCGGTCAGTAC
Organism: Ranitomeya variabilis; assembly: GCF_051348905.1. NCBI lineage: Eukaryota > Metazoa > Chordata > Amphibia > Anura > Dendrobatidae > Ranitomeya > Ranitomeya variabilis. Next base: position 146,304,309 of record NC_135239.1, on the reverse strand, counting down.
AGGTACCACCTTCTCAGAGTACGTCTCATGCTGCTCTTAGGCCACCAGATCATAACAGTACAACTGGCCAACAATGAGTTAACTGCATCTCAGAAGAAGGGAAGGAAAGTGCTGAGCCATTTTTTTTTCGGTAGTCTGTTGTGTTTTTTTTCTTCCCTCTTTATCTCTGGGTGGCTCAGGAGTTCGGCGCTTGGGTTATTGTATGACGAACCTAATTCAGTGGATCATGCTGAGAAGACCTTGTTGGCCCTGTCTCAGGGTCAAGAAGTGGCAGAATCATATTGCCAGAAGTTTAGAAAATGGTCTGTACTGACTAAATGGAATGAGGATGCCTTGGTGGCAATCTTCAGAAAGGGTCTGTAACAACTCTGCTGGCATCACGGCATGGCCTCACATCTCTCACACTATCTTACCCACTGCTCCAGGCCATGATGTGGTTTCTGTTTTATGCCAGCTCCATGTTCTGTGTCTCTGCTCTCTGCATGCTTTGTGGCTTTGTGTATAGGGGGGCGGCGCCTGAACTCTCTGGTTCTTACAGCAGTCAGGTGCATCTGTCTGGTCTGTTCCTGACCAATTACCAAGAGGCCTCCAGTATATAGTGCAGCTCCACCCAGTGTTCTGGGCCTGTGCAATGTGTTAGGTCAGTTAGTGTTTAGCTTCTGAGTTTGCCAGGCCTTGCTGTGAGTTACTCCCTCTCTGGAGGCTTTTCTCTGTATTTTTGCCTTGGTCTTGTTGTCTGCCCTCCAGGAGGCAGAATATCCTGGTCCCTGTGTCTTTGTCCTTGTGTCTTGTTCCATTACCTTGTCTGTACTTAGTCTTATCTCTGTCTCCTTGTCTGTGGCTTCCTTCCCTGCTGTGTCTTTCCTTGTGTTCTCAGTCTGCTTACACTCTGCACTCTTGCAGCTCTGCCTGCTCTGTACCTTTGTGGCTTTTACCTCTGATCCGCACTCCTGCAGTTCTGCTCCGTTCATCTCTGCTCCGCTCCCATTGCTGTAAGAATCTCTTTCTGCAGCTCCTCTCCACATTCCTTGCGGTTCTGCTCCGTTCATCTCTGCTCTGCTCCCGTTGCTGTAAGAATCTCTTTCTGCAGCTCCTCTCCGCATTCCTTGCGGTTCTGCTCCATTCATCTCTGCTCCGCTCCCGTTGCTGTAAGAATCTCTTTCTGCAGCTCCTCTCCGCATTCCTTGCGGTTCTGCTCTGTTCATCTCTGCTCCGCTCCCGTTGCTGTAAGAATCTCTTGCTGCAGCTCTTCTCCACATTCCTTGTGGTTCTGCTCTGCTTTGTTTTTATTGCTGCGCTATCTCTTGCTGCTCTACCTTTCCTATCCGCAGCCTTGCGGTTCTCTTCCTGTGTGAACAGGTCTCAACCTGTTCCTTCATTCTCCCTTCCTTCTGGTTTATTTCCATACCTACATCTTCTGTGTGAACAGGTCCTACCTGTTCCTTCATATTTCATATCCGTTCCCGCACCACCTGTGTGAACAGGTCCCTACCTGTTCCTCCTAACTACATATCTGTACCTGCACCTCTAGTGTGAACAGGTCCCTACCTGTTCCTTTTTACACCACATCAACCAGTCCTGTGTTCTCTGCCGTGCCTGCCAATCCAGTGTTCCTGCCAATCCCGTGTTCCTGCCAGTCCTACCATTCCCGCCGTCCTAGCCAGTCCTGTGTTTCCTGCCATCCTATGCAGTCCTGTGTTTCCTGCCGTCCTAGCCAGTCCTGTGTTTCCTGCCGTCCCTGCCAGTCCTGTGTTCCTGCCAGCCCTGTGTTCTCTGCTGTGTCTCTGCCAGCCCTGTTCTCTGCCATGTATCTGCCAGCCCTGTGATCTCTGCTGTGTCTCTGCCAGCCCTGTCTCAGCCGTGCCAGCCTACTAGTCTGAGTTTCAGCCATGCTCTTCTGCCAGTCCTGCCTGATGCCTGCATCAATCCTGGTATTCCTGTCTCCCAAGTGGGATCAGCAGCCACAGCCAGACACCGCCCAGGAGTGGCACCTGGCAGCTGCCTGCTGCACAAGCCTGACCTCACCATCAGGGGCTCCAGTGAAAACCCAGGCAGCTGTCATAGTCACGCCCCTTCCAGGGTAGTCTGGTTTGTGGCTCAGTGGGGCCACAAACCCCCCGAGCTCATGCCTACCAGTCAGGGCGTGAGCGTGACAGGGTCTTTCTGAATCCGTTAAAGATGTTATGGTGGGGTTCCCCACGCCTGCTGATCTGAGTGATTCTATGTCTCTGGCCATTCAGATTCATTGGCGCATGCGCGAGCGCAGAGTTGTGCACACTATGGCATTGTCTTCCGAGCGGAGTCCTGAGCCTATGCAGTGTGATAGGATTGTGTCTAGAGCTGAACGACAAGGATTCAGACGTCAGAATAGGTTGTGTTTTTACTGCGGCGATTCTGCTCATGTTATTTCTGATTGCCCTAAGCGTACCAAGAGAATCGCTAGTTCTGTTACCATCAGTACTGTACAACCTAAATTTCTGTTATCTGTGACCCTGATCTGCTCATTATCGTCATTTTCTGTCATGGCATTTGTGGATTCAGGCGCCGCTCTAAACTTAATGGACTTAGAATTTGCCAGACGTTGTGGTTTCCCCTTGCAGTCTTTGCTGAGTTCTATTCCTTTGAGGGGCATTGATGCTACACCGTTGGCTAAAAATAAACCTCAGTTTTGGACACAGCTGACCATGTGCATGGCGCCAGCCCATCAGGAAGATTGTCGTTTTCTGGTGTTGCATAATTTGCATGATGCTATTGTGCTGGGTTTCCCATGGTTACAGGTGCATAATCCGGTATTAGATTGGAAATCTATGTCTGTGACTAGTTGGGGTTGTCAGGGGGTTCATGGTGATGTTCCTTTGATGTCAATTGCCTCCCCCCCCTCTTCTGAAATTCCTGAGTTTTTGTCAGATTTCCAGGATGTATTCAATGAGCCCAAGTCCAGTTCCCTTCCACCGCATAGGGACGGTGATTGTGCTATTGACTTGATTCCAGGCTGTAAGTTCCCTAAGGGCCGACTTTTCAACCTGTCTGTGCCAGAACATACCACCATGCGGAGCTATGTTAAGGAGTCCTTGGAGAAGGGGCATATTCGTCCATCTTCTTCCCCATTGGGAGAAGGTTTTTTTTTTTGTTGCCAAAAAAGATGGCTCCTTGAGACCCTGTATTGATTATCGCCTCTTGAATAAGATCACGGTCAAATTCCAATACCCTTTGCCTTTGCTTTCTGATCTGTTTGCTAGGATTAAGGGGGCTAGTTGGTTTACTAAGATTGACCTTCGAGGGGCATATAATCTTGTTCGTATTAAGCAGGGTGACGAATGGAAAACTGCGTTTAATACGCCCGAAGGCCATTTTGAATACCTTGTGATGCCATTCGGACTCTCTAATGCTCCATCTGTGTTTCAGTCCTTCATGCATGATATATTTCGGAATTATCTTGATAAATTCATGATTGTATATTTGGATGATATTTTGATTTTTTCAGATGATTGGGAGTCTCATGTGAAACAAGTCAGGATGGTATTTCAGATCCTTCGTGATAATGCTCCAGTAAGGAGGGAAATAGGAGAGTAGGGCAGGCCAGACAGGTGCTGGTAGTGGGGGACTCAATTATCAGGGGAACAGATAGGGCAATCTGTCACAAAGACAGGGATCGTCGGACAGTGTGCTGCCTACCTGGCGCTCGAGTCCGACACATCGCTGATCGGGTGGACAGATTACTGGGAGGGGCTGGTGAGGACCCAGCGGTCATGGTGCACATTGGCACAAATGACAAAGTTAGAGGTAGGTGGAAGGTCCTTAAAGATGATTTCAGGGAATTAGGCTACAAGCTGAAAGCAAGGACCTCCAACGTGGTATTTTCCGAAATACTGCCTGTACCACGTGCCACGCCAGAGAGGCAACGGGAGATTAGGGAGGTTAATAAGTGGCTCAAGAATTGGTGTAGGAAGGAGGGGTTTGGGTTCCTGCAGAACTGGGCCGACTTCTCAGTTGGCTACAGGCTCTACGCTAGGGACAGGCTGCACCTCAATGGGGAAGGTGCAGCTGTGCTGGGGGAGAAAATGGCTAGAAGGTTGGAGGAGTGTTTAAACTAGGGATTGGGGGGGAGGGTATTCATTTTATAGGAGGGGAAGATAGTGCAGATAGAGACCTGGGCACAAATAAGGAAGTTGGGGGTGGCGGTGGCATGGGGGGTGGGGTTAGAACAGTTAGTAATTTAAGAAAGAATAGAGGTACAGAGAGGAACATCAAGTGCATGTATACTAATGCCAGAAGCCTCGCCAACAAAATGGACGAATTAGAACTAATGTTGTTGGAACATAATTATGACATGGTGGGGATATCTGAAACATGGCTGGATGAGAGCCATGACTGGGCTGTTAACTTGCAGGGCTATAGCCTTTTCAGAAATGACCGTACAGATAAGCGAGGGGGTGGGGTGTGTCTGTATGTAAAATCGACCTTAAAACCCATCCTGCGTGATAATATAGGTGAATCTAATGAAAATGTAGAGTCCCTGTGGGTGGAGATAAGGGGAGGGGGAAAAAATAATAAATTACTGATAGGTGTTGTGAAATTGGATTTTGGGCTCCCCCGGTGGCCACTGGTGGAATTGAACTGGTGTGCATCATCCTCTCTGTTCACCTGTTTCCATCAGGATGTGGGAGTCGCTATTTAGCCTTGCTCCTCTGTCACTTCCATGCCGGTCAACATTGTAATCAGAAGCCTTTCTGTGCATGTTCCTGCTGCTAGACAACTCCCAGCTAAGTTGGACTTTAGTCCTTGTTTGTTTTTGCATTTTGTTCCAGTTCACAGCTGTAGTTTCGTTTCTGTGTCTGGAAAGCTCTTGTGATCTGAAATTGCCACTCTGATGTTATGAGTTAATACTAGAGTCTTAAAGTAATTTCAGGATGGTGTTTTGATAGGGTTTTCAGCTGACCATGAAAGTGCCCTTTCTGTCTTCCTGCTATCTAGTAAGCGGACCTCAATTTTGCTAAACCTATTTTCATACTACGTTTGTCATTTCATCTAAAATCACCGCCAATATTTGTGGGGGCCTCTGTCTGCCTTTCGGGGAAATTTCTCTAGAGGTGAGCCAGGACTATATTTTCCTCTGCCAGGATTAGTTAGTCCTCCGGCCGGCGCTGGGCATCTAGGGATAAAACGCAGGCTACGCTACCCGGCTACTGTTAGTTGTGCGGCAGGTTTAGTTCATGGTCAGTTTAGTTTCCATCCTTCCAAGAGCTAGTTCTTATGTTTGCTGGGCTATGTTCTCTTGCCATTGAGAACCATAACAGATAGGGGTTTGTTATAAATCTCCAAAAATAATGGAAGCAATGGAGAATATCCTTGTAAAGCAAATAGATGAAGCTGTGACTCAAGGAGAAGTCATTATTATGGGGGACTTCAACTACCCTGAAATAGATTGGGGAACAGAAACCTGCAGTTCCAGTAAAGGTAATCGGTTTTTGACAACTATGAGAGACAATTACCTTTCACAACTGGTTCAGGACTAGTGTTGAGCATTCCGATACCGCAAGTATCGGGTATCGGCCGATACTTGCGGGTATCGGAATTCCGATACCGAGATCCGATACTTTTGTGGTATCGGGTATCGGTATCGAAACAACATTAATGTGTAAAATAAAGAATTAAAATAAAAAATATTGCTATACTCACCTCTCCGACGCAGCCTGGACCTCACCGAGGGAACCGGCAGCGTTCTTTGCTTAAAATGCGCGCGTTTCCTGCCTCCCGTGACGTCACGGCTTGTGATTGGTTGCGTGCAGCCCATGTGACCGCGACGCGACCAATCACAAGCCGGAACGTAATTTTAAAATCCTGAATGCCTAGAATTAGGCATTGAGGACCTGAAAATTACGTCACGGCTTGCTGTGATTGGTCGCGTCGCGGCCACATGGGCGGCACACGACCAATCACAAGCCGTGACGTCACGGAAGGAAGTAAACGCGCGCATTTTAAGCAAAGAACGCTGCCGGTTCCCTCGGTGAGGTCCAGGCTGCGTCGGAGAGGTGAGTATAGCAATATTTTTTATTTTAATTCTTTCTTTTACACATTAATATGGATCCCAGGGCCTGAAGGAGAGTTTCCTCTCCTTCAGACCCTGGGAACCATCAGGGATACCGTCCGATACTTGAGTCCCATTGACTTGTATTGGTATCGGGTATCGGTATCGGATTAGATCCGATACTTTGCCGGTATCGGCCGATACTTTCCGATACCGATACTTTCAAGTATCGGACGGTATCGCTCAACACTATTCAGGACCCAACAAGAAGGGGGGCACTGCTAGACCTAATATTAACCAACAGGCCAGACCGCATATCAAATATAAGGGTTGGGGGTCACTTGGGGAATAGTGATCACAAAATAATAAGTTTTCATGTCTCCTTTAATAAGATGTGTAGTAGAGGGGTGACAAGGACACTAAACTTCAGGAGGGCAAATTTCCAACGGATGAGAGAGGATCTTGGTGCAATTAACTGGGACGATATCCTGAGACATAAAAGTACACAAAGAAAATGGGAGACGTTTATTAGCATCCTGGATAGGACCTGTGCACAGTATATACCGTATGGGAATAAACATACTAGAAATAGGAGGAAACCGATATGGCTAAATAGAGCTGTAAGGGGCGCAATAAGTGACAAAAAGAAAGCATTTAGAGAATTAAAGGAAGTAGGTAGTGAGGAGGCATTAAATAAATACAAAAAATTAAATAAATTCTGTAAAAAGCAAATCAAGGCAGCAAAGATTGAGACAGAGAGACTCATTGCCAGAGAGAGCAAAAATAACCCCAAAATATTCTTTAACTACATAAATAGTAAGAAACTAAAAAATGATAGTGTTGGCCCCCTTAAAAATAGTCTGGGGGAAATGGTGGATGAGGATGAGGAAAAAGCCAATATGCTAAATTACTTTTTTTCATCAGTATTTACAAAAGAAAATCCCATGGCAGCCAATATGACTAGTGATAAAAATTCCCAATTAAATGTTACCTGCTTAACCCAGCAGGAAGTACGTCGGCGTCTAAAAATCACAAAAATTGACAAATCTCCGGGCCCGGATGGGATACACCCCCGAGTACTGCAGGAATTAAGTACAGTCTTTGATAGACCATTATTTTTAATCTTTAAAGAGTCCATAATAACAGGGTCTGTACCACAGGACTGGCGTATAGCAAATGTGGTGCCAATATTCAAAAAGGGGACAAAAACTGAACTCGGAAATTATAGGCCAGTAAGCTTAACCTCTACTGTGGGTAAAATCCTGGAGGGCATTCTAAGGGATGCTATACTCGAGTATCTGAAGAGGAATAACCTCATGACCCAGTATCAGCACGGGTTTATTAGGGACCGTTCATGTCAGACTAATTTGATCAGCTTCTATGAAGAGGTAAGTTCCGGACTGGACCAAGGGAACCCAGTAGATGTAGTGTATATGGACTTTTCAAAAGCTTTTGATACGGTGCCACACAAAAGGTTGTTACATAAAATGAGAATAATGGGGATAGGGGAAAATATGTGTAAGTGGATTGAGAGCTGGCTCAGGGATAGGAAACAAAGGGTGGTTATTAATGGAGCACACTCGGACTGGGTCGCGGTTAGCAGTGGGGTACAACAGGGGTCAGTATTGGGCCCTCTTCTTTTTAACATATTTTGTCATGTTCTCAATGGCAAGAGAACATAGCATCAGCATATATAGGAACTAGCTCTTGGAAGATGGGAACTGAGCTGACCATGAACTAAACCTAACGCACAACTAGCAGTGGCCGGGTAGCATGCCTACGTTGATTCTAGATGCCCAGCACCAGCCGGAGGACTAAATAATGCTAGCAGAGGAAAATATTAGTCCTAGCTCACCTCTAGAGAAATACCCCCGAAAGGAGACAGAGGCCCCCCACATGTATTGGCGGTGAATCAAGATGAAATAACAAACGTAGTATGAAAATAGGTTTAGCAAATTTGAGGTCCACTTACTACATAGCAGAAGACAGAAAGGACACTTTCATGGTCAGCTGAAAACCCTATCAAAATACCATCCAGAAATTACTTTAAAACTCTGGCATTAACTCATAACACCAGAGTGGCAATTCCTGTTCACAAGAGCTTTCCAGACACAGTAACGGAACTACAGCTGTGAACTGGAACAAAAATGCAAAAACAAACATGGACAAGAGTCCAACTTATCTAGTAGTTGTCTAGGAGCAGGAACAAGCACAGAGAGGCTTCTGATAACATTGTTGACCGGCAAGCAACTAACAGAGCAGCAAGGTTATATAGCGACTCCCACATCTTGATGGGAACAGGTGAACAGAGAAGATGAAGACACCAGTTCAATTCCACCAGTAGCCACCGGGGGAGCCCAGAATCCAAATTCACAACAGTACCCCCCCCTCAAGGAGGGGGCACCGAACCCTCACCAGAACCACCAGGGCGATCAGGATGGGCCCTATGAAAGGCATGAACCAGATCAGAGGCATGAACATCAGATGCATTCACCCAAGAATTATCCTCCTGGCCGTATCCCTTCCACTTGACCAGATACTGGAGTCTCCGTCTGGAAACACGAGAGTCTAAGATTTTCTCCACAACGTACTCCAACTCACCCTCAACCAACACCGGAGCAGGAGGCTCAACGGAAGGCACAACCGGTACCTCATACCTGCGCAATAATGACCGATGAAAAACGTTATGAATAGAAAAGGATGCAGGGAGGTCCAAACGGAAGGAAACAGGGTTAAGAATCTCCAATATCTTATACGGGCCGATGAACCGAGGCTTAAACTTAGGAGAAGAGACCCTCATAGGGACAAAACGAGAAGACAACCACACCAAATCCCCAACACAAAGCCGAGGACCAACACGACGGTGGCGGTTGGCAAAAAGCTGAGTCTTCTCCTGGGACAACCTCAAATTGTCCACCACCTGCCCCCAGATCTGATGCAATCTCTCCACCACAGCATCCACTCCAGGACAATCCGAAGATTCCACCTGACCAGAGGAAAATCGAGGATGAAACCCCGAATTACAGAAAAACGGGGACACCAAAGTGGCAGAGCTGGCCCGATTATTGAGAGCGAACTCTGCCAATGGCAAAAAAGCAACCCAATCATCCTGGTCAGCAGACACAAAACACCTCAGATATGTCTCCAGGGTCTGATTAGTCCGCTCGGTCTGGCCATTCGTCTGAGGATGGAAAGCGGACGAAAAAGATAAATCTATGCCCATCCTAGCACAGAATGCCCGCCAAAATCTAGACACGAATTGGGTCCCTCTGTCCGAAATGATATTCTCAGGAATACCATGCAAACGAACAACATTTTGAAAAAACAGAGGAACCAACTCGGAAGAAGAAGGCAACTTGGGCAGAGGAACCAAATGGACCATCTTAGAGAAACGGTCACACACCACCCAGATGACAGACATCTTCTGAGAAACAGGCAGATCTGAAATAAAATCCATCGAGATGTGCGTCCAAGGCCTCTTAGGAATAGGCAAGGGCAACAATAATCCACTAGCCCGAGAACAACAAGGCTTGGCCCGAGCACAAACGTCACAAGACTGTACAAAGCCTCGCACATCTCGTGACAGGGAAGGCCACCAGAAGGACCTTGCCACCAAATCCCTGGTACCAAAAATGCCAGGATGACCTGCCAACGCAGAAGAATGAACCTCAGAGATGACTCTACTGGTCCAATCATCAGGAACAAACAGTTTATCAGGTGGGCAACGATCCGGTCTATCCGCCTGAAACTCCTGCAAGGCCCGCCGCAGGTCTGGAGAAACGGCTGACAATACCACTCCATCCTTAAGGATACCTGTTGGCTCAGAGTTACCAGGCGAGTCAGGCTCAAAACTCCTAGAAAGGGCATCCGCCTTAACATTCTTAGAACCCGGTAGGTATGACACCACAAAATTAAACCGAGAGAAAAATAATGACCAGCGCGCCTGTCTAGGATTCAGGCGCCTGGCGGTCTCAAGATAAATCAAATTTTTGTGGTCAGTCAATACCACCACCTGATGTCTGGCCCCCTCAAGCCAATGGCGCCACTCCTCAAAAGCCCACTTCATGGCCAAAAGCTCCCGATTCCCAACATCATAATTCCGCTCAGCGGGCGAAAATTTACGGGAAAAGAAGGCACAAGGCCTCATCACGGAGCAGTCAGAACTTTTCTGTGACAACACTGCCCCAGCTCCGATCTCAGAAGCGTCGACCTCAACCTGAAAAGGTAGAGCAACATCAGGCTGACGCAACACAGGGGCAGAGGAAAAACGGCGCTTAAGCTCCCGAAAGGACTCCACAGCATCAGGGGACCAATCAGCAACATCAGCACCCTTTTTAGTCAAATCGGTCAATGGCTTAGCAATATCCGAAAAACCAGCAATAAATCGACGATAAAAGTTAGCAAAGCCCAAAAATTTCTGAAGACTCTTAAGAGAAGAGGGCTGCGTCCAATCACAAATAGCTTGAACCTTGACAGGATCCATTTCAATGGAAGAGGGAGAAAAAATATATCCCAAAAAGGAAATCCTCTGTACCCCAAAAACACACTTAGAACCCTTCACACACAAAGAATTAGACCGCAAAACCTGGAAAACCCTCCTGACTTGCTGGACATGAGAGTCCCAGTCATCCGAAAAAATCAGAATATCATCCAGATACACAATCATAAATTTATCCAAATAATCGCGAAAAATATCATGCATAAAGGACTGGAAAACTGACGGAGCATTTGAAAGACCAAAAGGCATCACTAAATACTCAAAGTGGCCCTCGGGCGTATTAAATGCGGTTTTCCACTCATCCCCCTGCCTGATTCGCACCAAATTATACGCCCCACGAAGGTCAATCTTAGAGAACCACTTGGCCCCCTTTATGCGAGCAAACAAATCAGTCAGCAACGGCAATGGGTATTGATATTTAACAGTGATTTTATTCAAAAGCCGATAATCGATACATGGTCTCAAAGAGCCGTCTTTTTTTGACACAAAGAAAAAACCGGCTCCTAAGGGAGATGACGATGGACGAATATGTCCCTTTTCCAAGGACTCCTTTATATATTCTCGCATAGCAGCATGTTCAGGCACAGACAGATTAAATAAACGACCCTTTGGGTATTTACTACCCGGGATTAAATCTATGGCACAATCGCACTCTCGGTGCGGAGGTAACGAACCAAGCTTGGATTCTTCAAAGACGTCACGATAGTCAGACAGGAACTCAGGAATTTCAGAGGGAATAGATGATGAAATGGAAACCACAGGTACATCCCCATGAGCCCCCTTACATCCCCAGCTCAACACAGACATAGCACTCCAGTCGAGGACTGGGTTGTGAGATTGCAGCCAAGGCAATCCTAGCACCAAATCATCATGTAGATTATACAGCACCAGAAAGCGAATAATCTCCTGGTGATCCGGATTAATACGCATAGTTACTTGTGTCCAGTATTGTGGTTTATTATTAGCCAATGGGGTGGAGTCAATCCCCTTCAGAGGAATAGGAGTCTCCAAAGGCTCTAAATCATACCCACAGCGATTGGCAAAGGACCAATCCATAAGACTCAAAGCGGCGCCAGAGTCGACATAGGCGTCCGTGGTAATAGATGACAAAGAGCAAATCAGGGTCACAGATAGAATAAACTTAGACGGTAAGGTGCAAATGGAAACAGATTTATCAAGCTTTTTAGTGCGCTTAGAGCATGCTGATATAACATGAGTAGAATCACCACAATAGAAACACAACCCATTTTTCCGTCTAAAATTCTGCCGCTCGCTTCGGGACAGAATTCTATCACACTGCATACTCTCTGGCGACTTCTCAGTGGACACCGCCAGATGGTGCACTGGTTTGCGCTCCCGCAAACGCCTATCGATCTGAATAGCCATTGTCATGGACTCATTCAGACCCGCAGGCACAGGGAACCCCACCATAACATCCTTAATGGCATCAGAGAGACCCTCTCTAAAAGTCGCCGCCAGGGCGCACTCATTCCACTGAGTAAGCACAGACCATTTACGGAATCTTTGGCAGTAAATTTCCGCTTCATCTTGTCCCTGAGATAGGGACATCAAAGTTTTTTCTGCCTGAAGCTCCAAATGAGGTTCGTCATAAAGCAACCCCAAGGCCAGAAAAAACGCATCCACATTGAGCAACGCAGGATCCCCTGGTGTCAATGAAAAAGCCCAGTCTTGAGGGTCGCCCCGGAGCAAGGAAATCACAATCCTGACCTGCTGTGCAGGGTCTCCGGCAGAGCGAAATTTCAGGGACAAAAATAATTTGCAATTATTTCGAAAATTCTGAAACCCAGATCTATTCCCCGAGAAAAATTCCGGCAAAGGAATTCTCGGCTCAGATACAGGTGCATGACAAACAAAGTCTTGCAAATTTTGTACCTTCGTGGCGAGATTATTCAAACCTGCAGTTACACTCTGAAGATCCATTACAAACAGGTGGACACAGAGCCAAAAAAAAAAAAAAAAAAATCTCAGCAGACTTCTTATTTCTCTCCTTTCTCAGCCAAGGATTTTAACCCTTTAGTGGCCGGTCAAACTGTCATGTTCTCAATGGCAAGAGAACATAGCATCAGCATATATAGGAACTAGCTCTTGGAAGATGGGAACTGAGCTGACCATGAACTAAACCTAACGCACAACTAGCAGTGGCCGGGTAGCATGCCTACGTTGATTCTAGATGCCCAGCACCAGCCGGAGGACTAAATAATGCTAGCAGAGGAAAATATTAGTCCTAGCTCACCTCTAGAGAAATACCCCGAAAGGAGACAGAGGCCCCCCACATGTATTGGCGGTGAATCAAGATGAAATAACAAACGTAGTATGAAAATAGGTTTAGCAAATTTGAGGTCCACTTACTACATAGCAGAAGACAGAAAGGACACTTTCATGGTCAGCTGAAAACCCTATCAAAATACCATCCAGAAATTACTTTAAAACTCTGGCATTAACTCATAACACCAGAGTGGCAATTCCTGTTCACAAGAGCTTTCCAGACACAGTAACGGAACTACAGCTGTGAACTGGAACAAAAATGCAAAAACAAACATGGACAAGAGTCCAACTTATCTAGTAGTTGTCTAGGAGCAGGAACAAGCACAGAGAGGCTTCTGATAACATTGTTGACCGGCAAGCAACTAACAGAGCAGCAAGGTTATATAGCGACTCCCACATCTTGATGGGAACAGGTGAACAGAGAAGATGAAGACACCAGTTCAATTCCACCAGTAGCCACCGGGGGAGCCCAGAATCCAAATTCACAACAATATTTATTAATGACCTTGTAGGGGGCATTCAGAGTAGAATTTCAATATTTGCAGATGACACTAAACTCTGCAGGGTAATCAATACAGAGAAGGACAATTTTATATTACAGGATGATTTATGTAAACTAGAAGCTTGGGCTGATAAATGGCAAATGAGCTTTAATGGGGATAAATATAAGGTCATGCACTTGGGTAGAAGTAATAAGATGTATAACTATGTGCTTAATTCTAAAACTCTGGGCAAAACCGTCAATGAAAAAGACCTGGGTGTATGGGTGGATGACAAACTCATATTCAGTGGCCAGTGTCAGGCAGCTGCTACAAAGGCAAATAAAATAATGGGATGCATTAAAAGAGGCATAGATGCTCATGAGGAGAACATAATTTTACCTCTATACAAGTCACTAGTGCGACCACACTTAGAATACTGTGCACAGTTCTGGTCTCCGGTGTATAAGAAAGACATAGCTGAACTGGAGCGGGTGCAGAGAAGAGCGACCAAGGTTATTAGAGGACTGGGGGTCTGCAATACCAAGATAGGTTATTACACTTGGGGCTATTTAGTTTGGAAAATCGAAGGCTAAGGGGTGATCTTATGTTAATGTATAAATATATGAGGGGACAGTACAAAGACCTTTCTGATGATCTTTTTAATCATAGAACGGTGACAGGGACAAGGGGGCATCCTCTAAGTCTGGAGGAAAAAAGGTTTAAGCATAATAACAGACGCGGATTCTTTACTGTAAGAGCAGTGAGACTATGGAACTCTCTGCCGTGTGATGTTGTAATGAGTGATTCATTACTTAAATTTAAGAGGGGACTGGATACCTTTCTGGAAAAGTATAATGTTACAGGGTATATATATTATATTCCTTGATAAGGCGTTGATCCAGGGAACTAATCTGATTGCCGTATGTGGGGTCGGGAAGGAATTTTTTTCCCCATGGTGGAGCTTACTCTTACCACATGGGGTTTTTTTGCCTTCCCCTGGATCAACATGTTAGGGCATGTTAGGCTATGGGTTGAACTAGATGGACTTAAAGTCTTCCTTCAACCTTAATAACTATGTAACTATGAAACTATGTAACTATGTAACTAAGTAATGCCTTGTTTGTGAAGGGGTCTAAGTGCCTCTTTGGAGTACAGAAGATTTCTTTTTTGGGCTTCATTTTTTCTCCCTCATCTATAGAAATGGATCCGGTTAAGGTTCAGGCCATTCATGATTGGATCCAGCCCACATCCGTGAAGAGCCTTCAGAAATTTTTGGGCTTTGCTAATTTTTATCGCCGTTTCATTGCCAACTTCTCCAGTGTGGTTAAGCCCCTGACCGATTTGACGAAGAAAGGCGCTGATGTGACGAATTGGTCCTCTGCGGCTGTTTCTGCCTTTCAGGAGCTTAAATGCCAATTTACTTCTGCCCCTGTGTTGCGTCAGCCGGATGTTTCTCTTCCTTTTCAGGTTGAGGTTGACGCTTCTGAGATTGGGGCAGGGGCCGTTCTGTCTTAGAGGAATTCTGATGGTTCCTTCATGAAACCGTGTGCCTTCTTTTCTCCAAAGTTTTCGCCTGCGGAACGCAATTATGATGTCGGCAATCGTGAGTTGTTGGCTATGAAGTGGGCATTTGAGGAGGGGCGACATTGGCTTGAGGGGGCCAAGCACCGTATTGTGGTCTTGACCGATCATAAGAATCTGATTTATCTCGAGTCTGCCAAACGGCTGAATGCTAGACAGGCCCGATGGTCCCTGTTTTTCTCCCGTTTTGATTTTGTGGTCTCGTATCTTCCGGGTTCTAAGAATGTTAAGGCTGATGCCCTCTCTAGGAGCTTTTTGCCTGATTCTCCTGGGATCCTTGAGCCGGTCGGTATTCTGAAGGAAGGGGTGATTCTTTCTGCCATCTCCCCTGATTTACGATGGGTTCTTCAGGAATTTCAGGCTGATAAACCTGACCACTGTCCAGTGGGGAAATTGTTTGTTCCTGACAGATGGACTAGTAAAGTGATTTCGGAGGTTCATTGTTCTGTGTTAGCTGGTCATCCGGGGATTTTTGGTACCAGAAATTTGGTTGGTAGGTCCTTTTTGGTGGCCTTTGTCACGGGATGTGCGTTCTTTTGTGCAGTCCTGTGGGACTTGTGCGCAGGCCAAGCCTTGCTGTTCCCGCGCTATTGGGTTGCTTTTGCCTTTGCCGGTCCCTGAGAGGCCTTGGACGCATATTTCTATGGATTTTATTACGGATCTTCCGGTTTCCCAGAGGATGTCAGTTATCTGGGTGGTTTGTGACCGGTTTTCTAAGATCGTTCATATGGTACCTTTGCCTAAGTTGCCTTCCTCTTCTGATTTGGTTCCGTTGTTTTTTCAGCATGTGGTTCGTTTGCATGGCTGTTGTGAATTTGGTTTCTGGGCTCCCCCGGTGGTTTCTGGTGGTACTGCACTTGTGTGCTTCATCTCCTCTGTTCACCTGTTTTCCATCAGTATGTGGGAGTTTTCTATTTAGCCTTGCTCCTCAGTCATTTCTATGCCGGCCAACAATGTTACCAGAAGCCTTTCTGTTGCATGTTCCTGCTCCTAGACTACTATCAGCTAAGTTGGACTTGTTGTCCTAAGTTTGTTTTGCATTTTTGTTCCAGTTCTCTGTGATTGAATATTTCTGAGGCTGGAAGCTCTTGTGAGCTGAAATTGCCACTCTGGTGTCATGAGTTGATGTTAGAGTCTTAAAGTAATTTCAGGATGGTATTTTGAAAGGGTTTTCAGCTGACTGTGAAGTTCCCTTTTCTGTCTTCCTACTATCTAGTAAGCGGACCTCAATTTGCTAAACCTATCTTCATACTTCGTATGTCATTTTCCTCTAAAATCACCGCCAATATATGTGGGGGCTACTGTCTGCCTTTTGGGGAAAATTTCTCTAGAGGTAAGCCAGGTCTGTATTTTCCTCTGCTAGGGTCAGTCAGTTCTCCGGCTGGCGCTGGGCGTCTAGGGATAAAACGTAGGCACGCTACCCGGCCACTGTTAGTTGTGCGGTAGGTTTAGCTCATGGTCAGCTCGAGTTCCCATCTTCCAAGAGCTAGTCCTTTTGTATGCTTAATTACGTTCTCTTGCCATTGAGAACCATGACACATGGCATTCCGGAGAATATTGTGTCCGATAGAGGTTCCCAGTTTGTTTCTAGGTTTTGGCGGGCCTTTTGTGCTAGGCTGGGCATTGATTTGTCTTTTTCTTCCGCATTTCATCCTCAGACAAATGGCCAAACTGAGCGAACTAATCAGACTTTGGAAACTTATTTGAGATGCTTTGTGTCTGCTGATCAGGATGATTGGGTGGCTTTCTTGCCATTGGCTGAGTTTGCCCTTAATAATCGGGCTAGTTCTGCTACCTTGGTTGCACCCTTCTTTTGTAACTCTGGTTTTCATCCTCGTTTTTCTTCGGGGCAGGTTGAGCCTTCTGATTGTCCTGGGGTGGACTCTGTGGTTGACAGGTTGCAGCAAATTTGGGCTCATGTTGTTGACAATTTGGTGTTGTCTCAGGAGGGGGCTCAGCGTTTTGCTAACCGTCGTCGGTGTGTTGGTTCCCGGCTTCGGGTTGGGGATTTGGTCTGGTTGTCTTCCCGTCATGTCCCTATGAAGGTTTCTTCCCCTAAGTTTAAGCCTCAGTTTATTGGCCCTTATAGGATTTCTGAGATTATCAATCCAGTGTCTTTTCGTTTGGCCCTTCCAGCCTCTTTTTCCATCCATAATGTTTTTCATAGATCTTTGTTGCGGAAATATGTGGTGCCCGTTGTTCCCTCTGTTGATCCTCCTGCCCCGGTGTTGATTGATGGGGAGTTGGAGTATGTGGTTGAGAAGGTTTTGGATTCTCATTTTTCGAGGCGGAAGCTTCAGTATCTTGTCAAATGGAAGGTTTATGGCCAGGAGGATAATTCTTGGGTTGTTGCCTCCGATGTTAATGCTGATGATTTGGTTCGTGCCTTTCATTTGGCTCGTCCGGATCGGCCTGGGGGCTCTGGTGAGGGTTCGGTGACCCCTCCTCAAGGGGGGGTACTGTTGTGAATTCTGCTCTTGGGCTCCCTCCGGTGGTTGTAAGTGGTAGCGCTGCTCTCTCTGAATCGCAGCATTTATCAGGTGTGTTCACTGTTATGATCTAGTGGCCTAAGAGCAGCATGAGACGTACTCTGGAGAAGGCGGTACCTGTACTGACCGCAGACCCTGAACTTAACACCGCAACTAGAAGTAGCCGTGGAATGTACCTAGCACTCCCTGGACATCTCGACACAGCCGGAGGACTAATTACCCCTAGAGATAGAAAAGGGAAAACTATCTTGCCTCAGATAAAATTCCCAAAGGATAGGCAGCCCCCCACAAATATTGACTGTGAGAGGAGAGGGAAAAAACATACACAGACTGAAATCAGAATTTAGCAAAGGAGGCTACTTCTAGCTAAATAGAAAGGATAGGACAGAGTACTATGCGGTCAGTATTAAAACACTAGAAAATATCCACCACAGAAAATACAAAAACTCCACAGCTAACTAAAGATATGGAGGGTACATCTGCATCTCCAGAGATACCAGCTTGGCTAAACAAATCCTTATACAGACCAAGCTGGACAAGACAAAAAACATGGAAAAGAACTGAACAATAAGGCCACAGCATGTGGACAGCAAAAAATCAAGGCCAGAACTTATCTTTGATGAAAAGAACTGCAAAGCAGGAGAGACCAGGCAGAGATGTGAATCCTCCAGGAACAATGGACAACTGGCACTGACTAAGGGGGGAGCAA
This sequence comes from Ranitomeya variabilis, assembly GCF_051348905.1. NCBI lineage: Eukaryota > Metazoa > Chordata > Amphibia > Anura > Dendrobatidae > Ranitomeya > Ranitomeya variabilis. The sequence continues at coordinate 146,286,236 of NC_135239.1, read as the reverse complement.
GACTAAATAGCCCAGTCACAATTGCAAAAAAGTGAACACACCTGATAAATGCTGTGATTCAGAGACAGCAGCGCTACCACTTACAACCACCAGAGGGAGCCCAAGAGCAGAATTCACAACAGTACCCCCCCTTGAGGAGGGGTCACCGAACCCTCACCAGAGCCCCCAGGCCGATCCGGATGAGCCAAATGAAAGGCACAAACCAAATCATCAGCATGAACATCGGAGGCAACAACCCAAGAATTATCCTCCTGGCCATAACCCTTCCATTTGACAAGATACTGAAGCTTCCGCCTCAAAAAACGAGAATCCAAAATCTTCTCAACCACATACTCCAACTCCCCATCAATCAACACCGGGGCAGGAGGATCAACAGAGGGAACAACTGGCACCACATATTTCCGCAACAAAGATCTATGAAAAACATTATGGATGGAAAAAGAGGCCGGAAGGGCCAAACGAAAAGACACTGGATTGATAATCTCAGAAATCCTATAAGGGCCAATAAACCGAGGCTTAAACTTAGGGGAAGAAACCTTCATAGGGACATGACGGGAAGACAACCAGACCAAATCCCCAACCCGAAGCCGGGAACCAACACACCGACGACGGTTAGCAAAACGCTTAGCCCCCTCCTGAAACAACACCAAATTGTCACCAACATGAGCCCAAATTTGCTGCAACCTGTCAACCACAGAGTCCACCCCAGGACAATCAGAAGCCTCAACCTGCCCCGAAGAAAAACGAGGATGAAAACCAGAGTTACAAAAGAAGGGTGAAACCAAGGTAGCAGAACTAGCCTGATTATTAAGGGTAAACTCGGCCAATGGCAAGAAAGCCACCCAATCATCCTGATCAGCAGACACAAAGCATCTCAAATAAGTTTCCAAAGTCTGATTAGTTCGCTCGGTTTGGCCATTTGTCTGAGGATGAAATGCGGAAGAAAAAGACAAATCAATGCCCAGCCTAGCACAAAAGGCCCGCCAAAACCTAGAAACAAACTGGGAACCTCTATCGGACACAATATTCTCCGGAATACCATGCAAACAAACCACATGCTGAAAAAACAACGGAACCAAATCAGAAGAGGAAGGCAACTTAGGCAAAGGTACCAAATGAACCATCTTAGAAAACCGGTCACAAACCACCCAGATAACTGACATCTACTGGGAAACCGGAAGATCCGAAATAAAATCCATAGAAATATGCGTCCAAGGCCTCTCAGGGACCGGCAAAGGCAAAAGCAACCCACTAGCGTGGGAACAGCAAGGCTTGGCCCGCGCACAAGTCCCACAGGACTGCACAAAAGAACGCACATCCCGTGACAAAGAAGGCCACCAAAAGGACCTACCAACCAAATCTCTGGTACCAAAAATCCCAGGAAGACCAGCTAACACAGAACAATGAACCTCCGAAATCACTTTACTAGTCCATCTGTCAGAAACAAACAATTTCCCCACTGGACAGCGGTCAGGTTTATCAGCCTGAAATTCCTGAAGAACCAGTCGTAAATCAAGGGAGATGGCAGAAAGAATCACCCCTTCCTTCAGAATACCGACCGGCTCAAGGACCCCAGGAGAATCAGGCAAAAAGCTCCTAGAGAGGGCATCAGCCTTAACATTCTTAGAACCCGGAAGATACGAGACCACAAAATCAAAACGGGAGAAAAACAGGGACCATCGGGCCTGTCTAGGATTCAGCCGTTTGGCAGACTCGAGATAAATCAGATTCTTATGATCGGTCAAGACCACAATACGGTGCCTGGCCCCCTCAAGCCAATGTCGCCCCTCCTCAAATGCCCACTTCATAGCCAACAACTCACGATTGCCGACATCATAATTGCGTTCCGCAGGTGAAAACTTTGGAGAAAAGAAGGCACACGGTTTCATGAAGGAACCATCAGAATTCCTCTAAGACAGAACGGCCCCTGCCCCAATCTCAGAAGCGTCAACCTCAACCTGAAAAGGAAGAGAAACATCCGGCTGACGCAACACAGGGGCAGAAGTAAATTGGCATTTAAGCTCCTGAAAGGCAGAAACAGCCGCAGAGGACCAATTCGTCACATCAGCGCCTTTCTTCGTCAAATCGGTCAGGGGCTTAACCACACTGGAGAAGTTGGCAATGAAACGGCGATAAAAATTAGCAAAGCCCAAAAATTTCTGAAGGCTCTTCACGGATGTGGGCTGGATCCAATCATGAATGGCCTGAACCTTAACCGGATCCATTTCTATAGATGAGGGAGAAAAAATGAAGCCCAAAAAAGAAATCTTCTGTACTCCAAAGAGGCACTTAGACCCCTTCACAAACAAGGCATTATCACAAAGGATCTGAAATACCATCCTGACTTGTTTCACATGAGACTCCCAATCATCTGAAAAAATCAAAATATCATCCAAATATACAATCATGAATTTATCAAGATAATTCCGAAATATATCATGCATGAAGGACTGAAACACAGATGGAGCATTAGAGAGTCCGAATGGCATCACAAGGTTTTCAAAATGGCCTTCGAGTGTAATAAACGCAGTTTTCCATTCGTCACCCTGCTTAATACGAACAAGATTATATGCCCCTCGAAGATCAATCTTAGTAAACCAACTAGCCCCCTTAATCCTAGCAAACAGATCAGAAAGCAAAGGCAAAGGGTATTGGAATTTGACCGTGATCTTATTCAAGAGGCGATAATCAAAACAGGGTCTCAAGGAGCCATCTTTTTTGGCAACAAAAAAAAAACCTGCTCCCAATGGTGAAGAAGATGGCCGAATATGCCCCTTCTCCAAGGACTCCTTAACATAGCTCCGCATGGCGGTATGTTCTGGCACAGACAGGCTGAAAAGTCGGCCCTTAGGGAACTTACAGCCTGGAATCAAGTCAATAGCACAATCACTGTCCCTATGCGGTGGAAGGGAACTGGACTTGGACTCATTGAATACATCCTGGAAATCTGACAAAAACTCAGGAAATTCAGAAGAGGGGGAGGAGGCAATTGACATCAAAGGAACGTCACCATGAACCCCCTGACAACCCCAACTAGTCACAGACATAGATTTCCAATCTAATACCGGATTATGCACCTGTAACCATGGGAAACCCAGCACAATAGCATCATGCAAATTATGCAACACCAGAAAACGACAATCTTCCTGATGGGCTGGCGCCATGCACATGGTCAGCTGTGTCCAAAACTGAGGTTTATTTTTAGCCAACGGTGTAGCATCAATGCCCCTGAAAGGAATAGGACTCTGCAAAGGCTGCAAGGGGAAACCACAATATCTGGCAAATTCTAAGTCCATTAAGTTTAGAGCGGCGCCTGAATCCACAAATGCCATGACAGAAAATGACGATAATGAGCAGATCAGGGTCACAGATAACAGAAATTTAGGTTGTACAGTACTGATGGTAACAGAACTAGCGATTCTCTTGGTACGCTTAGGGCAATCAGAAATAACATGAGCAGAATCGCCGCAGTAAAAACACAACCTATTCTGACATCTGAATCCTTGTCGTTCAGCTCTAGACACAATCCTATCACACTGCATAGGCTTAGGACTCCGCTCGGAAGACAATGCCATAGTGTGCACAACTCTGCGCTCGCGCAAGCGCCAATCAATCTGAATGGCCAGAGACATGGAATCACTCAGACCAGCAGGCGTGGGGAACCCCACCATAACATCTTTAACAGATTCAGAAAGACCCTTTCTGAAGATTGCCGCCAAGGCATCCTCATTCCATTTAGTCAGCACAGACCATTTTCTAAATTTCTGGCAATATGATTCTGCCGCTTCTTGACCCTGAGACAGGGCCAACAAGGTCTTCTCAGCATGATCCACTGAATTAGCTTCATCATACTATAACCCAAGCTCCTGAAAAAAGGTGTCTGTCTACATTAAGCAATGCCAGATTCCCAGGTTCCAGGGCAAATACCCAATCCTGGGGGTCACCACGCAGCAGAGATATAACAATTTTAACCTGCTGGATGGGATCACCAGAGGAACGGGGTTTCAGAGCAAAAAACAGTTTACAGTTATTTTTAAAGCTCAGAAATTTGGACCTATCTTCAAAAAACAAATCAGGAGTTGGAATTCTAGGCTCTAAAACCAGAGCCTGAAGGATATAATCGGAAATACCCTGTACTCTAGCAACAAGTTGATCCACACGAGAAACCAATCCCTGAACATCCATACCAGCACCGAACTCCTGAGCCACCCAGAGGTAAAGAGGGAAGAAAAAAAAAAACACAACAGACTACAGAAAAAAAAATGGCTCAGCACTTTCCTTCCCTTCTTCTGAGATGCGGTTAACTCATTGTTGGCCAGTTGTACTGTTATGATCTGGTGGCCTAAGAGCAGCATGAGACGTACTCTGGAGAAGGTGGTACCTGTACTGACCGCAGACCCTGAACTTAACACCGCAACTAGAAGTAGCCGTGGAATGTACCTAGCACTCCCTGGACATCTCGACACAGCCGGAGGACTAATAACCCCTAGAGATAGAAAAGGGAAAACTATCTTGCCTCAGAGAAAATTCCCAAAGGATAGGCAGCCCCCTACAAATATTGACTGTGAGAGGAGAGGGAAAAAACATACACAGACTGAAATCAGAATTTAGCAAAGGAGGCCACTTCTAGCTAAATAGAAAGGATAGGACGGAGTACTATGCGGTCAGTATTAAAACACTAGAAAATATCCACCACAGAAAATAAAAAAACTTCACAGCTAACTAAAGATATGGAGGGTACATCTGCATCTCCAGAGATACCAGCTTGGCTAAACAAATCCTTATACAGACCAAGCTGGACAAGGCAAAAAACATGGAAAAGAACTGAACAATAAGGCCACAGCATGTGGACAGCAAAAAATCAAGGCCAGAACTTATCTTTGATGAAAAGAACTGCAAAGCAGGAGAGACCAGGCAGAGATGTGAATCCTCCAGGAACAATGGACAACTGGCACTGACTAAAGGGTGAAGCAAGACTAAATAGCCCAGTCACAATTGCAAAAAAGTGAACACACCTGATAAATGCTGTGATTCAGAGACAGCAGCGCTACCACTTACAACCACCGGAGGGAGCCCAAGAGCAGAATTCACAACAGTTCACTTTTTGCAAATCTGACTGGGCTATTTAGTCTTGCTTCACCCTTTAGTCAGTGCCAGTTGTCCATTGTTCCTGGAGGATTCACATCTCTGCCTGGTCTCTCCTGCTTTGCAGTTCTTTTCAACAAAGATAAGTTCTGGCCTTGATTTTTTGCTGTCCACATGCTGTGGCCTTATTGTTCAGTTCTTTTCCATGTTTTTTGTCTTGTCCAGCTTGGTCTGTATAAGGATTTGTTTAGCCAAGCTGGTATCTCTGGAGATGCAGATATACCCTCCATATCTTTAGTTAGCTGTGGAGTTTTTGTATTTTCTGTGGTGGATATTTTCTAGTGTTTTAATACTGACCGCATAGTACTCTGTCCTATCCTTTCTATTTAGCTAGAAGTGGCCTCCTTTGCTAAATTCTGATTTCACTGTGTGTGTTTTTTCCCTCTCCTCTCACAGTCAATATTTGTGGGGGGCTGCCTATCCTTTGGGAATTTTCTCTGAGGCAAGATAGTTTTCCCTTTTCTATCTTTAGGGGTAATTAGTCCTCCGGCTGTGTCGAGATGTCCATGGATTGCTAGGTACATTCCACGGCTACTTCTAGTTGCGGTGTTAAGTTCAGGGTCTGCGGTCAGTACAGGTACCACCTTCTCCAGAGTACGTCTCATGCTGCTCTTAGGCCACCAGATCATAACAGCCAACTCCTGGACAGTCTGTGGTGCAACGTGACATTGGTGGATGGAGCGACACATGATGTCCCAGATGTGTTCAATTGGATTCAGGTCTGGGGAATGGGCAGGCCAGTCCATAGCTTCAATGCCTTCATTTTTCAGGAACTGCTGACACACTCCAGCCACATGAGGTCTGGCATTGTCTTGCATTAGGAGAAACCCAGGGCCAACCGCACCAGCAAATGGTCTCACAAGGGGTCTGAGGATCTCATCTTGGTACCTAATGGCAGTCAGGCTACCTCTGACGAGCACATGGAGGGCTGTGCGGCCCTCCAATGAAATGTCACCCCACACCATTACTGACCCACTGCCAAACTGGTCATGTTGAAGGATTTTGTAGGCAGTAGATCGCTCTGCACAGCGTCTCTATACTCTGTCACGTCTGTCACATGTGCTCAGTGTGAACCTGCTGTCATCTGTGAAGAGCACAAGGTGCAAGTGGCGAATTTGACAATCCTGGTGTTTTGTGGCAAATACATGGTGTTGGGCTGTGAGCACAACCCCCATCTGTGGACGTCGGGCACTCAGACCACCCTCATGGAGTCGGTTTTTAACTGTTTGTGCTGACACATGCACATTTGTGGCCTGTGGGTGGTCATTTTGCAGGGCTCTGGCAGAGCTCCTTCTGTTCCTCCTTGCACAAAGGCTGAGGTAGCGGTCCTGCTAATGGGTTGTTGCTGTCCTACGGCCCCCTCCACATCTCCTAGTGTACTGGCCTGTCTTCTAGTAGCGCCTCCAGCCCCAGGACACTACGCTGACTGACACAGCAAACCTTTTTTCCATAGCTCGCATTGATGTGCCATCCTGGATGAGCTGCACTGCCTGAGCCACTTGTGTGTGTTGTAGAGTCCTTCTCATTCTACCACAAGTGCGAAAGCACAACCAACATTCAAAAGTGTCCAAAACATCAGCCAGAATGATTGGTACTGACTTGTGGTCTGTGGTCCCCCACCTGCAGAACCATTCCTTTATTGAGTGTGTCTTCATAATTGGCAATAATTTCCATCTGTTGTCTATTCCATTTGCACAACAGCATGTTATATTCTGTTGTTTAAGTGTTCCCTTTATTTTTTTTAAGCAGTATATACAGTATATATATATTTAAGCTTTTTAGTTTTTAACTTTACTTTTTATTTCCCATAAGGGACATGAACCTAAAATCATCTGTTTGTGTGTATTGCATACTACAATACTACTCTTTATAGTAAAAACCACCGACTCAGCTCTGTTCCACGGGAGTACCAAGAAGGTGGACACAGGAGCCTTCAGCAGACGCACAGTTACCATGGGAACCCAATGGGATCCAGGATCGAGTCAATGGAGGGGGTGATGTACACTTAAAAGTATTCCCCAGCAGGATTGTGCCACCTAAATGCCATTTTTAGTGATTTATAGCCACATTTATGAGGTTAAACAGCAATTAAAGAGGGAAGGGTTTAAGTCTATTTTAACTTTTAGGATTCAGATTTTATATACGGTATATACATATACAGTATATGGACTTGTGAGATTGCTGTAATCACCACAAGAATGGTCCTGAATCCTGATTGCAAGCAGAAGTGGATGAGGTAGAAGCTCATATAGAATCACTGTTTTCATTACCACTATGTTTTAATGAATAAAAAATGATTAGCTGGACGCATGTTTCAATTATAATTTCATTGTACCATAAGTGGCTTAAATGTAAGTAAATATTAAATAAACATTCAGAACGAGCTTACTCGAAGTGATCCTCTTTCACAGTATTCAATAACGCCATATATCATTGCATCCTTCTTCACCGTTCCATAGAATTTTGTCAGGTTGTAATAATCTATCTGTAGAAGCTAAAGGGTTACAAAGTATTTAATGTTACTATTAACAGTGCAGTTACACAGATTTCAAGCTTATAGTGAAACATGAATATGTGAGAAAATATACATTTATTATCATAGAAAATTGCTGATTGACATTATCATATACATTGCATAATGGAATTCAGCTAACCACTGGAGTAAATTGGCCTTTTCTTAAAAGCAAAGCAAACACATTTACCACCTCAAAGCTATGCTATCCTAACTAATATCATAACAAGGCTTACCTTGTTGAGCTCCATTTTCTGCTTCTCAGTAAAATTCCCATCATGTTTCAAGTCTTTCAATATGATAACCTTCAAAAAATATTAGTAATGTAAATGTTGCAAAAGAAACAAAACTAACAGTTTTATTAATGATACTTAGGGAAACCAAAAAATGATATATCATCTACTATATAATTGTCTAAAGGTCACTTCCGTCTTTCTGTCTTTCTGTCTGTCTTTCTGTGTGTCTGTCACGGATATTCATTGGTCGCGGCCTCTGTCTGTCATGGAATCCAAGTCGTTAATTGGTCGTGGCAGAACGCCCACGACCATTGCCACGACCAATCCTTACTCCCTGCGGGTAACGCACTCCGTAACCGCTGCTATTAACCCTGTGTGTCCCCAATTTTTTACTATTGAGGCTGCCTATGCGGCACCAATAGTAAAAAAATGTAATGTTAAAAATAATAAAAAAACAAAAAACCTGCTATACTCACACTCCGTAGTCCGCCGAGCCGCTCGCGCCGGCCGCCTTCTTCCGTTCCTGGCGATGCATTGCGAAATTACCCAGAAGACTTAGCGGTCTCGCGAGACCGCTAAGTCTTCTGGGTAATTTCGCAATGCATCCTGGGAACAGAAGATGGCGTCTGGCGCGAGCGGCTCCGCGGAGCCTCGGTGGATCCCAAGCGTCGGTAACCGCTTCCTGGATCCAGGCGCCAACGGAAGGTGAGTATATAACTATTTTTTATTTTAATTATTTTTTTTTTTAACAGGAATATCATGCCCACATTGCTATATACATGGGCTGTTCAATATACAATGTGGGCTGCGCAATATACTACGTGGGCTGCGCAATATACAACGTGGGCTGCGCAATATACAACCTGGGCTGCGCAATATACTACGTGGGCTGCGCAATATACTATGTGGGCTGTGCAATATACTACGTGGGCTGTGCAATATACTACGTGGGCTGCGCAATATACTACGTGGGCTGTGCAATATACTACGTGGGCTGCACAATATACAACGTGGGCTGCACAATATACAACGTGGGCTGCGCAATATACAATGTGGGCTGCGCAATATACAACGTGGGCTGCACAATATACTACGTGGGCTGTGCAATATACAATGTGGGCTGCGCAATATACAATGTGGGCTGCACAATATACAACGTGGTCTGCGCAATATACAATGTGGTCTGCGCAATATACAATGTGGGCTGCACAATATACAACGTGGGCTGCGCAATATACTAAATGGACTGCGCAATATACTACGTGGGCTGCTCAATATACTACGTGGGCTGCACAATGTACAACATGGGCTGCGTAATATACAACGTGGGCTGCACAATATACTACGTGGGCTGCGCAATATACTACATGGACTGCACAATATACTACGTGGGCTGCACAATACACAATGTGGGCTGTGCAATATACAACATGGGCAGCGCAATATACTACGTGGGCTGCGCAATATACAACGTGGGCTGCACAATATACAATGTGGGCTGCGCAATGTACTGCATTGGCTGCGCAATGTACTGCGCTGGCTGCGCAATGTACTGCCTTGGCTGCGCAATGTACTGCGTGGGCTGCGCAATGTACTGCGTGGGCTGCGCAATGTACTACGTGGGCTGCGCAATGTGCTACGTGGGCTGCGCAATGTGCTGCGTGGGCTGCCCAATGCACTGTGTGGGCTGCGCAATGTACTGCGTGGGCTGCACAATATACTACGTGGGCTGTGCTATACACTACGCATACGTATTCTAGAATACCCGATGCGTTAGAATCGGGCCACCATATAGTATACATAGAAGGGCCTAATTCATAATGAAGGCTATGCTGTCATGATCTCTGCAGGCAGAGATCATAGCAAGCCTATTGAGGGACAAGCTCTCGGAAGATGGAACTATACTGACCATGAACTAAGCCTGCCGCGCAACTAGAAATAGCCAGGTAGCATTTCCTATTTATAGCTAGATGCCCAGCTCTGGCCTAAGACCTAAATAGCTAGCAGAGGGAAATATAAGACCTGGCTCACCTCTAGAGAAATATTCCAAAGAAGACAGTAGCCCCCCACATATAATGACGGTGAGTTCAGATGAAACAACAAACGCAGCAGGAAAATAGTCTAAGCAAATTTGAGGTCCGCTTACTAGATAGCAGAAGACAGATAGTATACTTTCATGGTCAGCAGAAAAACACTAACAAAACACCATCCAGAGATTACCTTAAACTCTGGCATTAACTCATAACGCCAGAGTAGCAATCCCTGATCAACGAGAGCTTTCCAGACACAGTAACAAAACTTCAGCTGTGAACTGGAACAAATAAGCAAAATGAAACATGGACAAAAGTCCAGCTTATCTAGCAGTTGTCTAGAAGCAGGAACAAGCACTGAGAGGCATCAGATAACATTGTAGACCGGCAAGAAACCACCAGAGAAATGAGCTTAAATAGCGACACCCACTACTGATGGAACCAGGTGAAACAGGAAAGAGGATGACAAATCCAATTCCACAAGCGGCCACCGGGGGAGCCCAGAATCCAAATTCACAACAGTACCCCCCCCTCAAGGAGGGGGCACCGAACCCTCACCAGATCCACCAGGGCGACCAGGATGAGCCCTATGGAAGGCACGAACAAGATCAGAAGCATGAACATCAGATGCATTGACCCAAGAATTATCCTCCTGGCCGTAACCCTTCCAGTTGACCAGATACTGGAGTCTCCGTCTGGAAACACGAGAGTCCAAAATTTTCTCCACAACGTACTCCAACTCACCCTCAACCAACACCGGAGCAGGAGGCTCAACTGAAGGTACAACAGGTACCTCATACCTGCGCAACAACGACCGATGAAAAACGTTATGAATGGAAAAGGACGCAGGGAGGTCCAAACGGAAAGAAACAGGATTAAGAATCTCCAATATTCTATAAGGGCCGATGAACCGAGGTTTAAACTTAGGAGAAGAGACCCTCATAGGGACAAAACGAGAAGACAACCACACCAAATCTCCAACACAAAGCCGAGAACCAATACGACGATGACGGTTGGCAAAACGCTGAGTCTTCTCCTGGGACAACTTCAAATTGTCCATAACCTGCCCCCAGATGTGATGCAATCTCTCCACCACCGCATCCACTCCAGGACAATCCGAGGATTCCACCTGACCGGAGGAAAATCGAGGGTGAAACCCCGAATTACAGAAAAACGGGGACACCAAGGTGGAAGAGCTGGCCCGATTATTGAGGGCGAACTCTGCCAATGGCAAAAAAGCAACCCAATCATCCTGGTCAGCAGAGACAAAACACCTCAGATATGTCTCCAGGGTCTGATTAGTCCGCTCGGTCTGGCCATTAGTCTGAGGGTGAAAAGCAGATGAAAAAGACAAATCCATGCCCATCCTAGCACAGAATGCCCGCCAAAATCTAGACACAAATTGGGTACCTCTGTCAGAAACAATATTCTCAGGAATACCGTGCAATCGGACAACATTCTGAAAAAACAGAGGAACCAACTCAGAAGAAGAAGGCAACTTGGGCAGAGGAACCAAATGGACCATTTTAGAGAAACGGTCACAGACCACCCAGATGACAGACATCTTCTGGGAAACAGGCAGATCTGAAATAAAATCCATCGAGATGTGTGTCCAAGGCCTCTTAGGAATAGGCAAGGGCAACAGCAGTCCGCTAGCCCGAGAACTACAAGACTTGGCCCGAGCACAAATGTCACATGACTGCACAAAGACTCGCACATCTCGTGACAGGGAAGGCCACCAGAAGGATCTTGCCACCAAATCCCTAGTACCAAAAATTCCGGGATGACCTGCCAATGCAGAAGAATGTACCTCAGAGATGACTCTACTGGTCCAATCATCCGGAACAAACAGTCTATCAGGCGGACAACGATCCGGTCTATCCGCCTGAAACTCTTGCAAGGACCGCCGCAGATCAGGAGAAATGGCCGACAAAATTACTCCCTCCCTAAGGATACCTGTGGGTTCAGAATTACCAGGAGAGTCCGGGTCAAAACTCCTAGAAAGGGCATCTGCCTTAACATTCTTAGAACCCGGCAGGTATGACACCACAAAATTAAAGCGAGAAAAAAATAAAGACCAGCGCGCCTGTCTAGGATTCAGGCGCCTGGCAGTCTCAAGATAAATCAAATTTTTGTGGTCAGTCAATACCACCACCTGATGCTTAGCCCCCTCTAGCCAATGGCGCCACTCCTCAAACGCCCACTTCATGGCCAAAAGCTCCCGATTCCCAACATCATAATTCCGCTCTGCGGGCGAAAATTTGCGAGAAAAGAAGGCACAAGGCCTAATGACGGAGCAGTCGGAACCTTTCTGCGACAACACTGCCCCAGCTCCGATCTCCGAAGCGTCAACCTCAACCTGAAAAGGCAGATTCACATCAGGCTGACGCAACACAGGGGCAGAGGCAAAACGGTGCTTAAGCTCCTGAAAGGCCTCTACAGCATGAGGGGACCAATTAGCAACATCAGCGCCTTGTCTGGTCAAATCAGTCAGTGGTTTAACGACATCCGAAAAACCAGCAATAAATCGGCGGTAAAAGTTGGCAAAGCCCAAAAATCTCTGAAGACCCTTAAGAGAGGAGGGCTGAGTCCAATCACAAATAGCTTGCACCTTGACGGGATCCATCTCAATGGAAGAGGGAGAAAAAATATACCCCAAAAAGGAAATTTTCTGGACCCCAAAAACGCACTTAGACCCCTTCACACATAAAGAATTAGACCGCAGAACCTGAAAAACTCTCCTGACCTGCTGGACATGAGAGTCCCAGTCATCAGAAAAAATCAGAATATCATCCAGATATATTATCATAAATTTATCCAGAAAATCGCGGAAAATATCATGCATAAAAGACTGGAAAACTGAAGGGGCATTAGAAAGACCAAAAGGCATGACCAAATACTCAAAGTGGCCCTCGGGCGTATTAAATGCGGTCTTCCACTCATCCCCCTGCCTGATCCGCACCAAATTATACGCCCCACGAAGATCAATTTTAGAGAACCACTTAGCACCCTCTATACGAGCAAACAAATCAGTAAGCAATGGCAATGGGTATTGATACTTAACAGTGATCTTATTCAGAAGCCGATAATCAATACATGGTCTCAAAGAGCCGTCCTTTTTTGAGACAAAGAAAAACCCAGCTCCCAAGGGAGAAGAAGATGGACGAATATGTCCCTTTTCCAAAGACTCCTTTATATATTCCCGCATAGCAGCATGTTCCGGCACAGACAGATTAAACAAACGACCCTTTGGATATTTGCAACCCGGTATCAAATCTATGGCACAATCGCACTCACGGTGCGGAGGTAACGACCCAAGCTTGGGTTCGTCAAAGACGTCTTGATAATCAGAGAGGAACTCAGGGACTTCAGAGGGAATGGACGACGAAATAGAAACCAAAGGTAAGTCCCCATGAATACCCTTACATCCCCAGCTCAACACAGACATTGCTCTCCAGTCCAAGACTGGGTTGTGAGACTGCAACCATGGCAATCCCAGTACCAAATCGTCATGTAAATTATACAGCACCAGGAAACGAATAATCTCCTGGTGATCCGGATTGATACGCATGGTTACTTGTGTCCAGTATTGTGGTTTATTATTAGCCAATGGGGTGGAGTCAATCCCCTTCAGAGGAATAAGAGTCTCCAAAGGCTCTAAATCAAAACCACAACGATTGGCAAAGGACCAATCCATAAGACTCAGAGCGGCGCCAGAGTCAACATAGGCATCCGTGGCAATGGATGACAAAGAGCAAATCAGGGTTACAGACAAAATAAACTTAGACTGAATGGTGCCAATGGAAACAGACTTATCAAGCTTCTTTGTACGCCTAGAGCATGCTGATATAACATGAGTAGAATCCCCACAATAGAAGCACAATCCATTCTTCCGTCTAAAATTCTGTCGCTCGCTCCTGGACAGAATTCTATCACACTGCATACTTTCTGGCGTCTTTTCCAAAGACACCGCCAGATGGTGCACCGGTTTGCGCTCCCGCAGACGCCTATCAATCTGAATAGCCATTGTCATGGACTCATTCAGACCTGCAGGCACAGGGAACCCCACCATAACATCCTTAACGGCATCAGAGAGGCCTTCTCTGAAAGTTGCCGCCAAGGCGCACTCATTCCACTGAGTAAGCACAGACCATTTACGGAATTTTTGGCAGTAAACTTCAGCTTCGTCTTGCCCCTGAGATAGTGCCATCAAAGTTTTTTCTGCCTGAAGTTCCAAATGAGGTTCCTCATAAAGCAAGCCCAAGGCCAGAAAAAACGCATCCACATCGCGCAACGCAGGATCCCCTGCTGGCAATGAGAAGGCCCAATCTTGAGGGTCACCCCTGAGCAAGGAAATCACAATCCTAACCTGCTGAGCAGGGTCTCCAGCTGAACGAGACTTCAGGGACAAATAAAGCTTACAATTATTTCGGAAATTCTGGAAGCTAGCTCTATTCCCTGTGAAGAACTCCGGCAAAGGAATTCTCGGCTCAGATACCGGAGCATGTACCACAAAATCTTGTAAATTTTGTACTTTCATGATGAGATTATTCAAACCCGCAGTTACACTCTGAAGATCCATTATTGTCAGGTGCACACAGAGCCATACAGAGATTAGGAGGAGAGAGAGAAAAAAGACTGCAGCAAGGCAAACTGGAGGAAAAAAAAAAAAAAAAAATTCCAGCAGACTTCTTATAACTCTCCTTTCTCAACCTGGGTCTTTAACACTTTAAGGGCCGGTCAAACTGTCAAGATCTCTGCAGGCAGAGATCATAGCAAGCCTATTGAGGGACAAGCTCTCGGAAGATGGAACTATACTGACCATGAACTAAGCCTGCCGCGCAACTAGAAATAGCCAGGTAGCATTTCCTATTTATAGCTAGATGCCCAGCTCTGGCCTAAGACCTAAATAGCTAGCAGAGGGAAATATAAGACCTGGCTCACCTCTAGAGAAATATTCCAAAGAAGACAGTAGCCCCCCACATATAATGACGGTGAGTTCAGATGAAACAACAAACGCAGCAGGAAAATAGTCTAAGCAAATTTGAGGTCCGCTTACTAGATAGCAGAAGACAGATAGTATACTTTCATGGTCAGCAGAAAAACACTAACAAAACACCATCCAGAGATTACCTTAAACTCTGGCATTAACTCATAACGCCAGAGTAGCAATCCCTGATCAACGAGAGCTTTCCAGACACAGTAACAAAACTTCAGCTGTGAACTGGAACAAATAAGCAAAATGAAACATGGACAAAAGTCCAGCTTATCTAGCAGTTGTCTAGAAGCAGGAACAAGCACTGAGAGGCATCAGATAACATTGTAGACCGGCAAGAAACCACCAGAGAAATGAGCTTAAATAGCGACACCCACTACTGATGGAACCAGGTGAAACAGGAAAGAGGATGACAAATCCAATTCCACAAGCGGCCACCGGGGGAGCCCAGAATCCAAATTCACAACACTATGCTGCATGTACATAATGAAGTCTATGCTGCAAGTACATAATGAAGGCTATACCACAGGAATATAATGAATGCCATGGCACAGGTACTGTACATAATGAAGGCTATGCCACAGGAACATAATGAAGGCTATGGTGCATGTACATAATGAAGGCTATGCCACAGGAACAAAATGAAGGCTATGCTGCAAGTAGATAATGAAGGCAATGCCACAGGTAAATAATGAAGGCTATGTCACAGGTACATAATGAAGGCAATGCCACAGGTACATATTGAAGGCTATGCCACAGTAACATAATGAAGGCTATGCCACAGGAACATAATGAAGGCTATGCCACAGGAACTTAATGATGGCTATGCCACAGGCACATAATGATGGCTATGCCACAGATACGTAATGAAGGCTATGAATACAGGAACATAATGAAGGCTATGCTGCAAGTACATAATGAAGGCTATGCCACAGGAACATAAAGAAAGCTATGCCACAGATACGTAATGAAGGCTATGCCACAGGAACATAATGAAGGCTATGCTGCAAGCACATAATGAAGGCTATGCCACAGGAACATAATGAAGGCTATGGTGCATGTACATAATGAAGGCTATACCACAGGAATATAATGAATGCCATGGCACAGGTACTGTACATAATGAAGGCTATGCCACAGGAACATAATGAAGGCTATGGTGCATGTACATAATGAAGGCTATGCCACAGGAACAAAATGAAGGCTATGCTGCAAGTAGATAATGAAGGCAATGCCACAGGTAAATAATGAAGGCTATGTCACAGGTACATAATGAAGGCAATGCCACAGGTACATATTGAAGGCTATGCCACAGTAACATAATGAAGGCTATGCCACAGGAACATAATGAAGGCTATGCCACAGGAACTTAATGATGGCTATGCCACAGGCACATAATGATGGCTATGCCACAGATACGTAATGAAGGCTATGCCACAGGAACATAATGAAGGCTATGCTGCAAGTACATAATGAAGGCTATGCCACAGGAACATAAAGAAAGCTATGCCACAGATACGTAATGAAGGCTATGCCACAGGAACATAATGAAGGCTATGCTGCAAGTACATAATGAAGGCTATGCCACAGGAACATAATGAAGGCTATGGTGCATGTACATAATGAAGGCTATGCAACAGGAACATAATGAAGGCTATGCCACAGATACGTAATGAAGGCTATGCCACAGGAACATAATGAAGGCTATGCTGCAAGTACATAATGAAGGCTATGCCGCAGGTAAATAATGAAGGTTATGCCACAGGAACATAATGAAGGCTATGCCACAGGAACATAATGATGGCTATGCCACAGGAACATAATTATGGCTATGCCACAGGTAAATAATGAAGGCTATACCTCTGCATGGGTGGATTTACCTTTGGCATCAAAATATGCTAGGGATTTTCACAAATATCCATAACACATGCTGTATATGGATTAGATGAGCTGAGGGATAAAACAATCTCTCAAATTACTTTTGAACCAGTGAAAATTACTACTAATTACAAGAATTATTTTTAATAAGTAGATTTAAATACTTTGAATCAAAGACTGAAGTTTGGAATTCACAAGACAACTACAAAGTGAAAAGCATGTTTAGTCAGAGTTGGCTAACTGACTTGGCCAATAAAGAATATACTATTAATTTACCATACAGGAAGTCTGTCACTCTCAAAACTGAAATTGAACCATTTAGACTTTCATATAGGGTACATAGCCCCTGTAAAAAAAAATTAAAAATCATACTGGTAGTGTAGATTTTAGTAAATGTTTTTTATGGAAAATCATTTTTATTACATTTGTACATTAGGGGCTTGGGTGCACTCTTGATGTGGCTAAGGGCTCCGTGCACCTCTCCATCTTTTCAGTTACAATACTCTGCCCATCCACTCATGGTGATTGACAGATCTTACTTTGGAGCACTGCCCAAAGTCCCCAGCCTTGCATGTACTGACATTGGAACTGCCAAGTGTCTGCATACATAGTGTCAGAGTGTGCAAAGGCAGAGTTATCATCCCTTTTTGTGTATACCAGCGTTCAGTACACACAGGATTACAAAGTTGCCAATGCTGACAACAGTGGCAGATGAGAACTTACACAATGTCAGCATGAACGCACTTTCATCTCTCTCCTATATGTACTAATTTCACTCTGCTGTGTGCAGCAAGAGGCCACTATACACAGGAAAGGGAGATGAGAGTGCATACACACTAACATTGTCTGCTTTCTCATCTCCCTCTACTGCCAGCATCTTCCGCTACTTGTTTGTATAAAAATGATCACATTGTTGTATGCATTTTAGAGTGGCACTAATGGTGAAACATCAGATCGTCACGAGGCAAAAACTAAACCAATATGTTAACAAAAAAAAACAAACCATGGACCTTTAGAATATAGCAGCATAAAGACATTTGGTAGTATTTTTTGTGTAAATACAGCAAGTCATAAAAACTACACTATAAAAATTTGCTCTAGCCATACTCATACTGAACCACAAAATAAAATTAACATGAGATATAAAGAATAATGAAAACCGAAGAGTGCCTTTTTGAAATGTGGGAAATAAAATTTACATTTAACTTTTTTCAAAATAATTTAACTTATGACCGAAATATTTTTATTTTTGCAAAGGTAACTCGAAAAAAGGACCCCAAAATTTGCCGGGCAATTTCTCCTGAGCATGCTGATATCCATATGCGGTGGGGAAACCACTGAGGGGATGTACGGCAGACCTCGGAAGAGAAGGAGCGCCATTTTACTTTTTGAATGTAAAATTTGCTGGATTCATTAAGCCATGAAAATAAAAAAGAAATCTAAATTTTCCCACAAAAATGCTTTTTAGCCCTATATTTTGTATTTTCACAAGTGTAAAACAAGAAATTGCACCATACAATTTGTTGTGCAATTTCTCCTGCGTTCGCAGATACCCCATATGTGGGTGAAAGCTACTGTTTGGGTGCACGGCAGGGGTCGAAAAGGAAGGAGCGCCATTTGACTTTTTGAATGTAAAATTTGCTGGCATAATTAGTGGATGCCATGTTGCATTTGAAGAGCCCCTGATGTGCCTAAACAGTGGAAACCCTTCACAAGTGATATCATTTTGAAGACTAGACCCCTCAGGGAACTTATCTAGATGAGAGCACCCTGAACCAACATATGCGTCACAGAAGTTCACAATATAAAGTTGTGAAAATATACAAATCCCATTTTTTAAACAAAAATGTTCTTTTAGTCCCGCACTTTTTATTTTTACAAGGTAACAGTAGAAAATGTACTCTAAAATTCGTTTTGCAATTTCTCCTGAGTACACCGATACCCATATGTGGTCAAAAACTACTTTTGAGGCACAGTGCAAAGCTCAAAAGGGAAGAAGTGCCATACTGGTATTCAGATTTTACTGGACTGGTTTGAGGTGCCATGTCGACTGGCAGAGCCCCTGTGGTGCCATTACAGCAGAATCTCCCATAACAGACAACATTTTACAAACTACACTCAATGAATTCATCTAGAGGTGCAGTGATAATATTGACACTACAGCTGGGTCACAGAATTTTACACCATTGGGCAGTGGAGAAAAAATGATTACATTTTTACCACCAAAATTTAGTTTTAGCCCCAGATTTTACATTTTCACACTTAGAAATAAAAATGGGTAAAAATTTCACCAAAATGTGGCCCACAATTTTTATTGAATGTAGAAATACCCTATATAGGGATGTACAGTACTGCTTAACCACAAGGCAAGACTCGGGAGGGACGGATTGGTATTTGCCTCCTGGAGCCCAGATTTTCATAGGATAGTTAGCGGTCTCCATAGACAGAACTTTTAAGTGCTGGAAAAGCAGAATCTCCCTTGCCTCCTCCTGCCGATTCCAACTCAAAAACATTTCCCGGATCCGTGCATTCCTTGACCATGAAACCACAAAAACACTAGTACATGCCCTTATCATCTCCCGCCTCGACTACTGCAACCTCCTACTCTCTGGCCTCCCCTCTAACACTCTGATACCACTCCAATCCATCCTAAACTCTGCTGCCTGACTAATCCACCTGTCTCCCCGTTATTCCCCAGCCTCTCCTCTCTGCCAGGCCCTTCATTGACTATTGCCCAGAGGCTACTGTTCAAAACACTAACAATGACATACAAAGCCATTCACAACCTGTCTCCTCCATACATCTGTGACATGGTCTCCCAGTACCTACCTACCGGTGCCTACCTACACGCAACCTTCGATCATCTCATGATCTCCTTCTCTACTCCTCTCTCATCTCTTCCTCTCACAACCGCATCAAAGACTTCTCCTGTGCTTCCCCTATACTCTGGAACTCTCTACCCCAACACATCAGGCTCTCGCCTACCACAGAAACCGTCAAAAGGAACCTGAAGACCCACCTCTTCCTACAAGCCTACAACCTGCAGTGATCCTCAGTCTACTGAACCGCAATTGTACTTGTCTATATTTGCCCCGTTCACATGGAAAGCGCCCTGGAATAAATGGAGCTATAAAAATGTATAATAATAATAATAATAATCCCCCTCAAGTGACCCCATTTTGGAAATTATACCTGTCATGTACCTGCTTCCCAGCACGTGACTGCGGATTGCGCCTGCAAGGGTTAATCTATCTCCTCTCACTCAGTCCAGCATTCAACCTCTGTCCTGTGCTGCAATGGGAGCATAATTCACACCTCGACACAGTCCACACACCCCGCTCATACACGCTGCCACCACTCACCGAACACATGGGCGATGAGTCCTGGAAATACTACTGCTACTGTCTGCCAATCATAAGGATTACACACTTTAAAACTATGGATTCTTTTAGAGCATACAAGGTTCATACTTATTAAAGTTTTAAGCGTTAATAGAAAAGGTACAGTGCTTACAATAAAAAGAGTATAAAAATATAGCAATAAAAAGTGACATACAAATATGCAAAAACAGTTATAAAATAAAAGGGAGAACTTACAGAAATATCGAACTTTGCAGTGTGGTATTTTGCCCGTGAGGGAGGGGAAATATGGAGCGGATTGCACCAGCTTGGCTGTTACTCACTGTGAACATCTTTCTATGTGCAAAGGCCTAATTTATAGAGTTAACTTGGAGGTCAGATTTCTAGACCAGCCTCCCAGGTTACTATTGTAATCTTTGGTTTATGACTGGATCCTGACTGTTTTACCCATGAATACACTATTTTCCTCTGAACACTCTTTGTGTAACCTTTCTTGCTCATAGTAAATAGAAATTGTCAGGCTGCACTAGGTCCCATTTGGCATCTGCCTTTGAGGCATCAGAGGTGTTAAATGTTTCCAAATCTGTGTCTTTCCAAGAAGGCCCCCCGTGATCTGAGAACAGGAAAACTGCCTTTTGTTAGGATAACATATATTATCACCTTGGTAAGACCTGCGCCTACGTACAGATGCTAGCTAACTGCTGGCCATACATATACATATTTCACTACACCTCCCTCCTTATGAACGTGCATAGGGGTTGACTTACAGGTCAGCTCCCCAGCATGTATCTGGTCCACCCCACCTTGGTGAGATAGGCCATCAGCATTGCCGTGATCGATTCCTTTCTTATGTTGAATGATAAAATCGTATTGCTGTAATATCAGGCTCCATCAAAGCAATTTCCTGTTGTCCCCAACTACCTTGTTGAGCCAACTCAATGGGCTTTGATCTGTTATCACGGTGAAGTTGCGCCCATAGAGGTATGGTTGCAGTTTCTGCAAAGCCCACACAATTGCCAAACATTCCTTTTCAATTGTGGCATAAGCCACTTCTCTGGGTAGAAGTTTCCTGCTTAGGTAGAGAATTGGGTGCTTCTCACCGTGCTGGTTCACCTGGCTGAGAATCGCACCTAGCCCATAGGTGATGGCGTCTGTCTCAACTACGAACCTAGGAGTAAAATCTGGGGCCTAAAGGACGGGTGAACTACCCAGTGCTGACTTTAGGACAGAAAATGATTCCTCACACTGAGGAGTCCAGGAAACAATTTGGGGAAGGTTCCTCCTGGTCAGATCAGTTAATGTCTTGGCCAGAGCACTGTAGTTTGGTACAAACCTCCTATAGCCAGCCGTACCCAAGAAGGACAGTACCTGCTTCTTGGTTCGTGGGGTGAGCCAGGCTGTAAAGGCTTCTACCTTCCTTGGCTCAGGTTTTAGCAGTCCTCCCCCCACCCGGTGTCCGAGGTATTGTACTTCCTTCATGGCTTACAGTAAGACCTGCAGCGTTAAGCCTTTGCAACACCTGGGAAAGATGTACAAGGTGTTCCTCCCAAGAATTACTAAAAATGGCTATATAATCGAGATAAGCAATGGCAAAGATATCAAATCCTTCCAATAAGTGATTAACCAACCTCTGGAGGGTGCCAGGCGCAATCTTCATACCAAATGGCATCACCAGAAACTCAAACAGCCTGAATGGCGTTATAAAGGCCGACCTCTCCTAAGCTTCATTGGTCAGGGGTATCTGCCAATATACCCTACTTAGGTCCATGATGGTGAGGTATGATGCTTTAGCTAGCTGCTCTAACATCTTGTCTATCCTCGGCATGAGGTAGACCTCACATGTAGTCAGTAGATTTAATTTCCTGTACTCTACACAGAACCGGGTAGTAATGTCGTTTTTCCGCACAAGGACCACAGGCGAGGCTGAGGCACTCTGGGATTGTTGTATTACCCTGAGGTTTAGCATCTCCTCTACCTGTTCCTTCACGTGTGCCTTCACCTCTGCTTACACCTGGTATGCAGACTGCCATACTGGGGGATTAGTACCAGTATCCACATGGTGAGTTGCTAAGTGAGTTTTTCCAGGCTGCCCTGTGACGACTTCTGTGAATTCGCTGAGCACCCCCATCAGCTCAGACCTCTGACTGTGGCATAGCAAAGGGTTTAACTCTGCTGACGCCAAGGACTCCATGTGCTGAGTCCCAGCCCCCACATCCAGTAACAGATCAGCCTCCCCTTCTTCAGGCAGGCTACAGACAGGTAACATATTTACATGGAAGACTTTCTGACTCTTTGCATGCTCATCTAGGGTCACCACAAAATTAACATCATTTAGCCGCTTGTGTACAGTGTAATGTCCCTCCCATGCAGCCTGTAATTTATTCTGTAGCATAGGGACCAACACCCAAATCTTCTGCCCCTCCTCATAGGTTCTCAGTCTGGCATTATGGTCATACCAGACCTTCTGGTTGATTTGGGCCTGGGTCACATTCTCATGGGCCAGGTTGTTCAGTTTTTACATTCTTTCTCTGAGTTTCAGTACATATTCAACCACTGACACTCTCGTAGTTTGGGGGTCACCCTCCCAACAGTCCTTAATCAAATCAAGTGACCCCCTTACCCTCCTCCCATAAACCAGTTCAAAGGGGGAGAATCCTGTATATGCCTGGGGTACCTCGCTGTATGCAAACAACAGATGGGGGAGGTAGCGCTCCCAGTCTCTACCTTCAGTCTCCACCAGCATTTTGAGCATTTGTTTTAATATCCTGTTAAAACACTCGCAGAGTCCATTGGTTTGGGGATGATAGACGCTGGCCACAAAATGCTGCACTTGTATCTTTTTGCAGAGGCTTTCCATCAGATTGGACATGAATTGGGTTCCCTGATCGGCTAACATCTCCCTGGGGAACCCCACAAGAGAGAAAACAGTCAGTAAAGCATGCGCCACTTTGTCTGCTAGGATGGAGGACAGTGCCACTGTTTCCAGGTATCGTGTAGCATAGTCCACCACTGTGAGGATGAACTTTTTGCCAGAGCTGCTCGGTATTGCAAGTGGCCCAATGATATCCACAGCCACTCACTGGAAAGGCTCATCGATCACTGGCAGTGGTATCAATGGAGCTTTCTGTATATTCCCAGACTTTCCAACTCTCTGACAAACTACACATGATTGACAGTAATTGGCTATATCCGTCCCCATTTTGGGCCAATAGAACTTATGTGTCAGGCGAGCTTTGGTCTTTTGTATTCCAAGGTGTCCACCCAGATGGATTTCATGAGCAATTCTCAATAATTATTCCCTAAATAGATAAGGAACAACCAGCCGCTTTTCACAGTCCCAAGGTTCTGTAGTATCCGTGGGGAGTGTCTCTTTATACAGTGTGCCCTGGTCCAAGTATGTTCTCTCTTTGTCAGAAGCAGCAGGGGGTTGGTCTGCAAGACGCCTGAGCTTCTCCAGACTGACATCTGTCCGCAGGGCCTCCTTGAAGCTCTCACTGTCAGTCTGCAGGTCCTGGCCTTGTGTGACTGCCAGTCTCTGGTCTGAAGCTGAGTCTTCGGTATCGATTATCATGGACCTCGGTGGGTTTGCCATGTGAGGAGGCTCCTGGGCCATAGTATGGTCCTCCTGTTCTGGCCGTTCTGACTGAGACTCATCCTTTAATCTCTGGGGTTGAGTCTGAGCCGCATCCTGACTCCAGGTCACAGCTGCCACATACATACAGTCCGGTGCATTGGTACATTTTCCCTCCTCACACAGAATCTCAGGTGGGTCACTTGCTTCCACCTTCTCTGTAGCATTAACTTGCAAGGGAAGAATATAGTGGGATCCCATCCTCCCCAAGTCTGTGCCTAGCAACATATTGGTGGGAATAGCCTCTGATACTCCCACTTCTCTCAGACCTTTCCCTGCTCCCCAGTCCAGGTACACATGAGCATGGCAAGGTTGACCCTTCCAATCCCGGTTATAGACATCGTCTTTCCTGGTATGATATCGACAGGGCTTACCATTGCTGGATGCACCAGAGTCACCTCTGCCTCACTGTCCCTGAGAACAATGGTGACCTTATTGCCAACAGTGATAGATTGACAATTCTTATCAGTCCTCGCATCAGAGCCGGCCACAAAGAGGACAAAGGGTGGGGGCCCAGATGGATTTGTGGTTGTAGTTGGGTGTTTCTCCCTATCAGGACAAACTGCACTGACATGTCCCACTTTGTTGCAGGAGAAGCATTGGTTTGCATCACCTAAAGAATGTCTATTCCCAGGGACCCCAAAGGAGGTGGGCTTGGACAGCACTGGTGATCTGCCGGCAGAGGGAGAAGGATGCCCGTTTGGCTTACATCCCTTCCAGCTGGATCCTAATGGCTTCCGCACCTCAGGCATCCTGTTAGTCGCATAACAGTCCACAATCTTTGCAGCCTGATCCGCAGTTTGTGGCTCTCGATCACACACAAATTGTCGAACATCCGTGGGGCACATATGAAGAAATTGATCCTTGACCATAAGATCCGTTACGTTCTCAGAACTGTTAACAGAAAGTCCCCTGATCTATTGGTGGAACGTGGTCCTCAAGGTTCTAATGAAATCCGCATAGCTGTCATTTGATCCACGTTTTAGGTTCCGGAACTTTCTCTGATACACTTTTGTGGTTAGGTTGTATTTAGTGATGAGCGAGCACTAAAATGCTTGGGTGCTCGTTGCTCGGGTCAAGCAGACTGGAATACTCGGGTACTCAGCCAGAACAACGAGCCCAATGTAAGTCTATGGGAGACCCGAGTATTTTTACCGCGATAACCCCCCCGGGGGTCCTTTTAAGGTCTAAAAACATCTGAAAATGATAGAAACACTGCTCAAATGACACAGGAACATCATGGGGATCGCCCCTGGAAGCATTCCTGACTCCTAATTCACAGCTTTAATCAATTTTTTCCGAGATTCATGCCATTTTTCCCAATGCCACAAAAGACACATTAAAACGAAACCAAAACGGGTTTTGCTTGGAAATATGTCAAGATATATCCTTTGCAGGTTAATGACTTGCCTGTAAGGCCAAATATTTAACCCCAGACTGAAAATTTCCTCCCCCACTTAGGCTTAGTTCAGACACAGCATTTTTTAAGCGTTTTTTAACTTTAACATTGCTTTCAACCACTACAAAAGCATTCACTGGAAAATGTCATTGTAACATTTAACAACCCTAGCAACCCTAGCTGGCTATGTGGTGTGTGACACATACGCAGACCCATCTTGTTTCATTTATGAAGGAGGGACTCTTAAAGTCACAGAGCCTATTTTTACTGGTGCATCAGGCGGCATTAATCTTCTTAAAGGGCCATTATTAAACAGTGGGTCTCCTAAGCTGTTGTAGCCTAGGCTGTGAGTGGATGGGCTGCCAAGAATTACCATGCACCACAATACCCCTTTCATAAGATGTACAGGGCGGACTCCTGAAAAAGTGTTTCATTGAATTCAAGGCCTGCCCTGCTAGCAATTCATATGCACCCCATTACGCCTTGGAACCCACATACTGGATGGGCCCACGAAAATCCACTTCACAATATGCATTTTGTACTCCCATACTCCATTGTTTTACACATTTGCAGCAAGGCCAGCCCTGTTGCATAGTCAGTCATATGCACCCCATTATGCTTTTAAGCCCACATACTGGATGGGCCCAGGAAAATCCATTTCACAATATGCATTTTGTTCTTCCGTACTCCTTTGTTTTACACATTGGCAGCAAGGCAAGCCCTGCTGCATAGTCATATGCACACCATTACGCCTTGGAACCCACATACTGGATGGGCCCATGAAAATCCACTTCACAATATGCATGTTGTACTCCCGTACTCCTTTGTTTCACACATTGGCAGCAAGGCCAGCCCTGCTGCATTGTCAGTCATATGCACCCCATTATGCCTTTTAACCCACATACTGGATGGGCCCAGGAAAATCCACTTCACAACATGCATTTTGTACTCCCATACTCCCTTGTTTCACACATTGGCAGCAAGGCCAGCCCTGCTGCATAGTCAGTCATATGCACCCCATTACGCCTTTGAACCCACATACTGGATGGGCAGAGGAAAATCCACTTCACAATATGCATTTTGTACTCCCATACTCGTTTGTTTTACACATTGGCAGCAAGGCCAGCCCTGCTGCATAGTCAGTCATATGAAACACATTACGCCATTGGACCCACATACTGGATGGGCCCATGAAAATCCACACTTATTTTTTAATGGTATGATGGTTTCCTCTTTGCACAATTATTTACAGGAGAATTTGGCAATTTTATTTGCCATGTTTTTAAGACTATGGTTCAGATACGGCTTTAAAAAAGGCTAATACTTGCAATACAACACAATTTTATTGCAAACTACAAAATTCAAGGAATAGTATGATTGAATAGTGTGAGTGGGTACACTTTTGTATATGTTAACATACAAACGTTAATAAGTACCGTATTTTCCGGCGTATAAGACGACTGGGCGTATAAGACGACCCCCCAACTTTACCAGTTAAAAAATAAAATCTTCTTAAAAGTCGGGGGTCTTCTTATACACCCTATGTCGTCTTATAGGGCCGGTGAATATGTGCCTTTTGGGGGGGGAGTGATCCTGATGAGGACGAGGGGGCGTCTCACAGGAAAGTGAGTATCCCCCATTACCTTATCATAGCGCTGCAGCGTGGGGTCTCTGTGCTGGGAGCGGCGGCTGCTGTGCTGTGCTGTGCTGTGGCGGCTCCTCTTCTGCAGTGTGGGGCCTCTGGTGCTGTGGGGTGGCGGCGTATCTTCATACAGTCGGGGCTCCTCCGGCATCTCAAAGACTGGAAGCCCCGCCGGCAACTCCATCGGTACAATGCGGTCAGGTGGCCTCCGGGAAAATGGCCGCTGCTCAGATTCAGATCTCGTCCCGAGATCTCGGGAGACGAGATCTGAATCTGAGCAGTGGCCATTTTCCCGGAGGCAGCTCAATAGGTGCGATGCGGTGGCCCGGCCGCTGGGGGCTGCGCATGCTCAGATTCAGATCTCAACGAGATCTGAATCTAAGCAGCGGCCATTTTCCCGGAGGCCAGCGCATTGTACCGATGGAGTTGCCGGTGGGGCTTCCAGGCTGAGATGCCGGAGGAGCCCCGACTGCATGAAGATACGCCGCCGCCGCCGCCACCGCCCCACAGCACCAGAGGCCCCACACTGCAGAAGAGGAGCCGCCACAGCACAGCACAGCAGCCGCCGCTCCCAGCACAGAGACCCCACGCTGCAGCGCTATGATAAGGTAATGGGGGATACTCACTTTTCTGTGAGACGCCCCCTCGTCGTCATCAGGATCACTCCCCCCCCACCCACCATATACACCCGGCGTACAAGGCGATTCCCGGCGTACAAGACGACCCCCGACTTTTAAGAAGATTTTCAGGGGTTAAAAAGTCGTCTTGTACGCCGGAAAATACGGTACATATAAGGATTAAATAAATATAGTGATTATGTATATATGAATATTAACTACATACAGTTACTTAGATCATCACCAAGAGGCTTTTAAACATCATCAGTCTGGAATATCAGAGAAGCAACACCAAGACAGAGAACCCCTGGGAGATTATCTACACTGCATGGGCGTCCGCAATTATGCAGGTATCAGCATACTGTACATATACAGGTACCCCAGTTTTGGCATCTGTCTTAGTCATGTTTCTCTGGTCTTATATAGTGATTTACACTATGTAGTAACTCCAGTTTCACCCAGACCTTCAAGTGGTCACTTTTCAAGGTTGCATGTAACTGAGATATCATGGAGTCATCAGACGAGGGGCCATAAACCCCTAGAAAATAAAAGCCACAAGGATTTAGATCACACCATCACAGGCAGAGTTTCAGTAAACCTTAATGTTTTACAATGACAAACAGCAAACATATAGAGGCTTAGAAAACATTTATCAAGATTGTGTCAATATGAGCATTGTCTGTAACATCTGTAAATGTTTTGCAAGAAATGCAGCTATGTGATTGTCTGAATGCATTCGATATACAGTATTTTAACCCCTTTACCCCCAAGGGTGGTTTGCACGTTAATGACCGGGGCAATTTTTACAATTCTGACCACTGTCCTTTTATGAGGTTATAACTCTGGAACGCTTCAACGGATCCCAGTGATTCTGACATTGTTTTCTCGTGACATATTGTACTTCATGATAGTGGTAAAATTTCTTCAATATAACTTGCGTTTATTTGTGAAAAAAATGGAAATTTGGTGAAAATGTTGAAAATTTCGCAATTTTCCAACTTTTCATTTTTGTGCTCTTAAACCAGAGAGTTATGTGACACAAAATAGTTAACAAATAACATTGCCCACATGTCTACTTTACATCAGCACAATTTTGGAAACAAAATTTTTTTTTTGTTAGGGAGTTATAAGGGTTAAAAGTTGACCAGCAATTTCTCATTTTTACAACAAAATTTACAAAACCATTTTTTTTAGGGACCACCTCACATTTGAAGTCAATTTGAGGGATCTATATGGCAGAAAATACCCAAAAGTGACACCATTCTGAAAACTGCACCCCTCAAGGTACTCAAAACCACATTCAAGAAGCTTATTAACCCTTCAGGTGTTTCACACCAGGTGAAGCAACATGGTAGGAAAAAATGAACATTTAACTTTTTAGTCACAAAAATGATCTTTCAGCAATAATTTTTTTATTTTCCCAAGGGTAAAAAGAGAAAATGGACCTCAAAAGTTGTTGTCCAATTTGTCCTGAGTACACTGTTACCCCACATGTGAGGGGGAACCACTTTTTGGGCGCACGGCAGGGCTCAGAAGGAAAGGAGCTCCGTTTGACATTTTCAAGCTAAAATTGGCTGGAATTTAGATCGGACGCCATATCACGTTTGGCGAGCCCCTGATGTGCCTAAACAGTGGAAACCCCCCACAAGTGACCCCATTTTGGAAACTAGACCCCCTAAGGAACTTATTTAGGTGTGTGTTGAGCACTTTGAACCCACAAGTGCTTCACAGAAGTTTATAGTGCCCGGGCGTGAAAATAAAAAATCCTATTTTTTCCACAAACATGATCGTCTAGTCCCCAATTTTTTATTTTCCCAAGGGTAAAAGGAGAAATTGGACACCAAAAGTTGTTTGTTGTCCAATTTGTCCCGAGTACGCTGATACCCCACATATGGGGGGGGACCACTTTTTGGGCGCACGGCAGGACTCAGAAGGAAAAAAGCGCCGTTTGACATTTTCAAGCTAAAATTGGCTGGAATTTAGATCGGATGCCATGTCGTGTTTGGCGAGCCCCTGATGTGCCTAAACAGTGGAAACCCCCCACAAGTGAACCCATTTTGGAAACTAGACCCCCTAAGGAACTTATCTAGGTGTGTGTTGAGCACTTTGAACCCCCAAGTGCTTCACAGAAGTTTATAACGCCCGGGCGTGAAAATAAAAAATCCTATTTTTTCCGCAAACATGATCGTTTAGTCCCCAATTTTTTATTTTCCCAAGGGTAACAGGAGAAGTTGGACCCTAAAAATTGTTGTCCAATTTATCCTGAGTACGCCAATACCCCACATGTGAGGGGTAACCACTTTTTGGGCACACGGCAGGGCTCAGAAGGAAAGGAGCGCCGTTTGACATTTTCAATCTATAATTGGCTGGAATTTAGATCGGACGCCATGTCGCATTTGGCGAGCCCCTGATTTGCCTAAACAGTGGAAACCCCCCACAAGTGACCCCATTTTGGAAACTAGACCCCCTAAGGAACTTATCTAGGTGTGTGTTGAGCACTTTGAACCCCCAAGTGCTTCACAGAAGTTTATAACGCCCGGGCGTGAAAATAAAAAATCCTATTTTTTCCGCAAACATGATCGTTTAGTCCCCAATTTTTTATTTTCCCAAGGGTAACAGGAGAAATTGGACCCTGAAAGTTGTTGTCCAGTTTGTCCTGAGTATGCTGATACCCCACATGTGAGGGGGAACCACTTTTTGGGCGCACGGCAGGGCTCAGAAGGACAGGAGCGCCGTTTGACATTTTCAAGCTAAAATTGGCTTGAATTTAGATTGGACGCCATGTCGCGTTTGGCGAGCCCCTGATGTGCCTAAACAGTGGAAACCCCCCACAAGTGACCCCATTTTGGAAACTAGACCCCCTAAGGAACTTATCTAGGTGTGTGGTGAGAATTTTTAAACCCCAAGTGCTTCACTAAAGTTTATGACGCCCGGCATGAAAATAAAAAATTCTCTTTTATTCCCACAAACATTATCTTTCAGTCCCCAATTTTTTATTTTCCCAGAGGTAACAGGAGAAATTGGACCCCAAAAGTTGTTGTCCAATTTGTCCTGAGTACGCTGGTACTCCATATGTGGGAGAAAACTACTGTTTGGGCACACTTCAGGGCTCCGAAGGGAAGTAGTGACGTTTTGAATGCAGATTTGATGGAATGGTCTGTGGGCATCATGTTCCATTTGGTGAGCCCCTGATGTGCCTAAACAGTAGATCTCCCCACCAGTGACCCCATTTTGGAAACTTGACCCCCTAAGGAACTTATCTAGGTGTGTGGTGAGAATTTTGAACCCCCAAGTGCTTCACTAAAGTTTATGACGCCCGGCGTAAAATAAAAAATTCTATTTTATTCCCACAAAAATGATCTTTCAGTCCCCAATTTTTTATTTTCCCAAGGGTAACAGGAGAAATTGGACCCCAAAAGTTGTTGTCCAATTTGTCTTGAGTACGCTGGTACCCCATATGTGGGAGAAAACTACTGTTTGGGCACACTTCAGGGCTCAGAAGGGAAGTAGTGACATTTTGGAGTGCAGACTTTGATGGAATGGTCTGTGGGCATCATGTTCTATTTGGTGAGCCCCTGATGTGCCTAAACAGTAGAAACTCCCCACAAGTGACCCCATTTTGGAAACTTGACCCCCTAAAGAACTTATCTAGGTGTGTGGTGAGAATTTTGAACCCCCAAGTGCTTCACTAAAGTTTATGACGCCTGGAGTGAAAATAAAAAATTCTATTTTTTGCCCACAAAAATTATCTTTCAGTCCCCAATTTTTTATTTTTCCAAGGGTAACAAGAGAAATTGGACCCCAAAAGTTGCTGTCTAATTTGTTGAGTATGCTGGTACCCCATATGTGGGAAAAAACTGTTTGGGCACTTCAGGACTCAGAAGGGAAGCAGTGACGATTTGGAATGCAGACTTTGATGGACTGGTCTGGGGGCGTTATGTTCCGTTTGCAGAGCCCCTGATGTGCCTAAACAGTAAACAAAACCCACAGGTGACATCATTTTGGAACCTAGACCCCCCAAGTAACTTACTTAGATGTGCCCCCTCTTTGGAACTAATCTACTGGTTCCTGTAAAGTAAATTAGTAGTGCATGGAGGTGTGGTACAATTTGAAGCAATCCTTCATACACAGGCTAGGTTTGTCGGGGCAGGTGTCGCATTGATAGATGGTGTTCTTGCGTACTCCTCTTATGTAGCACACTCAGCACCTTTTTTGTGGCTTACCTTTTCTATCAGTTGGCGGGATAACCCCCGGAAAATGCTGACCTGGTACGATACGAGCACCCTCAGTTCCGGAAGTACTGGGGCCCGCTCCTTCCCTCGTGCCAAACATCAGGGCCTTAACCACTACCTCCTGGAACTGAAGGTACGACGTATCGGTGTGGCGTGCACATCGTGACAGCAGGAAAGCGTTGAGCATTGCCATTTGTAGGATGTACATGGACAGCTTTTTGCACCACACCTTGGCCTTTCTCAAAGCACTGTACGGTTGGAGGAGTTGATCAGAGAGATCAATGCCCCCCATGTTTTTGTTGTACCCCAGTACACAGTTCGGTTTGCAGACCTGTGTAGAGGTACCCCGTACAGTGCTGAGGGCACTGCCATCACTGTGTATGGTGGTCAAGAGAAGGACATCCCTCTTGTCCTTGTACTTGACCACCAGCAGGTGGTCGCTACATTGGGCTTTGTTCTCACCTTTTCTGAGCATCTGCCCAAGTAGCAGTACCTCGCGCAGAGAGGGATTTGTAGAGTGGGATGCTGGAATAAAAGTTATCGGTGTAGAGGTGGTAACCTTTATCCAGCAGTGGGTGCAACAAATCCCACACAATTTTCCCACTCACTCCCAGGATGGAAGGACACTCAGGCGGTTCAATCCTGCTGTCCTTCCCTTCGTACACTCTAAAGCTGTAGGTGTACCCTGAGGTACTCTCACACAGCTTGTAGAGTTTGATTCCGTACCTGGCCCTCTTGTTGGGCAGGTATTGACAGAATCTGAGCCGCCCCTTAAAATTAACCAAGGACTCATCCATGCAGATGTCCCTTTGGGGCACGTACACTTCAGCAAACTTTTTGCTGAAGTGTTCGATGACCGGCCGAACTTTGAACAGACGGTCAAAATTGGGGTCATCTAGTGCGGGACACCGTGCATTATCGTTGTAATGCAGGAACTTATGGATGGCCTCAAAACGCGTCCGCACCATGACCATTCGGAACACTGGAGTGTTATATAAAATATCAACGCTCCAATATTGCCGAATTTCTGGCTTCTTCACGATCCCCATGTGTAGGACCAGGCCCCAAAACTGCATCATTTCAACTGCGTCTACAGGAGACCAGTTAGAAAATGATGAACCGGGATTTTGCTCCAAAAATTGCCGAGCATACAAATTAGTTTGCTCCACCATGAGGTTAACAAAATCCTCAGAGAAAAAGACTTTAAAAAAGTCTATTTCTGTGAGGCCGGTGGTGTCAAACTTGATTCCTGATTCTGCCACAAAATCAGGAATCAGTGGCTCGTAATTTTCGGGGGGCGAGGTCCATATGGGGTCCGAAGAGGGGCGCGCTGGTTCATCTTCAGGAGTGGGCGCTGCCTCATCTTCTGTCCTAGGGTGTCTGCGTGGCGGTTACGCAGGACACGAGGAGGAAGATGAGGAGGAGGAGGAAGAGGATGAAGAATCTGAAGAGTAAAGGAATGTGAGATCCTCTCCCTCGCTATCAGTGTCGGAGGCAAGGAAAGAATATGCCTCCTACGCTGAATAGCGCTGCTGGGACGAACGGGACATTTTTTTTGTGAGTATGGTGCTTGGGTGTAATTTATTGGTAACTATGTGTACGTGTGGGGGGGGGATAGTGTTTGGTGCAAACTATTCTGAAAAGAAAAAGCTAATGGAAAAAAAAAGCAAATAGGGAGAAAGAAATACCTGTGAAAGGATAAGTCTAAAACAGCAGGCCCTAGCTCTGATAAGTGAACTGCGTCACTTATCCAAGTTTGGCGGCTGCTGGATGTGTGAACGGGGATGTGAAAAAAACGGCAGGCACAAGAGCTCTGATAAGTGAACCGCGTCACTTATCAAAGTTCGGCTGCGGTGGCTGGGTGCGTTCAAAGGGATGTGGGAAAAAAAAAGAAACGAAAGGCACAGGTTTAGACGCAGCGGCTGGGTGCGCGCAAGGGGATGTGAAAAAAAAAAGAAACTAAAGGCACGGGTTCAGACGCAGCGGCTGGGTGCGCGCAAGGGGATGTGAAAAAAAACAAAACGAAAGGCACGGGTTCAGACCCAGCGGCTGGGTGCGCGCAAGGGGATGTGAAAAAAAAAAGTAAACAAAAGGCACGGGTTTAGACGCAGCGGCTGGGTGCGCGCAAGGGGATGTGAAAAAAAAAGAAACAAAAAGCACAGGTTCAGACGCAGCGGCTGGGTGCGCGCAAGGGGATGTGAAAAAAAAAGAAATGAAAGGCACGGGTTCAGACGCAGCGGCTGGGTGCGCGCAAGGGGATGTGAAAAAAAAACGAAAGGCACGGGTTCAGACGCAGCGGCTGGGTGTGCGCAAGGGGATGCGGGAAAAAAAAAGAAAGGCACGGGTTTAGACGCAGCGGCTGGGTGCGCACAAGGGGATGTGGGAAAGAAAAGTGAGCTCGAGTGTTGATCGGTGAACTGCGTCACCAATCAACGCTCGGCGGCGCTAAGGGGGTGAAAAAGAAAAGCGAGCACGAGTGTTGATCGGTGAACTGCGTCACCAATCAACGCTCGGCGGCTGCTAAATTTGGGCACGGACGGACGCGGCGCAAAGTGGGGGGGAGGAGGAAGGGTAAGGGGGGGTAAGGGGGGGTGAAGTAAGATCGGGCCAGGATCGGGGATGAACACTTACGCTTGTAGTCTCTCTTCTTTCTTCTGTCTTCTTTCTTCTGGCTTCTTTCTTTAGCTAGAATTATGTTGTCACAGGCTACTGTGGCACCACAAGTCTCAGCACAGGAGGGGATCTGTCGGCGTGACCGCTCTGCAGAAATCCTCACCAAGTGTGAGCATTCCTGCAGAGCAGTCAGACAGGTCAGGGGCAGGTAAGACAGGTCACAGAGCGGTCACACCGCTGCTGTGACCTGTCATTGGTGGGATCGAATGATCACATTGATCCCACTAATCAGAGGAGGCCCTGGTGACGCCGGTGTTGCTAGACACCAGCCTATGATCGGAGCTCACAGCTCCGATCATAGGCAGGTCACCGGCAGGTCACCAGCAGGGCACAGTGCGGTCACACCGCTGCTGTGCCCTGTGATTGGCGCGATCGACGATCACATCGATCGTGCCAATCAGAGCTGCAGGATCCGGAGCAGGCAGAGTAGAGGAGGCAGGGCACAGGAGGCTCCGGAGCAGGTACTTACAGGCAGGGCACAGCGCGGTAACATCGCAACTGTGCCCTGCGATTGGCACGATCGACGATCACATCGATCGCGCCAATCAGCTGCAGGATCCAGAGGAGGCAGGGCACAGGAGGCAGGGCACAGCAGGCTGCGGAGCAGGTTCCTTACAGGCAGGGCACAGCACGGTAACACTGCCACTGTGCCCTGCAATTGGCGCGATCGATATGATCGTCGATCGCGCCAATCCAGGGGGTTTTGGCTGATGCCTGGCATTGCCAGGCACCGGCCCCAGGATCGAGTACATCGGTACTCGATCCTAGCTTGGGTCCTCACTGTTTCAGCCAATCTGATTGGCTGAAACAATGAGAAACAATGAGAAAGGCTGTGATTGGCTGTTGAACAGCCAATCACAGCGATCGGGAGGCCGGGGGGGGGGGCGGCGCCATACCCCAAGATGCCAAGGCCATCTTCCGTAAGGTAAGATGGCGTCGGAATTTTAATGCGATCACCGCGACTTAAGTCGCAGTGTCGCATTAAAGGGCATGACGTACTATCCCGTCGGTGGTCATACGGGCCCACCCCACCTCGACGGGATAGTACATCCAATGTCAGAAAGGGGTTAATCTTGTTTACAAATCGCCATTTGTATATTCGCCATTTGTACATTTGAGGCAGCCAAAGTTATGGCAATCAAGGAGAGAAACTAATATAGTGGACAAAGCTATATTTTTAATGAACTACTGAGCCAAACTAACAACATTGCTTTATCAAATTTATATGAAGTGTATTGTGTCCAATGTGAGCAACCAGGCAACACAAAAAGGAGCTTTTTAAGGGAGCTCTTTAAGGTACACAAATGTTATGAAGTCTTTGCCAACAAGAATGTGGTTTCACCACCAATGTGGGGTACCTTTTTTAAAAATATATTATTGCCATCACAGCCCCCCTTGCCCAAACTTCACCAGCCTATAACAGTACAAAGCATGTTCACCCTGGTGATCTAGTGGCAGTTAAAGATGAGACATTGCACGAGACAGAGTTAAGAAGTAGGCCCAATGTAGTAGTGTGTGTCTCTGAGACTTGTAATGCAGTGCATGAGCTGCCAAACAATTCCCCAATGGGGGTACCTTTTTAAAAATAGACTAGTTCCATCACAGGCCCCTTGCCCAAAATATATTATTGCCATCACAGGCCCCCTTGCCCAAACTTCACCGGCCTATAATAGTACAAAGCACGTTCACCCTGGTGATCTAGTGGCAGTTAAACAAGAGACATTGCAGGAGACAGAGTTAAGAAGTAGGCCCAATGTAATGCCCAATTCCCCAATGTGGAGTCCTTTCTTTACAAATTAAAATAGTGCCATCACAGCTCCCTTCCCCAAAATGCACCGTACAGAGCACGTTCACAATGGTGATCTACTGGCAGGTGAAGGACATACTCCAGGAGACAGAGTTAAGAAGTAGGCCCAATGTAAGGTAACGCCCAATTCCCAAATTTGGGATCCCTTCTTTACAAATTAAAATAGTGCCATAACAGCCCCCTTCCACAAAATGCACCGTACAGAGCACGATCACCCTGGGGATCTACTGGCAGGTGAAGGACACACTGCAGGAGACAGAGTTAAGAAGTAGGCCCAATGTAATGCAATGCCCAATTCCCCAATGTGGGGTCCTTTCTTTACAAATTAAAATAGTACCATCACAGCCCCCTTGCCCAAAAAGCACCATACAGAGCACGTTCACCCTGGTGATCTAGTGGCAGGTGAAGGACACACTCCAGGAGACAGAGTTAAGAAGTAGGCCCAATGTAATGTAATGCCCAATTCCCCAATGTGGGGTCCTTTTTTTTACTAAATAAACTAGTGCCATCACAGACCCGTGCCCAAAATTCACCAGCCTATAACAGTACATAGTATGTTCATCCTGGTCATCTAGTGGTTCTGGATGATGAGGATGAGGATAAGGTTGAGGATAACAACAAACAGACCAAATGTGGAAACGTATACCCACGTGTGGTTGTGAAGAGGTGCATGAGAATACACCTCCACAAAAGAGAGAATGTATTTGAGGTTATGTTTCGCTGTTTTCACTTGGTGGTGTACAGAAGTCTTTCCCAATCCAGGCCTTGTTCATTTTTATAAGAGTCAGCCTGTCAGCATTTTCAGTTGACAGGCGGATGCGCTTATCTGTTATAATTCCACCAGCGGCACTAAAAACCCACTCTGACAGAATGCTAGCAGCAGGGCCGGCCAGGACCTCCAAGGCATAGAGAGCCACTTCATACCACGTGACCAGCTTGGATACCCAATAATTAAAAGGCACAGAGGACTCATGGAGGATATTTGTATGATCTGCAAGGTACTCCCTCACCATGTTCACAAACATTACACTTCTTGTGACAGCACCCCTTGCCTCTGTGCCGTCACGATGGGAGGGTCTGAGAAAACTGTCCAGAACTTTGCCATTGTTCCCCTGCCTTAGCTGGATTGCACTTCTGTCTCTCTTGCTTGGACTCCTTGGTTGTACAACAAACTCTGACGTCTGCTGCCAGCGTTCTCACATGGGAATTTTCTACGTATTTCTGCTACAAGGGCCCTTTGGTACTGCAACATTTTAGTACACCTTTCTGCCTCTGGTAGAAGAGATTGAAAGCTCTCCTTTTAGCATGGGTCTAGAAGTGTCACCAACCAGTAGTGGGTGGCACCCAAAATTTTTAGAATGCGAGGGTCATCTGAATTGCAGCGCAACATAAAGTCAGCCATGCGTGCCAGACTGCTAACAGACAAGACTTCCGTGTCCACACCAACAGGATGACTGACCATGCTGTCCTCCTCATCCTCCTCCTCCCAGTCCTCAGGCCATTCCCGCTGAACAGACGGTATGACAGCTGTGTTTGTAGTACCATCTATAGCGCATGAAAGTAGCTTCTGTTCTTCCTCCTTCTCCTCACTGACTACCAATCCACGATGAGAAGACATGAGGCTGGGTTGAGTGTAATCCCCCTGTATGGTTCCTTGCTCCATGTCCACTTGCTCTGCCTGCAATGCATCCTCTTTAATTGTGAGCAGAGAGGTTTTCAGAATGCTGAGAATTGGGATGGTGATGCTAATTATGGCGTCATCGCCGCTCACCATCTTGGTGCAGTGCTCAAAGTTTTGGAGGATGGTACATATGTCGGACATCCATGTCCACTCCTGAGGTCTTATGTGTGGCGTCTGAACTGAATATCGACGGCCTTGTTGATGTTGGTAGCCAACAACTGCCCTTTTGTGCTCACAAAGTCTTTCCAACATAAGCAGCATAGAGTTCCAGTGCATGGGGACATCACACACCAGCTGGAAGCTGCAAACGCTGAAGCATGGCAAGGGCAGCTGAAGTTGTAGCTGACTTTCTAAAATGGGCAGACAGACTGTCATGTCGGACACTGTTCGGACCAGGTCGTCTGACAGACAGCGGTAATTCCGCGTTTGACCACTGTTTGCTCATTGGCGTCGGCTAGTTTTTGTCTGGCTGCTCCGGGGTTAATTTATCTGATCCTCGAATTGGAAGCTGGGCCATGCCCATTTCCTTTAAATGGTTCTCCTGATCTTTGGGCGTCGCCGATTATAGCTTCTGTCTTATCCGTAGTTATCTCGGTCCGGAGGGGAGAGCTGGTTGTTGGAGAATCTTTGCTGGTGGTGTATTTTCCTTTGTCTTATTTACTCCTTCCTATATTTGTATTTATTTTGCCCTGCACCTTTATAGTGTATTCCTGATTGACTGCGGCGTGGTGTATATTTTCCTTTATCCTTGTTTGTTATTACTGTGGGTATTGGTCTATTGCATTGACTGGGTGGTGGGCGGTGGTGTTCAGTCTAGGGCTGAATCAGGAGTCAGGGTGAGGGTGGAGGCCTGAACATGCACACCTTCAGTGTAAACTTCAGGTAGAGGGTCAGACAGGGTTTCCCTAGTCTAAGGGAAATTGCAGGGGCCCGGGTTATTAGCTCTCGCCCTCCTTGTATCCCCGTGACACAGACGGCGTACTTTCACTAACATATCTGGAAGCTCCGGGTAGCTTTTCAGAAAACTTTGAACCAAGAGGTTAAGCACATGGGCCAAGCAAGGTACGTGTGTGAGCTCACCTTGCCTCAGAGCCGCCACCAGGTTACGGCCATTGTCACACACGACCATGGCTGGCTGTAGGTTCAGCGGTGTCATCCAAACATCTGACTGCTCTTTCAGAGCTGCTCTTCTGCATTGTGCGGTTTGTCACCTATGCAGATTTGCTTCAGCACAGCCTGTTGCCGCTTGGCTGAGGCAGTGCTGCAGTGCTTCCAGCTTCTGACTGATGTGTTGATTTCAGAGATGGAAGAAGAAGAGGAGGAGGTGCAGGAGCTGTAGACTGTGGGGGCAACCCTGATTGACGTAGGGCCAGCAATCCTCTGCGTGGGGAGGATGTGTTCCTTCCCAAGGTCCGACTGGGTCCACTATGTTAACCCAGTGTGCCGTCAGTGAGATGTACCGTCCCTGCCCACAAGCACTTGTCCACGTGTCTATGGTTAGGTGGACTTTCCCTGTAACAGCATTATTGAGGGCACGGGTAATGTTGTGGAATATATGCTGGTCTAATGCCGGTATGGCACACAAGGAGAAATAGAGGCGACTGGGGACTGAGTACCTTGGGATGGCTGCCCAATCAGGTTGCGGAAAGCTTCCATCTCAACGAACCTGAAAGGCAACATTTCTAGCACAAGCAGAAGAGAAATATTAGAATTTAGGACTGTGGCCTGTGGGGCATTGGCGGAGTATTTCCGCTTGCATTCCAAAGACTGGGTTATAGACAACTGAAGGCTGTGCTGGGACAAGGATGTGGATGGGCTTGATGGTGGTGCTGCTTGACTGTGGGCCACAACAGGTGCAGGGCTAGAGGCATCTTTACATGTACGGTGTACTGGGGATTGGCTTCTCTTCAAAACAGTGGAAGAAGCAGTGGTGTGACCTGCAGGCAGTGGTCCTGGAACCTGGACTTCGGCCCACAAAGTCGAGTGCTTTGCTGCCATGTGCATGATCATGCTGGTGGTGGTCAGGCTGGTTGTTTTGCTACCCCTGCTGATGTGCGCTTGGCAGGTGCTGCAAATGGCCTGTTTGGGGTTATCGGCAGAGTCTTTTAAAAACCAGACTCGGGAAGATCTAACAGTTGGAATGGCTACTTCTCTCATGTTGGTGTTATGAGGAATGGATGCACGCCTTCTGTCTGTGGCCACCACACTGCTTCTTTTTGCCTGTTGTGGTTATATGCCTCCTTTCCCATGTGAGTTGCTTGTCCTCGCTCTGCTTGTCCTCCTGCCAGATTGGGTCAGTCACTGTCATCCACCACCTCGACTTCCACATCTGCACCCTGCTCCTCCTCCTGACTTTCTGGCAATTGTGTCTCATCATCGTCCATGTGATCTCATCTGTCCCCACTTCAAGTTGACCGGCCGAGAGTTCAGAATCTTGAAATGGAAAACTGAACAGCTCTTTTGAGTGTCCAAGTGTGAATTCAGTTGCCTCAGGGCACTCGGCATGGTGGGAGGAAAGAAGATCAGGGTGAGGAATATCGGGGCCACACTTACAGCTACTCAGACTTGACTGTGTGGAAGACATGGTGGTGGATAAGTGACTGGAAGCATTATCCGATATCCAACCAACAACCGTTTCACACTGCTCTGGCTTCAACAGTGGTGTGCTGCGGTCCCCTAGAAACTGGGACAGGAAGGTCGAGCGAGAAGATGTGGGTCTTTGTTGTTGCCCACTTTCACCTTGGCCACGGCCTCGTCCTCTGCATGCACCATCATCACGTCCACTTCCCCGTCCCTTTCCCCTTGCCTTGCCCATTTTAAATGGACTACTGCACTATTTCAAATGCTCAACACAAACATATTTATTAGTAGCAAAATAATATCTGATCAGTAGCCTGCAAATTTACGATTTTTAAAACCCAAACACCAGGCAGGCCTCAGCCCGATATTACAGACTGTATTCAATCCTTGGGGGCGTTTTTGTGAAGTAAATTTATGCAAAATAGTACTGTATAGAATTAGAGTATTAGACAGCAAAAAAGGGGTCCAACGGCCTACAATTACCAAATTGGGAGCACGCAGATATATGAGGACTGTCAGGGAAATACCACACTGGCAAATATGTGGCCTTTTTATAATTTTAGAATCTAAATAGTGCTGTATAGAATTAGAGTATCAGACAGCAAACAAAGGGGCCCACGGGGAGCGTGGCTATGTAGCCGAGCGGAGAGGACATGTCTGGCTGGAGCTCCCGTGATCCTGATTTGAATCCTGCAATATACTCACCCAGGAGGGTTCCATTGGCTGCCGCTGTGTTCCCCTGGATACCTGGAGGCGCCCGGCTTCAGAGGAGGTGTACGGTGCAGCTCCGGCTGGGAGAGCGCTGGAGAAGCCAGGATGGTGGATGGGCCTTGAAGGAGACGGCGGCCATTTTACCTGACGAGTGCGCCAGTGGTGAAGGACGTGAAGCAGCGGCACTCAAGGGGAGTTAGCTGGATGCAGGCGAAGCACTGGGAGGTACAACAGGGGGACCGCACGGTGTGAGCCCTGAGAAACGGGCCCTGCGCTGCCCCCATCCTCAATACAGTATAGTGCCTGATAGTTCTAGTGTCTGCTCCCAAACAAATGTATCTCCCTCCGCTCCCGCCATTCAGAGTATAACTGCGGACACTGTGGTGCTGTCATGTCGGACGCTGTTCAGACCAGGTCGTTCGACAGACAGCGGTAATTCCGCTTTTGACCACTATTTGCTCATTGGCGTCAGCTAGATTTTATCTAGCCGTTCCGGGGTTAATTTACCTGATCCTCGGATTGGAAGCTGGGACATGCCCATTGCCTTTAAATAGTTCTCCTGATCATTGGGCGTGACCGATTATAGCTTCTGTCTTTTGCGTTGTTATCTCGGTCTGGAGTGGAGAGCTGGTTGTTGGAGATTCGTTGCTGGTGGTGTATTTTCCTTAGTCTTATTTACTTCTTCCTATATTTGTATTTATTTTGCCCTGCACATTTATAGTGTATTCCTGAGTGACTGCGGCGTGGTGTATATTTTCCTTTATCCTTGTCTGTGCTAACTGTGGGTATTGGTGTATTACCTCTTCACTGGGTGGTGGGCGGAGGTTCAGCCTAGGGTTGAAACAGGAGACAGGGTGAGGTTCGAGGCCTGGATATGCACACCATCAGTGTAAACTCCAGGTAGAGGGTCAGTCAGGATTTCCCTAGTCTGAGGGAAATTGCAGGGGCCCGGGTTATTAGCTCTCGCTCACCTAGTCTCCCTGTGACATTATAATCGGCCCAACAACAAAAAAGAAAAAAAAAAAGGGGGTTTCTTTTTTTTTTCTTTTCTCATGGATCCCATGACTTCCATAACCCGCCAGTTGGAGGCGCTGTCCCTACAGATCACTGAGTTGAGGGGGGCAGTTCAGCAACAGGGACTAGCAGTATCTAATGTGTAAGCTGGAGCGGCAGGAAGTGTTGCTAAGCCTAAATTCCCTTTGCCTGAAAAATTTGCTGGGGAACGCAGTAAATTTGTTTCTTTTCGTGAAGCTTGCAAACTATATTTCCGTATGCGCCCGATCTCCTCGGGTAATGAGGCTCAGCGTGTGGGCCTGGTGTTGTCATTGTTAAGCGGGGATCCCCAAGCATGGGCGTTTTCTTTGCCATCTGATTCTGCTGCATTTGACTCTGTGGAGAGTTTTTTTTCCTCTCTTGGAAAAATCTACGATGAACCTGACAGAATGGCTCTAGCAGAATCTAAGATACGCACTATTCGCCAGGGGGAGCGAGTTGCAGAGGATTACTGTTCTGAATTTCGTCGCTGGGCGATCGATACACAATGGAATGATCCAGCATTGCGGAATCAGTTTATTCATGGGGTTTCTGGAAGGGTTAAAAAAGCCCTTCTGATGTACGAGACTCCTGCTTCTCTAGATTCCGCTATGAGTCTGGTTGTCCGCATTGATCACCGTTTGCGTCAGGGGGAGCATGAGACACCGCCTATGGGAGAGGATTTAGGTTCACGTGAGGTTGCTGCAGGTGAGCCCACGGAGCCTATGCAAATCGCAAGGGTGTCACATGTGAAGCGTCGAGCCCCTGAGCTCAGGAAGCAGGGAGCCTGTTTTTACTGTGGTAAATCTGGTCATTTTATTAACATCTGTCCTCTGCTGTCTAAGAAAAACGCAACGGCGGAAAACTTCTAAGCTCAGAGGGTGTGGAGGAGACCAATCTGAGCTTATGTATATCCTCCATGGTGGTTTCTCAATGCATGCTCCCTGCTAAGGTTTTTATCGCTGGCAGTGAGCTGCCAATTACTGTTTTTGTGGATAGTGGTTCAGCCACAAATCTCATTGATGAGGAGTTTGCGCGCACAGCAGGTTTTAGGATTGAAAAACTGTCTCATCCAATCCACGTGGTCACCATCAATGCTGCTCCTCTCTCTCAGGGGGAGATTACTGAATTTGTGGCTGAGGTGAAACTCCACATTGGGGTTCTACATTCCGAGCGGGTTACATGTAAGGTGCTCAGGAATCTTCCTGCTCAGGTGGTTTTGGGTTTTCCTTGGTTGTCCATGCACAACCCGGTAATTGACTGGAAAACTCAGGACATAATTCAGTGGAGCGAGTTCTGCCAGGAGAATTGCCTGGCCACATGTGTGGCTGCGGTGACTTCAAGCGTTCCGGAGTCACTTCTGGATTTTGTGGATGTGTTCTCTGAAAAGGGTTGTTCAGAGTTGCCGCCACATCGTCCCTATGACTAGGGTTGAGCAAAACGGATCGTTCATTTTCATTAGTCGCCGACTTTTGGCAAAGTCGGCATCTCATGAAACCCGACCCAATCCCTGTGTGGGGTCGGCCATGCGGTACGCGACTTTCGCGCCAAAGTCACGTTTCAATGACGCTAAAAGCGCCATTTCTCAGCCAATGAAGGTGAACGCAGAGTGTGGGCAGCGTGATGACATAGATCTCAGTCCCCACCATCTTAGAGAAGGGCATTACAGTGATTGGCTTGCTTTCTGCCGCGTCACAGGGGCTATAAAGAGGCGTTCCCGCCGACTGCCATCTTACTGCTGCTGATCTGAGCGTAGGGAGAGGTGCCGCTTCGTCAGAAGCAGGGATAGACAGTGTTAGGCAGGGTACATTAACCTCCAAACCGCTTGTGCTGTAGCGATTTCCACTGTCCAACACCACCTTTTGTTTGCAGGACAGTGGAAGCTACTTTTTTTTTTCCTCAGCACTGTAGCTCATTGGGCTGCCCTAGAAGGCTCCCTGATAGCTGTGTTGCTGTGCAAACCAACTGCTTTTTTCAAAGCACAAATCCTGTTGTTCCTTCCTTTCTGCACAGCTATCTTGTTTGTTTGTCC
Source organism: Ranitomeya variabilis (assembly GCF_051348905.1). NCBI lineage: Eukaryota > Metazoa > Chordata > Amphibia > Anura > Dendrobatidae > Ranitomeya > Ranitomeya variabilis. Next base: position 146,242,043 of record NC_135239.1, on the reverse strand, counting down.
ACACTTTTGTGTGCAGCAGTCCTTTTTATAGCTGCCTGCAATACTTTTCTGAGATTACTGCAGGGAGATAAAGATTGGCAAGTCTGCCTCTGTGCCAGTGCTGTGTGTGGCATCTGTCTCTCCTTGTGTGCCACAGAAAACCTAGTGTGTAATATTGGTTTGTTTGTTTTTTTTTTTGTTTTTTTAATTCTCCCTGAAAAAAAAAAAAATAAATAGTGGGAGATAAAGATTGGCAAGTCTGCCTCTGTGCCAGTGCTGTGTGTGGCATCTGTCTCTCCTTGTGTGCCACCGAAAACCAGTGTGTAATACTGGGCCATTTTTTTTGGGGGGGTAAATTCTCCCTGTAAAAAAAATAATTAATAGTGGGAGATAAAGATTGGCAAGTCTGCCTCTGTGCCAGTGCTGTGTGTGGCATCTGTCTCTCCTTGTGTGCCACCAAAAACCAGTGTGTAATACTGGGCCATTTTTTTTTGGGGGGGGGTAAATTCTCCCTGTAAAAAAAATAATTAATAGTGGGAGATAAAGATTGGCAAGTCTGCCTCTGTGCCAGTGCTATGTGTGGCATCTGTCTCTTCTTGTGTGCCACCGAAAACCAGTGTGTAATACTGGGCCATTTTTTTGGGGGGGTAAATTCTCCCTGTAAAAAAAATAATTAATAGTGGTAGATAAAGATTGGCAATTCTGCCTCTGTGCCAGTGCTGTGTGTGGCATCTGTCTCTCATTGTGTGCCACAGAAAACCTAGTGTGTAATATTGTTTTTTTTTTTTTTTTTAATTCTCCCTGAAAAAAAAATAAATAAATAGTGGGAGAAAAAGATTGGCAAGTCTGCCTCTGTGCCAGTGCTGTGTGTGGCATCTGTCTCTCCTTGTGTGCCACCGAAAACCAGTGTGTAATATTGGGCCATTTTTTTTTTTTGGTAAATTCTCCCTGTAAAAAAAAAAATTAATAGTGGGAGATAAAGATTGGCAAGTCTGCCTCTGTGCCAGTCCTGTGTGTGGCATCTGTCTCTCCTTGTGTGCCACCGAAAACCAGTGTGTAATATTGGGCCATTTTTTTTTTGGGGGGGGGGGGTAAATTCTCCCTGTAAAAAAAAAAATTAATAGTGGGAGATAAAGATTGGCAAGTCTGCCTCTGTGCCAGTGCTGTGTGTGGCATCTGTCTCTCCTTGTGTGCCACCGAAAACCAGTGTGTAATACTGGGCCATTTTTTTTGGGGGGGGGGTAAATTCTCCCTTTAAAAAAAATACTTAATAGTGGGAGATAAAGATTGGCAAGTCTGCCTCTGTGCCAGTGCTGTGTGTGGCATCTGTCTCTACTTGTGTGCCACCGAAAACCAGTGTGTAATACTGGGCCATTTTTTTTTTGGGGGGGGGTAAATCCTCCCTGTAAAAAAAATAATTAATAGTGGGAGATAAAGATTGGCAAGTCTGCCTCTGTGCCAGTGCTGTGTGTGGCATCTGTCTCTCCTTGTGTGCCACCGAAAACCAGTGTGTAATACTGGGCCATTTTTTTGGGGGGGGTAAATTCTCCCTGTAAAAAAAATAATTAATAGTGGGAGATAAAGATTGGCAAGTCTGCCTCTGTGCCAGTGCTGTGTGTGGCATCAGTCTCTCCTTGTGTGCCACCGAAAACCAGTGTGTAATATTGGGCCTTTTTTTGGGGGGGGTAAATTCTCCCTGTAAAAAAAAAATTAATTGTGGGAGATAAAGATTGGCAAGTCTGCCTCTGTGCCAGTCCTGTGTGTGGCATCTGTCTCTCCTTGTGTGCCACCGAAAACCAGTGTGTAATATTGGGCCTTTTTTTTTTTTTTGGTAAATTCTCCCTGTAAAAAAAAAAATTAATAGTGGGAGATGAAGATTGGCAAGTCTGCCTCTGTGCCAGTCCTGTGTGTGGCATCTGTCTCTCCTTGTGTGCCACCGAAAACCAGTGTGTAATATTGGGCCAGTTTTTTTTTGGGGGGGGGTAAATTTAAAAAAAAAATAGTGGGAGATTAAGATTGGCATTTCTGTTTGAGTGCCGGTCCTGTGTGTGCCATCTGTCTCAAATTATTGGGGCACAGAAAACCTAGTGTGTAACATTGGGCCTGATTTTCCTTTCAGTGTCAGGCACCTATAAAGGTATATATAAATCCTACAGAAGTTTGAGTTCACCTTATAAGTTGTTTTACAGTAACAAATACCGTTACTTTGGTTACGTTTTGCAAACAATGAGGAAGTCTGGTGGAAGAGGTCGTGGCCGTCATTGTCAGCTGGTAATGATGGTAGTGGTGGTGGAGCATCAGGTGGTCGTGGTAAAAGCAGTACAGCACCTAAGTCTCGAGTTGTTGAGCCAGGTTCGTCGTCTGGCTACACAAGGCCTCAAACGCTCTCTTTTCTGGGAGTAGGAAAACCACTTTTGAAGCCAGAGCAGGAGGAACAAGTATTGGCTTTCATTGCTGACTCTGCCTCTAGCTCTTTCGCCTCCTCCTCGGAAAGTGCCAAATGTCAGAGCAGTGCATCGTCAGTGGATGCTCCCGGTCAGGAACAAGTCGCTTCCTTGTGTCCTTCACCCAGAACAACAGTGAAGGATGTGTCAGTCGACACAACAGGTTACTCCATGGAGCTCTTTACACATACCGTTCCTGTGTTAGACAGTGAAACAGTTAACAGGCCATGCCCATTAGAAGTTGAATCGGACATGGAGTGCACAGATGCACAACCACTGCCGGATTACTATGCTGTTCCTTTGACTCAGACCAGAACATTGCCGTCGCAGTGTACTGAGGCAGAATCAAAACCAGCGGAGACTATGGTGCCCCGTCACGAACGCTATACCACCGGCTTACACGGTGACACAGACGAAGTTGCACACGACATAGAAGAGGAGGTCATAGATGACCCAGTTGTTGACCCCGATTGGCAGCCATTGGGGGAACAGGGTGCAGGCGGCAGTAGTTCTGACGCGGAGGAGGAGGAGCTACAGCAGGCATCAACATCACAACAGGTTCCATCTGCCGGGCCCGTATCTGGCCAAAAACGCTTGGCAAAGCCAAAACCAGTTGGAGGACTGTCATGGTTCCCAATGGCAAGGGAACGTCAGAGAACATAAATAACAGAACAGCTCTTGGGTGATGGAATCTCGAGCTGACCGTGAGCTAAACCTACCACACAACTAACAGTGGCCGGGTGGCGTACCTACGTTTTATCCCTAGACGCCTAGCGCCAGCCGGAGGACTAACTAACCCTAATAGAGGAAAAGACAGACCTGGCTTACCTCTAGGGAAATTCCCCCAAAAAGGAGACAGAAGCCCCCCACATATATTGACGGTGAGTTCAGAGGAAAAGACATACGCAGTATGAAGGTAGGTTCAGCAAAGCGAGGTCTGCTTACTAGATAGCAAGAAGATACAATAGGGAACTTCACGGTCAGCTGAAAACCCTATTAAAGTACCATCCCGAAATTACTTTAAGACTCATGTGTCAACTCATGACACCGGAGTGGCAATTTCGGCCCACAAGAGCTTCCAGCTACAGAAAAATAACATAACTGAACTGGAACAAAAATGCAAAACAAACTTAGGACTAAGAGTCCAACTTAGCTGATAGTAGTCTAGAAGCAGGAACATGCAACAGAAAGGCTCTGGTTACATTGATGGCCGGCACTAGAATAACTGAGCAGCAAGGCTAAATAGGATACACCCATATCCTGATGGAAACAGGTGAACAGAGAAAGTGAAGCACACAAGTCCAGTACCACCAGTGACCACCGGGGGAGCCCAAAAACAAAACTCACAACAGTACCCCCCCCTCAAGGATGGGGCAACGAACCCTCACAAGAACCACCAGGGCGATCAGGACGAGCCCTATGAAAGGCACGGACCAAATCAGAGGCATGAACATCAGAGGCTGTCACCCAAGAATTATCCTCTTGACCGTAGCCCTTCCACTTGACCAGATACTGAAGTTTCCGTCTGGAAACACGGGAGTCCAAGATCTTCTCCACAACATACTCCAATTCACCCTCAACCAACACCGGAGCGGGAGGCTCAACGGAAGGCACAACCGGTACCTCATACCTGCGCAATAATGACCGATGGAAGACATTATGGATAGAAAAAGATGCTGGGAGGTCCAATCGAAAGGACACGGGGTTAAGAATCTCCAAAATCTTATACGGGCCGATGAACCGAGGCTTAAACTTAGGAGAAGAAACCCTCATAGGGACAAAACGAGAAGACAACCACACCAAGTCCCCAACACGAAGACGAGGACCAACACGACGACGGCGGTTAGCAAAATGCCGAGTCTTCTCTTGGGACAACTCCAAATTGTCCACCACCTGTCCCCAAATCCGATGCAACCTATCCACCACAGTTTCCACTCCAGGACAATCCGAAGACTCCACCTGACCGGAAGAAAAACGAGGATGAAACCCCGAATTGCAAAAGAAAGGAGAAACCAAAGTGGCAGAACTAGCCCGATTATTGAGGGCAAACTCCGCCAACGGCAAAAAGGCAACCCAGTCATCCTGATCCGCAGACACAAAACACCTCAAATAAGTCTCCAAGGTCTGATTAGATCGCTCAGTCTGGCCATTAGTCTGAGGATGGAACGCAGACGAAAAAGACAAATCAATGCCCATCCTAGCACAGAACGCCCGCCAAAATCTAGACACGAACTGGGTCCCCCTGTCAGAAACGATATTCTCCGGAATACCATGCAAGCGAACCACATTTTGAAAAAACAGAGGAACCAACTCGGATGAGGAAGGCAACTTAGGCAAGGGCACCAAATGAACCATCTTTGAAAAACGGTCACACACCACCCAGATGACAGACATTTTCTGAGAAACAGGGAGATCAGAAATAAAATCCATAGAGATGTGAGTCCAAGGCCTCTTCGGAATAGGCAAAGATAACAACAATCCGCTAGCCCGAGAACAACAAGGTTTGGCCCGAGCACAAACATCACACGACTGCACAAAAACTCGTACATCTCGAGACAGGGAAGGCCACCAGAAGGACCTAGCCACCAAATCCCTGGTACCAAAGATCCCGGGATGACCTGCCAACACAGAAGAATGAACCTCCGAGATGACTCTACTGGTCCAATCATTAGGAACAAACAGTCTACCAGGCGGGCAACGATCAGGTCTATCCGCCTGAAACTCCTGCAAAGCCCGTCGCAGGTCTGGGGAAACAGCAGATAATATCACCCCATTCTTAAGGATACCTGTAGGTTCAGAATCACCAGGGGAATCAGGCTCAAAACTCCTAGAAAGGGCATCCGCCTTCACATTTTTAGAACCTGGTAAGTATGAGACCACAAAATTAAACCGAGAGAAAAACAACGACCAGCGCGCCTGTCTAGGATTCAGGCGCCTGGCAGACTCAAGATAAATCAAATTCTTGTGATCGGTCAATACCACCACCTGATGTCTAGCCCCCTCAAGCCAATGACGCCACTCCTCAAAAGCCCACTTCATAGCCAAAAGCTCCCGATTACCAATATCATAATTTCGCTCGGCGGGCGAAAATTTTCGAGAAAAGAACGCACAAGGTCTCATCACGGAGCAGTCGGAACTTTTCTGCGACAAGACCGCCCCAGCTCCGATCTCGGAAGCATCGACCTCAACCTGAAAAGGAAGAGTAACATCAGGCTGACGCAACACAGGGGCGGAAGAAAAGCGGCGCTTAAGCTCCCGAAAGGCCTCCACAGCAGCAGGGGACCAATCAGCAACATCAGCACCCTTTTTGGTCAAATCAGTCAAAGGTTTAGCAACATCAGAAAAACCAGTTATAAATCGACGATAAAAATTAGCAAAGCCCAAAAATTTCTGAAGGCTCTTAAGAGAAGAAGGTTGCGTCCAATCACAAATAGCCCGAACCTTGACAGGATCCATCTCAATGGAAGAGGGGGAAAAAATGTACCCCAAAAAAGAAATCTTTTGAACCCCAAAAATACACTTAGAACCCTTCACACACAAGGAATTAGCCCGCAAAACCTGAAAAACCCTCCTGACCTGTTGGACATGAGAATCCCAGTCATCCGAAAAAATCAAAATATCATCCAGATACACGATCATAAATTTATCCAAATATTCACGGAAAATGTCATGCATAAAGGACTGAAAGACTGAAGGGGCATTTGAAAGACCAAAAGGCATTACTAAATACTCAAAATGGCCCTCGGGCGTATTAAATGCGGTTTTCCACTCATCCCCCTGCTTAATTCGCATCAAATTATACGCCCCACGGAGATCAATCTTAGAGAACCACTTAGCCCCTTTTATTCGAGCAAACAAATCAGTCAGCAGTGGCAGAGGATACTGATATTTGACTGTAATTTTATTCAAGAGTCGATAATCAATACACGGCCTCAAAGAGCCATCTTTTTTAGATACAAAGAAAAAACCGGCTCCTAAGGGAGATGAAGAAGGACGAATATGTCCCTTTTCCAGGGACTCCTTAATATATTCTCGCATAGCAGCATGTTCAGGTACAGATAGATTAAATAAACGACCCTTTGGAAATTTACTGCCCGGAATCAGATCTATGGTACAATCGCAATCTCTGTGAGGAGGTAGTGAACCAAGCTTAGGCTCCTCAAAAACATCACGATAATCAGATAAAAATTCCGGAATCTCAGAGGGAATAGATGACGAAATGGAAACCAAAGGTACGTCCCCATGAGCCCCCTGACATCCCCAGCTTAACACAGACATTGCTTTCCAGTCAAGGACTGGGTTATGAGATTGTAACCATGGTAATCCGAGCACCAAAACGTCATGTAGATTGTACAACACAAGGAAGCGAATCATCTCCTGATGGTCTGGATTCATACGCATAGTCACTTGTGTCCAGTATTGTGGTTTATTACTAGCCAATGGTGTAGAGTCAATACCCTTCAGAGGTATAGGAACTTCCAGAGGCTCTAGATCAAACCCACAGCGCCTGGCAAAGGACCAATCCATTAGACTCAAAGCGGCGCCAGAGTCGACATAGGCATCCGCGGTAATTGACGATAATGAACAAATCAAGGTCACAGACAGAATAAACTTAGACTGTAAAGTGCCAATTGAAATAGACTTATCAACCTTTTTTGTACGTTTAGAGCATGCTGATATAACATGAGTTGAATCACCACAATAGAAGCACAACCCATTTTTTCGCCTAAAATTCTGCCGTTCGCTTCTGGACAGAATTCTATCACATTGCATATTTTCTGGAGCCTTCTCAGAAGACACCGCCAAATGGTGCACAGGTTTGCGCTCCCGCAAACGCCGATCAATCTGAATAGCCATTGTCATGGACTCATTCAGACCTGTAGGTGCAGGGAACCCCACCATAACATCTTTAATGGCATCAGAGAGACCCTCTCTGAAATTCGCCGCCAGGGCGCACTCATTCCACTGAGCAAGCACAGACCATTTACGAAATTTTTGGCAGTATATTTCAGCTTCATCTTGCCCTTGAGATAGGGCCATCAAGGCTTTTTCAGCCTGAATCTCTAAGTTAGGTTCCTCATAAAGCAACCCCAAAGCCAGAAAAAACGCATCCACATTGAGCAACGCAGGATCCCCGGGTGCCAATGCAAATGCCCAGTCTTGAGGGTCACCCCGCAGCAAGGAAATTACTATCCTAACCTGCTGTGCGGGATCTCCAGCGGAGCGAGATCTCAGGGAAAGAAATAATTTACAATTATTTTTGAAATTCAGGAAACGAGATCTATCCCCGGAGAAAAATTCTGGTATAGGAATTCTAGGTTCAGATATAGGAGCATGAATAACAAAATCCTGTAAATTTTGAACCTTCGTAGCAAGATTATTCAAACCTGTAGCCAAACTCTGAGGATCCATTTTAATCAGGTGAGATCAGAGCCATTCAAGGATTAGAAGGAGAGAGAGAGACAAAGGCTGCAATTAGAGCAGAAATGCAACTAAGTCAACTATAGAGCAAGCTCAAAGGAAAAAAAAAAAAAAAAAATCTGCAGACTTCTTTTTCTCTCCTTTCTTCTGCCAACGGTTTTAACACTGGGCCGGCCATACTGTCATGGTTCCCAATGGCAATGGAACATCAGAGAACATAAATAACAGAACAGCTCTTGGGTGATGGAATCTCGAGCTGACCGTGAGCTAAACCTACCACACAACTAACAGTGGCCGGGTGGCGTACCTACGTTTTATCCCTAGACGCCTAGCGCCAGCCGGAGGACTAACTAACCCTAATAGAGGAAAAGACAGACCTGGCTTACCTCTAGGGAAATTCCCCCAAAAAGGAGACAGAAGCCCCCCACATATATTGACGGTGAGTTCAGAGGAAAAGACATACGCAGTATGAAGGTAGGTTCAGCAAAGCGAGGTCTGCTTACTAGATAGCAAGAAGATACAATAGGGAACTTCACGGTCAGCTGAAAACCCTATTAAAGTACCATCCCACAAGAGCTTCCAGCTACAGAAAAATAACATAACTGTGAACTGGAACAAAAATGCAAAACAAACTTAGGACTAAGAGTCCAACTTAGCTGATAGTAGTCTAGAAGCAGGAACATGCAACAGAAAGGCTCTGGTTACATTGATGGCCGGCACTAGAATAACTGAGCAGCAAGGCTAAATAGGATACACCCATATCCTGATGGAAACAGGTGAACAGAGAAAGTGAAGCACACAAGTCCAGTACCACCAGTGACCACCGGGGGAGCCCAAAAACCAAACTCACAACAGAGGACAGCGTGGCCATCCGGTTAAAGAAGCTCAGTCTGCAATGCCTGAAAAGGTATCCGATAGTAGAAAGAGTGCAGTCTGGCATTTTTTTAAACAACATCCAAATGATCAGCGCAAAGTCATCTGTCAAAAATGTTCAACTACCTTAAGCAGAGGTCAGAATCTTAAAAGTCTAAATACAAGTTGCATGCATAGACATTTAACCACCATGCATTTACAAGCCTGGACTAACTACCAAACGTCCCTAAAGGTTGCAGCACCCTCGGCCAATGACGCTAGTCAGCAACGCTACGTCCCTTCCCTCCCTGTAAGCCCACCATTTCCCGCACCACCTGCAGTATCTGTGCAGCTTTCGTCGCCAGGCCAAAGCAGTCAGGGAATCACCATGTTAGTAGTAGGAAACACTGCATGTAGGGCACCGGCAAGAATACCATCTCCAACCCTCTCTCAGTCACCCATGTCCACCGGCACCCCCGCTAGTTCCACCGTATGCAGCTCTCCAGTCCAGCTCACCCTTCATGAGACTCTCATTAGGAAAAGGAAGTACTCATCCTCGCATCCGCGTGCACAGGGTTTGAACGCCCACATTGCTAGACTAATCTCATTAGAGATGATGCCCTACCGGTTAGTTGAAAGCGAAGCTTTCAAAGTGCTGATGGACTACGCTGTACCACGCTACGAGCTACCCAGTCGACACTTCTTTTCTAGAAAAGCCATCCCAGCCCTCCAACAGCATGTTAACCCCTTCATGACCCAGCCTATTTTTGCCTTAATGACCTTGCCGTTTTTTGCAATTCTGACCAGTGTCCCTTTATGAGGTAATAACTCAGGAACGCTTCAACGGATCCTAGCGATTCTGAGATTGTTTTTTCGTGACATATTGGGCTTCATGATAGTGGTAAATTTAGGTCGATAATTTCTGAGTTTATTTGTGAAAAAAACGGAAATTTGGCGAAAATTTTGAAAATTTCGCAATTTTCACATTTTTAATTTTTATTCTGTTAAACCAGAGAGGTATGTGACACAAAACAGTTAATAAATAACATTTCTCACATGTCTACTTTACATCAGCACAATTTTGGAAACAAATTTTTTTTTTGCTAGGAAGTTATAAGGGTTAAAATTTGACCAGTGATTTCTCATTTTTACAACAAAATTTACAAAACCATTTTTTTTAGGGACCACCTCACATTTGAAGTCAGTTTGAGGGTTCTATATGGCTGAAAATACCCCAAAGTGACACCATTCTAAAAACTGCACCCCTCAAGGTGCTCAAAACCACATTCAAGAAGTTTATTAACCCTTCAGGTGTTTCACAGCAGCAGAAGCAACATGGAAGGAAAAAATGAACATTTAACTTTTTAGTCACAAAAATGATATTTTAGCAACAATGTTTTTATTTTCCCAAGGGTAAAAGGAAAAACTGGACCACGAACGATGTTGTCCAATTTGTCCTGAGTACGCTGATACCTCATATGTGGGGGTAAACCACTGTTTGGGCATACGGCAGGGCTTGGAAGGAAAGGAGTGCCATTTGACTTTTTGAATGAAAAATTGGCTCCAATCTTTAGCGGACACCATGTCGCGTTTGGAGAGCCCCCGTGTGCCTAAACATTGGAGCTCCCCCACAAGTGACCCCATTTTGGAAACTAGACCCCCCAAGGAACTTATCTAGAAGCATAGTGAGCACTTTAAACCCCCAGGTGCTTCACAAATTGATCCGTAAAAATGAAACAGTACTTTTTTTTCACAAAAAAATTATTTTAGCCTCAATTTTTTCATTTTCACATGGGCAACAGGATAAAATGGATCCTAAAATTTGTTGGACAATTTCTCCTGAGTACACTGATACCTCACATGTGGGGGTAAACCACTGTTTGGGCACATGGTAAGGCTCGGAAGGGAAGGAGCGCCATTTGACTTTTTGAATGAAAAATGATCTCCATCGCTAGCAGAGACCATGTCACGTTTGGAGAGCCCCCGTGTGCCTAAACATTGGAGCGCTCCCACAAGTGACCCCATTTTGGAAAGTAGACCCCCCAAGGAACTTATCTAGAAGCATAGTGAGCACTTTAAACTCTCAGGTGCTTCACAAATTGATCCGTAAAAATGAAAAAGTACTTTTTTTTCACACAAAATTTCTTTTAGCCTCAATTTTTTCATTTTCACATGGGCAACAGGATAAAATGGATCCTAAAATTTGTTGGGCAATTTCTGCTGAGTATGTTGATACCTCATATGTGGGGGTAAACCACTGTTTGGGTGCACGGCAAGGCTCGGAAGGGGAGGCGTGCCATTTGACTTTTTGAATGGAAAATTAGCTCCAATCGTTAGCGAACACCATGTGGCGTTTGGAGAGCCCCTGTGTGCCTAAACATTGGAGCTCCCCTACACGTGACCCCATTTTGGAAACTAGACCCCCCAAGGAACTTATCTAGATGCATAGTGAGCACTTATAACCCCCAGATGCTTCACAGAAGTTTATAACGCAGAGCCGTGAAAATAAAAAATAATTTTTCTTTCCTCAAAAATGATTTTTAGCCCAGGATTTTTTAATTTTCCAAGGGTAATAGGAGAAATTGGACCCCAAATGTTGTTGTCCAGTTTGTCCTGAGTACGATGATACCCCATATGTGGGGGTAAACCACTGTTTGGGCACACGGCAGGGCTCGGAAGGGAAGGCACGCCATTTGGCTTTTTGAATGGAAAATTAGCTCCAATCATTAGCGGACACCATGTCACGTTTGGAGAGCCCCTGTGTGCCTAAACATTGGAGCTCCCTAACAAGTGACCCCATTTTAGAAACTAGACCTCCCAAGGAACTAATCTAGATGTGTGGTGAGCACTTTGAACACCCAAGTGCTTCGCAGAAGTTTATAACGCAGAGCCGTGAAAATAATAAATGTGTTTCCTTTCCTCAAAAATATTTTTTTAGCCCAGAATTTTTTATTTTTGCAAGGGTAACAGGAGAAATTGGACCCCAAAAGTTGTTGTCCAGTTTCTCCTGAGTACGCTGATACCCCATATGTGGGGGTAAACCACTGTTTTGGCACACGTCGGGGTTCGGAAGGGAAGTAGTGACGTTTTGGAATGCAGACTTTGATGGAATGGTCTGCTGGCGTCACGTTGCATTTGCAGAGCCCCTGATGTGCCTAAACAGTAGAAACACCCCACAAGTGACCCCATTTTGGAAACTAGACCCCCCAAGGAACTTATCTAGATGTGTGATGAGCACATTCAACCCCCAAGTGCTTCACAGAAGTTTACAACGCAGAGCCGTGAAAATAAAACATCATTTTTCTTTCCTCAAAAAAGATGTTTTAGCAAGCAATTTTTTATTTTCACAAGGGTAACAGGAGAAATTGGGCCCCAATGTTTGTTGCCCAGTTTGTTGTGAGTACAGTGATACCCCATATGTGGGGGTAAACCACTGTTTGGGCGCACGTCAGGGCTCGGAAGGGAAGTAGTGACATTTGAAATGCAGACTTTGATGGAATGGTCTGCGGGCATCACGTTGCATTTGCAGAGCCCCTGATGTGCCTAAACAGTAGAAACACCCCACAAGTGACCCCATTTTGGAAACTAGACCCCCCAAGGAACTTATCTAGATGTGTGATGAGCACGTTCAACCCCCAAGTGCTTCACAGAAGTTTACAACGCAGAGCCGTGAAAATAAAAAATCATTCTTCTTTCCTCAAAAATTATGTCTTAGCAAGTAATTTTTTATTTTTGCAAGGGTAACAGGAGAAATTGGACCCCAACAGTTGTTGCCCAGTTTGTCCTGAGTACGCTGGTACCCCAAATGTGGGGGTAAACCACTGTTTGGGCACACGTCGGGGCTTGGAAGGGAGGGAGCACCATTTGACTTTTTGAATGCAAGATTGGCTGGAATCAATGGTGGCGCCATGTTGCGTTTGGAGACCCCTGATGTGCCTAAACAGTGGAAACCCCTCAATTCTAACTTCAACACTAACCCCAACACACCCCTAACCCTAATCCCAACTGTAGCCATAACCCTAATCACAACCCTAACCCCAACACACCCCTAACCACAACCCTAACCCCAACACACCCGTAACCCTAATTCCAACCCTAGCCCTAATTCCAACCCTAACCCTAAGGGTATGTGCCCACGTAGCGGATTCGTGTGAGATTTATCCGCACGACTTTTGAAAAATCTGCAAGTAAAAGGCACTGCGTTTTACCTGCGGATTTACAGCAGATTTCCAGTGTTTTTTTGTGCGGATTTCACCTGCGGATTCCTATTGAGGAACAGGTGTAAAACGCTGCGGAATCCGCACAAAGAATTGACATGCTGTGGAAAATACAACGCAGCGTTTCTGCACGGAATTTTCCGCATTATGGGCACAGCGGATTTGGTTTTCCATAGGTGTACACGGTACTGTAAACCTGATGGAAAACTGCTACGAATTCGCAGCGGCCAATCCGCTGCGGATCCGCGGCCAATCCGCTGCGGATCCGCGGCCGATCCGCTGCGGATCCGCGGCCGATCCGCTGCGGATCCGCGGCCGATCCGCTGCGGATCCGCGGCCGATCCGCTGCGGATCCGCTGCCAAATCCGCACATGCCATAACCCTAACCCTACCCGTAACCCTAACCCTAGTTCTAACCCTAACCCTAGTTCTAACCCTAACCCTAGTGGAAAAAAAAAAATATATATTTTCTTTATTTTATTATTGTCCCTATCTATGGGGGTGATAAAGGGGGGGGTTTATTTATTATTTTTTTTATTTTGATCGCTGTGGTAGAACCTACCACAGCGATCAAAATGTACCTGTAAGGAATCTGCCGGCCGGCGGGCGTACTGAGCATGCGCCCGCCATTTTGGAAGATGGCGGCGCCCAGCGAGGAGACGGCCGGACACCGGGAGGATCGGTAAGTATGAAATGGTGGTGGGGGGGTGGATCTGAGCACAGGGGGGGTGATCGGAGGACGGGGGGAGCGGACAGCAGGACGGGGGAGCGGGCAGGAGCACGGGGCAGCGGAGCACAGGACGGAGGGGACCGGACCACGCACCGGAGCACTGGGGGGGCGATCGGTGGGGTGGGGGGTGGTCACTTCAGGTTTTCCAGCCATGGCCGATGATATTGCAGCATCGGCCATGGCTGGATTGTAATATTTCACCTGTTTTTTAGGTGAAATATTACAAATCGCTCTGATTGGCAGTTTCACTTTCAACAGCCAATCAGAGCCATCGTAGCCACGGGGGGGTGAAGCCACCCCCCCTGGGCTGAAGCACCACTCCCCCTGTCTCTGCAGATCGGGTGAAAATGGAGTTAACCCTTTCACCCGATCTGCAGGAGCGCGATCATTCCATGACGCATACGCTGCGTCATAGGTCGTTTTGGCACCGACTTTCATGACGCAGCGTATGCGTCAAAGGTCGTTAAGGGGTTAAAGACCGCATCGTCCATGCACTCAGGCAGTCTGTGACTACAAAGGAGCACCTGACAACAGATGCATGGACCAGTAGGCATGGCCAGGGACGTTACGTGTCCATCACGGCACACTGGGTGAATGTGGTGGATGCAGGGTCCACAGGGGACAGCAATATTGGGACAGTTCTGCCTAGCCCACGGTCAAGGAAAGAGTTGGCTGTAGGCGTTCGCCCCCCCTCCTCCTCTTCCTCGTCCTCCTGCAGAAGCGAGAGCTTGTCCACAGACTGCAGTTGCACATCCACTCCATCCGCAGCTGCCACTGTTGCACACCAGGTGTGCCATTATGGGACAGCTAGTGGCAAGCGTCAGCAGGCTGTATTGGCAATGAAGTGTTTGGGCGACAACAGACACACCGCGGAAGTTCTGTCCGAGTTCTTGCAGAAAGAAACTCAGTCATGGCTGGGCACTGTACATCTTGAGGCAGGCAAGGTAGTGAGTGATAACGGAAGGAATTTCATGGCTGCCATAGCCCTTTCCCAACTGAAACACATTCCTTGCCTGGCTCACACCTTAAACCTGGTGGTGCAGTGCTTCCTGAAAAGTTATCCGGGGTTACCCGACCTGCTCCTCAAAGTTTGCAGACTTTGCTCACATATCCGCCATTCGCCCGTACACTCCAGTCATAAGCAGAACTATCAGCGGTCTTTGAACCTTCCCCAGCATCGCCTAATCATCGACGTTGCCACAAGGTGGAACTCCACACTGCACATGCTTCAGAGACTGTGCGAACAGAGGCGTGCTGTTATGTTTTTGTGGGAGGATACACATACACGGGCAGGCAGTTGGATGGCAGACATGGAGTTGTCAGGTGTGCAGTGGTCGAAGCTACAAGACCTGTGTCAAGTCCTTCAGTGTTTTGAGGAATGCACACGGCTAGTTAGTGCAGACAACGCCATAATAAGCATGAGCATCCCCCTAATGCGTCTGCTGATGCAAAGTTTGACGCACATAAAGGAGCAGGCGTCTGCAGCCGAGGAAGAGGAAAGCCTTGATGACAGTCAGCCATTGTCTGGTCAGGGCCGTGTAGAGGACGCGGTAGCGGGCGAAGAGGAGGACGAGGAGGATGATGGGGATGAGTACTTTTTTAATGAGGAAGCTTCTCCTGGGCCAACCGAAATTAGTGGCGTTGCAAGGCCGGGTTCTGTTTTTTTAAGGGAGACAAGTGACGTAGATTTGCCTGTAACTGCCCCTCAAACCAGCACAACCGCAGATTTGACAACTGGAACTTTGGCCCACATGGCGGATTATGCCTTACGTATCCTCAAAAGGGACCCACGCATTATTAAAATGATGAGCGATGACGATTACTGGTTGGCCTGCATCCTTGACCCTCGCTATAAAGGCAAATTGCAAAATATTATGCCACATGAGAACGTCGAACAAATATTAGCAACCAAACAAGCTACTCTTGTAGACCGTTTGATTCAGGCATTCCCAGCACACAGCGCCGGTGATGGTTCTCACACGAGCTGCAGGGGGCTACAGGGCAGAGGTGTTAGAGGTGCACAAATCAGAAGTGGCGTTGAACAGAGGGGTTTTCTGACCAGGTTGTGGAGCGATTTCGCAATGACCGCAGAGAGGACAGGTACTGCAGCATCTATTCAAAGTGACAGGAGACAACATTTGTCCAGTATTGTTACTAACTATTTTTCATCCCTTATCGATGTTCTCCCTCAACCGTCATTCCCATTTGATTACTGGGCATCCAAATTAGACACCTGGCCCGAATTGGCAGAATATGCATTGCAGGAGCTTGCTTGCCCAGCAGCTAGTGTGCTATCAGAAAGAGTATTCAGTGCTGCTGGTTCAATATTAACCGAAAAAATGACTCGTCTGGCTACCCAAAATGTGGATGATCTAACCTTCATTAAAATGAACCACTCCTGGATTTCAAATTATTTTGCCCCACCTTTCCCGGCTGACACCTAGCTTTCCTATAAAAAGGTCTTGCTTGTGGACTGGTCTTACTGAGTGTTCCAATCTCTTAATTTGCAGCAGCTGTTTGTCCAGAATACGACATGTTTACACCTCCCTCAATGGGAAAACTCCCCCCACGGGGCCGTGGTCTCGCCACTTGGCGCAAGCACCCGTTAGAGTGCCGTTTTTTTCTGAAGAGGTGGGTGTGCCCGCTTTTGGTCGACGGCACTGCCAGTGGGTCCCTCATAGTACAATAAAGTGTCTCTGACGGTGGTGGCGCGCACCCAACGTCAGACACACCGTTGTAACATGAGGGGCCCTGGGACGGTACCGCCGGCCACAAGAGAGTTCACCCCCCCAGCTCAAACTGTGCTCTACCACGTGCAAAATTATCTCACACAGCTCCACCAATGTTTAGTCTATGCGCTGACATCATTCAATGCCTGGCACTGACAATACCAATTTGTTGACATCTATGATGCTAGTTAAAGTAGTCTGGGTCAGTGTCCTATATTGACACCAGTAAATACTTACTGCCAAATTACTATGTCAGAAACTCAGCAGATGAGCCCACCCCTGTACCTAAGTATGCCACATTTTTTTTTTTGTGAGACATTAACATCTATTTATTTTTTGTGAGTACTAACTGTGTCAGACACTCCTTGCAATCGTCCTCCGCTGACCACACCAATGATGCCTGTGTACCCCTGCGAGATAACTCTAAGTGCCTTGAGCCTATTTTTATTTATTTTAGGCCTGGTAAGCCTGTCTGCGGTCCCTCCTTGCAATCCTCCTCCTCCGCTGACCACAATGCTGCCTGTGTATCCATGTAACCGATTTAAAACTGCCTTGAGCCTATTTTAAGTTATTTTAGGCCTAGTAAGCCTGTCTGCGGTCCCTCCTTGCAATCCTCCTCCTCCGCTGACCACAATGTTGCCTGTGTATCCATGTAACCGATTTAAAACTGCCTTGAGCCTATTTTAAGTTATTTTAGGCCTAGTACGCCTGTCTGCGGTCCCTCCTTGCAATCCTCCTCCTCCGCTGACCACAATGCTGCCTGTGTATCCATGTAACCGATTTAAAACTGCCTTGAGCCTATTTTAAGTTATTTTTGGCCTAGTACGCCTGTCTGCGGTCCCTCCTTGCAATCCTCCTCCTCCGCTGACCACAATGCTGCCTGTGTATCCATGTAACCGATTTAAAACTGCCTTGAGCCTATTTTTAGTTATTTTAGGCCTAGTATGCCTGTCTGCGGTCCCTCCTTGCAATCCTCCTCCTCCGCTGACCACAATGCTGCCTGTGTACCCCTGGAACCTATTTTAAAGTGCAAAGAGCCTATTTCTTTATTTTATGTAATATTAAAAAAGCCATGATGGACTACGCTGTCCCACGCTACGAGCTACCCAGTCGACACTTCTTTTGCAAGAAAAGCCATCCCAGCCCTCCACCAGCACCACCTCCATTGTCCATGCACTCTGGCAATCTGTGAGTACAAAGGTGCACCTGACAACAGACGCATGGACCTGTAGGCATGGCCACGGAAGGTTACGTGTCCATTACGGCGCAATGGGTTAATGTGGTGGATGCATGGTCCACAGGGGACAGCCTACTACGTCTGTCTGCAGTCCCTAATTCAAATTTTCCTCCACTGTCTAAATCTGAGCTTCAACCTTCTGGCTCTCCTTAAGTGCTTTTTTTTAAAAAATTGGTGGTTGGGGCCTAATACCTCTGTTTGCCGCTCCATGGTGTTATCTGTTATGGACCTAGTGGTTAGGTGCACCAGGAATGACCTGATAGTTAAACACGGAATCGGGACGAGCTCTGGGGAAATGGGAACTCTGCTGACCGCAAACCCTACTCCTATCAACACAACTAGAATTAGCCGTGGAGCGTGCCTGACTCTACCTAGGCGCCTCTTCACAGCCTAAGAGCTAACTACCCCTAAAGAAAGGAAACAAAGCCTCACTTGCCTCAGAGAAATTTCCCCAAAGGTAAAAGCAGCCCCCCACAAGTATTGACTGTGAGTTAAGAGGAAATCACAAACACAGGATGAAATAGGCTTTAGCAAAGCGAGGCCAGTCTAACTAAACAGATTGAGGATAGAAAAGGGATCTTTGCGGTCAACACAACAAACTACAAAAACCACGCAGAGTGTGCAAAAAATACCCCCACACCGACTCACGGTGTGGTGGTACCACTCTGCACCCCCAGAGCTTCCAGCTAGCCAGGCAGTTTAATGATAGCAAGCTGGACTAGAACTTAGCAAGAAAAACCATTAGTAACAAATGAACAAGCCGAAACTTAGCTTTTGCTGGAGTAGTCAGGTCCTCAGAAAGATCCAGGAGAGATCTGAACCAGTACTAGAACATTGACAGCTGGCATGGAGTAATGATCTGAGTGGAGTTAAATAGAGAATCCAGCCTAGCCCTAAACGAGGGCAGGTGGGGAAGGAATCTCAGAACCAGCAGCTCCACTCACAGCCACCAGAGGGAGTCCATGGACAGAACTCACCGAAGTACCATTCATGACCACAGGAGGGAGTTCGAGAATGGAACTCACAACAGTTATCCTCAACTGAATAAATCTGAGCTTCAACCTTCTGTGCTTCTGTACTCCTTAAGTGCTTTTTTTTAAAAAAAATTGGTGGTTGGGGCCTAATACCTCTGTTTGCCGCTCCCTGGTGTTGTCCTCAACTGAATAAATCTGAGCTTCAACCTTCTGGCTCTCCTTAAGTGCTTTTTTTTAAAAAAATTGGTGGTTGGGGCCTAATACCACTGTTTGCCGCTCCCTGGTGTTATCCTCAACTGAATAAATCTGAGCTTCAACCTTCTGGCTCTCCTTAAGTGCTTTTTTAAAAAAAAATTGGTGGTTGGGGCCTAATACCTCTGTTTGCCGCTCCCTGGTGTTATCCTCAACTGAATAAATCTGAGCTTCAACCTTCTGGCTCTCCTTAAGTGCTTTTTTAAAAAAAATTGGTGGTTGGGGCCTAATACCTTTGTTTGCCGCTCCCTGGTGTTGTCCTCAACTGAATAAATCTGAGCTTCAACCTTCTGGCTCTCCTTAAGTGCTTTTTTTTAAAAAAATGGTGGTTGGGGCCTAATACCTCTGTTTGCCGCTCCCTGGTGTTATTCT
This sequence comes from Ranitomeya variabilis, assembly GCF_051348905.1. Lineage (NCBI taxonomy): Eukaryota > Metazoa > Chordata > Amphibia > Anura > Dendrobatidae > Ranitomeya > Ranitomeya variabilis. Next base: position 146,222,836 of record NC_135239.1, on the reverse strand, counting down.
CAACTGAATAAATCTGAGCTTCAACCTTCTGGCTCTCTTTAAGTCCTTTTTTTAAAAAAATTGGTGGTTGGGGCCTAATACCTCTGTTTGCCGCTCCCTGGTGTTATCCTCAACTGAATAAATCTGAGCTTCAACCTTCTGGCTCTCCTTAAGTGCTTTTTTTAAAAAAATTGGTGGTTGGGGCCTAATACCTCTGTTTGCCGCTCCCTGGTGTTGTCCTCAACTGAATAAATCTGAGCTTCAACCTTCTGGCTCTCCTTAAGTGCTTTTTTTTAAAAAATTGGTGGTTGGGGCCTAATACCTCTGTTTGCCGCTCCCTGGTGTTGTCCTCCACTGTATAAAGCTGAGCTTCAGTCTTTAGGCTTTCGGCCTATAGTACCAGATATTAAACTGCATTTGGCCTTCAACTTTGGTTACGGCCTACTAACGGTGTCTGCCGCTCCCTGGTGTTGTCCTCAACTGTATAAAGCTGAGCTTCAACCTTCTGGCTCTCATTAAGTGCTTTTTTAACAAAAAATTGGTGGTTGGGGCCTAATACCTCTGTTTGCCGCTCCCTGGTGTTGTCCTCCACTGTATAAAGCTGAGCTTCAACCTTCTGGCTCTCCTTAAGTGCTTTTTTTAAAAGAATTGGTGGTTGGGGCCTAATACCTCTGTTTGCCGCTCCCTGGTGTTGTCCTCCACTGTATAAAGCTGAGCTTCAGTCTTTAGGCTTTCGGCCTATAGTATCAGATATTAAACTGCATTTGGCCTTCAACTTTGGTTACGGCCTACTAACGGTGTCTGCCGCTCCATGGTGTTGTCCTCCACTGTATAAAGCTGAGCTTCAGTCTTTAGGCTTTTGGCCTATAGTAGCAGATATTAAACTGCATTTAGCCTACTAGTGTGGTTGGGCCCTTAAAACAGTGTCTGCTGCTCCTGGGTTTGCTACTCCACTGAACAAAGCAATGCCGCCTGTTTAGTCCTGTTACCAATTTTGAACTGCATTTAGCCTACTTTATTCTTTGGCCCTATATCTGTGTTTAGTACTCCTCATCCTGCCCATTGCCCAGCCACTGCTAGATGAGTCTGCTGGTACATTGACCTAGACCACTACATTCCCCTTGCACTCTACACAGCCAGAATCTGACCCTGCTGAAAGTAAGGTTCCCCTTCCCGCATGTTATACCACCTTACACAGGGACAAAGAGGAAGGTGCGGATGAAAGTGCAGGTTCCTTCATCAGGTGGGGGGGCATACTCGTTGGCGACGTCACTGGCACAGGGCCCCTCAGAGTACGCAAAAGTGTCGCTGCTGGTGGGAGGCGCCCCCGCTGTGCAAACACACCGCTGTACTTTGAGGGGCCCTGTGCCAGTGCCAATGCCAACGAGTGGGCCCCCCCTGCTTGCTTAGGATCACAGCACTTGCAAACTTGACATACTTACCTCTCACTGCTCCACCGCCGTGACATAGTCCACGTTTCCTGGGCCCACTAAAACCTTGAACCAGCCCTACCCCTCCCTCACAACTTTTGCCAAATGACCCCCAATTTCCAATGACCAAAAATTATTATAAAGTTAATTAAGATTGACAAGCTTCAGAAACAAGAATGGATGTTTTTGGCATTAAAATGGGCACTGTAGGTGTTTTCCTGGCCTCCACTCACTGCAGACTATGCTTCCCCATTGACTTGCATTGGGTTTCGTGTTTCGGTCGATCCCCGACTTTTAGCGATAATCGGCCGACTGCACTCGACTCGACTTTGGACAAAGTCGGGTTTCGCAAAACCCGACTCGATCTTAAAAAAATGAAAGTCGCTCAACCCTACCTATGACTGTTCTATCAGGTTTAAACCAGGGGCCAAGTTGCCTAAAGTGTTATGGTTTCCAATGGCAAGGAAACATCAGAAGCATAGAATAAACGGACAAGCTCTCGGGTGATGGAAACTAGAGCTGACCGCGATGCTAAACCTACACACCACACTAGAAGTAGCCAGGGGGCATTCCTGCGTTGTCTCTAGATGCCGCGCGCCAGCCGGAGAACTAACTACCCCTGGTAGAAGAAAACACAGTCCTGGCTTGCCTCCAGAGAATGTCCCCACAGGAGATAGCAGCCCCCCACATATAATAACGGTGAGAGCAGATGAAAAGACACACGTAGTATGAAAGCAGATTTAGCACAGAGAGGCCCGCTAACTAAATAGCAGAAAGATACAACAGAGGACTTCGCGGTCAGCTGCAAAACCCTTCAAAACACCATCCTGAAATTACCTTAACTCATGTGACAACTCATGACACCGGAGTGGTAATTTCAGCCCAACAAGAGCTTCCAGCTGCAGAGATTCACATAAGTGCAAACTGGACAAAACATACAAAAATAGACTTAAGGACTAAAGTATCCAACTTAGCTGAGCAGAAAACTGGGAGCAGGAACATGCAACAGAATCACTCTGGATACATTGATGGCCAGCATTAGAATGACTGAGGAGCAAGGTTAAATAGGATACTCCCACATCCTGATAGGAACAGGTGAACTGAGAAGGCAAAGCTTGCAGGACACCAGTACCACAAGAGACCACCGGGGGAGCCCACGAACCGAATCACAACAGTACCCCCCCCTTAAGGAGGGGGCACCGAACCCTCACAAGAACCACCAGGGCGATCTGGATGAGCCCTATGAAAGGCACGGACCAAATCAGAAGCATGAACATCAGAAGCTGTAACCCAAGAATTATCCTCTTGACCGTAGCCCTTCCATTTCACCAGATATTGAAGTCTCCGTCTGGAAACACGGGAGTCCAAGATTTTCTCCACCACGTACTCCAATTCACCCTCAACCAGCACAGGAGCAGGAGGCTCAACAGAAGGCACAAGTGGTACCTCATACCTCCGCAATAATGACCGATGGAAGACATTATGGATAGCAAAGGATGCTGGGAGGTCCAAACGAAAAGACACAGGGTTAAGAATTTCCAAAATCTTATAAGGACCGATGAACCGAGGCTTAAACTTAGGAGAAGAGACCCTCATAGGGACAAAACGGGAGGACAACCACACCAAGTCCCCAACACGAAGACGAGGACCAACACGACGATGGCGATTAGCAAAACGTTGAGTCCTCTCCTGGGACAACTCCAAATTGTCCACCACCTGCCCCCAAATACGATGCAACCTATCCACCATGGTATCCACTCCAGGACAATCCGAAGACTCCACCTGACCAGATGAAAAACGAGGATGGAACCCTGAATTGCAAAAGAAAGGGGAGACCAAAGTGGCAGAACTGGCCCGATTATTAAGGGCAAACTCAGCCAACGGCAAAAAGGAGACCCAGTCATCCTGATCAGCAGACACGAAACACCTCAAATAAGTCTCCAAGGTCTGATTAGTACGTTCCGTCTGGCCATTTGTCTGGGGATGAAATGCAGACGAAAAAGACAAATCAATGCCCATCCTGGCACAAAACGCCCGCCAAAATCTGGACACAAACTGGGATCCCCTGTCGGAAACGATATTCTCCGGAATACCATGCAGCCGAACCACATTCTGAAAAAACAGGGGCACCAAATGAGGAAGGCAGCTTGGGCAAGGGCACCAAATGAACCATCTTAGAAAAGCGGTCACACACCACCCAAATGACGGACATCTTCTGAGTAACAGGGAGATCAGAAATAAAATCCATAGAGATGTGTGTCCAAGGCCTCTTAGGAACAGGCAAGGGCAACAACAACCCACTAGCCCGAGAACAACAAGGCTTGGCCCGAGCACAAACATCGCAAGACTGCACAAAAGTACGCACATCCCGAGACAGGGAAGGCCACCAGAAGGACCTAGCCACCAAATCTCTGGTACCAAAAATTCCCGGATGACCTGCCAACGCAGAAGAATGAACCTCCGAGATGACTCTATTGGTCCACTCATCCGGCACAAACAATCTACCAGGCGGACAACGATCAGGCCGATCCGCCTGAAACTTTTGTAAAGCACGTCGCAGGTCTGGGAAGACAGCAGACAATATCACCCCATCCTTAAGTATACCCGTAGGTTTAGAATCACCAGGGGAATCAGGTTCAAAACTCCTAGAAAGGGCATCCGCCTTCACATTCTTAGTACCTGGCAGATACGAAACCACAAAATTAAACCAGGAGAAAAACAACGACCAGCGCGCCTGTCTAGGATTCAGACGTCTGGCCGACTCAAGATAAATCAAATTTTTGTGATCAGTCAAGACCACCACCTGATGTTTAGCACCCTCAAGCCAATGACGCCACTCCTCGAATGCCCACTTCATCGCCAAAAGCTCCCGATTACCGACGTCATAATTTCGCTCGGCGGGCGAAAATTTTCGAGAAAAGAACGCACAAGGTCTCATCACTGAACAATCTGAACTTTTCTGCGACAAAACCGCCCCCGCTCCGATCTCGGAAGCATCAACTTCCACCTGAAAAGGAAGAGAAACATCAGAAGCATAGAATAAACGGACAAGCTCTCGGGTGATGGAAACTAGAGCTGACCGCGATGCTAAACCTACACACCACACTAGAAGTAGCCAGGGGGCATTCCTGCGTTGTCTGTTGTGGATTCTGTTTGTGGGCTCCCTCTGGTGGTTACTGCTGGTACTGGGTGACTTTGGTGGGTTGCGGCCTTTGGTTTCCACCTGTCCATCAGAGGATGGGTGTTTCCTATTTTACCTGGTCTTTCTGTCATTCCCTTGCCGGCTATCAATGTATTCAGATGTACTCTGTTTGGTTCCTGCCTACCTGCTCCCAGATCTTTCAGGATAAGCTAAGTGCTGATTTTCAGTTGTTTGGTTTTTTGTCCAGCTTGCTTATTATGTCTCCATGCTAGCTGGTAGCTCTAGTGGACTGAGGTTCTCCCCATGTGCCATGAGTTGGCACATGGGTTCTTGTAATCTCAGGATGGTTTTTTGATTAGGGTTTCTTGCTGACCGCTCAGACCCCTTTTGTATCGTTCTGCTTTCTAGTTTACAGCGGGCCTCAATTTGCTAAACCTATATATATCATCTCTATGTGTGTGCCTTCCTCTCATTTCACCGTCAATACATGTGGGAGGCAACTATACCTTTTGGGGTTCATCCCTCTGGAGGCAAGTGAGGTCTTTATTTTCTCTGCAGTACTAGTTAGCTCTTAGGCTGGTGCGTGGCGTCTAGAACCAACGTAGGCACGCTCCCTGGCTATCTCTAGTTGTGTTTGTTAGGCGTAGGGCAGCGGTCAGCCCAGGTTCCATCACCCTAGAGCTCGTCCGTTATATATTTGTACCTTGCTTGTCCTGTGCTATCCCTAGCCATTGGGGATTCATGACAGTATAGCCGGCCTACAAAGTGTTAATTGTTTGGGCTGAAGCAGGAGAAAAAGAAGTGTTTAAGGGAAAAAAAAATTTTTTTTCCCTTCAGAGTTTTGCTGCCTAGCCCTTAATTGCTGTCTAGCTGCTTCTTACCTCCTCTTAACCCTTGAATGGCTCTGATCTTAGCTGTTTAACATGGATGTCCAGAGTTTGGCTTCCAGCCTGAGTAATCTCGCGGCAAAAGTTCAAAACATACAGGATTTTGTTGTTCACACTCCCATGTCTGAACCTAGAATTCCTATTCCAGAGTTCTTCTCTGGAGATAGATCTACCTTCCTGAATTTCAGGAACAATTGTAAATTGTTTCTTTCTTTAAAATCTCGCTCCTCTGGAGACCCTGCTCAACAGGTCAGGATTGTAATATCTTTCCTGCGGGGCGACCCTCAGAATTGGGCATTTGCATTGGCACCAGGGGATCCTGCATTGCTCAGTGTGGATGCGTTTTTTCTGGCATTGGGATTGCTCTATGAGGAACCCAACCTGGAGATTCAGGCTGAAAAGGCTTTGTTAGCCCTCTCTCAGGGGCATGATGAAGCGGAAATATATTGTCAAACATTTCGGAAATGGTCGGTGCTTACTCAGTGGAATGAGTGCGCCCTGGCTGCAAACTTCAGAAATGGTCTTTCTGAGGCCATTAAGGATATTATGGTGGGGTTCCCTGCGCCTACAGGTCTGAATGAGTCTATGGCTATGGCCATTCAGATTGATCGGCGTTTACGGGAGCGCAAACCCGTGCACCAGTTGGCGGTGTCTTCTGAACAGGCACCTGAGACTATGCAATGTGATAGAATTCAGTCCAGAAGTGAACGGCAAAATTATAGGCGGAAAAATGGATTGTGTTTTTATTGTGGTGATTCAGCTCATGTTATATCAGCATGCTCTAAACGCACAAAAGAGCTTGATAAATCTTTTGCCATTGGTACTCTGCAGCCTAAGTTCATTTTGTCTGTGACTCTGATTTTTTCACTGTCTTCCATTTCCGTTGATGCCTATGTGGATTCGGGCGCTGCCCTGAGTCTTATGGATTGGTCATTTGCTAAACGCTGCGGTTTTAGTCTGGAGCCTCTGGAAGTTCCTATTCCTCTGAAGGGAATTGACTCTACACCATTGGCTATGAATAAACCGCAGTATTGGACACAAGTGACCATGCGCATGACTCCCGTTCATCAGGAGGTGATTCGCTTCCTTGTACTGTATAATTTACATGATGTACTAGTGCTGGGTCTGCCATGGTTACAAACTCATAATCCTGTCCTGGACTGGAAAACAATGTCTGTGTTAAGCTGGGGATGTCAGGGGGTTCATGATGATGCACCTCCGATTTCAATCGCTTCATCTACTCCTTCTGAGATCCCTGAGTTTTTGTCTGACTATAGGGATGTTTTTGAGGAGCCTAAGCTCAATTCGCTCCCTCCTCATAGAGATTGTGACTGTGCTATAGAATTGATTCCTGGCAGTAAGTTCCCTAAGGGTCGTTTATTTAATCTGTCACTGCCAGAGCATACTGCTATGCGGAATTATATTAAGGAGTCCTTGGAAAAGGGACATATTCGTCCATCTTCATCCCCTCTGGGAGCAGGTTTTTTTTTCGTGGCAAAAAAAGATGGTTCCCTGAGGCCTTGTATAGATTATCGCCTTCTGAATAAGATTACAGTCAAATATCAGTATCCATTGCCATTATTGACTGATTTGTTTGCTCGCATTAAGGGGGCTAGGTGGTTCACTAAGATAGATCTTCGCGGTGCGTATAATCTGGTGCGGATAAAACAGGGTGATGAGTGGAAAACCACATTTAATACGCCTGAGGGCCATTTTGAGTATTTGGTAATGCCTTTTGGACTCTCCAATGCTCCGTCAGTCTTTCAGTCCTTTATGCACAATATTTTCCGTGAATATCTGGATAAGTTTATGATTGTGTATTTGGATGATATTTTGGTGTTTTCTGATGACTGGGAGTCTCATGTTCTACAGGTCAGGAAGGTGTTTCAGGTTCTGCGGGCCAATTCTCTGTTTGTGAAGGGCTCAAAGTGTCTCTTCGGAGTCCAGAAGATTTCTTTTTTGGGGTACATTTTTTCTCCTTCTACTATTGAGATGGATCCCGTCAAGGTTCAGGCAATTTGTGACTGGACACAACCTACATCTGTTAAGAGCCTACAGAAGTTCTTGGGGTTTGCTAATTTTTATCGTCGGTTCATTGCTAATTTTTCCAGTATTGTTAAACCTTTGACTGATTTGACTAAAAAGGGTGCTGATGTTGCTGATTGGTCTCCTGCGGCCGTGGGGGCCTTTCAGGAACTTAAGCGCCGGTTTTCTTCTGCTCCTGTGTTGTGTCAACCAGATGTTTCACTTCCTTTCCAGGTTGAGGTTGATGCTTCCGAGATTGGAGCGGGGGCGGTTTTGTCGCAGAGAAGTTCTAATGGCTCGGTGATGAAGCCATGTGCATTCTTCTCTAGAAAATTCTCGCCCGCCGAGCGCAATTATGATGTGGGTAATCGGGAGCTTTTGGCCATGAAGTGGGCATTTGAGGAGTGGCGTCATTGGCTTGAGGGTGCTAAACATCGTGTGGTGGTCTTGACTGATCACAAGAATCTCATTTACCTTGAGTCTGCCAGGCGTTTGAATCCTAGACAGGCTCGTTGGTCGTTGTTTTTTTCTCATTTCAATTTCGTGGTTTCATACCTGCCAGGTTCAAAGAATGTGAAGGCAGATGCTCTTTCCAGGAGTTTTGTGCCTGACTCTCCTGGAGACTCTGGGCCTACTGGTATCCTTAGGGATGGGGTAATATTGTCCGCCGTATCCCCAGACTTGCGACGTGCATTGCAGGAGTTTCAGGTGGATAAACCGGATCGTTGTCCACCAGAAAGACTGTTTGTTCCGGATGATTGGACCATTAGAGTCATCTCCGAGGTCCATTCTTCTGAGTTGGCTGGTCATCCTGGAATATTTGGTACTAGAGACTTGGTGGCCAGGTCTTTTTGGTGGCCTTCCTTGTCTAGGGATGTGCGTACCTTTGTGCAGTCTTGTGAAGTATGTGCTCGAGCTAAGCCTTGCTGTTCTCGGGCCAGTGGGTTGTTGTTATCCTTGCCCATCCCGAAGAGGCCTTGGACGCACATTTCCATGGATTTTATTTCTGATCTCCCGGTTTCACAGAAAATGTCCGTTATCTGGGTTGTGTGTGACCGCTTTTCTAAGATGGTTCATTTGGTGCCCTTGCCTAAGTTGCCTTCCTCCTCTGAGTTGGTCCCTTTATTTTTTCAGAACGTGGTTCGTTTGCATGGGATTCCGGAGAATATCGTTTCTGACAGGGGATCCCAGTTTGTGTCTAGATTTTGGCGGACGTTTTGTGCCAAGATGGGCATTGATTTGTCTTTCTCGTCTGCATTCCATCCTCAGACGAATGGCCAGACGGAGCGAACTAATCAGACCTTGGAAACTTATTTGAGGTGTTTTGTTTCTGCTGATCAAGATGACTGGGTTGCTTTTTTGCCACTGGCCGAATTTGCTCTTAATAATCGGGCTAGTTCTGCCACGTTGGTCTCTCCTTTTTTTTGTAATTCGGGGTTTCATCCTCGTTTTTCCTCTGGTCAGGTGGAGTCTTCGGATTGTCCTGGAGTGGACGTGGTGGTGGACAGGCTACATCAGATTTGGAATCAGGTGGTGGACAATTTGAAGTTATCTCAGGAGAAGACTCAGCAGTTTGCTAATCGCCGTCGCCGCGTGGGTCCCCGACTTCTTGTTGGGGATTTGGTGTGGTTGTCTTCTCGTTTTGTCCCTATGAAGGTCTCTTCTCCTAAGTTCAAGCCTCGGTTCATCGGTCCTTATAGGATCTCGGAGATTCTTAACCCTGTATCTTTTCGTTTGGATCTCCCAGCATCGTTTGCTATTCATAATGTTTTCCATCGGTCGTTGTTGCGGAGGTATGAGGTGCCCGTTGTTCCTTCGGTTGAGCCTCCTGCTCCGGTGCTGGTGGAGGGAGAATTGGAGTATGTTGTTGAGAAGATCTTGGATTCACGTGTTTCCAGACGCAAACTCCAGTATTTGGTTAAGTGGAAGGGTTATGGTCAGGAGGATAATTCCTGGGTGGTCGCCTCCGATGTTCATGCAACTGATTTGGTCCGCGCCTTCCATAGAGCTCACCCTGATCACCCTGGGGGTTCTCGTGAGGGTTCGGTGACCCCTCCTCAAGGGGGGGGTACTGTTGTGGATTCTGTTTGTGGGCTCCCTCTGGTGGTTACTGCTGGTACTGGGTGACTTTGGTGGGTTGCGGCCTTTGGTTTCCACCTGTCCATCAGAGGCTGGGTGTTTCCTATTTTACCTGGTCTTTCTGTCATTCCCTTGCCGGCTATCAATGTATTCAGATGTACTCTGTTTGGTTCCTGCCTACCTGCTCCCAGATCTTTCAGGATAAGCTAAGTGCTGATTTTCAGTTGTTTGGTTTTTTGTCCAGCTTGCTTATTATGTCTCCATGCTAGCTGGTAGCTCTAGTGGACTGAGGTTCTCCCCATGTGCCATGAGTTGGCACATGGGTTCTTGTAATCTCAGGATGGTTTTTTGATTAGGGTTTCTTGCTGACCGCTCAGACCCCTTTTGTATCGTTCTGCTTTCTAGTTTACAGCGGGCCTCAATTTGCTAAACCTATATATATCATCTCTATGTGTGTGCCTTCCTCTCATTTCACCGTCAATACATGTGGGGGGCAACTATACCTTTTGGGGTTCATCCCTCTGGAGGCAAGTGAGGTCTTTATTTTCTCTGCAGTACTAGTTAGCTCTTAGGCTGGTGCGTGGCGTCTAGAACCAACGTAGGCACGCTCCCTGGCTATCTCTAGTTGCGTTTGTTAGGCGTAGGGCAGCGGTCAGCCCAGGTTCCATCACCCTAGAGCTCGTCCGTTATATATTTGCACCTTGCTTGTCCTGTGCTATCCCTAGCCATTGGGGATTCATGACAGTTGTCTCTAGATGCCGCGCGCCAGCCGGAGAACTAACTACCCCTGGTAGAAGAAAACACAGTCCTGGCTTGCCTCCAGAGAATGTCCCCACAGGAGATAGCAGCCCCCCACATATAATAACGGTGAGAGCAGATGAAAAGACACACGTAGTATGAAAGCAGATTTAGCACAGAGAGGCCCGCTAACTAAATAGCAGAAAGATACAACAGAGGACTTCGCGGTCAGCTGCAAAACCCTTCAAAACACCATCCTGAAATTACCTTAACTCATGTGACAACTCATGACACCGGAGTGGTAATTTCAGCCCAACAAGAGCTTCCAGCTGCAGAGATTCACATAAGTGCAAACTGGACAAAACATACAAAAATAGACTTAAGGACTAAAGTATCCAACTTAGCTGAGCAGAAAACTGGGAGCAGGAACATGCAACAGAATCACTCTGGATACATTGATGGCCAGCATTAGAATGACTGAGGAGCAAGGTTAAATAGGATACTCCCACATCCTGATAGGAACAGGTGAACTGAGAAGGCAAAGCTTGCAGGACATCAGTACCACAAGAGACCACCGGGGGAGCCCACGAACCGAATCACAACACTAAAGCAAGGATGTTTAACATCTCCGGTCCGGAGAGACAAGCGTTAAAAGATTATATTGCTGAAAGCTTTAGCAAAGGGCACATCAGGCCGTCATCCTCGCCGGTGGCAGCAGGGTTCTTCTTCGTGAAGAAGAAAGATGGCGGATTACGCCCGTGTTTGGATTTCAGAGAGTTGAACCAGATTACGGTTCGTGATCCATACCCGATGCCACTGATACCAGATTTGTTCAACCAGGTGGTGGGTGCTAAGTGGTTTACCAAGCTTGACCTCAGGGGGGCGTTACAACCTCATAAGAGTCCATCAAGGTGATGAGTGGAAGACGGCTTTTAATACCCCTGAGGGTCATTTTGAAAATTTGGTGATGCCTTTTGGGTTGACTAACGCACCTGCAGTGTTCCAACATTTCATCAATGATGTGTTCTCGCATGTTTTGGGGAAATTCGTTATCGTGTACCTATATGACATCCTCATATATTCTTGCGACCGTGATGCTCATTTAAATCATGTCAGGCAGGTGTTACAGCTTCTCAGAGAGAATAAGCTGTATGCTAAACTTGAGAAATGTGTATTTTCTGTTCAAGAATTGCCTTTCTTGGGTTATATTGTGTCTGCTTATGGTTTTAAAATGGACGCCGCTAAGGTGCAAGCGGTGCTGCATTGGGAACGTCCTGATAACCTGAAAGCACTTCAGCGGTTCCTTGGGTTTTCTAACTACTATAGGAAATTTATCAAGGATTTTTCCATCATTGCTAAACCGCTAACTGACATGACTAAAAAGGGTACCAATTTCTCCGTTTGGCCTGAGGCTGCTGTGCGCGCATTTGAGTTTCTTAAGAACAGTTTTGTTTCAGCCTACATTCTTGTGCAGCCAGACGTATCAAAACCCTTTGTTGTGGAAGTCGATGCGTCTGAGGTTGGTGTGGGGGCGGTACTATCTCAAGGCTCATCTTTGAGTGGTTTGTGTCTGTGCGCCTATTTCTCCAAGAAACTGTCGTCCACCGAACGTAACTACGATATCGGCAACAGGGAGTTGTTGGCAATCAAGTTGGCCTTTGAGGAATGGCGACACTTCTTGGAGGGGTCGGTACATCAGGTTACTGTTATTACCGATCATAAGAATCTGCTGTATTTGGAGTCAGCCAAGCGTCTGTCCCCCAGGCAGGCTCGCTGGGCATTGTTTTTCACGCGGTTCAATTTTGTTGTCACTTACAGACCGGGGTCTAAAAACACTAAGGCGGATGCTCTGTCCAGGTGTTTTCCGGGGGGTGAACCTCGGGAAGATCCAGTACCCATCCTCCAAAAGGGTGTTATGGTTTCGGCTCTCACTACCGAGGTTGAGGCTGAGATTGCCAAGGCTCAGGAGGAGGTACCATCTGAGCTTCCCATCAACAAATCTTTTGTACCGCTTCATCTCCGCTTAAATGTTTTGGCGGAGCATCATGATGCTGTCCTGGCTGGCCACCCAGGGGTTAGAGGTACCTTGGAGTTGGTGTCACGTCAGTTTTGGTGGCCCAAGATCCGACAGGATGTGGTCTCATACGTGTCAGCTTGTACCGCGTGCGCTAGGGCTAAGACGCCCCGCACCCGTCCTGTTGGCACACTACTTCCTCTTGAAGTACCTAGTGAGCCATGGACAGAAATCTCCATGGATTTCATCACTGATTTGCCCTCATCAGCTGGAAACACGGTCATCTTGGTGATTGTTGATCGGTTTTTTAAAATGTCGCACTTTGTGTCTTTGCCTTCGTTGCCTAACGCTAAGACTCTGTCTCAGGTATTTGTGCAGGAGGTGGTCAGACTTCATGGGGTTCCGTCTGACATCGTTTCTGATAGGGGGTCTCAGTTTGTGGCAAAATTTTGGAAAGCATTTTGCTCACGGCTAGGGATCAAGTTGTCTCATTCTTCGGCGTTCCATCTTCAGTCAAATGGTCAGACTGAGCGTATGAACCAAAATTTGGAACAGTACCTACGCTGCTTTGTCTCTGATAACCAGGAGGAGTGGTCTACCTTTCTTCCTTTGGCTGAGTTTGCCATCAATAATCACCGACAGGAGTCGTCTGGGGAGTCTCCGTTTTTTTGTGTTTACGGGCTACATCCTCAATTTTGTACCTTGAGTCAGAGGGGCTCTTCTGGCGTTCCGGAGGAGGATCAGTTAGGAGCACAATTGTCATCAGTCTGGAGGAGAGTTAAACAGCGCCTGTTGAATGTGGGTCCTAGGTACAAATGTGTGGCTGACAGTAGGCGTGTGCCAGGTCTGGACCTGAGTGTGGATGACTGGGTGTGGTTATCCACAAAAAACATAAGACTCAAAATACCGTCCCTTAAATTGGGTCCACGGTTTATTGGTCCATTTAGGGTCACCGCCGTCATTAACCCAGTAGTGTACCGATTGGAGCTCCCTACGGTGTATAAGATACACAACCTGTTCCACTGGTCTCTTCTAAAGAAGGTGGTGGGTTCTGTGGACGCGGCGCCTATGCCACCTCCAGTCTTGGTGGATGGTAATTTGGAGTTTGAAGTCTCCAAGGTGGTTGACTCTCGTGTAGTGCGTCGCACTTTACAGTACTTGGTACACTGGCGTGGTTATGGGCCTGAGGAGAGGTCCTGGTTACCAGCCTCGGATATTCATGCGGATCGGATGGTCAGGTTTTTTCATCGTCGCCATCCAGACAAGCCGGGTCCTATAAGCCGTGAGGGCCCTGGGGTCCCTCGTAGAAGGCGGGATACTGTCATGTCGGACGCTGTTCAGACCAGGTCGTTTGACAGACAGCGGTAATTCCGCTTTTGACCACTATTTGCTCATTGGCGTCGGCTAGATTTTATCTAGCTGTTCCGGGGTTAATTTACCTGATCCTCGGATTGGAAGCTGGGCCATGCCCATTGCCTTTAAATAGTTCTCCTGATCATTGGGTGTCGCCGATTATAGCTTCTGTCTTGTGCGTTGTTATCTCGGTCTGGAGTGGAGAGCTGGTTGTTGGAGATTCGTTGCTGGTGGTGTATTTTCCTTAGTCTTATTTACTCCTTCCTATATTTGTATTTATTTTGCCCTGCACATTTATAGTGTATTCCTGAGTGACTGCGGCGTGGTGTATACTTTCCTTTATCCTTGTCTGTGCTAACTGTGGGTATTGGTGTATTACCTCTTCACTGGGTGGTGGGCGGAGGTTTCAGCCTAGGGTTGAAACAGGAGACAGGGTGAGGTTCGAGGCCTGGACATGCACACCATCAGTGTAAACTCCAGGTAGAGGGTCAGTCAGGATTTCCCTAGTCTGAGGGAAATTGCAGGGGCCCGGGTTATTAGCTCTCGCTCACCTACTCTCCCCGTGACATGTGCCTGGTGGGTGGCTGACCTGCCGAGCACCAAACAGAGATTGAGATATAGATAAATTCACCGCATGCAAACATTGTTTGGAGGAGGACCCAATATCTCTTGATAAACATTGAGCTTTATTTATCTCGGCTTTGTACCCCTGATTTGCACCTCCCCCCAGGGTAATAAGTGCAGCAGCTGCAATAAATCCTTGGTGCCACATGCTGCCTCCTCCATAAGGATCTTCTGTAGGCTGTGTAGATACTTAACACAGACTTATTTGCTCTGCAACACTTTGCTGCATTAACTAAGTAGTGACTGTATTTAATTATAGTGCAACAGTGCCTGGACCTTATTTCACAAAACATTAACTATGCATCGTCCAAGAACCTCGGTTGCAACTGAAAAGTTGAGAAAATATGCACGACCTGACCTCCCTGATAACCTGCGGTCGAATAAAGATAATTCACCTGGGGCCAAGACTGCTAGTCAGCCAAAAAAACGTGCTTTGATAGTGAGGAGGTTGGAGATCAGGAGGATTTAACTTTGAAACAAGCGTCCGAGCAGTTAATGCAGGCTATATCACTAACCAGGACATCCTTAACTGAGAAAATAGAGGAGGTGCACTCTGAGGTGGGACACCTGCAACAGGACATGCAATCTATGAGGGGCCGAATTACGGAGGTGGAGTCCTGGGTATCTCGCCTGGAAGACAACTCTGTGTCCATGGAAACTAAATTGACGAAAGAGGCTGGCTCTATAAATGCCTGGAAGCAAAAGGTGGATGACCTGGAAAAGAGACTACATCGGAATAATATCCACATTATTGGGCTCCCAGAACACTCAGAGGGTCAGCAACCGGAACAATTCCTGGAGAGTTGGCTTAAAGATACTTTGGGAGACGAATTCTCATATACCTTCTCTGTGGAAAGGGCTCACAGAGTACCAACAAAACCTCTTCCCCCGGGCGCCCCACCGAGACCCTTTTTGGTGCGCCTTTTGAATTGCAGGGATAGAGATGCAGTGCTCCGCAAGGCAAGACAAAAAAGACCCATAAAATTTAATAATGCCACTATATCAATATTCCCGGATTTCTCTATGGAATTGCAGAAACAACATGCCCAATTCATGGAGATAAAGAAACAACTCAGGGAAAACAACATTTTATATTCAATGATTTATCCAGCACGTCTCAAGATTATTTACAAGGGTTCTTCCTCTTTCTTTATGACCCCAGCAGAAGCCGAAGATTGAATGCGATATCATGTGGGAGCGAATGGGGAGGGGGGAAATCCTAAATTACCTGCCGTCTTTACATATAGATACTCCGGAAATGGAACTCTTTCACTGGGTTTTCTTCTCCTTTTATTTTTTCTTCCATTTTTAATGATAAGAGCTCTTTCCGCCAAAGTCCAAGAAAACAACTATACCGGACTCTGCTTTCAGAGATGGTACCCTCTTTTTTTTGGACAGTGATAGGAGCAAGAAACTTTGCTCCCTCTTGAAGCGTATTTTGCTTTATCTTGTTTTAGTATTGTTAGGAATTGGTTATATAGGAATTGCTGCCATGTCTTTTTCCATTGTATACCAGAAATGTGATTGGCGTGACAATGTGTATTATTTGTGGATGAGGAGGTATGGCATCTGATCTTACATGTTTGACCTGGAATGTGAGAGGTCTTGGATCACCCCAAAAGAGAGTTAAAGTATTTTCTCAAATAAGACGTCACCATCCTCATATTGTAACCCTAGTTGAAACACACTTGAACAGAGACACGGCCCGTTATGTACAAAACCGTGGGTACAATGGTTTGTACATACATTCCATACTAGTTATTCTAGGGGGATCTCTTTATTAATTCATAAGGATGTTAGATGGGAGGTTGGGGAGGTATGGAGGGATCCTGAGGGCCGGTTTATCTTTGTACATGCGTGGATTAACTTGAAAGATTATGTTATAATTTGTATATACAACCCCCCTCCTGCTAATATGTCCATCATTAAAAAGGCGCTGAGTTTTGCTCTGAATTATCCGGATGCATATATCTTATTCATGGGAGACTTCAATTTGGTTATGGACAAGGGCCTTGATAGGCTCAGGCTGGATGGCGAGGTTTTGGGGGTGACTCCCTCCCCTTCCCGTTTGTCCACATTCATGGAGGGTAGTGGGTAGCTAGATCTGTGGAGAATACATCATCCGGATGTAAAACAATACACCTGCCACTCGTCCGTTAGACGCACCCTATCCTCCTTGGATTATATTTTTGGATCTAGTAACTTGGCGATGTGGGTGGAGGAGATAGAACTTGGAAACAGGGGCATTTCAGACCATAGCCCGGTAATACTTAAGCTCAACTTTGGTCAGACAAGACATAATGCGGTCTGGAAACTAAATTTATTCTGGCTCAAGCTGATAGGCCTTAATGATAGAACTACAGACCAACTAGACTGTTTCATAACATCTGACCCGGAGCCACAGAATATAAATATGTTTTGGGATGCTCTTAAGGCGTACTTAAGAGGATGCTTGACCGCTACAATTTCCTACATTAAATGTATGACCTCACGGGAAGATGATGAGATGGAGAGACGACTGAGAGACTCAGAAGAGGCCTATATTACTAGCCAAACCAGCAAGAATAGGGCTGAATGGTTACTTTCCCATAGATTATATACTCAATATGTAGATACTAAGTCTAAACGTAAACTCTTTTTTACTCGACAAGCATACTTTGAGTTGGGGAATCAATCGAGTAAACTATTAGCATTCATGGTACAACAACACAATACAGCTAATACTATACTTAAAATCTGGAAACCAGATAGTGCAATAGTGACTTCTACAAATGATATTCTCCAATGCTTTCAGGAATATTATAAAGAGCTGTATCGCTCTCAGGGGGACCTCAATACACCAGGTTGTTTAGACTATTTATCAGACATTGAGTTCCATACGTTGAGCCCTACACAACAAGCTTTTCTAGATACAGATTTCACTCTGGAAGAGATTAATGCGGCTATAGCGGATATGGCTTCTGGAAAGGCACCAGGCCCAGACGAGTTCCACATAGAAATGTATAGACAATACCGGGATATTTTAGCACCATGTCTTTTGAAGGTGCTTCAAGAGATTTGGAGGGGAGGCTCTTTGCCAGACTCCTATTATGTAGCAAATATTATAGCTTTAAAAAAGGAAGGTAAGGACCCCCTGGAATGTGGATCATATCGCCCTATCTCATTGGTAAATGTAGATTATAAAATTTTCACTAAAATATTAGCCACTAGGTTAAATACGGTAATACTAGACATAATACACCCAGACCAGACCGGATTCATGCCAGGTAAAAATACGTCCATTAATATTAGGAGGGTCCAGTCGGTTGCCCAATATAGCTCACTGGTATCGGAGAATAGATGGGCTTTGGCCTCGCTGGACGCGGCCAAGGCATTCGACCCCCTTGAATGGCCATTCCTGTCCGCATGTTTACAGAGATACCGATTTGGCCCCAAATTTAAAAAATGGATCAATGCAATATATATGAAACCTAAAGCCCGGATAATTATTAATAGCTCCATGTCAGAGACATTCTCCCTGAATAGGGGAACCCGACAGGGTTGCCCCCTTTCACTGGCCCTTTTTGCTCTTGCGATGGAAGCACTAGCAATGCATATGAGATCCACTCCATCCATTAAAGGTATTGAGATAGCAGACCGCGTGGAGGTTATTGGCTTATACGCCAATGATATGGTAATATTCATGGATTGCGTAGAGGAGACACTGCCGCATATGATCACCACCATAAATACATTTAGTAAATGCTCGGGATTGTATATAAATTGGGACAAATCCGCCTTGATGCCTCTCTCCCAGAGTTATCCTTATTGCCAGTGGTGTCCCACTTAAATATTTAGGGATAATTATACCCAAATACAGTAGATTTGACCTACAATTTAATGTCCTCCCGTTATTGGATCCAGTCAAGCATAAATTTGCAGTGTGGAGTAAATTACCCTTGTCTGTTTCTGATCGCATAAATCTGATCAAGATGATATTACTAGTTCCGATGCTCAATTATTCCCTTCAGCACAGTGCAGTTCCTGTTCCCAGATCCTTTTTTTCAAATCTAAATTCGTTAATCTCATCCTATATATGTGGGAAAGCCAGGCCTAAACTTAAATTATCTACTTTACATAGATCTAAGCAAATGGGAGGTCTGGCGTTACCTGACTTTTTCCTGTATTATTTGGCCGGACAACTTAGGGCTCTGGGCAAGTGGATGCCTGGGGGTCATTTACCAAACTCAGAGAGTCATCTGGCCCATGCTGCGAAGTTTGATAGGCTTTTTAGAAATTAATAGACCCAACACCTCTAAATTATTACCGCTTCTCTGCTTAGCGAGGTTGGTTTGGAAGCAGGTGAAAAGGGCCATTCATTTTGAAGTTATTATAGCCGAAATGCCATTATGGAATAATATGTACTTCACGGAGCTACTGAACCACCCATCTACTCAATTCTGTACCTCATGCGGTGTTATTTCCATTAATAATTTGTATGAGCAGGGCGTCTTAATGTCTTTCAAACAGTTACAGATTAAGTATGATATCCCAAGGCCCCAATTCTTCTGTTATCTGCAACTCAGATCAGCAATACAATCGTACATGCGCAGAGTAAATGCCGTCCTAATAATATCATCCTTTCCATTAATAGGGATCTTTAAATCACAGGGACCCCGGGGTCTTATATCCACATTGTACACTCATATGCTATCCGTAAGTGCGGACTCGGCGGTATTGCCGGTTAAGGAAAAATAGAAACTCCTAGTTCCTGATCTTCAAGATGAGGACTGGGAGACAAATCTTGAATCCCCATCTAGGGTGTCTCCTTCGGCCAACAATAAGATGATCCAACTATATATAATACATCAATCATATTTAACCTCGTAACGACTATTTAAAATGGGTTGGACTAACTCTTCAGAATGTCTGAGATGCCATATAGGGGAAGCAGATTTTTTACCTATGGTCTGGGGATGTCCAGTTATTCAATCCTTTTGGAGTGAAGTAACATTGTTACTAACCTGCCTTGTACATATCCCCGTTCCTTTGAACCCATTAATATGTTTTTTTCAGGGTGCTGGAAGAAGAGACGTGGGGGCACAATGTTCACATTTTTTTGAGAGAAACGCTTTTTCTGGCAAGGAAAATAATAACTTTGCGCTGGATGGGAAACAATCACCTATCCCTTAGGGCCTGGATTGATCTGGTGAATTCAGTTATACCTTATGAACGCACATTATACCAGAATAGAGATTGCATGGGAAAATTTGATAAGATCTGGGATATATGGAACTCATCATACCTCAACATGTCATCACGGCACAGATAGCCTTGCCTCATTATAATAAATGGTAGAATTCTACATTGGTTCGCGCCTCGTTTCAACATTTAAAAACAATTAAAATGGAATTGGTTTTGGCAGCAAGACAGTTTTAGAGTTTTATTATAGGTTCGTGGATATACTGTATTACTTTAAGTTTTCTGAGACTGGGTCTAGGTACCAAGATATGTGCTGATATGACGTGTGCTATACATTTGTACTGGCTTGGTTGCAAGCAACATGTATGTCTTATTGTTCTTTGTTCGTTTGATGTTTAATAAACGAATTTTAAAAAAAAGGGGGGGGCCACCAGCCTACAATGACCAAACTTGGAGCACGTAGATATATGAGGGCTGTCACGGAAATACCACACTGGCAAAAATGTGACCTATTTGTTTTTTGAAATGCAAAATAGTGCTGTCTAGAATCAGAGTAACAGCAAAAAAAGTGGTCCACCGGCCTACAATGCCCAAACTTGGAGCACGCAGATATATGAGGGCTGTCACGGAAATACAATGCCCAAACTTGGAGCACGTAGATATATGAGGGCTGTCACGGAAATACCACACTGGCAAATATGTGGCCTTTTTATAATTTTGGAAGCTATATAGTGCTGTATAGAATTAGAGTATCAGACAGCAAAAAAAGGGGTCCACTGGCCTACAATGCCCAAAGTTTTTTATATGAGGCCTTTTTCGGTGAATTTAAAACACAAAAGAAAAAGTGGCACAAGGTTAGCACACACAACTATGCTATGTATGCCTGACAAACTATGATTTTCCAACAGGCCTCAGTCTGACAGAACAGACTGTATATTTTTGTTTTCTTGGGGTGAATTTTTGGAAAAAAAAATCCAACTAGGTAGATAGTAAAGAAGCTGCAGCAGCAGACAGTTATGGAGCTTTGGGAGGGATGCAGTCTGAGCAATGGATGCACATACAGTGCCTGCAGGCCTTGGACTCATGTGGATATGCCGTGCCCTGCCTACCTAGCGCTGCAATATGGGGACCCACGAATTAGCCCTAAAAAGGACTTTTGGTTTCTGTGGAGTTGTGGATTTAAGAGTTGCAGACCTACACTAACTCTAAAAACCACGATTCTGACCCTATCTCGGCACCAGCTCTCCCTACTCTCAGGAATCAGGAACAGAATGTGGCGAGCAGAGCGGTGCCAGGTCTCTTAAACTCAGGATGATGCTGTGCGGCCAAGCCAGTCACTGCTCAACCACAACAAACATGGCTGCAGTGTTTCATGGCCTAGCAGACAATCCCTGCACTGTGATTGGGTCTCTAAAGTTTGCCAAAAATGTGCCACTGCTCAAGGGGGAACACCAGAAGGAAAGTATCTAAGTCCGTATCCTTCTCCATCACAGGCAAGTTTTACACACATGGTCTCCATGGATTTATGTCCTGGGAGGGGGTTAGCTGAGGACTGTTACCCCTTTCTATTTGAGCCATCTGAAGCTTGAAAGCTCTCTCCTCCCGCTGTTCAGCAGCCTCTTGGTACTGTAGAATAAGCTTCAGGTGCAGATTTGGATCACTCGTTCCCAGCTGTTGTAAGGCCATTTGTAAAGTAAAGTCCATAGGCTCCTCAGCATTGGCATTACTGGCACTTCCAGAAGGTATCTCCGGTGCAAGAGCTGGCATTGCTGGGTCTCTCTGAGGCGAACTCTCTCCTTGACCAGATGCTCCAGTACTTTGCGCTATGTCCTGCTCGAGCAAGGCACGTATCATCAGTTCCTTGGATTTGTCAGCTGTCTCTATTCCTCTCTGCTCACAGAGGTTGATCAGAGCCTCCTTGCTCTGCTTCTTGTACTGGGCTGCCATATCAATGAACAGCCTTTTGCCAAATAAAAGATAGAAAAAAAAACAGGGAAAAGAAACTGTTTGCAAGTATGTCTAAGTAAGCACTAAGTTCAACCTTGTAGAACTGGTGCACTCCTCGCAAGGATACCAATTCTTTAGTACAGGGAATAATTTCTTAAACCATGCACTAATGCTCTAATAGAAATTATTCTATCCCACCGCTCTACCACCAATTTGTCACGTACCTGCTTCTCAGCAAGTGGTTTGCGCCTGCAAGGTTTAATCTATCTCCTCTCACTCAGTCCAGCATTCAACCTCTGTCCTATGCTGCAATGGGAGCATAATTCACACCCCAACACAGTCCACACGCCCCACTCATACACGCTGTCACCACTCACCGAACACACGGGCGACGAGTCCCGGAAATACTACTGCTACTGTCTGCCAATCATAAGGATTACACACTTTAAGGCTATTGATTCTTTTAGAGCATACAAGGTTCAGACTTATTAAAGTTTTAAGCTTTAATAGAAAAGGTACAGTGCTTACAATAAAAAGAGTATAAAAATATGGGAATAAAAAGTGACATACAACTATGTCTGTGGCCTCCCAGCTAACACTCTCGCACCTCTCCAGTCCATCCTTAACTGTGCTGCCCAACTAATTCAGCTCTCTCCTTGCTACTCCTCTGCTTCCCCCCTCTGCAAATCTCTTCACTGGCTCCCATTCCCTCAGCGTATCCAGTTCAAATTACTAATACTGACCTATGCAAATAGTCTCTTCAGAGAGGAAGAGGACTAGAACTCTAGTGCCACCTATTGGAAGAAGCAATCCTAACAGTCAATGTCGACCCTTTAACGAGCCTTGTCACATGACTTAGGATAATAGCCAAACCAGAATCTCAATTTGCAGACACTGTGTTTCAGGGTACTGCCCCTCGTCAGTGCAAAGTGGAGATTTGGTTTGGCTGATTGAGAGGCGTCTGACCTTCTTGGATCCCGGTCAGTCACTCTCCGCAAGGAGAAATAATACTGACCTACAAAGCCATCCATAACCTGTCTCCTTCGTGTATCTCTGAACGAATCTCCCGATATCTTTCCTCCCGTAATCTCCGGTCCTCCCAAGACCTCCTTCTCTCCTCCACACTTATTCGCTCCTTACCCAACCGCCTCCAAGACTTCTCCCAAATATCCCCCATCCTCTGGAATTCTGTGCCCCAACACGTCCGACTATCAACCACATTCGGATCCTTCAGACGGAACCTGAAAACCCACCTCTTCAGGAAAGCTTACAGCCTGCACTGACCCCGCTGCCTCCTCACCACTACCAGAGCTACCGCCTCACCAACACCAGAGCTCCTACAACCCTCAACCTGTTGTCTCCATGCCCACCATCCTGTAGAATGTAAGCTTGCAAAGGCAGGGTCCTCACCCCTCTGTATCAGTCTGTAATTGTTAGTTTGTTTACTGTAAGTGATATCTGTAACTTGTATGTTACTCCTTCTCTTGTACAGCACCATGGAATCAATGGTGCTATATAAATAAATAATAATGCAAAAACAGTCATAAAATAAAAGGGAGAACTTACAGAAATATCAAACTTTGCAGTCTGGTATTCTGCCCCTGAGGGAGGGGAAATATGGAACGCATCACACCAGCTTGGCTGTCCCTCACTGTGAACATCTTTCTATGTGTAAAGGCCTAATTTATAGAGTTAACTTGGAGGTCAGATTTCTAGACCAGCCTCCAAGGTTACTATTCTAATGTTTGGTTTTTGACTGGATCCTGGCTATTTTATCAGCCAGCTCAATACACTTGTATTGAGTGAGGCCATGCCCTGTCTAATACAATTGTATTGAGCGAGGCCGCATCCACTAGACAGGTTCTCTAGGAGTATTCGCTGGGATTCACAAGTCTGCAGTCACACAGAGTGAATACAGACTTGTCAATCTAGACTGTACAACCCCTATAATTCCCACAAAACAACAAACGGGTTAACAGCTATCCTAGATGCCAATTTGAATTCTTTAAAGACAATTATGTTCCATTACCTATTCTGTGCTGTATGACTATCTGTCTCACAAACAGAGAAATTCAAACTTTTGAAAAATATGTGGCTATATCATTTAAGGGAATCTATCAGTAGTATCACACTTCCTAAGCTGTGTTTATGGGCATATCTACTATATAATTGTCTAAGGGGTACTTCCGTCTTTCTGTCTGTCCTTCTGTCTGTCTGTCTTTCTGTCTGTCACGGATATTCATTGGTCGCGGCCTCTGTCTGTCATGGAATCCAAGTCGCTGATTGGTCTCGCCAGCTGCCTGTCATGGCTGCTGCGACCAATCAGCGACGGGCACAGTCCGATTAGTCCCTCCCTACTCCCCTGTAGTCAGTGCCCAGTGCCCGCTCCATACTCCCCGCAGTCACCGCTCACACAGGGTTAATGCCAGCAGTAACGGACCGCGTTATGCCACGGGTAACTCACTCCGTTACCGCCGCTATTAACCCTGTGTGACCAAGTTTTTACTATTGATGCTGCCTATGCAGCGTCAATAGTAAAAACATCTAATGTTAAAAATAATAAATTTAAAAAAATCATTATATACTCACCTTCTGCTGCCTTTCCCGATCCTCGCGACGCTCCGGTGACCGCTCCATGCAAGCGGCAGGTTCCGGTGGCAAGGATGGTATGCGCGAAGGACCTGCCATGACGTCACGGTCATGTGACCGCGACGTCATCACAGGCCCTGTGCGAGAAGGACCTGCCATGACGTCACGGTCATCTGACCGCGACATCATCACACCCTGGGACCAGAAGCTGCCGCCTGCAAGCACACAGGCGACAGAACTACAAGGAGCCCTCGGAAGGTGAGTATATGTTTATTTTTTATTTTTTAACCTGTGACATACGTGGCTGGGCAATATACTACGTGACTGGGCAATATACTATGTGGCTGGGCAATATACTACGTGGCTCTGTGCTGTATACTACGTGGCTCTGTGCTGTATACTACGTGGCTGGGCAATCTACTACGTGGCTCTGTGATTTATACTACGTGGCTGGGCAATATACTATGTCACTGGGCAATATACTACGTGGCTGGGCAATATACTACATCACTGGGCAATATACTACGTGGCTGGGCAATATACTACGTAGCTGGGCAATATACTACGTGACTGGCCAATATACTACGTGGCTGGGCAATATACTACATGGCTCTGTGCTGTATACTACGTCGCTGTGCAATATACTACGTGACTCTGTGCTGTATACTACGTAACTGGGCAATATACTACGTGGCTGGGCAATATACTACATGACTGGCCAATATACTACGTGGCTGGGCAATATACTATGTGGCTCTGTGCTGTATACTACGTCGCTGTGCAATATACTACGTGGCTCTGTGCTGTAAACTACGTAACTGGGCAATATACTACGTGGCTGGGCAATATACTACGTCACTGGGCAATATACTACGTGGACATGCATATTCTAGAATACCCGATGCGTTAGAATCGGGCCACCATCTAGTAAATCATATTAAGCTAAATAAAATGATACCTGGATATCTGCGATCTGATGTCTTATTCCAGAGAAATCCACGATTATCTTTAAATGAGCTTTTAAGAACTATGGGTGGGCCATAGAGGTTCCTGAGAATCTGCCTCTAAAACTTTTTTTTAATAAAAAGAAGCAATACCAGTGTGAGACATGTAATTAGCATGGTACAGTAGAGCTAAACTTTGACTTCTGCCAAACACATTTGCTTCAGCTCTCACAGCTCTACTGAAATGCATCAATATTGAAACATTGACTGCCTGTGAGATAGAAGCTGAAGCACTGGGAGAGCATCTTCTGATGTGTTTAATCCTGGACTGTGTCAGCTATAATAACACACAGCTCTGCAGTTAGATCAGAAGAGCAGAGGGCAGCCATTACAAATCACAGTGGAAAATGCCCCCTTTTATTTAAAACTAGCTGTACTACCCGGCTTCGCCCGGGTTAATGACTGCTGTTAGCAAAATAGAATGTGTTAACAAAAATTTATTCTGCACACAAAAACCACAAAACAAATAGATAGAAATGTAATTATTAAAAGGCAAAAACTAAGCAAATAGAAGCATTTCACAACATATATTAGCTTTGTTATACTGAGAATGTCTTTGTTGCCTATATTAACCAATCAGAGCTCAGGTTAATTAACTGTAGCAAAATAGAAGCTGAGCTGTGATTGGTTGCTATTGGCAGCCTGATAAATCCCCAGCCAACAGGAAGCCCTCCCCCCTGGCAGTATATATTAGCTCACACATACACATAATAGACAGGTCATGTGACTGACAGCTGCCGTATTTCCTATATGGTACATTTGTTGCTCTTGTAGTTTGCTTATTAATCAGATTTTTATTTTTGAAGGACAATACCAGACTTGTGTGTGTTTTAGGGCGAGTTTTATGTGTCAAGTTGTGTGTGTTGAGTTGCGTGTGGCGACATGCATGTAGCGACTTTTGTGAGATGAGTTTTGTGTGGCGACATGCGTGTAGCAACATTTTGTGTGTTGAGTTGCATGTGACAGGTTAGTGTAGCAAGTTGTGTGCAGCAAGATTTGTGCATGGCGAGTTTTGCGCGTGGCGAGTTTTATGTGTGGTGCATTTTGAGTATGTGCAAGTTTTGTGTGAGGCAACTTTTGCATGTGGTGCAACTTTTGTACATGTGGCAATTTTTCTGTGTGTGCAAGTTTTGCATGAGGTGAGTTTTCCATGAGGTGAGTTTTGCACGTGTGGCGAGTTTTGCGTGAGCCTAGTTTTGCATATGGCGAGTTTTGCATGTAGCGAGTTTTGAGTGGTGACTTTTGTGTTTCGACTTTTATGTGGCGAGGTTGGTGTGTGTGTGTGGTGAAATGTGTGCTGAGGGTGGTATATGTGTTCAAGCACGTGGTAGTGTGTGGCGCATTTTGTGTTTGTGTTCATATCCCCGTGTGTGGTGAGTATCCCATGTCGGGGCCCCACCTTAGCAACTGTACGGTATATACTCTTTGTCGCCATCGCTCTCATTCTTTAAGTCCTCATTGTTCACATCTGGCAGCTGTCAATTTTCCTCCAACACTTTTCCCTTCACTTTTTCCCCATTATGTAGATAGGAGCAAAATTGTTTGGTGAATTGGAACGCGCGGGGTTAAAATTTCACCTCACAACATAGCCTATGACGCTCTCGGGGTCCAGACGTGTGACTGTGCAAAATTTTGTGGCTGTAGCTGCGACGGTACAGATGCCAATCCCGGACATACACACATACATACATACACACATTCAGCTTTATATATTAGATATACCTGTATGTAATCTCCTGTATATAGTATATACCTGTGTGTCATCTCACCTATATATAGTATATATCTGTGTGTCATCTCCTGTATATAGTATATACCTGTATGTCATCTCCTCCTATACATAGCATATACCTGTGTCATCTCCTCCTGTATATACTATATACCTGTAGGTAATCTGCTCCTGTATATAGTATATACCTGTGTGTCATCTCCTCCTGTATATAGTATATACCTGTATGTCATCTCCTCCTGTATGTAGTATGTACCTGTATGTCATCTCCTCCTCTATATAGTATATACCTGTGTGTCATCTCTCCTGTATATAGTATATATCTGTGTGTCATCTCCTCCTGTATATAGTATATACCTGTGTGTCATCTCCCCTGTAAATAGTATATACCTGTGTGTCATCTCCTGTATATAGTATATAGCTGTATGCCATCTCCTCCTGTATTAGCCCTCGTTCACACGTTATTTGGTCAGTATTTTTACCTCAGTATTTGTAAGCTAAAATGGCAGCCTGATAAATCCCCAGCCAACAGTAAGCCCACCCCCTGGCAGTATATATTAGCTCACACATACACATAATAGACTGGTCATGTGACTGACAGCTGCCGGATTCCTATATGGTACATTTGTTGCTCTTGTAGTTTGTCTGCTTATTAATCAGATTTTTATTTTTGAAGGATACCAGACTTGTGTGTGTTTTAGGGCGAGTTTCGTGTGTCAAGTTGTGTGTGTTGAGTTGCGTGTGGCGACATGCATGTAGGGACTTTTGTGAGATGAGTTTTGTGTGGCGACATGCGTGTAGCAACTTTTTGTGTGTCGAGTTGCATGTGACAGGTTAGTGTAGCAAGTTGTGTGCAGCAAGTTTTGCGCATGGCGAGTTTTGCGCGTGGCGAGTTTTATGTGTGGTGCCTTTTGAGTATGTGCAAGTTTTGTGTGAGGCAACTTTTGCATGTGTTGCAACTTTTGTGCATGTGGCAATTTTTCTGCGTGTGGCAATTTTTCTGCGTGTGCAAGTTTTGCGTGTGGCCAGTTTTGCACGTGTGGCGAGTTTTGCATGTGGAGAGTTTTGCGCGTGGCGAGTTTTGAGCGGCGACTTTTGTGTTTCTACTTTTATGTGGCGAGGTTGGTGTATGTGTGGTGAAATGTGCACTGAGGGTGGTATATGTGTTCGAGCACGTGGTAGTGTGTGGCGCATTTTGTGTGTGTGTTCATATCCCCGTGGTGGTGTGATTATCCCATGTTGGGGCCCCACCTTAGCAACTGTACAGTATATACTCTTTGGTGCCATCGCTGTCATTCTTTAAGTCCCCCTTGTTCACATCTGGCAGCTGTTAATTTGCCTCCAACACTTTTCCTTTCATTTTTTCCCCATTATGTAGATAGGGGCAAAATTGTTTGGTGACTTGGAAAGCGCGGGGTTAAAATTTCACCTCACAATATAGCTTTGACGCTCTCAGGGTCCAGACGTGTGACTGTGCAAAATTTTGTGCCTGTAGCTGCGACGCCTCCAACACTTTTCCTTTCACTTTTTCCCCATTATGTAGATAGGGGCAAAATTGTTTGGTGAATTGGAAAGCGCGGGGTTAAAATTTCACCTCACAACATAGCCTATGACGCTCTCGGGGTCTAGACGTGTGACTGTGCAAAATTTTGTGGCTGTAGCTGCTACGGTTCAGATGCCAATCCCGGACATACATACATACATACATACATACACACACACACACATTCAGCTTTATATATTAGATAATGTCTGGAGGCAGATTCTTATGCAGATCAGTGGAAAAGCTTATTTATATATAATAAAAAGGTGGATTTTTCTGGAATAGGACATCAGATTACAGATATCAAGGTATAATTTTATTCAGCTTCCTATGACCTGCATGCCTATATAGTCAGCTTAGGATGGTTGATCCTATTGACAGATTCCCTTTAAGGTGAAAACTGGTGGCTGCAGAAAAGTAACGCAGTTATCTTTTCATTAGATCTGGCAAGGGAGCAAATTGTTACTGTACACTGAGAAGAATATTGCACAGGAAAGGGAGCTCATATGGAACGTACATCTGAATTGACAACTAACACATGCCCAGTAAAGCAGAGACTAGCCCAGTTCCTGAAACAGACATCACTGATGACGCTTCGATTCAGAGTGGGATCAGAGGCCGTCCGCAGCCTCTGCCTCCTGATGATGTCTCATTTGAGTATCACAGCATATGCTGGAGGTTCTCAAATGTAGTGTCATCAAACAAGAACTAGGTAAAAAGAAAAAATAAAGTACTTAGATAGCGTAGTGAGGAAATGGGATTTTTTAATGAAGGTATATTAGAAAATAAATTAGATTATTGCATTAAATATACAGAAATTTAGGAATAAAAATAAATGCTAGTTTCAAACAACCCTTTAATAACCTCATTGAAAGCATGCCGAAGCTTTTAAGCTCTGCATCTAGCGCTCATACTTGATATGGAATAAATCAAGATGTTTTGAACATTTTGATTCATTTTTTTCCGCATTTATATTTCATTAATACAGATGAGCAAGCACTAAAATGCTCGGATGCTTGTTAATCTAACCGAGCAATTTTTAATGAGTAACGAGTATAATGGGAGTCAATGGGAAATCAAAAGCTTTTTTCCGGCAGACCCTACAAGGAGGTCTGGGGGCAGTGAAAATATTGAACTGGATGGAAAAAGTGCTAAATAGAAGGATAACAGCAAGGGGAAGACCCCTGGAAGCATCTGTGACTCCCAGATCGCTACTGAGAACAATGGTGTTACACTTTTATTCCACTTTAAGGACTGAGAATAAAACATTCAAAATTGATGAGAAATTGGAGTTTACAGGAAAAAAAATGTTAAGAAACATTTTTTTTCCTGAATAATGACTTGTATATAAGGCAAAATTTTAAGAGGATTTAAAAATATATATCATTTAGGTGAACCAAAATTAATTTTTTTATTACAAAAAATGGAAATTTCTGTGTAATTTAGGAATAGAAAGAAAGCAAGAAGTGCCAAAAATTAGGGACTCAGACACATCGTGTATTAGACATAGAGGAGGACTTCATACACATTCTATTCAAATTGTAGTGTAGTGGTACGCCTTGTGTAGTAAGTTATCTTTAATGGTTTCAAACACTTCAATTAATTAATGCTAATTATTGATATATATTGATATGGCTTCAATCAGTTATAATATTCAGTATATCCTTACTGTATGGAGTTCGCAGAAGGTAATTGAGGTTTAACTGTCCAACCAGATGACCCATCTAGCAGAAGGTCATTTGTTGTTTAGTAAATGACCAGTTATTTGTTATTAGTAAATATATTTGTTGTCAGTAACCAACCAGTTTAAGGGGGTTTCTTCCTGGCATTCTTATAACCATCAAAGTTTTTACTGAGATACATTGGACAGTATAAGATATAAAAAGAGATGCAACAGGGACACAGATGGAAGAGAGATGGGACAGAGAGAGGAGCCTGATTTGACTTCTACTATGCTAATGTAATATATGACTTTATTGATTACGTGCTATTTGAGTGACTGTTTATTTATTATCTTTTACTAAGTAAATTTATTTTTGTTTATTCAATTTTCGTGTGAGCATTTATTTATTCATCACAATTCCTTGAACCTTACAAAAGCAAAGTGGTGGCAGCGGAGGGATTTGTCTTGAATAAAAATGTTTGCAAAATTGAATCAGTTTGTTAAGAATAGGAACACAGTTGAGAGTAGTGTCAGATCTTTGCCGGAATGGGTGTTATGAAGACTGTGGACCCCGATGGCAAAGGAATGTAATAAATATATGGAGGGACAGCGCTTACCAAATCCCCAGGATGTGGCTGCAAAATTTGATCTCTCAAGGTATGATTCAAAGGAGCAGAAATCAGCAGCAGCCGTTGGATGGGTATGTGTCCAGGCACTTCAAAGTTTGCAGGAGGAGATTGATTACTTTAGAGCTGCATACAGCTATAGAGCAAAGGATCAGTTTGCAATCTGCCTTGATAGACCAAGTGAAACAGCATGATGATATGCAAAGGAATTTTGAAGGTTATGTTGAAAAAAATGTGAATAAGAATAAGCGCAGGAGATAGCAGCCAGTGTCAGCTATTCATACTGCACAGATTAGAACTATGATTGCACATGAGAAATGGTCAGATTTCTTAAAATGGGATGGCTCAGAAAATGAGACAAATGAGGAAGAAAGGCATGCCAGACCAATTGTAATAACAAAAACCAGGAAAGAAGTCACTCAGCATAGTGGAGATAGGATGGATGCAGGAAATGCAGCTGTTGGAGCAGAAGCCGCAATGACAGAGGAATCTAGGAATTATACTGCAGGAGAGTTAACAGAATTAGCCACCAGATACAGGCAGGAAGCAGGAGAGCATTTGTTAACATGGATTCCCAGATTATGGGATCAGCGTGCCGATACTATAATTTTGAACCGTCTTGAGGGCATAGGAATTGGTAGTATTTGTATTGATCCCATGGTAAGTCTAAAAATGAGACGTGCAAGGGACACTGCAGAGAATTTTACCCTATTGCATTTGGTGAGGGATTCTGTGGCACAAGTGTATGATTCTCCTATTGAATTAATACCATAAACTCGATGGGAGTCTCTTGCAGACGGAGTTCAGAGATTGAGAGAAATCGCGTGCATTGGTGGTATAACTCGCAATCCTTTGCTAGATTTGAATGATCTATTTGCTGTTATAAAGGATTGGAAGGGACCAGATACTGCAGTGATGACAGTAATGATGAAAAATAAGTTCATAGAAGGTGCCCCAGCTGCTTACAAATCTCCTTTACCATGTTCAGTGCGCTTATGGGAAATTCTACTACTGTCTATACAGCATGCAGTTTAATCTCCCAGTTATCTGCTCTATAAAAAACAAAAGTGTCTAGGAATTGCACAGTAGACAGAGTAGATCAAGAAAGAAAGGGGATAATACCTAAGTTAGAAAGAGCAGGAAGGTGTTGTTTTGAGACCTGATAGTGGAGTTCCATTCCAGGAGATAGAAGGGATCAATACTAGTGACCTGTTCAGAAGATGGCAAGATCTGAGGAGAAATGGAAAATTGCAAATCGCCAAGCCCAGGAGGGTGGCGACAAATTGTAACAACCCTGCCAGCATCACTGCATGGCCTTCCATTTCCCACCTGCCTGTTACATCAACTCACTCACCCAGTTCCATGCTGTGAGATGTCTGCTGCCGGTTCCATGCCATGTGCTCCATGGCCGCTTACTCTGTGTACATTTCCTGGCTGTGTGCATAGGGGGACGGTTGTTATGGACCTGGTGGTTAGGTGCACCAGGAATGACCTGATAGTTAAACACGGAATCGGGACGAGCTCTGGGGAAATGGGAACTCTGCTGACCGCAAACGCTACTCCTATCAACAACAACTAGAAATAGCCGTGGAGCGTGCCTGACTCTGCCTAGATGCCTCTTCACAGCCTAAGAGCTAACTACCCCTAAAGAAAGGAAACAAAGCCTCACTTGCCTCAGAGAAATTTCCCCAAAGGTAAAAGCAGCCCCCCACAAGTATTGACTGTGAGTTAAGAGGAAATCACAAACACAGGATGAAATAGGCTTAAGCAAACGGAGGCCAGTCTAACTAAATAGATTGAGGATAGAAAAGGGATCTTTGCGGTCAACACAAAAAACTACAAAACCACGCAGAGTGTGCAAAAAATACCCCCGCACCAACTCACGGTGCGGTGGTGCCACTCTGCACCCCCAGAGCTTCCAGCTAGCCAGGCAGTTTCATGATAGCAAGCTGGACTAGAACTTAGCAAGAAAAACCATATGTAACAAATGAACAAGCAGGAACTTAGCTTCGCTGGAGTAGACAGGTCCTCAGAAAGATACAGGAGAGATCTGAACCAGTACTAGAACATAGACAGCTGGCAAGGAGTAACGATCTGAGTGGAGTTAAATAGAGAATCCAGCCTAGCCCTAAACGAGGGCAGGTGAAGAAGGAATCTCAGAACCAGCAGCTCCACTCACAGCCACCAGAGGGAGTCCACGGACAGAACTCACCGAAGTACCATTCATGACCACAGGAGGGAGTTCGAGAACGGAATTCACAACAGTACCCCCCCCTTGAGGAGGGGTCACCGAACCCTCACCAGAGCCCTCAGGCCGATCAGGACGAGCCAAATGAAAGGCACGAACTAAATCGGCAGCATGGACATCAGAGGCAACAACCCAGGAATTATCCTCCTGACCATAGCCCTTCCATTTGACCAAGTACTGAAGTTTTCATCTCGAAATACGAGAATCCAAAATCTTCTCCACCACATACTCCAACTCCCCCTCGACCAACACCGGAGCAGGAGGATCAACAGAGGGAACCACAGGCGCCACATATCTCTGCAGCAACGACCTATGGAACACATTATGGATGGCAAAAGAAGCAGGAAGGGCCAAACGAAATGATACAGGATTAAGAATTTCAGAAATCTTATAAGGACCAATGAAACGAGGCTTAAACTTAGGAGAAGAAACCTTCATAGGAACATAACGAGATGATAACCAAACCAAATCTCTGGTACCAAAAATCCCAGGATGACCAGCCAACACCGAACAATGAACCTCAGAGATAACTCTATTAGTCCATCTATCAGGGACAAACAGTTTCTCCGCTGGACAACGGTCAGGTCTATCAGCCTGGAACTCCTGCAGCACCCGCCGCAAATCAGGGGAGATGGCAGACAGAACTACCCCCTCTCTGAGAATACCAGCTGGATCAGGAACGCCAGGAGAATCAGGCACAAAACTCCTTGAAAGGGCATCAGCCTTCACATTCTTAGAACCCGGAAGGTACGAAACCACAAAATTGAAACGGGAGAAAAACAGCGACCAACGAGCCTGTCTAGGATTTAACCACTTGGCAGACTCGAGATAAGTCAGATTCTTGTGATCTTTCAAGACCACCACGCGATGCTTGGCTCCTTCAAGCCAATGTCGCCACTCCTCGAATGCCCACTTCATAGCCAACAACTCACGATTGCCAACATAATAATTACGCTCAGCAGGCGAAAACTTTCTTTAAAAGAAAGCGCATGGCTTCATTACAGAGCAATCAGAAATTCTCTGAGACAAAACAGCCCCTGCTCTAATTTCAGAAGCATCAACCTCGACCTGAAAAGGGAGCGAAACATCTGGCTGACACAACACAGGAGCCGAAGAGAAACGACGTTTCAACTCCTGAAAAGCCTCAACGGCCGCAGAGGACCAATTCACCACATCAGCACCCTTCTTGGTCAAATCAGTCAACGGTTTAACAACACTAGAAAAATTAGCGATGAAGCGACGGTAAAAATTGGCAAAGCCCAGAAATTTCTGAAGGCTCTTCACAGATGTAGGCCTAGTCCAATCATAAATAGCTTTGACTTTAACAGGATCCACCTCGATAGTAGAAGGGGAAAAAATGAAACCCAAAAAGGAAACCTTCTGAACTCCAAAGAGACACTTAGATCCCTTCACAAACAAGGAATTAGCACGAAGGACCTGGAACACCATTCTGACCTGCTTCACATGGGACTCCCAATCATCCGAAAAGACCAAAATATCATCCAAATATACGATCATGAATCTATCCAAATACTTTCGGAAGATGTCATGCATAAAGGACTGAAACACAGAGGGAGCATTAGAAAGGCCGAATGGCATCACCAGGTACTCAAAATGGCCCTCGGGCGTATTAAATGCTGTTTTCCATTCATCGCCCTGTTTAATACGCATGAGATTATACGCCCCTCGAAGGTCTATCTTGGTGAACCAACTAGCCCCCTTAATCCGAGCAAATAAATCAGACAGTAGAGGCAAAGGGTACTGAAATTTGACCGTGATTTTATTAAGAAGGCGGTAATCTATACAAGGTCTCAGAGAACCATCCTTCTTGGCCACAAAAAAGAACCCTGCTCCCAATGGTGACGACGACGGGCGAATATGCCCTTTCTCCAAGGACTCCTTTATATAACTCCGCATAGCGGCGTGTTCTGGCACAGACAAATTGAAAAGTCGTCCCCTAGGGAACTTGCTACCAGGAATCAAATTAATAGCACAATCACAATCCCTATGAGGAGGTAGGGTACTAGACTTGGGGTCATCAAATACATCCCGGTAATCCGACAAAAACTCAGTGACTTCAGAAGTAGTGGAGGAAGAAATTGACAACAATGAAACATCCCCATGTACCCCTTGACAACCCCAACTGGACACCGACATTGATTTCCAATCCAATACTGGATTATGGACCTGCAGCCATGGCAAACCCAACACGACCACATCATGCAGATTATGCAACACCAAAAAGCGAATATCCTCCTGATGCGCAGGAGCCATGCACATGGTCAACTGGGTCCAGTACTGAGGCTTATTCTTGGCCAAAGGCGTAGCATCAATTCCCCTCAAAGGAATGGGATGCTGCAAGGGCTCCAAGAAAAAACCACAGCGCCTGGCAAACTCTAAGTCCATCAAATTCAGGGCAGCGCCTGAATCCACAAATGCCATAACAGAATAGGATGACAAAGAGCAAATCAGAGTAACAGACAAAAGAAATTTAGGCTGTACAGTACCAATGGTGACGGACCTAGCGAACCGCTTAGTGCGCTTAGGACAATCAGAGATAGCATGAGTGGAGTCACCACAGTAAAAACACAGCCCATTCTGACGTCTATGTTCTTGCTGTTCAGCTCTGGTCAAAGTCCTATCACATTGCATAGGCTCAGGCCTCTGCTCAGAGGATACCGCCAAATGGTGCACAGTTTTGCGCTCACGTAAGCGCCGATCGATCTGTATGGCCAAGGACATTGATTCATTCAGACCAACAGGCGTGGGGAACCCCACCATAACATCCTTAAGGGCTTCAGAAAGACCCTTTCTGAAAATTGCTGCCAGGGCACACTCATTCCACTGAGTAAGCACAGACCACTTTCTGAACTTCTGGCAATATACCTTCGCTTCATCCTGACCCTGACACAAAGCCAGCAAAATTTTCTCTGCCTGATCCACAGAATTCGGTTCATCATAAAGCAATCCCAGTGCCAGAAAAAACGCATCTACATTACACAATGCAGGATCTCCTGGCGCCAGGGCGAATGCCCAGTCTTGTGGGTCGCCACGCAACAAAGAAATAATGATTCTTACTTGCTGAATAGGGTCACCAGAAGAGCGGGGTTTCAGAGCAAGAAACAGTTTACAATTGTTTTTGAAACTCAGAAATTTAGATCTATCCCCAGAAAACAAATCAGGAATTGGAATTCTAGGCTCCGACATAGGATTCTGAACTACATAATCTTGAATGTTTTGTACCTTTGCAGCGAGTTGATCTACACTAGAGGACAGACCTTGAATGTCCATATCCACACCTGAGTTCTGAACCACCCAGAGTTTAAGGGGAAAAGAAAGGCAAAACACACTGCAGAGAAAAAAAAAATTGTCTCAGAACTTCTCTTTTCCCTCTATTGAGATGCATTAACACTTTGTGGGCCAGCTGTACTGTTATGGACCTGGTGGTTAGGTGCACCAGGAATGACCTGATAGTTAAACACGGAATCGGGACGAGCTCTGGGGAAATGGGAACTCTGCTGACCGCAAACCCTACTCCTATCAACAACTAGAAATAGCCGTGGAGCGTGCCTGACTCTGCCTAGACGCCTCTTCACAGCCTAAGAGCTAACTACCCTTAAAGAAAGGAAACAAAGCCTCACTTGCCTCAGAGAAATTTCCCCAAAGGTAAAAGCAGCCCCCCACAAGTATTGACTGTGAGTTAAGAGGAAATCACAAACACAGGATGAAATAGGCTTTAGCAAAGGGAGGCCAGTCTAACTAAACAGATTGAGGATAGAAAAGGGATCTTTGCGGTCAACACAAAAAACTACAAAACCACGCAGAGTGTGCAAAAAATACCCCCGCACCAACTCACGGTGCGGTGGTGCCACTCTGCACCCCCAGAGCTTCCAGCTAGCCAGGCAGTTTCATGATAGCAAGCTGGACTAGAACTTAGCAAGAAAAACCATATGTAACAAATGAACAAGCAGGAACTTAGCTTCGCTGGAGTAGACAGGTCCTCAGAAAGATCCAGGAGAGATCTGAACCAGTACTAGAACATAGACAGCTGGCAAGGAGTAACGATCTGAGTGGAGTTAAATAGAGAATCCAGCCTAGCCCTAAACGAGGGCAGGTGGAGAAGGAATCTCAGAACCAGCAGCTCCACTCACAGCCACCAGAGGGAGTCCACAGACAGAACTCACCGAAGTACCATTCATGACCACAGGAGGGAGTTCGAGAACGGAATTCACAACAGGCGGCGCCAGCAACTCCGGATTCTTATTGAGACTGTGTGCACCTCCTTAAGGTGTCCATGGCCAATAGCCTAGAGACCTCTGATATTTAAGGCATCCTCACCCATTGGAGGATGCCTGAGCAAACAATTTCCCTCAGTTAGCATTTGCTACTGAGCTGCCAGGTTGTGTCTGTTTCCTGTCTCTGAGGGCTGCAATACACAGGCCTTTATCTGTGTTCTGTTTGTGTCTCTGTTTACGCCACCCAGTGGGGCGTTGTACCTTGGTCTGAATCTGTGTTCCGTTACTTCTGTGTCTGAACTCTGGTCTATGTCTGTTCTTGTTCCTTCTTTGTTTACCATACTCTCTCTGCTGTGTCTACCTCTGCGTTACCTCTCTGCTCTGCTTGTCACTTTCAGTGGCTCTGCATCTCTCTGCTCTGTTCGTCACTACCTGTGGCTCTGTGCTTCTCTGCTCAGTTCTGCCACAACCTGTGGTTCTGTGCTTCTCAGATTTGCTTGCCACAACCTGTGGCTCTACACCCTCTGGCTCTTGGCTTAGCCTCCTGCGGTTCTGGCTCTTGGCGTTGTCTCCTGCGGTTTGCTCTTGGCTCTGCCTCCAGCGTCTCCGCTCTTGGCTCTGCCTCCAGCGTCTCTGCTCTTGGCCCCGCCTCCAGCATCTCCGCTCTTGGCTCCGCCTCCAGTGGCTCCATTTTTGGCTCTGCCTCCAGTGGCTCCGTTCTTGGCCCTGCCCCAGCAGCTCCGTCCTTAGCTCTGCCTTCTTCTCTGCTCTTAGCTCTGCCTTCTCCTTCTCTGCTCTTAGCTCTGCCTTCTCCTCTACTCTTAGCTCCATCTTCTCCTTCCTGCTCTTACTCCGCCTCCTGTGGTTCTGCTTTGCATCCGCTCTTGCTCTACCTCTGTTCAGCAACTTGCCGCACAAGTTTCTACCTGTTTCTTTATATTCACCAGTCTGAACAGGTTCCTACCTGTTTCCATATACCCTCCAGTCTGAACAGGTTCTTACCTGTTTCCATACACCCGCCTGTATACCAGTTCCTACCAGAGTATCAGCCGTCCGTCTGTCTGCCAGAGTGCCAGCTGTGCCCGTCTGCCCGCCTGTATCTCTGTCAAGCCAGTCTGCCCGTCAGGGCCTCTGCCGTACCCGTCTGTCAGCCAGTGTCACAGCCGTGCCTGCCTGCTTGTGTCTTGTCCCCCGGTGGGATCAGCATCCAGTCAGGCTCCACCCTGGAGTAGTACGTGGTAGCTACCTACTGCACAAATCTGACCTCACCATCGGAGGCTCCAGCGAACACCTAGGAAGCTACTTAGTTACGCTCCTTCCAGGGAAGTCTGGTCTGTGGTCCAGTGGGGCCACACCCCTGCACGCCCGCGCCAACCAGTCTGGGCGTGAGCATTACACAAATGAGATAGGGGGTTGGAAAGATAGAGGTGAGATACTTGATGACAAAGTCCCTACTGCAACCACCTCTTTCACTCCTCCAATACCATGTCCTTATTCCCTCATGGACTAATCTAATTGCAGATTTTTAGATAAAAGTTGTGGAACATTCCATGAGAATTATAACCTACAACCTATAAGCCTACAACCTGCAGTAACCACCAATCGACCAAACCGCTGCATGACCAGCTCTATCCTCGCCTACTGTATTCTCACCCATCTCTTGTAGATTGTGAACCTTCGCGGGCAGGGTCCTCTCTCCTCCTGTACCAGTTATGACTTGTATTGTTTAAGATTATTGTACTTGTTTTTATTATGTATACCCCTCCTTACATGTAAAGTGCCATGGAATAAATGGCGCTATAACAATAAAAATAATAATAATTATGTTTAAACAGTTTTGCCATTTTTTTTATGTCTAATGATGTTTTTTTTTCATTTTAGAGTTTGTACGAAGAGAAATATCCTGTGAGCATAATATGACGTATGCGCTGGCTAATATATGAGAAACTGGGTTTAGTCTTGGTGATGTATAAATGTGCATTTCTCATTTGAGGGTTTGTAATACCTTCCAACTGACAGTCCACTGTCACTTGGTGCTAGACCTTGATGTTTTTAAATGGCATAAGACCACAACAGATGCAAGATGACTCTGTATGTGGAAGCCATTGTGAAAGAGACATACAAGGAAAAGAGGGAGTGAAATTACAGACAATGAATTTAAGGGTACTGTCACACAGTGCAATTTTGATCGCTACGACGGTACGATTCGTGACGTTCTAGCGATATCGTTACGATATCGCAGTGTCTGACACACTACTGCGATCAGACATCACGCTGAGAATCGTACGTCGTAGCAGATCGTTTGGAACTTTCTTTCATCGCTTGATCACCCGCTGACATCGCTGGATCGTTGTGTGTGACAGCGATCCAGCGTTGTGTTCGCTTGTACCCAGGGTAAACATCGGGTAACTAAGCGCAGGGCCACGCTTAGTAACCCGATGTTTACCCTGGTTACCAGCGTAAACGTTAAAAAAACAAACAGTACATACTCACATTCCGGTGTCTGTCCTCCGGCGTCTCAGCTTCTCTGCACTGTGAGCGCCGGCCAGCCAGAAAGCGAGCACAGCAACCGCTGTGCTTTCCGGCCGCTGTGCTTACACAGTGCAGAGAAGCTGAGACGCCGGAGGACACACACCGGAATGTGAGTATGTACTGTTTGTTTTTTTAACGTTTACGCTGGTAACCAGGGTAAACATCGGGTTACTAAGCGCGGCCCTGCGCTTAGTTACCCGATGTTTACCCTGGTTACCCGGGGACTTCGGCATCGCTCCAGCGCCGTGATTGCAACGTGTGACTGCAGTCTACGACGCTGGAGCGATAATCATACGACGCTGCGACGTCACGAATCGTGCCGTCGTAGCGACGAAAATTGCACTGTGTGACAGTACCCTAAGACTAGTGAAATGACTGATCATATGATGGGGGTTGACTATACTAATAGATGACAATGACTTATTGATACTACATGTTGTTTTTCACTGTATGTTGTTTGTGCAAACCCCTGTATTTGTCATGGATATCCTTTGTTAAATTGGCTCACAGCCAAAGAAAACTCCACGTGGTATTTTTTATGAGCTCATTCTTTCAATTTTGTTTGTACTGTGTTTGGTTTTAAAAGGAACAATTTTCTCATTTCAGTCCACTAAATGTTGGATTGGGGGTGGGGGTGTTTAATTAACCTTTTGTTTTGTCTGCAGGAGTGAAGAAAGAAACCTTTGGCCATTTTATGAGATTACAGTGCACAGTAAATAGTTAATATTTG
This sequence comes from Ranitomeya variabilis, assembly GCF_051348905.1. NCBI lineage: Eukaryota > Metazoa > Chordata > Amphibia > Anura > Dendrobatidae > Ranitomeya > Ranitomeya variabilis. Next base: position 146,182,538 of record NC_135239.1, on the reverse strand, counting down.
CAGTACTGAATATTTTTATTTGACTTTTATTTTTGAGTTTTTCACATTTCTGTTTTTTGGGAGCTCCCGTGTACATTGGGTTTTTGAAAAACGTATACATTAAAAAAGAAATTATTTTAGTGAATGTTTGTTAATATCATTCTTTTGTTCTTGATTTGCATCTACACTTGAGTACAGTATTAGCATGCAATACAAATGTGTGAGTTAACCAAAGTGTGTGTTTCTTTGCTTATATGTAAATGAGAAACTTTCCTGCTTACTGAGTGAATGTATTGCTGAAATCAGGGACAGTGTGTGGATGTAATGTGTTTATTAATTATGTAAAAAAATTAATTTTCTAGAATTGGGTTAAAAGCATATTGGTTTGGGTTCTGTTTTTCCTGAAAAAATTTGGAAATATTTAGTGGTACTGATTTTGATTAGTATTAACATAATTTTGTAATTTTGATTGACATGATTGTACTAGTAATTATGATCATCATTATTATGCAAATGTGATTGATATGAATTTGGTGCATTTAATAACTGGTGTTTGATATTCTGGAGGTATGATATATTTCAGTGTATAAGTCCAGACATATATGATATATTTATATGATACACCTGTTTTATTTAGTAGATAGTTATGATCTAGATTAGAAATATTTGTTTGCTACCGTAGAAAATTTCAAAGGTCGTTCTGGGCACAGTTAATTGTACCAAGTAATTTTAGTTTATTAATTTGATGAAAGGGTGGAGAAACAAGCCACCAGGACCAGAACTTTGAATTTATAATGGACTGAGTTATCATGGATCAAGTTAATCTATCTTGGATTGTTGCTTTGGACTGAGTTTAACTCTGCCAGGATTTTGGAACTTTTTCAAGTGTGACTTTGAATTTCACTTTTGCAGGATGTATCTGTGCATATGCTGCAAATGTACAATTGAGCACTGAGACCATGCCCAGATGCTGCTAAACCATTACTAGGGTGAACCTCAGAACCACCAGCTGATGACAAGCGAGGGGAGAGCTAACCCTAGAAGCTTTTGCCTGAATCCAAATGATGTATAAAGTGAGGCCCTGACCAGCTGCAGCAATAGAAGATGAAGGGACTCTTATGTTCAGCCATGGACACCTGCACTCCCCTCACCCATTGCTTTGAAAAAACAATGGGTTAATGTCATAAAAGGGCAAGGACAGATTACTTTTATGAGTCTGTTCTTTGGCTATCCAGGGAAAGCAGTGAAGTCATCTTGGCATTTAAGATGATGAGGGCATAATAATCCCCTTGCTTTCCCTGCACCAGAGACCAATTTAGATTTGTGGTCTAAGAAGATCCGAAGAAAAGAAGATTTCTGCAAAGACATTTAATATTCCAGTACCTGTTGGTCCAAAGATTTTGTTTTTTGTGTCTGGTCCAATGTTTTCATTTTGTTTTTTTTGTGTCCAATGTTTTTGTACCAAAGTGGTTTTCTATTGGTAGAAAACAAATTAAATAAATATATAGGGAACAATGTTAAAATGGTTTATGAAGAATTTGCATAGTTTAGTGGTAGGATTAATTAAAGTGGTTTAAACCAGGGGTGGAATGTGTAGTAAGTAGTGTTGAGCATTCCGATACCGCAAGTATCGGGTATCGGCCGATACTTGCGGTATCGGAATTCCAATACCGAGATCCGATACTTTTGTGGTATCGGGAATCGGAATCGGAAGTTCCCAGTGTATTGTTCCCAGGGTCTGAAGGAGAGGAAACTCTCCTTTAGGCCCTGGGATCCATATCCATGTAAAAAATAAAGAATTAAACTAAAAAATATGGATATACTCACCCTCTGACGCGCCCTGGTAGTAACCGGCAGCCTGCTTTGCTTAAAATGAGCGCGTTCAGCACCTTCCATGACGTCACGGCTTCTGATTGGTCGCGTGCCGCTCATGTGACCGCCACGCGACCAATCACAAGCCGCGACGTCATCCCTCAGGTTCTAAATTCCCTTCTAGGAATATAGGACCTGAGGGATGACGTCACGGCTTCTGATTGGTCGCGAGGCGGTCACATGAGCGGCACGCGACCAATCAGAAGCCGTGACGTCATGGAAGGTACTGAACGCGCTCATTTTAAGCAAAGAAGGCTGCCGGTTCACAGCGGTAAGGTCCAGGCTGCGTCAGAGAGGTGAGTATACCAATATTTTTTATTTTAATTCTTTATTTTACACATTCATATGGATCCCAGGGCCTGAAGGAGAGTTTCCTCTCCTTCAGACCCTGGGAACCATCAGGGATACCTTCCAATACTTGACTCCCATTGACTTGTATTGGTATCAGGTATCGGTATCGGCGAGATCCGATACTTTGCCGGTATCGGCCGATACTTTCCGATACCGATACTTTCAAGTATCGGACGGTATCGCTCAACACTAGTAGTAAGTTATATTTAATGGTTTCAAACACTTCAATTAATTAATACTAATTATTGATATATATTGATATGGTTTCAATCAGTTATAATATTCAGTATATCCTTACTGTATGGAGTTCGCAGAAGGTCATTGAGGTTTAAATGTCCAACCAGATGACCCACCTAGCAGAAGGTAATTTGTTGTTTAGTAAATGACCAGTTATTTGTTATTAGTAAATGTATTTGTTGTCAGTAACTGACCAGCTACTTGTTGTCAGCAACCAACCAGTTTAAGGGGGTTTCTGTTATGATCCGGTGACCTTGGAGCCGCATGAGACTTTCTCAGGAGTAGGTGGTACCTGTACTGACCGCAAACCCTAAACTGTCACCGAAACTAGAAGTAGCCGTGGGGTGTACCTAACACATCCTAGACACCTCGACACAGCCGGAGGACTAAATACCCCTATAGATGGAAATGGGAATTCTATCTTGCCTCAGAGCAGAACCCCAAAGGATAGGCAGCCCCCCACAAATATTGACTGTGAGTATTAGAGGAAAGACACACGCAGGCAGAAATCAGGATTTAGCAAAAGAGGCCACACTAGCTAAATAGGATAGGACAGAATACTAAGCGGTCAGTATTAAAACCCTAAAAATATCCACAGCAGATAATACAAAAATTCCACCATCTAACTTAGGCTACGTTCACATTTGCGTTGTGCGCCGCAGCGTCGGCGCCGCAGCGCACAACGCAAACAAAAACGCAGCAAAACACACGCTAAAACGCTGCGTTTTGCGCTGCATGCGTCCTTTTTGGCCGAAAGTTGGACGCAAAAAAAAGCAACTTGAAGCGTTTCTTGCATCCAACGCTTGCGGCCATGCGGCGCAAAACGCAGCACAACGCATGTCCATGCGCCCCCATGTTAAATATAGGGGCGCATGACGTATGCGGCGACGCTGCGGCGCCCGACGCTGCGGCGCTGACCGCAAATGTGAACGTAGCCTAAAGACATGGAATGTATATCTGCATCTCCTGAGAATCCAACTTGACTGAAATATCCAAACACAGTCTAAGCTGGACAAGAAAAAACATTGAATAGTACTGAGTTGTAAAGCACACAGCATGTGTGCTGTAGAAACAAAACCAGACACTTATCTTGCTGATTTGGCAGCAGGGCAGGAGGAACAAGACAGAGATGCAAAACCTCCAAGAACAATGGACAACTGGCAAGGGCTAATGAATCCTGCACACCTAAATATCCCAGTCAGAGCTGCAATCAGCAGGGACGCCTGCCCAAGATTGCAACCCAGGGACAACTGCATTACTACCAACAACCACCGGAGGGAACCCAAGAGCAGAATTCACAACAGGTTTCTTCCTGGCATTCCTATAACCATCAAAGTTTTTACTGAGATACATTGGACAGTATAACATATAAAAAGAGATGCAACAGAGACAGGGACACAGATGGAAGAGAGATGGGACAGAGAGAGGAGCCTGATGTGACTTCTACCATGCTAATGTAATGTATGACTTTATTAATTATGTGTTATTCGAGTGACTGTTTATTTATTATCTTTTACTAAGTAAATTTATTTTTGTTTATTCAATTTTCATGTGAGCATTTATTTATTCATCATAATTCCTTGAACCTTAACAAAACACTCCTAGACTCATAAAGACTATGCATTAAGTGCAAATCCTGTCAAAAATTATAAGCAGGGTCATCTGTTATGACCCCAATGGCAGAGGGTCTCTGCAATAAATTCCAAGTCTGCAAACACAAAAAAACAGCTCATAGGGCAGTGGTAACTGGGCTGACCGTATAGCTAATCCTAGCACCACAAATAGCAGCAGCCGGGGAACGTGCCTACGTTGGTTCTAGACGTCTCGCGCCAGCCGGAGAACTAACTAACCCTAGAAGGGAAAAGATAGGCCTTTCTTGCCTCCAGAGAAAAGACCCCAAAAGTTGGATACAAGCCCCCAACAAATAATAACGGTGAGGTAAGAAGAAAAGACAAACGTAAGAATGAACTAGGAATTTAGCAAAGAGAGGCCCACTGACTAATAGCAGAATATAGTAAGATGACTTATACGGTCAGCAAAAACCCTATCAAAAATATCCACGCTGGATATTCAAGAACCCCCGAACCGCCTAACGGCCCGGGGGGAGAATACCATATAAGTCATCTTACTATATTCTGCTATTAGCTAGTGGGCTGTTATGACCCCAATGGCGAGGGTCTCAGAGGAACGTGGAAGTCTGCAGAATACAAAAATCCAGCTCATAGGGCAGTGGTAACTGGGTTGACCATATATCTACTCCTAACGCCAACACTAGAAGTAGCCGGGGATCATTCCTACGTTGATTCTAGATGACACGCGCCAGCCGGAGAATCTAGCTACCCCTAGTAGAGGAAAACAAAGACCTTTCTTGCCTCCAGAGAAGGGGACCCCAAAGCTGGATAGAAGCCCCCCACAAATAATGACGGTGAGGTAAGAGGAAATGACAAACACAGAAATGAACCAGGTTTAGCACAGAGAGGCCCGCTTACTGATAGCAGAATAAAGAAAGAACTTATATGGTCAACAAAAACCCTATCAAAATCCACACTGGAAATTCAAGAACCCCCGAACCGTCTAACGGTCCGGGGGGAGAACACCAGCCCCCTAGAGCTTCCAGCAAAGGTCAGGATGTAGATTAGGAACAAGCTGGACAAAAATACAAAACCAAAACAAATAGCAAAAGCAAAAGGCAGACTTAGCTGATATAACTGGAAACAGGATCAGTAGACAAGAGCACAGCAGACTAGCTCTGATAACTACGTTGCCAGGCATTGAACTGAAGGTCCAGGGAGCTTATATAGCAAAACCCCTAACTAACGACCCAGGTGCGGATAAAAGGAATGACAGAAAAACCAGAGTCAAAAAACTAGTAACCACTAGAGGGAGCAAAAAGCAAATTCACAACAGTACCCCCCCCTTAGTGAGGGGTCACCGAACCCTCACCACGACCACCAGGGCGATCAGGATGAGCGGCATGAAAGGCACGAACTAAATCGGCCACATGAACATCAGAGGCGACCACCCAGGAATTATCCTCCTGACCATAGCCCTTCCACTTGACCAGGTACTGAAGCCTCCGCCTGGAGAGGCGAGAATCCAAGATCTTCTCCACCACGTACTCCAACTCGCCCTCAACCAACACCGGAGCAGGAGGCTCAGCAGAAGGAACTACAGGCACAATGTACCGCCGCAACAAGGACCTATGAAATACATTGTGAATAGCAAACGACACAGGAAGATCCAGACGAAAAGATACAGGATTAAGGATTTCCAATATCTTGTAAGGCCCAATAAAACGAGGTTTAAATTTGGGAGAGGAAACCTTCATAGGAACAAAGCGGGAAGAAAGCCATACCAAATCCCCAACGCGTAGTCGGGGACCCACACCGCGGCGGCGGTTGGCAAAGTGCTGAGCCTTCTCCTGTGACAACTTCAAGTTGTCCACCACATGATTCCAGATCTGCTGCAACCTATCCACCACAGAATCCACCCCAGGACAGTCAGAAGGCTCCACATGACCCGAAGAAAAGCGAGGATGGAAACCAGAGTTGCAGAAAAAAGGCGAAACCAAGGTGGCGGAACTTGCCCGATTATTAAGGGCAAACTCAGCCAACGGCAAGAATGTCACCCAATCGTCCTGATCAGCAGAGACAAAACACCTCAAATAAGCCTCCAAAGTCTGATTGGTTCGCTCCGTCTGTCCATTAGTCTGAGGATGGAAAGCAGACGAAAACGACAAATCAATGCCCATCCTACTACAAAAGGATCGCCAGAACCTGGAAACGAACTGGGATCCTCTGTCTGACACAATATTCTCAGGGATGCCGTGCAAACGAACCACGTTCTGAAAAAACACAGGAACCAGATCGGAAGAGGAAGGCAGCTTAGGCAAAGGAACCAAATGGACCATCTTGGAGAAGCGATCACATATCACCCAGATAACGGACATGCCCTGAGATAGCGGAAGATCAGAAATGAAATCCATGGAGATATGTGTCCAAGGTCTCTTCGGGACAGGCAAGGGCAAGAGCAAACCGCTGGCACGAGAACAGCAAGGCTTAGCTCGAGCACAAGTCCCACAGGACTGCACAAATGACCGCACATCCCTTGACAAGGAAGGCCACCAAAAGGACCTGGCCACCAGATCTCTGGTGCCAAAAATGCCCGGGTGACCTGCCAACACCGAGGAATGAACCTCGGAAATGACTCTGCTGGTCCACTTATCCGGGACAAACAGTCTGTCAGGTGGACAAGACTCAGGCCTATCAGCCTGAAATCTCTGCAACACACGTCGCAGATCCGGAGAAATAGCTGACAAGATAACTCCATCTTTAAGAATACCAACAGGATCAGCGACTCCAGGAGCATCAGGCACAAAGCTCCTAGAAAGAGCATCGGCCTTCACATTCTTTGAACCTGGTAAATATGAGACAACAAAATCAAAGCGGGAGAAAAACAATGACCAGCGGGCCTGTCTCGTATTAAGGCGTTTAGCAGACTCGAGATACATCAGATTTTTGTGATCAGTCAAGACCACCACACGATGCTTAGCACCCTCGAGCCAATGACGCCACTCCTCAAATGCCCATTTCATGGCCAACAACTCCCGATTGCCCACATCATAATTTCGCTCGGCAGGCGAAAACTTCCTAGAGAAAAAGGCACAAGGTTTCATAACAGAGCAACCAGGGCCTCTCTGCGACAAAACGGCCCCTGCCCCAATCTCTGAAGCATCCACCTCAACCTGAAAGGGAAGTGAGACGTCAGGCTGGCACAAAACAGGCGCCGAAGTAAACCGGCGTTTCAACTCCTGGAAAGCCTCCACGGCAGCAGGAGCCCAGTTAGCTACATCGGAGCCCTTCTTGGTCATATCCGTCAAAGGTTTCACAATGCTAGAAAAATTAGCGATAAAACGACGGTAGAAGTTAGCGAAGCCCAAGAACTTCTGAAGACTCTTAACTGATGAGGGCTGAGTCCAATCAAAAATAGCTCGGACCTTGACTGGGTCCATCTCCACAGCAGAAGGGGAAAAAATGAACCCCAAAAAGGGAACCTTCTGTACACCAAAGAGACACTTTGAGCCCTTGACAAACAAAGAATTTTCACGCAAAATTTTAAAGACCAACCTGACCTGCTCCACATGCGAATCCCAATTATCAGAAAAAACCAAAATATCATCCAGATAAACAATCAAAAATTTATCCAGGTACTTCCGGAAAATGTCATGCATAAAGGACTGAAAAACTGAAGGCGCATTGGAGAGCCCAAAAGGCATCACCAAGTACTCAAAGTGACCTTCGGGCGTATTGAATGCGGTTTTCCATTCATCACCTTGCTTAATGCGCACAAGGTTGTACGCACCACGAAGGTCTATCTTGGTGAACCACTTGGCACCCTTAATCCGGGCAAACAAGTCAGACAACAGCGGTAAAGGATACTGAAATTTGACAGTGATCTTATTTAAAAGCCGATAACACAGGTCAACAAAAAAAAAATTTTTTTCTGGTGTCCAAAATATTTTAATGAATTTGGGGTATTTTTGGGGTGCTGATTCTGAATATGCTATCAGTTTTTCCAGATTGGCTCAAGTTTTTGACATTTTTGGTATCTTATTTATAGCACTTGTTGGTAAATGCGACGCATCATCTCATTAATTTCTTTGGATTAGTACTTGAACTGAGCAGTTCTCAATATAGTTTTGTGTTAATTAGTGTTCTAAAAGTTTGTTCATAGTTTGATTTTTGCACTAACTTTATGTTGTTGTCTGTTTTCCAGTGAAAAGCATGAACTCATCAAGAAGAAGTTGTCTTAACGATCCAGACTCATTCTGTTACATTTGTGGAGAATACACACTGCCAAAACATAGAAGAAACATAACAGACTTCGTAAAAAAAGTGTATTTTGCCTATTTTGGGGTTATGCTTGGGGACCAAGACAAGTTTTGGGCACCACACATAGTGTGCAAAGCATGTATCGAATTATTATGAAAATGGAGCAAAGGACAAAGAAAAAGCTTCAAATTTGGTGTTCCAATGGTGTGGAGAGAGCCAAAAAATCATCATGATGACTGTTATTTCTGTGCAGTTCAAGTGCAAGGATTCAATAAGCATAAGAAACGAAAATGGGAGTAACATGGAATCTGCAAGAAGGCCTGTCCCTCATTGTGAAGATGTGCCTGTACCTGTGTTTACCATAAATAACAGTCATCATGATGATTTTTTGGCTCTCTCCACACCATTGGAACACCAAATTTGAAGCTTTTTCTTTGTCCTTTGCTCCATTTTCGTAATAATTCGATACATGCTTTGCACACTATGTGTGGTGCCCAAAACTTGTCTTGGTCCCCAAGCATAACCCCAAAATAGGCAAAATACACTTTTTTTACGAAGTCTGTTATGTTTCTTCTATGTTTTGGCAGTGTGTATTCACCACAAATGTAACAGAATGAGTCTGGATCGTTAAGACAACTTCTTCTTGATGAGTTCATGCTTTTCACTGGAAAACAGACAACAACATAAAGTTAGTGCAAAAATCAAGCTATGAACAAACTTTTAGAACACTAATTAACACAAAACTATATTGAGAACTGCTCAGTTCAAGTACTAATCCAAAGAAATTAATGAGATGATGCGTCGCATTTACCAACAAGTGCTATAAATAAGATACCAAAAATCTCAAAAACTTGAGCCAATCTGGCAAAACTGATGACATATTCAGAATCAGCACCCCAAAAATACCCTAAATTCGATGAAATATCTTTGGCACCAAAAATGCTGTTGACCAGTGTAATCAATACAAGGTCTCAAAGATCCGTCCTTTTTTGCCACAAAAAAGAATCCCGCACCAAGAGGGGAAGAAGACGGATGAATATGTCCTTTCTCCAGAGACTCCTTGATATATGAACGCATAGCGGTATGTTCAGGTACCGACAGATTAAACAGTCTTCCCTTAGGAAATTTACTGCCTGGGATCAAATCTATAGCACAGTCACAGTCCCTATGAGGAGGCAGTGCACTGGACTCAGACTCACTGAAGACATCCTGATAATCAGACAAATACTCCGGAACTTCCGAAGGCGTAGAAGAAGCAATAGACACAGGCAGGGAATCCCCATGAATACCACGACAGCCCCAACTTGAGACTGACATAGCCTTCCAGTCCAGGACTGGATTATGGGTCTGTAACCATGGCAGCCCCAAAACAACCAAATCACGCATTTTATGTAAAACCAGGAAACGTATCACCTCGCGGTGTTCAGGAGTCATGCACATGGTAACCTGTGTCCAATACTGCGGTTTATTTGCTGCCAATGGTGTAGCATCAATACCCCTAAGAGGAATAGGATTTTCTAATGGTTCAAGAGTAAAACCACAGCGCTCAGCAAATGAGAGATCCATGAGACTCAGGGCAGCACCTGAATCTACAAACGCCATGACAGGATAAGATGACAGTGAGCAAATCAAAGTTACAGACAGAATAAATTTAGGTTGCAAATTACCAACGGTGACAGGACTAACAACCTTAGCTATACGTTTAGAGCATGCTGAGATAACATGTGTAGAATCACCACAGTAGTAGCACAAGCCATTCCGGCGTCTATGAATTTTCCGCTCATTTCTAGTCAGGATTCTATCACATTGCATTAAATCAGGTGTCTGTTCAGACAACACCATGAGGGAATTTGCGGTTTTTCTATCACATTGCACCGAATTAGGTGTCTGTTCAGACAACACCATGAGGGAATTTGCGGTTTTGCGCTCCCGCAACCGCCGGTCAATTTGAATAGCCAGTGCCATAGTATCATTCAGACCTGTGGGAATGGGAAAACCCACCATAACATTCTTAATGGCTTCAGAAAGGCCATTTCTAAAATTAGCGGCCAGTGCACACTCGTTCCAATGTGTCAGCACGGACCATTTCCGAAATTTTTGGCAATACACTTCAGCCTCGTCCTGCCCCTGAGACATAGCCAGCAAGGCCTTTTCTGCCTGAATCTCAAGATTGGGTTCCTCATAAAGTAAACCGAGCGCCAGAAAAAACGCATCAAGATCAGCCAATGCCGGATCTCCTGGTGCCAGCGAAAAAGCCCAATCCTGAGGGTCGCCCCGTAAGAACGAAATAACAATTTTTACTTGCTGAGCAGAATCTCCAGATGAACAGGGTCTCAGGGACAAAAACAATTTACAATTATTCACGAAATTCCTAAACTTAAACCTGTCTCCGGAAAACAGTTCAGGAATCGGTATTTTAGGTTCTGACATAGGATTTCTGATAACATAGTCTTGTATGCCCTGCACACGAGTAGCCAGCTGGTCCACACTTGTAATCAAGGTCTGGACATTCATGTCTGCAGCAAGCATAGCCACTCTGAGGTAAAGGGGAAGAAGAAAAAAAAAAAAAAAAAAACTCAGAATCTTCTTTCTTATAATCCCTCTTCTGCAATGCATTAAACATTTAATACTGGCCTGGCAAACTGTTATGACCCCAATGGCGAGGGTCTCAGAGGAACGTGGAAGTCTGCAGAATACAAAAATCCAGCTCATAGGGCAGTGGTAACTGGGTTGACCATATATCTACTCCTAACGCCAACACTAGAAGTAGCCGGGGATCATTCCTACGTTGATTCTAGATGACACGCGCCAGCCGGAGAATCTAGCTACCCCTAGTAGAGGAAAACAAAGACCTTTCTTGCCTCCAGAGAAGGGGACCCCAAAGCTGCATAGAAGCCCCCCACAAATAATGACGGTGAGGTAAGAGGAAATGACAAACACAGAAATGAACCAGGTTTAGCACAGAGAGGCCCGCTTACTGATAGCAGAATAAAGAAAGGTAACTTATATGGTCAACAAAAACCCTATCAAAATCCACACTGGAAATTCAAGAACCCCCGAACCGTCTAACGGTCCGGGGGGAGAACACCAGCCCCCTAGAGCTTCCAGCAAAGGTCAGGATGTAGATTAGGAACAAGCTGGACAAAAATACAAAACCAAAACAAATAGCAAAAGCAAAAGGCAGACTTAGCTGATATAACTGGAAACAGGATCAGTAGACAAGAGCACAGCAGACTAGCTCTGATAACTACGTTGCCAGGCATTGAACTGAAGGTCCAGGGAGCTTATATAGCAACACCCCTAACTAACGACCCAGGTGCGGATAAAAGGAATGACAGAAAAACCAGAGTCAAAAAACTAGTAACCACTAGAGGGAGCAAAAAGCAAATTCACAACAGTGGGCCTCTCTTTGCTAAATACCTAGCTCATTCTTACGTTTGTCTTTTCCTCTTACCTCACCGTTATTATTTGTTGGGGGCTTGTATCCAACTTTTGGGGTCTTTTCTCTGGAGGCAAGAAAGGTCTTTCTTTTCCCTTCTAGGGTTAGTTAGTTCTCCGGCTGGCGCGAGACGTCTAGAACCAACGTAGGCACGTTCCCCGGCTGCTGCTATTTGTGGTGCTAGGATTAGATATATGGTCAGCTCAGTTACCACTGCCCTAGGAGCTGGTTTTTTGTGTTTGCAGACTTAGTAATTATTTCTGAGACCCTCTGCCATTGGGGTCATAACAGTATGCCAGGCCAACATTGAATGTTTAATGCATTGCAGAAGTAGGATAATAAGAAAGGAAATTCTGAGTTTTTTTTTTCCTCTCTTCCTCCCCTTTACCTCTGAGTGGCTTGTGCTTGCTGCAGACATGAATGTCCAGACCTTGATTACAAGTGTAGACCAGCTTGCTGCTCGTGTGCAGGGCATACAAGATTTTGTTACCAGTAGTCCAATGTCTGAACCTAAAATACCTATTCCTGAACTGTTTTCTGGAGACCGATTTAAGTTTAGGAATGTCAGGAATAATTGTAAATTGTTTCTATCTCTGAGACCGGAGACTGGAGATTCAGCTCAGCAAGTTAAAATTGTTATCTCTTTTTTACGGGGCGACCCTCAGGATTGGGCTTTCTCGCTAGCGCCAGGAGATCCGGCATTGGCAAATATTGATGCGTTTTTTCTGGCGCTTGGATTGCTTTACGAGGAACCCAATCTTGAAGTTCAGGCAGAAAAAGCCTTGCTGGCTATTTCTCAGGGCCAGGATGAAGCTGAAGTGTATTGCCAAAAACTTCGGAAATGGTCCGTGCTTACTCAGTGGAAAGAGTGTGCTCTGGCCGCAAATTTCAGAAATGGCCTTTCTGAAGCCATTAAGAATGTGATGGTGGGTTTCCCCATTCCTACAAGTCTGAATGATTCCATGGCGCTGGCTATTCAAATTGACCGGCGTTTGCGGGAGCGCAAAACCACTAATCCTCTGGTGGTGTTGTCTGAACAAACACCTGATTTAATGCAATGTGATAGAATTCAGACTAGAAATGAGCGGAAAAATCATAGACGTCAGAATGGGTTGTGTTTTTACTGTGGTGATTCTACACATGTTATATCAGCATGCTCTAAACGCCTAACAAGGGTTGTTAGTCCTGTCGCCATTGGTAATTTGCAACCTAAATTTATTTTGTCTGTGACTTTAATTTGCTCATTGTCTTCTTACCCTGTTATGGCGTTTGTGGATTCAGGTGCTGCCCTGAGTCTTATGGATCTGTCATTTGCCAAGCGCTGTGGTTTTGTTCTTGAACCGTTGGTAAATCCTATTCTTCTTAGAGGTATTGATGCTACGCCATTGGCAGAAAATAAACCGCAGTTTTGGACGCAGGTAACCATGTGCATGACTCCTGAACATCGGGAGGTGATTCGTTTTCTTGTTCTGCATAAGATGCATGATTTGGTCGTTTTGGGTCTGCCATGGTTACAGACCCACAATCCAGTCTTGGATTGGAAGGCAATGTCTGTGTCAAGTTGGGGCTGTCAGGGAATTCATGCTGATTCCCCGCCGGTGTCTATTGCTTCCTCTACTCCTTCGGAAGTTCCTGAGTATTTGTCTGATTATCAGGATGTATTCAGCGAGTCCAGGTCCAGTGCTCTGCCTCCTCATAGGGACTGTGACTGCGCCATAGATTTGATTCCAGGTAGTAAATTTCCTAAGGGAAGACTATTTAATATGTCTGTACCTGAGCATGCCGCAATGCGTTCGTATATATCAAGGAGTCTCTGGAGAAGGGGCATATCCGTCCATCCTCTTCCCCTCTTGGTGCGGGATTCTTTTTTGTGGCCAAGAAGGACGGATCTTTGAGACCTTGTATTGACTATCGGCTTCTGAATAAAATCACTGTTAAATTTCAGTATCCTTTGCCTCTGTTGTCGGACTTGTTTGCCCGGATTAAAGGTGCCAAGTGGTTCACCAAGATAGATCTTCGTGGTGCGTACAACCTTGTGCGCATTAAGCAAGGAGATGAATGGAAGACAGCATTTAATACGCCCGAAGGTCATTTTGAGTACTTGGTGATGCCTTTTGGGCTCTCTAATGCTCCCTCAGTGTTTCAGTCCTTTATGCATGATATTTTCCGGAAGTATCTGGATAAATTTATGATTGTTTATCTGGATGATATTCTGGTTTTCTCTGAAGATTGGGACTCACATGTGGAGCAGGTCAGGATGGTGTTTCAGGTTTTGCGTGAGAATGCTTTGTTTGTTAAGGGCTCAAAGTGTCTCTTTGGAGTACAGAAGGTTCCCTTTTTGGGGTTTATTTTTTCCCCTTCTGCTGTGGAGATGGACCCAGTCAAGGTCCGAGCTATTCATGATTGGACTCAACCCACGTCAGTTAAGAGTCTTCAGAAGTTCTTGGGTTTTGCTAACTTCTACCGTCGTTTTATCGCTAATTTTTCTAGCGTTGTTAAACCTTTGACGGATATGACCAAGAAAGGTTCTGATGTTGCTAACTGGGCTCCTGCAGCCGTGGAGGCGTTCCAAGAGTTGAAGCGCCGGTTTACTTCGGCACCTGTTTTGTGCCAGCCTGATGTCTCACTTCCCTTTCAGGTCGAAGTGGATGCTTCTGAGATTGGGGCAGGGGCCGTTTTGTCGCAGAGAGGCCCTGCTTGCTCGGTAATGAGACCATGTGCTTTCTTCTCTAGGAAGTTTTCGCCTGCTGAGCGGAATTATGATGTTGGCAATCGGGAGTTGCTGGCCATGAAGTGGGCATTTGAGGAGTGGCGTCATTGGCTCGAGGGTGCTAAGCATCGTGTGGTGGTCTTGACTGATCACAAAAATTTGATGTATCTCGAGTCTGCTAAACGCCTGAATCCTAGACAGGCCCGCTGGTCATTGTTTTTCTCCCGTTTTGACTTTGTGGTCTCGTATTTACCAGGTTCAAAGAATGTGAAGGCTGATGCTCTTTGAAGGAGCTTTGTGCCTGACTCTCCTGGAGTCGCAGAACCAGTTGGTATTCTTAAAGAGGGAGTTATCTTGTCGGCCATTTCACCTGATTTGCGACGTGTGTTGCAGAGATTTCAGGCTGGTAGACCTGACTCTTGTCCACCTGACAGACTGTTTGTTCCTGATAAGTGGACCAGCAGAGTCATTTCCGAGGTTCATTCCTCAGTGTTGGCAGGGCATCCGGGAATTTTTGGCACCAGAGATCTGGTGGCTAGGTCCTTTTGGTGGCCTTCCTTGTCACGGGATGTGCGGTCATTTGTGCAGTCCTGTGGGACTTGTGCTCGAGCTAAGCCTTGCTTTTCTCATGCCAGCGGGTTGCTCTTGCCCTTGCCTGTCCCGAAGAGGCCTTGGACACACATTTCCATGGATTTCATTTCAGATCTCCCGGTGTCTCAGGGCATGTCTGTCATCTGGGTGGTATGTGATCGCTTTTCTAAAATGGTCCATTTGGTGCCTTTGCCTAAGCTGCCTTCCTCTTCCGATCTGGTTCCTGTGTTCTTTCAGAATGTGGTTCGTTTACACGGCATTCCTGAGAATATTGTGTCTGACAGAGGATCCCAGTTTGTTTCCAGGTTCTGGCGATCCTTTTATGCTAGGATGGGCATTGATTTGTCGTTTTCGTCTGCCTTTCATCCTCAGACTAATGGACAAACGGAGCGAACTAATCAGACTCTGGAGGCTTATTTGAGGTGTTTTGTTTCAGCAGATCAGGATGATTGGGTGACCTTCTTGCCGTTGGCTGAGTTTGCCCTTAATAATCGGGCTAGTTCCGCTACTTTGGTTTCGCCATTTTTCTGCAACTCTGGTTTCCATCCTCGTTTTTCCTCGGGACATGTGGAGCCTTCTGACTGTCCTGGGGTAGATTCTGTGGTGGATAGGTTGCAGCAGATCTGGAATCATGTGGTGGACAACTTAAAGTTGTCACAGGAGAAGGCTCAGCGTTTTGCCAACCGCCGCCGCGGTGTGGGTCCCCGACTTCGTGTTGGGGATTTGTTATGACTCCAATGGCAGAGTTGGATACAAGCCCCCAACAAATAATAACGGTGAGGTAAGAGGAAAAGACAAACGTAAGAATGAGCTAGGTATTTAGCAAAGAGAGGCCCACTAGCTAATAGCAGAATATAGTAAGATGACTTATATGGTCAGCAAAAACCCTATCAAAATATCCACGCTGGATATTAAAGAACCCCCGAACCGTCTAACGGCCCGGGGGGAGAACACCAGCCCCCTAGAGCTTCAAGCAAAGTCAGGAATCACATTTAGTACAAGCTGGACAAAAATAGCCAACGGCAAGAAGGTCACCCAATCATCCTGATCCGCAGATACAAAACACCTCAAATAAGCCTCCAAAGTTTGATTAGTTCGCTCCATTTGTCCATTAGTCTGAGGATGAAAGGCAGACGAAAACGACAAATCAATGCCCATCTTAGCACAAAAGGATCGCCAGAACCTGGAAACAAACTGGGATCCTCTGTCAGACACGATATTCTCAGGAATGCCGTGTAAACGAACCACATTCTGAAAGAACAAAGGAACCAGATCGGAAGAGGAAGGCAGCTTAGGCAAAGATACCAAATGGACCATCTTGGAAAAGCGATCACATACCACCCAGATGACAGACATGCCCTGAGACACCGGAAGATCTGAAATGAAATCCATGGAAATGTGTGTCCAAGGCCTCTTCGGGACAGGCAAGGGCAAGAGCAACCCGCTGGCACGAGAACAGCAAGGCTTAGCTCGAGCACAAGTCCCACAGGACTGCACAAATGACCGCACATCCCGCGACAAGGAAGACCACCAAAAGGACCTAGCCACCAAATCTCTGGTGCCAAAAATTCCCGGATGCCCTGCCAACACCGAGGAATGAACCTCGGAAATGACTCTGCTGGTCCATTTAACAGGAACAAACAGTCTGTCAGGTGGACAAGAGTCAGGTCTACCAGCCTGAAATCTCTGCAACACACGTCGCAAATCCGGAGAAATGGCTGACAAGATTACTCCCTCTTTAAGAATACCAACTGGTTCAGCGACTCCAGGAGAGTCAGGCACAAAGCTCCTTAAAAAGCATCAGCCTTCACATTCTTTGAACCTGGTAAATACGAGACCACAAAGTCAAAACGGGAGAAAAACAATGACCAACGGGCCTGTCTAGGATTCAGGCGTTTAGCAGACTCGAGATACATCAGATTTTTGTGATCAGTCAAGACCACCACACGATGCTTAGCACCCTCGAGCCAATGACGCCACTCCTCAAATGCCCACTTCATGGCCAGCAACTCCCGATTGCCAACATCATAATTCCGCTCAGCAGGCGAAAACTTCCTAGAGAAAAAAGCACATGGTCTCATTACAGAGCAAGCAGGGCCTCTCTGCGACAAAACGGCCCCTGCCCCAATCTCAGAAGCATCCACTTCAACCTGAAAGGGAAGTGAGACATCAGGCTGGCACAAAACAGGCGCTGAAGTAAACCGGCGCTTCAACTCTTGGAAAGCCTCCACGGCTGCAGGAGCCCAGTTAGCAACATCAGAACCTTTCTTGGTCATATCCGTCAAAGGTTTAACAACGCTAGAAAAATTAGCGATAAAACGACGGTAGAAGTTAGCAAAACCCAAGAACTTCTGAAGACTCTTAACTGACGTGGGTTGAGTCCAATCATGAATAGCTCGGACCTTGACTGGGTCCATCTCCACCGCAGAAGGGGAGAAAATGAAACCCAAAAAGGGAACCTTCTGTACTCCAAAGAGACACTTTGAGCCCTTAACAAACAAAGCATTCTCACGCAAAACCTGAAACACCATCCTGACCTGCTCTACATGCGAGTCCCAATCATCAGAAAAAAACCAGAATATCATCCAGATAAACAATCATAAATTTATCCAGATACTTCCGGAAAATATCATGCATAAAGGACTGAAACACTGAAGGAGCATTAGAGAGCCCAAAAGGCATCACCAAGTACTCAAAATGACCTTCGGGCGTATTAAATGCAGTTTTCCATTCATCTCCTTGCTTAATGCGCACAAGGTTGTACGCACCACGAAGATCTATCTTGGTGAACCACTTGGCACCTTTAATCCGGGCAAACAAGTCCGACAACAGAGGCAAAGGATACTGAAATTTAACAGTGATTTTATTCAGAAGCCGATAGTCAATACAAGGTCTCAAAGATCTGTCCTTCTTGGCCACAAAAAAGAATCCCGCACCAAGAGGGGAAGAGGATGGACGGATATGCCCCTTCTCCAGAGATTCCTTGATATACGAACGCATTGCGGTATGCTCAGGTACAGACAGATTAAATAATCTTCCCTTAGGAAATTTACTACCCGGAATCAAGTCTATAGCGCAGTCACAGTCCCTATGAGGAGGAAGAGCACTGGACCTGGACTCGCTGAATACATCCTGATAATCAGACAAATACTCAGGAACTTCCGAAGGAGTAGAGGAAGTAATAGAGACCGGTGGGGAATCACCATGAATTCCCTGACAGCCCCAACTTGACACAGACATTGCCTTCCAATCCAAGACTGGATTATGGGTCTGTAACCATGGCAGACCCAAAACGACCAAATCATGCATTTTATGCAGAACAAGAAAACGAATCACCTCCCGATGTTCAGGAGTCATGCACATGGTTACCTGTGTCCAAAACTGCGGTTTATTTTCCGCCAATGGCGTAGCATCAATACCTCTAAGAGGGATAGGATTTACCAATGGCTCAAGAACAAAACCACAGCACTTGGCAAACGACAGATCCATAAGACTCAGGGCAGCACCTGAATCCACAAACGCCATAACAGGGTAGGAAGACAATGAGCAAATTAAAGTCACAGACAAAATAAATTTAGGTTGCAAATTACCAATGGCGACAGGGCTAACAACCCTTGTAAGGCGTTTAGAGCATGCTGATATAACATGTGTAGAATCACCACAGTAAAAACACAACCCATTCTGCCGTCTATGATTTTTCCATTCATTTCTAGTCTGAATTCTATCACATTGTATTAAATCAGGTGTTTGTTCAGACAACACCACCAGAGGATTAGCAGTTTTGCGCTCCCGCAAACGCCGGTCAATTTGAATAGCCAGCGCCATGGAATCATTCAGACTTGTAGGAATGGAGAAACCCACCATCACATTCTTAATGGCTTCAGAAAGGCTATTTCTGAAATTTGCGGCCAGAGCACACTCATTCCACTGAGTAAGCACGGACCATTTCCGAAATTTTTGGCAATACACTTCAGCTTCATCCTGGCCCTGAGAAATAGCCAGCAAGGCTTTTTCTGCCTGAATTTCAAGATTGGGTTCCTCGTAAAGCAATCCGAGCGCCAGAAAAAACGCATCAGTATTCGCCAATGCTGGATCTCCTGGCGCTAGCGAGAAAGCCCAATCCTGAGGGTCACCCCGCAAGAAAGAGATAACAATTTTAACTTGCTGAGCTGAGTCTCCAGACGAACGGGGACTCAGAGAAAGAAACAATTTACAATTATTCCTGACATTCCTAAACTTAAATCGATCTCCATAGAACAGTTCAGGAATAGGTATTTTAGGTTCAGACATAGGACTACTGGTAACAAAATCTTGTATGCCCTGCACACGAGCAGCAAGCTGATCCACACTTGTAATCAGAGTCTGGATATTCATGTCTGCAGCAAGCTTAAGCCACTCAGAGGTAAAGGGGAGGAAGAAAGAGAGGAAAAAAAAAAAAAAAAACTAAGAATTTCCTTTCTTATTATCCCACTTCTGCAATGCATTAAACATTCAACCTTGGCCTGGCATACTGTTATGACCCCAATGGCAGAGGGTCTTTGCAATAAATACCAAGTCTGCAAACACAAAAAACCAGCTCATAGGGCAGTGGTAACTGGGCTGACCGTATAGCTAATCCTAGCACCACAAATAGCAGCAGCCGGGGAACGTGCCTACGTTGGTTCTAGACGTCTCGCGCCAGCCGGAGAACTAACTAACCCTAGAAGGGAAAAGATAGACCTTTCTTGCCTCCAGAGAAAAGACCCCAAAAGTTGGATACAAGCCCCCAACAAATAATAACGGTGAGGTAAGAAGAAAAGACAAACGTAAGAATGAACTAGGAATTTAGCAAAGAGAGGCCCACTGACTAATAGCAGAATATAGTAAGATGACTTATACGGTCAGCAAAAACCCTATCAAAAATATCCATGCTGGATATTCAAGAACCCCCGAACCGTCTAACGGCCCGGGGGGAGAATACCAGCCCCCTAGAGCTTCCAGCAAAATCAGGAATCACATTTAGTACAAGCTGGACAAAAAAAATAAGAGCAATACAGTTAACCAAAAAATAAGGAAGCAGGACTTAGCTTAATTTTGCATGAACCAGGACCAGCAGACAGGAGCAAACAGAAAGGACTGATTACAACGATGCCAGGCACCAGACTAAGAATTCAGGAAGTTCATATAGCAACACCCCTGGACTAACGACCCAGGTGGGTGCCAAACTAGGGAAAGACAATCTCAGAGTCATACCACTAGTGACCACAAGAGGGAGCCAAAAAAGTCTAATTCACAACAGTCATCCATACACCCTAGAAGGCAACAAATGTAGTGTCTCATTCAAATATTGTGAAAAAAGTGTAGCTGTGTTACTCCCACACTCATAAAAGCTCTGCAAACAGTGCAATGCCTGCCAATAATTACGAGCACGTGTTTAGATAAAAACTGTAATGACAACAAGCACAGTAGAGTCTTATCTGAATTACAATGGAAAAAGTAAAACGGATTTGCTCACCTAGAGGGTTTGTGAAAGTCACAACCCCTTTGTTATCTTTTAAACAAAGACAGCTGCTTGCAGATCAAACAGATAGTAAGCACACTTGGAGATGAAAGTAGATATAAAACCCGTGCTGCCAAGGATCCAATATACAATAGGAAACCAGAGGCACATCTGGTTTCCTATCATATATTGGATCCTCAGCAGCGCAGATTTTACACCCACTTTCATCTCCAAGCGTGCTTATTAATTACAAGCATGGTCATCCATTCACCCTTGAAGACACAAACTGCAGTGCCTCATAAAAAATTAAGAAAGTGTAGTTGTGGAACTTCTACACTCATAAAGGCTTTGCACAAAGTGCAAAGCCTGGAAAAAAATAAAAGTAGGGTCATGCAGTCATCCCTAGACCCTGGAAAGCAACAACTTGTGTACCTCATTCAAATGTTGAACATTTAAAGCACTTTATGTGCTGTTATCATCTGGTGGTATGGAAAAGTCATGTCTAATCCAGGCTTTGTTCATTGTTATCAGAGTGAGCTTGTCAACACTTTCTGTTTACAAGTGAAGCGCCTGCCTATTATGACCCCCCCCCCCCCCCCCCGTGGCAATAAAAACCCAATCATACAAGTCACTAGCAGCAGAGCAGCACAACACCTTCCAAGTCATTGAAGGGCAATTTATGCAAGGTGTCAAGTTTTGGGGCCCAATAGCTGAAGGTCGCAAATGAATTAGGAAGTATGCTGGTTTTGTTGGCCAGGCATTGCTTGACCATCTTTAAAAATGTTTCCCTCCTTGTCACAAATACCCAGTCATCAGGGAATGGATGCTGGGAGGGTGAAATTGGCCCAGGCCTTTGTTACTGTACCCCTGCCTTTGCTGTGCCTGGTGCATACCTCACCTCCTTGATTGGGCAAGAAAGATTGCCTCCTGCCACTAGCATTGTCTGATGGGAATTTTTCAACATATTTTCCACAATGGTCTTTTGGTATAGCACCAATTTTAGAAGTCCTCTACTCCTCAGGAAGAAGAGATGCAAAGTTCTCCTTGTAGCGTGGGTCTAGTAGGGTGAACAACCATTACTCTTTTTTGGCCAAGATGAATGTAACGCGAGGATCATGGAAAAGGCAGCAATACATAAAGTCTGCCATATGTGCCAAGGTCCCTCCAGCCAACATTTCCCTGTCTCCACTATGATTACTACTCTCCATCTATTTCTCCTCCATCTCTTCCTCCTCATTCCCTTCCTCAAGCACATCCATGGAAGAGAGAAAGGATGAAGCCTGTGTGGGTAGTAGCGACTTTAACTAGGCACAAAAGTGGGATTGTTGCACTGACTATGGCATCATCACCTCTTACTCTTTTTGTGGAAACCTCAAAGTCATGGAGAACTGCACAAACATCAGACATCCATGTACACTCTTCATTTGCTAAGTGTGGAGACTGACAGGCATTTTGGAGCTGGTATTCCAAAACTGACCACTGCGCTCACAAAGCCCTTCCAGCATGCACAGTGTGGTGTTCCAGCACAGGGTCACATCGCACATGAGTCGGTGAGCTGGCACTTGTATGTGCTGATGTAAAACTGCCAGAGTAGTGGCAGCTGTAGCTGACTTGAGGAAATGAGCGTTGACGTGGCGAACCTTGAACATAAGCTCTGGCAAATCTGGTTAAGTTTTCAAACACCACTGAACTACCAAGTTGAGCACATGGGCCAAGCATGGTGTGTGTGAGCTTGCCAAGCTTCACAGCCACCACCAGACATTATCACATACAACCATGCCTGGTTGGAGGTTCAGCGGCAAAAGCCACATATCTGTCTAGTCTCTTATTCCATTCAATAACTCTGTCATGGTGTGGGGTTTGCCTCACAGACAAATTTGCCTTAGCAGAACCTGTTGCCACTTCACTGAGGCTGTGCTGCAAAGCTTTCAGCTTCCATCTGATGTGGATGATGTGCCCTGAGATAACAAACTGAAGATGGAGTATGAGGAGGAGCAGGAGGGGGTGCAGGAACTGCTGTAGGAGGTGGAGGAAACCCTGATAGAAGTAGGGCCAGCAATACTAGGTGGTGGGATTCAACTAAAGCTTCCACAATGTTCACCAAGTGTATTGTCAGGGAAATATAATGGCCCTGGCCACAAGCACTTGTCCACATGTTGGTCGTTAAGTGGACAATCCCAGTAATGTCATCGGTAAGGGCATGGGTGATGTTACTGGAAATGTGCTGGTACATGGCGGGGACGCCACACTGGAAGAAAAAGTGGCTTTTGGGGACCGAGTATCAAGGGACGGCTGCTGTCATGAGTCGGCAGGAATCCTCCATGTCAACAAGCCTAAACAGCAACATTTCCACCGCAAGCAGCCTAGAAATGTGCCCGTTATCCTTTGGGAAGTGGCTGGGTGGCTGGAAAATTTCTCTTTTGTTCCAAGGCCTTGGGTAGGGACAGCAGAATTCTCTGCTTGAACAAGGATTTGAAAGTACCTGATAATGATGTGTCAGAATGTGCAAGGACTTATTTCTCACTGCAAAATGCAAATAAATTTATATAATTTATATAATGTGATTTTCTGGATTTTATTTTTGATATTCTAACTCTCAATGTTAAAACTAACCTACCCTTAAAATTATAGACTGTTCATATCTTTGTCAGTGGAAAAACTTACAAAAACTTACAAAATCAGCAAGGGATCAAATACTTACTTCCCCCACTGTATGTTTGACTCAGAACTCTCTTTAAAAGATTTAAAGAGTTCTGAGACCAAAAAATAGTAATTTGCAATCTCTTTGATGGAGAAATTCAGGAGTGTCGTTGCTCTGCAGAACAGTTGCCTGCCTTCTCCCTCTGGTCACCACACTGCCTCTTCCTGCCTGTTTTGGTGTTGCTGATGCCTCCCCCTTAGCACTGCTGGCCTTGCTCTGTATGCCAGATTCCCAGGTTGGGCAATCATCCACCACCTCGTCATCCACCGCCCCACCCTTGTCATCCTTACTTGGTGACTTAACAACAACCTGACTTATCAGCAACTGTGTCTCATCATCACCTTCCTCCTTACACACAAATTGTTGTTCCCCACCATCATTTTCTCGTGATCGTGGCTGCTCTAAGCTTTGTGCATCGCTAAACAGCATCTCCTCCTTTTCTTCTCAGAACTTGCAGGATGAGAGGCCACAATCAAAAAGTGATGTTGTAAAGAGCTCCTTGGAGTGTCCTAGTGTGGAATCTCTAGATTCCAGGAACTCAACATGGTGGGAGGAAGGAGGATCAGGGTGAGAATTAAGTGATCCAGACTGTAGGCTGATGAGACTGGACCATGTGGAAGACGGTGGTGCTGCCAAGCATGCTGAAAGCATTATCTGCTATCCAACCGACCACATGTCCGCACGGCTTCAGAAGTGGTGTACCATGCCTCCCTGCAAAGTGGGACAGGAAGCTAAGTGTCGTGGATAGGCATGTTTCTTGTGCTCCAGCAGCAGGTGTAGTCCCACCTGCCCCACATCCTTGGCTTTTGCATGCACCATCATCAGCACCTCCACTTCCCTGTACCTTACTGCATGCCTTATGCATTTTGTAATTGATTGGTCTCTTGAAACCAAGTTTATTTTGAATATTAAAAAATTGGTCACCTGCAACAGTCAGTGCAGTTTTTAATACCACCGTTCAGTGCCACATATAACGTAACACTCTATTGATGAGTAATTGAATCCAGAAAAAGTTTTCAATGCTTTTTTTGGAGTGTTTTATTACAGTGAAATGTACCATAGAGCACGTATATGGGTGAGTAAATGAATAAAGAAAAATGCTTCAATGCTTTTTTGGACTGTTGTGTAACACCGAAATGTACCACAGACCAGTACATAGAATATGGATGAGTAATTGCATACAGAAAAATGTTTCAAGGCTTTTTTGGAGTGTTATATAACACAGAAATGTTCCACAAGGCACCCAATACTCTATGGATGACAATATAGTACATTTTTTCACCCCAAAAATAAAAATGTGATAAACTGCCGCTGCTACATACTTGACAACGGACTGCAAAGCCCTAATTTCTGCCTAGAGACTGTATTCAGACACACCTTCTGCTCCTGCATTGCTCTCTCACTCCCTAAGCTAAATGCAGATTGAATATGAAAAAAACAGCACAAGATTAGCCCTTAGAAGGGCTGTTAGCATGACGGTTAAGCTTCATCACCAGTATCAACACTATAGGCTTCTGATTTGTTATACTGTGCACATGCAGGCCTGGACAAGCACTCTGTCCCTCCAATAACAACTGTAACAGAGCTGTGCAATTGCATCCGTGGGCCAAGCCTGTTCTTTTATAACCTCTGATGATGTCAGCCAATTACAGTAATGCCACAACCAAGATGGCTATGGCATTACAGTGACGCGCAGTCAATCCCCACATGCCTATTGGCTGTGTAACAGGCACCAAACATGTGGGGCGGAGATTTGAGTTTGAAATCAAACACCAATTAATGCTTACCAAGTAAGGAGCACATCCGAGCACCCTAATACTCGAGTGATATCCGAGTAGCCGAGCATGTTCACTCATTCCTAATCATTAACATGTCTTTTAATTCTGTGATTTCCATATTTCCACTTTTCCTTCATGGTGTTGCAATTTTAGTTTTGAGGAGCATATATAGCACATGTCGGAATAAGGAAAGGGCAGCCTGAACACAAAAACAAAATTATGTTTAGTTTAAATAGCTAAAATTACCTTTTTATCATATTTTCCTCTTCTGATTCTTGGTATAGATTCACGTCGTTTATCTTCATCAATCTAAAAAAAACAATAACATTAACAGCACATAATTTGTAACAACACTGCATTTCCTATATTATATTTATTTTAAATAATATGCTGCTAACTTGTCACTTAATTAATGATGGTATCATTATGATCAGATATTAACACTAGAGATGGGCGAACCTGAACAGTAAAGTTCGGCGTCTGTATCAAACACCTAATATTTGGGCACGGACACCGAACACGGACTTCACCAGGAAATCTTCCCCCACCGGTCAGAGAGCCATGGTTCCCATGCTGTCAAAAAACAGCATGAGTGCTCAGCTGTGATCAGAGGATTAAAGTTTACCTCCGGTCACTGTTGTCAGCTGATGGGACTACTGCGACGCCTGCTGCCGCTAATAATAGCGTGAGGTTTTGGGTTTGATGTCACCTGACAATATAAAGGTGACATCAATCCCAACCCTATTACTCAACTTGCCACAGCCACAGGGCAAGTGGGAAGAGTGAGGCTAAGCGCCAGATTTTGTGCATCTTATGGATGTGCCATTTCTGAGGCGCCTGAGGGCTGATATTGGTAGCCTGGGGGGCAATATCTCTGACCCAATCCCAGGCAGTTAATATCAACCCACAACTGTCTGTTTAGCCTTTGCTGGTTTTAATTTATAGGGGGACCCCATGTCATTTTTTTTCTGGGGTCCCCAGGAAAAGTGCAATCTGCAATCAAGCGTTTGCGATAACTGGCAATGAGTCTTTTACAATGCTGTGGAGGAATTTTGGCCCACTCATCTTTGCAGAATTGTTGGCTTTATTACCGGGAAGTCCGGCCAAGATGGAATCATGATGTTTCCTAACAACTCTCAGGCAGAGATTCACAGGCACAGTTTACCTAACGGACAGGCAGCAGGGGCATCTGCCTGAACATCAACAACCTATTTTTCAAGATCGGAGCATCTGGACACAATGACAACCCCTTTTTGTAGTATAGGAACCGGTTCACAATTATCTCAATCCAGGAAAATGACGTACTGTGTTGTGAATTCCATTCTCGGGCTCCCTCCTGTGGTCATGAGTGGTATTGTGTGAGTTCTGTTCTTGGGCTCCCTCTGGTGGCCTTTAGTGCTTACTGCGGGTCTGTAGCTGGAATCCAGCTGCCTCGTTTTCTGCTAGTCTGGCCTCTATTTAACTCCACCTGGACCTTCACTTTTTGCCTGCTGTCGTTGTATTCAGTACTGGTTCTGATCTCTCTGGACTTTCCTTGTGACCTGTCTCCTCCTGAGAAGCTAAGTCTTGCTAGTTCATGTTTGCTCATTATTTCCTTGAAAATGTTTCTCTGTATATGATGAGTTCTGCCCAGCTTGCTTATATGTAATATTCTCGCTTGCTGGAAGTTCTGGGGTGCAGAGTTGCGCCCCTCACATCGTGAGTCGGTGTGGGGGTTCTTGTAATCTCTGCGTGGATTATTATTATTTTTGATAGCATTTTATACTGACCACACAGATCCCTTGCTGTCTTCTGACTATTTAGTGTTAGCGGGCCTCATTTGCTAAAAACCTGTTTTCATTTCTACGTTTGTTTTCCCCTTAACTCACCGTTATTATTTGTGGGGGGCTGTCTAAAACTTTGGGGTGATTTCTCTGAGGCAAGTGAGGCTTTGCTTTCTCTCTAGGGGTAGCTAGTTTCTCAGGCTGTGACAAGGCGTCTAGGATTTTAGGTAACGCTCCACGGCTGCCTATAGTGTGTATTGATAGAATCAGGGTTGCGGTCAGTATAGCTCCCACATCACCAGAGCTTGTCCTAAGGATTTCTATTACTTAGCAGGTCAGTTTGCGATCCTTGCCACCAGGATCATAACAGTACAGCAGGCCATAAAAGAGTTAATGCATCACAAAAGAGGGATAAGAGAGATCCTGAGTTCATTTTTTTTTTTCCTCTGCAGTGTGTCTAGCCTCTCTCCTCCCCTTAATCTCTGGGTGGTTCAGAATTCAGCTGCAGACATGGACATTCAGAGTCTGTCCTCTAGTCTGGATCATCTCACTGCAAGGGTACAAGGTATCCAGGATTATGTAGTTCACAGTCCTATGTCAGAGCCTAAAATACCAATTCCTGAGTTATTCTCTGGAGATAGATCTAGGTTTTTGAATTTCAAAAATAATTGTAAATTATTCCTTTCTCTGAGACCTCGTTCCTCTGGTGACCCTGTTCAGCAAGTTAAAATTATTATTTCTTTGTTACGTGGTGACCCTCAAGATTGGGCATTCTCTCTGCCGCCAGGAGATCCTGCATTACTGAATGTGGATGCGTTTTTTCTGGCACTTGGATTGCTTTATGAGGAACCTAATCTAATAGACCAGGCAGAAAAGGTTTTTCTGGCTCTCTCTCAGGGTCTGGATGAAGCAGAGGTTTACTGTCAGAAGTTTAGGAAATGGTCTGTGCTCACTCAGTGGAATGAGTGTGCCCTGGCAGCAATTTTCAGAAAAGGTCTTTCTGAAGCCGTTAAGGATGTTATGTGGTGGTCTTGACGGATCACAAGAATTTGACTTATCTCGAGTCTGCCAAACGGTTAAATCCTAGACTGGCTCGATGGTCACTGTTTTTCTCCTGTTTCAATTTCGTGGTTTCATACCTTCCGGGTTCAAAGAACGTGAAGGCTGATGCCCTTTCTAGGAGTTTTGTGCCTGACTCTCCGGGAGTTTCTGAACCGGCTGGTATCCTCAGAGAGGGGGTGATTCTGTCTGCCATCTCCCCTGATTTGCGGCGGGTGCTGCAGGAATTTCAGGCCAATAAACCTGACCGTTGTCCACTGGAGAGTCTGTTTGTCCCGGATAGATGGACCAGTAGAGTTATTTCCGAGGTTCATTCTTCGGTGTTGGCGGGTCACCCTGGAATTTTTGGTACCAGGGATTTGGTGGCTAGGTCCTTTTGGTGGCCGTCCTTGTCGCGGGATGTGCGTTCCTTTGTGCAGTCCTGTGGGATTTGTGCTCGGGCCAAGCCTTGCTGTTCTCGTGCCAGTGGTTTGCTTTTGCCTTTGCCTGTCCCAAAGAGGCCTTGGACGCATATTTCCATGGATTTTATTTCGGATCTTCCAGTCTCTCAGAGGATGTCTGTCATCTGGGTGGTTTGTGATCATTTTTCTAAAATGGTCCATTTGGTGCCCTTGCCTAAGCTGCCTTCCTCCTCCGATTTGGTGCCGCTGTTTTTTCAGAATGTGGTTCGTTTGCATGGGATTCCGGAGAACATTGTGTCTGACAGAGGATCCCAGTTTGTGTCCAGATTTTGGCAGTCCTTTTGTGCTAAGATGGGCATTGATTTGTCGTTTTCGTCGGCCTTCCATCCTCAGACGAATGGCCAAACTGAACGAACTAATCAGACCTTGGAAACTTATCTGAGATGTTTTGTTTCGGCTGATCAGGATGATTGGGTGTCCTTTTTGCCATTGGCTGAGTTCGCCCTCAATAATCGGGCTAGTTCTGCTACTTTGGTTTCACCTTTTTTTTGCAATTCTGGTTTTCATCCTCGTTTTTCCTCAGGTCAGGTTGAGCCTTTGGACTGTCCTGGGGTGGATTCTGTGGTGGATAGGTTGCAACAGATTTGGAACCATGTAGTGGACAATTTGACGTTGTCACAAGAGAAGGCTCAGCGCTTTGCTAACCGCCGTCGCTGTGTGGGTCCCCGACTTCGTGTGGGGGATTTGGTATGGCTGTCTTCTCGTTTCGTTCCTATGAAGGTTTCCTCTCCTAAGTTCAAGCCTCGTTTCATCGGTCCTTATAAGATTTTAGAAATCCTTAACCCTGTGTCATTTCGTTTGGACCTCCCAGCATCGTTTGCCATTCATAATGTGTTCCATAGGTCATTATTGCGGAGGTATGTGGTGCCTGTGGTTCCTTCTGTTGATCCTCCTGCTCCGGTGTTGGTTGAGGGAGAATTGGAGTATGTGGTGGAGAAGATCTTGGATTCTCGTATTTCGAGACGGAAGCTTCAGTACTTGGTTAAGTGGAAGGGCTATGGTCAGGAGGATAATTCCTGGGTTGTCGCCTCTGATGTCCATGCGGCTGATTTGGTTCGTGCCTTTCATCTGGCTCGTCCGGATCGGCCTGGGGGCTCTGGTGAGGGTTCGGTGACCCCTCCTCAAGGGGGAGGTACTGTTGTGAATTCCGTTCTCGGGCTCCCTCCTGTGGTCATGAGTGGTATTGTGTGAGTTCTGTTCTTGGGCTCCCTCTGGTGGCCTTTAGTGCTTACTGCGGGTCTGTAGCTGGAATCCAGCTGCCTCGTTTTCTGCTAGTCTGGCCTCTATTTAACTCCACCTGGACCTTCACTTTTTGCCTGCTGTCGTTGTATTCAGTACTGGTTCTGATCTCTCTGGACTTTCCTTGTGACCTGTCTCCTCCTGAGAAGCTAAGTCTTGCTAGTTCATGTTTGCTCATTATTTCCTTGAAAATGTTTCTCTGTATATGATGAGTTCTGTCCAGCTTGCTTATATGTAATATTCTCGCTTGCTGGAAGTTCTGGGGTGCAGAGTTGCGCCCCTCACATCGTGAGTCGGTGTGGGGGTTCTTGTAATCTCTGCGTGGATTATTATTATTTTTGATAGCATTTTATACTGACCGCACAGATCCCTTGCTGTCTTCTGACTATTTAGTGTTAGCGGGCCTCATTTGCTAAAAACCTGTTTTCATTTCTACGTTTGTTTTCCCCTTAACTCACCGTTATTATTTGTGGGGGGCTGTCTAAAACTTTGGGGTGATTTCTCTGAGGCAAGTGAGGCTTTGCTTTTTCTCTAGGGGTAGCTAGTTTCTCAGGCTGTGACGAGGCGTCTAGGATTTTAGGTAACGCTCCATAGCTGCCTATAGTGTGTATTGATAGAATCAGGGTTGCGGTCAGTATAACTCCCACATCCCCAGAGCTTGTCCTAAGGATTTCTGTTACTTAGCAGGTCAGTTTGCGATCCTTGCCACCAGGATCATAACAGTACTGCTGTCATGAATCCCAATGGCTAGGGATAGCACAGGACAAGCAAAGTACAAATATATTACGGACGAGCTCTAGGGTGATGGAACCTGGGCTGACCGCTGCCCTACGCCTGACAAACGCAACTAGAGATAGCCAGGGAGCGTGCCTACGTTGGTTCTAGACGCCACGCACCAGCCTAAGAGCTAACTAGCACTGCAGAGAAAATAAAGACCTCACTTGCCTCCAGCGGAATGAACCCCAAAAGATATAGTTGCCCCCCACATGTATTGACGGTGAAAATGAGAGGAAGGCACACACATAGAGATGATATATATAGTTTTAGCAAATTGAGGCCCGCTGTAAACTAGAAAGCAGAACGATACAAAAGGGGACTGAGCGGTCAGCAAAAAACCCTAATCAAAAAAACCATCCTGAGATTACAAGAACCCATGTGCCAACTCATGGCACATGGGGAGAACCTCAGTCCACTAGAGCTACCAGCTAGCATAGAGACATAATGAGCAAGCTGGACAAAAAACCAAACAACTGAAAATCAGCACTTAGCTTATCCTGAAAGATCTGGGAGCAGGTAGGCAGGAACCAAACAGAGCACATCTGAATACATTGATAGCCGGCAAGGGAAATGACAGAAAGACCAGGTAAAATAGGAAACACCCAGCCACTGATGGACAGGTGGAAACCAAAGGCCGCAACCCACCAAAGTCACCCAGTACCAGCAGTAACCACCAGAGGGAGCCCACAAACAGAATCCACAACAGTACCCCCCCCTTGAGGAGGGGTCACCGAACCCTCACGAGAACCCCCAGGGCGATCAGGGTGAGCTCTATGGAAGGCGCGGACCAAATCAGTCGCATGAACATCGGAGGCGACCACCCAGGAATTATCCTCCTGACCATAACCCTTCCACTTAACCAAATACTGGAGTTTGCGTCTGGAAACACGAGAATCCAAGATCTTCTCAACAACATACTCCAATTCTCCCTCCACCAGCACCGGAGCAGGAGGCTCAACCGAAGGAACAACGGGCACCTCATACCTCCGCAACAACGACCGATGGAACACATTATGAATAGCAAACGATGCTGGGAGATCCAAACGAAAACATACAGGGTTAAGAATCTCCGAGATCCTATAAGGACCGATGAACCGAGGCTTGAACTTAGGAGAAGAGACCTTCATAGGGACAAAACGAGAAGACAACCACACCAAATCCCCAACAAGAAGTCGGGGACCCACGCGGCGACGGCGATTAGCAAACTGCTGAGTCTTCTCCTGAGATAACTTCAAATTGTCCACCACCTGATTCCAAATCTGATGTAGCCTGTCCACCACCACGTCCACTCCAGGACAATCCGAAGGCTCCACCTGACCAGAGGAAAAACGAGGATGAAACCCCGAATTACAAAAAAAAGGAGAGACCAACGTGGCCGAACTAGCCCGATTATTAAGAGCAAATTCGGCCAGTGGCAAAAAAGCAACCCAGTCATCTTGATCAGCAGAAACAAAACACCTCAAATAAGTTTCCAAGGTCTGATTAGTTCGCTCCGTCTGGCCATTCGTCTGAGGATGGAATGCAGACGAGAAAGACAAATCAATGCCCATCTTGGCACAAAACGTCCTCCAAAATCTAGACACAAACTGGGATCCCCTGTCAGAAACGATATTCTCCGGAATCCCATGCAAACGAACCACGTTCTGAAAAAATAAAGGGACCAACTCAGAGGAGGAAGGCAACTTAGGCAAGGGCACCAAATGAACCATCTTAGAAAAGCGGTCACACACAACCCAGATAACGGACATTTTCTGTGAAACCGGGAGATCAGAAATAAAATCCATGGAAATGTGCGTCCAAGGCCTTTTCGGGATGGGCAAGGATAACAACAACCCACTGGCCCGAGAACAGCAAGGCTTAGCTCGAGCACACACTTCACAAGACTGCACAAAGGTACGCACATCCCTAGACAAGGAAGGCCACCAAAAAGACCTGGCCACCAAGTCTCTAGTACCAAATATTCCAGGATGACCAGCCAACACAGAAGAATGGACCTCGGAGATGACTCTACTGGTCCAATCATCCGGAACAAACAGTCTTTCTGGTGGACAACGATCCGGTTTATCCACCTGAAACTCCTGCAATGCACGTCGCAAGTCTGGGCATACGGCGGACAATATTACCCCATCCCTAAGGATACCAGTAGGCCCAGAGTCTCCAGGAGAGTCAGGCACAAAACTCCTGGAAAGAGCATCTGCCTTCACATTCTTTGAACCTGGCAGGTATGAAACCACGAAATTGAAACGAGAAAAAAACAACGACCAACGAGCCTGTCTAGGATTCAAACGCCTGGCAGACTCAAGGTAAATGAGATTCTTGTGATCAGTCAAGACCACCACACGATGTTTAGCACCCTCAAGCCAATGACGCCACTCCTCAAATGCCCACTTCATGGCCAAAAGCTCCCGATTACCCACATCATAATTGCGCTCGGCGGGCGAGAACTTTCTAGAGAAGAATGCACATGGCTTCATCACCGAGCCATTAGAACTTCTCTGTGACAAAACCGCCCCCGCTCCAATCTCGGAAGCATCAACCTCAACCTGAAAAGGAAGTGAAACATCTGGTTGACACAACACAGGAGCAGAAGAAAACCGGCGCTTAAGTTCCTGAAAGGCCTCCACGGCCGCAGGAGACCAATCAGCAACATCAGCACCCTTTTTAGTCAAATCAGTCAAAGGTTTAACAATACTGGAAAAATTAGCAATGAACCGACGATAAAAATTAGCAAACCCCAAGAACTTCTGAAGGCTCTTAACAGATGTAGGTTGTGTCCAGTCACAAATCGCCTGAACCTTGACGGGATCCATCTCAATAGTAGAAGGAGAAAAAATGTACCCCAAAAAAGAAATCTTCTGGACTCCGAAGAGACACTTTGAGCCCTTCACAAACAGAGAATTGGCCCGCAGAACCTGAAACACCTTCCTGACCTGTAGAACATGAGACTCCCAGTCATCAGAAAACACCAAAATATCATCCAAATACACAATCATAAACTTATCCAGATATTCACGGAAAATATTGTGCATAAAGGACTGAAAGACTGACGGAGCATTGGAGAGTCCAAAAGGCATTACCAAATACTCAAAATGGCCCTCAGGCGTATTAAATGCGGTTTTCCACTCATCACCCTGTTTTATACGCACCAGATTATACGCACCGCGAAGATCTATCTTAGTGAACCACCTAGCCCCCTTAATGCGAGCAAACAAATCAGTCAATAATGGCAATGGATACTGATACTTGACTGTAATCTTATTCAGAAGGCGATAATCTATACAAGGCCTCAGGGAACCATCTTTTTTTGCCACAAAAAAAAAACCTGCTCCCAGAGGGGATGAAGATGGACGAATATGTCCCTTTTCCAAGGACTCCTTAATATAATTCCGCATAGCAGTATGCTCTGGCAGTGACAGATTAAATAAACGACCCTTAGGGAACTTACTGCCAGGAATCAATTCTATAGCACAGTCACAATCTCTATGCGGAGGGAGCGAATTGAGCTTAGGCTCCTCAAAAACATCCCTATAGTCAGACAAAAACGCAGGGATCTCAGAAGGAGTAGATGAAGCGATTGAAATCGGAGGTGCATCATCATGAACCCCCTGACATCCCCAGCTTAACACAGACATTGTTTTCCAGTCCAGGACAGGATTATGAGTTTGTAACCATGGCAGACCAAGCACTAGTACATCATGTAAATTATAAAGTACAAGGAAGCGAATCACCTCCTGATGAACGGGAGTCATGCGCATGGTCACTTGTGTCCAATACTGCGGTTTATTCATAGCCAATGGTGTAGAGTCAATTCCCTTCAGAGGAATAGGAACTTCCAGAGGTTCCAGACTAAAGCCGCAGCGTTTAGCAAATGACCAATCCATAAGACTCAGGGCAGCGCCCGAATCCACATAGGCATCGACGGAAATGGAAGACAGTGAAAAAATCAGAGTCACAGACAAAATGAACTTAGGCTGCAGAGTACCAATGGCAAAAGATTTATCAACCCTTTTTGTGCGTTTAGAGCATGCTGATATAACATGAGCTGAATCACCACAATAGAAACACAATCCATTTTTCCGCCTATAATTTTGCCGTTCACTTCTGGACTGAATTCTATCACATTGCATAGTCTCAGGTGCCTGTTCAGAAGACACCGCCATCTGGTGCACGGGTTTGCGCTCCCGTAAATGCCGATCAATCTGAATGGCCATAGCCATAGACTCATTCAGACCTGTAGGCGTAGGGAACCCCACCATAATATCCTTAATGGCCTCAGAAAGACCATTTCTGAAGTTTGCAGCCAGGGCGCACTCATTCCACTGAGTAAGCACCGACCATTTCCGAAACTTCTGACAATATATCTCCGCTTCATCATGCCCCTGAGAGAGGGCTAATAAAGCCTTTTCAGCCTGAATCTCCAGGTTAGGTTCTTCATAGAGCAATCCCAATGCCAGAAAAAACGTATCCACACTGAGCAATGCAGGATCCCCTGGTGCCAATGCAAATGCCCAATTCTGAGGGTCGCCCCGCAGGAAAGATATTACAATCTTGACCTGTTGAGCAGGGTCTCCAGAGGAGCGAGTTTTTAAAGAAAGAAACAATTTACAATTGTTCCTGAAATTCAGGAAGGTAGATCTATCTCCAGAAAAGAACTCTGGAATAGGAATTCTAGGTTCAGACATGGGAGTGTGAACAACAAAATCCTGTATGTTTTGAACTTTTGCCGCGAGATTACTCAGGCTGGAAGCCAAACTCTGGACATCCATGTTAAACAGCTAAGATCAGAGCCATTCAAGGGTTAAGAGGAGGTAAGAAGCAGCTAGACAGCAATTAAGGGCTAGGCAGCAAAACTCTGAAGGGAAAAAAAAAAAAAAAAAATTTCCCTTAAACACTTCTCTTTCTCCTGCTTCAGCCCAAACAATTAACACTTTGTGGGCCGGCTATACTGTCATGAATCCCAATGGCTAGGGATAGCACAGGACAAGCAAAGTACAAATATATTACGGACGAGCTCTAGGGTGATGGAACCTGGGCTGACCGCTGCCCTACGCCTGACAAACGCAACTAGAGATAGCCAGGGAGCGTGCCTACGTTGGTTCTAGACGCCACGCACCAGCCTAAGAGCTAACTAGCACTGCAGAGAAAATAAAGACCTCACTTGCCTCCAGCGGAATGAACCCCAAAAGATATAGTTGCCCCCCACATGTATTGACGGTGAAAATGAGAGGAAGGCACACACATAGAGATGATATATATAGTTTTAGCAAATTGAGGCCCGCTGTAAACTAGAAAGCAGAACGATACAAAAGGGGACTGAGCGGTCAGCAAAAAACCCTAATCAAAAAAACCATCCTGAGATTACAAGAACCCATGTGCCAACTCATGGCACATGGGGAGAACCTCAGTCCACTAGAGCTACCAGCTAGCATAGAGACATAATGAGCAAGCTGGACAAAAAACCAAACAACTGAAAATCAGCACTTAGCTTATCCTGAAAGATCTGGGAGCAGGTAGGCAGGAACCAAACAGAGCACATCTGAATACATTGATAGCCGGCAAGGGAAATGACAGAAAGACCAGGTAAAATAGGAAACACCCAGCCACTGATGGACAGGTGGAAACCAAAGGCCGCAACCCACCAAAGTCACCCAGTACCAGCAGTAACCACCAGAGGGAGCCCACAAACAGAATCCACAACATACTGCATCTGTCTTAATGTTCTTGTTCCCTGGCCTATATGTGACAGAAAAGTTAAACCTGGTGAAGAACAATGCCCATCTTGCCTGTCAAGGCGTTAGATGTTTCGCTGACTATCATATTTTCTCTCCGCAGATGACAGTTTTTTTTAAGAAAAGTATGCACATGGACACCATTTACCAGGAGATGCACCCTGCGACAATACAGCCCCCACTCCCATTTCAGACGCGTTAACTTCTACATTAGAAGGCTAAGTGACATCGGGCTCTATGAGAATTGGCACAGAGGCAAAACACTCCTTCAAGGCATCGAATAACTCCCTGGCTGGGCTGGACTGGACCACTTGGAAAAGTCTGTCCCTTTCCTGATCATATCTGTCAGAGGTTTACGGTAGTAGTTGGCGAAATCCAAAAACCTTTGTAACACCTTCAAATCCTCAGAATGATCCCAATTAATACCGCCCAGACTTTCACTGAATCCATGCGAAAACCAGTGGACAAGAAAACATCCTAGAAAAGAAATCTCCTCCACTGAGAACATACAATTGTTTGGTTTGATAAATAATTTATTGTCTCTGAGTGTCTGTAAGACCTGCCTGACATGTACCTGATGTGACTCCTCAAGGTCAGATGAATAAATTAATATGTCATCAAGATAGATTGCCACAAATCTATCTACCAGGTGACTAAAGATGTCATTTACAAAGTGATGAAAGACGGCGGGAGCATTCGTCATCCCAAATGGCATCCCAAGGATCTCATAGTTTCCTTCAGGTGTATTGAAAGCTGTTTTCCACTCAGCCCCCTCTTTAATATGAATGAGAATATACGCCCTCCTGAGATCCAGTTTAGAAAACTGCTCTGCTCCTATAGTCTGATTAAAGAGGTCCGGGATGAGAGGAGGCGGAAACTAATCCCGAACCATGATCTGATTGAGTTCATGGAAATCTAGGCAGGGGCTTAGCCCCCCCATCTTTCTTCTTTACAAAGAAAAACCTCACAGCAATGGTGGATGAGGATGCTCTGATATGACCCTTTGCCAAACTTTCCGCAATATAGTCCTTCATGGCCTGCCTCTCTAGACCAGAGATATTAGGCAGCTTGGCACCAGGGACAAGATTAATGGCGCAGTTGTAAGGATGATGGAGAGGACATTCTTGGCACACCTGCTCTGAGAACACATCCCCAAAGTCAGACAAGTATTTAGGCACAGACTGGGTATCCATCCTTGCAAGATGGGTGCCCAAGCAGTGTCCTTGGCAATACTCACTCTACTTTACCACTTCCAAGTCTGCCAATCTACCACAGGGTTGTGCAGAGTGAGCCAAGGAAGTCCAAAACCACAGGAGAGAAGGAGGCAACATGGACATAGAAACATCCCAAAAAAATCCAGCAATCCTCTAAGGTGGTAGGACATGCAGTGAGATGCTTTCTGCCTCAACTGACACAACATTCATACAGTGGGCAGTTAGAGAGATGTAATGTCCCTGCCCATACTTAGTGGTCCATGTATCTGTGGTTATGTGGACCATTAAACTGATGGTGTTGCACAGTAAATAGCTGACTTTGTACACAACATGTTCGTGCAGGGCACGTAAGGTGGTTCCCATGATCCCAATGCATTGTTAGCCCTTTAAAAATCACCTGTGAGGCCACATGTAGAATATGGGATCCAGTGTTTGAGGGATGTACAGCTGAACACTTTAATGGGATGGTGTAGAGATGTTCGCTGACACTGCTGGTGCTGTCACATTCTCTCTTTGTGGGCAGCCAGGTGGTCCTGTTGCTCATTAGGGATCGGAAAATGGCAACACTGCAGCAGAGGAGAGAGTAGGAGGAGGATCAGATCTTATCTTGTTTTTCTGGTATGTACTCCACTGCAGCTCCTGCTTTGCATTCAAATGCCTCGTCATTCAGGTGGTTCTCAGGTTAAGAACATTTATGCCTCATTTCTATCTCTGATGATACAGAGTGCAAACCACCCATGTCTTGTCAAGAAGCACGTTTGAACTAGATTTGGTGTGCTCTGTCGTCGGCGCTTCTCCCCTATGGAAATCCCTTCATTGTCTCCCAATTCGACAACATTTCCACTTCAAGCTACTAACTCTGACCTACAAAGCCATCCATAATCTGTCTCCACCATATATCTCAGAACTAATCTTCCTTCTTCTCTTCATCCTCCTGTGCCAACACCTGATCTATCATAGCCTGAAGCGTTTTTCAAGGAAGCATAGAAGTTGGACAGTAACACTGATGATGGTGTCATCAGCGCTGGCCATGTTCATGGACTAAGGGCAACAAGGCACACAGGTCCCGCATGGAGGCCTATTCATTGATACTGAAGTGGTGTTGTTCTGCAGAGCAACTCACCTGTGCGTGATGCAGCTGAAACTCCACTATCCCCTGCTGCTACTTGCACAATCTCTCCAGCATAAGCAAGGTGGAGCTCCACCACCTTGCAGGTACGCCACATATGAGGCAGGGAGCAGGAAGGCAAAAGTGATGCTGCACAGCAGATAGGAAAACAGAAGCAGGGTGATAATGCTAAAAGCACCCATAGATATCCCGCACTTTCTGACCAGATGTGGAAACAGTGGAGGAAGCGGAGTAGGAGGAGGAGGCAACATGGACAGAGAAAGCTGACTTAACATCTAGTGGCGGGCCATGTAGCACAGTAGCAGCCAAATTAAGGGCTGGAAGTCAGCCTTGGGGCCTTGCAGCATCTGACGTAATAACTAGGGGCCGGCTGCAGTGCGCAGTGACAGCCAGCTTAATGGCTAGGGGCTGGCTTCAGTGCACAGAAAAAGCTAAAGTAATAACTAGGGGCTGGCCTTGGTGCTCTTTCATGCTGCTCCTTCCTTTACTGCACAGCTGGGGCAGCGTGACCACCACCTTATCCTCCGAACTGCCCACATCACTCTGAAGGCCTTGACTTCATGTGGGGTCTAGGACCTCATCCTCCCCCATCACATCATCATACCTCTCCAGTCTTCTTTAACTCTGCTGACCTACTAAACCTCTTCAGTCCTTACTACTACTCCACTTCTTCCCTCTGCTAATTCCTTTCATTGCATCCCAGTATCCTTCAAGTTACTAACACTGACCTACAGAGCTGTCCATAATCTGTCTCCCTCATATATCTCTGAACTAATCTCCCAATATCTCCCACCAGGTAATTTCTGGTCCTCACAAGACCTCTTTCTCCCCTCCACATTCCTCATCCAATCGCCTGCAAGACTTCTCCGAAGTATTCCCCATCTTGTAGGATTCTTTGGCCCAACACATCTGATTATACACTACATTCGGCAATTTCAAGCGGATCTTGAAAACCCATGTCTTCAGAACAGCTTACAGCCTGCAATGTACCCGATGCCACCTCACCAACACTAGAGTGGCTGCATCCCCCGAAACTACTGTTTCCTTCCCTTTTATCCTGTATAATGTAAGGTCAAAAGGGTATGGTCCTTTCCCCTCTGTACCTGTCTGTCGTTATTACTTTGTTCATTGTAATTTCTATTTGTGTTTTATATGTAAATAGTGATGGGCGAGCACTAAAATGCTCGAGTGCTCGCTGCTCGGCTCAAGCAAATTGGAATGCTTGGGTGCTCGACCGAGCAACGAGTCCACTGTAAGTCTATGGGAAACTCGAGCACTTTTCCAGCGGCCCCACTGGCGGTCTGCAGATGGACTAGAAATTGTGGAAATCGATGGGAACAGTACTCAAATGACATGGGAACAGCATGGGGAAGACCCCTGGAAGCATTTCTGACTCCCAGGTCACTGCGGTGAACAATGTTGTCTGAGTCTTATGCCACTTTTACAGACTCACAAAAAAACATACAAAAACGTAACCGAAATGGATTTTCCTGGGAGATATGTTAAAGAACATCCGTTCCAGGGTAATGACTTGTACTGTATACAGTATAAGGCAAAATAAATAACCCCCCAAAAATGCTCATCCACACCTTGGCTATATTCACACGTAGTGTGTGTGACACCCCAGGGTCCTGGTTGTCACAGTGGCATTGCTTTTCCCATGGGGAGAGTGATGTCATGCTTGGAAGCAATGAAAGACCTCTTTTACCAGGCAATCACATACGCACAACACGCTCATACTTCAGGCCAGAAGGGGGACCTCTAAACCCGGATTAAGGGGAACTACCCTAATATATTCTGGCTGGAGGGGAAGTGAGTGAGCAGTCTGAAGCAGACAGTGGAGGAGGAAGGAGTCTGTCAGGGGACAGAGGAGAGTGCAGTCGAACAGTGAGTGTCAGAAAGACTGAAGGGGCTGTGTAGCCGGAGTCGCTACAGCTATTGGAGAAGAGAAACAGAGAAGGAAAGGACAGCTTGTGGAAATTGTGCAGGAGAGAAAAGGCACAGGAGAGTGACACCAGGGGAGCAGAGCAGTGATTTGGGCTATCTCCCTGGCTAGCGCAGATTCCGGTAGCTGAAAGACCGAGGCCGTTTTGGACTCTGAGAGACATAGCTGAAACCGGCAGGACAGCTGAAATTTAAGTTACCTGTCCACCTTACACCCAGGAGGCACAGTGACACATAGGGCCTGGGTCGTGATAGAGACCCTATAAAAAGGCTCGAGTCACCTGTCATACGGGTTTGTGTCCTAACCTATACGGGGGACAGAGAGTAACTATGAGGACCTTATCAGAAGCCATAGGCAGTAAGGGACTACAACACCACCGCGCTTTGAGGAAGGCTTTTATCTCCACCTGGTAAAGGGGACTCTGGATTCGCTTCCAAGCCGGCTGGACCCTGCCGGTACCTGTGATCTGGTGCCCTGGACTGCGGTTGCCTGAAGCTACAGTAAACCAGGTAAAGAGACTGCAAACCTGTGTCCTTGTTCCTTACTGCACCATTTACCATCTCAGAAAAAACAATAACCACCAATC
Organism: Ranitomeya variabilis; assembly: GCF_051348905.1. Classification (NCBI taxonomy): domain Eukaryota; kingdom Metazoa; phylum Chordata; class Amphibia; order Anura; family Dendrobatidae; genus Ranitomeya; species Ranitomeya variabilis. The sequence continues at coordinate 146,141,668 of NC_135239.1, read as the reverse complement.
AAACTGGTATCAAAAGCAAGGTGTGATTAGTCAGAAAATATAAGAAAAACTTGATTGAAAAGATATTCTAAAAAGCCTGTGTGGCAATAAGACACAAAATCCACAAGGAAAAACATAAAAAACGCACGTGAAAAAACACACACAGCTGCTATCCAATATAGCAGTTTTGGACTCGGCCATAGCAGCAATATCCACAGTGGTTGTCAGTAGGGTTGAGCGAAACGGGTCGATCATTTTCAAAAGTCGCCGACTTTTGGCTAAGTCGGCGTCTCATGAAACCCGATCCGACCCCTGTGCTTGTCGGCCATGCGGTACGCGACTTTCGCGCCAAAGTCGCGTTTCAATGACGCGAAAAGCGCCATTTCTCAGCCAATGAAGGTGAACGCAGAGTGTGGGCAGCGTGATGACATAGATCCTGGTCCCCACCATCTTAGAGAAGGGCATTGCAGTGATTGGCTTGCTGTCTGCGGCGTCACAGGGGCTATAAAGGGGCGTTCCCGCCGACCGCCATCTTACTGCTGCTGATCTGAGCTTAGGGAGAGGTTGCTGCCGCTTCGTCAGAAGCAGGGAGAGCGTTAGGCAGGGTCCACTAACCACCAAACCGCTTGTGCTGTAGCGATTTCCACTGTCCAACACCACCTTCGGTGTGCAGGAACAGTGGAAGCTATTTTTTATTTTTTTTTCCTCAGCGCTGTAGCTCATTGGGCTGCCCTAGAAGGCTCCGTGATAGCTGTATTGCTGTGTGTACGCCACTGTGGAAACCAACTGCTTTTTTCAAAGCACATATCCTCTTGTTCCTTTCTGCACAGCTATCTTTTTTGTTTGTCCACACTTTTTATTTAATTTGTGCATCAGTCCACTCCTATTGCTGCCTGCCATACCTGGCTTAGATTACTGCAGGGAGATAGTAATTGTAGGACAGTCCCTGTTTTTTTTTTTGTTTTTTTTTTGTGGGAGATTAAGATTGGCATTTCTGCTACAGTGCCATCCCTGTGTGTGCCATCTCTCACTGAGTGGGCCATAGAAAGCCTATTTATTTTTTCCGTGATTTGTGTTCTAAATTCTACCTCAACACAAAAACACTACATCAATCAGTGGTAGAAAAATATTGGCCTCAGTCAGGGCTTGTGTGCCACTGCTGTGTGTGCTATCTCTCATTCAGTGGGCTATAGAAAGCCTATTTATTTATTTATTTTTTTCTTATTATTTGGTTTCTAAAGTCTCCCTGAAAAAAAAAAAAAAAAAAAAAACAGTGGGAGAGTAATATTGCCCTTTCAGCTTGTGTGCCAGTCTTGACTCCTGGGTGTGCCACCTCTCTCTCATTCAGTGGGCCATAGAAAGCCTATTTATTTTTTTGGTTTTTTTAATATTATTTGGTTTCTAAAGTCTCCCTGAAAAAAAAAAAAACATAAAAAAACAGTGGGAGAGTAATATTGCCCTTTCAGCTTGTGTGCCAGTCTTGACTCCTGGGTGTGCCACCTCTCTCATTCAGTGGGCCATAGAAAGCCTATTTATTTTTTTTTTAAATATTATTGGGTTTCTAAAGTCTCCCTTAAAAAACAAAAAATACATAAAAAAACAGTGGGAGAGTAATATTGCCCTTTCAGCTTGTGTGCCAGTCTTGACTCCTGGGTGTGCCACCTCTCTCATTCAGTGGGCCATAGAAAGCATTTTTTTTTTCCTTGATTTGTGTTCTAAAATCTACCTCAACACAAAAACACTACATCAATCAGTGGGAGAAAAATATTGGCCTCAGTCAGGGCTTGTGTGCCACTGCTGTGTGTGCTATCTCTCATTCAGTGGGCTATAGAAAGCCTATTTATTTTTATTTTTTTTTCTTATTATTTGGTTTCTAAAGTCTCCCTGAAAAAAAATAAAAAATAAAAAAACAGTGGGAGAGTAATATTGCCCTTTCAGCTTGTGTGCCAGTCTTGACTCCTGGGTGTGCCACCTCTCTCTCATTCAGTGGGCCATAGAAAGCCTATTTATTTTTTTGGTTTTTTTAATATTATTTGGTTTCTAAAGTCTCCCTGAAAAAAAAAAAACATAAAAAAACAGTGGGAGAGTAATATTGCCCTTTCAGCTTGTGTGCCAGTCTTGACTCCTGGGTGTGCTACCTCTCTCATTCAGTGGGCCATAGAAAGCCTATTTATTTTTTTTTTTAAATATTATTGGGTTTCTAAAGTCTCCCTTAAAAAACAAAAAATACATAAAAAAACAGTGGGAGAGTAATATTGCCCTTTCAGCTTGTGTGCCAGTCTTGACTCCTGGGTGTGCCACCTCTCTCTCTCATTCAGTGGGCCATAGAAAGGCTATTTATTTTTTTTGTTTTTTTAATATTATTTGGTTTCTAAAGTCTCCCTGAAAATAAAACAAAAAAAACTTAAAAAAACAGTGGGAGAGTAATATTGCCCTTTCAGCTTGTGTGCCAGTCTTGACTCCTGGGTGTGCCACCTCTCTCTCTCATTCAGTGGGCCATAGAAAGGCTATTTATTTTTTTGGTTTTTTTAATATTATTTGGTTTCTAAAGTCTCCCTGAAAAAAAAAAATAAATAAATTAGGTAGGAGATTAATATTGACATTAGTGCTTGAGTGACAGTCCTGCGTGTGTGTCATCTCTGTGATTTTGTGCCACAGAAAACAGAGTGTGTAACATTGTGCCTGATTTTCCTTGTGGTCTCACCAACCTGTTAAGGGATATTGAAATCATACTGAAGTTATAGCTCACCGTGTAAGTTGTTTGACAGCAACAAATAAAGTTACTTTGGTTAAGATTTTAAAACAATGAGGAAGTCTGGTGCAAGAGGTCGTCGTGGGCGTTCATTGTCAGCTGGTAATGATGGTAGTGGTAGTGGAGCATCAGGTGGTCGTGGGGATAAAAATATTCCACCTAAGTCTGGAGCTGTGGAGCCAGTTTCGTCGTCAGGCTACACAAGGCCTCGAACGCTCTCTTTTCTGGGAGTAGGAAAACCGCTTTTAAAGGCGGAGCAGCAACAGCAAGTTTTGGCTTACATTGCAGACTCAGCCTCTAGCTCTTTTGCCTCCTCTTCCGAAACTGGTAAATGTAAAAGCAGCGCGTCGCTTGTGGATGTTCACGGTCAGGGACAAGTCGCTTCCTTGTCCTCCTCAGCAAAAACTACAACAAGAGAGAAGGATGCAGCAGGCGACACAACGGGTCACTCCATGGAGCTCTTTACACATACCGTCCCTGGCTTAGAAAGTGAAACATTTAACAGGCCATGCCCATTACAAGTATATTCTGACATGGAGTGCACTGATGCACAGCCACAGCCAGAGTACTATGCTGCTCCTTTGACTCAGACCACCACATTGCCCTCTCAGGGTACAGATCCACAATCAGACCCTGATGAGACTATGTTGCCCCGCCACGAACGCTATACCACCGACCGACACAGTGACACAGACGAAGTTGCACACGAGCTCGAAGAGGAGGTAATAGATGACCCAGTTATTGACCCCGATTGGCAGCCATTGGGGGAACAGGGTGCAGGCGGCAGTAGTTCAGAAGCGGAGGTGGAGGAGGGGCCGCAGCAGGCATCAACATCGCAACAGGTTCCATCTGCCGGGCCCGTATCTGGCCCAAAACGCGTGTCAAAGCCAAAACCTGTTGGAGGACAGCGTGGCCATCCGGTTAAAGCTCAGTCTGCAATCCCTGAAAAGGGATCCGAGTCTAGGAAGAGTGCAGTCTGGCATTTTTTTAAACAACATCCAACTGATCAGCGCAAAGTCATCTGTCAAAAATGTTCAACTAGCTTAAGCAGAGGTCAGAATCTGAAAAGTCTAAATACTAGTTGCATGCATAGACACTTAACCACCATGCATTTGCAAGCCTGGACTAACTACCAAACGTCCCTTAAGGTTGTAGCACCCTCGGCCAATGAAGCTAGTCAGCAACGCAACATCCCTTCCGTCACTGTAAGGCCACCATTTTCCGCACCACCGGCAGTATCTGTGCAGGTTTCTTTGCCAGCCAAAAGCAGTCAGGGTCAGGGAACCACCAGTTTTGTAGGAGGAAATATTGCATCTAGGGCACCGGCGGAAACAATACCGTCTCCAACCGTCTCTCAGTCTGCCATGTACACCGGCACACCCGAAAGTTCCACGATCTCCAGCTCTCCAGTCCAGCTCACCCTACATGAGACTCTGGTTAGAAAAAGGAAGTACTTATCCTCGCATCCGCGTACACAGGGTTTTAACGCCCACATAGCTAGACTAATCTCGTTAGAGATGATGCCCTACCGGTTAGTTGAAAGCGAAGCTTTCAAAGCCCTGATGGAGTACGCTGAACCACGATACGAGCTACCCAGTCGACACTTTTTTTCCAGAAAAGCCATCCCAGCCCTGCACCAGCATGTTAAACAGCGCATCGTCCATGCACTCAGGCAATCTGTGAGTACAAAGGTGCACCTGACTACAGATGCATGGACCAGTAGGCATGGCCAGGGACGTTATGTGTCCATCACGGCACACTGGGTGAATGTGGTGGATGCAGGGTCCACAGGCGACATCAATTTAGGGACAGTTGTGCCTAGCCCACGGTCTAGGAAACAGTTGGCTGTAGGCGTTCGCACCCCCTCCTCCTCCTCCTCCTCGTCCTCCTGCAGAAGCTACAGCTCTTCCACAGAACGCAGTCTGCCAACCACTCCATCGGCAGATGACACTGTTGCACACCAGTTGTCCCATTATGGGCCAGCTACTGCCAAGCGTCAGCAGGCTGTATTGGCTATGAAGTGTTTGGGCGACAACAGACACACCGCGGAAGTTCTATCCGAGTTCTTGCAACAAGAAACGCAGTCGTGGCTGGGCACAGTAGATCTTGAGGCAGGCAAGGTAGTGAGTGATAACGGAATGAATTTCATGGCTGCCATCTCCCTTTCCCAACTGAAACACATTCCTTGCCTGGCTCACACCTTAAACCTGGTGGTGCAGTGCTTATTGAAAACTTATCCTGGGTTCTCCGACCTGCTCCTCAAAGTGCGTGCACTTTGCTCACATATCCGACGTTCGCCTGTACACGCCAGCCGTATGCAGACCTATCAGCGGTCTTTGAACCTTCCCCAGCATCGCCTAATCATAGACGTTGCAACAAGGTGGAACTCAACACTGCACATGCTTCAGAGACTGTGCGAACAGAGGCGTGCTGTTATTTATTTGTGGGAGGATACACGGGCAGGCAGTAGGATGGCAGACATGGAGTTGTCAGGTGTGCAGTGGTCTAAGATACAAGACATGTGTCAAGTCCTTCAGTGTTTTGAGGAATGCACATGGCTGGTTAGTGCAGACAACGCCGTAATAAGCATGAGCATCCCCCTAATGCGTCTGCTGATGCAAAGTTTGACGCACATAAAGGAGCAGGCGTCTGCACCAGAGGAAGAGGAAAGCCTTGATGACAGTCAGCCATTGTCTGGTCAGGGCAGTGTACAGGACGAGGTAGCGGGCGAAGAGGAGGTGGAGGACGAGGAGGATGATGGGGATGAGTATATTTTTAATGCCGAACCTTTCCCGGGGGCACAGGAAATTGGTTGCGTGTCACGGCCGGGTTCTGGTTTTTTGAGGGACACAAGTGACGTAGATTTGCCTGCAACTGCCCCTCAACCAATCACAACCGGAGATTTGACAACTGGAACTTTGGCCCACATGGCGGATTATGCCTTACGTATCCTAAAAAGGGACACACGCATTACGAAAATGATGAACGATGACGATTACTGGTTGGCCTGCCTCCTTGATCCACGCTATAAAGGCAAATTGCAAAATATTATGCCACATGAGAACTTGGAACTAATATTAGCAACCAAACAATCAACTCTTGTTGACCGTTTGCTTCAGGCATTCCCAGCACACAGCGCACGTGATCGTTCTCACACGAGCTCCAGGGGGCAGCAGACTAGGAGTGTTAGGGGTGCACACATCAGAAGTGGCGTTGGACAGAGGGGTTTTCTGACCAGGTTGTGGAGTGATTTTGCTATGACCGCAGACAGGACAGGTACTGCTGCATCAATTGAAAGTGACAGGAGACAACATTTGTCCAGTATGGTTACTAACTATTTTTCATCCCTTATCGATGTTCTCCCTCAACCGTCATTCCCATTTGATTACTGGGCCTCCAAATTAGACACCTGGCCAGAATTGGCAGAATATGCATTGCAGGAGCTTGCTTGCCCGGCAGCAAGTGTCCTATCAGAAAGAGTATTCAGTGCTGCAGGTTCAATATTAACCGAAAAAAGGACTCGTCTGGCTACCCAAAATGTTGACGATCTAACATTCATTAAAATGAACCACAACTGGATTTCGAAATCTTTTGCCCCACCTTGCCCGGCCGACACCTAGCTTTCCTATGAAAAGCTCTTGCCTGTGAATTACTTTTCTAATGTCTAATTTGCTGCAGCTGATTGTACAGCATACGACATGTTTACACCTCCCTAAATGGCAAAACTCCCCACACGGGGCCGTGGTATCGCGACTTGGCGCAAGCACCCGTGAGACTGCTGTTTGTCTGAAGAGGTGGGTGTGCTCGCTTTTGGTTGACGGCATTGCTACTGGGTCCCTCATAGTACAATGTAGTGTCTCTGGCGGTGGTGGTGCGCACCCAACGTCAGACACACCGTTGTAACATGAGGGGCCCTGGGGCGGTCCCGCCGGCCTCAAGAGAGTTCCCCCCTACCCCAGCTCAAAATGTGCTCTACCACGTGCAAAATTATGTCACACAGCTCCACCAATCTTTAGTCTATTCGCTGACATCATTCAATGTCTGGCACTGACAATACAAATTTGTAGACATCTATGATGCAACTTAAAGTAGTCTATGTCTGTGTCCTATATTGGCACCATTAAATAGTTACTGCCAAATTACTATGTCAGAAACTCAGTAGATGAGCCCACCCCTGTACCTAAGTATGCCACCTTTTTTTTTGTTTTGGTTGTTTTGCGAGACATTAACATCTATTTATATTTTGGGAGTACTGGGACAGACACTCCTTGCACTACTCCTCCACTGACCACCAAGCTGCCTGTGTATCCATGTAACCGCTGTAAAGCTGCCATGAGCCTATTGTTTGTTATTTTAGGCCTTTGATAGCCTGTCTGCGGTCCCTACTTTAAATACTCCTCCACTCATCACCAGCTGCCTGCCCGTGTATCCATGTAACCGCTGTAAAGCTGCCATGAGCCTATTGTTTGTTATTTTAGGCCTTTGATAGCCTGTCTGCGGTCCCTACTTTAAATACTCCTCCACTGACCACCAAGCTGCCTGTGTATCCATGTAACCGCTGTAAAGCTGCCATGAGCCTATTGTTTGTTATTTTAGGCCTTTGATAGCCTGTCTGCGGTCCCTACTTTAAATACTCCTCCACTGACCACTAAGCTGCCTGCCCGTGTATCCATGTAACCGCTGTAAAACTGCCATGAGCCTATTGTTTGTTATGTTAGGCCTTTGATAGCCTGTCTGCGGTCCCTACTTTAAATACTCCTCCACTGACCACCAAGCTGCCTGCCCGTGTATCCATGTAACCGCTGTAAAACTGCCATGAGCCTATTGTTTGTTATTTTAGGCCTTTGATAGCCTGTCTGCGGTCCCTACTTTAAATACTCCTCCACTGACCACCAAGCTGCCTGCCCGTGTATCCATGTAACCGCTGTAAAACTGCCATGAGCCTATTGTTTGTTATTTTAGGCCTTTGATAGCCTGTCTGCGGTCCCTACTTTAAATACTCCTCCACTGACCACCAAGCTGCCTGCCCGTGTATCCATGTAACCGCTGTAAAACTGCCATGAGCCTATTGTTTGTTATTTTAGGCCTTTGATAGCCTGTCTGCGGTCCCTACTTTAAATACTCCTCCACTGACCACCAAGCTGCCTGCCCGTGTATCCATGTAACCGCTGTAAAACTGCCATGAGCCTATTGTTTGTTATTTTAGGCCTTTGATAGCCTGTCTGCGGTCCCTACTTTAAATACTCCTCCACTGACCACCAAGCTGCCTGCCCGTGTATCCATGTAACCGCTGTAAAACTGCCATAAGCCTATTGTTTGTTATTTTAGGCCTTTGATAGCCTGTCTGCGGTCCCTACTTTAAATACTCCTCCACTCACCACCAAGCTGCCTGTGTATCCATGTAACCGCTGTAAAGCTGCCATGAGCCTATTGTTTGTTATTTTAGGCCTTTGATAGCCTGTCTGCGGTCCCTACTTTAAATACTCCTCCACTCATCACCAGCTGCCTGCCCGTGTATCCATGTAACCGCTGTAAAGCTGCCATGAGCCTATTGTTTGTTATTTTAGGCCTTTGATAGCCTGTCTGCGGTCCCTACTTTAAATACTCCTCCACTCACCACCAAGCTGCCTGCCCGTGTATCCATGTAACCGCTGTAAAACTGCCATAAGCCTATTGTTTGTTATTTTAGGCCTTTGATAGCCTGTCTGCGGTCCCTACTTTAAATACTCCTCCACTCACCACCAAGCTGCCTGTGTATCCATGTAACCGATGTAAAACTGCAGTATTTTGCTTATAAAAAAGAAAATACTGGAGAGATATCAAATGCAGACATTTTAACATTAAAAACAAAAACACATACAACAAAAAACTGGTACAGTACAAAAATTGGCCACCAGCTACAAAAACTTTCTCCTGCAAGTAGTTAACTGAAAGGTTTTTTTCCATTGAAAACACAGATATGGCATCCACCGAGTGTTGTCCTGTCGCGTCTTCTTTATATTATTGCCAAGAAGCTGCAACTGAATAAAGCTGAGCTTCTACCTTCTGCCTCTTATTAACTGCTTTTTTTTAAAAAAATTGTCCACCAGCTACAAAAACTTGCTCCTGCAAGTAGTTAACTGAAAGGTTTTTTTCCATTGAAAACACAGATATGGCATCCACCGAGTGTTGTCCTGTCGCGTCTTCTTTATATTATTGCCAAGAAGCTGCAACTGAATAAAGCTGAGCTTCTACCTTCTGCCTCTTATTAACTGCTTTTTTTTTATAAAATTGGCTGTTCCGGCCTACTAAAGGTGTCTGTCTGCCCCTGCCTGGTGTTGTCCTCAACTGAATAAAGCTGAGCTTCAACCTTCTGTTCCAAATTACCATTTTTAAAAATGCAATTGGCTGTTCCGGCCTACTAAAGGTGAATGTCTGCCCCTGCCTGGTGTTGTCCTCAACTGAATAAAGCTGAGCTTCTACCTTCTGTTCCAAATTACCATTTTTAAAAATGCAATTGGCTGTTCCGGCCTACTAAAGGTGTCTGTCTGCCCCTGCCTGGTGTTGTCCTCAACTGAATAAAGCTGAGCTTCTACCTTCTGCCTCTTACTAACTGCTGTTTTTTTAAAAAATTGGCTGTTCCGGCCTACTAAAGGTGTCTGTCTGCCCCTGCCTGGTGTTGTCCTCAACTGAATAAAGCTGAGCTTCTACCTTCTGTTCCAAATTACCATTTTTAAAAATGCAATTGGCTGTTCCGGCCTACTAAAGGTGTCTGTCTGCCCCTGCCTGGTGTTGTCCTCAACTGAATAAAGCTGAGCTTCAACCTTCTGTTCCAAATTACCATTTTTAAAAATGCAATTGGCTGTTCCGGCCTACTAAAGGTGTCTGTCTGCCCCTGCCTGGTGTTGTCCTCAACTGAATAAAGCTGAGCTTCTACCTTCTGTTCCAAATTACCATTTTTAAAAATGCAATTGGCTGTTCCGGCCTACTAAAGGTGAATGTCTGCCCCTGCCTGGTGTTGTCCTCAACTGAATAAAGCTGAGCTTCAACCTTCAGTTCCAAATTACCATTTTTAAAAATGCAATTGGCTGTTCCGGCCTACTAAAGGTGAATGTCTGCCCCTGCCTGGTGTTGTCCTCAACTGAATAAAGCTGAGCTTCTACCTTCTGTTCCAAATTACCATTTTTAAAAATGCCATTGGCTGTTCCGGCCTACTAAAGGTGTCTGTCTGCCCCTGCCTGGTGTTGTCCTCAACTGAATAAAGCTGAGCTTCAACCTTCTGTTCCAAATTACCATTTTTAAAAATGCAATTGGCTGTTCCGGCCTACTAAAGGTGTCTGTCTGCCCCTGCCTGGTGTTGTCCTCAACTGAATAAAGCTGAGCTTCTACCTTCTGCCTCTTACTAACTGCTGTTTTTTTTAAAAATTGGCTGTTCCGGCCTACTAAAGGTGTCTGTCTGCCCCTGCCTGGTGTTGTCCTCAACTGAATAAAGCTGAGCTTCTACCTTCTGTTCCAAATTACCATTTTTAAAAATGCCATTGGCTGTTCCGGCCTACTAAAGGTGTCTGTCTGCCCCTGCCTGGTGTTGTCCTCAACTGAATAAAGCTGAGCTTCAACCTTCTGTTCCAAATTACCATTTTTAAAAATGCAATTGGCTGTTCCGGCCTACTAAAGGTGTCTGTCTGCCCCTGCCTGGTGTTGTCCTCAACTGAATAAAGCTGAGCTTCTACCTTCTGTTCCAAATTACCATTTTTAAAAATGCAATTGGCTGTTCCGGCCTACTAAAGGTGAATGTCTGCCCCTGCCTGGTGTTGTCCTCAACTGAATAAAGCTGAGCTTCAACCTTCAGTTCCAAATTACCATTTTTAAAAATGCAATTGGCTGTTCCGGCCTACTAAAGGTGAATGTCTGCCCCTGCCTGGTGTTGTCCTCAACTGAATAAAGCTGAGCTTCAACCTTCAGTTCCAAATTACCATTTTTAAAAATGCAATTGGCTGTTCCGGCCTACTAAAGGTGTCTGTCTGCCCCTGCCTGGTGTTGTCCTCAACTGAATAAAGCTGAGCTTCTACCTTCTGCCTCTTACTAACTGCTGTTTTTTTAAAAAATTGGCTGTTCCGGCCTACTAAAGGTGTCTGTCTGCCCCTGCCTGGTGTTGTCCTCAACTGAACAAAGCTGAGCTTCCACATTCTGGCTTTCGCCCTATACTATCAGATATTAAACTGCATTTGGCCTACTAGTGTGGTTAGGCCCTTGAAACAGTGTCTGCTGCTCTTGGGTTTGCTACTCCACTGAACAAAGCAATGCCGCCTGTTTAGTCCTGTTACCAATTTTGAACTGCATTTAGCCTACTTTATTCTTTGGCCCTATATCTGTTTCCTCCTCATCCTGCCCATTGCCCAGCCACTGCTAGATGAGTCTGCTGGTACATTGACCTAGACCACTACATTCCCCTTATACTCTACACAGCCAGAATCTGACCCTGCTGAAAGTAAGGTTCCCCTTCCCGCATGTTATACCACCTTACACAGGGACAGAGAGGAAGGTGCAGATGAAAGTGCAGGTTCCTTCATCAGGTGGGGGGGCATACTCGTTGGCGACGTCACTGGCACAGGGCCCCTCAGAGTACGCAAAAGTGTCGCTGCTGGTGGGAGGCGCCCCCGCCATGCAAACACACATCGCTGTACTTTGAGGGGCCCTGTGCCAGTGCCAATGCGAACGAGTGGGCCCCCCCTGCTTGCTCAGGATCACAGCACTTGCAACGTTGAAATACTTACCTTTCCCTGCAACACCGCCGTGACGTAGTCCGCATTTCCTGGGCCCACGAAAAACTTGAGCCGGCCCTACTCCCCCCACAACTTTTGCCAAATGACCCCCAATTCCCTATGCTCAACTATTATTATAAAGTTAATTAAGATTGACAAGCTTCAGAAACAAGAATGGATGTTTTTGGCATTAAAATGGGCACTGTAGGTGTTTTCCTGGCCTCCACTCACTGCCGACTATGCTTCCCCATTGACTTGCATTGGGTTTCGTGTTTCGGTCGATCCCCGACTTTTAGCGATAATCGGCCGACTGCACTCGACTCGACTCTGGACAAAATCGGGTTTCACAAAACCCGACTCGATCTTAAAAAAATGAAAGTCGCTCAACTCTAGTTGTCAGTTAAGTAACCTATCAATATAGTCCAAAACTGCTATATTGGATAGCAGCTGTATGTGTTTTCTCATGTGTGTTTTATTATGTTTTTCCATGTGGATTTTGTGTCTTATTGCCACACAGGCTTTTTAGAATATTTTTTCAATAAAGTTTTTTTTAAATATTTTATGACTAATCACACCTTGCTTTTGATACCATTCACTATCTCCATCTACACACCGGGAGCCCTGGGGACCTACGTCACCTGTGGGAAGTTCTACCATCTAGCTGCCATACCATCATCCCAGAGGACCCCTTTAAGCAGCGTCGGTCCCTACTGACCGAATACCACAGGTGGCATCACGTACACAAACTGTAATCAATTTCCCTTTTACATGGGCGCCCCGGGCCACAGATCGGTCGCCGCCGTGACATATCCCTTTAAGCACCGTACCCGGTACTGAGTACCCTACGGATCTGGCATGCATTTTTGAATTTTAGCATTGCTTTCAACCAAGACAAATGCATTCACTGGGAAATGTCATTTTAACATTTTACAACCTTATCTGGCCATGTGGTGTGTGACACATCATAAAACACATCCTGTTTTATTTACAAAGGAGGGACTCTGAATGTCACAAAGCCTATATTTATAGGGCCATGAGGCGGCCTTTACTATTCTTAAAGGGCCAGCAGTTGGCGCGCACTATTTTTAGAGAGCCATCAGCCGGCTATGCTTTGTTGTTCCCATTATTAAACAGTAGATCTCCTATAATTTTATTGCGTATGTGCAGCGCCCCAGAGTCCTGTTCGTTGCAGTAAAGTTGTTCTTCCACCAGGGGGAGTGATATTACGTCTGAAGGCAATAAAGGAGATCTCTTTACCAGGTATCACAAACCACACATTACACTTCAAGGGTAATGTGTGGTTTGTTAGGTCTACAGGTCTAGACAGAAAGCCACGGAGCTGCGCCTGCCCCACGTGCGGCAGCATCCTAAGAAAGAGACATTGGAAGGGAATTGTATTGTATCGAGTGAGAAACGAAGTCATAGCAAAAGGAGAGGAAACCAGAAGGAGTTCTGCCCTGCAAAAGGCTGCCTCCTTTCTGAGGTGCAGGATCCAGTAGCCGGAACACCGAGGGAGTCATCGTCTCCAAGCCTGGCTCCAGAGACCGGCAGGACAGCTAATTCCATATTATTTGCCCGACCTTATACCCAGGAGGCACGGTGGCAACTGTGGGGGCCAGGACGTGATAGAGTCCCTGTAAAAAGCCTCAGGCCATCAGTCATACAGGTTTGTCCTATCCTTCCATCAGGGGTAGAAAGAGAAAGAGACACTAACATTAGTTGTGAGAACCTTACCGAGAAGCTCAGCAGGGAGGTACTACAACACCCAGGTGCTAGAGGAAGGCTACTGATTTCCACCTGGATAAGGGGACTCTGGATCTGCCTTCAGACCGACCGGACTCTGCCTACCCTGTGGTCCATACCCTGGACTGTGGACACTGAAGCCTTCAGTAAAGGTAAAGAGACTGCAACCTTGTGTCCTCGTTCTTCACTGCACCTTTCACCATCCACCATCTACACTCTGGGAAACCCTGGGGATACACTTCACCTGTGGGAAGGTATACCATCTAGCTGCCATCACATCACCCCAGCGGACCCCTAAGCAGCGTCGGTCACCCTGATCGAATAGCACAGGTGGCGTCACGAACATTATCCCTTTAAAGACCTTTCCCCCATTTACCAACGGATGTCCCTAGGGCCACGGACCGGGTCAGCCACTGTGACATCCCCGTCAAGAACCGAAGGACCCGGTACCGAGTACCCCACAGCCCTACACGGGGGCGATCCATATGCAGTGAGTGGCAGGGTTTCCGAAATTTGGACGCACCCAATACCCCTTTGAAGAGACGTACAGGAAGGCCTCCTGAAAACAATGTTTCCATTATCAGGAAGTGGGTCTCCCATTGTGTTTGCCTATGCAGTGAATGCAATGGCTTCCAAAAATTTGGAGGCACTCCAATGCCCCTTGGAAGAGACGTGGAGGAGGGCCTCATCAAAAAATGTTCCCATTAGAAAGGAGCGGGTCTCCTATATTTGTAATGCCCATGCACTAAGTGTATGGGCTGACAAACATTTACCCCTGGGGGGTATACATGAACATACTGTATACCAATTTTTTTTTTACGGGCATCATAAACACCATTTAAAAAACTTATGTGGGTGTTGCAACACGAACCACGGTCACCCTGGTGATATGGTGGTGGAGGATGAGGATGAGGAGGAGGATAACAGCAAATAGCCAAAATCAGGAAGCGTATACCCATGTGTGGGTGTGAAGAGGTGCATGGGAATAGACCTTCCAAAAAAAGAAACTGTATTTGAATTTATTTTATGCTGTTATCATTCAGTGGTGTTGAGAAGTCTGTCCCAATCCAGCCCTTGGTCATTTTTATAAGAGTCAGCCTGTCAGCATTTTCAGTTGACAGGCGGATGCGCTTATCAGTTATAATTCCACCAGCGGCACTAAAACCTCTCTCTCTGACAAAACACTAGCGGCAGGGCAGGTCAGGCCCTCCAAGGTGTGGTAACAAATTACTTAGAGCGCATAAACCACATACAATTAATAGTAAAAAATAATAAATCTTTAATCAAGAACAGACCATATAGATCAATCACAAGCAGTTATGTCACTACAGAGATCTTTGAATCCAGTGAAGAGTACACCAACCGAGTGTCACCCCACAAGTACAATCAAACAGGCATATAGAACCAAGGTATAAGTAAATCTATCAACATAAAGTGACAGTGCATACATCATTAATCCATAGTTTAAGTAGAAATGACAGATTCATAATCACTACTCATAAGGCACATGATAGTTCACAGCTACAAAGAGGTCAGTGACCAATTACATTTAAATAAATAAGTACCAATGGTAGTGGAGCAAACCATAATCATTGCAGGTTCTTACCCATGCTGTGAGTAAATGTGAGCGTGCCACGCGCCTCAGGACCTCCAAGGTGTAGAGAGCCAATTCATGCCACGTGTCCAGCTTGGATACCCAATAATTATAAGGCACAGAGGAATCACGGAGGACGTTGGTATGGTTAGCAAGGTACACCCTCAGCAACTTCCCAAAACATTGACAGTGTTCCCCTTCCTCAGCTGGATGGGAGTTGTGTCTCTCTCGCCTGTACTACTTGGTTGTCCAACGAACTGTGACCTCTGCTGCCAGCGTTTTCAGATGGGAATTTTTTAATAATTCCGCAACAAGGGCCTCATTTTAGTGTCTCATTTTAGTAGACCTGTCCGCCTTGGGAATAATAGAAAGTTTTTCTTGTAGTGTGGGTCTACTGTAGAAGTGTCACCAACCAGTAATGACTGTCACCCAAAATTTTGAGAACGCGAGGGTCACGTGAAAGGCAGCGTAACATAAACTCAGCCATGTGTACACTGCTAACAGGCAAGACTTCCATATCCTCACCAAGAGGATGACTGGCCATGCTCTCCTCCTCCCTGTCCTCAGGCCATCCACGCTGAACAGATGGCATGACAGTTGTGCAGGTAGAACCCTCTGTAGCTCATGAAACTAGCTCCTGTTTTTTCTCCTCCTCCTCTTCCTCATTGTCACCCAATCCACATTGGAATGAGATGAGGCTGGGCTGTGTGTAATCACCCTGTATGGTTCCTTGCTCCATCTCATCATGCTCCGCCTGTAATGCATCCTCTTTGATTGTGAGTAGAGAGCATTTCAGAACACAAAGAAGCAGGATGGTGATGCTAATTATGGCTTCATTGCCACTCATCATCTTGGTGGAGAAATCAAAGTTTTGGAGGATGGTACATATGTCTGACATCCATATTCACTCTTGAGGTCTTATGTGTGAAGTCTGACCTGAATACCAACAGCCTTGTTGATACTGGTAGTCAACAACTGCCCTCTTCTGCTCATAAATCCTTTCCAACATCTGCAGTGTAGAGATCCAATGCGTGGGGACATCACACACCAGTCGGTGAGCCGGAAACTACAAACGCTGCTGAAGCACTGCAAGGGCGGCTGAAGCTGTAGCTGACTTTCTAAAATGGGCACACAGGCGGCGTGCTTTGACAATCAGATCCGGCAGCTCCGGGTATGTTTTGAGAAACCAGTGAACCATGAGGTTAAGCACATGGGCCAGGCATGGTATGTATGTGAGCTTGCCTCACCTCAGAGCCGCCACCAGGTTCCGGCCAGTATCACACACGACCATGCCTGGCTGTAGGTTCAGCGGTGTCAGCCACAGATCTGCCTGCTCTTTCAAAGCTGTCCACAACTCTTCATTGTGTGGTTTGTCACCTAAGCATATTAGCTTCAGCACAACCTGTTGCCGCTTGGATGAGGCAGTGCTGCAGTGCTTCCAGCTGGTAAATGATGTGGTCATTTCAAAGATGGAGGCTGAAGAGGAGGAGGATGAGGTGCAGGAGCTGTAGACTGTGGGGGCAACCCTGATTGACCTAGGGCCTGCAATCCTCAGCATTGGGAGGACGTGTTCCATCCCAAGGTTTGACTGGGTCCTGGCTTCCACTATGTTAACCCAGTGTGCCATCAGCGAGATGTACCATCCCTGCTCACAAGCACTTGTCAACTTGTCCATGGTTAGGTGGACTTTCCCAGTAACTGCACTGTTGAGGGCATGGCTAATGTTGTGAGACACGTGCTTGTGTAATGCAGGGATGGCACAGTGGGAGAAATAGTGGCGTCAGGGGACCGAGTACCGAGGGATGGCCGCTGCCCTCATGTTGCGGAAAGCTTCCATCTCCACAAGCCTAAAATGCAATATTTTAAGTGCAAGCAGTCGCAAAATGTGTGAATTTAGTAGTGTGGCCTGTGGGGCATTAGCTGCGTATTTGCAATTGCGTTCCAAGGACTGGGGTATGGACAACTGAACGCTGCGCTGGGACAAGGACGTGGACGTGCTTGCTGATGGTGCTAGTTGAGTGCGTGCAACGACAGGTGCAAGGCAGGAGGCATCTTTGCATGCACCATGGACAGGGGATTGGCTTGCATGCACAACAGCGGAAGAAGCAGTGGTGTCACCCATAAACACTGTTCCTGGGCCCTGAGGTTCGGCCTACAAAGTCGGACGCTTTGCTGCCATTTGCCTGATCATGCTGGTGGTGGTCAAGCTTGTAGTTTTGCTACCCCTGCTGATGCTG